>NC_068576.1:33380889-35780889 GCF_025698545.1 Gossypium raimondii
ACTAATCCAAAGCTTTTATTTTTCCACGATTTAAGTCCGGTTGTTGCTTATTTTGATATAAATAAATAATTTCATTCAATTAAGTACTTCAAATAACCTCAAGTATTCAATTCAATCTATAATTCATATTATCATGAAATTACAAAATTATCCTTCCTATTTTAACTTTTTCACAACTTAGTCCTTAAGCTCGTAACTTTAAATTTAACCATTTTAACTTAAACCCATGATAACCGATTCTTCCCAAAGAGTAAATAATTCATACGAACTTACCTCGACAACTATAGTCCCAAAAGTAGAGTTGGAGACTAATCCAAAGCTTTTTTTTTCCCCGATTTAAGTCCAGTTGTTGCTTATTTTTATCTAAATAAATAATTTCATTCAATTAAGTACTTCAAATAACCTCAAGTATTCAATTCAATCTATAATTCATATTATCATGAAATTACAAAATTATCCTTCCTATTTTAACTTTTTCACAACTTAGTCCTTAAGCTCGTAACTTTAAATTTAACCATTTTAACTTAAACCCATGATAACCGATTCTTTCTAAGAGTAAATAATTCATACGATCTTACCTCGATAACTATAGTGCAAAAGTAGAGTTGAGACTAATCCAAAGCATTTATTTTTCCCGATTTAAGCCGGTTGTTGCTTATCTTGATCTAAATAAATAATTTCATTCAATTAAGTACTTCAAATAACCTCAAGTATTCAATTCAATCTATAATTCATATTATCATGAAATTACAAAATTATCCTTCCTATTTTAACTTTTCACAACTTAGTCCTTAAGCTCGTAACTTTAAATTTAACCATTTTAACTTAAACCCATAATAACAGATTCTTCCCTAAGAGTAAATAATTCATACGAACTTACCTCGATAACTATAGTCGCAAAAGTAGAGTTGGAGACTAATCCAAAGCTTTTATTTTTCCCGATTTAAATCCGGTTGTTGCTTATCTTGATCTAAATAAATAATTTCATTCAATTAAGTACTTCAAATAACCTCAAGTATCCAATTCAATCTATAATTCATATTATCATGAAATTACAAAATTATCCTTTCTATTTTAACTTTTCACAACTTAGTCCTTAAGCTCGTAACTTTAAATGTAACCATTTTAACTTAAACCCATGATAACAGATTCTTCCCTAAGAGTAAATAATTCATACGAACTTACCTCGATAACTATAGTGCGCAAAAGTAGAGTTGGAGACTAATCCAAAGCTTTTATTTTTCCCGATTTAAGTCCGGTTGTTGCTTATCTTGATCTAAATAAATAATTTCATTCAATTAAGTACATCAAATAACCTCAAGTATCCAATTCAATCTATAATTCATATTATCATGAAATTACAAAATTATCCTTCCTATTTTAACTTTTTCACAACTTAGTCCTTAAGCTCGTAACTTTAAATGTAACCATTTTAACTTAAACCCATGAGAACCGATTCTTCCCTAAGAGTAAATAATTCATACGAACTTATCTCGATAACTATAATCATAAAAGTAGAGTTGGAGACTAATCCAAAGCTTTTATTTTCCCAGATTTAAGTCCGGTTGTTGCTTATTTTGATCTAAATAAATAATTTCATTCAATTAAGTACTTCAAATAACCTCAAGTATTCAATTCAATCTATAATTCATATTATCATGAAATTACAAAATTATCCTTCCTATTTTAACTTTTTCACAACTTAGTCCTTAAGCTCGTAACTTTAAATTTAACCATTTTAACTTAAACCCATGATAACAGATTCTTCTCTAAGAGTAAATAATTCATACGATCTTACCTCGATAACTATAGTCATAAAAGTAGAGTTGGAGACTAATCCAAAGCTTTTATTTTCCCAGATTTAAGCCCATTGTTGCTTATCTTGATCTAAATAAATAATTTCATTCAATTAAGTACTTCAAATAACCTCAAGTATTCAATTCAATCTATAATTCATATTATCATGAAATTACAAAATTATCCTTCCTATTTTAACTTTTTCACAACTTAGTCCTTAAGCTCGTAACTTTAAATTTAACCATTTTAACTTAAACCCATGATAACCGATTCTTCCTAAGAGTAAATAATTCATACAGAACTTACCTCGATAACTATAGTCAAAAGTAGAGTTGGAGACTAATCCAAAGCTTTTATTTTTCCCCGATTTAAATCCAGTTGTTGCTTATCTTGATCTAAATAAATAATTTCATTCAATTAAGTACTTCAAATAACCTCAAGTATCCAATTCAATCTATAATTCATATTATCATGAAATTACAAAATTATCCTTTCTATTTTAACTTTTTCACAACTTAGTCCTTAAGCTCGTAACTTTAAATGTAACCATTTTAACTTAAACCCATGATAACCGATTCTTCCCTAAGAGTAAATAATTCATACGAACTTACCTCGATAACTATAGTCGCAAAAGTAGAGTTGGAGACTAATCCAAAGCTTTTATTTTTCCCCGATTTAAGTCCAGTTGTTGCTTATCTTGATCTAAATAAATAATTTCATTCAATTAAGTACATCAAATAACCTCAAGTATCCAATTCAATCTATAATTCATATTATCATGAAATTACAAAATTATCCTTCCTATTTTAACTTTTTCACAACTTAGTCCTTAAGCTCGTAACTTTAAATGTAACCATTTTAACTTAAACCCATGATAAGATTCTTCTCTAAGAGTAAATAATTCATACGAACTTATCTCGATAACTATAGTCGCAAAAGTAGAGTTGGAGACTAATCCAAAGCTTTTATTTTTCCCGATTTAAGTCCGCTTGTTGCTTATTTTGATCTAAATAAATAATTTCATTCAATTAAGTACTTCAAATAACCTCAAGTATCCAATTAATCTATAATTCATATTATCATGAAATTACAAAATTATCCTTCCTATTTTAACTTTTTCACAACTTAGTCCTTGTGCTCGTAACTTTAAATGTAACCATTTTAACTTAAACCCATGATAACCGATTCTTCCCTAAGAGTAAATAATTCATACGAACTTACCTCGACAACTATAGTCGCAAAATTAGAGTTGGAGACTAATCCAAAGCTTTTATTTTTCCACGATTTAAGTCCAGTTGTTGCTTATTTTGATCTAAATAAATAATTTCATTCAATTAAGTACTTCAAATAACCTCAAGTATTCAATTCAATCTATAATTCATATTATCATGAAATTACAAAATTATCCTTCCTATTTTAACTTTTTCACAACTTAGTCCTTAAGCTCGTAACTTTAAATTTAACCATTTTAACTTAAACCCATGATAACCGATTCTTCCCAAAGAGTAAATAATTCATACGAACTTACCTCGACAACTATAGTCCCAAAAGTAGAGTTGGAGACTAATCCAAAGCTTTTTTTTTCCCCGATTTAAGTCCAGTTGTTGCTTATTTTTATCTAAATAAATAATTTCATTCAATTAAGTACTTCAAATAACCTCAAGTATTCAATTCAATCTATAATTCATATTATCATGAAATTACAAAATTATCCTTCCTATTTTAACTTTTTCACAACTTAGTCCTTAAGCTCGTAACTTTAAATTTAACCATTTTAACTTAAACCCATGATAACCGATTCTTCTCTAAGAGTAAATAATTCATACGATCTTACCTCGATAACTATAGTCGCAAAAGTAGAGTTGGAGACTAATCCAAAGCATTTATTTTTCCCCGATTTAAGCCCAGTTGTTGCTTATCTTGATCTAAATAAATAATTTCATTCAATTAAGTACTTCAAATAACCTCAAGTATTCAATTCAATCTATAATTCATATTATCATGAAATTACAAAATTATCCTTCCTATTTTAACTTTTCACAACTTAGTCCTTAAGCTCAGTAACTTTAAATGTAACCATTTTAACTTAAACCCATGATAACCGATTCTTCCCTAAGAGTAAATAATTCATACGAACTTACCTCGATAACTATAGTCGCAAAAGTAGAGTTGGAGACTAATCCAAAGCTTTTATTTTTCCAGATTTAAATCCAGATTGTTGCTTATCTTGATCTAAATAAATAATTTCATTCAATTAAGTACTTCAAATAACCTCAAGTATCCAATTCAATCTATAATTCATATTATCATGAAATTACAAAATTATCCTTTCTATTTTAACTTTTTCACAACTTAGTCCTTAAGCTCGTAACTTTAAATGTAACCATTTTAACTTAAACCCATGATAACCGATTCTTCCCTAAGAGTAAATAATTCATACGAACTTACCTCGATAACTATAGTCGCAAAAGTAGAGTTGGAGACTAATCCAAAGCATTTATTTTTCCCCGATTTAAGCCCAGTTGTTGCTTATCTTGATCTAAATAAATAATTTCATTCAATTAAGTACTTCAAATAACCTCAAGTATTCAATTCAATCTATAATTCATATTATCATGAAATTACAAAATTATCCTTCCTATTTTAACTTTTTCACAACTTAGTCCTTAAGCTCGTAACTTTAAATGTAACCATTTTAACTTAAACCCATGATAACCGATTCTTCCCTAAGAGTAAATAATTCATACGAACTTACCTCGATAACTATAGTCGCAAAAGTAGAGTTGGAGACTAATCCAAAGCTTTTATTTTTCCCCGATTTAAGCCCAGTTGTTGCTTATCTTGATCTAAATAAATAATTTCATTCAATTAAGTACATCCAATAACCTCAAGTATCCAATTCAATCTATAATTCATATTATCATGAAATTACAAAATTATCCTTCCTATTTTAACTTTTCACAACTTAGTCCTTAAGCTCAGAACTTTAAATGTAACCATTTTAACTTAAACCCATGAGAACAGATTCTTCCCTAAGAGTAAATAATTCATACGAACTTATCTCGATAACTATAGTCGTAAAAGTAGAGTTGGAGACTAATCCAAAGCTTTTATTTTCCCCGATTTAAGTCCGATTGTTGCTTATTTTGATCTAAATAAATAATTTCATTCAATTAAGTACTTCAAATAACCTCAAGTATCCAATTAATCTATAATTCATATTATCATTAAAATAACAAAATTATCCTTCCTATTTTAACTTTTCACAACTTAGTTCTTGTGCTCGTAACTTTAAATATAACCATTTTAACTTAAACCCATGATAACGATTCTTCCCTAAGAGTAAATAATTCATACGAACTTACCTCGACAACTATAGTACATAAAATTAGAGTTGGAGACTAATCCAAAGCTTTTATTTTCCACGATTTAAGTCCGATTGTTGCTTATTTTTATCTAAATAAATAATTTCATTCAATTAAGTACTTCAAATAACCTCAAGTATTCAATTCAATCTATAATTCATATTATCATGAAATTACAAAATTATCCTTCCTATTTTAACTTTTTCACAACTTAGTCCTTAAGCTCGTAACTTTAAATTTAACCATTTTAACTTAAACCCATGATAACCGATTCTTCCCTAAGAGTAAATAATTCATACTTAACTTACCTCGACAACTATAGTCGCAAAAGTAGAGTTGGAGACTAATCCAAAGCTTTTATTTTTCCCGATTTAAGTCCGCTTGTTGCTTATTTTATCTAAATAAATAATTTCATTCAATTAAGTACTTCAAATAACCTCAAGTATTCAATTCAATCTATAATTCATATTATCATGAAATTACAAAATTATCCTTCCTATTTTAACTTTTTCACAACTTAGTCCTTAAGCTCGTAACTTTAAATGTAACCATTTTAACTTAAACCCATGATGACCGATTCTTCCCTAAGAGTAAATAATTCATACGAACTTACCTCGACAACTATAGTCGCAAAATTAGAGTTGGAGACTAATCCAAAGCTTTTATTTTTCCACGATTTAAGTCCAGTTGTTGCTTATTTTGATATAAATAAATAATTTCATTCAATTAAGTACTTCAAATAACCTCAAGTATTCAATTCAATCTATAATTCATATTATCATGAAATTACAAAATTATCCTTCCTATTTTAACTTTTTCACAACTTAGTCCTTAAGCTCGTAACTTTAAATTTAACCATTTTAACTTAAACCCATGATAACCGATTCTTCCCTAAGAGTAAATAATTCATACGAACTTACCTCGACAACTATAGTCGCAAAAGTAGAGTTGGAGACTAATCGAAAGCTTTTATTTTTCCCCGATTTAAGTCCAGTTGTTGCTTATTTTTATCTAAATAAATAATTTCATTCAATTAAGTACTTCAAATAACCTCAAGTATTCAATTCAATCTATAATTCATATTATCATGAAATTACAAAATTATCCTTCCTATTTTAACTTTTTCACAACTTAGTCCTTAAGCTCGTAACTTTAAATTTAACCATTTTAACTTAAACCCATGAGAACCGATTCTTCCCTAAGAGTAAATAATTCATACGAACTTATCTCGATAACTATAGTCGCAAAAGTAGAGTTGGAGACTAATCCAAAGCTTTTATTTTTCCCGATTTAAGTCCGCTTGTTGCTTATTTTGATCTAAATAAATAATTTCATTCAATTAAGTACTTCAAATAACCTCAAGTATCCAATTAATCTATAATTCATATTATCATTAAAATAACAAAATTATCCTTCCTATTTTAACTTTTTCACAACTTAGTCCTTGTGCTCGTAACTTTAAATGTAACCATTTTAACTTAAACCCATGATAACAGATTCTTCCCTAAGAGTAAATAATTTATCTGAACTTACCTCGACAACTATAGTCGCAAAATTAGAGTTGGAGACTAATCCAGCTTTTATTTTTCCCGATTTAAGTCCGATTGTTGCTTATTTTGATATAAATAAATAATTTCATTCAATTAAGTACTTCAAATAACCTCAAGTATCCAATTCAATCTATAATTCATATTATCATGAAATTACAAAATTATCCTTCCTATTTTAACTTTTCACAACTTAGTCCTTAAGCTCGTAACTTTAAATTTAACCATTTTAACTTAAACCCATGATAACCGATTCTTCCCTAAGAGTAAATAATTCATACGAACTTACCTCGATAACTATAGTCGCAAAAGTAGAGTTGGAGACTAATCGAAAGCTTTTATTTTCCCGATTTAAGTCCGATTGTTGCTTATTTTATCTAAATAAATAATTTCATTCAATTAAGTACATCAAATAACCTCAAGTATCCAATTCAATCTATAATTCATATTATCATGAAATTACAAAATTATCCTTCCTATTTTAACTTTTTCACAACTTAGTCCTTAAGCTCGTAACTTTAAATGTAACCATTTTAACTTAAACCCATGAGAACCGATTCTTCCCTAAGAGTAAATAATTCATACGATCTTACCTCGATAACTATAGTCGCAAAAGTAGAGTTGGAGACTAATCCAAAGCTTTTATTTTTCCCCGATTTAAGTCCAGTTGTTGCTTATTTTGATCTAAATAAATAATTTCATTCAATTAAGTACTTCAAATAACCTCAAGTATCCAATTAATCTATAATTCATATTATCATGAAATTACAAAATTATCCTTCCTATTTTAACTTTTTCACAACTTAGTCCTTATGCTCGTAACTTTAAATGTAACCATTTTAACTTAAACCCATGATAACCGATTCTTCCCTAAGAGTAAATAATTCATACGAACTTACCTCGATAACTATAGTCGCAAAAGTAGAGTTGGAGACTAATCCAAAGCTTTTATTTTTCCCCGATTTAAGTCCAGTTGTTGCTTATTTTGATCTAAATAAATAATTTCATTCAATTAAGTACTTCAAATAACCTCAAGTATTCAATTCAATCTATAATTCATATTATCATGAAATTACAAAATTATCCTTCCTATTTTAACTTTTTCACAACTTAGTCCTTAAGCTCGTAACTTTAAATGTAACCATTTTAACTTAAACCCATGATAACCGATTCTTCCCTAAGAGTAAATAATTCATACGAACTTACCTCGATAACTATAGTCGCAAAAGTAGAGTTGGAGACTAATCCAAAGCTTTTATTTTTCCCCGATTTAAGTCCAGTTGTTGCTTATTTTGATCTAAATAAATAATTTCATTCAATTAAGTACTTCAAATAACCTCAAGTATTCAATTCAATCTATAATTCATATTATCATGAAATTACAAAATTATCCTTCCTATTTTAACTTTTTCACAACTAAGTCCTTAAGCTTGTAACTTTAAATGTAATCATTTTAACTTAAACCCATGATAACCGATTCTTCCCTAAGAGTAAATAATTCATACGAACTTACCTCGATAACTATAGTCGCAAAAGTAGAGTTGGAGACTAATCCAAAGCTTTTATTTTTCCCCGATTTAAGCCCAGTTGTTGCTTATCTTGATCTAAATAAATAATTTCATTCAATTAAGTACTTCAAATAACCTCAAGTATTCAATTCAATCTATAATTCATATTATCATGAAATTACAAAATTATCCTTCCTATTTTAACTTTTTCACAACTTAGTCCTTAAGCTCGTAACTTTAAATTTAACCATTTTAACTTAAACCCATGATAACCGATTCTTCCCTAAGAGTAAATAATTCATACGAACTTACCTCGATAACTATAGTCGCAAAAGTAAAGTTGGAGACTAATCCAAACCTTTTATTTTTCCCAGATTTAAATCCAGTTGTTGCTTATCTTGATCTAAATAAATAATTTCATTCAATTAAGTACTTCAAATAACCTCAAGTATTCAATTCAATCAATAATTCATATTATCATGAAATTACAAAATTATCGTTCCTATTTTAACTTTTTCACAACTTAGTCCTTAAGCTCGTAACTTTAAATGTAACCATTTTAACTTAAACCCATGATAACCGATTCTTCCCTAAGAGTAAATAATCCATACGAACTTACCTCGATAACTATAGTCGCAAAAGTAGAGTTGGAGACTAATCCAAAGCTTTTATTTTTCCCCGATTTAAGTCCAGTTGTTGCTTATTTTGATCTAAATAAATAATTTCATTCAATTAAGTACTTCAAATAACCTCAAGTATCCAATTAATCTATAATTCATATTATCATGAAATTACAAAATTATCCTTCCTATTTTAACTTTTTCACAACTTAGTCCTTGTGCTCGTAACTTTAAATGTAACCATTTTAACTTAAACCCATGATAACCGATTCTTCCCTAAGAGTAAATAATTCATACGAACTTACCTCGACAACTATGGTCGAAAAATTAGAGTTGGAGACTAATCCAAAGCTTTTATTTTTCCACGAATTAAGGCCAGTTGTTGCTTATTTTGATATAAATAAATAATTTCATTCAATTAAGTACTTCAAATAACCTCAAGTATTCAATTCAATCTATAATTCATATTATCATGAAATTACAAAATTATCCTTCCTATTTTAACTTTTTCACAACTTAGTCCTTAAGCTCGTAACTTTAAATTTAACCATTTTAACTTAAACCCATGATAACCGATTCTTCCCTAAGAGTAAATAATTCATACGAACTTACCTCAACAACTATAGTCGCAAAAGTAGAGTTGGAGACTAATCCAAAGCTTTTATTTTTCCCCGATTTAAGTCCAGTTGTTGCTTATTTTGATCTAAATAAATAATTTCATTCAATTAAGTACTTCAAATAACCTCAAGTATTCAATTCAATCTATAATTCATATTATCATGAAATTACAAAATTATCCTTCCTATTTTAACTTTTTCACAACTTAGTCCTTAAGCTCGTAACTTTAAATTTAACCATTTTAACTTAAACCCATGATAACCGATTCTTCTCTAAGAGTAAATAATTCATACGATCTTATCTCGATAACTATAGTCGCAAAAGTAGAGTTGGAGACTAATCCAAAGCATTTATTTTTCCCCGATTTAAGTCCAGTTGTTGCTTATTTTTATCTAAATAAATAATTTCATTCAATTAAGTACTTCAAATAACCTCAAGTATCCAATTAATCTATAATTCATATTATCATTAAAATAACAAAATTATCCTTCCTATTTTAACTTTTTCACAACTTAGTCCTTGTGCTCGTAACTTTAAATGTAACCATTTTAACTTAAACCCATGATAACCGATTCTTCCCTAAGAGTAAATAATTCATACGAACTTACCTCGACAACTATAGTCGCAAAATTAGAGTTGGAGACTAATCCAAAGCTTTTATTTTTCCACGATTTAAGTCCAGTTGTTGCTTATTTTGATATAAATAAATAATTTCATTCAATTAAGTACTTCAAATAACCTCAAGTATTCAATTCAATCTATAATTCATATTATCATGAAATTACAAAATTATCCTTCCTATTTTAACTTTTTCACAACTTAGTCCTTAAGCTCGTAACTTTAAATGTAACCATTTTAACTTAAACCCATGATGACCGATTCTTCCCTAAGAGTAAATAATTCATACGAACTTACCTCGACAACTATAGTCGCAAAATTAGAGTTGGAGACTAATCCAAAGCTTTTATTTTTCCACGATTTAAGTCCAGTTGTTGCTTATTTTGATATAAATAAATAATTTCATTCAATTAAGTACTTCAAATAACCTCAAGTATTCAATTCAATCTATAATTCATATTATCATGAAATTACAAAATTATCCTTCCTATTTTAACTTTTCACAACTTAGTCCTTAAGCTCGTAACTTTAAATTTAACCATTTTAACTTAAACCCATGATAACAGATTCTTCCCTAAGAGTAAATAATTCATACGAACTTACCTCGACAACTATAGTTGCAAAAGTAGAGTTGGAGACTAATCAACTTTTATTTTCCCGATTTAAGTCCGATTGTTTCTTATTTTATCTAAATAAATAATTTCATTCAATTAAGTACTTCAAATAACCTCAAGTATTCAATTCAATCTATAATTCATATTATCATGAAATTACAAAATTATCCTTCCTATTTTAACTTTTTCACAACTTAGTCCTTAAGCTCGTAACTTTAAATTTAACCATTTTAACTTAAACCCATGATAACCGATTCTTCTCTAAGAGTAAATAATTCATACGATCTTACCTCGATAACTATAGTCGCAAAAGTAGAGTTGGAGACTAATCCAAAGCTTTTATTTTCCCGATTTAAGCCGGTTGTTGCTTATCTTGATCTAAATAAATAATTTCATTCAATTAAGTACTTCAAATAACCTCAAGTATTCAATTCAATCTATAATTCATATTATCATGAAATTACAAAATTATCCTTCCTATTTTAACTTTTCACAACTTAGTCCTTAAGCTCGTAACTTTAAATTTAACCATTTTAACTTAAACCCATGATAACCGATTCTTCCCTAAGAGTAAATAATTCATACGAACTTACCTCGATAACTATAGTCGCAAAAGTAGAGTTGGAGACTAATCCAAAGCTTTTATTTTTCCCCGATTTAAATCCAGTTGTTGCTTATCTTGATCTAAATAAATAACTTCATTCAATTAAGTACTTCAAATAACCTCAAGTATCCAATTCAATCTATAATTCATATTATCATGAAATGACAAAATTATCCTTTCTATTTTAACTTTTTCACAACTTAGTCCTTGTGCTCGTAACTTTAAATGTAACCATTTTAACTTAAACCCATGATAACCGATTCTTCCCTAAGAGTAAATAATTCATACGAACTTACCTCGACAACTATAGTCGCAAAATTAGAGTTGGAGACTAATCCAAAGCTTTTATTTTTCCACGATTTAAGTCCAGTTGTTGCTTCTTTTGATATAAATAAATAATTTCATTCAATTAAGTACTTCAAATAACCTCAAGTATTCAATTCAATCTATAATTCATATTATCATGAAATTACAAATTTATCCTTCCTATTTTAACTTTTTCACAACTTAGTCCTTAAGCTCGTAACTTTAAATTTAACCATTTTAACTTAAACTCATGATAACCGATTCTTCTCTAAGAGTAAATAATTCATACGATCTTACCTCGATAACTATAGTCGCAAAAGTAGAGTTGGAGACTAATCCAAAGCTTTTATTTTTCCCCGATTTAAATCCAGTTGTTGCTTATCTTGATCTAAATAAATAATTTCATTCAATTAAGTACTTCAAATAACCTCAAGTATCCAATTCAATCTATAATTCATATTATCATGAAATTACAAAATTATCCTTTCTATTTTAACTTTTTCACAACTTAGTCCTTAAGCTCGTAACTTTAAATGTAACCATTTTAACTTAAACCCATGATAACCGATTCTTCCCTAAGAGTAAATAATCCATACGAACTTACCTCGATAACTATAGTCGCAAAAGTAGAGTTGGAGACTAATCCAAAGCTTTTATTTTTCCCCGATTTAAGTCCAGTTGTTGCTTATTTTGATCTAAATAAATAATTTCATTCAATTAAGTACTTCAAATAACCTCAAGTATCCAATTAATCTATAATTCATATTATCATGAAATTACAAAATTATCCTTCCTATTTTAACTTTTTCACAACTTAGTCCTTGTGCTCGTAACTTTAAATGTAACCATTTTAACTTAAACCCATGATAACCGATTCTTCCCTAAGAGTAAATAATTCAGACGAACATACCTCGACAACTATAGTCGCAAAATTAGAGTTGGAGACTAATCCAAAGCTTTTATTTTTCCACGATTTAAGTCCAGTTGTTGCTTATTTTGATATAAATAAATAATTTCATTCAATTAAGTACTTCAAATAACCTCAAGTATCCAATTCAATCTATAATTCATATTATCATGAAATTACAAAATTATCCTTCCTATTTTAACTTTTTCACAACTTAGTCCTTAAACTCGTAACTTTAAATGTAACCATTTTAACTTAAACCCATGATAACCGATTCTTCCCTAAGAGTAAATAATTCATACGAACTTACCTCGATAACTATAGTCGCAAAAGTAGAGTTGGAGACTAATCCAAAGCTTTTATTTTTCCCGATTTAAGCCCAGTTGTTGCTTATCTTGATCTAAATAAATAATTTCATTCAATTAAGTACTTCAAATAACCTCAAGTATTCAATTCAATCTATAATTCATATTATCTTGAAATTACAAAATTATCCTTCCTATTTTAACTTTTCACAACTTAGTCCTTAAGCTCGTAACTTTAAATTTAACCGGTTTAACTTAAACCCATGATAACCGATTCTTCCCTAAGAGTAAATAATTCATACGAACTTACCTCGATAACTATAAGTCGCAAAAGTAAAGTTGGAGACTAATCCAAACCTTTTATTTTTCCCAGATTTAAATCCAGTTGTTGCTTATCTTGATCTAAATAAATAATTTCATTCAATTAAGTACTTCAAATAACCTCAAGTATTCAATTCAATCAATAATTCATATTATCATGAAATTACAAAATTATCGTTCCTATTTTAACTTTTTCACAACTTAGTCCTTAAGCTCGTAACTTTAAATGTAACCATTTTAACTTAAACCCATGATAACCGATTCTTCCCTAAGAGTAAATAATCCATACGAACTTACCTCGATAACTATAGTCGCAAAAGTAGAGTTGGAGACTAATCCAAAGCTTTTATTTTTCCCCGATTTAAGTCCAGTTGTTGCTTATCTTGATCTAAATAAATAATTTCATTCAACTAAGTACTTCAAATAACCTCAAGTATCCAATTAATCTATAATTCATATTATCATGAAATTACAAAATTATCCTTCCTATTTTAACTTTTTCACAACTTAGTCCTTAAGCTCGTAACTTTAAATGTAACCATTTTAACTTAAACCCATGAGAACTGATTCTTCCCTAAGAGTAAATAATTCATACGAACTTATCTCGATAACTATAGTCGCAAAAGTAGAGTTGGAGACTAATCCAAAGCTTTTATTTTTCCCCGATTTAAGTCCAGTTGTTGCTTATTTTGATCTAAATAAATAATTTCATTCAATTAAGTACTTCAAATAACCTCAAGTATCCAATTAATCTATAATTCATATTATCATGAAATTACAAAATTATCCTTCCTATTTTAACTTTTTCACAACTTAGTCCTTATGCTCGTAACTTTAAATGTAACCATTTTAACTTAAACCCATGATAACCGATTCTTCCCTAAGAGTAAATAATTCATACGAACTTACCTCGATAACTATAGTCGCAAAAGTAGAGTTGGAGACTAATCCAAAGCTTTTATTTTTCCACGATTTAAGTCCGCTTGTTGCTTATTTTGATATAAATAAATAATTTCATTCAATTAAGTACTTCAAATAACCTCAAGTATTCAATTCAATCTATAATTCATATTATCATGAAATTACAAAATTATCCTTCCTATTTTAACTTTTCACAACTTAGTCCTTAAGCTCGTAACTTTAAATTTAACCATTTTAACTTAAACCCATGATAACCGATTCTTCTCTAAGAGTAAATAATTCATACGATCTTACCTCGATAACTATAGTGCAAAAGTAGAGTTGGAGACTAATCCAAAGCTTTTATTTTTCCCGATTTAAGCCAGCTTGTTGCTTATCTTGATCTAAATAAATAATTTCATTCAATTAAGTACTTCAAATAACCTCAAGTATTCAATTCAATCTATAATTCATATTATCATGAAATTACAAAATTATCCTTCCTATTTTAACTTTTTCACAACTTAGTCCTTAAGCTCGTAACTTTAAATGTAACCATTTTAACTTAAACCCATGATAACCGATTCTTCCCTAAGAGTAAATAATTCATACGAACTTACCTCGATAACTATAGTCGCAAAAGTAGAGTTGGAGACTAATCCAAAGCTTTTATTTTTCCCCGATTTAAGTCCAGTTGTTGCTTATCTTGATCTAAATAAATAATTTCATTCAACTAAGTACTTCAAATAACCTCAAGTATTCAATTCAATCTATAATTCATATTATCATGAAATTACAAAATTATCCTTCCTATTTTAACTTTTTCACAACTTAGTCCTTAAGCTCGTAACTTTAAATTTAACCATTTTAACTTAAACCCATGATAACCGATTCTACCCTAAGAGTAAATAATTCATACGAACTTACCTCGATAACTATAGTCGCAAAAGTAGAGTTGGAGACTAATCCAAAGCTTTTATTTTTCCCCGATTTAAGTCCAGTTGTTGCTTATCTTGATCTAAATAAATAATTTCATTCAATTAAGTACTTCAAATAACCTCAAGTATCCAATTCAATCTATAATTCATATTATCATGAAATTACAAAATTATCCTTCCTATTTTAACTTTTTCACAACTTAGTCCTTAAGCTCGTAACTTTAAATCTAACCATTTTAACTTAAACCCATGAGTACCGATTCTTCCCTAAGAGTAAATAATTCATACGAACTTACCTCCACAACTATAGTCGTAAAAGTAGAGTTGGAGACTAATCCAAAGCTTTTATTTTTCCCCGATTTAAGTCCAGTTGTTGCTTATTTTGATCTAAATAAATAATTTCATTCAATTAAGTTCTTCAAATAACCTCAAGTATTCAATTAATCTATAATTCATATTATCATTAAATTACAAAATTATCCTTCCTATTTTAACTTTTTCACAACTTAGTCCTTATGCTCGTAACTTTAAATGTAACCATTTTAACTTAAACCCATGAGAACCGATTCTTCCTAAAGAGTAAATAATTCATACGAACTTATCTCGATAACTATAGTCGCAAAAGTAGAGTTGGAGACTAATCCAAAGCTTTTATTTTTCCCCGATTTAAGTCCAGTTGTTGCTTATTTTGATCTAAATAAATAATTTCATTCAATTAAGTACTTCAAATAACCTCAAGTATCCAATTAATCTATAATTCATATTATCATGAAATTACAAAATTATCCTTCCTATTTTAACTTTTTCACAACTTAGTCCTTGTGCTCGTAACTTTAAATGTAACCATTTTAACTTAAACCCATGATAACCGATTCTTCCCTAAGAGTAAATAATTCATACGAACTTACCTCGACAACTATAGTCGCAAAATTAGAGTTGGAGACTAATCCAAAGCTTTTATTTTTCCACGATTTAAGTCCAGTTGTTGCTTATTTTGATATAAATAAATAATTTCATTCAATTAAGTACTTCAAATAACCTCAAGTATTCAATTCAATCTATAATTCATATTATCATGAAATTACAAAATTATCCTTCCTATTTTAACTTTTTCACAACTTAGTCCTTAAGCTCGTAACTTTAAATTTAACCATTTTAACTTAAACCCATGATAACCGATTCTTCCCTAAGAGTAAATAATTCATACGAACTTACCTCGATAACTATAGTCGCAAATGTAGAGTTGGAGACTAATCCAAAGCTTTTATTTTTCCCCGATTTAAATCCAGTTGTTGCTTATCTTGATCTAAATAAATAATTTCATTCAATTAAGTACTTCAAATAACCTCAAGTATCCAATTCAATCTATAATTCATATTATCATGAAATTACAAAATTATCCTTTCTATTTTAACTTTTTCACAACTTAGTCCTTAAGCTCGTAACTTTAAATGTAACCATTTTAACTTAAACCCATGATAACCGATTCTTCCCTAAGAGTAAATAATTCATACGAACTTACCTCGATAACTATAGTCGCAAAAGTAGAGTTGGAGACTAATCCAAAGCTTTTATTTTTCCCCGATTTAAGTCCAGTTGTTGCTTATCCTGATCTAAATAAATAATTTCATTCAACTAAGTACTTCAAATAACCTCAAGTATTCAATTCAATCTATAATTCATATTATCATGAAATTACAAAATTATCCTTCCTATTTTAACTTTTTCACAACTTAGTCCTTAAGCTCGTAACTTTAAATTTAACCATTTTAACTTAAACCCATGATAACCGATTCTACCCTAAGAGTAAATAATTCATACGAACTTACCTCGATAACTATAGTCGCAAAAGTAGAGTTGGAGACTAATCCAAAGCTTTTATTTTTCCCCGATTTAAGTCCAGTTGTTGCTTATCTTGATCTAAATAAATAATTTCATTCAATTAAGTACTTCAAATAACCTCAAGTATCCAATTCAATCTATAATTCATATTATCATGAAATTACAAAATTATCCTTCCTATTTTAACTTTTTCACAACTTAGTCCTTAAGCTCGTAACTTTAAATCTAACCATTTTAACTTAAACCCATGATAACCGATTCTTCCCTAAGAGTAAATAATTCATACGAACTTACCTCGACAACTATAGTCGCAAAAGTAGAGTTGGAGACTAATCCAAAGCTTTTATTTTTCCCCGATTTAAGTCCAGTTGTTGCTTATTTTTATCTAAATAAATAATTTCATTCAATTAAGTACTTCAAATAACCTCAAGTATTCAATTTAATCTATAATTCATATTATCATGAAATTACAAAATTATCCTTCCTATTTTAACTTTTTCACAACTTAGTCCTTAAGCTCGTAACTTTAAATGTAACCATTTTAACTTAAACCCATGAGAACTGATTCTTCCCTAAGAGTAAATAATTCATACGAACTTATCTCGATAACTATAGTCGCAAAAGTAGAGTTGGAGACTAATCCAAAGCTTTTATTTTTCCCCGATTTAAGTCCAGTTGTTGCTTATTTTGATCTAAATAAATAATTTCATTCAATTAAGTACTTCAAATAACCTCAAGTATCCAATTAATCTATAATTCATATTATCATGAAATTACAAAATTATCCTTCCTATTTTAACTTTTTCACAACTTAGTCCTTGTGCTCGTAACTTTAAATGTAACCATTTTAACTTAAACCCATGATAACCGATTCTTCCCTAAGAGTAAATAATTCAGACGAACTTACCTCGACAACTATAGTCGCAAAATTAGAGTTGGAGACTAATCCAAAGCTTTTATTTTTCCACGATTTAAGTCCAGTTGTTGCTTATTTTGATATAAATAAATAATTTCATTCAATTAAGTACTTCAAATAACCTCAAGTATTCAATTCAATCTATAATTCATATTATCATGAAATTACAAAATTATCCTTCCTATTTTAACTTTTTCACAACTTAGTCCTTAAGCTCGTAACTTTAAATTTAACCATTTTAACTTAAACCCATGATAACCGATTCTTCTCTAAGAGTAAATAATTCATACGATCTTACCTCGATAACTATAGTCGCAAAAGTAGAGTTGGAGACTAATCCAAAGCTTTTATTTTTCCCCGATTTAAGCCCAGTTGTTGCTTATCTTGATCTAAATAAATAATTTCATTCAATTAAGTACTTCAAATAACCTCAAGTATTCAATTCAATCTATAATTCATATTATCATGAAATTACAAAATTATCCTTCCTATTTTAACTTTTTCACAACTTAGTCCTTAAGCTCGTAACTTTAAATTTAACCATTTTAACTTAAACCCATGATAACCGATTCTTCCCTAAGAGTAAATAATTCATACGAACTTACCTCGATAACTATAGTCGCAAAAGTAGAGTTGGAGACTAATCCAAAGCTTTTATTTTCCCGATTTAAATCCGGTTGTTGCTTATCTTGATCTAAATAAATAATTTCATTCAATTAAGTACTTCAAATAACCTCAAGTATCCAATTCAATCTATAATTCATATTATCATGAAATTACAAAATTATCCTTTCTATTTTAACTTTTTCACAACTTAGTCCTTAAGCTCGTAACTTTAAATGTAACCATTTTAACTTAAACCCATGATAACCGATTCTTCCCTAAGAGTAAATAATTCATACGAACTTACCTCGATAACTATAGTCGCAAAAGTAGAGTTGGAGACTAATCCAAAGCTTTTATTTTTCCCCGATTTAAGTCCAGTTGTTGCTTATCTTGATCTAAATAAATAATTTCATTCAACTAAGTACTTCAAATAACCTCAAGTATTCAATTCAATCTATAATTCATATTATCATGAAATTACAAAATTATCCTTCCTATTTTAACTTTTTCACAACTTAGTCCTTAAGCTCGTAACTTTAAATTTAACCATTTTAACTTAAACCCATGATAACCGATTCTTCCTAAGAGTAAATAATTCATACGAACTTACCTCGATAACTATAGTCGCAAAAGTAGAGTTGGAGACTAATCCAAAGCTTTTATTTTTCCCGATTTAAGTCCGGTTGTTGCTTATCTTGATCTAAATAAATAATTTCATTCAATTAAGTACTTCAAATAACCTCAAGTATCCAATTCAATCTATAATTCATATTATCATGAAATTACAAAATTATCCTTCCTATTTTAACTTTTCACAACTTCATCCTTAAGCTCGTAACTTTAAATCTAACCATTTTAACTTAAACCCATGATAACCGATTCTTCCCTAAGAGTAAATAATTCATACGAACTTACCTCGACAACTATAGTCATAAAAGTAGAGTTGGAGACTAATCCAAAGCTTTTATTTTTCCCGATTTAAGTCCGGTTGTTGCTTATTTTATCTAAATAAATAATTTCATTCAATTAAGTACTTCAAATAACCTCAAGTATTCAATTCAATCTATAATTCATATTATCATGAAATTACAAAATTATCCTTCCTATTTTAACTTTTTCACAACTTAGTCCTTAAGCTCGTAACTTTAAATGTAACCATTTTAACTTAAACCCATGAGAACCGATTCTTCCCTAAGAGTAAATAATTCATACGAACTTATCTCGATAACTATAGTCGCAAAAGTAGAGTTGGAGACTAATCCAAAGCTTTTATTTTTCCCCGATTTAAGTCCAGTTGTTGCTTATTTTGATCTAAATAAATAATTTCATTCAATTAAGTACTTCAAATAACCTCAAGTATCCAATTAATCTATAATTCATATTATCATGAAATTACAAAATTATCCTTCCTATTTTAACTTTTCACAACTTAGTCCTTGTGCTCGTAACTTTAAATGTAACCATTTTAACTTAAACCCATGATAACCGATTCTTCCCTAAGAGTAAATAATTGATTTAACTTACCTCGACAACTATAGTCGCAAAATTAGAGTTGGAGACTAATCCAAAGCTTTTATTTTTCCACGATTTAAGTCCATTGTTGCTTATTTTGATATAAATAAATAATTTCATTCAATTAAGTACTTCAAATAACCTCAAGTATTCAATTCAATCTATAATTCATATTATCATGAAATTACAAAATTATCCTTCCTATTTTAACTTTTTCACAACTTAGTCCTTAATTTTTCTTGTTCTTCTGTTTGAATAAATGATTTAGGGTGCATTTTCAGGATTAGTATGTTTAAATAAATTCTATCTAGGAGATTGGAACTTAAGTGGGACCGCTTGTGACCTCTCTAATATTTCTTGGGAATTGATTTTAACATAATTTCCGAAGAAATTATTCCCTAAATGACAAGATAAATTTTTAGTTTTTCAAATAAAAGGGCCAATTTTGATCCAATTTTTATGTCGCAACTCAATTTTGAATTTTCATTAAGTCTAAAAACTTAATTGAATTATTTTAAAAATTTGGTTTCTCTTTTGTAAATATTAAAAATTAGATGTCTCGTTTTGTAAATATTTTCAAAAGCATTTAGAATAAATGTTTTAGTTCAATAAAAAAGAAAAAATGACAATTATTAATATATAATTATATCCATTATAATATATATTAATTATTATCGACTTTATTTAGAGTTAGGATTAGTTTTAATTTAATCATATTTTATTCGATAATTTTTATCTTAAAAATTAATAGCAAATAATAATTTAATATGCATTATATTAATTATTAATTGTTATTTACTTTGAGTAGAATTAGAACTTAGAACTTTTAAGAATTCTACTCTAGCTCCTACTCCTTTCACTATAAATTCCACCCATCTATTCTTATTTTTTTTTCATTCATACACCATTCCCTCCAAAAACACCAAAATCTTTGAGTGCCGAAACCTCCTAACAATTCCCTAGCCACAAGATTGCCCAAATTAATCGGTCAGAAGACACCAGTACAGCGGCTACACCAGCCTACTCAACGATCCATTTGCTCACATCCATCCCCTCACAGACGTTTGCCTTGCATCTGGGAATGCGCACCACCCTTTCACCAATCCTTAGCCAAAAACCCCTCAACCTATTTTAATTTGTCATCTTTTGATTCAAAATTATTTTTCTTAATAGCTCTTAATTTTTACAAAAAAGGTGGTAAGACCAATTTTTCTCCTAAATTTTAATTTTATTATCTAATTTTTCAATTTATTGAATTATTAATATTGTATATTAATTAAATTTTTGAGAAAATAATTGTAACCACCTTATGATCAGGTTAATCATGCCTTTCAAGAGAACACATGCATCTGCCCAAATTGACGAATCACAAAATAAGTTCCACTATGAAGAAGCCAAAGCAAGATACAAGAGTATCTTCAAGAACCAACAGATGCATCTAGAGAAAGGTTTCACATTGAAAGAACAGATGCATCTAGAGAAAGGTTTCACGTTGAAAGAAAGCAACTATATTGGTTTTATGGCGCGTATTAGTCAGGTTGCTAAAACTCTTAATTGGGAGTTGTTTTGTGAGAAGAGACCTAGTGTGGATGAGGAGTTAATGCGTGAATTCTATGTGAATTTAACCTCAAGCAAGTTGATGGAAGTTCCAGTTCGCGGAATCAAGGTACCAATAACTTCTAATGCTATTAATGAGTTTTTTGAATTGCTTGATTTCGAAAACGACGAATATTCCTCCTTGATGAGCAATATAGAGTCTGAAAATTTGCAAGAAATTCTCGAGGAACTTACAGTTCCAAGTTCTACGTGTATTGTGTCAAAGCAAGGTGTCCACACTTGTCGAAGGGAATATTTGACACCACTCACAAAGGTATGGTTCTACTTCATCCGATTCAGCCTTTTGCCTAGCTCACATGGGACTACAATCTTATTAGAGCGAATGGTCTTATTATAGTTTATTTTAACTTGGAAGACCATTGATGTGGGAAAAATCATCCTGAGGGAAATGCAAAATTGTACCGTTAGACGTTCACGTTCTGGCCTAGCTTACTTTCCCTTTACGATAACAATTATGTGCTTGAAAGCTAAAATTCTTGCAAACATAAAGAAGACAGGCTATAGCCAGGGCACAATCACAGATTAGGACCTCTATCGAATAGCTAGAGACTCTATTCTACAGCAACGAGTTGAAGAAAGTGAGGATCCCAAAAAAGAAGAAGAAGAAGATCCCACAAAGATCGAGCCAATGTAATCAGCTGAAGTCCTTGATAAGGTGGAACCAATGGAACCAGAAGATGAACCTGATATCAAGACTTCAATGTTCAAAGCTTAACCGCCTCACCCAGATCTTCGAGATAAGCTATCAAAGTTTATGGACATAATGCAGTATATGCAGTGGCAGTAATAAGCTTACTGGAAATACTCAAAAATAAGGGATGACTCGATGAGAAGTGCTCTTACGAAAATTTACAATGACCCATTTATTTTTGTGTCTGAGTTTCCAGATTACATATTTGAACCATGGAGCTCATTATCAAAAAATGAGCGAAGTAATTCATGCAAAAACAATAATGATGGAGCAAAAGATGAGTCGAATTCTGAAGTATCTACAAATAAATAAATGGGGGATCTCGACTTTATTTTATTTATGTTCTTAGGTTATTTTAGGATAAAGTTAATTAGGAATTTTTGCATAATAAAACAAGAGATGGAAATCATTAATAAAACTGAACAAGTCGCGAAGTATAAAGTGTGGCAATAGATATATACATGTCTAGGATTGGATTTAGAAAGAGCTTGGTACTTAAGCAGTCAAATTGGCTCACCTCCTCTTTTCTAGAATCCTACCTGGTGTATGGTATCTATTCACTTTAAACAATGAGGACATTGTTCATCATAAGTAGGGGGACCGAAAAATTGAAATTATTTCCACTTAGAATAAATAGTTCAATATAAATAAAGTTCTATTATTTCAATAAATTGTTATGTTAGCTGAATAATGATATAAATGTATTTTTAATAAAGCATTCAAATCGTATCATAAAATTTTTAGTTCCTTAAGAAATGTAGGAATGTATGAAAGTTTAAGTCTCTAGAATTGACTTAGTAGTTTCTTGAGGCGAAATCCTAGGAAGCATGGAATGTTGAAAATTATTTAGGCAACTCTTGTTTGGACCGTCTGAGCCTTTCTAGCCAACCTTGATGAAATTTTATCCTTTGAAACCCAACTTTCAGATTATATGGCCTAAGTATTTGAACCCTTGCAATATTTAGCCATCACTTATCTCTTAATTATCTTTAAATTGTTTCAAACACTGTACTCATTACTATTCAGAATATTCTTTGAAAATAAGTTTGGGGGAGTTGAAAGAAGTATCAAATGCTCTAAAAATTGTAGTACATATAGTAATTTGTGTTAAAAAAAAAAGAGAGCACATGTACTTGAAAGAAAATAGATGTACAAAGGAGCATGTGAAAGCAAAGTAAGATGGTGTATTGAGGGAAATTATTCCAAAGGTCCGATTGAAGCTGAGTCCAGGGTTTAAAAGCCTAAATTTCTCTATCTTTTACCTACCTCTAGCGTAGCTACGTTACAACCTTTTTAAAGACCTATTGATTCAAGTTTTCTATGCTACCTACATTAGTGGAGAGAAATTGCTATGCTCAACATATGAAGGCATAAGTTAAACTTAATGATTGCAGCTTAATCTTGAATAAGGAAATAAAATAAAATTGGTAAGGGTTAACATGTTTTTGTTAACGAAGCATTTAGTCTAATTTTTCTATCATAATTGTTGTTGAGATCAATTTGAACGATATGTATACTTAAGTAGCATAACTATCAAATTTCTTGTTTTTGAGCATAAGTATATTAAATTCATAATTCTTGGAAGAATGTTATTCTGAAGGAATTTTTCAAAGGTGTTTTTTGAGTAATTCTTTTTAATTTGTGCATTGCTCGGGACGAGCAATGAATTAAGTTTGGGGTGTGGAAACACAAAAACTTACATATTTTTACATACCCTTTTTAACTTAAAATCATACAGTTTCGATAAAATTATTGTCGAAAAAATAATTAATTTTTACAAAATAATTAAAGTGCACTTAAAATATGAACATGTTGAATTTTAGTTAATTTTATAATTAATTTTGATGAATTTTGGTTATTTTCGACAGATTTGCACAAAGGGCAAAAAATGGCTCGACAGACACTACTAGAACCACAAAACCTAGAAGCAATTTGAAGTATTGAGGCGAACTAAATTTTATCCTAAGATGGTCAAAAATTATATTTATTAATTCATAATATAATTAATTTTAATTTATATCCAATTTAATTTGGGTTAATAAATTATTATTAATTAATTATGAGAAAGTGGCCTAGTTGAACTAAATCGAGTGAACCGAACCGACCAAGAAATGGATAGCCCAAAAAGCATCCCAAGAGCTTACCCAAATTAGCTTATTAGCTGATTATTTAAGCTTGCAAAAAGGCCCTTGAAGACTTGTTCAAGTTGCATCCCAAGAACTATCAATCTTGCCACATGTGTGGTCGGCCAAGGGAGGGCTCTTTGGCTAATAATTTTAGCTCTTTTTAGCAGCCCTCCTCAGCTATAAATGTAACGCCCTAAAATTTCTAATTTCGTTATTGTGAAAATATGACACAAATATCTGTCAGCTTTAGTGGTTTTGTGTTTTGGGAGTGTTTGGGAGGTCCCAAGTTCGAGCTTTTCTTGGGCAAATTTTGGTATTTTGAATGAATTAGGCCTTACTTTTGTTCAGTAGGCTTTTATTTGATTGTTGGGTAAATTACATTAGAATGGGTCTGCTGGTTTGGTGGTTAAATGGTGTGTTATTATGGTGGAGGTCTTGTGTTCGAATCTCTATGCAGGCAAGGGTATTATTTTTTTGCTTAGATTTCGGGATAGAGTTGTGTAATAGGGGGATTTTGAGTAGTGTATATGTAGTGGGAATTATGGGAGAAGATTAAGGGATTTTGAGGGTTATCAGAATTTGATTTTATTTTTTTCCCATAACCGAATTTGACTCTCTTTTCCAAAAAAAAATTGTTTTCTATTCTTCTCCCTCTCCTCTTGCCAAAATTCTCTGAGTTTTTCCATCTTTCTTTTCTTTTTCTTCTTCTTGATTTTTCCCTAATCCATTTATTTTCCTTCGTTTTTGCACGCGGTTAGTGCTCGCTTAGTTTCGGTAAGTGTTTATCTTCGTTTCTGTCATAAATCTCTTAGCGACTGAAGTGGTAATATTTTTTTCTCTACAATTTAGGCTTGGGGGGAGGCTCAGACTGGTGAATTCAGTTTTCTCGTCCTAACAATAGTTAAACAGAGGGTTATCGTTGGTGGTAAGTTAAGTTTCTATTCGTTCTTGGAGTTAAACAGAGGGTTATCACTTGTAAATCTGTTAAATTGATGTTGAGTATCTTGATTATAGGTTTTAGAGTGCTCGAAGACTATTTTAGTATCAAACAAAACCAAGTGTGTACCCGATACACAAAAAAAAGGGATTCAGCGAAAAGTCGAAATTGCTTGTTGTTTGGACAGTAACAGTAGGCTAACTTTGAAAAATCACCATAAATTATGGAAATCGAATTAGAGAATGAAAAAATATAGAATTAAAGCTTGTTGAGTGTAGTTTCTCATAGAAGAAATGGTGTAAGTAATAGAATTGTAAATAGTGAGGTATAATAAACTTTGTGAGATAAGGTCAGAATGAATTTGGGTTCCCCTGTTCTGACTTTGGAAAATCATCAAAAATTGTAGAAAAATAATTAGGGGTTAAAATTTACACGTTTAAATTATAAATGAGTCTATTTTCAATGGAATCATCATCCAAATTTTTTACTAAGTGATAATTAATTTTTAGCAAAGAAGGGACGAAGCTGTCAGATAGCAGAATAGGAGTAAGTTTGAAGATTTTACTGTACTTATTGGCTGAACCAAAAATTTTGAAAATTTTATAGTTGAAAGGTATTTGAGTCTAGTTTCAAAGACATCAAGAGGATCTTAATTCAGAATTCAGACATCAAGTAGATAGCTTTGAAGGAATATATAAGTAAACAGTGAAAACATATATGAATAATTAACTAGCACGGGTTGCATTAAAAATGGACCACATGGCCAAGGCCAATTTGGGCCGAATGGGCCACATGGGCGTGTGAGCTCATTTTTCTGAAAAGTTCTATAAGGTTGCACGGGTCACCCAAGTCGACTGTGGACCTACTGTAAGGTCGGTAAGCTTTACTTAGACCTCTATATGTGTGATTTGTCTGTCTGATTTCTATACCGAGCATGACTTATGTTATCTAAATGTATGTACTATTAATTGCATAATGACATGACATATTTTGTATGTTGCATTGTATGGGGGTGGGTTGATGATATTTGGAGGAAGTGTCTGAAAGACTATTAAGCCTGTTATCTGGCAGCTCAGCTGCAACCTTCTGATTATGTGCCACATTTCGGTACAGCATGGTGTGTAAGGATCGCTAGGTTGATTTACTCCCCACATGGTGTGTAGGGTTGGATGGAGATGATCTATAGAGGCTGGTGGGTAGGATTCTGATTTACCATATATACATTTTCTATTTCATATGGGCCAAATGTATTTCTGAGACTGTATCTGAATGGGCTAAGGCCCAAACTGATTCTGTGATGGACACAGGCCCCAGACTGTATCTAATTGAATTCTGTTGATTATCTGTATGCATGTTTTCTATAGGGATTACACACTAAGTTTGTGAAAACTCACCCTTTCTCAATTTAATTTGTATAGGTAATCCCCAGACTTAACGGGTTGGTGCAGCAGAGGTCTCGACGGTGGCCACACATAAATTTTAGACTTATTTGGGGTTTTTGATGTATCTTCTAAACTATGGACTGGTTGGCTTTAAATTTGAATATTATTTTTATGGAATTTTTTTTAAAATTGCAACTCCACAAAACACGGTTTTTTTCTAAAAAACTAAGGTTTTTCGTAAATAGAAACGATTTTTCCTAAATTAATTGGTTACAAAAGCTTCTGCTAAGAGACAAGTTTCAAAGAAAATCAACTAGTTCTTTTCAAATTAAATAAAAGCTAACTTACTGTAACGGTTTTTAAACTCGACAATCTTGTCTTCAAATCTCTTTCTATGTGACATCGCCAGATTCGACCATAACGTCTAGGCCGAGTTTGGGGTGTTACATTTAGTGTTATCAGAGCCAGGTTGCAAAACTTGGTTCTGGATTTGGGTTTTAAAACTTGGTTTTAAAGATATGATTTTTAAATGGTTTAAAATATTTTTGATTGAGTATTTGGTACAATGAGTCTCCGGTGCCAATTCTGTAAGTTTTCTATAAACTCTGATAAGTTTTTAAAAATATGAGTAGCATATTCTGAAACTACTATAGGTAGTACACTGTACTGAGAACACTGTAGATAGTGTATACTGAAAACAATAGCGAAACTGAAAACTGTAGTAAGACTGCGATTCGTGATAGCAAACTCTAAACTTCTGATATTGTTTTGCATAAAATATCTACTAATAGATATCGAAACTGTAACTGATTCATAAAACTGTTAACACATATAAGCTACGAATTCTACGATAATTATACGAGGTATCCACGGATGGGGTACTAGAGGCCGAGGTAGAGGCCATAGAGGGGATTGAGCTGAGCCCTCGTCATTAGGCAACATGTCGAATCTGGATATGAGCGAGACACTAGTTTCACCTACTACAGAGACTGAGTCTCATGATTGCATGACCGGGGACGACGCCTTGTGCCAGGCTATGCTGAGGATATTAGAGAGGGTTGCTGGGCCCAACACTAGATCTGGGGGCCGAGGGTCAGTTACAGAACGACTCTGGTCCAATGGGGTTAGGCTATTCAGGGGTGTCACTAGAGTCGCCCCTAGCATGGCCGAGTACTGGATGGAGGCCACTGTAAGAATCATGGACGGTTTGGACTTTACCCCTGAACAGAAATTGAAAAGGGTTGTTTCCTTACTTCGCGATGAAGCATACCAATGGTGGCTGGCCGTTAAGGAGGGCACTCAGCCTGAACGAATAACTTGGGATTTCTATAAGCTTACTTTTAAAGGTAAATATGTGAGGGCAAGCTACGTTGACTCTAGAAGACGAGAGTTTCTGAATCTCACGCAAGGGGATCGTTCAATGGCCAAGTATGAGGCCGAGTTTCTGAGATTGAGCCGATATGAATGAGACATGGTGGTGACTGAATATGAGCATTATGTCCGCTTTGAGGATGGACTCAGGGGCAATTTGAGAGTTCTAATAGCTCCGCAGAGGGAGATTGACTTTTCAACAATAGTAGAAAAGGCGAAGATCACTGAGGAGGTGAAACCCGCTGAGCGCCAAAATCAGGATAAAGAGAGAGGCAAGAATAAGAGGGATTCGGAGCCCTTGAGTTCTGCGATGAGGCCTAAGAAAAAGGTCAGATATAGTGGGCCAATTAGAGTTGGGGCCCCTGTTGCACCTACTGGGATCACACTTTGTGGGCATTATGGAAGACGCCATCCGAGCGAATGTTGGAGGACGACTAGGGCTTGTTTAAGATGTGGGTCTACTGTGCTCCACGTTCGAGAGTGTTCACTAAGGGCTGATCAGGTGCAAGCTACGGGTTCTGGTACTGAACAGCCACCGAGGGTAGTTCAACAGCCGTCTAGGGGCCGTGGTCAGGCTAAGGGTGGTAATGGTATGGGTCATGGGCAAAAAACACTGGGCAGAGGTGCTGGACAGGCTGAGGCGAGACAGCCGGCCCTAGTTTATGCTGCTCGTCACCGAAAGGATAGAGATGCTCCGGACGTCATCACGGGTACATTTCTTATTTTTTATGTGCCTTACACTACATTGATATATATATATATAGGATCTACGCAATCCTATATTGCCTGTTCTGTTTCCAAAAACCTAGGGATTCCGGTTGAAAGTACTTCTAGTGAGGTGACTATGCTGAGCCCGCTGGGGCAATCTGTTAGAGTTAGCAAACTATACAGGGATGTTCCTTTAGAGGTTCAAGGGATGGTATTTTTGGGTGATTTGATGGAGCTTCCATTTGGGGAATTGGGGATGGACAGTTTGGTCAAGCATCGTGTTAGTTTGAACTGTGCGACTAAGAGCGTATTGGGAACTGAATGGGGTAATGAAGTAATTGTGATTGGGGAATGTCGGAATTACTTGGCTAACGTGATCTCTGCACTGGTAGCTAAGAAACTGGTTCGTAAAGGATGTGAGGCGTATTTGGCCTACGTAAGTGTTTTCACTTCTGGGGACTCTACTGTTAAGGACATCAGAACTATGAGGGATTTTCCAGACGTCTTTCTTGAGGAGCTACTAGGATTACCTCTGAATTGGGAAGTGGAGTTTGGGATTGAGCTTCTCCCTAGTACAGCTCTGGTGCCTATCGCTCCCTATCGAATGGCACGGAAAGAGCTTACGAACCTCAAGGCTCAAATTCAAGAGTTATTGGATCGTCAGTTCATCCGCCCTAGTGTGTCCCCGTGGTGAGCACCGGTACTGTTTGTTAAGAAAAATGATGGATCCATGAGGATGTGTATCGACTACCGACAACTAAATAAGTTGACTATTAGGAACAAGTATCCACTTCCGAAGATTGACGATTTGTTTGACCAGTTCCAGGGGCGTCTGTGTTCTCCAAAATTGACTTGCGTTCTGGGTATCATCAGTTGAGGGTTAAGGAGGCTGATGTGCATAAGACGACATTTAGGACTCGTTACATTCACTACGAGTTCCTAGTGATGCCATTTGGACTGACTAATGCACCGGCAACTTTCATGGATCTGATGAACCCAGTGTTTCAACCCTACCTAAATCAGTTTGTAGTGGTGTTCATCGATGACATATTGGTTTATTCGAGGACTGAGGATGAGCATGACGAGCACCTTAGGATTGTTCTTCATATTTTGAGGGAAAAGCAGCTCTATGTTAAGTTCAGCAAGTGCGAGTTTTGCTTACGTGAAGTAACATTTTTGGGTCATGTGGTGTCTGCTGAGTGGATTTGAGTCGATCCTCGAAAAATTAAGGTTGTATTGGACTGGAAGCAGCCTAAGAATGTGTCTGAGATCCGCAGATTTTTCGGGCTAGAAGGTTATTATCTACGGTTTGTGGAAGGATTTTCACTGATCGTAGCACCCTTGACTAAGTTGTTACGTAAAGGTGTACCATTTGCCTAGACTAATGCATAGCAAGAGAGCTTTGAGAAGCTTAAGATTGTATTGACTGAGGCTCTTGTTTTGGTATAGCCTAAACCTGGAAAGGAGTTCACGGTTTATAGTGATACATCACATGTCAATTTGGGATGTGTGTTGGTGCAGGATGGTAACGTGGTTGCATATGCGTCTCGTCAGCTTAAGACACACGAGGCGAACTATCCGACGCACGTTTTGGAGTTGGCTGTTGTAGTCTTTGCATTGAAAATCTGGAGGCATTATCTGTACATTGAGAAGTGTATTATCTACACTGATCATAAGAGCCTCAACTATCTCCTCACTTAGAAGGAGTTAAATCTTAGGTAGCGTAGATGGGTTGAGCTACTTAAGGATTATGATTGTACCATTGAGTACCATCCCGACAAGGCCAATATGGTGGCTGATGCGTTGAGTCGTAGGGCTATGACTGATCTGAGAGCGATGTTCGCTCGACTTAGCCTATCCGATGATGGAAGTCTGTTGGTAGAACTTCAAGTCAAACCGACATGGATTGAATAGAATCGAGGTAAACAGTTGGGGGATAAGTCTCTCAGGTTGCGTTTTCGTCAAGTTGAGAATGGTGGCTCTACTGATTTTGGGATAAATAGTGATGGGGTACTTTTTTTTCCGCGGTCGGATTTGTGTACCGAATGATGAGGATTTAAGGCAGTCGATTCTGAGAGAGGCGCATGGTAGTCCCTATACTATGCATCTCGACGGGAACAAGATGTACCGAGATCTTCGAGGATTGTACTGGTGGCCAGGGTTGAAGTGTGAGGTTACCAACTTCGTTGCTCGCTGTTTGACTTGTCAACAGGTTAAGGCTGAGCATCAGTTACCTTCAAGTCTGCTGCAGCCAGTTAAGATACCGTTATGGAAATGGAAGCGAGTAACGATGGACTTCGTAGTGGGTTGCGTCTAACACCCATTAAGAAGGATTCTGTCTAGGTCATCGTGGATCGATTGACCAAGTCTGCTCACTTCATCCCGGTAAGGACTGACTTTTCTTTTTAGAAATTATCTAAGCTCTACATATCAGAAATAATGAGACTGGACGGGGTACTTGTCTCGATCATTTCTGATCGGGATCCTCATTTCACGTCTCAGTTTTGGAAGAAGCTTCATGAGGCTCTATGATATTGATTTTCGAGGCATTTGGGAGGAGTACTTGCCGTTAGCAGAGTTTGCCTACAATAATAGCTACCAGTCTAGCATCCAGATGGCACCTTACGTGGCACCGTATGGTTGTAAGTGTCGCACTCCTTTATGTTAGACTGGGTTGGGCGAGTGACATATTCTGGGTCCTGAGTTGATCTCTGAGATAGAGAATAAGGTTAGATTGATTCAGGATCGTTCGAAAATGGCTTTTGATAGGAAAAAATTGTATGCGGATTCGAAGAGGTGTAAGATCGAGTATTTTGTGGAGGACTTAGTTTTTCTCAGGGTCTTGTCATGGAAAAAGGTTCTGAGGTTCGGTCACAAGGGCAAGCTGAGCCCTCGGTTTATTGGACCTTACCACATTCTGAAACGTGTGGGACCTATCGCTTATCAGTTGAAGTTACCTCTAGAGTTGGATCGCATTTATGATGTTTTTCACGTCTCGATGTTGAGGCGCTACCACTCTGATTCCACGCATGTTGTTTTTGTTGAGGAGATCGAGGTTAGGCCAGACATAACCTTCGAGGAGGAGCCGGTTCAGATTTTGGACCATGATGTAAAGGTCCTTCAGAAAAATTCTATTCCCTTAGTGAAGGTTCTGTAGTGTAATCATAGCACTTAGGAGGCTACATGAGAGCCTGAGGATGCGATACGTCAGCAATATCCTCATCTGTTCTGATCAGGTAAAATTTCGAGGACGAAATTTTATTTTGGGGGGTAGAGTTGTAATGCCTCAAAATTCCTAATTTCGTTAATATGAAAATATGACACAAATACCTGCCAGTTTTAGTGGTTATGTGCTCTCGGAGTGTTTGGGAGGTTTCAAGTTCGAGCCTTCGCTTGGGCAAATTTTGGTATTTTGAATGAAGTAGGCCTTACTCTTGTTCAGTAGGCTTTTATTTGATTGTTGGGTAAATTACATCAGAATGGGCCTGCTGGTCTAGTGGTTAAATGGTGTGTTAATATGGTGGAGGTCTTGTGTTTGAATCCCTATGCAGGCAAGGGTGTTTTTTTTGCTCAAATTTTGGGATAGAGTTGTGTAATAGGGGATTCTGAGTAGTGGATGTGTAGTGGGAATTATGGGAGAAGATTAAGGGATTTTGGGGGTTATCGGGATTTTTTTCCCATAACCAAATTTTGACTCTCTTTTCCAAACAAAATTATGCCGTCTATTTTTCTCCCTCTCCTCTTGCCGAAATTCTCTGAGTTTTTCCATCGTTATTTTCTTTTTCTTCTTCTTGATTCTTCCCTAATCCATTCATTTTCCTTCATTTTCGCACGCAGTTAGTGCTCGCTTAGTTTCGGTAAGTGTTTCTCTTCATTTCTATCATGAACCTCTTAGCAACTAAAGTGGTAATGTTTTTTCTCTGCGATTTGGGCGTAGGGGGAGGCTCTAACTGGTGAATTCAATCTTATCATCTTAACAATAGTTAAACGGAGGGTTATCGTTAATGGTAAGTTGGTTTTCTATTCGTTCTTGGTTTTCAATTCCCTTGTAAAACCATTAAATTGATGTTGAGTATTTCGATTATAGGCTTTGCAGTGCTCGGGGACTGTTTTAGCATCAAACAAAACCTAGTGTGTACCCCAAACGTAAAAAATGGGATTCGGCGAAAAGCCAAAATTGTTTGTTGTTTAGACAGCAGCAATAGGCTAACTTTGAAAAATCACCATAAATTGTGCAAATCGAATTAGAGGATGAACAAAATATGGAATTAAAGCTTATTGAGTCTAGTTTCTCATAAAATAAACAGTGAAAGCAATAAAATTGTAAATCATGAGGTATAATAAGCTTTGTGAGACAAGGTCAGAATGAATTTGGGTTCCCCTATTTTGACTTTGTAAAATCATCACAAATTGGAGAAAAATAATTAAGGCTTAAAATTTACATGTTTAAATTATTAATAAGTCTATTTTCAATAAAAACAAATGAAAACATCATCCAAATTTTTTACTAAGAGATAATTAATTTTTAGCAAAGAAGGGACGAATCTGTCAGATAGCAGAATAGGGGTAAGTTTCAAAATTTTACTGTACTTATTGGCTAAACTAAAAATTCTGAAAATTTTATAGTTGAAAGTTATTTGAGTATAGTTTCAAATACATCAAGTGAATCTTAATTTAGAATTCTTTAGCTCAAGGTATTAATACTTCAGTAACAGTGACCCAAGTAGACAGCTTTGAAGGAACATATAAGTAAATAGTGAAAAAAATATATGAATAATTAACTAGCACGGGTTACATTAAAAATGGATCACGTGGCCAAGGAAAATTTAGGCCGAGTGGGCCACATGGGCGTGTGAGCCTTTTTTTGAAAAGTTTTGTAAGGTTGCATGGGTTGCCCAAGTCAACTGTAGACCTATTGTAGGGTCGGTAAGCTTTACTTAGACCCCTTATCTGTGATTTGTCTGTCTGATTTCTATACAGAGCATGACTTATGATATCTAAATTTATGTACTATTAATTGCATAATGGCATGACATATTTTGTATGTTGCATTGCATCGGTGTGGGTTAATGATATTTGGAGGAACTGTCTGAAAGGCTATTAAGCTTGTTATCTGGCAGCTCAGCTGCAACCTTCTGATTATGTGCCACATTTCGGTATAGCATGGTGTGTAGGGATCGCTAGCTTGATTTACTCCCCACATGGTGTGTAGGGTTGGGCGGAGATGGTCTATAGAGGCTGGTGGGTAGGATTCTGATTTACCTTATCTGCATTCTGTATTTGATATGGGCCAAGGCCCTAATGTATTTCTAAGACTGTATCTGAATGGGCTAAGGCCCAAAATAATTCTATGATGGACACAGGCCCCAGACTGTATCTAACTGAATTCTGTTGATTACTTGTATACATGTTTTCTGTAGGGATTACACACTGAGTTTGTGAAAACTCACCCCTTCTCTATTTAATCTGTACAGGTAATCCCCAGACCTGACGGGTTGGTGCAACAGAGGTCTCGACGGTGGCCACACATAAATTTTAGACTATTTTCTGTTAATGCCTAGAATTTATTACTTATTTGGGGTTTTTGATGTATCTTCTGGACTATGGACTGGTTGGCTTTAAATTTAGGACTTTATACTGTTTTTATGGAAAAAAATTTTAAACTGCAACTCTCTAACTTGTCCCAGCCCGTGGGACACACGGCCGTGTCCCAGCCCGTGTCATAGACCATGTAACTCTCTAACTTGGCTCACATGTCCATGTAGCAAGCCATGTGCAAACCCGTGTAACTCATTAACTTGTTTCACATGGCCGCGTCATAGCCCGTGCAAAACCTACACTAAAACTAACATGGCTATGTAGGGTGACCATGTGTGACACATGGCCGTGCGACGGCCCGTGTGCTTCCAAATTGACTCCTTAAATAAGCAAAAGTCAAGCCAAAACTTTCCCAGTAAGGTACACATAAAGCACAAACCATCCCATGACCAAAACAACAAAAATTTTACACTTAAAACATATCAAAATTAGTAACCTATACTTCCAACCAATGTACCATTAATATGTACCTCAATTATAACCCAACAATAGACCAATACTTTGACCATTAACACAACTCAAACAGCATTCATAACCAACCATATTATTATCTTCTAATCATACTAATAAGATTTATCATCCAACATCACATAACATATTCACAAATACTAAATTAACTTTTCATATCATCCGAACTTCTTATGTTAACTTTCTTACAACAAAACCTATATACATGCCACAACCCAAAAAGAGATATAAAAGCTATCAAGGGTAAATGGATAGTGTGAGCTTTGATGTTGATCCTTTGAGCCGTCAGCAACTGTTAACTACAAAATAACTTGAGAAAAATCATTAAGCTCAATTGGCTTAGTAAGATCATAGTGTAAATTCTACTTGATTTGCTTTTAGTAAAGGAATCACTTAAATATTATAACATGATAACTAAAATTCTCAATTGCTTTATCTATAAGTTTTCAAGAACTCATCATAACATGAATATGTCAACTTCATGTAAATCTTCATATCATTTAATCAAGTTCAGCATTACCCAATTCTCATACACGATCCTCATTCACTTTTAGGAGCATCACAGATGTAAAAAAGGGGCACCAAAGGGCAATCAGGGGCATCGAAGTGCAATTAAGAGCACGAGTGTGCAATCAGGGGCACCCGAGTGTAGTCAAGGGCACGAATGTGCTAACAGGGGCACCGAAGTGTTTATAGGGGCACAGTTGTGCAAACAGGGACATTGAAGTGTTTATAGGGGCATTGGGGTGCAATGAAAGCACTTCAACATTTTCGTATTCATATTAGAGCTCCTCACAATCTCATACAATTCATTTCAATTCCATTTTTCAATTCCATGAATATATATAAGATGCTTGCATTCCTAAAAATTATACTCACATGTACATACAAAGAAATCATAACCATATAAGTTACAAATGAAATACATAAAATGACAAATAACTATGAACTTACCTTTAAAGCACTTCTGGTTTAAACACAAAGACTACTCTGCAATTTTTCCTTTTCCTCGATTATTGTCTTTTTTGTCCAAATCCTGATCTATATGGTAATTAAATATAATCTATTAAATTCACTTTCAATTCATACATATGACCTTTAACTTTTCATTAATTACACATTTTCCTTAATTTTTACATATTTTACAATTTAATCCCTAAACTTAAATTTTCCAAATTTAACAAGATTTTCCAAATACTCAAGCTAGTCGAATCCTTACCCTACCATATTCAGTCCACATTTATTCTAAATTCACAAAAACCTTCTATCAATTCTAACATTTAATCAATTTAATTCTTTACTCAAAAACTAACAAAAATCACTTTATAAAATACTCGTAATCAACAACTAATAGCTCAAATCTATTATTTAACATCATGAACATCAAGAACTCATCAATGGTAACATCTAAAATCTTTGACAGTTTAAAAAACGAAGCTATGGGTTAGCTGGACCTAGTTGTAACGATCGCAAAAACATAAAAATCACATGCATGCATCAAATACTTGGCCAAACCCTAAAGCTTCATAAAAAGGTATTCTTCCTCTTCTAATTTCGGTTCACCCCTTGAGCAAGATGATCATTCAAGTTGTTTTATTATTTTACTTTAATTTCGTTTATTAAATTACCAATTGGCCCTAACTCATAATCTTACAATTTCATTTTCAAAAGGCCACTAATCGTCCATTTACATATCTAATGGACTAATTAATTAATAAGTCTCCATTCAATTTATAATTATACTATCAAATAAATTTAATTCATTAATTACTAAGGTTTGCACCTTTTACAATTTAAACCTTTTATTCAATTAGCTAATTAAACCTTAAAATTACTTCACCAAAATTTAATACGACTCTAATGTAACTTTATAAACCTTAATTAAATAGTAAAATATGACTTCACATGTCAAAATTGTGGTATCGAAACTACTATTTCCAACATCACTGAAAAACGGGATATTACAACTTTCCCCTCCTAATTAAATTTTCGTCCTCGAAAATCTTACCAGAGAAAAGGTTCGAATATTGAGATTTCATATTTTCTTCTATTTCCCATGTCACTTCTTCGACTCCATGCCATCGCCATAGTACTTTAACCAACGATACGAATTTATTTCTTAATCTTTTTGTTTCTCAAGCCAAAATCCTTACAGGTTCTTCATCAATGGTTGAATCATGTTGTAATTCAATTTCTTCCGTAGATAGAATATGCGACGGATTAGATCGGTATCGTTGAAGCATTGAAACATGAAAAACATTATGAATTTTGTCAAGTTTCGAAGCTAGAGCCAAACGATATGCTGCCGGTCCTATTCTTTCAAGAACTTCATACGGCTCGATGAATCTAGGATTGAGCTTCCCTTTTCTGCCAAATTGTAACACTCTCTTCCAAGGCGAGACTTTCAAAAATACTTTTTCACCTATAGAAAACTTGATATTTTTCCTTTTCAGATCAGTGTACGATTTCTAACGATCGGATGCGGCTTTCAAGTTATCTCGAATAATCCTGATTTTTTCTTCAGTTTCTCGAACTAAATCAACCTTGATTAACTTCTTTTCACTCAGCTCAGACCAAAATAGTGGACTTCTGCATTTACACCCATATAAAGCCTCGTATGGGGCCATTTTAATGCTCACTTGATAACTATTATTATATGCAAATTCAAATAATGGAAAATAGTTTTCCCAGCTGCCTTCAAATTTAATGATACAACACCACAACATATCTTCTAAAATCTAAATGATTCGCTCAGGCTAGCCATCAGTTTGCCGATGAAAAGCGATGTTAAAATTCAACTTCAAGCCTAAAGCTTCGTACAGCTTACCCTAAAATCTGGATATAAATCTCAAATCACGATCTGATATAATTGACAACGGCACACCATGCAGTTTCACAATTTCAAAAATATATAACTCAACCAACTTTTCCAGCGAGTAATCAGTTTTAACAGGTATAAAATTAGCTAATTTTTTCAATCTATCCACAATCACCCAAATAGCATCTTTTCTTTTTGGAGTAAGAGGTAACCCTCAAATAAAATCCATAGTGACTCGTTCCCACTTCTATTCAGGAATCATTATTGGTTGTAGCAAACCTAACAGAACCTGATGCTCAGCTTTCACTTGCTAGCAAACTAAGCATCGAGACACATATTATGTTATTTCACGCTTCATACCAAGCCACCAATAATGTTGTTTCAATTTGTTATACATTTTAGTACTTCTAGGGTGAATCGAGTAAGCACTATTGTGAGCTTCTTTCAATAGTTCCCGATTTAACCCCGAATCATGTGGTACACACAATTGATCTCGAAAATATAAACACCCATCATTTCCAATAAAAAAATTAGATTTCTGATCACTTTTAACTAGGTTAAACTTTGCTAACAGCTCTGAATCTACTTTCTGTAATTCTTGAATATTCGATAGAAATATCAGCTTTACTATCAACTCAACCAAAATAGAACCATCATGTTCTAACGTCAAAATTGCATTCATAGCCATCAAAGCAAATAAATACTTCCAACTCAAAGTGTCTGCAGCAACATTAGCTTTCTAGGATGATAGTCAATTACCAGATCATAATCCTTTAACAATTCAAGCCACCTTCGCTGACGTAAATTCAATTCTTTCTAAGTCATTATGTATTTCAAACTCTTATAATCAGTAATGATATGATATTTCTCACCATATAAATAATGTCGCCATATCTTTAGAGAAAAAACCACTGCAGCCAATTCCGAATCATGTATCAGATAGTTCTGCTCGTGAGGCTTCAACTGCCTCGAGGCATAAACAATTACTTTGCCACTCTGCATCAACACATAACCTAAACCACAAAGAGATGCATCACTATACACTTAAAATTCTTTCCTGTATTCAGGTTGAGTCAAAATTGGAGCTTCAGTTAACATACTTTTCAATTGCTCAAAACTTTTCTTACATTTATCGGTCCAGAAAAAAGTAACATCTTTTTGCAATAATTTTGTAATCGGTGAGGCTATAATAGAAAAATTCTTAACAAAACGTCGATAATATCCTGCTAATCTCAGAAAGCTATGAACCTCAGAAACAATTTTCGAAACTTTCCAATCAATAATTGTATATATTTTATTCAGATCCACACAGATACCATCAACCGAGATAACATGACATAGAAATCTGACTTCCCTCAACCAAAATTCACATTTGCTGAATTTTGCATATAGTTGCTTGTCACGTAAAATTTGCAACACAATTATCAAATGCTCAACATGATCCAATTTATTTAACGAGTATATCAGGATATCATCAATGAAACAAATTGATCTAAATATGGTTGAAAGACTTGATTCATTAAGTCCATAAATGTCTTAGTAGCATTAGTTCATCCAAATGACATTACCAGAAATTCATAATGACCGTACTAAGTTCTGAATGCAGTCTTAGGTGCATCTGGCTTTTTAACTCGCAACTGGTAATATCCAGACCTCAAATCAATTTTTTAGAACATTGTAGCTCTTTTTAACTAATCAAACAAATCATCAATATGAGGTAAAGGGTATTTATTCTTGATAGTGACTTAATTCAGCTATCGATAATTTATACATAGTCTCATCGACCCATCTTTCTTCTTCACAAACAGAACTGAAGCACCCCAAGGTGACGTACTCGATCGGATAAATCTGTGATCTAACAACTCTTGCAACTGTACCTTTAACTCTTTGAATTCTGTAGGAGCCATCCTATATGGTGCTATCGAAATTGGAGCTGTTCCAGACACAAGTTCGATCACAAATTCAACTTCCCAAGTCGGTGGCCACAAAGGCAGTTCTTCAGGAAAAACATCAGCATATTCTTTGACTATCGGTACTTGATCGATTTTTTATTTTGCCACTTTCGAATCAAGAACATAAGCTAAATAAGCTTTATATCCTTTTCTAATCATTTTTTGAGCTGACAACGTTGAAGTCACATTTGTAGTGCAATTGATCCCATCTACCCTGCAACAAATACATTCACCATTTGGGCACTTCAAACTAACTTCTTTCCTTCGGTAACTCACTATTGCATCACGCTCAGACAACCAATCCATTCCCAAAATGATATCAAAATCATCAAAAGGTAACAATATCAAACTAGCAAGAAAATCGTAACCCTTAACTTTCAATGGACATGATTTACAGATCTGATTAACTAAAATACACTGACCCAGTGGATTCGTTACCTTAACATTGTAATCAGTGGACACAACAGGAAAATTCTTTTTGTCTACTAATGAAATGCATACATAAGAATGAGTTGATCCGGGATCAATTAATGTATATAAATTAATATTAAAAAGAGAAAATGTACCAGCAATGACATCTGAGGCAATAGCTTCCTCACAAACTCTGATTGCATATGCTCTGGCTGGTGCTCTCGCTTTAGATCGTTCATTCATATCACTATTCTTTCCACGACTAAAAGTAGTATTTCTACCATTTCTAAAATAGTTCATTCGTGTCACACGACTGTGTGAACCTGATTTTCTAAATTTCCAACTTTTCCTTAGATTTTCTAAATTATTTTAAATTAGTCCCATTTTGATCCCGAACTATTTTTAAGGCCTCGGAAGTTTAATTTAAGGCCCCAATGTGTATGTTTGTTGAATTTGTATGAGATTTAAATAATTAATATTAAATAGCATTATTAAACTGTTTAGATGTTAATTGTTCTGAATTTTTTTATGGTAATGCTTTGTAACCCTAGACCGGCGACGAAAAAAGGTTAGGGGTGTTACAAAATTTTTCTAAGTAAATTTAAAAAAATGGAAAAAATAAGTTTTAGGGTTTAAGGTATTTGAGAGATTTTTAGAAAAAAAGTAAAATATATTTAAATAAGAGTTAATTTGTGTTTCGAATTTTAAAACTAAAGTTTTTTAATGATTAAAATCGGGTAAAGAGGAGGCTAGGCCGTTGGGTTGCGCAAATGGGTCGGGTCAACCCCGTAGAAATTTGTAACGATGTCGCAACATAAGGGTTCCGTGTCCTGACACCCCAGGCAGGTTATCATTTTTGCGACATTGGGGTTCAGTGTCGTGACACACTCTAGATTTTGGAATTTCTGCATCTACTAATTTTGGTGTTGCGACACTGAATGTCCGTGTTGCGAAATCGAAAGGATTTTCTTGATTTTTTTAATACCGCCTTTGGTGTTGCGACACAGGGGTCCTTTGTTGTGACACTGGCTTTGTTATTTGCTCCAAATTCCATTTCCTAGGGTGTTACGGTTTCAATGAAATGCAAAGTTAATGAAAATTAGAATCTATATTAAACAGTTAGCTAAACATATAAAATAATTTACAAAATTTTAGCTTAAAATAAAAGAATTTAAATTTTACTACCGGGTTCATCTAACAGTATCATCAATTCACAGTTGGACGATCCTTCCATTCTACCAGTATTAGTCCATCGTCCGTCATGCCATTCCACTTCTGCCTGTTTTTCCCTTTCCTTAAACCTATTTATACTTTCGTATATAAAAGGAAACGTATCCCTTGACTTGGGAGTGTTAGAAACAATTAATTCTTTACACTGCTCCCCTACTTCCTCCTATCATCCTCTTCGTTTGGTTGATGACCACATTTAAAGATTACAGTCTCACCATTCATTTTCATAGTTAATTTTTTCTTTTCTAAATCAATGGTGGATTTGGAAGTGCCAAGAAAATGTTTACCTAATAAGATTGGTATTTCACGATCATTTTCAAAATCTAGAACCACAAAATCTATTGGGGTAATGAAGCTACGCACTTTGACCAATACGTCTTCCAATACCCCTTTTGGATGTACTAAAAACCTGCTAGCCAACTATAATGTTATTTCAGTGGTTTTGATATCCCCCAAACCTATTTTTTCAAAAATAGATAGAGACATTAAATTAATACTAGCTCCTAGGTCACATAGAGCTCTATTAAAATGAATCCTCCCTATCTCTATAAGAATCATAAAACTTCCCAGGTCTTTTAATTTATGGAGAATTTTTCTTGAAATAATAACACTATAAGAGACACTTAAATTAACTTGTTCTCCTATCTTAATTTTCCTATGCTTAGACATAATTTCCTTTAAAAACTTGCATACTTAGGGACTTTCTGAATTAACTCAATTAAAGGCATATTTACATTTAGAGTTTTGAACAAGTTCAGGAAACTTACAAACTCATCTTCATCCCGCTTTTGCTTTTCTTCTAGTCTTGAAGGGAATGGGATTTTTGTAACGGCAACATTTTTAGCTTTTTCTTTTTCTGGCTCTTCTGCTGGCACAATTACCTTGTTTAAATCTGGTTCATCTTCAGCCTCTAGGGATTTTTCTAGAGGATCATCAGCATTTTTCATATTTACCTCCAGAGTAGAATTTTCTAGGCTACTCAATACTTTGCCCAATCGGAACGTTATTGCTTTCACATGCTCCTTACCTTCCCCCAGGGATTATTTTATATATTGCTGGGGATTCTGGTGCTAATTTGCCTTTTGATGTCACCCAAGTTTAGTCAATGTTCTAGTTGATTTGGTGCACTCAGAATGCACAAGCTTTATGTCCGTTCTCATTGACTACATTTGTCTCTTGATTCTATCCAGCCGTTGGCCACATGTAGTATGGTCACTTGGGTTTATCCTATCCTGAGTTTTCTGCAAATAAGGAGGTTGATAGTTAGTATTTTTAGCTTTATTTGAACTATTACCTCCTCCTTGGTTTCCTCCCTATCTCAAATTCAGGTTATCTCTCCAACTGAGATTATAGGTATTTAAGTAAAGATTTCTACTCCTATTTCTGATATAGTTCACATCCACGGCAGGATCATTGATGTAGTGAAAGAGTGGTTTTTCTTCTCCACACATAGACAATTTATTAGCAAATTTGGTATGGTTAAGTCTATCCACTACTGTCGATACTTGTCATCCTCTTGGATAGCTTTTACCATTGCGGATTTCTGGCCATATGTAAATCTTTCAATTTGCCACTGACAGGAGTTTAACGCCATGTTCTCAATAATTTCGTACGTATCCTCGTACATTTTGTTCATAAGGGCTCCTCCTACTGCTCTGTCTAGTCCTGATCTTGCATTCGCATCCAACCCATTGTAAAACACCTACAATTGCATCCTCTAAAGGAATCCATGGTGCGGGCCTCTCTGAATCAACTTTTTAAAATGTTCCTAAGTCTTATAAAAACTTTCCCCTTCCATTTGTCTAAAAACAACAATTTCTCTTCTTAGTTGGACCGCTTTACTAATAGGGAAAAACTTATGTAAAAAATTTCTAGTGAGCTCATCCCATGTTATGATAGATTCTGGTACCTGGGAGTCTAACCAAGAAAAGGCATTATCAATCAAAGAAAAGGGGAACAACCGAAGAAGAATAGCGTCATCAGTGACCCTATTGTATTTGAAAGTATCACAAAGTTGGAGAAACTATTTTAAGTGTTTATTTGGATCCTCTGTCATTGTGCCCCCAAATTGTAGATTATTCTGGATCATCTAAATCATCATTGGTTTAATCTCAAAATTATTTGTAGTAATAGCCAACCTCGTTATACTTTGTTGAACCATGTCCAGACTTGGTGTTACATGGTCTCTTAAGTTTCTCTCATTCCGAGCCATGTGTACGTTCGCGGGTAGTGGTGGTGGTACATGTGGATTTCCTAAAGTGTTAGTGGATCTTTTATCTGCTATTGTTGCTATCAACGATTTCTTTAGATTATTTTCTCTGGATCTATGACTACTACAATAGATGTGCCTCTACTATGAGTCATACACCAAACCCAGAAAGAGAAGATTAGTAGAAATAAATAAAATAATTTTTTTATAACCTAAAAATTTTCTAATTATTCCTCTTGAAGTGCAAAAATTAGAATCAAACTAGTGACGTTGCCTCCCTGGCAACGATGCCAACAACTTCACCACTTTTGGATGTACTAACGTCCAGAGTGTGAATACTACGCAGAAGATATAGATATATGAGGTGGTATCCACCTTGATTACTTGCTAGTGTTGTCAGGCCTAGGGTTTTAAGTTCTTCCTTTCCCAAACAACTGATCCATTGAGTAACCCTACAAAACAGTTAACAAATCATGGTTTTCATAAATAATATAAAAATTATACAAAGATAGAACATGAAGAATGAATCAAAGTATAAAGTTTAAGAAAATGTCTGATTTGTATTAAGAATGAAATGAATCCACAAGTTCGAATGTTTCCAAAAATCAATTATCTTGAAATAGAACAAAGAATAATTGAAAATAACTCTAAAACCTAATAAGAAAAAAAAACTAAACTGAATTTAAAAACAAAATTCTAAGCTAAGAAATTGATGCCTTTTACCTGTGACAAAGGAGTCTATTTATAGATCTCAGGTGGTCGTTGTCCTTAACTCTAGCTTTAGCTAATGTTCCTGAGCTTTAAGTTTGATTGTGCGGACCAAAACACCCCCTGACTCGTGTTAATCGCCATCCAGAGTCAATGTCGCGACACACCAAGACCTGAGTTGTCACATAGGAGTCAGTATACTCCTTTTGGGATATCTTCAGAGGTATGTCGCAATACCTTTAAGCTATAGCGCAACATCGAAAGCAGTTTTGTGATTTCTCCATTCTACTCCTTATGTTGTGACATCAAGCATTTCGTGTTGTGAAATAATGACCAACATCTATTTATTACACCTTCTAATGGTCTCCTGAACACTTATAAAGTTCCTTAGCTAACCCTTAGGCCTCATTCAGACCTTAAGGTCAATAAAGGACTCATTATGCACATTTTATTTATTTTAACAAAATATACTAAAAATAATTAAATCCTAATGATAATGCTTAATTTCAAGCTCCTGAAGTGCGAAAACTAGTTTAATCTGCTACACCAAATTACGGCAAATCAACGTCAGTGGCTACATCTACTATTATATTTGTTTCTATGTTAATTGGATCGAGGACACCTTTGAGTATGCTTAGTTCATCAACACAGTCCCTAATTCCTAACTCTTGTTGATTTCCATCATCTAAGTACGGACGATTGTTGGTAATACAGTGGTCATCATGGTCAGAGTTGAGAACATCATGTATGACCTCTCCCCACGGAGGTAATGCCTGTCATATCTCAAAAACCGAGTTAGTAGAAATTGGGTTAATGAACCAACAGTGGTCACAACCAAATTTTTATTTAGATAATCTTTTACTCATTTCATAATAACTTAATACCAATTATAGTGATTGAGTAATGGTTGAGTTGTCCTTTATTATCTAAGTTCGAATCCCTTCCCTTTCATTAATTTCTTTTTGGTGCAAATTTGTTTTAAACCCTTAGCAAAGGTCATCCCATGTTTTCAAATATTTTCTGTTAAAATAAAAAAAAAGGAAGTGAAGGGGTCAAGTGGTTAAGTGCTCCTAAGCTATCCTAAAATTTCTAAGTTCAAGTTCCCTTATTCTTATCTTTTTATTTAATTTTTAACACATTTACCCATGTGATTATTAAGCTTGATTTCCACCCCATTTTCACCATAAATAGGAGGATTCCTTTCCTCCAATATAGGTTAAACTTACCTTAAGTTGAGGGAGCATGATCCCCCTTTTCACTCTATGTCTCCCTCTTCTTGCCAAAATTTCTTGCCTTGCCTTTATTTGAAGTTTATTGAACCTAGTCACATTTGACCAAGCTTCCACACCCCTTTTCGTCCATACCTCCTTCATTCTCCCATTTCTCTTACTTTTCACTCTTTTTTCTTATCTATTATTCTCCCCATTATTAAAATAACCACCACCCATTTTTTTCCTAATCTTTTCTTTTCCTCTACCACAAGCTACTATAGCACCACCATCGTAACACCTTTTAGCCACCATAACACCGCCCTTTCCATCTTCTTTCTTCCTCCACCGCGAATCCTTCTCCTTCTCCACGGTAGTTTCTTTTTCTTACTCTTTTTTCCCTTTGCATCAAAACCCCCATAGCATTTCACTATTTTTCAGCCACTCCACTATTGTCGAACCATCATCGAACCACCACCGAGTCATCAGACTATCATCGCTGTCGCTGGTGACCGAAATTCTCCCTTTCTCTTTCTCTTTCTCTTTCACTTTCTGTTTCTTATAATTGATTAAAATCACATCATCTCTCGCTCTATCAATCCTTTTAGATCACTCATTTCATCGACTTTGTTCCTTTCTCGATTAATCACACAATCTGATTTAATCAAGTATAAGTGTGGGTTATTTTAGATTATAAAATCCTTCTTTTGGTGATTTCTTATCATAACCGAATGGTATAGTGTCATAGGGACATCATAATATTTTATTTATTATTTATTATCATACTAATACGATTTCATATTGTCTTGAAGGATCAAACAATAATCATAAAGGAGAGCCTAAACTTCGCATTGGAAATCCTCCTTTCGAGAGTCTTAGATTATGGGGTAAGTGTTGATGAGACTATTAGTAATCAATCTTTTAAGTGATATAATATTTTCAAAGGATCCTAATTAATAAACTTTACTTATGTGTTAGATTGTCTTGCGAGATAGATCAAGTGAAATTGTTAATAAGGATTGTGGCAATTAGAGCTACAATATAAGGTGTGGGGCAGTTACCATTTGTTTTATGTGATATAGTTATTTTATTACATTAATAATTTAATTATAATAAATCATGAGTACACTAAATAATCATGAAGAGTTGAAAAAATTGTCAAGATGAACACAAAGTAAATGACTCTAACCGAGTGATTCTATGAAATGCTTGATAATTGATGTGATTGTGATTATGAAGTATGCAAAGATCTTATCCTTATGATGATGTATGCCTTTTGTGATATATGTGATGAAAAATTGAGATCCATGATCTAATGTGAAAAACATGTTTAACATGTTAAAAGTGCTTATTATGTGATATGTGATTATGAGAGCTTGTTTACATGCATAAGTGTCAAAGTGATCCATATGTGTTAAAAGTGAAATTGCCATATTACATGCATGGGGTGGGATTTTGTAAAAGGTGAAAGCAGTGGTAGTATATCTACAAATCAGTGGTGGCTTGTCCACAAAATATATATCAGTGGTAGTATATCTGTATACCAGTGGTCGTTTGTCCACAATGTGTTATCAGTGGCAGTTTATCCGCAAATTAGTGGTGGCTTGTCCACAAATGGTGTTTCGGATGGATGAGTTTTAGGGAACTCGATATTGATGTGTAACGGAGATAGCTAGGAAATTTTATAAAATGTCCATCGTTTTAAAATACGCATCGACATGTTCATGCATAAGTATCAATGTTATAATTTATGAATATTATGATGATTGATATGTTGAGATTGATATTTTGTTATGTATATGATTATGTGTAACAACCCTTTTCACTGAAATCGGAACAGTGGTTTCGAGATCACAAATTTAAAGTCAAAAAATTTATTTTATTATTATTTTATTACCTACAGCATGATAGTAATACCATATAAAAATTTTGTTAAGAAATTTTACCATTTACATGCTCAATTTGATAAAAAGGACTAAATTGTATAAAATGTAAAAGTTGAGTTCTAGTAACTAAAAGTATTAAATAGCTATAGAATCATAAAGTATGAGTTCTTATATGGTAATTAGACCATAAATATGTTAGTGGATGAGCATGGTTTGGCAATATTGAATTTTGTATTAATTATAAAGGTTAATTAAGTAATTAAGTAATTAAATGATAAATTAAATAAAGTAAAACAAACTTTCATCTTTTATTTTCTATATTCGACTGAAGCTAAGTGAGAAAGGAAGCCATGGGAGCTTGAAGTTTTGGCAAAACAATTTACCTTGCATTGGTATGAATTCTTGTCTCGTTTTTAATTATTTTTATATTTTTGGGATCGTTGTGGCTTAATCTAGATAGCCCGGAGACTAATTTGTAAAACTGTTAAGCTATTAGAGTTTTTCCATTATTGAATATACATGATTTTTGATGTTTGATGTTAAAAAATGGATGGTTGTTGTTAGATAAACAACTTTTGTAAAGGAATTTTTTGTGAAATTGTCAAATAGGGACTAAATTGAAAAATAAAAAATTATAATTGTTAATGTTGTGAAATAAATGAAGTATAGGGCATGCTAGGGACCTAGTTGATATTCGGCCTTAGTGGATTGTGTGAAATTGCATAAATTTCCATTTTTATGAGCTAGGGACTAAATTGCAAAGAAATTAAAAGTATATGGGCAAAATGGTAATTTTTCCAAAATATGATTTTGGGTTAAATTGAATAAAGTATATATTGAATTGAGTTAAATTTATCCATATAGATCAAGACAGACCTCGTACAACTTTAGATCAGGGCAAAGAAAGAGTCTCAGATTGATCGCCTCCGTATCTACATATACTCGTCGAGGTAAGTTCGTGTAATTAAATTGTGTTTATATGTTTTTAATTGAAATATATAGATATGTTATGAATTGTCACATATAATTACTGATTGCATCTCCAACGACGTACGATGATTATCGAACCCCTTTTGAACCATAGGAATTCATAAGATACGAATGACATGTCATTAGGGTTTACATAATTTGGGTATTGGTCCTGAACGTCCCACCGATGGCTAAGGTCCTACATGTGTTACGGATACTCCATAGCTCATGTGAGCAGTATCGTGTAGCTACGTTCCAACCCATAGCTCATGTGAGCATACCAATTTATAGCTCGTGAGAGCATATAGATCTACAGCTCGAGTGAGCATACCGATTCATAGCTCGTATTAGCATACATGTACATGAATTAACAAATTACAGTTATATGAGCTAGCACACTATGCGTGAGCTATCCCGGGTATCCAATGGTATTCTAAACGGTTCAATGGGCAATGTTCCGATAGGAAACGATAAGAGTTCGATACAAACTATTATAGGTATACACTTGAATTATATGGAAATGTTGTTACATGGTATATGGAAACTTGAATTGGTTGATACATGTATTTGGAACTTGATGCATTCATCCATATTTAGTGGCTTATATATGTAATTACATGGCTAACATGGTTAGTGTATATGTGCTTAGGCATTTGGCCAAATTGTATTGGGATATGCTTATTTAAGTACCTATTATATGAGTAAATGGTAAGTTAAATTCTATGTTGTACAAACTTACTAAGCTTAAATGCTTACTCTGTGTTATTTTCCGTGTTTTTAGTGAATCGAAAGCTCATTCGAGTTGGAAGCTTGTCGGAGCTATATCACACTATCCATCGACTCTTTCGGTACATTCGGTTGTTTCATGTTGATATAATGGCATGTATAGGTATTTTGGCTAATGTTGGCCTATATGTTGTGTTGTGAATATGACCATTTGATTTGGCTTGTGTTTTGATATATTTTGGTATGTATATAAGTAGCATTAACATGATTGATGTGTGGCTTGTTTTGGTGATTGAATAATGAAAGGTAAAATGATAGTTAAATGTGTTTTATGATATGATGAATTTGTGGTGATTTGGTACTATAATATACATGACTTATATGGTGATTTGGTGCTAGTTTAGAAAGGCATATTTAGTACCAATTGAGAAGTTTTGGTAAGTAAACTAAATGGCATGAGTTAATGCAAATCTAGTTGGAAGTTAGTTGATCATTTTGACCAAAATGAGTACATGATTATACATGTTTGCATATAGTCATTTGAGGTTCCTAAAGGCATATTGGTTGTATGAATTTATACCATATGTAAATGACTTGTTTATGTTTGATTTGGATGTCTTGTTATGGCTTGTAAGTATGTGCAGTGTTGTGTGTAGGTACATGTCAAATTGGGTGAGAAAAATGGCTTGTAAATTGGCCTATTTTCATCCACACGAGCAGAGACACGGGTGTGTGTCTCAGCCGTGTGTGACACATGGCCAGGTGACACGGCTGTGTGTCCTCTATAGATTTCAAAGGGTTGCAAGTTAGGCTATTACATGGCCTAGCACACGATCCTGTGAGGTTATTTCGAAGGGTACACGCCTTGGAACACGGGCGTGTGACCGAAGTCAGTAAGTTACACGAGCACGAACATGGGCTGGGACACGACCGTGTGTTCCTACTTCGAATGCCCACACGACCTAGCCACACGACCATGTGACCCCTACAGTGTTGAAAATTTTTAATATTTTCTAAAAATTTTTTTGAGTTTTCGATTTAGTCCCGAATTGTTTCTAATGCATATTTTGGGCCTCGAGGGCTCGTATAAGGGACAATATGTATGTTTTGAATTGGTTTTAATATGTTTATTGATATGATATGAAATTTTTGAAACTTCTATCCGTTTGAATTGTAAACTCTGGTAATGCTCCGAAACTCTATTCCGGCAACAAATACGAGCTAGGCGTGTTACATTATGTTTGTGTTCATCTCACATTGGACTTTTTAAATCTCACCCACTTTACTTATCTGTTTTAGATAATCCTTGTGGTTAGGACTCGGATGCGATCATCTATGATGCTCTTGGAAATAGATTTTAAATAAATATGGACTTTTATTTATGATTTGGATTTTATGGACTTTATTGCTATTTGAGACTTTTTATGTCAAATTATGGTACTGTGGCATGAGACTTTACTTTGGGGATTTTATTCTAATTTGCATGACTTGATTTTATGACATTAAGTTTTAAAAACTGCATAAGTTAGTATTTGATAAGATTTCGTATTAAACTTTGTTTTAAAATAAAATATGTCAATAATTTCTTTTCCGCTACATTTTTGAAAAATGAGTTTTTATAAAATTAGACTTAGTTTTCAAAATTATAAATGTTTACAAATGAGAATTCTAAAGGCATTTGATTCATGAAGTTAATATACAAATGATTTAGAAGTATGATTGAAAGTCCAAATAGTTTTAAATAAAAGATTGAATGTCTACGATTGAGATATTAATTATTTTGATTCCTAAAATTTGCACAGTTTTTATGAAATTAAAATAAACAATTTACTTAATTTGTTTTTAATTGATAAGCCAATAGATTTAAAATATTTTTTTAAAATTCTAAAAGACTATTTCAGCCATTTTCATGGACAAATGGATTTGAAATGTGATTGAAATTAAAGTTTAACATTCGATTTTACTAGTTTTGAACAAACTGGGCAAATGGTTTAAAAGGTACATTTGAAATTACGAAAGCTTTTTTAGGTCATTCTGGTGGCGAATGTAGCTTTCCAAATTCAGTCATAACGATTGGGCCGGGTTTGGGGTGTTACAATGCCTTTGATATCTCTCAGAGCATTGCCATCATTTGTGTCATCTTATCTGACATTCTTGATAAAATGTTGGATGTTTTGTTGTTAGCTTGGTAGATTTGATCACACTCGAATGGATGTTTATTCGGCTCACGTACGGGTGCCTTTAGATACTTGCTTTTATCTTTGTGGTCATAACTCTCATACGCACTGTTGTACACAAATAGAAAACATAGATATAATTAATATATGATTTGATTCATACAAAATATTAATTGTATATATTTTACCGAATTTATTAATATATAAACAGTTATATTAATTTCGGTCAAAATATAAAAGACATGGAAATTAATATTCTTTTGGAAAGAATATAATTAATATATGAATTTGATTCATACAAAATATTAATTGTATATATTTTACCAAATTTATTAATATAAATTGTTTTATTAATTAATTTCAGTTAAAATATAAAGATATGGAAATTAATATTTGTTTGGAAAGAATATAATTAAGATATTAATATTATATATTTTATCAAATTTATTAATATAAACAATTATAATAATTAATTTCGGTCAAAATATAAAAGACTTAGAAATTAATATTCTTTTGGAAAAATATAATTCCTTTTTCTAACTTTCGATTTGTCTTCTCTATTAATAAGAGAATAATTCTATATTCTTTTAGAAAGAATATAAATAATTTTTTAACTTTCCATTTGACTTCTATATTAATAAGGGAATAATCTTGCTTTTCCTTTTTAATATGTGATATCAAAGAGGATAAAAAGATGATAATCCCTTAGTGTGTTTAGGTTAACAAGTTCATAATTTAAAAGGTCTAGCAATCATTTTTAATTCTCTCTAAAAAGTTCAAAAGAAAGTGGTTGTTCGTTTTTGACGAGGTGGATGACCACCTCCGGACGTACTAACGTCTAGAGTGCAACTACTGCAGTAAAAGATATATATCTATGAGGAGGTATCCATAAGTATACAGGTCCAATTGTAATATAGTTACAATGGAGTAGGTGAGTACTCCGAGGATCGTACTCAATGGAGGCTAGTGTTAGATCAATTTTAACCTAAACACCAAAAGATCTAATTAGTACTCAAAATAAGTTATAGTACGAAAATATAAATAAAAGGAGTTTTTAAGATTTCTATAATAATAAAATATAATATAATAAAGAAATAAATATCAAGAGATTGAAAAGTAAAATTAATCAAACCTGGTTATGAGTGATTAGCTAGCTTTAGTAATCTCCATCAACTATTGATTTGGGTTCTTCATCAATCAACTAGTCGCTATCCCAGCAGGGTCTTTTGATCTTCCACTAAAATAACGAGTTAGCAATGACTATTTATCTTCTGACCTCACAGTCCAGACCAGTTTGGGGTGAAGGGTGTTCACGGATAGGCCATACCAATTTTGGGTTAATTTCTACTTTGATGACTTCCTAAGGTTGTCAGGTCTAGGGTTTAGGTTCTTCCTCTCCCAAACAGTTGATCCATTGAGTAACCCTATAAAATAGCTAATAGATCATACCTCTACTCGCTAATCTCCCATAGAAGGATTAATTCCTTATGATTTTCATAAAAAATATAGAATTGATTTAAAGAGTAAATATGCTAAATGAATCGAAAGTATAGAGTTTAAGAAAAAGTCTGATTTGTATTAAGAATGAACGCGAATCCATAAAGTTTGATTGTCTCCACAAATCAGATCTCTCAAGATAAAACAAAGAACAAACTGAAAGTAAATCTAAAACCTAAGAAAAGAGAAAAACTAAACTAAAATTAAAAGAATATTTCTAAACTAAGTAGTTGATATCCATAATGTGTGACCAATGAGCCTATTTATAGATTTTAGGTGGTCGTCGTCATTAACCCTAGGTTAGCTAACATTCCCGGGCTTTATGTTTGATTGTGTAGACTGAAACACCACCTGGCTCGTGTTAATTTCCATCTAGAGTCGATGTCGCGACAAATCAAGACCTGTGTCGCAACATAGGAGTCAGTGTACTCCTCTTAAAGATGTCTTTAGGGGTATGTCGCGACACCCTTCAGCTGTATCGCGACGTCGAAGGCAGTCTTAGGATTTCTCCATTCTACTCCCTATGTTGTGACATTGAACCCTCCGTGTTGCAACATAGTGACCAATATCGGTTTAGCATACCTTCTAATGGTCTCCTGCACACTTGCAAAGTTCATTAGCTCACCCTTGGGCCTCAATCGACCCCTAAGGTCAATAAAAGACTCAATTTGCACATTTTATTGTCTTTAAGAAAACTTACTAAAACATAATTAAAACCTAATGAAAATGTTTGCTTTCAAGCTCTTAAAGTGTGAAAATTAGTTTAATATGCTACATCGAATTATGCCAGATCAGTGGACTACGTAGAGGCTGAGACGTTTTTGTTGTGGCTTGGAATCGACATCGAATCAGCAACATCTTTTCAACATTTTCAGTAAAGAAGGTATACTTTTAACCTTATTTCAACCCAATTCAGTCCTCATACACAGATCCTTGGCTGTGGATCACCAGGATATTTTTTTCCCTGTGCCACAGGGCGTACCGGTAGTCCCAAAAACAACAACTAAGGACATTTAAACACAAATAAACTTGACACAAACTCAAGACAAACCATGTTGCCAAGATAACATTTAGCCCTATTACGTGTCATTTATAACCATTAACAAAAATAACCAAAAACTACCAAAATGTGGGATGGATAGTGTGATTGTACTTCGACGAGATTCCAACCAATTGAGTCTTTCGGTGATCTACAAAACAAAGAAAATAACTACATAAGCAACTAGTGCTTAGTATAATGGAAACTTAAACTTACCGAACATACTATGTTTAAACCATTCAAGCATAATTTCAATAGATCATGAACATTCTTTTCTTTCCTATACACACCACTTTACAAGGTTAGTAGGTGTATCAAAGGACATAAAAATTCAACCAAAGCATGGAATATCTCATAATAACCATTTCAAATACATATTTCATCCATCAAGAACTTATAAAACATCCTTTTCAATTTAAGTACTTATATCAACATTTTCCATTTCATCTTTCAAGATTATAAATCATGTCATACACATGCATATTCATTTTAAACTTTAGTCACCTGTTGAACCAAATGAAATATCATCGGATACTCGAGAAATGCTCACACGAGCTGTGAATGTAACATGTAACCGTATATGCCCACACAAGCTGTGAAATGGGCTTGCTCACACGAGTTGTGGGTCGGGATGTTAAGCTATATAATGCTACTCACACGAGCTGTGGAGAATCCGCAACAAATGCAAAATCTCAACCAACAATAGGGCATCCGAGACTAGCACCCGAAACTGTAATAACCCCTAATGACATGTCATTTGTATCCTAAGTATTCATGAGGTTCAAATGGGACCATATTACATATCCAAATACTTTAATTTCATTTCATTATACCTTTTCAAAAATACTTCCATGAAATATACATTTTTCAAACACACCATTCAATTTGATTAACATCATAATTTAATCCATATAACAAAATATCATAACAACTATCAATCTAAACTATACATAGCATAAATATTTATTAGCATTTCATTCAAAATAGAAAATACTAAATTTAATCCTTATACGAACTGACCTCGACTAAAACAATTGCAAAAACAAAGTCGACAACTAGTCCGGAACTTTAACTTTTCCTCAATTTAAATTTGGTTGTTGTGTTTCTCGATCTAAATAGTAATTTCATTCAATTAATACCATTCCAGTACTTAAATATGCAGTTTTATACAATTAAGCCATTCCCTTATCATTTTACAAAATTACACCAATATTTTAACTTTTATACAATTTAGTCCGTAAACCCAAAACTCACAAATTAACCACGATTAAAGAAAACTCATGCTAGTTGACTTTTACCTAGTCCCTAATCAACCCACTTTTATCAAAATTTCACTAAAATTCCATGAAAATTTCCTATTTTAAAAATTTAATCCTTAAACATTAAAATTATTAAAAATTACTTAACAAAATACTTATTCATCTATCAAGTTCATGAATCTATCAACTAAGTTAAAAAAACACTTCAATTCCATCAATGAAATAATTTAAAACATTTAACAGTTTTACAAATTAACCCCCAGTTAGCTAGATTAAACTAACACGAACTCAAAAACAAAAAAAAAATCATTAAAAACAGATAAATTTTACATACCATGCATATAAAACAAAGGTTCGCCGATTGTTCTCATTCTCCCATGGTGATTTCGGTCAAAACCATTTAAGGAAGAAGATAACATTTACTTATTTGTTTATGTATTTATTAAATTAATTATTAATTTACCCTTTAAGAATTCAACTTAAATTTTATCCATACAAAGTCCATAACCGTCCATTTCCTATTCACATGGTAGACTTACTAAATAAATACCTTAATTCACATTTTCATAACCATTTGACATCTTTAACTAATAAAATTTAACTTTTATAACTTTTACGATTTAATCCTTTTACTTAATTAACTAACTAAACATTAAAATTTTTAACGAAAATTTAGTATGACTTTATTAAATACTCGTAAACATTAAATTAATAATATTTACTAACTCTATTGTTGGAATTGTGGTCCCGAAATACTATTTCCGACAACATTGAAAACAGGCTGTTATAAGTGAGCTTGAACCAGCATGAAATAAATTGAGAGTGATGGAGTTTCAAGCTATTTGATGCGGAGACCTAGGCATCCCAATAGTAAGTGGTTGTTGGTTGAGCTCATGAGAAATTCTAATAGTCATTTATTAGCAACATTACGAACATTCAGATCCCATTATAAGCATTATTCAACTAGCACATGATCCTCTCGATTCACGGGGTCATTCTTAGCATAGTGTGAAGTATCTCTAATTCCCTTGACATATTTTGTCCCTCCAACTTCGAGTTAAGATAGATGATGTTGGGATGTGCAAGCTATTGCGAAGAGGAAAAAAAATTTTTGGCAGAACTTCTTCTAACCCTAAAAAATTTTCTTTAGAAGATGATTAATGATGTTTTTATTACTATGTATATTTAGAGACACATTTTGTAAGTACTTACTAACATTAATAAATTTGCTTTTTTGCTTTTATTATCACCGAGATTGATTCAGGGTTTCGTCGTCCTATTCATTTTGCTTTCATTTGCAATAAAATTAGTTTGGGATGTTTTTTGTGTTATAGCTTTTGTGTATGCACGTTTGTGCTTTAACATTTGTTGAATGGTCGTATTGCATTATTTCGAAAAAAACATACATGCTTGTGCTTGGGTAGGCAATTTTAGCCTAAATAGGTTGTAAGGTTTGTTCATACAATTCGCTTAGGCCTAAAAAGATAGTTTTATCATGGAAAAGTTGATATTGTCATCAAGGAGGGATGAAACCTTTTGCCTTGTCTTAGGTTGATTCTACCAAGCGAGATGATGCCTCTCGCCTTGGCTTTCGGTTAGTTCTACCAAGAGAGATGAGACATCTCACCTTAGCTTTCCTGGTGTAACGGGGGGAAAACCTTGACTTCACACCTTGATCTTTAGTTGATTCTATCAAGGGGGACAATACTATTCACCTTGACCTTCATGGGCATAAAGGGGACGAGACATTACACCTTAACCAATTCTTCAAAAGGGACGAGACCTTACACCTTGGCTTTCGATTGATTTTACCAAAGGGGACAGGATCTCACGCCTTGGTTTTTTTCTTTTCACATGCTAGATTGGGTCTTCATCACTCTTATCATTTATGCAAGATGAGCAAACGATGACAGTGAAAGAAATTAACTATGAGATTGAGATGCATGCGTCGTATATACAATGGAAGCATTTCTCAACTTGAACCTAGATTAATGTCAATGTGGTATTATACTAAACAAAAAATATAAACGGCATCTAATATAAAGTGAAGCCGTCATCGTATGAGACATGCCATCCACGAATACACGGTGGTGCATTTTCATCAAATTCTTGGCAGCAACTCCATCTTTTCTTCCAATTGGCGCGTCCAGTATTTGGTCTATTATTTTCGTTATTCCATTTGTAGACGATGACTCCAGAGCCATCCGTCCAGTCTCCATCAATCCCCTGGTGTGGAGGTGCCAATGCAAATAATCCTTTCTCTCCTGCAAATTTTTGCAATGACTCTAAGCTTTAATTAGTCAAGGAATGGAACGGAATGGGACTGACTCTCTGCTTAGGAAATTAACTGATTCATATACATACACAACCAGATCAATTAGCAAGTGGAAAACATATACATGTAGCTAGGAAACACCATCGTTGATTTTAATTCTGTGATCTGATGGACTTTAACTGGGATTTAAGATATTTATAGCAAATATTTCTATTGGATCTCAAGGATAAACTCTTTGTTATTCCTTCCTTTTTATCATAAAATTAAGAAAGAATATGAATATGATGATAGAAAGAAAATAACTTGTTTGTGAGTTGTGACATATACAATTGATAAGATGAATAATATACCAGTGGCATGGCCGTGGAAGGAGCATGAAGTAGGGGAATTATCTGCATCAGAGTAGAGGGTTTTGCACCTTAAGCATTGCCTTTTTGCTTGGAATCCAGATACTCCGTTCGGTTTTGTTTGATCTGAATCCGAAGATAACTTTATTTTAACAAAGTCGAGAGCCTTTAACTGACGGTTGCAGTTGTAGATGAGGGTTTGAGAGATGCTGTATGCCAAAACCATAACTTTCACCTTTTGCCCTCCCTGTTTGTTTCCGTTTACCGTTTAGTATGGGTTCTCAATTATGCGGTGACTTAGGACTTACTGAGATTCCATATCTACTGGCCAAGAAAAGCAGAGATATAATATTTATCCATTTCCATATAGCCACGTAGCCCATCCCATGAGATTATAAGGTAGAAGGCCTGTCTGTCTAAGACTAACTAGATCAAACTTCAGTTGGAGGATGGAGAGTCCAAAAGACCAAAACATAGCCCATCTTACACTAGGTTTGCTTGCTTCTTTTTTTTTTTTTAATCTCATATTACAATATCATTATAGTACTTAATTTAATTATCGCTTTACATTAACAATAAGTAAATGCACTGTTGATCGGAAAAATTATGAAAAAGTATGATTTGGCAACGGAAAAGGTATGAAAAAGTTATATTTTGCATAACCATCGTAGTAAATTGTAATGGTCTTTAGTATAAGTAGGCGATATATTGAACTATTTAGGTTTTTCTTTTGAAAGTGATACTTTACATAGTATAGATGTTGACTTCATATTAGGTGAAAATTAAGAAAAGAAAACATATTATAAAAAATAGATAAAAATAAAGAAAGTTTTGACTAAATGATGAAATTAAGGTTTTAATATTATAGTGTTTCTAGATTCAAGTTGCATGATATATAGATTCTTTTCTAGATTTATTCAAGATTTAAATTGATTTTATAGATTTATATAAAAATATAAAAGAAACAAAGACACCATTATAAATAATATTTGTTAACTTTTAAAAAATATATTTTAGTTATTTTAATTGATTTATGATACCAACACAATCAATAATTTAAATGTATTATAGAGATATAAAATAATTTTATGCAATGCATTCGGTCATGAAATAAATATACGAGAATTTGATATTCTAAACACTAAATACCATTCTAATTAGGAATCATCACTAATCATTTTAGATTTGGTACAATTACTCAACTATTAAATCTATTTAAACTAAGTTATGCCACACTCATATTTTATAGAATAAAATATATATAATAAATAAAATTAAGACCAATATCTGAAAAATATATAAATCTTAATCATTTATCTATTTTGTGATTTAATTATAAAATTATTGAAATATATAATTATCTTTACAATAAAATTAATTATTTTAGATAAATTAATTTTAATATTTTTATCAGCTGATTGATTCCGTTTAACTCGCAATATCGAGGAGATTATAGTTTACCACGGGACTGTTGAGCCTTTTCGTTCGGCCGTCAAGTTAAGATGACACAAGTACTATGAATAACGGAGATGAAAGTCATATGAAGCCCAGCCCAATTCCAAGTCCAGTACATCTCACCCTCAGGCTCAAATACACTCTCCCTCACTTCCCACGCCAAAGCGATCTCCAGAATCAACGTAAGAATTAGGGTTGTGTTTAGAAATGGCGATGGCAGCGCGCATCAGATCCACTCTCCCTCTCTTTCACAGGCTTTTGAGATCCGATTCCCTGCCTTCTCACACTCCCAGAGCTGCTCTTCACCGAACTCTACTTTGCCCCGAGGTAATTGTCATCTCTCATCGATTCCATTCTCTATTTTCTATTATATATTTTATCCTAGTTCAGTCGCACCTTCTTTTTTCCTATGTGAGGTGATCCGAATCTGATTTAGGTTATATTTTCGTTTCTGTATATTTATTTTCTTTGCCTTTGCTATTCTGCTACTATTATGATTTCGTTGTCAGAGAAGATGAGGATAGCCAAATTGAATGCTTAGGGAGAATGGCGCATATTTTTATAATCTTATCATCGGTTCCTTTTTCCATGCATTTCACGGCAGTGTAATTGTCGAGCTGAATTTTAAATTGTTTACTCTCTGGTTGATTTCTCCCATTGTGTTTCTTACAGCTGTCGAGGAAATATTCCACTTCTCCGAAGAAGGACGAGAATGTTAAGGTGCCTTGGTAGTTTCTTTTGTTTTCTATGAATTCATGATAGTTATGATATACATATTTTGGCTAGTCGAGGCGCATGCTTTTGAACAAGTTCATTGCCCCATTTACCTTTCCTTGGCTTCTAAAATGAATTCTGATAATTAGAGACCTTTTTGTGAGAAAAAGGTCGGTTGCTGATCTTTAGGTCTTTCCTTGGGTTGTAAAAAGGCTCAAGGTGCAATTAAGTTAAATTTAAATGGGTTCTAACTCTGTTCTGTTGGTTCTTATTGGCATTTTAGGTGCCTTTGGCTTTGTTTGGTGGATCTGGAAACTATGCATCTGCACTGTACCTTGCAGCCGTAAAAGGAAATGCTCTGGACAAGGTTGAGTCTGAACTTCTTGACCTTGTTCAGGCATCAAAAAACAGTCAATTGTTTTCTCAATTCACTAAGGACTTGTCAGTACCTGCAGAGACACGGGTCAAAGCCATTAATGAGATATGTGGCCAAGCTAAATTTTCAGATCTTACAAAGAACTTTTTGGGTATGGAAACTGGAAAATAGATTGACAAAATTTTAGGGTTGTGAAATTGAGACTGTGTGAAATTGAGACTCTGTAAGACTACCTGGTTTATTCTTGATGAACATAAGTGTCTGATGGTCCAGTAAAATGCGAAACATAAGGTGCTCAGAATGCTTGATAGTTTCACTTAAGAATGGGCCACAAGTAGCTACTCATATTTCTGCAACTGATGCAGGAAATCTAGATTTTTATTATTGGCATGTAAAAGCATAGGATGATTGAGGCATAGTGTAGAAGAGTTGTCAAAGTGTATGATAGCAATCCACATTGTGCAATGAAATAGCTTGGGATATTGTGGATGACGTTTTTCGGGTGCTTTAGTTGTTGTGTTATCTTTCTGTTTGTGTTTAACCAAATCATGTCTTAAATATTGTGCTCTAATTACTTTTGACCTATGGGCCATCTGGTCTTCTTGTCATTATAGACAAATATGGAACACCTTTCACTGATGCTTGTATTTTTATTATTGTTTTTCCTGTTTTTCAGACTTCTTTTTCCCTTTAATTTTGTCATTGTTTTTGGTCTAAAGGATTCTTCCTGACCTATATAGGTTTCATTATAGTGTTTTCCTGTCTGCTATAATTTGCAAACAATAATTGTTGCAGTATGCTTACTTTGTATGATATTCAATTCCTGTTTTCTTTATGGCCTTTCACCAGGCGTTTGTGAGTTTGTTGGTTGTGGCTTTGCCTGTACTATAGCTGTACTTGCTTTTCTTTCTCATCAATGCCTTTGTTTCCCTGATAGCTCCTAATTTGTTGTTTTTAATGATTAAATACCTCTCTGAAATTTTTATATTTATCCATGCTAGTTATACTAGCTGAGAATGGAAGGCTAAGACATATAGAAAGCATTGCGAAGAGATTTGTGGAGTTGACCATGGCTCATAAGGGAGAAGTGAAAGCTTCTGTCACAAGTGTTATTGTAAGTTCACTTTCAAGTAAAGTTTTCTGTAATATCACTTGTATCACCATTTGAAGCAAATATTGTGTTCTTAAAGTTGAAATATAAATAGAGCTTCTTTTTGTCCCTTTGAAGGAAAAGATTGCAGGCTAATAGTGAAAAGCAATCAAGTAGACACATGAAATTTTGGTTCAATTATTCATTTTATACCGGTGCTCTTAATCTCTTGATGTCTTTGTGATTTGCAAAATTCATTTCCTTGACCTATAAAAGCCTACTTGGCTGCTTCCCGAGTGTTAAGGCTCTGAGAATTTGGAAGTCATCTTGTTTGGATTTATATTGTCCTTCTGTTTCTCATTTTAATGGCTGTCATTCTATGCCAGCCCCTTCCTCCTCAGGAGGAGAAGGAACTAAAGGAGACCTTGCAGGAAATAATTGGACAGGGGAAGCAGGTTAAGCTGGAACAGAAGGTATGCAGTTAGTTTCATCTGTTTCTAATTTTTGTTCTTTTTTTTTCTTTGGTAGAATGATGCTGTAAATATTTTCTTGCTTGTGCCAGATCGATCCTAGTATTCTTGGTGGGCTTGTCGTAGAGTTTGAGCAAAAGGTATTTGACATGTCCATTAAGACTAGGGCACGACAGATGGAGAGGTTCTTGCGTGAGCCTATCAACTTTGGTTCCCTCTGAAGGATGTTATAACCGCCAAGTGACCATTTCAGTTTTCTTGTGCACCAATTGGGTTATTCCGTGAACTCAAAGAATAATTAATGGTCTTTTTGTTTTGCCTCTGTTTTCTTCTACTCTTGACATTATATGATGGAATGCATCCATTCACAATAAAAGAAACTTTCTCGGCATTTATTATTTTTTATCTGGGAAAATTACTAAAATACCGTTTGTATGGCTTTTTGTGTATGGTTGCTTTGACTTATATGATGGAATGCATCCATTCACAATAAACGAAACTTTCTCGGCATTTATTATTTTTTATCATAAATGGCCCAGATATTTAAAAGCTACACTTTGACTCACCTGGACAGATAAATGCAGATATATTTGCATTACCTATTATGTATTATGCTTCTATCCTGTTTCCTGTTTCCTGTTTTGTTTAGTTTTTTTCAAGTGTTCATCCCACCATACAACCCAATGCCGAATGTGTTTCAATGCTCTCTTTACTTCTCTAGCTCTCTTTGCTTCTCCATGTTCCTCACGCGATGTATGTGCGTGCTGCTTAGCTTTGTTCACCACGGTTGCTACATGCCGCCAATGCGTGAGAACACATTTATTTGAGCTAGGGGTGAGCAAAACTCGATTCGACTCGAAAAAATTGAAAAAATTTTGAATTTCGAGTTAAACAAATCGAGTTATTCGAGTTAATCGAGTTATTCGAATCAACCTGAATTTTTTTTTCGAATTTCGAGTTCGAATCGAGTTGAGTTTTCGAATTCGAATAACTCGAATAATTCAAATATCAAACTATAATATTTTATATTTTTACCTCAAACTCCCAAACTTTTTTACTTTTCCCTCAAAATTTTTACTTCTTCTCACTTTCTCCCCAAAACTTTTACTCCCCTCCCCTTCCAACCCTCCAATCTACCCAAAATTCATTTCCCACCAAAATTTTACTCTCCCATTTATTTTTTCTCAAAATTTTATTCCCAAAAACCCTCAAAACTTTTTATTTTCCCCCAAAATTTTTACTCCCTCCCACTTTTTCCTAAAACTTTTATTCCTTCCCATCTCACCTCTCATCTATCCCAAACCCTCCCTCCAATTTTTTAATATTTTCCTCCAAAATTTTACTCCCCTATTTACTTTCCTCAAACTTTTATTCCCAAAACTTTTTATTTTTCCTTAAACTTTTACTTCTCAAAGATTTACTCTCAAATAAAAATTAAAATTATCCAAAAAATCACTAAACATAAATAGTAATAATTTTATTTATATCTACTATTTATATTATTAAATTAAATTTCACATTTTATATTATTTATATTATTGAATTGTTTAGTCATATTGAATATTTATATTAAAATTAAATTATTAATTATGCCATAAAATATTCGTGTTAAAATTTTATATTGGTATCAATTTCACATTTTATTTTTAAAATCACTTTTATTAAAAATCATATTTTCACATTTAATATATTTTTAATTCTAAAATACATAGTGACAAGAATCAAGATAATTGAAACAACTAAGCAAGCAAAGAAGCTAACCAATATTAAAAAATTAATAAATAAATTATGAAATGATGAAAGTTAATAAAAAAATTGATTAAGGTGGACAAATTTTATTACGATGGGTGACAATGGTTACAAGGACCCAAAATTATTTTTTAAAATTTAACTCGAACAAATATATTCGATTCGTTTCGATTCCAATTCCATCTCACTCGACTCGATTCGAGAAAACTTCAAATAAAGTTAGGATGATAAAATGAGATTTGAAAACTCGATTAACTCGAAAATTTTTGATTTGATTCGATTCGATCGAATGCTCACCCCTAATTTAAGCAGATAAAGGTGATTTTGTGACCAAACGGTAGAGCTTATTCAATGCAGGGGTGTGCTTCACTAAGATGGGTTGAGTAGGAAGTTTCTTGATTATTTCATATATATATATATGTGCGCTCGCGTGTATATACCAATAACAATGTGTGTAACAGAACCAGGATAGGCGTTTTTTTGTTGTCTAACAAAGTAGTTTGTTGCTTGGAACAACCTTACAAAGCTGAAAGCATATTTTTCCTGAATGGGTTTTTTTTCTTTTAAGGTACTTGACAAAAAATATTGACATCTGTTAGTGCCAATGAACAATAGTGTGAGTCGTTGATGCCCACTTAGCCAGTCTCTTAATTTCTGGATCCAGTAGATGTGTGCTCTGTTCAGAACTCTGGTGAATTAAACTAGTTAGGGTTCAAATGTCTAACATCAATGATTTTAACTTCCAGTGCATTGGGTCTTTCTTGGTAACAATTCCTCTCCATCTATTGTTTATAGAGACAATCGTTCCATTGTTAACATGTATGGTTAATTTGTAAAGTACTTGGCTCATAAGTAATATATACCTTGAAGCTTAGGTTCTGCTTCAAAAGTTACCCCCTTATAAGTGGGGATTTACGTCCTCTATGCATTGACAACCCGAATAGTAAGCTATTGTTGTTTTTCACCGCGGTTCTTAAGCATCTCCTTACTTAACAATGGGGATTCCCACTAGTATTAATGGTATTTACTACGATGTTTCTCTACAGCGGCTGGGTTCTAATTGATAATAATTACAAATGTTTCACAAAAATACTAGGAATTTGAATGGAAGCTTCCAAGTGATTTGAGAATCACTATCTTCAATGTCACCATCTGTTTACATATAAAGATGTATGCCTCGTTTACACTCAATGTAACACCTAGTTTTGGGATGGATTCTAAATTTGGCGAGTAAACTAGAAGTAACCTGAGTGGCGTAGTGATATCCGCCCAATTGTTGTTATGGCATATAGATCAGACGCATAGTAGGTATCGGATTGTTAAGCGATGCTTGTTTTTAGAATGTATTAAGTTATAAAAAGGAAGGGATTTGGTAAGAGTGTTGGAGATTTCTACCAAAGGTATTGTACGCCCAGTTTATTGAGTAGTAGTGCTAGTTACATTCCAACGAAGTAGTTAGAAAGGAACAAAAGGGACGAACTAGGAATATAAAAATATTGGGTTTTTATTTATAGCTGTAAACCATTTATAAAGATAACTTTGATAGTGTGTGACACATGGTAAGTTCCAAGAAGAGCTTGAGTTCTTTATATAGATATTTAGGTTTAAACAGAGGGAGTTTTCTTCTTCCTTCTTTAAGAAGTAATGTTGTCTAGGCCTAAAGGAACTCAAAGTCTTTCCTTTTTTCTCTTGAGTTAAAGTTGTAAATTTGGATCTTTACCAGTGATTACACCACGTCGAGGTAAGATTTATAACTCTACATCTTGTATTGTGAAGAGTAAATCTATTAGACTTGGTAGATCAGTAAGATAAAAGATAAAATGACCCTGCTTGGGGATTTCTAGTGTTAAAAATGGTGGAAAAAGGGGTATATGAATAGGTCTTAATGGGCTTCCTTGCTTTGTAGAAATAGTTGCTGCTGATTGCACAATAGAAGTCTAGATTCAGAGCTTTGAATTGCAGCAGATGAGAATCAGGTGAGTCTTTATACTAACTCTTGTTTGTATAATGATGGTACTCGTAGATCTGTAAGAGAGTGGCTGAAAGATGATGTTGTAAGCCTTGAAGTTACATTATGCTATGTTTGTGACCTTGTATGTGATTACTGAAGTATGTCTATGACTGTGTTAATGTTTGTTGAGAATGGTATGCATACTTGGTATAGATCTGTTGAGCTCAAGTAAGTCGGTGTGAAGTATGGTTTCATCGGGATGTCTGGATTATGCGTATAAGTCTTAGTTTTATGCTACTCGAAATGTTCTGATGAGAGTGAGTCCCTAAGATAACCCTTGTGTGTGTATACTGGTTTATTCTAGATACTTCTGTAGAGAATCACAAAAACTATGAATTAAGATTAGAAAAGGGTATTACGATGAGTACGTTGATATATAAATGTTGGATAATATTTGCATGTATATTTTGAATGAATCTGACAAGTATTGAGTTTGTGATGAGAAATATAGAGTCTAAAATTTGACTGTAAGAGCATGTCTGAGATGTATGTTAAGTTTGGTGCAAATACATGAAAGGTCTATTAAGTGAATTTGTGTCTGTTCACCACGGTGGAGTCATAAAAGGGTCCGTCAGGACTTTAAACACGATCTGTGAAAGGAAAAGTCCATGGCTATGACACCATATTATGTTAGACCATAGCTAGGCTATGGCATCATACGGAAGAGAACTAAAGGAAGGTGATTACCTAAAGGGGCTTCTCTGCGTGACCCAGGACGATAAGTGTCACATTTGATAACTCTTGAAAAGAGTTATATTTCATGGCTTTAGACCTAACTAATTTCTTGTACTTGGGTACATTTAGTTGCATTTTAGGATATTTCATTAGTATTTTTATCATTGCATTAGGAGTTTGGACTGTATTTAAATGTTAGGTACTTTTAATTGCATGTGAAAGGGTTGTGTTTGGTGGTTTGGCATGTGCAGGATTTGAAGAAAGAAATAAAGGAGTTAAGGTTTGCCGAGGAAAAAGGTTGGATAGTTTGCCACCTTGTATGCCGTGGAAATTCAGGGAGATGATCGAGTCAACACTTATTGCAGACCAGTTTCAGCCCAACTCTACTAGTACCAGAAAAATCTGCCTAAAAAAGAGGAGAGGATATCATAGGCTGTTGAAGCTATTCTATGAAGAAAAAGCCTATAAAAAGCTGAATGAGGAAACCCTAAGTGTGGAGATCCGAGGGCAACAACAGAGGGTAGGGACTGAATGGAGACGAAAAGAGGAAACTGAAGGCAGTCCCTTTCAGCCATCACGGGACACTGTGCTGCTGGATTGATGATTAATTTGGCGATAACCATCTTCCTAAGTTCTTCCATTATTTCTTATTCTGTTCTCCATAAATTGAATTTATCAAAACAATGTTGGGTGTTCAAACTTGAATTTTAATCGTCGACTCATGAGCTAAATCTCATAGGGTTGGGATTACGTGATGAAACTTTTATTTTCTTTAATAGTTGACGCATGTGTTTGATTTAATCTACTGTTTCATTCAATTGTTCTTATTTTCTAATTGTATGCGTACATTCCCTATACATAGATGAATGTGCAGTATGCCCATAAAACTGAATAGAATTCTGAAAAAGTTGGATTAGTTGGATCGTAATTGAATGATATGAGCAAGTACTCGACAAGTATTTGTAGTAGACTTTAGACATAGAGCAATGTTCATACGAAAGGAAGACAAAGCAATGTAGGGTACCGTGTTAAGGCCTTTAGACACATGCCAGGTAGCTAGAGATTTTGCTCTCGAAAGAAGCAGGTCACTTTATGTCTCTTCTAAGCAGTAGATTGAATACGATTGAGTTGAGACATTATTGAAAGTAAGGGCAGATTCTTAGTAATCCCAACCTTCCAAATCAACATTGTAGACCTTCTATCCATTGTCGCAGTATCTTCGCCATAGCACCTTTAGTTATTTATTTATTCGTTCACATATTATTCACGTAATTATTCTCGTCATTGCCATTACATATTTTTACTCTTACTTTGCCTTAGCATTTTCCCATACCAATCTGTATACAATTGCACTCATCATTATTATTTTAATCTATCACTGCATACTTAACTCGATTTTTCCATAACATTAATCATTATCATAACTTGACCATTTCTATACCTAATCTGATCCCTGTGGAGACAATCTCACTTATCACTTTATTACTTGATTTGACGTAGAGCTGCTTATGGGCCGCGCGGCCCGACCCGGCCAGACGGCCCGCCCGAAATATGGGAGGGTTCGGGTAAAAATATAGGCCCGAAATATGGATTTGGGCAATAAATAAATATATTTATTTTTTATTTTTTTTATTTTTAAAATATTTTTTAAATACTTTTTTAAAATTTTTTTATTTTTAAAATATTTTTAAAATCCTTTTTTTATTTTTTTAAATTTTTTTGGTGTTTATTTAAAAAATATGCCGGGCCGGGCCGGGCTCGGGCTTATGATTTTCTTTTCGGGCTGGGCTTGGACAAAATTTCAGGCCTATATTTGGTCGGGCGCCAGGCCCTGCCTAGGACACTGAGCCAAAAATTTTTTTGGGCGGACCAACCCTACCTACCATGAGCACCTCTAATTTGATGTGTATACTTGTACAATTCGCATATCATTTTACACGCAGCAACATCCCAAAATTCTAGTTGTTGTTATTTTATTAACAATCATTTGAAGTGGTTTAGTGGTTAAACACGTTAAGTAACTCCTAAATGAACCAAGTTTAAGTCTCCATGCTATCATCTTTTATTAAATTTTTAAACAAAGTTGGCCATTCTTCCCATGCAAAACCGTCCATTTTCAAGTGTTTAGTAACTCATTATTTTCAAAATTCCAAAGAGTAACTTCCAAAGTTAATTGTTGTTAATTCTCTCTAACATATTTGTCTCCTGTTGAATGCATTGATTGGATGAATGTAGACTATGTGCCGTCCCACCTACTCTCCCATCACTTTTGTTTTGTTTTGAATTTTGTTTCATCTTTTCTCTTTTTGCTTCTCCTTGATCACCACCTTGTGCTGCCCCTTTTGGTTGCTTCTCCTTGCCATTTTCTTTACTTTACCTTCTTTTGTTTCCTTGATCACCACCACTTCACCACCATAGCACCACTACACCACCACCCTAGCACCACCGTATCACCACCTTAAAAAAAGTTGTTTTCTTTTATAAATTTTCTCCTCTCTTCTTTTGATTATCAGCTATACTATTTATTTTCTTCATATTGTCGAATTTTACAATTATTTTTGGAGTGTTCTTCATCATATTGGTAATGAAAAGTATTTTTTTATTCTTCTATCTCTTATTTTCAATTCTACTTATCCTATTTTCTTCTCATGGTATTTTTATTTAATTTATTTATTCTTTTCCTTCAATCTTAGATCCTCACATCAATTCTGATCATCAACATTAGAAGTGGTTCTTTGGGGTCATTTGGAAATGAAGTGTAAGTGCTATGAGTTTGAGGAGTAAGTTGGTTTTGGTTAATTATTTTATCGGTATTAAGGGAATACTTAATAAATATGAATTCATTAGGTGCAAATTTTTACTCTTTTGGATCGGAAGTGTACAAGTTCAGTTAGGATTTACGATTTGGATAGCTAAAGGAGTGTGTTTTATTCAAGTTTAATATGTGATGATCTTGGATATGATTAACTAAATATTTTGTAAACATAAAATATAGCAAAAATATCATATGAGTGATTATGAGGATTTAAGGTAAGTTATTTTTACTTAAATCTTATTAGCATGTTATATTATGTGGTAAAATTTTGTGATTTTATTCTAATCTCATATTACATGATATCATGGCTTATATGTTCGTTTTGTAAAGAATGGGTTACCATGATTATTGATATTGGATTTCTATATGAATGCATGTTTAACATGCCTATTTTTTTGATAATAAATTTGCATGCCATGACGCATTACATGGGGTTGGGACACTATGTAAGGAGGAAGACGTGACAGTTTAATAATCTACAATTTTGGTGGTTTATCCACATATGTGTTTCAGCAGCTTGTCTGCGATTTTGGTGGCTTGATCAAAATTATATGTATTGGCAGCTAGTCTACAAAATTGGTGGCTTTGTCCACATATGTGCTGGTGTGTTTTGGATGGATGAGTTTTGGGGAACCCCTTTTGGTGTGTAGTGGTGATGGGTAGGATGTTTTGAAATATATGCATAAATATTTTTATAAAAATTTGCATTGACATAATCATGTGTATAAAAGTCTACAATTTTGATTAATATGTGTATAGATGTAACACTCTTAACTCGTATTCGTCACCGGAATAGGGTTAAGGAGCATTACAAAGGTTTACCGATCAGACTCAAATATTTCATATTGCTTCAAATTCATATAAGAAATTAGTGATAAATTTATCATATCGTCCCTTATATGAGCCTTCGAGGCCCAAAACATACATTAGAAACAAGTCGGGACTAAATCAGAAACTCAAAAGAATTTTTCGCGAAATTTCAAAATTTTCCAAGGTGTAGGGGACACACGCCTGTGTGGTGCTTTTATGAGAACTTAAACAGAAAGCTCTCTCTCAAGCACTACAATGGGAGGCTCATTGAGCCTTGTAACGGGAAGCTTATCCAGGCAATATAACGGGAAGCTCACAAAGAGCCTATAATGGGTAGCTCCAAAGAGCAATTAATGGGTAGCTCCGAAGAGCAATTAACGGGTACCTCCGAAGAGCAGTTAACGGGAAGCACCAGATAGCCATATAACGGGAAGTTCAAGCAAGCACTAACGGGAAGCTCACAAAGAGCCTTTAATTGGGAAGCTCACGAATAGCCATATAACAGGACGCTCATAAGAGCTGCGGTGTGCCCACAACACATGTGGGGTCACAACCGATTGGGATGCTGCAAAGAGCATTTAACGGGAAGCTCGCAAGAACATTATAATGGGAAGCTTGCGAGGGCTTGTAACGGGACGCTCTCTCGAGCTACGGTACGTCCGCAACATATGCAGGAACACTACCATTTCGGGAAACAGAACCCTGTATCCATCGAATCTCATTATCCAAACGAGACTTATTTATTTATCAGAGATTTTTAGTTACAAGATCAATTACATACACATATATGATATTTACACAATTTACATATTCAACACTCAATATAAGCATATAAATATACAGGATTAAGTTACATGAACTTACCTCGACAATTATTCGTGATTTGTAAACTACTAATCCGGTACTGTTTCTTTTCCACGATCTAACTCCATTTTTGATCTATCCAGATATGAAGCAAATATTGAAAAACCAGCTTAAACCCTCTTCAATGGTTGTTTTAGAACTGAAAAATGATGATGAAAATGCCTAGAATTTCAATTTCCCTTTTATTTCACTTAAATTTCCCTTTTACAATTTAGCCTTTATTTCACATCAATTTCTTGATTTTTCTATGCTTATGCCACCTCAGCTATCCCATGTGGGTCCAATTGCCCTTTTAGTCCTCCTTTATTTACTATTCAGGCTATTTAATCACTATTTCTTTAAGTAGCAAGTTTTGCACCTTTTTCAGTTTAGTCCTTTTTAATTAATTAACTACCAAAATGTTAAAATTTTTTAACGAAACTTTAATACTACCTTAATGACACTCTGTAAACATTTATAAAATATTTACGGCTCAGTTTATAGGACCGAGATCTCTATACCTCTTTTCTAAATAACTTAACCAAATAAAGCCTTATAAAACAGAAATTACTAATTCAAAAATATTTTAAAAACCACATTTGGCTCGTAAATATTAAATAATAAAAATTTACAAGCTTATTTGCCAAATTTGGTGGTCTCGAACCACTATTTTTGACATCACTAAAAATCGGGCTATTACAACTGTCCTCTGTTAAAGAATTTTCGTCCTAAAAAATCTTATTAGTAAAGAGATCCGGATATTGCTTCCTCATTGTTTCATCCGGTTCCCAGGTAGCTTCTTTTATCCCGTGTCATTGCCAGAGAAATTTCACTAGAGATACTTTTTTATTTCTGAACTCTTTCGTCTCTCATGCTAGAATTCTAATCGGTTCCTCACTGTAGGTCATGTCAGGCTGGATCTCAACCTTTTTCAGGGAGATAACATGTGATGGATCTGACCAATATCGTTGTAATATAGACACGTGGAAAAAATTTATGAATTCTCTCGAGTTCTAGTGGTAGTGCCAATCGATACGCAACAGGTCTGATTCTTTCAGTGTTCTCATACGACCCAATAAACTGTGGACTCAATTTGCCTTTACGGCTGAACCGAAGAACTTTCTTCAAAGGTGAAGCGTTCAAGAATACCTTGTCGCCAACTTGAAATTCTATTTCTTTTCTTTTAAAATCTGCATAGGATTTTTGTCGATCAGAGGCTGCTTTTAAGCTATCTTGGATCACTTTCACATTTTCTTTGGTTTCTCGAATCAAATCAACTCCATGTATCTTTTTCTCATTGACCTCAGTCCAATACAATGGAGTTCTACATTCGCGTCCATACAAAGCTTCATACGGTTCCATTTTTATACTTGACTGATAACTATTATTATATGCGAATTCGACTAACAGCAAATGTTTTTCCTAATTACCTTCAAATTCTAATATACAATACTGAAGCATATCTTCAAGAATCTGATTCAAACGTTCAGATTGTCCATCAGTCTGAGGATGGAATGCGGTACTGAAATGTAACTGTGTACCCAAAGCTTCTTGTAACTTGTTCCAGAATCGGGATGTAAACCGGGATCTCTATCAGAAATAATGGAGACTGGTACCCCATGTAATCCAACAATCTCAGAAACATATAACTCAGCTAATCTATCTAAGGAGAAATCCATACGTACCAAAATAAAGTGGGCAGACTTCGTCAATCTGTCGACAATTACCCAAATGGCATTTTTATTTTTCGGAGATAGGGGTAAACCCGATACAAAATCCTTGGTAACTCTTTCCCATTTGCATTCCGATATTCTAACTGGTTGTAATAATCCTGAAGGCACATGGTGTTCAGTTTCAACTTGTTGGCAAACCAAACACCTAGATACAAATTCAGAAATGTCATGTTTCATTCCCGACCACCAATACATCTATTTCAAATCATTATACATTTTATTACTCCCCGGATGAATAGACATAATACCATTATGAGCTTCGTTCAAAATCTTCTTTACAAGTTCTGAATTCTTCGATACACATATTCTGCCTCTAAATAATAGACAACCATAAGACCCAATCTGAAATTCTGAATCGCAAATTGATTCACATTGTACCCGTTTAGCTTGTAATTCATATCACTCTTCTGAGCTTCATAAATCTGCTGCAGAAATGTCGGTTTGACTTTTAACTCAGCTATGATTGAACCATCATCTAACAATGACAATCGGGTATTCGTTGCTCGTAAAGCAAATAGAGATTTTCAGCTCAAAGCATCTGCAACCACATTGGCTTTTCCCAGATGATAATCAATAATCAGATCATAATCTTTTAATAACTCAATCCACCTACGATGTCTCAAATTCAAGTCTTTTTGCGACACCAGATACTACAAACTTTTATGATCGGTGAATATATGACAATTTTCACCAAACAGATAGTGTAGCCAAATTTTCAATGCAAACATAATGTCTGCCAATTATAGATCATGTATTGGGTAGTTCTTTTCATGTGGTTTTAGCTGTCTAGAAGCATAGGCTATTAATTTACCTTATTGCATCAAAACACAGCCAAAACCATTTAATGAGGCGTCATTGTAAATTACAAATTCTTTACCTGATTTAGGCTGAACTAGTACGTGTGCTTCAATCAACAAGGCTTTCAACTTGTCAAAACTCTGCTAACATTTATTACACCACTCAAATTTCACATCTTTCTGCAACAAGCGTGTCATCGGGGAGGCTATCGTCGAGAACCTTTTTACAAACCTCCTATAATATCCAGCTAATCCTAGAAAACTTCTGAATTTAGACACAGTCTTCGGTGGTTTCCAGTTGACAATTGCTGAAATTTTATTCAGGTCAACTCTAATGCCTTCAGCAGATACTATATGTCCAAGAAAACCAACTTCCCGAAGCCAAAATTCACATTCACTAAATCTTGCATACAGTTGTTTCTCACGCAGGGTTTGTAGCATAATTCTCAGATGGTCAGCATATTCATTTTTGTCTCGAGAGTATACCAGAATATCATCAATAAATACCACCACAAATCTGTCTAAATACGGTCTAAAAATTCTATTCATCAGATCCATAAATACTGCACGTGCATTCGTCAAACCAAATGACATCACAAGAAATTCATAATGCCTATACCTAGTTCTTAAAGCTTTCTTCGGTACATCTGTCTCTTTCACCCGTAGTTGATAATAACCAGAATGGAGATCTATCTTCGAGAATACAGTGACACCTTTCAACTGGTTAGACAAGTCATCAATACGAGGCAGTGGATACTTATTCTTTATTGTAACTTTGTTAAGTTGCTTGTAATCAATACATAACCTCAATGATCCATCTTTCTTTTTAACAAATAAAATCGGTACACCCCAAAGTGATGAGCTAGGTCGAGCAAAACCTCTGTCAGTCAATTCTTGCAACTGTACTTTCAACTCTTTTAATTTCGTTGGAGCCATTCTGTAGTGCGCTATAGATATTGGTGTTGTCCCTAGAATAATATCTATAAAAAATTCTACTTCTTTGACTGACGGTAATCTGGGTAATTCTTTCGGAAACACATTAAGATACTCACAAACAACCGACACTGATATAATCTTCGACTCAGATACTTTAGTGTCCAACACATATGCAAGATAGACATCACACCCTTTTCTGATATATTTCTATGCTGATATAGCTGAGATCATATTAAACAACCCATCTAGTTTATCAGATTCAATACGGAGCAATTCACCATTCTAACATTTTAACACAATGTACTTCTGTTTATAATTTACCACTGCATCATGCTGGGTTAACCAGTCCATACCCAGAATTACATCAAATTCATCAAATGGCAGCAACATCAAATCAGCCAAGAAACAGTAACCTCATATCATTAACGGAAAATTTTTACAAACTTTATTTACCATCACATACTGGCCCAGGGGATTTGAAACTTTAACCACGAATTCAGTGGAGTCGACAGGTAAATTTTTAACAGACACTAAGTTTGTGCATATGTATGAATATGTTGAACAATGATCAATCAAAGCAGTAACATCAGTATCAAGAAGAGAAAAAGTACCAGTAATGACGTCTGGTGCAGAGGCATCCTCTCTTGCACGAATAACATATGTCCTTGTCGGTGCTCGTGCTACAGATTTAACAGTTGAATCTTTCGTTGCACCTCGGCTACCACTAACATTACCAGGGTGACGAGGTGGTCTACCTCTAAAGGCGGGGTTGCTCGGTCTTAAAGTCTGAACTGTATCTTTTTTAGGTCTTTTCGGGCAATCTCTGAGATAGTGGTCAAAAGAACCACACCTAAAGCAAGCTCCGCTTCTCATGCGGCATTCACCGAAATGCAATTTATTGCAACGTTTGCATCTTGGTTTAGGATTTCCAACACTTCCTACACTTATTACGGATGGAAACGGAGATATCAGATTAGAGCATTGAATACTTCAGTCTTTACCAAAATACCCTGTAGATGTGACAGAACAATCATGATATTTCTTTGATTTCTTTGAAGCCGATGATCGTGGCTTGCCCATAAATCTTTTACTTGAAGTCCGGGCTTCCATCTCTGCCTACCTCTTTTCTTTATTTAGTTCTTCAGCTTTATGTGCTCGGTCGACCAGTACAACAAATTCTTCTAATTCCAAAATCCCAACTAATAACTTGATGTCTTCATTTAATCCCTCTTCAAATCGTTTACACATGGCAACTTCAGTCGGGATACACTCTCTGGCATATTTACTTAGCCGAACAAATTCCTGTTCGTACTCAGATACAGTCATATTCCCCTGTTTAAGCTCTAAAAATTATTTCTTTTTCTGATCAAGGAATCTTTGGCTAATATACTTGTTTTTGAATTCTAGTTGGAAAAATTCTCATGTAACCTGTTCTTTTGGCACAATAGAAATTAAAGTATTTCACCACTGATAAGCTGAATCTTTTAACAAGGATACAACACATTTTAGACATTTAGCCGATGTACACAACAATTCATCTAAAACCCTGATAGTGTTTTCTAACCAGAAGTTACCCATTTCTGGATCATTTTTGGTTGTTTCTATGAAATCTTCTGCCCCATATTTACGAATTTTATCTACGGGAGGCTTGCCAGATCTAACAAGTTCAGTACCTTGTGGTATATTGGGAATTGATTGAGGAGCGGGAGGGGGAAGTTGTTGTATAGCAGGATTTGTTCTCAAATATTTAGTAAACCATTCATTCATCATTTGAAAGAGGGCTCCTTTAGCCTCCTAACCTCGGCCCTCAGACACAGGCCTTCTACTACTTGATGCAGCTATTTGAATTGAAGGTTGAGCTTGGCTCTCAGCTTCATCGGATTCAGTTCGGTTGGATGGCATTACTATATGAAAAACATAACTGAAATGGTCAGGAGATATCACACTATCACAGGTTATATAATGGCATGTATAGCTAGACACATACATGCTACGTTAGTCTGAGAATCAACTAAACCGTAGCTCTGATACAAACAAATGTAACATCCCTAACCCGTATCCGTTACCGAAACAGGGTTTAGAAAAATTACCAAGGTTTATCGATCAGACTCAAACATTTCATGTTACATCACATTCATATCAGAAATTAGTCATAAATTTATCATATCGTCCCTTATATGAGTCTTCGAGGCTGAAAACATACATTAGAAACAAGTCGGGACTAAATCAAAAACTCAAAGAATTTTTTGCGAAATTTTAAAATTTTCCAAGGTGCAGGGGACACACTCTCTTGTGGTCAGGCTGTGTGAGCGACACACCCATGTTTTAGGCCGTGTGGTATTTGAAGTAGGGTACACGGCCGTGTCCCCAGCCTGTGTAACTCTCTGACTTGCAATACATTTAAGTACAGGGCTCACATGGCCAAGCCAAATGCCCTTGTGCTAGGCCGTGTGATCAATTTTGAGCATTCTATTTAAAATTTTAAGATACAGGGGCACACGGCCAGAACACACGCCCATGTGCTAGTGACACACGGCTGAAACACACGCCCGTGTCTCTCCCCGTGTGGACAAAATAAGGCCATTTTTTAGCCTTATTCTTCACCCAATTTGACCTTTCACCTATATAAACATTTAAACACATTCAAGAGCCAATTCAAGACATTTAAACTTATCCAAATTCAAGTCTTATGCATGACATATTAATACCTATGATCAAACGTCCAACTTACCTAGATAGCCTAATACTTACAAAATGTTTTACCAAATACACGATCATAAACTAATATCCAATATGCTTATATGATTTCCCTTATTCAACCCTTAAAACATACTCATCAAGCATATTAAGACTATTTACATATCAATACATATCATTTAATAGCCATTCTAATGGCTAATTTCAACCAACATTAAATTGCTATCAATGGTAACATTTAACCTATATATGCCATTATTACCAATATTACTTTACTATTTATATATATACCGAAAAGTCCGGGGGATAGTGTGATGTAGCTCCGACCAGCTTCCAACCATTACAAGCCTCCGAGTACTATAAGACAGTGGAAATAAGACAGAGTAAGCACTTAATGCTTAGTAAGTTCGTAAAACGGGAAATTAACTTACCATTCATTTAATTATATAATAAACATGCATAATACATCCAAAGCAATTTGGCAATTAGCCTAACACATATAACCTTAACAAACATGTTAGTCATGTATTTCATGTGAATAACAAAAACAAGGATGAGCTCATCAGGTATCGAGTTTCCAAGTATTTCATGCATATACATATAATAGTTTCATTTTGATTTCACATGTTCTAATGTAAGATTTTCACCCGTTGAATCATTTGAAATCTCGATGGATACTTGGGTAGTACACCTAAAGTGTACAATACTATAACTCTGTTAATTCATATCCGGAAGTACTTTTATGAGCACTTAAACAGAAAGCTCTCTTTCAAGCACTATAACGAGAAGTTCATTGAGCCTTGTAATGGGAAGCTTATCCGGGCAATATAACGAGAAGCTCATAAAAAGCCTATAACGGGTAGCTCCAAAGAGCAATTAATGGCTAGCTCCGAAGAGCAATTAACGAGAAGCACCAAATAGCCATAGAACGGAAAGTTCAAGCGAGCACTAAAGGGAAGCTCACAAAGAGCCTTTAATCGGGAAGCTCACGAAGAGCCATATAACGGGACGCTCATAAGAGCTGCGGTGTGCCCACAACACATGTAGGGTCACAACTGATCGGCATGCTCCGAAGAGCATTTAACGAGAAGCTCGCAAGAACACTATAACGGGAAGCTTGAGAGGGCCTGTAATGGGTCGCTATTTCGAGCTACGATACGTTTGCAACATAGGCAGGAACACTACCATTTCGGAAAACAGAACCTTGTATCCATTGAATCTCATTATCCAAACGGGACTTATTTATTTATCAGAGATTTTCAATTACAAGATCAATTACATACACATATATGACATTTACACAATTTACATATTCAACACTCAATATAAGCATATAAATATACAGGATTAAGTTACACAAACTTACCTCGACAATTGTTCGTGACTTGTAAACTACTAATCTGATACTTTTCTTTTCCACGATCTAACTCTGTTTTTGATCTATCCAGATATGAAGAAAATATTGAAAAACCAGCTTAAACCCTATTCATTGGCTGTTTTAGAACTGAAAAATGATGATGAAAATGTCTTGAATTTCAATTTCCCTTTTATTTAACTTAAATTTGGCAAAATTTACAATTTTGCCTTTTTTTCACTCTAATTTCTTGATTTTTCTATGCTTATGCCGCGTCAACCATCACATGTGGGTCCAATTGCCCTTTTAGTCCTCCTTTATTTACTATTTAGGCTATTTAATCACTATTTCTTTATTAGCAAGTTTTGCACCTTTTTCAATTTAGTCCTTTTTAATTAATTAACTACCAAAATGTTAAAATTTTCTAATGAAACTTTAATGCTACCTTAATGACACTCCATAAATATTTATAAAAATATTTACATTTCGATTTATAGGACCGAGATCTTGATACCTCTTTTCTAAATAACTTAACCTAATAAAGCCTTATAAAACACAAATTACTAATTCAAAAATATTTTAAAAACCACATTTGGCTTTTAAATATTAAATAATAAAAATTTACAAGCTTATTTCCCGGATGTGGTGGCCTTAAACCACTATTTCTGATATCACTAAAAATCAGACCGTTACCACGAAAATAATATTGTACTATTTAAAGTAATATTTGATATTTAGCTTGATATATAGAAAACTCACACTAAGCTTATTAGCTCACTCTTTTAATTTTCATAAACTTTTTCGATAATACCCGTGCGTAGGACTTGGATGCAACATTTGGAGTCTCTCGGGTTTAATTTTAATAAAATACTTTTTAAAGTCTTTGAGTTTATTTTTGGACATTGGATTGTTTTTGCTCATTTATAATTTTGATACAATAATTGCTATGCATGCATAATCAATGAATTTTTAAAAATTTTAACTACTTTTTAAAACTTAAATATGTTTTCACCCGATTATAAGTAATTTCAAATATAAACTTTTCTAAAGTAATATTAAGTCTGCTACAAATTGTTTACATATAAATATTTGTAAGTAAGATTTTAAATTGATATTTACAATTTACCTTCTTAAAACAATTAAAAGTAATAGTTTGAATTATTAAGAGAATTTACTCAAATTAATCAAGTTTTTCTAAATGTTTTTAAATTATTTTTAAAATAATTAAAGTTTGCATACGAACGATTTAAACATAACTACCTTAAATAGAAAAAGCTTTTCTATGGAATTAATGTGGCTTCCGAAATTTGGCCATAACGTCTAAGTCGGGTTTGGGGGTTATAATGAAGGGCAAACCTCACGAAATGTGAGTCTAGGCAAATCCCTATCATAAACACACCAGAAAAAGGAAGCCTTTGTGGCGATCTATGAAAAAAGAATGCCTTTGTGGAGCACTCTTAAGAACCGCCTTTGTGGCAAATAAGAGGAAAGATTAGCCTTGGTGGCAATCTCTTAAAGGATAACCCTTGTAGCAACCATATGAAAGGAATGCCTTTGTGAAAAAATTCGTAAGGAACGCCTTCGTGGCGCATTCTTAAGAATCACCTTGGTGGCGAATCATGAATAAGTAGCCCATGTGGAAAATTTTGACATGAAAACCTATAAGAACTCTTAAGGGAAACTAATGACGGGCTACTCTGACGGTATGTTCTAGAATGGTTTTCAAAAAAAAAATCATGAAGGGTCCTTATGGCATGTTCTGTGCTAAGTTAGTGGCGTGTTTTGTATTACTCTTAAACGCAAATAGTGAAGTCAGAAGTATGAATTGTGCTGATGGAAAACATGGTAAGGTATCTCAAAGACTAAAGCTCGACCGAAGATAGTAAATTCAAGAGATTTGGTGAAGTAATGAGCTAGTATTGAAATGTATTATGAATAAAGACGTAACCTTCTGTTTATTGTTACCTGCGTATGTGCTTTGCCCTGAATCATAATGAGGTGATGGATCAGAGGTTTAAAGAGTGTAAGTAAAGTATCACAACCATGAAGAAAAGGGAATAGTCTCAAAGTATGGTATGGTAAAACACGAGTATAAGAGAATAGAATTTGAGGAAGTATGTGCTAGAGAAAAAGTTAAAGGTTGAGAATGCCTGCTCTCTTACATAAGGCTGTGACTAAGTGAAGAAAGAAGACTTCCGCTCTCTGGTCACTAACGCATCGCTTCATATTTTGGAATACCCACGTCTCAATGCATTTTTTATAGAAAATAGCATAAATCAAAACCGCTCAAAAAGTATTGACATTAAAAACATTCAGAGCAAGAGCTATTCTAGTGCACAAGAATTGATCCACATTTTTGCTTTAGTAAACATTATTGCTTGATTAAAGGTGATTAGGAAATTTATAATGTTATCCATATTTATATCTCGAAAGTATTCCAAGTTAGTTTTTCAATAAATTTTTTTTCCTAAAATAGAGCATTATAAAATTCACAAATAACCCGAGGGGTAACTCGCACATCTTTCCCTCGCACAGGTATTGTTTCCCATATACGACCTTCATTTTTCTAGACTCCTAGTCCCGTAAAGATGCATAAAATTCTTGAACTACAGGGACCACAACAGAGTCTTTTGGAATCGTACAAAAACGTGCTCATCTATGATATCTAATTAAAGGCTATATCTCCTGACAAAGAACCATCGATGGTTCAAATCCCCTCTCTTGAATAAATATTTTTCCTTGAAGTTATAAAAATATTTTTCAACGTCTGTATTCAGAAAATTAGAGGGGTTTGGAATCGTCAAAGGTTCTGGTTCATTAGTTCTTCTAACCTTTCGTGGAGGCATTTTGGAATAGTAAAAATAACAAGCAAAGTTTCCAATGGAATAGTAAAAATAGGAGTTAGGAACCTTTAACTTTAAATGGAAATTCATTGGATTCCCTTGCGAAATCTTGTTTGTTACATCTTCAAGTCCTTCCACTGAGTGAGTCTATTATGAAAATAAGACCTTCAAAAAAAAAAGATATTGGGAACAAAATGAGATTTGGAAGTTTTAAAAATTTTAGAGTTTTAAGAGTTTAAAGGATTTTGAAAGAATTAAAAGTAAAAGAGGTATTAAGTAATGATTAATAGTGTTTTGGAGTTTTAAAATAAAGCCTTTTGGGCTTAAAACTTGATATAATTAGCGATTAATCCGTCGGGTTGAGAAAATGGGTCAGGTCAACTTTGTAGAAAATTACAGTGATATCGCGACATTGGGGTTCTGTGTCGCCACATCGGGATTCGATGTCGCAACACACTCTGGAATTTTGGTTTTCTAGGTAAACTGGCTTTAGTGTCGTGATGTGGAACGATGAAAATGTACAAGTGTACACAATCATAACAAGTAATAAAGTGACAAGTAATAAAGTGACAAGTAAATGTCGAGTTATAGTATCCACAGGGACTGTGAAAAGAATTATTTATGAATAATATTTAAAGCACTTTGGTGAAGAAAAATTTTTTGTTTGGAGAGGGTGATTAAAAACTAAGATTTTAAACTAAGTGAACTAAATAAATAAATAAATCTCAAATGCACGATTTCAAAATACGATTTTAATCAAGATGAAATAATTGTGTTAGATTAATTACATTTCTTAACTTAGAATTATTAGACTCATGTTTATATTGTTTTGAATAAGTTCATGACAACTCGGTAATTTGCTAACTTATGAACATACTCACCTACCAAAATCTATTTATCTCTTGACTATATCCCTATGTCAATTCAACCGATTGTACATACATACTTATTAAATTGAAATAATCTCTTGTACATATCCCTATGTCAATTCAAAAAATTAACTCGATTTGATAAGCACATAAAAGACTATGTGAGGTAACAAAGTATCCTTACCTTGAAACAGTTTAATCATAATAATCTTGCAAGTTATGCAAAGCAAATGTATCGTCAGATACTGTTGCTAATCTAACCCTCAGCTACCTTAGATGATTAAACATGCCTCGATTAAATCGTGTCCATTAATTACAATTTCAATCCGTTTAAAAATTAATTCATTAGTTACCTAACAATTGTAATGCAAGAATAACTTAGTCATGATTTTACTTAATCAAGCATCTTACTGAGGCCTATAATAACATAACACAATTTTAATAATTTTAACAAACGAAATGCGATCAACGTAACACGAATTAAATTCAAGCTATATTGATTAAATTAACCATTCCAACAACATAAATATTCATAGATATGTTCAGCATAACAACAACGAAAATTTAAAAATAGGGAACAAGAATCAAATCCAGTGTTTTTCTATGGCTTGACTAGTTGCTCCGTTCTTCCTTCCCCATTATCCTCGTCGACCAAGGATGCTATGAACACTTAATTTCTGCTCCAAATATCTGGTGAATTCCCCTTTCCCAAGAGGAGAAATCGGCAAGAGAGTAAGAGAATTTTGGAATGGAAAAGAGGAGAGAAAGTGGAGAGAAGAGAGGTAAGATGTGAATGCTTGAGGTGTGTTTCTAAAATGACCAGCCTAAAAGGGTTTTTATATCTGAGGAGGGCTGCTAAAAATAGCTAAAATTATCATCCAAAGAGCCCTCCCTTGGCCGGCCACACATGTGGCAAGGTTGATGGTTTCAACTTTGCTAATTTAGGCTTGGGGCAAATCTATAAAGCCACCAATTGTGGAGGGATTTGAATGCAACTTGAACAAGCCTTCAAGGGCCTCTTTGCAAGCTTAAATAATCAGCTAATAATTTGGTTTGGGTCAGTTGTTGGGACGGTTTTTGGGCTGTCCATTTCTTGGTTGGTTCAGTTCACTCGGTTCAGTTCAACTGGACCACTTTTTCATAATTAATTAATAATAATTTATTAACCCAAATTAAATTGGATATAAATTAAAATTAATTATTTTATGAATTAATACATATGATTTTCGACTGTCTTAGGTTGAAATTTAGTTCTCCTCGATACTTCAAATTGATTAGCGGTTTTGCGCTTCTAGCAGTGTGTGCCGAGCCATTTTTTGCCCTTTGTGCAAATCTGTTGAAAATAACCAAAATTCATCAAAATTAATTATAAAATTAACTAAAATTAAACATGTTCATATTTTAAGTGCACTTTAATTATTTTTTAAAATTAATTATTTTTTTGAAAAGAATTTTATCGAAACTGTATGATTTTAAGTTAAAAAGGGTATGTAAAAATGTGTAAATTTTCGTGTTTCCACACCGCCAAACTTAATTCATTGCTCGTCCCGAGTAATGCACAAATTAAAAAGAATTACTCAGAAAAAACCTTTGAAAAATTCCTTTAGAATAACATTCTTCCAAGAATTATGAATTTAATATAATTATGCTCAAAAAGAAGAAATTTTATAGTTATGCTACTTAAGTATACATATTGTTCAAATTAATCTCAACAACTATTATGATAGCACAATTAGACTAAATGCTTCCTTAACAAGACATGTTAACCCTTACCAATTTGATTTTATTTTCTTATTTAAGATTATGCTGCAATCATTAAGTTTAACTTATGCCTTCATATGTTGAACGTAGCAATTTCTCTCCACTAATGTAGGTAGCATAGAAAACTTAAATCAATAGGTCTTTAAAAAGGTTGTAATGTAGCTAGGCTAGAGGTAGGTAAAAGATAGATAAATTTAGGCTTTTAAACCCTAAACTCAGCTTCAATCAGACCTTTGGAATAATTTCTCTCAATACACCAACTTACTTTGCTCTCACATGCTCCTTTGCACATCTATTTTCTTTCAAGTACATGTGCTTTATTTTAAGCATTTTACTGTATGTACTATAATTTTTAGAGAATTTGATACTTCTTTCAACTCCCCCAAACTTATTTTCAAAGAATATTCTGAATAGTACCGAGTCTAGTGTTTGGGACAATTTAAAGATAATTAAGATAGAAGTGATGGCTAAATATTGCAAGGGTTCAAATAAAATTAGGCCATATAGTCACAAAGTTTTGTTTCAAAGGATAAAATTTCATCAAGGTTGGCTTGAAAGGCTCAAACGATCCAAACAAGAGTCCCCTAAATCATTTTCAACATTCCATGCTTCCTAGGATTTCGCCTCAAGAAACTACTAAGTCAATTCTAGAGACTTAAACTTTCATGCATGCCTACCTTTCTTAAGGAACTAAAAATTTTATGGTACGATTTGCATGCTTTATTAAAAATACATTTATATCATTATTCAGCTAAGATAACAATTTATTGAAATAATAGAATTTTAGTTATACTAAAGTTTAGCATACTTAACAAAATTTAAAATTATTCAACAAAATATATCCTAATCATAATTAAAAGAACTATTTGTTTTGAGTGGAAATAATTTCAATTTTTAGGTCCCCCTACTTAAAATGAACAATGTCCTCATTGTTTAAAGTGAATAGATACTATACACCAGGTGGGATTCTAGAAAAGAGGAGGTGAGTCAATTTGACTGCTTAAGTACCAAGCTCTTTCTAAATCCAATCCTAGACATGTATTTATCTATTGCCACACTTTATACTTCGCGACTTGTTCAATTTTATTAATGGTTTCCATCTCTTGTTTTATTATGCAAAAATTCCTAATTAAATTTATCCTAAAATAACCTAAAAACATAAATAAAATAAATAACCTAAGAACATAGATAAAATAAAGTCGAGATCCCCCCTTTATTTTTTTGCAGATCCTTCCGAATTCGACTCATCTTTTGCTCCATCATTATTGTCTTTGCATGAATCGCTTCGCTTCTTTTTCGATAATGGGCTCCATGGTTCAAATCTGTAATCTAGAAACTCAAGCACAAAAATAAATGGGTCATTGTAAATTTTTGTAAAGCACTTCTCATCGAGTCATCCCTTATTTTTGAGTATTTCTAGTAAGCTTATTGCTGCCACTACATATGTTGCATTATGTCTATTAACTTTTATAGCTCATCTCAAAGATCTAGGTGAGGCGGTTAAGCTCTGAACATTGAAGTCTCAATATCAGGTTTAGCTTCTGGTTCAATTGGTTACACCTTATTAGGGACTTCAGCCGATTGCACTAGCTCGATCTCTGTAGGATCTCCTTCTTCTTCTTTTTTGGGATCCTCACTTTCTTCAATTCGTTGCTGTAGAACAAAGTCTCCAGCTATTCGATAGAGGTCCCAATCTCTGATTGTGCCCTGGCTATAGCCTGTCTTCTTTACATTTGCAAGAAGTTTAGCTTTCAAGCACAAAATTGTTATCGTAAAGGGAAAGTAAGCTGGGCTAGAACGTGAACATCTAACAGTAAAATTTCGCATTTCCCTCAAGATGATTTTTCCCACATCAATGGTCTTTCTAGTAAAAATTGAGTATAATAAGACCATTCGCTCTAATGAGATTGTAGTTCCATGTGAGCTAGGCATAAGGCTGAATCGGATGAAGTAGAACCATACCTTTGCGTGTAATGCCCCAGAATTTAGGCCTAGAAGTATTGGTCCTTGAGCAAGGGAACAGTTTGAAAAATGTGTACAAAAGTATGTCTGCTTTAGTGGTTCAGGGTCTTGAGTGGAGTTGGAAAAGTCCTGGGTTCAAACCTGGGCTTTAGCAAAAATTTTAGTTTTAAATGGGCAAAACTTGGGATGCTTGGATGTAGGCCTTTTAAATTATTGTGTTAAAAAAATGTCATAAGGAAGCATGTGGTCTAGTGGTTGTGGTGTCATTAAGGTTGCAAGGGAGCCTGGGTTCAAGTCTCGACTCTTGTAATTTATTTTGGTTTTTCTTTTAAAGGAACCTGGACTTTAGCCTTTAGACCTTTTAGTTAATTGAAGACAAAATGTGGAACAAAAGAGCTTGTGGTTTAGTGGTAAGGTGGCGTGTTGTGTAACTGTGAGGTCTGAGGTTCAAGTTTTGGGTTGCGTAATGGGGTATTTATTTTGCTGCTTGAGTTGTGTAAGTGGCAGAGTTGGAGTGAAATACTGCCGAAGGAAGTTTGAACTGGTCATATAGGGAGTTGAGGAGAAATCGGTGGAGTGATAAGAGGAGAGATTTGAGGAGAGAATATTGGGATTTGGGGAGGTTTTTGTTGTGGAGAGTTATATATATCATCTCATTTGTTCCTTATTCTGAATGGGGGGAGATCGGCGAGGCTTTCAAGGTATTCGTCGCTTTTTCCAAATTGCATTGCTTCCATTTCTTACTAGTGGTGGTCGAGGTTGATTGGCACATTGCCTGGGAACCAAGGGTGCGATGATCATTGATTTGCGAATAAGAGTGTTCGGATCGAAGGGAATCTGCAAATCGCATCAGGTGTGTAAACTTTCCACTGTAACTGTAGAACAGCAAAAGCCGAAATACGACGTTTGGGACCACACAAGCGTGCGATAGCTCGTGTGGAAAGCCAAACCTGCGAATCATGGGCGATAAACTGTAGAGGCCTCCATGAGCATTTCTATGGGCTTAGGCCGTATTGGGCCACGTGGGTCAGAATGGGCCGTGTGGGCTCAATGGGCTTGTAGGACCCACACAGATAAAATCTACGATTGGTGGCAAATACTAGACTGGGCTACATAGTTGGTATAGTCGTGACTGAATTTGGGATAATTGGGCCACACGAGTGTATGGGCCCACTTGGGCCGAATATGGGCCTTGGTCCCATTTGTACCGTTATGACCATTTAGGTTATCTGTGTCACTTGAGGTAACTGTAGACCTTCAGAAAGGTTGTAAAATTAATGGAATACCCTCGAAGGGTAAAATTATCGAAATACCCTTGAAGGGTAAAATGACCGTAATGTCCCTGTAGGGTAAAATAACTATTTTGCCCCTCGGGGTTAAACCATTGATTTGCCTGCGATGTAAATAAATGATTTGTCCAAGATGTAAATGACTGATTTTTCTGTGATTAAAATGACTGATTTGTCTGTGATTTGTATCACTTATTCCGTACATGGTATTCTGCATAAACGACATACTGCATGGGGTGGGGATTCTGTTATGGAGGAAGTACTATACTGGTGGCTCTGCCACAATCATCAGAATCGGTGGCTTCGCCACATATCGTTATCTTGGGAGCTTTGTTGCGATATCGTTCTTTGGCGACTTTTGTTGCGATGCTATTGATGGCTTTGTGCCGATCATATTACCATTACTGATGGTTGTGTACCGATCATATTACCATTACTAATGGCTGTGTGCCGATCATATTACTACTATTGATGGCTTTGTGCCGATCATACTACGATTACTGATGGCTGTGTGCCGATCATATTACTACTACTGATGGCTTTGTGCCAATCATATTACTGTACTTATGGCTTGTAGCAATTCTGTTTATAGCTTATAGCTATCCTATTTATGGTTCTTAGCCATTCTGGTTACTGGAAACTTTGCTGCGATACTGGTTAGTGCCGTAACCGGTGCTACATAAGGAGTGTAGGGATGGGTGGGTCGATTTAATCCCCACATGAGTGTAGGGTTGGATAGGAGACGGAGTGCAGGGTTAGTATGGGTATTTATGCATTGCATATACTGGTTCTGATATTGAAATTGGCTTAGGCCCAAATATATGTGATATGTGCCATTTGATTTGGGCTCAGGCCCAACCGAGACTGATGGGTGCTAAGGCCCAATCGTCAATGTTACTATATTGGGCTAAGACCCACACTGTACTGTTATTGTTAAAGGGCTCAGGCCTAGACTGTGTTGTTTTTGTTTATTGACTGTTTCTTTAATAAGGGGATTACACACTGATTTTTCATAAACTCACCCCGTTTTCAACCTTTCAAGTAATCCCCAGCGTTAGACAGTTCGGAGCCGCGAGGGACTCGGAGGTGGCCACACAACCGCATCAGCTTTCGTTTTTAGCTTTTGATTTATAAGTGACAAAATTTGGGTATTTTTGTGCAAAAAGGCCTTTTTAAAGTTATAAACTTTAAATTGGGGTTTTTATTTATTTAGTTTGATATAAACTGATAGTTGTAGAATAAGACGGGTTTTCAAAAAGTAACCGTTTTCAAAGACACCACGTTTACGCAATAAATGAGATTTTAGAAAATTTATAGCGTTTTAAAAGTGATTATTTTTTAATGATGCACGCTTGGAAATGAACAACCCATTTTGGAATCACCGTTTAATAACAAAATGATTAATTGATTTTTAAAGATTTCAACAACAAGTTTTACGCTAAACACCTCAATATGACACCGCCAGATTAGGCTATAACTCCTAGGCCGGGTTTGGGGTGTTACATTGTGAGTGGTGTCAAATATTCTCTTTGACAAGTGTGGAGTCCTTGCTTTGACACAGTCCACTTAGAACCTGAAACTATAAGTTCCTTGAGAATTTCTTGCAAATTTAGAAATTCTCAGACTCTATATTGCTCATAAACGAGGAATATTCGTCGTTTTCAAAATCAGGAAATTTAAAGAACTCATTAATAGCGTTTGAAGTTATTGGTTCCTTGATTCCATGAACTGGAACTTCTGTCAACTCGCTTGATGTTAAATTCGCATAGAATTTGCGTACTAACTCCTCATCTACACTAGGTCTCTTCTCACAAAACAACTCCCAATTGAGAGTTTCAGCAACCTAATGAATACGCACCATAAAACCAATATAGTTTCTTTCTTTCAATGTGAAACCTTTCTCCGGATGCATCTGTTGATTCTTGAAGATACTCTCGTATCTTAGTTTGGCTTCTTCACAGTGAAACTTGTTTTGTGATTCGTCAATTTGGGCAGATGCCCAAGTTCTCTTGCAAGGCATGATCATAAGATGGTAACAATCATTTTCTCAAAAATTTTAATTAATACAAAATATTAATAATTCAATAAATTGAAAAATTAGATAATTAAATTAAAATTTAGGAGAAAAATTGGTCTTACCACCATTTTTGTAAAAATTAAGAGCTCTTAAGAAAAATAATTTTGATTAAAAGATGGAAAATTAAAATAGGTTGAGGGGTTTTTGGCTAAGGATGGGTGAAAGGGTGGTGTGCCACTCGGGTACGCAAGGCAGCAGCGCACAACATGGGATGGATGTGAGCAGCGTGCGGATCGTTGAGCAGGCCTGGTGTGGGTGCGCGCGAGGTGCTGCTGACTGATCAGCTGAGTGATGCTATGGCTAGGGAATTGTTAGGAGGTTTCGATACTTAAGGGTTTTGGTGTTTTTGGAAGGAATGGTGTTTGAATGAAAAAAAAGAATAGATGGGTGGAATTTAGAGTGAAAGGAGTAGGAGCTAGAGTAGAATTCTTAAAAATTCTAAGTTCAATTCTACTCAAGTAAATAAAAATTAATAATTAATATAATGCATATTGTCGAAACCATCTTTTGAAAAACAAAAAATTTTGGGTTGTCAACTTAAAAAAATGAAAATTGGGAGTCGCCACAAATCTTTTATTAGGGTGTGATTGTATCACCTAAAAAATAGCTTTGGTCTACGAGTTTAGAAAACAAGTTCGGGAGTCAGTTACGTACGAGGAAGGATTAGCACCTTCGTAACGCCCAAAAATTGGTACCTAGTTAATTAATTAATGTCTTAAGGTCGAGAATTTGGAATAACGTAATCCTTAGCAAAACTTAAAAGGCTACATATTAAGACCCTTATTATTTCAGAGAAAGAAGATACCACACTCAATGCGTTAGGGCACAGCATTCTAATTTTCCCCCAAAAATGAATTGGGCCAAAATACTTGTACAATAAATCTTTAAAAGAATATCCGCTTATCCAAGATTTAAGAAATCACACCCAATACGCTAGGGCACGATTCCTCTAGAATCCCAAACTCGGAATATTTCCTTTACTTTAAAAGAACATCCACTTATCCAAGATTTAAGAAATCACACCCAATACGTTAGGGCACAATTCCTTTAAAATCCCAAACTCGGAATATTTCCTTTATGATTTTTTAAAAAAAAATCTTCATTTCGAGAAATCAATGCGTCACATCCAATACGTTAGGACACAACGTGTTGAATTCCCAATAATGAATTCTTATTTTTTGATTAAAGAGAAATGCTCGATTATTGGATTTAACAAAGAAAATCGGAACCCAATACGTTAGGGCTCAATTCCCTTGAAAATCCTAAATACGAGCATTATCTCAATTTGAAAAACTTTCTATTTTTTTAAAATCGAGTAAAATGATGTAATGTTATATTGAATGCATGTATAAATATTGCAATAACAAATAACAATAATAAATACGCCAATTGTATATAAATAAGATAAACAAACAAATAAATAAAATTAAAAAACCAATGATATGCAAAGTATCAAATAAATGAGCAAAATAAAAATATATGAAAACATAAGTCAACAAACAAATGAATAAAAATATAAAGGAAAAAAAGCATAATATATACATTTATACATATAAATGTAAAAAAAACATTCATTACAAAAAGTATATAAATATATTCACATGTACCTATATATAAAACAAATATGTACATAAAAATATTAAAAAACGTATGTGTATTTTAAATTATAAAATGCGGAAAGTGTATATGTTATAAAATGTATGTATATAGATAAAATATAAAGTATATAAAAATTAGGTAAATAAAATAAAAAATATGTATGTATAAAATATATGCATATTTATAAAAAAATATTTATGTTAAAAATATGAATATATTATATATAAAATATGCGTATGTATATGTATAGATAGTACAATAGTAATAGTGATAGTAAATAATGTAATAATAATAATAATGGTATAATGATGATATCATAAAAAATAATAATAAAAATAACTTAAAAAATGGACTAAATTGAATTAAAACGAAAAAAAAGTGGGGCGGATTTGAAATAAATTTGAAGACAGGACTAAATTGAATGCGTGCACAACAGTGGAGGACCAAAAAGGAAATTATTCCTGCCTTCGAAAACGCTGCGCAGCGATGGGCCAAATTGAAACAAAAAATTAAATATGCGGTTCAATTAAAAGAAAACAAAACAGGTTTGATCGAAGCGCGTTGCAAAAGGGAGGGACCAATTACGCAAATTTCCCCTTAATCCAGAACGCGCGGATCCCTCCCTCCGGGTCGGGTCACCGCGCGGGTCGTGGCCACCTAAACGGCGCCGTTTCACCACTGTTATTTAAAACAATTTTCTTCCTAAGAACCATTTTTGCAGCAGGAAAAGAAAAAAAAATAAAAAGAAAGTAGAACACTTCTGCTAGGGTTTCATCATTCGCCCTAAATCGCCGCTTGCCTGCCATTCAAAGGCGCTTCAGGTCTCAGCCCTTTGCCAGGCTCCCGATTTGAGCGAAGCGAGTGTCGGCGAAGCTTCAAAGGTAAAACCCCTCCCTCCTTTTCTAATTTTATTTGTAAAACACAATCAACAGTAAAGAAACAGAGAATAGATCAAAAAAATGACGCGATTCACCTTTCAATTCCTCTGTATTTTCAGTATTTCTTTCCTCTTTTCTTCTTTTTTTTTTACAGATTAAAAATCAGCCATTTATAGCCAAGAAGCACAAAAATAAAATAAAATCAAATAATAAAAACTATTTATTCTGTGATTTCCTACGTCTACTGTCATTTAGATCTGATTTTCTACAGGAATGGAGGCCACGGAAGGGTGTGCACGTACGTTGAGGCGCAAATCACGCGTAAGGAGGATTCTGGCTCCGCGTCATGCGGCGGTTGGAGTTACTGGAGGCTGCCACTAGGGTTTGGGGAATTTGGGCTACTAGTTGGGCTAGGTTTAGGGTTATTGGGCCTGTAAAAAACTTGGACTGCTTATTTTTTGTTTTGTAAGGGCCCGGGTAAATTGGGCTTATTACACATATTAAATTATTATTTGCTATTAATTTATTAATATAAAAACTTATCGAATAAAATAGGATTAAATTAAAACTAATCCTAACTCTAAATAAAGCTGATAATAATTAATATATATATTATAATGGATATAATTATATATTAATAATTATCATTTTACTTTTTCTTTTTTTATTGAACTAAAAAATTTATTCTAGATGCTTTTGAAAATATTTACAAAAAAGGCATCTAATTTTAATATTTACAAAAGAGAAACCAAATTTTAGAAATAATTCAATTAAGTTCTTAGACTTAATGAAAATTCAAAATTGAGTTGCAACATAAAACTTGGATCAAAATTGACCATCTTATTTGAAAAACTAAAAATTTATTTTGTCATTTAGGGAATAATTTCTTGGAAATTATGTTAAAATCAATTCCCAGGAAAGATTGGAGAGGTCACAAGCGGTCCTGCTTAAGTTGAAATCTCCTAGACAAAATTTATTTAAACATACTAATCCCGAAAATATACCCTAAATCATTTATTCAATTAGAAGAACAAGAAAAATTAAATATCTAATAAAATGAACAAGATTTGATTCCGTTCAATTTTATCTCCCTAGTAATGTTTCAAGCGTTGCGCATTAACTCAAAAATTACCTCCCTTACCTTGAAGTTCAACAACTCTGTATGGATAGACTCGATGAATCATAAATGGACTGGACCAACATGATTTTAACTTACCTGGAAGAACCTTAATCTGGAATTAAATAATAAGACTTGCTGACCTGCTTCAAATTCTCGAACTCGAATGTGCTTATCATGCCATTTCTGGAGTCTCTCTTTAGCACTTTTAAGATCCAACTTGAGTCATTGGAGAGCCCAATAAGCCTTGTGTTCTAACTCTAAGGGTAGATGACAGGCTTTCCCAAAGACTAACCTATAGGGCGACATCCCTGAAGGTGTCTTGTATGCTGTCTTATAAGCCCATAAAGCATCATCCAATCTTTTGGACCAATCTCGTCGGTTCGGCAAACTACCTTCTCCTGTATGCCTTTGATCTCCTTGTTTGCCAATTCATCTTGCCCATTCATCTGCGGATGGTAAGCTGTAGCGACCTTGTGTTTCACTCCATGTTTATCTAATAACCATTTCAACCACTTGTTCACAAAATGGGACCCTTCATCACTGATGATAGCTCTTGGGGTTCCAAACCTTCTGAACACATGTTTTTGCAAAAACTTTATTACAACCTTAGCATCGTTTGTCAGATATGCCTTTGCCTCAACCCACTTAGACACATAGTCTACTGCTACTAATATGTACTTGTGACCAAAAGACAGAGGGAAAAGACCGAGAAAGTCAATACCCAAAACATCGAATAATTCTACCTCAATGATGTTTGTTCGAGGCATCTCATTTCTGTTGTTGACATTTCTGGACCTTTGACATCGATCACAACTCTTTATGTAATATGTAACTTTGAATAGTGTTAGCCAAAAGAAGATGGCTTGCAATACCTTGGCTGTAGTACGTGTACCTCCGAAGTGTCCCCCACTCAGAGCTGAGTGACAATGGTATAAAATCTTATGTACTTCGTCTTCTACCACTCATCTCCTGATCATTTGATCTGCATACTTTTTAAACAAATATGGTTCTTCCCAGAAATAGTACTTCACATCATGAAGAAACTTTTTCTTTTGATGATACGTCTTATCAATCGGCATCAAATCACAAGCCAAAAAGTTAGCATTATCAGCAAACCAAGGGGTATTATGGACATGATTTACCTTCAGTATGTGTTCATTTGGAAACGTCTCTCAAATTGGTATAAAAGGAGAGTTCCTTTCTTGCAGCTCCAATCTAGACAAGTAGTCTGCTACTTAGTTTTCCACCCCCTTTCGATCTTGAATTTTCAGATCGAACTCTTGAAGTAGAAGTACCCATCGGATCAGTCTCGACTAAGCATCTTTCTTGGAAAGTAAATACTTAATTACCGAGTGGTCCGTATAAACAGTCACTTTGGTACCTACAAGATAAGATCGAAACTTGTCTAAAGCAAACACAATAGCAAGTAACTCTTTTTCTGTTACCGTGTAATTCAGTTGAGCTTTTGTCAGAGTTCGACTCGCATAGTAGATGTGATGAAAAACTTTGTTCCTTCGCTGAACCATGACAGCTCCGATCATGAAGTCACTTGCGTCACACATCAATTCAAATGGAAAATCTCAGTCTGGTGTGACTATTATGGGTGCCGAGACTAACCGACTCTTCAAATCGTTGAAAGCTCTTAAGCACTCCTCATCAAATTTAAACACCATGTCCTTCTCCAATAATTTGCATAAGGGTTTAGCAACTTTGGAGAAGTCCTTGATGAAACTTCGATAGAAACCGGTGTGGCCCAAAAAGCTCCTAACACCCTTTACAGATATTGGAGGTGGGAGTTTCTCAATAACTTCTACCTTTGCTTTATCTACGTCAATTCCATGTCTTGTTATCTGATGCCCTAGAACAATACCTTCTCGTACCATGAAATGGCAGTTTTCCCAGTTAATTACAAGGTTTGTTTCTTCGCATTACCTTCTAACACAATTATGTCATCTTGATTAAAATCGTATTTCGAAATCGTGCATTTGAGATTTATTTATTTAGTTCACTTAGTTTAAAATCTTAGTTTTTAATCACCCTCTTCAAACAAAATATTTTTCTTCACCAAAGTGTTTTAAATAGCATTCATAAATAATTCTTTTCACAGTCCCTGTGGGTACGATAACTCGACATTTGCTTGTCACTTTATTACTTGTTGTGATTGTGTACAATTGCATATTTCCGTTGTTCCAAGTTTTTGGCGCCGTTGCCGAGGACTGTGCTTTAAAAAACTCATTATTTGTGAAGTTGTTAGTTTTGTATTTTTGTTTATTTTTCCGTTCAAATTTTAACTTAGTTAATTTTTCTGTGATTATTTCAGGTGTTTATGAGTATTGATCGAATCATCGATTTACTCCCTGTAGACCCTGAGATTGAACGAACTTTTCGATAGCAAAGAAGACAAGCAAGTGAGAGAAGGGATGAAGAGATGAACTTCGAAAATCTGAATCAAGGAAACGGAGCAAACCTTGCTCAAAATCCTATCCTTATTGCTGATGATAGGGATAAAGCTTTGAGATAGTATGTCGTGCCAGTATTTCATGATCTTAATCCGGGTATTATGAGACCCGAAATTGAGGCAGAACAGTTTGAGTTGAAGCCAGTCATGTTCTAGATGATTTAGACAGTGGGCCAATTCAGTAGAATGCCTACCAAAGATCCTCACCTACACTTAAGACTATTTATGGAGGTGAGTGATTCTTTCAAGTTAGCCGGAGTACCCAAAGATGCATTACAATTGAAGCTCAGACATAAACATGAACTTTAACCATAACCACAAGATTAACACAAGCCAAAACATCATCAACAATACACAGTTAGTTCATTTATACATAGCTCTTTTGGGATCAACCACATGATAATCTATTTTATAAGAAAATATATCTTTTTATTGACAAAACCTTTTCATGAACATAAGCATATTTATATTTGGACACTTACAATTTCAATGTATATCATTAAGATTAAGCATGATATAATCCAACCATAAGCTTGGCACAAGCCTAAGCACCATCCACAACACATGTTAGTGCATTAATACATAATTCACTTGAACTGACATTAGTTAAGCTAGGTGTTCATGAACATACTACTTTTGAATTCATCCTTTTCATGAACATAGATATACTTTCATTGAACATTTCCATTTCAAACCTTTTCATAGATTCATGACATAGTTCACTTGAAAATTTCCCGTTCTTTTCCTTTTCATGCCTGTTAAACAATTTATTATAACATCGGACACGTGGGAAAGCTCGCACAAAGTGTGCTAAACAAATGATCGTAACCTTTCCTTTTCCTTTACATCATTGCTCACATGAGCTATGAAATGGGTCTGGTCATAGAAGTTGTAGGTCAGAATGTAAGCTTCACGATGCTACTCACACAAGCTGTAGAGAAGCTACAACAAATGCAGGACCTCAGCCATCGGTAGGACATTAAAAACCAGCACCCGAAACATGGTAACCCTAATGACATGTCATTTGTATCCTACGTATTCCTAAGGTTCAAACAGGGCTCGATAACCGTCGTAACATCGTTCGATTTCCACCATTTAATTTCATGGAAAATAATAAAAGAATATATATAGATCAATATAACATTAAAATATTATTTAATCATACAAACTTACCTGATTAAGTTGCAGCAATGACCAAGTACATGTGTTATTTTGTAATTTTCTCTTCTCCTCGATTTTCCACTCGTTCCTGATCTAAATTAAAAATTTCATTCAATTCATTAATTTAGATAGAAAAACCAATTCATTTTATGCAACTTAGTCCTTTTTGACCTTTTTACAAAATTACCCTCACCTTTTCAGTTTTATTTAATTTAGTCCCTATGTCCTAATCATGCAAATAAACCAACTTTATTGAAAACGCGTACCATTCTAATGTTAATAGCTTCCATTACAACCAATATTTGTAACAATTTCACATCAAGTCCTTGTATTTTTACTATTTCAACAATTTAATCCCTAATCGTTAAATTCATCAAAAATCACTTAACAAAATACTTATAAATAACAAATAGTACTTCAAAATCATCATTTAACATCTAAAATCACAAAGATTCATAAATGGTAACATTCAAAATCTTTAATAGTTTAAAAAATGAAGGCACAGGCTAGCTGGACCTAGTTGCAACGATCTCAAAACATAAAAATTGTTAGAAACAGGGTCAAAATCACAAACCATGCTAGCTTTTGAACTTGCCGAAACTTAAAAGTATAAATATGGCTTCTTCCTCATTTACATTTCGGTGAAGAAGACTTGTAAAAGATGATAAAAGCTTTTGTTTAATTTAATTTAATTTAATTTAATTCATCAAATTTCCATTTTAACTTTGGTTAATAATTAAATAAAACACCAAATCCATGTCCATATTTTTCCACTAACTCCTTAAATTTTTATTTACTATTTAAGTCCATTTAGTTTTATTCATTAAGCCATTTAATCATTCAAATCAAATAGTGATAAAGTTTTACATCTTTTATGATTTAGTCTTTTTAATTAATTATCTATCTACACAATAAATTTTTTAACGAAACTTTAATACAACCTTAATAACACTCGTAAATATTTATAAAAATATTTACAGTCGATTTATAGAAACGAGATCCCGATACCTTATTTTCTAAAAGTACTTGACTTTAGGGTCATACCACTTGAACCTAATTATTCATTCAAATAGCATAAATTGACAATTGAAAATTTATTTTAATACCATTTTTGACTAATAAAAATATAAAAATAATATTTACGAGCTTACTCATCGGATGTGTGGCCTCGAAACCACTGTTTTTGACACCATTGAGGAACTGATTTTTTCACCTGCACTCATTAATCCCCCACAGGAGGATTAGTCCCTTATGGATCTAGTAAACAATATAAACTTGATAGAAAGAATAAACATGAAGAACAATTCAAGAGAATAGAGTTTAGAGGAAGCCTGATTTGTATGAGAATTTAAGCACAAAATCCTCATAGAGTTTGGTGGTATTTCACAAGTCTTATTTCCCTACAAAAGCAAATAACAAGAACTAAAATAAAACCTAAGCCTAAGAGAAAAGAAAAACTAAAGACTAAATCTAAAGAGAAATTATACAATAAGAAAAGGTGTGCATAACATGTGTTAAATGAGCCTATTTATAGAATTTAGGGTGGTTGCAATCCTTAACCCTAGGTCAACTGTCGTCTTCGTGCTTAACATTTGATTGTGCAAACCAAAACACCCCTGGCTCATAATATTTCCCGTATAGAGGCGATGTCGCAACTCACTAGGTCTGTGTCGAGACATTGAGGGTAGTATGCTCATCTTTGGGGTGTCTTCAGGGGTATGTCGTGACATCCTCAAGCCGTGTCATGACATTGAAGGCAGTCTTGGAATTCTCCTATTCTGCTCCCTATGTTGCGACATCCAATGCTACGTGTTGCAACATAACGACCATTTTCGAGTTGGCACACCTTCTAATTGTCTCCTGCACCCTTACAAAGTCTGTTAGGTCACCCTTAGGCCTCATTCGACCCCTAAGGTCAATAAAAGACTCAAATTACACACTTTATTGAACTTAACTAAACTTACGAAAATATAATTTAAAACATAACTAAAATGCTTATGTTCAAGCTCCTAGAGTGTGAAAACTAATTTAATCTGTTACACCAAATTACGACAGACCATAGTTTTAGACTTTGAAGAAGATCGAGAGACCCTAATTCTTTTGGGAAGACCTTTTCTAGCTACTTCAAGGTCCACCATAAATTTTTAAATGTGGTCATCAACAGAGTGGGGAAAATAAAAGGGACTTGGGGAGCATTGTAATGAACTATCTATTTGTAGCCCCAATAATCTCGAATCAAGGGACATTCTTCCTACAGTCAATGCAAGTCAAAAGAACAAGTTCAAGCATAGAGATAAATGGAATAAGATGGAGTGGCACGATGGGCGATGGACTAACACTGAAAGAACTAGAAAAACATCCTTATATGCATTAATGGTGCTGTCAGATGAACCCGACATTAAAACTTTATAATTTAAATTGAGATTTAATTCTTTGTAAATTATTTTACATTTAATTAACTGTTCAATTTATATTTTAATTTTTATAAAATTTATGTTTTACAGGAACCGTGGCACTCTAGAAATTGGAAATTTGGGCAAAAACAGAGCCAATGTCGCAACACGGCAACCCTATGTCACATCACCAAGGCTAGAATCTAGGGAATTGAGAAACCCAACTCGATGTCGTGACACAGACTTTGTCTGTCATGACATCGAAGATAGTTTACCAAAAATTCTAAAATTCCAGGAGTGTGTTGTGACATCGGCAAACTACTGTTGATGTCATGACAAGGAAAACCTGTGTCGCGAAATCACTGCAACTTTTTACAGGGTTGACCTAATCGGTTGCACAAACTGGCAAACTAAACACCCTTTTAATCCAATTTTAACCCTAAAAACACCTTATTTAAAACCCAAAAACATATTAAACAACAACCCAAACCAATCTTAACACTTTAAACACCTCAAAACCTCTCAATTTTCATAAACCCTAAACTCCTTTCTTACTTCTCCTTACTAGTTTATTATAAATTTTCTTCTATTAATCTTTTTTTTTGATATAGAAACAAATGAGAAGCACTAAAAGAAGAAACTACAAATGAATATTACAAGGATTCCAACGTATCTTCTTCCGAGATTAAGGGTTGCTAACTTCTACTTTTACTATTCCATTGGAAACTTTTCTTGTTAGTTCGTTAGTTATTGAACTTGAAAAATATTCAAAATGCCTCCAAGAAAAGTGGGAAGAACCAATGAACTGAAACCATCGACAGTTTTGAACCCCTCTAATTTCCTGAATCCAACTATTGAAAATTAATTTTTAGAACATCAGGGAAAAACATTTATCAAGAGAGGGGATTTGGACCATCGATGGTTCTCTGTCAGAAGATAGGACCTTTAGTTAGTTATTATCAATGGGAACATTTTTGTACGATCCCAAAAGACATTGCCATGGTCCCTATAGTTCAGGAATTTTATGCATCTTTACAAGACGACGAGTCTAGAAAAGTTGAAGGTCGTACATGGGAAGCAATACTTGTGTGAGGGAAAGAAGTACGGATTACTCGGGTTATTTGTGAATTTCATAATGCTCCATTTTATGAAAAAAGATTTTATAGAAGAAATTGATTTGAAATGTTTTTTAGATATAAATATGGGCAACATTATAAACTTCCTAACAGAGGGGCAGGTGAATGGAAATGTCGCCCAGGTACTAATATTCCAACCTTCTTTAATCAAGAAATAATGTTTCTAATGTCAATACTTTTCAAGCGGTTTTTCTTTACGCTATTTTGTAGAAAAAAATTGGTATGCATTAGAATGTGGATATGCCAAAATATGAAGCGATGCATTCATGGCTAGAGAGTAGGAGTATTCTTTCCTCACTTAGTGATGACATTATGCAAAAGAGCAGGTGTGTCGATGGCGTCTATAGAATAATCAATGAAGCCATCCCAAAGTATAATTGGTGACACGCTATATACACAGTACATTAAGCTTCGGGCTAAAAAAATTAAAGAATGGAATAAACACCAGTAAGAGATGAAGGCCGCTTCGGCTTCATCTCAAAGGAAAGAAAAATCAACCATTCAACATGAAATTGGTAAGAGCAGTCATCCCAAACTAGATTGGATGATACAATGGATGCAAGAGTCGGGCTTGATTTTTCAGGAATTTGCGCGACAAAACAATATTAGTGTATCTAATTATACGTAGGATATGTTTGGGATGACATATACAGAGCAGGAAGGAGAGGAGCAAAAGAGCGAAGAGGAAGAAGGAACTAAGGAAGGGGAGGAAGATGATGAGATGGATTTTGAGGAGAAGGATTGAACCTTTAATTTTTGTTTTTTTAAAGATTGTATTAAATTTGGGATGATTGTTAATTTATATAATTTATTAAGAGTAGGAGTAGTAGTAGAATATTTGTTATTCGATGTTTTTGTTTAAATTTTCTGCGTAGGAACCCCACATAGCAAATGCACAACAATTTTGAGCTTTCAAGCAATCGAAGGAGGAAGCACCCACAAATAGCTCATGAAACCATAATGATCAATCAGGGAACTTCGTTCCTTATACTTTACGAGACTACACATGGAGGACAATGTGTTTTCTAAAGTGTGGGCGGTAACATTGAAAATTTATTTTAAATTTTTATGCTTTTCTTTGATTTTTCTTGTCAATTGTGTGCTTGAGCTTGTAGAAATACAAGTGCTTGGTTAAGAGAATGTACATAAGTTTATTATATTTACAGTAAATTTGGCTTGAGGATAGGTGATTTTAAATTTTTTCTATTAAGTTCTATATTTTACATTGTAAATAAGTATTGAGCAATTGAATGGACCAAATGATATAGAGAATATAAGGAAACGAGCATGCTAGTATGAATGATAGATTGTTGAATTTGTGATTGTTTGGTTGACTAAATTTGTGAATATTGAGATACTTAGAGATGACCTAAGTATTGTTTTGTATACTTCTAGAGCTTACAAGCTAACCTTTATTTATATATCCTTAGTACCTATTTTGAGGCAGAAGACACTTCTTGATGAACCTTTATACAAAACCCGAGCTAAAAATGATAATTTGTGCTTATCCTTTTCTTTGGTCCTGAATTGCATGAATATAAACATCTGGCCATATATATTGAGGGTTAAATAGATACATTATGGTGGTTTTTTAAAAACAGAGCGATAGGAAAGATCAGTAGAGTACAATGATTATAGCTTAGTTTAAAAGTGAAAAAAGGAAAATTAAAAAATAAAATTAAATGAGTAGAAAAAGTATGTGAAAAGTAAAAGCAATTGTGAGTGAGGTACTGTGAAAGAGAAAGAAAAGTGACAAAGTCACAACTATAAAAAAACTCCTGAGCTAGCCATAGTTACTATATGATGCTGAGAGAAGGAGAAATAAGGCGGTGAGCGGGAAAGAGTCACGAAGGGGGAGAATAAGGGACAATATGATGCTTACTGTTCTTGAAATTCATACATGTCCTAAGCCTTAGAACGTTACAAGCTGAAAAGTCTTATGTGATCTAGGTAGACTTACTCACAATTTGAAATCATATTGAATAATTGCATTTATGACTGTTTGTATTTTGTTAAGATAATCTAATTACTTGTATAATTTATTAGTGGATTCCTACAATTGAGACCTAATCTGCCATAATTTGGTGTAGCAGATTAAACTAGTTTTCACACTTAAGGAGCTTGAACATGAGCATTTTAGTTAAGTTTTAATTAAATTTCTGTAATTATTAGTTAAGTTAATAAAATGTACAATGTGAGTCCTTTACTGACCTTAGGGGTTGAATGAGGCCAAGGGTGAGATAATATACTTTGTGAGTGTGCAGGAGACCATTGGAAGGCGTATTAACTCAATACTAGTCACTAGGTTACAACATAGAGCATGTGATGCCACAACATAGAGAGCAGAATAGAAGAATTCCAAGACTACCTTTAATGTCGTGACACAGCTTGAGGATGTCGCGACATATCCCTAAATACACCTTGAAGCTGAGCATACTGCCCTCGATGTTGTGACACAGGACCTGGTGTGTCGCGACATCACCTCTGTATGGGAAATAATTACAAGTTAGGGGCATTTTGGTTCGTATAATCAAACATTAAGCACGAGGATGACAGCTGACCTAGGGTTGAGGACAACGACCACCCTAAAGTCTATATAAATAGGCTCATTTAGCATATGTAATAAAGAATTTTTCATATTGTATATTTTTTCTTTAGATTTAGTCTTTAAATTTTCTGTTTTCTTAGGTTTTAAATTTCTATTCTTGTTATTTACTTTTGTGAAGAAATCAGATTCTGGAACTACTGTCAAACTCTATGAGGATTTTGTACTTAATACAAATCAGACTTCTTCTAAAACTCTATTCTTGAATTGTTCTTTATGTCCATTCTTTCTTTCAAGTTTATATCGTTTACTATATCTTTGAGGAACTAATCCTCCTGTGGGGTATTAGCAAGTGCAAATATGAATAGTTAACTATTTTCTAAGAATTTCTTAATGGATTAGTTGTTTAGGAAAAAATAAATCTAAACCCTAGGCCTAACAACCCTAGAAAGAAATCAAGTTAGAAGTTAACCCAGATTTGGTATGGCAGATCTGTGAACACCTTAACCCTGAACTGGTTTGAACTGTGAGGTCGATAGATAAGTAGTTATTACCGACTTAGTATTTTAGTAAACGTATCAGAAGATCCTACTGGGGAATTGACTAGTTAATTGAACAAGGAAGCCCAAGAAGATAGTTGATTATGACTACCAAGGTGAGCTAATCACTCATGCCCAGATTTGATATATATTTGATTATTTGATTTCTTGTGTTTCATTTATTTATTTTTAATTTATTTCTGTTCTTATTATTTTTAGTATAGTTTATAAAAAATCTTTGGTATAGTTTATAAAAAATCTTTCTTTTAATTCTTCGTACTATAAATCGACTAAAGTACTAATTATATCTATTTATGTTTAGATTAAAATTAATTTAGTGCTCGTCTCCCTTGGGTACAATCCTCGGAGTACTGACCTACTTTGTTGTAACTATATTACAACCTGACCTGTATGCTTTCGGATACCGCTTTTCCCATCTTTTGTGCAAGATTTCTTCTCTGAACGTTGGTATGTCCGAAGGCAGTCAAGTTGTTGGCGCTATTGCCGAGGAGGCAACGTCACTATATTAGTTTTAATTTTTGCATGTCAATAGAATAATTAGGAACTATTCAGATTATAGCTACGATCATTAGTTATTTTGTTACTTGTTAACATTACTAACAATTTTCTAATCTGAAAGGAACTTTAGTATACACTCTCACCCAAGAAATCTGTAGCAGTGACTACAGAAATCGGTCTAGCATAAATAATGGATAACTTTGGTTATATGTGGTTGGGTGAGGACCTAGATTATGATAGTGATATTTATGAGGAAAGGGTCTATGAGGAATGGGAGATTCAGGAAAACCAGTGACTATTGATGCTTGAATTAAGTTAACTCCAAGAAGAAATTCCCACTCCCTTGCAAGATGATGACATTAGCTTTAATACAAATACGAAGGCATATCAGTATAAACAAGACCAAAGATTAAACAAGGAGGAGAATTTAGCTATAAACATTTGTGAGGAAGGGAGTTCTCGAACAACTGGTTAAACCTAAGTAAAGAAGAAAATCAAAATGGATTATAAGAAATAACACCCTAAAAAATTATAGAATTGGTTGCAGAAATGGTAAGTGGACACAAGAAACAATCAGGAGTTGAACTCTTCTATTCTACAATGTTAGATTCTCTCGATGGAGACAGTGTGCAAGATCAGAACATTCTAGATCTACCCCAACAATCGAAGCTAATGATATTCATTGCCAATCTAGTGGAAGAATGCCCAAAGTCTAGGAACCTTGTGAGAAAGAATAGAGATAAACATGCACTTTCAGGGGAAATACTCAACTTGAATTTTTTTTTGAGACAATAATTTTTAATCAAAAGCCCCAAAAGTTTAACGATCTAGGGATCTTTCAAATGTTGACAAAGATCGAAAAAATATACATCAATAGGACATATGATCACATCGTAGACATCTTCCAAACAATATTACTGGTAACCACGGAGCTAGGGCTGAAGAAATCATGTAGTTCTAGATTACTGTGAGAAACACTTGATAGAATGGTAATATGACCCATAGGAAAACTTGAAGGCCACTAGAACCGGGATCCAAGTTATGTGGTACAGAATGGCACATTAATCGAGACATTCAAGGAAATTCCTGTAATACCATTTCTATTAGAAGAATTATCTAAGCACTTTATGCATAATAAATACGAACAGCAACCCCCAAACCTTTTCCAAAACAAGGGCGATAAACAAAAGTTAGGATGGTTGTGTTGTTCCTTAATTCTATAAGTGATTAATGGTTATGATCTGCGAAAAGAATTGTTGGTGATTAGTGCAGGCCGAAAAGGAAAGTTCCGAGAGAGGGATAAAAGAAGAAGAATAGAATGGCACGATGGGTGTTGGTCTAATACAGCCAAAAAAAATTTACAGAATTCACCCAAGTGCATACTAACCGAGCTAACGGACGAGTCTGGCAGCAAAACCTAACATTTTTATATAACTTTAACTAACTGTACATGTAACACTCGTAACCTGTTTCCGTCATCGTATTGGGGTCACAGAGTATTACAATAACATTCCAAACATTTAACACTTCATACAATAATTGTTTAATCATGATTACAATTAATCAATCACATTCAATTCATAAGCTAACATACATATACAGACCTTAAAATGAGTTTCTGAGGCCCTAAGAATAAATTGGAAACATTTCAGAGTCAAATCGCAACAAAATGGGTAAGTTGGGAAAATTTTAAAAGTATTGGAAATAGGGGACACATGGCCGTGTGGCTAGGCCGTGTGTTACAACCCAGGCCGTGCGGACATTTAAAGTCTAGACACACGTTTGTGCCCTAGCTCGTATGTTTGCCCGTGTGAAAATCGATGTTGGGTCACACGGTTGTTCCCTAGCTGTGTCTGAGATCGTGTTACTAACTATTTTAAGACAGATGGTCGTGTCGTAGATCGTGTTCCAGGCCGTGTGAAACCTGCACCTAAAGACAATAAGACACACAGCCGTTGTGGATAGACTGTATGGGTCACACGGCCGTGTGCACCACAAATTGCTTGAAAAACAAAGTAAAGTTTTCACCTAATTTGTTAACCAAACCTAAAAACATACCAAATTCATGACCAAAAACACTTTCACACAAGTCCAGACATACCAAATACCAACAATTCAAGTGCCTAACCAATGTGCCCTTCAAAGGCACCTCAAACAAAGACTAATTATTTCATAACCATGTTAGAGAGCATATAACATTAACCAGTTTATCATCCTTAATCAACATCACCAAAATGACCAAATATAACCAATCTCACCAAGTTTCCATTTCACAAAGCATTTACTAATTCACATCAACAATTATACACATCCAAAAGAGTCAAGCTTATCAACATGTTTATTTCATTCATAACTATATACAAACATTTGATTCAAGACATAACATAATTCTAAATTTTGTATGACTTTCAATATAAGTAACTTATACTAGATTCAACCATAGACCAGAAGACTATTACTCAAAAATCATTATCCTAGGTACATGCCACGACACAAAAAGAAATATGTCACCAACATTGAGTTCAAGATTTGTTATGGATGCTGAGTCATTGAACAAAAGTAAGTACCTAACCTGCATTCAAAGAAGGGTTCAAACATTAAGCAAAATCATTCCTTCAAAGAATCACACTTACACCTAGTGACCTAAATTTGCATTCCATAATGTATAAGTTTATCTTCATGGAATTTACCATACTACTCAATAATTCATTTAATACCGCTTCCATGATATTTTTTACATACCAATCTTTTCCACTAGATTTATTGTACCTTGTTGATATGATTCATTTAATGAATGGCACCCAGTGCGTAATGGTTAAATCGTAACAAAGTTTTATGCCCTGCGCTAGTCGGATAAACCGACAGATATAATGATGTGCCCAGCACTAGTTAGATAAACTGACGAAAGTTGCACCCAACGGTAGTCAGATAAACTAAAAAATATAATGGTGTGCCCATCACTAGTCAGATAAGCTGATGAAAGTTGCACCCTACCCTAGTCGGATAAATTGAAAAATATAATGGTGTGCCTAGCACTAGTCAGATAAATTGATGAAATTTGCGCCCAGTGCTAGCTGGATGAACTGACAAATATAATGGTGTGCCCAGCACTAGTCAGATAAACTGACAAAAGTTGCGCCCAGCGCTAGTCGGATAAACTGAAAATGGCTTGCGTATAAAAGTCCTGTACTTCCAACACAAGATCATATAATCTCTATTCCATCATATCATAACTAAACTTCTCAAGTTTACCAATATTGCTCATCATCGACTTATTCAATTCAATATACAACCCATAATTATACACATAAACCATTTATCTGTAACCAACCATTTAAAACTATTTACTCAATCATTCAATTATTCCAAGTCACTCTTCATCATACTTTCATAGTCTGTTTCATATAGAATTATGATATATATATTACAAAGTTTGTAAGTAATGAAAATTAAATAGTTCAAGTCAAAGAGATACAAACTTACTTCAACAAAACGGTTATAATAACGAGGCCGACGTCTATTCTGCCAACTTCACCTTTCCACGGTTCGAGTTCGTTGGAATTTTCTCTTGATCAAATTGAAATTCTATTAGTTAACCTGACTAAACACTTCAATTAATCAAACTTAAGCTAATAAATTCCTCCATCACATATTTACAAAATTTCCTCAATCATTTACCCCTTTATGCAAATTTAATCCTTAATTTCCAAAACTCATAATTTATCCACATTTAGATAAAAGTCTTAAACAATCGAATTTCATAGGACCACTCTATTGTCCATATCTAACATGATTTCATATCAATTACCATGCAATTTTATTATTTCCACAATTTGTCCTTAACATCAAAATCATTAAAACCCATTTTATAATTTAACTTATTTAACTAATTATACCCGCTTTTCTTCATTTTGTTATTTTATTTTATTTTACTCTAATATAATTTTTTAACTTAACTTTTATAATATAAAACACATATATACTAAACCATGATCGACCATCATTATAACCATTTATATAATGGTCTATTTATTTAATAAGACCTTTTATCACATCATACTTTTATCACTTATGCAATTTCGTCTTTATACCTAAATTAAACACTAATTGAATGGAATTACTTAACTAAAATTCAATTCGTTCCTAATATAACTCCGTAAATATTTAATAAAAATATTTACAGATCTCGTTGACAGAAACGAGGTTTCGATACCTCAATTTTCAAAACCACTAACTTTAGAACTGATACACTTATACCTTGTCTAACTTTTCAATTAACCAAAATTATTACACCAAGCTTCAGTTTAATACTCTAATACCCATGTAAATATTAATAAATAATTTTTTTACTGACTTTATCATCAAAAAAACAAAATTCTAAAACCACTGTTTTCGACACCACTGACTTTCGAGTCGTTACAGTACAAATTGTATATTTCACTGACCAAGTAACTAAAATTTTGCAGGAAGATAAAAAAATAGGGCTAACACACACCTGAGGCACCCTGAAGATTTAAAATTTTGGAAAAAAAGTCAGTATCACAACACAATAACCTTGTGTTGCAAAATAGCAGCTAGCAGCAAGAACACAAAAAAATCATCTTAATGTTGCGACATCAGTCTTCTGTGTCGCGACATAACAAATAGTTTCCCAACAAATTGTAAAATGGTTTCGATTATAAATAATTATATTTATTTCTAGTAAGTTAACCCACACTTGATTATAGATCCACAACAAAACTCCACCCTAAGAACGCCCACACTTGGATCTACTCGATAAGTTACCTACTTATCAACAAAAATGATCTTACTATTAGAGGGGTCATTTTAACCGTTTTATGGCATAAGGCCATTTAATAATACTCTGATTAATTCTCACTCTTATAAAGTCAATCGTAATGTGATCTCATTCCCAACGTTAGAAACTCTCCAATTTGGTATCAATCGACCCTTCAACAAAAATAGTATACAATATGTTTACATTTGAAGGAAAATAATATACCATGGCCTCTAAATAAATTTGGCCTCTAGGAAAAGGAGAGAGGAATGAGTGGTTTTTCATACCACTATCATACTCACCTAACTTAATTGAATAGGAAGGGGTGTTGGATCATCGAAGTCTCGAGTCATAAAAGAGAAAGAGTGTAGTGAAAAATCACTTGAAAGAGTGAGTCAAGATATAACATTTAAATTAAATAAAATAATTTAAAACTAAAGGAAAATAGAGATATAGGATTTCGATTACTAAAGAGGATGAAAGAGGTTGGAAAATACTGAAGAAAAATAGAAAGTTCATCAAAACTGGTAGAGGCAGAGAAGAAAGAGAAGATTATGGCACAAGAGGAAATAAGGGGAGAAAGAAAGAAATGATGTTGTTTCTTATGGTGGTGCGTAAAAGTGGCAGCCACTATGGTGCTAGGGCGGCGGTGGAGCAAAGAGGAAAATAGTAGCAATGGAAAGGTTGAGGTTTAATGGTGACAATGGTGGTTCAAAGCACAAAGTGTTGGAGGAGAGGAGGAAATTTAGAACAAATGGTGGTTGATGGCTAAATAAAAAGGAGAAAAAAATGGTTCAATAGGTGAAAATATTGTCTAGGTACAATGAATCACATCATATGGAAAAGATGGAGAAAAAAGGAATGCGGAGGAGATAATGGAGCAAAAAGGGGATCATGTTGGAGTAAATAAGGTAAGTTACTTGAAAAGAAGGAAAAATATCTCCCTTAAGGAAAAGAGTGTTGGAAGATAAAGGGTTGCTAGCATGCTAAAGTTGACCTAAAAAAATTAAATGAAAACTTGAGAGTGAGGAGACTTGAACCCAGAACCTTTAATATTTAATTAGAGCTCTTAGCCACTTTAACACATTATTCCTTGTTTTCAATTTAACCAAAATTATTAAAAAAAACATGGGATGTTACATTCCCTGTAGAAAAAATGTGGATGCAGTTCATAGGCACTAGAATTGCACCCGCATTAAGTGTTTCTAACGTTAATACTTTTTGAGCTATTCTATTGTATGGAATTTTGCAGTGCAAGTAGATATGTGTGGGAAGATGGATTTACCGTGAAATGAGGCGTTGTGTGCACAATCAAAAAGTCGAAATCTTCTTCCCCCACTTGGTGATAGAACTGTGTCGAAGGGCAGAAGTTCGAAATGAGGCGTTGTGTGCACAATCAAAAAGTCGAAATCTTCTTCCCCCACTTGGTGATAGAACTGTGTCGAAGGGCAGAAGTTCCAATGGGCAAGAATGAAAAGTTCATGAAAGCAACAAGAAGCATCATCAGGGACTCATTGTATACGCAGTACATCGAGCTTAAAAAACAATAGATCATGAATTGGAATGAAAAGAGGAAAGAAAAGTTGGATGTTCTGATTTCACTTAAACGGAAAGAGAAGTCAAAAGGTTGAAAAGGGGCAAGCGTGAGCATGGAGAAAACGCTTGATGGGATGATTAGGTGGATGCAGGAAACATGCCCAGTACTCCAAGAATTTGCTTGACTGAACATATTAAGAGCTCTAAATTACTCACCAGACACGTTTGGCCAAATGTATACACATCATGAAGATGAAGAGGAGGAGCCAAGTTTAGAAAATGAGAGTGAAAAAGACCTCTCAAGTGAAGAGGACAATTATGAGGCGGCTTTTCAACCGCAATACTCTACACCAAAAGGGCCTGTCATTCAAAGCCCAACCCACCATGCACCTTCAATGGGTGGGAGCTCCCACCAAGAATATGGCTCGAGAAAGGTAAAAGCCCCGATGAAAAGGAGGCGTTCGCGATGTTGGGATGATTCGGCTGAAGATTAAACTAAAATTTTTATTCTTATATTTTGAGGTTGTTTTAATTTTAGGATAATTTTTAAAAAAAATTAATTTGTTAGGAGTAGGAGTAATAGCACATTGTTTTTTCAGTTGCAAATTCTTTTATGTAGGAACCTCACACGGAAGGAACACAACAATTTTGAGCAATCAATGTTCAAAGGAGGAAGCACCCACTAATAGCCGACGGAACTATCATGATCAATCAGTAACTTCTTTCCTTATCTTTTTATGGGCTACAAATTGAGGACAATGTGTTATCTAAAGTGTGGGGGGTAACATAGAAAATTTGTTTTAAATTTTTATGCTTTTCTTTGATTTTCTTGTTAATTGTGTGCTTGAGCTTGTAGAAATACAAGTGATTGGTTAGGAGCATATACATAGGTTGCTTGTATTTACAATAAATTTGGCATGAGGATAGGTGACTTTAAATTTTTTATTTTTAGAGTAATAAGTTCGACACTGTAAAATAGGTATTAAGAAATTGAATGTACCAAATGATATAAAGAATACAAGGAAAAGAGCATGCTGGCATGAATGATAAATTGTTGAATTTATGGTTGTTTGGTTGATTAGAGTTGTGAATATTGAGATGCCTAGGGATGACTTAAGGCATTGTTTGGTATACACCCAGAATCAAAACACTAACACTATTATTTATCCTTAGTACCTATTTTTGAGCTAGAAAGCACTTCTTGATGAACCTTCGTACGAAACCCGAGCCAAAATATCAATTTGTACATACCATTTTTCTTTGGTCCTGAACTGCACAAGTATAGACGTCTGGCCATACGTATTAAGGGTTAAGTAGATACATTATGGTGGAATTTGTAAAAATAGAGTGAAATAGGAGGGATGAGTGTGATATAGTGATTATAGGTTAGCCAATATGTGCAATAAAAGAAAATATTCAAAAAGAAAATCAAAACAAGTGGAGAAAGATACTTGAAGAATAAAAGCATTTGTGAGTAAGATATATTGAAAAAATATGTGAAAATGTCACAAAAGTAGAAAAGCTTGTTCATTAGTGCACAAGAACTCGTGAGCTAACTGTAGTTGTTATATTATGCTGTGACTTCCTATGTGGAGAAATAAAGAAGGTGAGGGAAGGAGAAATAAGGCGGTGAGCAGAAAAGAGTTACTAAGGGGGAGAATAGTGAACAATATGATGTGTCAAACTATTTTCGTGCTTGAAACTATTTGATGCTTACTATTCTTGAAATCCATACCTGTTCTAAGCTTTAGAACATTACAAGCCGAAAAGCCTTATACGATTTAGGTAGACTTATTAACAATTCAAACCATACTAAATAATTGCATTATTGGTTATTTTTATTGTAACACTCCTAACCCGTCTCTGTCGCTGGATTAGGGTTATAGAGCATCACCAAACAATCGAAATAACATTTGATATTGTAACATTAAATAAAATTAATCTTGTTAAAAACCAATCACACATATGCATTTGGTCCTTAAATCGAGCCTTTGAGGCCCTAAAAATGGTTGAGAAGCAATTTTGGACTAATTTGAATCAAAATAAAAGATCTTGGAAAAAGATGCAAATTTTTAAAAAAAGGGTCACACGGCCGTGTGACATATCCCAGGCCGTGTAACAATCGAACAACGGGACACACAGTCGTGTCCCAGCCCATGTCTCCACCCATGTAACTCACTGAGTTGGGTCACATGGTCGTATCGCAAGCCGTGTGCCAGACCGTGGAACTCTTTGAGTTGCAACACATGGCCATGTGCTAGGTCGTGTAACTCACTGACTTAATACACTAGGAATTTACAAATGACACACTATTGTGTGACAGCCCGTGTCCCAGGTTATATGATCCATATTTTGACCCTAAAAACATGTCATTTTAAGGCCAAAACACACCTAACCATCCCTCCCATTTGTTCACACATTCAATTGACCTAAACATCATTCCAACACTCATAAACATACCATTTCAAACATCCTATTTCATCTAACCAATATGCCATTCAAAGGCACCACATTTATACCAAAACATCACTAACCAAAACAAGTCAATTTAACTATATTCCAAGCACAAAACTTAGTTTATTTATCTACCAAATGATATCATCAATGACCATTTATGTAATACCCCTAACCCACATACATCGCCGAAATAGGGTTTCAAAGTATTACCGACCAAACAGACATAATTTCAAAACATTTCATATTATATAATATTCAAGTCAAAACCAATCAAACTCATACTTATTGTCTCTTATTTACAATCAATCCACAAAATGAATAATAATTAGACACCTTAGGTACATGCTGGCACAAATGGAAAAAAACATCACCACATTTGAGTTCAGGACTGTTGTTGGATGCTGATTCGGCGATCAAAATTTAGTACCTAACCTGCTCACAGAAAACAAAACCGTACGTTGAGTAAAACTTAGTGGTATTTCCATAATCTGAATATTTAAAAATAAAACAATATAAAATGCAAAATAAAATGCTAAGCACAATTGAACATTTTAAACGGTACAATACTCAATTTTTATCACTTGTAATAAAAATAGCTTTTCACAATTTAACTCACATTTCATTTAAGCAATTGCTTTATCTATACCATAATTAATTCACTATTTCACTTCCAATTCAATATAAATTATAAAACATATTTATTCATTTACCCCTATTAACAAGAATCGGACTTAGACGGATACACGGATCCAACCAAAACACACCAGTTTGGCACCCAGTGCCTCATCGGATAATTCAAAGTAATAATTTGACACATTGTGTCTCATCGGCTAAATCGAAGTAAATTGGCACCAGTGCCTCATCGAATATATCCGAAGTAATAATTTGACACCCAGTGTCTCATCGACTCGAAGTCAAAGAAATCCCTAAACTCTTCCAATCCTATGGCATGCCATTTATATCCGACTCAGCCTGATACAATTAATAGGGTTTCAATTCACTTTTCAAATACAACCAATATTCAATTCAATTCAAATAATCAATATATATATACCAATTCAATCAATATAAATTCAATAAATTCATCAAATACTAAATCAATCCATTTCAATTGCAAAACACAATAATTCTCACCTCAACACTTACCATATACATTAAATTGAATTATAAAAATGAAAAACTAAATTCAGATTATAGAAATATAAACCGGAAATTCTAAGCTATTCCTTGTCGACTTTATCTTTTCCCTTCTTAATCGAGGGTTCCGGTACGACGTTAGCTACGAAATTAAAATAATTAAAATTCATCAATACAACACAATTCAATCTCATATTTAATATTTCAATTTTTACTCAATATTTACCTAAATTCGAATTTACTCCTTAAACTGAGACTAATTTTATTTGTTCACAATCAATCCTATATTTTGACACAAATTTTACTTTAAACTAAATTTATCTCCCTAATTTCACTTAAATCACTAAATTTCAAAATTTCACAGTTTAGTCCCTATTACTCAAAATTTACAATTTATTCTACAATTCAATCATTTTTCATTTCTAACTTAAAAATCTATCAATTTAATCCCTAATACTAAAATTATTCACCATAAAAAACATCTAAAAACTCAATAATTTCTAAAATTTTGACATGGGTCGGGTAGTATTTAATACCGAGATTCCTAAAACATAAAAATTACAAGAAAATGGACTAAATTGACTAGCCAATTGAGCTTGAAACTTTGAAATCCCTAGCTTTGCCCATTCTACTTTTCTTTCCTTTTTCTTTATTTTTTTTCCTTTCTATTTCGTTTCTATCTTGTTTCTTTTACTATTTCTTTGTTTTATAATATAATATATAATATATATACTTAAACATTAAGTTTTAATATTATATAATGTTATTGTACATATTTTTACTTTAAATTTTATAATAATATAATTATGCCGCCTTATTTATGAGTAATGACATAATTTCTTCTTTAGTCCTTTTAGTTTTCTTTAATCTATAATTCAACTTTCACCCTTTATACAATTTAGTCCTTTTACCTAATTACTTTTAATTCATGCAAATTCACCTAACCAAAACCTAATTAACCACACAACTAACTTCATAAATATTTCTAATAAATATTTACGAGTCTAATTTACAAAAATAGAGTCTCGAAAATACATTTTTCGACACCCATGACTATCGAGTCGTTACAATTCTCCCCTTAAATAAAATTTGTCCCTGAAATTTACTTGAAAAGAGGTGGGGGTATTGAGATCTCATTGTCTCTACCGATTCCCAAGTCGCTTCCTCAACACTATGACTTCGCCATAATACTTTCACTAACGAAACTCACTTATTACGCAACTCTTTCACCTCACGTGCTAAAATCTCAACCGGTTCTTCTTCATATGACAAATTAGGTTGAATTTCAATATCCTGAGTCGAAATAACATGAGATGGGTCCGATCGATATCTTCTAAGCATTGAAACGTGAAAAACATCATGATTTTTTTGTAATTTAGAAGGCAAAGCTAAACGATATGCAACTAGTCTCACTCATTCAGTGATCTCATACGGTCCAATAAAACGAGGACTCAGTTTCCCTTTTCAGCCAAGTATCAAAATTTTCTTCTAAGGCGAAACTTTAAGAAATAATTTATTGCGAACATAATATTCAATATCTCGACATTTCAAATCTGCATATGATTTCTGTCTCTCAAAAGCTGCCTTCAATCTGTCTCGAATTTTCTTAACAATGTATTCCGTTTTTTGGATCAATTCCGGCCTGATCATTTTTCTTTCACTCAATTCCATCCAACAAATAGTTGACCGACATCTATGACCATATAAAGCTTCATAAAGGGAAATTTGAATACTTGATTGAAAATTATTATTGTATATAAATTCAACTAAAGGTAAGTAACACTCTCAACCTGATTCAAAATAAATAACACAAGCACGAAACATATCTTTCAAAATTCGAATAACTCGCTCAGATTGTCCATTAGTTTGTGGGTGAAATGCTATTCTAAAATTAAGTCGTGTACCAAGGGATTCATGCAACTGTATCCAAAATCTTGAAGTAAACTGCGGATCCCAATCAGAAATTATTAACATAGGGACACCGTGCAATCTCACAATTTCTTGAATATAAACTTTAGCAAGCTTTTGAAGTGACCAATCAGTCTTGATTGCAATAAAATGAGTTGATTTCGTAAGTCGATCAACAATCACCCAAATAGCATTTTTCTTACTTGCCGATAAAGGTAACCCCGTTACAAAATCAATCGTAATACAATACCATTTCCATTCTAGAATAGAAATAGGCTGAAGTAATCCGGTGGGAACCTGATGTTCTGCCTTAACTCGCTGACAAGTTAAACATTTAGCCACATATTCAACCACATCTCTTTTCATTCCTAGCCACCAATAAGATTCTCACAGATCACAATACATTTTCGTTCCTCCAGGATACAAAGCAAAAGGACTATCATGAGCTTAATGAAGTATCAACTCTTTTAATTCAGAAACATCTAGAACACAGATTCTGTTATGAAATCTCAAACAACCATAATCATCAATACTGAAATTTTCTAATATACCATTCTGAACCATTTCTCTTTTCTTCACCAACTTGTCATCCTCTAACTGCGTAAACTTGACCCAATCAAACATCACTGGTTTGATTTTTAATTCAGCCAATAAGCTTCCATCGTCATTGATGCTGAGCTGTGCAAACATTGCTCGCAATTCAATCGCTGCTTTTCTACTCAACGCATCAGCTACAACATTAGCTTTGCCAGGGTGGTAATCAATAACACAATCAAAATCTTTCAGAAGTTCTACCCAACGACGCTGTCCCAAATTCAACTCCTTTTGAGATAGAAGGTATTTGCGTCTTTTATGATTAGTGTAAATATAACATTTCTCACCATACAAGTAATGTCTCCATATCTTTAAAGCAAAAACCACAACAACTAACTCTAGATCGTGCGTCGGATAATTGCGTTCATGTGTTTTCAATTGACAAGACACATAAGCAATTACTTTTTCATCTTGCATCAAAACACATCCAAGACCGCTTAAGGAAGCATCACTATATAGAACAAAATCTTTTCTCGATTCTAGTAAAGTCAAAACTAACGCTTTAGTCAACATCTGCTTCAATTTCTCAAAACTTTCTTGACACTGGTCATCCTAAACAAGCTGAACATTCTTATGTAACAAGTTTGTCATCGGCAAGGCTATCTTTGAAAATCCATTTACAAATCTTCGGTAATAACCAGCTAGTCCAAGAAAACTATGAACCTCTAAAATATTCATCGGTGCTTTCCATTGAACAATTGCTTCTATCTTTGTCGGATCAACTCTTATTTCATCTGCTGAAATAACATGTCCCAAAAATACAACCTCTGGTAACTAGAATTCACACTTACTAAGCTTCACATACAACTGCTTCTCTCGTAACAATTGCAAAACAATTCTGAGGTGTTGCTCATGCTCTGATTCAAATTTTGAATAGACCAAAATATCATCAATAAAAACTACCGCAAATTGATCCAAATACAGTTGGAAAATACTGTTCATGAGATCCATAAATGCTGCTGGAGCATTCGTCAATCCAAAAGGCATTACTAAAAATTCATAATGACCATACCTTGTACGAAATTCCATTTTTGATACATCACTTTCTTTCACTTTCAACTGATAGTAACCTGATCTCAAATCAATCTTTGAAAAGACAGAAGTTCCTTTTAGTTGATCAAATAAATCATCAATACGAGGTAGAGGATATCGATTCTTAATTGTCAACTTATTCAATTACCGATAATCAATACAAAAGCCGCATCAAACCATCTTTCTTTGTGACAAAAAGCACTGGAGCTCCCCAAGGCGATGCAATAGGGCTTATAAAATCACGATCCAATAAGTCTTGCAATTGTACTTTTAATTCTTTCAACTCCATAGGTGACATCCGGTAAAGGGGCATTGACACCGGAGCCGTACTAGGAAACACTTCAATTGCAAACTCAACCTCCCGATTCAGTGGTAATCACGGTAATTCCTCAGGAAACACATCAAGAAATTCACAAACAGTTCAAATTTTACTGTACTGACTATCAACAGAATTCGAATTGATAACATAGGCTAGAAATCTTCACAACATTGATGACGAAGTTTATTATCTCGAATTGCTAAAATGATACGATTTGAACCACTTGTTCAAATACCATTCACCTTAATCTTAGCATCGCTTTGACTCTGAATGACAAACTTCTTTTTACAACCATCTAGAATCACCCCGTGCTCTGTAAGCCAATGCATTCCCAAAATCACATCAAAATCACCAAACCATATTTTCAACAAATCAATAGGGAAAAATATATTTTGTATCATTAGCGGACATCTCCTACACACTTGATCCACTAACACAGATTGTCCAAATGGACTAGATACCACTATTGATACTCTAGATGTCTCAGATTTTAAACTTCCTGACTCAACCAATTTAGTTTTAAAATATGAATGTGAAGATCCCAAATCTGTCAAAGCATAAACAGGTTTTGAATGTAATAAAAATATACCTGTCACAACAACATTTGCATCACCAACCTCACGAGACCGCACAACATAAGCTCGAGTTGGCATTTTAACCTCTAAATATTGAGTAATAGCATCATTTTCCTTTCTAACACCATTTCTCAAAAATGAACCACTTTGACTTGACCTGCGACCTCTAGAAGCAGGCATAGATCTCTGAGAAGTAACAGGTGTAGCATTTTCATTCTTCGAACAATCTCTAGCAAAATGTTCTGTGGATCCACAGTGAAAACAATCTCGAGTTAATTTCCAGCATTCACCATGGTGTTTTTTCCCACAGTGATCACAATTTGGAATATCAGTATCCCTAGATGGACCTCGTACACTACCCATAGACACAGACGATTGTCTATCACAATTTCTATCACGAAATTCTTTTGATCTCTTTAGTTGTGGATTTGAACTAACAGTTCTAGGATACTTCCCAACAATACGAGTATTCTCAATTTTTTTATCATAACCCAAAACTTGCTCTACCATTCTTTCTAGTTCAACTAAATCTGCAAACTCAGTGATTCTGTGTGATACCAACTGTACTTGTAACTAATCACGTAAACCACGCAGAAATTGCTTATAGCTGTCCATTTTAGTCGGCACCAATTTAGCAGCATACCTACTAAGTCACGAAAATTCTCGTTCATAATCAACCACAGACATTTCACCTTGTTTTAGCATAAAAAACTCTTGTTTTTTGTCTTCGATAAACAATTCACCCACATATTTCTTCTGAAATTCATTTTGAAAAAATTCCTAATTTACCTTATCTGCAGATGCATGACATGTCGCGACTACCACTAGGTATATGCTTCTCCTTGTAGTAGAGAAACAACACATATTAAACTTTCACATGAGTTACATTCAAGTTTTTGCAAAATACGTTTAGTAGATTCAATCCAAATTTCAGCAATAGAAGGATAAACTCCTTTCAATCCCAAGAATTTTGTTGCACCAAATTTACGCAATTCTTGTATCGGAGCTGGACGAACAGTAGGGGTAGATGTCATAGCAGATGTAGTTCCTGCCACTCGCTAAAGAGTATCAGCAATAGCTCTAAGTAACTGTGAATCATCTCTTTCCCTTATATTACCTCGCTCAACATTAGGTTGTTGAGTACTAACTGGATTAACACTCGGTGTTGTCAATTCGGTTTCATCTAATTCATTGGAAACATCATCTCCGATATACATTTCTTGATCAACATCATCATTATAATCTTCCGACATTTTCAACTATAAAACAGAAACAAATATATATCGACATCCAAATCCTGACTCAATTATGGCATGTACCTCTAAACTCAATTTCGAGCTTGATTTAGTCAGAGAATCGACTAAACCTGTAAAGCTCTAATACCACTAAATTGTAACACCCCTAACCCGAATTTGTCGCTAGAACAGGATTACGAAGCATTCTTAGAGTTTAAAAATTAATTATCAAACATTTCATTTCATCTGGCATTCATATTAGAAACCAATCAAAATCATACATATTGTCCCTTAAATGAGCTCTCGAGGCCCAAATTACGTATTAGAAACAAGTAGGGACTAAATCAAAGACTTAGAAATTTTTTAAAAAGATATTTAAAATTTTCAACATTGTAGGGGTCATACGACCGTGTCTCAGGCCGTGTGGGCATTCAAAATAGGGACACATGGGTGTGTGTGTCAACCGTGTGTGATACATGGCTAGGTGACACAGCCGTGTGTCCCCTGTATATTAAATTTGAACAAAACAGAATGCTCACATGGCCTAGCACACGGGCTTGTGACTTGGCTGTATGACCTAAGTCAGTATACTCACACGGGCACAGACACGGGTTGGGACATGACCGTGTGTCCTTATTTCGAATGCCCACATGGCTTGAGACATAGGCGTGTCTCCAAATCATGTGAGTCACACGGCCTGGCCACACGGTCGTGTGACCCCTGTAGTGTTGAAAATTTTAAACATTTTTTGAAAAAAATTTTGAGTCTTTGATTTAGTCCCTATTTGTTTCTAATACGTAATTTGGGCCTCGAGGGCTCGTTTAAGGAACAATATGTATGATTTTGATTGGTTTCTAATATGAATGCTAGATGAAATAAAATGTCTGATAATTAATATGTAAACTCTGGTAATGCTTTGTAACCCTGTTCCAACGAAGGATTCGGGTTAGGGGTGTTACAATTTACATGCCATCGTAACATACCAAAAAGAGTCTTATAAACAAGCACTTAAGAATGACCAAAATGACCTAACTTGTCAAAGTTCCATGAGGAACTAATCCTCCTGTGGGGGATTAGTGAATTGAGGTATGATTAGTTAACTATTTTGAAAGGGTTTCTTAGTAGATCAACTATTCAAGAAAGGAAGAACCTAAACCCTAGCCCTAACAACCCTAGGATGCCATTAAGGTGGAAATTAACCCAAATTTGGTAGGGCCTATTTGTGAAAACCTTAACCTTGAACCGGTCTAGACTGTGAGGTCGAAAGATAAGTAATTCTTGCCAACTCATTATTCTAGTGGAAGATCGGAAGATCCTACTGGGATATCAACTAGTTGATTTAATAAGAAAACCTGAAGTGCCAGTTGATTATGACTACCGAAGTAAGCTAACCACCCATGCCTAGATTTGATATATTTTATTATTTGATTTCTTGTGATTTATTTATTTTCCTTGCTTTATTATTATTAGTTTAGATAATCAAAACCTTTCTTTTTATTCATCGTAATATAATCCATTAAAAGTACTAATTAGATCTATTTATGCTTAGGTTATAATTAATTTAAGTGCCCGCCTCTTATGGGTACGATCCTCAGAGTACTCATCTATTCCGTTGTAACTATTTTACAACCTGACCCGTATACTTGCAGATACCACCTTTTATATATTTTATGTAGGATTTCTACTCTGGACGTTGGTACATCCGGAGGCAGTCAAACGTATGAGTGAGATTCCATATGCTTCGGCTATTGGCTCTATCATGTATGTCATGCTATGTACTTGTCCAGATGTATCGTATACTTTAAGCATGATGAGTCAGTACCAAGTAGATCCCAATGAAGTTCATTGGGTCGCAGTTAAAAATATCCTTAAGTACTTGAGAAAGACTAAGGATACATTCCTTATATATGGTGGTGAGGAAGAGCTGAGTCTAAAAGGTTACACTAATGCTAGCTTCCAAACTGACAAGGATGATTCATGATCACAATCAAGTTTTGTGTTTTGCCTTAATGGTGGCGCTGTGAGCTGGAAAAGTTCAAAAGAAGATACAGTAGTTGATTCTACAACTGAGGTCAAGTATATTGTAGCTAGTGAGGCTGCAAAAGAGGCTTTTTGGATCAAGAAGTTTATATATGAACTATGGGTTGTGCCTATCATATCAGATGCTATAGAAATTTGTTGTGACAACAACGAAGCCATTGCACAAGCAAAATAACAGAGATCTCACCATCGGTCCAAACATATACTTAGGTGCCTCCATCTTTTTCGAGAAATCATTGATCGAGGAGATGTAAAAATATGCAAAGTACCAACAGATGATAACATCATTGATCCACTGATGAAGCCTCTGACACAATATAAGCATGATCGTCACGCTAAGTCATGATCTTCATGCTAAGTCACTTGGTATTAAATATATGAGTGATTGGTCTTAGTGCTAGTGGGAGATTATTATAATAGGCCCGAATATCAATCATGAGATGATTGTAATTGCATAATTATTTTACCTTGTTTATTAATGTAAGGCATTGCATTATTATTTTAGTTTCTTTTTCTGTATATATAAATAAACTAAATTGTAATAAAGTCCTAAGAAAATATGATTATTCTTAAAAGGTTCTTAGTCAAGTATTATTGTGGGTTTGGAAAATAATAATGCATTGAGACTAATGTGTAGTTGATTGATGACATGTGTTGTCATTGACATAGGGATGTCAAAATTAATACATGAGTATGTGTTAGAGAACAACATATTGGATTGACCCGCTATGAGTATGTTTCTTAGATTATTATGTAATAGTCACAACATTACTTAAAGTGATAACTATGTATGTGATCTTCAAACTTGAGATCATCATGAGTTGTATATTTTGACATAGTCAACTGATGTTGGGCATGTCGCAATCTATGTAGTGGGAGATGATTGATCAATATATGATTTATCCCTCCTACATAATTGGAGATATATCTTAGGCCTCTTGATGAAGTGAGACTAGAAATGCATGACCATGCTTGAATAAGTTGATATGAGATATCACACTTATTTGTTTATTATATTCTACTCATGTAACCACTCAAATCGGGCCCAGACGTTACAGCCCAATCTAAGCGATTACATGGGCAATAGGTACGGTGAAAACTTGAGTTAACGTAATTTGGTTTAACCTTTGGAAAACATGTGCTAGCAATTCTCTTAGCTACGGGGTTTTTAATATAAATTTGAAAGAACTCTTGTTTAATATTTCTAAAACACCTTGATGATCCTCTAATTAAAATTCGATAAATTGAGTTTGCAGAAAATAGTTTTATTAGGAAAAATGTCAAATTATTTAATCCATAATAAAAAAATCCATGCATATTGTCCAATGTCCCAAATTTAAAATCCCATGCCGCAGTTCAATAGTATATCGCAAAATAAAAGTTCTAAAGTCTATAAAACTCCAAAAGATAATAAAAATCCATAATCATGAAAACCATTTTTCGAGAGCACCTCCAATGACCGATTCTGAGTCCTAACCACGAGGATTATCTAAAACATGAAAGTAATGTGGGTGAGCTTTAAAAGGCTTAGTGTGAGATCAACACAAATATATTTACGTACATATCAAAATATATGAAACAAACATCATAATATTCATGATTTATAACACTGATACTTATGCATGGACATATCGATGCATATTTAAAAACAATACACATTTTATAGAAAGTTCTTACCCATATTTGCTACACACCACATATCGAGTTCCTCAGAACTTGTCCATCCGTAACACCATTTGTGGACAAGCCACCACTGACTTACATATAAACTGCCACTGATTACACTTTTGTGGACAAGCCACCACTGATACGCAGATATACTGCCACTGATAAATTTTGTGGACAAGCCACCATTGATTTGTAGATATACTGCCACTACTTCCACCTTTCACAAAATCCCACCCCATGCATGTGACATGGCAATTTCATATTTAAACACATGTGAATCACTTTTAACACTTAGGCATGTGGACATGCTCACATAATCACTTTTTGCTAGTCATCACTTGAATATCTTTAGTCATGCTTGTCAAATTAGATCATAGATCTCAATATTCATATACTCACATATATATATCACATACTTGAATCAACAAATATATCACATAAGACATGCAACACATGCCATAAAAATGAGATTTACACATACATCATTATTATAACAATAATCACATCATATCACATATTTCATGCGTTTCACAAAATGTATTTCAGATAGAGTCACTTACTTAGGTCCTTTGTAATGAGTTTTTCAACTCCTCTTTGATTATTTAATGTACATACAATTGGATATAATTAATTTATTAATAGATCAAAAATAACTATATCACCAACAATAAGTAGAATCGATCCCACACCTTTTATCGTAGATCTGATTTGCCACAATCCTTATTAATGATTTCACTTTGGTCTAACTCGAAAGATGTATATAACAATGAGTAATGGTTATTTCTTAGGATCCATTTGAAAATAATTTATCACTAATAGATCGATTACTAATAGCCTCATCAACACTTACCCCACGATTTTGGACTCTCGAAAAGATGATTTCCAATGCAAACTTAGGGGTCTCCCTTATTATTAACGTTTGGTCCTTCAAGATTGAAAGGAATAGTATTAATACGATAATAAATAATAAAATATAATTGTCTTTATGACCAATATACCAATCATCCAAGGGATGAAATCACCAAAAGGATGAGTTTAAGATTAAAATAACCTACACTTACAACTTGATTAAATCAAGTTGGACAATGAATCGAAAGAGGAACGAGATTAAAGAGTTGAGCGATCTAAAAGAATCGTTAGAGAAAAGAGAGAGAGTAAGTTTAATCAATATGAGAAACAATAAGGAAAATAGAGAAAAAGAAAAGGTAAACAATTTGTTCACTGGCAACGGCGGCGGTGGCAGTCGTTTAGTGGCAATACGGCATTAGTCTGGTAAATAGGGAGTGGTGGTCTGACGATGAGTGAAGGAAAGAAAGTAGGGGGTTCGGCGCAAAGGGAAGGAGTAAGAAAATAAAAGTAGAGGAGGAGAGCAACCTGCGTTGGTCACTACAACGACGAAAAAAGAAATAGGAGAGAAAGGGCGGTGTGACAGTAGCTAAAAGTGTGGCGATAGGTGGTGCTAGGGTCGATCTTGGTGGAAAAGGGAGCAAAAGAAGAAAAAGAGAGAATGTGGCGGTTAGAAAAAGGGAGAAAAATAGATGAGTATGGAGAGAAAATGAGAAAATATGGAGGAGAGGGAGGCAGGGACGGGAAAGGGGGTTCGGAGGTAGAGGAATTGTTGGGTCAAAAATAACTAGGTTAAATGAACCTCTACTAAAGGCAAGGTATGAAGTTTTGGCAAGGGAGGGAGACATGGAGTGAAAAAGGGATCATGCACCCTAAACTTAAGGTAAGTTTGAATCTTAAATGAGGAAAGGAATCCTCCTAAATATGGTGACTATTGGTGGACGACAACTACTGAATGCACATGGAAAAATTTGTAGAAATTTAATTGAAGAGGTGTGAGCAATAGGACTTGAACCTTAGACCACTAGGATAGCTAAAGAGTTATTAAACCACTAAACTAAACACTTCCTTGTTCTCAAACTTGCATAAATAATAATAATATAGAATATGACAACTTTACCCTCCTTATAAAAATTTCATCCTTGAAATTTACCTAATGGAAAAAGGTGAGAAAATTGTTGTCGCATCGAATCTTCTAACTCCTAAGTGACCTCATTAAAGTCATGATTCCTCTACAAAAATTTCACGAGTGAAATCTGCTTCCCCCATAAAACTTTGACCTTATGATCTAGGATCTGTATCGATTCCTCATCAAATGACAAATCTGGTTGAACCTTAATCTTCTCAATCGAAACTGTTTGAGAAGGGTCAAATTAGTATCGCATCAACATGGATACATGAAAAACATCGTGGGTACGATCTAGCTTTGGAGGCAACTCTAGCTGATATGTCATTGGTTGCACTCTCTTAATGATGTGATGGGTTCGATGAACTTTAGACTCATTCCCCCTTGATACTAAATTACAACATTTTCTGCCAAGGCGAAACCTTAAGGAAGACCTGATCACCAACATTGAACTCTATTCTTTCTCTTCAACTCAGAATAAGATTTCTGTCGATCTGATGCTACTTTCAAATGATCCCAAATAATCTTCACAGTATTCTCAGTTTCCTGCACTAAATCTGGTCCTCATACTTTCTTCTCCCCCAACTTAGTCCAGCAAAGAGGTGTCCTGCAGTTGCATCCATATAGAGCTTTATAAGGAGGCATCTGAATGCTCGACTAGAAGCTATTATTATACGCGAATTCAACAAGCTGTAGATGTTCCTCCCAACTACCTTGAAAATAAATCACGCAACCTCTCAACATATCCTCAAGAATCTGGATAACCCAATCAGACTATCCATTAGATTATGGATGGAAAGTGGTAATGAAGTTCAATCTTGAAGCAAGAGCCTTATGTAGCTTCTTCCAAAATCGAGACGTGAAACGAGGATCCCAATTAGAAATGATGGAAACTGGTACCCTGTGAAATCTCACAATTTCAAATATATACAATTTCACCAACCTCTGTAACGAATAATCTGTACACACTGGTAGGAAATGGGCAGACTTAGTCAACCGGTCAACAATCACCCAAATGGAGTCTTTCTTCGAAGGTGTCAAAGGTAGCCCACTAACAAAGTCCACGGTGACACGCTCCCATTTCCCCTGAGAAATCTGAATAGGTTAGAGCAAACCAGAAGGAAATTGATGCTCGACCTTGACTTATTGGCATGTAAAACATCTTGACACAAAGTCGGTCACATCACATTTAAGTCCCAACCACCAATAGTACTCACAAAGATCCCGATGCATCTTACTTCCTCTTGGATACATAACGTAAGGACTGCTATGCACTTCCCTTAGAATGGACTGCCTCAACTTTGAATCTGAACGTACACAATATCTCCCACGATAGCACAGAACTCCTTCATAATTAAAGGAAAAATCTTGAGTCTTACCCTCTGATAACTCTTGAAGAGAGTTATATTTCATGCCTTTAGACCTAGCTAATTGCTTATACTTACGTTTTGTTACATTTTAGGAAATTTTAGTTAGAAGTTTTAATATTGAATTAGGACTTGGACTGTGTGGGAACTGGGTGCTTTTAATCGCTTTTGGTGGAGTAGCAGGAACAAGTTTTGGAATGAGAAAATAAAGAAGTGAAATTGTGTTAGGGCAAAGTGAAGACAGTTTGCCAGCACGAATGTCGTGGGAATACTAAGAAGACCAAGTTAATATTTTTCGCGTAGCAGTTCAAATTCAAACTTGTATCAGATAAACCCCATGAAAGAGGAGAAGATAATCACAAGCTGTTAGCTGACCCTAGCCTAATGTATCTATAAAAATCGATGAAGGAGATCTCACAAACGACGAAGAAAAAGAGAGAGAAATCCTTAGGCGTGAACAAAGGTTCGACTGTGCAAGGGACAGGAAGTCGAAGGCAATCCTTCTTAGCCATTACAAGGACGTTGTGCTGCCCAAGTGTGGACTAGGCAAGCGAAAGCTACTTCCCAAAGTTCTTCCATTATTTCCTTAAAAAGATTTAATTGTGGTAGTTGAACACGATGACAGATAATATTTTGGTTTGGATTTTTAATTCCCAACCCATGAGCTAAATCTCATAGGGTAGAGATTACTTTCGATGAACCCTTGACTGTTTTATGAATGTTGTATATATCTCATTTACTTTACTGTTTCATTTGATTGCTCTTATTTCTTAATTAAAATGCAATGATCTCTAGACATAGAAGGTTGTTCGCATGCTAAAAACTGAGTCTAATTCCCAAAAGGTTGGATTGGTTGGATTAAAGTTAAATGAAGTGAGCAAATATTCATTTGACACTTGTAGTCGACTTTAGACATAGAGTCACGATCATACAGAAGGAGCCCATGCAAGATATCTAAAAAGCCTATAGACACAGGCAAGGTAACTTGAGGTTTTGTTCTCGTGAGAGGCAGACCATTTTAGAACTCTTATGTGCAATAAAGCAAATATGATTTTGCCACGGCATTATCGATAGTAAGGTTCGATTCTAGGTAATCCCAACCTTTCCAAATCAACATCACTCTGTCCTTATTCTTTGGCGTAGTATCTTTGTCACAGTATATCCAGTTGTCTATTTCTTTATTTACAGTCTATTCAAATAATCATTCTTATTATTGCCATTACATTTTTGCTTTCACTTTTGCCAGAACATTTCTAGTTATTCTTTAAATCCACGTATTGCTTACGTCATTACTCCACTAATTGCCACTACATATTTAGCATTGACTTTTTTCATATCATTAATCGCATTTTATTATAATAACTTAACCACTTTTGTGCCTCAAGTTGATCCTCATGGGAAAAATACTCACTCATCAATTTATTACTTGAGCTGACATGTATACCAGCCCAAAATCGCATATCATTTCACACGCGACAAGTTTTTGGTACTGTTGCCTAGAAGTGACAATTTGGTGAAATTTAGTTTTGTTATTTTACTTAGTAGTTTTATTTAACTTATTTTAATTTAAATTTTACAGGTTTACCATCAGTGCATGAGAATAGGCATTCCTGCTAACACATAATACCTTTTTGATCTAGAGATTGATAGAACCTTGTAGAAAAAGAGAAAAGAATCTAGAAAAATGGCTGGAAATAGGAATGATCTTAATGGTAATCCAAATGATCGCAATGAAAATCCTCTCATTGAACATGTGGCGGATGAACGAGATAGGCCAATTAGAGAGCATGTTGTCCCAATATTGGATGATTTGAATCCAAGGATAATCAGACCAACCATACAAGCTTAGCAATTTGAGTTGAAACCGGTAATGTTCCAAATGTTAGGAATCGTAGGATAGTTTGGTGGACTCCCCACTATAGACCCACGATTACATTTAAGAATTTTTCTAGAAGTATGTGATTCATTCAAACAACAGGGTGTTCCCAAAGATGCCCTGCGACTTAAACTGTTTCCATATTTTTTAAGAGATCGTGTAAGGGCATGGCTGTATATTTTGCCGTCAGAAACATGGCATCATGGAATGATCGTTGCTAGAGATTTTTGCTATAGTATAACCTGCCTACTATGAATGCCAAGTTGAGAAATGATATTACATTTTTTTGGCAGATGGAGGACAAGACATTATATGAAGCCTGAGAACGATTTAAAGATTTAATTTGGAAATGTTCGAGACATGGATTCTAGCACTAAACTTAAATGGAGATGTTTTACAATAGGTTGACTGTGCACACAAGGATGGTAGTTGATGCGTCTGCCAATGGTACGTTATTGGACAAAACTTATAATGAAGCATAGAATATCTTGGAAAAGATTGCCAACAATGATTATCAGTATCCAACCACGAGAATTGGGATGAGTAAGAGTGTTGTTGGTACCATCGAGCTTGATGCAATCACTTCGTTAATAGCCCTGGTACCTTCTCTAGCTAATATGATTAAAACCATGAAAAATCCAACTGTAGCCCATGAGATGAACTCAGCAAAGTTGTCATGTGTTTATTGCAGGGGAAATCATGTGTTTGATGAATGCCTATAAAACCCAGCGTCGGTATATTACATGGGTAATTCTAATTGAAATAGCAATCCATATTGCAACACCTACAATTCTGGGTGGAAGTAGCATCTAAATTTTAGTTTGGGGTAATCAAGGTGGAGAAAATTTCAATAATGTTGTAAGAGAAAATATCAACAATGCACCACTTGGTTATAATCATCTTATGCCGAGGCAAAATGCTCAACAAGGTCAGGTATCATTTTCTAATTCTATTGAAGACTTGTTAAAGAAATATATGACCAAGAATGATGCTATAATTTAGATTCGAGCTACATCTCTTCGAGCACGTGAAAATCAAGTGGGACAAATAGCCAATGCTCTAAATTCAAGGCGACAAGGAGCACTACTGAGTGATACCGAGAATTTAATAATACAAGGCAATGAGCATTGTAAAGTAGTCATCCTTAGAAACAAAACTCAATTGAGTGATGTTGTTCATGATGCCACGACAAAAGAGGATAATGTAAGTAACAATCAGGTATAGATCTTAGAATCATCTGAAAATCATACAACATCTAAAAATGATAAGTAGAAGAATGTTCTGGTGGAACCAGATCAGGTTACTAACAAAAATGCCACAACAAAACAGTATTAGCAACCTGAAGTACGACCGCCTTTACCTTTTCCTCAGTGATTCCATAAATCCAAAAAATGTGCTTAATTTAAGAGGTTTTTAGAGGTCTTGAGGTAACTCCATATCAACATACGACTAGTAGAAGCTTTGGAGAAAATGCCCAATTATGTAAAATTCATGAAAGATATATTGTCAAAAAGATATAAATTGGGAGAATTTTAGATTGTTATTCTCACTAAAGGGTGCATAGCAATGTTGATGACCTCCAAGTTTGAAGGATTCAGGGAGTTTCACTATCCCATACTCAATTTGAAATCATTAAGTAGGAAAAGCATTATGTGATCTACGCGCAAGTATAAATCTAATGCCTATGTCTATTTCCAGGAAGCTAGGAATTAGGAAAGTAAGACCTACTACAGTAATGTTGCAATTGGCTGACTGATCTTACGCCCATCCGGAAGGTAAAATTCAAGATGTATTGGTAAGGGTGGATAAATTTATCTTTCATACACATTTTCTTATTTTAGAATGTGAAGCTAACCATGATGTACCAATTATTCTTAGAAGACCGTTTTTTGCAACTAGCAAAACCCTAATTGATGTACAGAAAGGTGAGCTAACCATGAGAGTGAATGATTAGCAAGTTACTTTTAGTTTGTTTAATGCCTTAAAATGTAAGGAAGAGTATAAGGAATGTCACACCATTGTCTTGATAGAAGTAGTAGTGGACGAATTCACAAAATTTTACTATGGCAATTCTGACAATGAAAAGAATTCGATGGAGTAAGGTGATACATGAAGTTTTGAAGAGCTTGGTGAATTTATGAAAGTCCAGCAAATAATGGATAGGCTAGGGAAGAAATTTGAATCCCTGGATTTGACAAAATAATCTTTTAAGCCTCCTAAACCATCTGTAGAGGAATCTTCCATTCTAGAGTTAAAGCCTTTGCCATAGCATTTGAAATATGTGTATTTGGGAAATAACAATACTTTGATAGTTTTAATTTCTTCTAAACTAACACCTGAGCAAGAGGACAGGTTGTTAGAGTGTTACAGTGATCTAACAGAGCACTGGGTTGGACCCTTGCAATATAAAGTGGATTAGCCCTGCATTTTGTATACACAAAATTTTATCAAAAGATTGCCATAGAAAATCCATTGGACAATAGTGACGACTAAATCCTATTATGAAGGAAGTTGTCGAGAAGGAAATTATCAAGTGGCTTGATGTCGGTATTATTTACCTAATTTTTGACAGCTCCTGGGTAAGTCCTGTGCAATGTGTACCCAAGAAAGGAGGTGTCACGGTAGCAAGTAATGACAACAATGAGCTCATACCGACTCGTACTGTTACAGGATGGAGAGTGTGTATAGATTACCATAGGTTTAACAGGGTAACTAGGAAGGATCATTTCCCTTTGCCATTCATCGATCATTTGTTGGACAGATTGGCTGGTAAGGCTTTTTTATTACTTCCTAGATAGTTATCCAGGATATAATTAGATTTCTATAGCACCTGAAGATCAAGAGAAGAAAACTTTCACTTGTCCATATGGCACTTTCGCATTTAGGCGGATGTCGTTTGGGTTATGTAATACCCTGACAACTTTTCAGCATTGCATGATCGCCATATTCTCGGACATGGTGGAAAATTTCCTTGAAGTTTTTATGGATGACTTCTCTGTGTTCAAAAATGATTTTGAAGATTGCTTAAGAAATTTGGAGATGGTTTTATGTCATTGTGAAGAAACGAATCTAGTATTAAATTGGGAAAAATGCCATTTCATGGTTCGTGAAGGCATTGTCCTGGGACATAGGGTGTAATGCCACCTGACTTCGATGCTTAGAGAAAACAAAAATTTCTTCACAAGGCCAGACAGTACTATTGGGATGAACCATTCCTATTCAAGCATTGTGCAGATCAAATAAATCGAAAGTGCTTCCCTAACAAAAATATGCATAGTGTCTTACAACATTGCCAGTCAGCCCCATATGAAGGACATTTTGGAGGGATGAAAATAGCTGCCAAGGTACTCTAGTCAGGATTCTCTTGGCCAAGTTTATTTAAAGATGCTTATGAATTCTATAAGTCGTGTGACCATTGTCAAAGAATAGGAAATGTGTCTAGGAGACAGAAAATGTTGTTGCAAAGTATATTAGAGATTAAACTATTTGGTGCATGGGGAATAGACTTTATGGGTCCATTTCCACCATCTGTACGCAAGCTATACATACTTTTGGCAATAGACTATGTTTCTAGGTGGGTTGAAGCAGTAGCCCTAGCTTCTACTAATTCTAAGCCGGTATTGAAATTTTTGCATAAGAACATTTTCACACGATTTGGTACACTGAGAGCAATTATCAATGATGAGGGATCCCATTTTGATTGCAAACTGATGGCCAATGCCTTGCGCAGGTATGGGGTGAAACATAAAATTACCACGATATATCACCCTCAGACTAATGGCCAAGCTAAAATTTCTAATAGAGAAATTAAAAAAATTCAGGAAAAAGTGGTGAATCCATCTCGAAAGGACTGGTATACTAGATTGGATGAAGCTTTATGGGCATATCGAACTGCACTTAAAACACCATTAGGGATGTCAACTTTTAAACTTATTTACGGTAAGCCATCTCACTTACCTGTTGAACTTGAGCATAAAGTGTTTTGGGCGATTAAGAAGCTGAACATTGATTGGGCTGCTACTGACAATAAGAGATTACTAGAATTGGATGAAATGGAAGAGTTTCAAACACAAGCATATGAGAATGCTCATTTGTATAAGGAAAAGACCAAGCGATGGCATGACGCTAGAATTTTACCAAGGCAATTTGAACCTGGACAAGAGGTATTAATGTTTAATTCCAGATCAAATTATTTCCTTGTAAGTTAAAATCTCGACGGTCAAGACCTTTTGAATTAATTCAAGTGTATCTGCACACTGTTGTTGTTGTTAAAGACCTAAGAACAAGGGCAATCTTCAAGGTTAATGGACAATTCTTGAAGCATTATTGGGGTGCTCCTATAGAGCGTGACAAGAAAAGCATTAGCCTTCATGATGTTTTAAATTTTGTTTTAGTTAATAAGTAGTTTTCCCGTTTTATTTCCTATTATTATTATTATTATTAATGAAATTTCATTTTTGTTTTTATTATTATGAACATGAGCAAGATAAAAGAAGCAGGATTTGTTAAGTGTATGTAGAGCAATAGTTTGCCGCGACATTACAAAGAAATGTTATGCTATGAAAAATTGAATGATGAGGTGTTAATAAAGTTGACTGGTTAAAAGATTCGAAAAGAAAGAGTTTTTTTAGACAATGCATTTAGTGAAAATTAAGAAACCCAAAGTATGAGGCCCAGAATGTAGGACTCTGTTATTTCATTTTTCCCCCAAAAGTCTTGTCAGTTTTTAACCTTTCCTGCACATCGTAACTCTTCTCCCTCATGTTTCCCATTCCCTAAAAACTATCATCATTATCCCTTTTATTTTCTCGAACTGGTTCACGTCTCCCACTTCTCACAAAGTTCACATTTTTATAGTACTTTTGTGTTCAACCTCTTTGCTATTTGTTTTTTACTCCATTATTTTTCTTTTTCTATTTCCATAATCTTTTCTTCATGGCTAGTGTAAGAAGTACTTCTAAAGCAGCAAAATCTTCACGCGCTTGCGCCCCGCAACTAAATATATTCATCAATGCTACCGCAGCCACAAGGTATTCCACTAATATTCTAAAGCGGCCATTTTGTTTTGAACAGGGATTTTTGCTAAAGGATAAACCCAACATGGGGTACAATGAATCAATATCATCGATTATGGAAAAGCACAACTAGAGAAGATTTGTTCTACACCCAGGGGATGTTTTAGGTAAAGTGCTAAGAGAGTTTTACGCTTATGTAAATTCCCCAGGTTCTCCCTTCATTTATGTGTGGGGTAAATCTGTTACATTCGACAAAGACCATATTAATGCCCATTTTGGCATTGAGGAGGTTAGAGATGAGCATTCTGAATTTGCCGAGAATATTACACCGGAGGGGTTAGCAAAATTATTGGAGGATTTATACGTTGAAGGAACGCAGTGGATTATTTCGAGCTAGGAGTGTTACACAATTGAAAAAGCTGCATTAAAACCAATCAAGAAGGTGTGGTATCAATTTTTAAGGAGTCGTCTTATGCCGTCTATGCATAACATGATTGTTTCGAAAGAAAAAATGTTGCTGCTACATTGTATTCTACAAGGAAGACATATAAATGTAAGGAAGATTATCTTCCAAGAGGTCCATAGGTGTGCTGATAAAAATGTCAGAAGGTTGAATTTTCCTCCCCTATTTCTGCCCTATCTAAGACGAAAATCGTGCCTTTAGATGATGCTGAGGACGTTACCCTCAATAAAGGTGGGATAACACGAATAAATTTTGCCAAGCTGCGAGGAACTGGGTTTGCCACAACATCCTAGCATAATCAAGATTCCCCTACCACACGTATTCCCACAGCAGCATCTCCCGCCTCTCATGACTAGAAAATCTTGACTTATCTAAAACAATTAGAAAAGAGGTTGTCTCTATTTGAGGTGCAGCAATACCAAATGATGGAAGAGTTGGAACAAAGCAATGAAAGCCAGGCTAGGTTTTGGTCGTATGTGAAAGATAGGGATTTGGCATTAAAAAGATCACTTCAGAAAAAAATTTCAAGACCCATTCCAAATTTCCTACTTTCCCAATTACTTTGCTCTTGTCTACGGAGTGTAGAAAAGAGCCAGTTCCACCTACTATCAGAACTGACCCAATGACTGTAGGAGTGACTATAGATGAAGGAAAAGTTATTGAGGAGGAATTAGAAAAGTCAGCCTCTGTCGACCAAGAGAAGGAAGTAGAAGAAGGAAAGAAAGAAACAAGTATCCTACCACTGTACGAGCTACTGCCACTAAAAAGGTAAAACTCCTGAACCAACTTCTTCACCTATCTCCATACTGCACAGGAAAAAGTAATCGATCAACTGATCGATGAAGTAATGGAGACTGACAAAGAAGGTAAGAAATTTGACCTAAAGAAAAGGAAGATGCAATACAAAGTCAGTGCTCGCAAGTCCATGAGAAAGAATTGAATGAAATACCAATGTTCCAGTCCAAGGAGGTTAAGTTTTGTTTTTCTCTCTTGCATTGCATAATTTTTTTTTCTTTTACTTTATGTGCACATTCATACTTGTTATATACTATTCATGATTTTACATGCATTGAGGACAATGCATCCCTTAGGTTTTGGGGTGTATTGTGCATCTAGGTTTCATTTTGTATGATCATTTTGTTGCATTTTGTATGTTCATTTTGGTATAGAGGATATTTTTCCATAGCATAATAACTATTGAAATACTGCTTTGTCTATAAGAAGTACAATTTTTCTTTATGATGTTCGATGATGAGCTTAAAAATTTTTTAGTAAAGGTAAAATTTAAAGTCTTACCCTCCTCGATAAGATTCACATGAGGTGTTAAAGATGTATTTGATGACTATTTCAACTTAATCTCCTCCAACAGAGTAGGTCGCACTTCCAATTCCACCAGTAATCCTCTGTCCTCAAAGAAACTCAGCCTAACAAACATTTCCCTTAACTTACCCATTACTTTGCTACTCAATGCATCGACCTCGACATTAGCTTTACCCAGATGGTATTCAATAGTGCAGTCGTAGTCCTTTAGTAGCTCTATTCAACGCCTTTGTCTCAAGTTCAACTCCTTCTGGGTAAGCAGATACTTAAGACTCTTATGATTTGTGAAGATAATACACTTCTTCCTATACAAGGTAGTGCCTCTAGGTTTTAAGAGCAAAAACCACTACAACGAATTCAAGGTCATGTGTAAGATAGTTACACTCATGCGGTTTGAGTTGCCTCGAAGTGTAAGTCACTACTTTGCCGTCTTGCATCAATACACAACCACGACCCGTATGAGAAGCGTTACTATAAACCACATAATCCTTACCAAACTTGGGTTTGATCAATACGGGGGCCTGAGTTAACACTGCCTTGAGCTTTTCAAAACTAGCCTACTATTCATTAGTCCACTTAAATGATGCACTCTTTCTCCATAACTTCATCATCGATGCAGCAATCAAGGAAAATCCCTCAACAAACCTTTGATAATACCCAAAAAGTCTGAGAAAAATCCGAATCTTGCTAACATTCTTAGGTTGCTACCAATCTAGAATAGCCTTGATCTTCTTGGGGTCAACACAGATACCCTCAACTAATACCACATGTTCTAAAAACATCACTTCTAGGAGCCAAAACTCACACTTACTAAGTTTCGTATACAACTTTTTCTCATGTAAGGTTTCAAGGACTAACCTTAAGTGCTCCTCATGCTCCAACTTAGACTTGGAGTAGATCAGAATGTCATCGATGAATACTGCCACAAACTGATTGAGATAAGGCTGGAAGACTCTGTTCATGAGGTCCATGAAAGCGGCAGGAGCATTTATTAGCCTGAAAGTCATTTTCGGCATATCCACTTCTCTCACTTGCAGCTAATAGTAACCATGTTACCTCTCTAACCCGGTCTAGACGTTATGGCTAAATTGAGAAGGCTACATTAGCCACTGAAATGGCTAAGCTAACTTACGTTACTTTTGAATACTTTAAATAAACTCATTCTAAGAAAAACCGTATTTGTACTTTGAGTTAGTTTAAAATATTTCATATATTAGATAATCTATACTTAAGACTCATTTTATTATTGATGGTGTTGTTTAAGAAAAAAATCGTTTGCTTATCACTCTTCTTTGTAAAAACTCAATGTTTTTAGAAAATGGTACACTTGTAACGCAGCAGAAATTAGGGAATAATGTCAAATTTTACATAAGCTCGATATTATGCATTTTTTTATTATTATGCTTGAGTAATCCATGCATGTAAAAATCTCCAAAAGAAAAGTTACCAAGCTACAGACCAAAAATAATTAAAAATTACAAGCCAAAACCAATAAAGACTTAATAATACTTATTAAGAATAGTCCGAGGTCCAAGGTGATTCTACGTATGCCAAGTCTGGTCCTAATTTTAAGGTTTACCTAAAAATTTAAACGTTATTGGGGGTGAGCTTATAAAAGCTCAATGTGAGTGGAACAGTTATTTAACCAGACATAAATATTCAATATAGTGAAACATATTAGCTTTAACAAAAGAACACAGAACCATCATTGGAATTTCATATCATTACATAGCCATTATCAAATTGATGTCAAATGGTGTATGAGCATGGGTCATCATTGATTTGAGTAACAATCATTAATTTTGATACCATTCAATACAACAAATTACAATAAGTATCATAAATCAATAACATTCGAATATGTCGTGAGCATGATACAATGCAAAAAAGGTTCCCACCCATACCATCCGCTACACACCACGAGTTCCCTAGAACCCATTTGTGAAACTCCAACAAATGTGAGCATAGCTTGATGTGGTAAGACCACCGAATAATCAATAATGCAAATAATCTGTCGGATAACAAATAGTGTGATAAAATCGCCAATAACATATAATATGCGATAAAATCGCCAATCTTATCGATACTCTAGGTGCAGTGCATTATTACATATAAATGCGAACTTAATATGCCATTGGTACTCCACAGAACTCCTCCGTCAACCACAAGATATCTTATCCCAATGCAAATGCAATATGTCACACAAACTCATACATAATCACATCTCAACACTTGTCACATTTATTTGACATGTTTAACATGTTCTCAATAATCACATACTTTCAGTAAATGGAAATAGTGTTCCAACTTTCATATTACCATTAAGATGATATCATTCAACATTACACAATTTCACATACTTTTACGATTTTCAATGTGCATGTATAGCAACCTTTCCAATATAACATAGAAAACTATCCATGCAATTATATCATGCATAAACTCATATCTCCGCATATCATGCTATATATACAATCAATCTCATGCCAAATAACACAATCATGCATGTAATATCCCTAAATCGAGTCTAGTAGTTTTGGGTATATTTTTTGGGTTTCGAGTGTAAAACTAGAAATTTATAGGGTTTCTAGTAATTTAATTTAATTTTCGAGGTTAATTTTATCTAAAATCGATTAAATAATAATTTAAAAAATTAAAAATATATATTTTTCAAAAAATTAATTTTAAAAATCTTAAATAATTATTAGTGAAAATAATCAATTTGGTTGAAAAAGAATTTTAAAATAATTTTTATTGCGGGTAATTTTAGTAAATTTTAAATATTAATTAAATAGGATTTAATTGTAAAACAAGGGAAAATAATCAAGTTGGTCCGAAAAGGTTGCGAAGCTTATCTAGCCTATATCCTGAATGCTGATAGTAGGGAGATGAGGTTGGATGAGATTCGGGATGTCTATGCTTTTTTGGATGTGTTTCCTGAGGAGTTGCCTAGATTACTACCAAATTAAGAAGTTGAGTTCGATATTGAGCTCTATCCCGGTACTACTACAGTGACTGTTGCACCCTATTGCATGGCACCTAAGGAACTAAAAGAGTTGAAGCTGCAGTTGCAAGAGTTGTTGGATCGTGGGTTAATTCCTCCGAGTGTGTCTCCATGGAGAGCACCGGTGTTTTTTGTGAAGAAGAAGGATGTGACTTTGAGGCTGTGCATCGATTATCACCAGCTGAATAAGTTGACCATCAAGAATAAGTATCTGCTTCTGAGGATTGTTGATCTGTTTGACCAGTTTCGGGGAGCTTCGACTTTCTCAAAGATTGATCTGAGTTCTAGGTATTATCAGTTGAAGGTTAAGGATTCGAATGTGATGAAGACTACTTTAAGGACTCGGTATGGTCATTACAAGTTTCTTGTTATTGCATTCGGGTTGACGAATGCACCTACAACATTTATGGACATGATGAATCGAGTATTCCATTCCTACCTGGATTGGTTTGTAGTGGTTTTCATAGATGATATGGGTTTTTTGGTTATGATTCAATATGCAATTTATTAGGAATTTCTCAATAGTTGTACTATTAATGGTGAAGCTATTATGGGAAAGCATCAAATTTGTTCAGTCAAGTCAGATATCTACTTCAGTTTCAGCCAGAGAAAAATATATATTGTTTATAGTAACATTTTATTCAGACGATCTTGCATTATGATGGTTTGAGTATTATGAAGTTGAGGGTTAAACCGTTAATTCTTTAGGGAATTTTGATATATAGAGAGAAATATTCAAATTGGTACACTAAACAATTTTGAGATTTCATAGAACATCTTATACGAGGTTCATGTCACTGTTTATTTGATTTACATCAGCCAGAAATGAAAACGTATAATGGCTTGAGATAAAGATACAGGTACTTGAAGTTCGAACGTGAAATTTTAGAGTTAATTTTGGGATATTTGTTATGTCTATAAGTTAAGAGAGAGCATCAAGTACTATTTGTAATATTACATTCTGGTATGAGTTCTGATTTGGAACGGATTATGATGGGTTTCGTTTATGGCATACCTTTGAAAAGGAGAAAGAAAAAATTGATTTGTATAGCTATTATCAGTTGAGAAATTTTGAGGACGAAATTTTCGTAAGGGAGGGAGAGTTGTAACAGCTCGTTTTTCAATGCTGTTGGAAATAGTGGTTTCGGGGCTACAAGTCTAACAAGTAAGTTCGTAAATATTTTTATTTAAATAGTGGTTTCGAGACTACAATTCTGACAAGTATGTTTGTAAATATTTTTATTTAAATTTACTAGTCAAATATGATATTAAAAATAAATTTTTAATTGGCAATTTATGCTATTTAAATGAATAATTAGATTTAAGTGGTATGACCCTAAAGTCAAGTAGTTTTAAAAATGAGGTATCAGGCCTCGTTTCTATAAATCGAGCCGTAAATATTTTATTAAATATTTATGAAGTGTTACTAAGGTTGTATTAAAGTTTCGTTAATAAATTTTAATGTTTAGATAGTTTATTAATTGAAAAGGACTAAATTGTAAAAGTTGCAAATTTTACTTCCTATTGGTTTTAATTAATTAATTGGTTTATTTAGTTAATGTGAGAGGACTTATATGGTAATTAAACCATTAGAATTAAGTTTGGTTGGTAAGTGGAAGAATTTAATTAAAATTTAAGTGTTTTATAATAATATTATTATATTAATTAAATGAAAAATAGTAAAAATCATAAAGGAAACCATCATCTCTTTCATTTTAATTTTTTTCCACCGAACCTCCATGGCAATGAAGTTTGAAGTTCGACCTTGGTTTTTTTCATGCATGATATTGGAAACTCGAGGAGAAGAGAAAATTATCAAGTAGCCCTGAACTTAGTCATTTCTGTAATTTAGTCAGGTAAGTTTGTATGAACTATTATCGCTTAAATGTTGTTTAAATTGAATGTTTATTATGTTATTTTGATGTAAATGAATCATTATACAAATGTATCAATGTTATGATGAATTGACATATATCGAGCCCCGGTTGAACCTTAGGAATTCTTAGGATACAAATGACATGTCATTAGGGATTTCATGTTTCGGGTGCTAGTCTTGAAAGTCCTACTGATGGCTGAGGTATTGCATTTGTTGCGGATACTCCACAACTCATTTGAGTAGCATCATGTAGCTTACATTCTAACCAACAACTCGTGTGAGTAGGCCTATTTCACATCTCGTGTGAGCAATGATGTAAAGGAAATGTTACGGTTATATGTAAAGGCACACTTTGTGTGAGCTTTCTCGAGTATCTGATGAAATTCTAGATGGTTCAACGGGTAAGAAAAGGAATGGAATAGTAAGTGACTAAATGGAAAGGTTCATGACTATATGAAAGGTTTTAAAGCTTATGTGATGTATTTTATGAAATTCTACTTATGGTGTAAATGAGTTTATATATGTTGTTGATGAACCTATTAACATGTGAGTTAGATTATGCTTGAATAGGCTTGTACTAAATTTATTGTATTGGAAATGGTAACTATGCAAATGAAATGAATCATGACCTTATGATAACGATGATGAATTGAATGTTATGTTTATACATGGTTGATCTCATATGCATCATGAACAAGTATGGTAACTTGCGAATTTGATGGTGTTGTATAGGCTTTTACTAAGCTTACGACATTGGTAATGGTTTGTACTTGTTCTATAAATTTCATTATTAAAATGGTAGGTTATGTTTTAAGTTTATCCGAGCTTACTAAGCATTCATTGCTTACTTAGTTATTTTCCTTGTTTTACAGATTATCAAAAGCTCAATTGGTTGGAAGTTCGTCGGAGATCTATCACACTATTCAGTAGACAATTTGGTAGTTGTTGAGTAATTTTGGCTAAGGTTTATAATGGCATGTGTAGAGTGATTTGCAATGGTATTATGGTGCATGTGTTAATGGTGTTTTGGTTTATATAAGCTTTGAAAATTTATGTTGGTTTGGTACACCTTGATGCCTTACCAAGTTATGTGAATTTGGTTACTTTAAAGTGCTTGATGATATGGTTCTCTTGGCATGTTGATGATGGTTTGAAAATAGTTACTTCTGACATGTTTTAGTTCATATTTGAACTAGGTTATTATGTTTGGAAATGACAATATTAACATGTATAGGGTGGTTTATAATGGTGTTTTCGATAAATATGTAAATGGTAACTTGATATGTTTGAGCTTCAATGTTCATGTATGCTTAATGGAGTTATAATGCTTGTTTTGGGTAAGTACTTTTGGTCAATTTTTGATAATGGATATCTATGGCATATTGGTACATTTTATTGGTTTGAGAATGATTAACATGTGGTATGTTTTAGGTAAGTAATTGAATAGGTTATCATGTATGAATTGGTACAATATTGACATGTTTTGATGCTTGATGTCTTGATATAATGTGGTGCCTTTGAATGACATATTGGTTAGTTGAATTAGGTCTTGAGAATGGTATATATGTGTGTGTTTAGGTGAGGTTGTGGTTCTTTGAAAGTGTGCATTATTGGTCTAAATTTTTATGCATGACATGGTTTTGAAATGGCTTGATTTTAGGTAAATTTGGGTCCACACGACCTGAGAAACGGGCGTGTGACTCAGCTATGTGAGACACACAGCATGGCAACATGGCCATGTGTCATCTGATGATTTTTTAAAGGTGCAAGTCAGTGAGTTACATGGTCTAGCACACAGGTGTGTGACACAGCCGTGTGACCCTACTCAAAGAGTTACATAGGTGAGGACACGGGTTGGGACACAGTCGTGTGTCCCTAGTTCAAAGGTTAAACAACCTGAGACACGAGCGTGTATCTCAGCAGTGTGAGGCACACAGCTGTGTGAACCTTGTTTCCAAATTTTTGTGACTTTTTCCTAAGCTTTCCAAATTTTTTCTAATTAGTCCCCATTTTCTTCTAAGCTATTTTTCATAACACGGTGATTGATAACACGGTGTGTGAGACATGAAATTTATACTAACGATTATTTAAATGAAGCTTCCATGGAGTAGGTTACTAGCGACTAAGGTACGCCACTTGTTTGATTTATTCGGTTTTTGTTATGCATGAAATTGATTGCCTAATTCTATATAATTGAGCCTTAATTGATGTCAATAAATTCAATTGAAGGTGTATGTATATGTATGTTAATTAATCGTAGTTAAATCGAGTTTAATTGGCCATTAAAATATGCAAAATCAAGTTTTAAAATGAGTTTTTCACAAAAATAGGTGCATTGGTTTTCACACAGGCGTGTGCCTGTCCACACGGGCGTATGGGTAAGTGACACGGGCTTGTGGAGACTGGAGCTATCATACACGGCCGTGTGGGATTTCCACATGGGCGTGTGCGATCGGCCTAAATTTTTTTAACGATTCAAACAGGTTTGTTTAATGACACACGGTCTAGGGGACATGGTCGTGTGGGTTTTGGGGGGGTTGAATTTTTATCTTTTTGAATTGGTACTCTAATTTGTTTAAGTTACAATTTAGTCCTAAAAATTGATTAGTCTATTTAAAGCCTTAGTTGATAAGGAAACTTGGTAAAATTTTAGGATTAGTCTCATAATAGGTAATATTTGATAGGAGCGCACATAATTTATAATTTGGAATAGGTCTTGATAGTTTGTATTTGTTACAATTTAGTTCCTAGTAATAAAACTGGAATTAGACATAGTAAATGAACTCAAATTAAGCTGAAATTTTTAGGCTTGCATAATTTGACTAAAAGAAGCTTGGCAAACACTTAGATCTAAAATCAAGTTAGTTTTACCATAGATGGTAAAATAACGAAAATGCCCTTACATTAAATTACCTAGGAAAAGTTTAAAATTGGCTCATAGTTTTCTTCTACATTAATAAATAACTAATAATTAGATAAGATTGAGGTGTTATAAGGTCGGGGTGGGTCATAGGTGGTCGTTAGTCAGAGAGTCACTTAGTTGGCTAATGTAATGCTTCAAATTCAGGTCAGACCGTCCCGATCGGGTTTGGGGTGTCACAATGAATCACATTACCATTCACACAATCACACTATCAAACTAGAAACCTTGCTAACATATCAATCTTTTAGGGCTCGAAACGTACCTGGTTCGACCACTTACACAATTAATTATTTGGCTATTAAATCAATCGAATCAGCAAGCTAAGTAATCAAATATATCAAAAAATTATCATTTTTAATTAAGCTTTTGAGTTTAGGACCCACACCTTATTTTTCGCTTTCTTACAGCACACTAGTAAATCTTCCAATTTTCCTTAATAAACATTAAAATGAACCTATTTCAAAAATAAGTATAAATTTCATCAATTCATCTCTTAGCCAACCATGAAACGCCAACTTATGGGTTCTAACCAATCGTCAAAGTTACTACTATTTTACGAATCTAAACTAGTTAGATTTCGTACACTATTTTGTTGCGAATCGTGCGCGCGAACATCTTTCAGATTTACGGTTGATTTGGAGTGTTTTCGTCAAAAACTAACCAATTAAATACTTTAAAATCATTAGCTAATATTGATTAAAATCCCTCATTTAATCAATCCAAAATGTTTTCCCCACAACTTTTTCGAAACAACAAACTAGTTTACAATTAATCGCACTTACACTTCCTGAATTGTGAGATTGCAATGGCTAATTGATCAAGAACGTATTTCCCTATTAACATGTTATTAAAGGCTGAATAGAAGGATCCAAGAACTCAAATTAATGCTAGAAAAATACAGGCTAGAATTAATAAACAAAATAGCCCCTTTTTTTGCACATAGGTGCACGCACCACCACCCGTAGTGGCCAAATTTGGGGCTAATTTAAAAAAAATTTAAAGATCCATTAAAAATCAGGAAAAATACCTTTAAAATTACCCTAAATTTTAGATTTGAAAATTTATGTTTTTAATTGATAAGATTAATCAACAAATTGAAGAAAGAAAAGATCTTACACAACCTAGTTGAGAGAAACGAACATGGCACTTTCTTAGCAATGTTCAGGATCAATGTTGGAGTTCAAGATTTAAAATTTGGGGCTGATTTTAATGAGGAAAAATAACATCAAAATGGTGGAGAATATGTTAATAAATCTTGAGACAAAAAGAAAAAGAAAGAGATGGTAAAACTAGGTGTAGACGACGGCAACAATGGGGGAAGAAAGAAAAAAAATGAAAATCAATGAGGAGAGGAGAGGGGAGGAACTACTAGGGTGAGTAAACATAGAATGAAGGATGATTATTTTTTGTAAAATTAAAATTTATACCTAGGGTTATACCTAGGGTTAAAAAAAAAATTAGTTATTTTGCATGGGAAAGTATTCAAACTTGGGACCACAATTTAATTTTCATGATTTTGCATTTATCAATAAACCGATAGATTATTTCCTTATTTTTGAAATAATTTTGGAATATTTATTTTAAAAGCAAGGCGTGTCACATACTAGGGTTTAAGGCAAAATTAGCAAAATAATAAAAATGGTGAGAGAGAAGGGATTTGAACTCGGGTTTCAAGGAACGTTTCACTAACACTTAACTAAAAAACCAATACCTCATTTATTTCCTAAAAACACATATATAATCTTAAAATTTAGGGCATCCACTCTCTCTCGATTCCCAAATCCGATTTCACTAACCCCCAATTTTTGGGATGTTACAATTCTCCCCTCCTTAAAGAAATTTCGTCCTCGAAACTTTTTTAGTCACAAAATCTGTTACCCCTTTTCGTTCAAACTGGGCCACCAAGGTTTCGCTGTGCAACTCTGATTCCAACATAATTTCAGACAATGCGTCCCCTTAAATTCCCAACATATATCTTACAGATCTAATTACGGAAACGTTACTAACAAATTCCTCTACCCCAATTCCCAATTTTAACAGAAACTCTACTAGATTACGCTTACCACAATATCTACAAATCAGAACCTTAGTTAATCTAACAGTTTCTCAATAATAACTGCTATAACCTTTCATTAAGGTATGGCTCCTCTGGCCCACTTTAAAGGTCGCAGATTTGGACTAGTAGAAGCAGACTCTCTCATTCTTCAAACTTTAATATTTCCCTTTCTTTTGCACTCTAAGCGTTTACTCTCTCCCTCCATATTAGTCATTTCAATCATAATCTTTAAAACCTTTTCTAAGTCTCCCAATATCACTTGGGACACTACATCATCCCCAACCTCCTGGTTTTTTCCTTCAGAAGTATCACAAAGTCATTCATCTCAGGATTAGGCACAATTCCTTGAGAAGCAAATGGCTCAACTTGGGTAGTTTGACACTAAACCCTATTGTTCCTCATTTTGCGGTTGTTCATTATTTATCCTATGGTCTTAAATTTGATCTACAGTTTCAGAAAAAATAATTACTAGTTAACTTCAGTCAATTTTCAATTTCCTATCTTACAATTTCAAAGAAAAATTAAATACTAAATATTTTAATTTTATGTCTATAGTAATGCACCTCAAGTGTTTACCTATAATTTAATAGTAACTTTTCTATGGCAATCGGCATCGGAGTCTCGGACCCTTTTTTTGGAGAAAATCATTTTCATAATTCTCTATGGCTTGTTTTTCCCAAATTTCCCTTTTTTCATGTATGCATGCTTGTAAACTCATTTTTGAATATCAGAACTCAGTCCGAGGCTTTGAAACTAGACTCTGATACCACTAAACGTAACCTCCCTAATCCAGAATAGATGTTATGGCTAGAATGAGAAGGCTACATTAGCCACCGAAATAGCTAAGCTAACTTACATTACTTTTGAAAACTTTAAATAAACTCACTTTAGTGAAAAAATGTATTTACACTTTGAGTTAGTTTAAAAGAGTTCATTTATTAGATAATCTATACTTACGACTCATTTTATTATTGATAGTGTTGTTTAAGAAAAACAAATTATTTGCATTTCACTATTCTTTGTAAAAATTCGATGTTAAACTAATGTAGCGGGAAAATCATTTTCAAGTCATTTTGGAAACTTAGTTGCCTTATCGATTTATTTAAAAAAATGGTTCATTTGCAATGCAGCAAAAATTAGGAAACAATGTCAAATTTTACTTAAGCTCGATATTATACATTTTTCGATTATTATGCTTGAGTAATCTATTCATGCGAAAATCTCCAAAAGAAAAGTTACCAAGCCATAGACTCGAAATAATTAAAAGTTACAAGCCAGAACCAATAAAGACTTAATAATACTTATTAAGAATAGTCCAAGGTACAAGGTGATTCTTTGTATACCGAGTCTGATCCTAATTTCGTGGTTTACATGAAAATTTAAACACTATTGGAGGTGAGCTTATGAAAGCTCAGTGTGAGTGGAACATTTATTTAAACAGACATAAATATCGAATACAGTGAAACATATTAGCTTTAACAGAAGAACACATAACCATTATTGGAATTTCATATCATTACATAGCCATTATCAAATTGATGTCAAACAGTGTATGAGCATGGGTCATCATTGATTCGAGAAACAATCTTTAATTTCGATATCATTCAATACAACACAATACAATACTTAGCATAAATCAATAACATTCGAATATGTCGTGAGAATGATACAATGCAAAAAGGTTCCTACCCATACCATCTGCTACACACCACGAGTTCCCCAGAACCAGTCTGTAAAGCTCCAACAAATGTGAGCATAGCTTGATGTGGTAAGACCACCAAATAATCAATAATACAAAAAATCTGCCGAATATCAAATAGTGCGATACAATCGCCAATAACATATAATATGCGATAAAATTGCCAATCCCCTCTGTACTCCAGGTGCAGTGCAATGACTACATATAAATGCAGACTTAATATCCCACCAGTACTCCACGAAACTCATCCGTCAACCACAAGATATCCCATCCTAATGAAAATGCAATACGTCACACAAACTCATACATAATCATATCTCAATACTTTTCACATTTCTTTGACATATTTAACATGGCCTCAATAATCACATACTTTCAGTAAATGGAAACAAAGTTCCAACTTTCAAATTACCATTAAGATGATATCATTCAACATTACACAATTTCACATACTTTTACGATTTTTCAATGTGCATGTATAGCAACCTTTCCAATATAACATAGCAAACTATCCATGCAATTATATCATGCATAAACTCATATCTTCGCAAATCATGCTATATATACAATCAATCTCATGTCAAATAACACAATCATGCATCACAATACCATTCACACAGTTACACTGTCAAAATAGCAACTTTGCTAACATATCACTCTTTTAGGGCTCGAAACGTACCTGGTTCGGCCACTTAAAAAATTAATTATTGCCTATTAAGCCAATCCAATCAGAAAGCTAAATCATCCAATATATCAAAAAAATTATCATTTTTAATTAAGTTTTTGAGTTTAGGACCGACACCTTATTTTTCACTTTCTCACAGCACACTAGCAAATTTTTCAATTTTCCTTAATAAACATTAAAACAAACCTAAGTCAAAAATTAGTATAAATTCCATCAATTCATCTCTTAACCAACCCTAAAACACCCACTTATGTGTTTCAACTAATCGTCGAAATTAATACTATTTTATGTATCCTAATTAGTTAAATTTCTTACAGTATTTTCTTACGAATCATGCGCGCGAACGTCTTTCGACTTTACGGTTGATTTGGGGTGTTCCGTTCAGCACCTAACACAATTAAATAATAGAAAATTAGTAGCTAATATTTATTAAAATCCCTCATTTAATCAATCCATAACCTTTTCGCAACAACTTTTTCAAGACAACAAACTAGTTTACAATTATTCGCACTTACACTTCCCGAATTCTGATATTCGAATGGCTAATTGATCAAGAAATTATTTCCCTAATTAACATGTGATAGCTGATTAGTAGGTTTCAAGAACTCAAATTAATTCTAGGAAAATATGTGAAAGAATTAAGAAGCAAAACAGCCCCCTTTCTTGCACATAGAGGCACGCACCACCACTCGCAGTGGTCAAATTCGGGGCTAATTTAAAAATGATTTAAAGATCCTTTAAAAATTAGGAAAAATACCTTTAAAATATTTAAAATTCCCCTAAGTTCAAAATCTAGTAATTTAGGTTTTTAATTGACAAGATTAATCAAAAAATTGAAGAAAGAAAAGATTTTACATAAGCTAGTTGAGAGAAACAGAAATGACACTTTCTTGGCAATGTTCGGGATCGATCTTGGAATTCAAGATTTCAAATTTGGGGCTGATTTTAATGAGGAAAATACCAGTAAGATGGTGGATAACATGTTAACAAATCTTGAGATAAAAAGAAAAAAAAAGATGGTAAAACTAGGTGTAGGCGATGGCAACAATGGAGGAAGAAAGAAAAAAATGAAGATCAGGGAGGAGAGGAGAAGGGAGGAACGGCTAGGGTGAGCAAAAATAGAATGAAGGATGATTATTTGTGTAAAATTAACATTTATACCTAGGGTTACAAGGGTATGGATGGCACACACATTAAAAACAAAGGATTTTGTAAAAAAAAAACAAAGTTATTTTGCATGGGAAAGGATTCAAACTTAGGACCACAATTTAATTTTCATGCTTTTGCATTTATCAATTAACCACTAGGCTGTTTCCTTATTTTTGAAATAATTTTGTAATATTCATTTTAAAAACAAGGCATGTCATATACTACGGATTGAGGCAAAAATAGAAAAATAATAATGGTGAGAGAAAAGGAATTTAAACTTAGGTTTCAAGGAACGTTTCACTAACACTTAACTAACAACCCAATACCTCATTTATTTCTTAAAAACACATAAATAATCTCAAAAATTAGGGCATGACCACTCTCTCTTGATTCCCAAACTCGATTCTACTAACCCCCAATTTTTGGGATGTTACAAAGTCGACCTCATATCAATCTTGGAGAAAACTGTGGCACCCCCAAATTGATCAAAAAGGTCGTTTATCCTCGATAAAGGGTACTTATTGTTCACAGTCAATTTGTTCAACTTACTATAATAAATACAAAGCCTCATCGACCCATCCTTCTTCACAAATAACATTGGAGCTCCCCACGGTGATACACTTGGCTTTATGAAGCCATGATGTAACAACTCTTGCAACGGCACTTTGAGCTCTTTAAGCTCCTTAGGTTCCATGTGATAGGGTGCAATGGACACCGGTGCTGTCCCAGGTAGCAACTCAATTCTGAATTCAACCTCATGTTTTGAAGGTAAACCAGGCAACTCTTTCGGAAAGACGCCTTGAAATTCTTTCACTACACGAGTATTCTCCAACATTGCACCATCCACATTTGTATCCAAGATGTACACTAAATAAGCCTCACATCCTTTATGAATCAGATTATTAGTTGCTAAGGCAGAGATCACATTCAATAAATGATTTGACGTTCCCCGATCATGATTACCTCATTCCCATCTGGAGTCCTTAAGGTAACCCATTTTGTATCACATTCAAGACTAACCTAATGCTCATTTAGCCAATCCATGCCCAAATTGAGATCAAATTCTCCAAATGGTAATTTCATTAGGTTTGTAAGAAATACCTCACCTTGGACTTGCAATGAACATCTCTTATAAATTTTGTTCACATGCACAGATTATCCTAAGGAACTAAGGATAGTTACATCACTTACAAACTCTTTTACCCGAATTCCCAGTTTATTAGCCATTTCACAAGACATATACGAGTGGGTAGATCTAATATCAATTAATGCAAAATAAGGAATGGCATTAATGGTAAAAGTACATGCTATCAGGTCTGTTACATCTCGATCCTCCCTACATCTAGCCGCATACACAAGTGTTGGATCTCTTGCATCTACTCGATTAACACCCTGACCTGGTGCTTGCTGCCTCTGTCTAGCATTTTTACCTCTGTTATGACCCAAATCTCTCAAGGCCTGCTGTCCAACTCTCTTGTTCGGGGCTCGGTTCTATCCTAGTGTTTGCATCTAATCATTAAGCTATAGACGGTCTTAGATCTTATGGTCCAGCAACCCACACTTCAAGCATGCTCCCATGCTCTTCCAGTAATCACCTGAATGCCTCTTGCCACAAGTGGCACAGTTATGAATTCTATCTCCAGCTGCAGCAACGTTCTGATGAGGTCAATCATCTCTAGCCCACTTAAATGGTTGCGGAGCCTGCACATTAAGGTCGGATTCTCTCTTTGCAGGAACTCTTGCTTGCTCCTTCCTTTCGCGCTTTATACGCCTAACATCCTCACAAATTTTGGTTTTCTCCACCAAAGCCTCGAAAACCATCTCTTGAAGCGAAGCCACTTGCATCATCAATTCTGACCTTAGCCCAAACTCAAATCGGGCGCAGTTATCCAGTTCATTCGCGACCATACCCGGAGCATAATGGCTAAGCCTCAAGAACTTAGCCTCGTATTCTATTATGGAAATGTCACCCTATCTAAGCTCAATGAATTCCAGTCTCCTAACCTCTACGCACCTCGTGCCCATATATTTCTTCTGGAAAGCCTCCAAAAAATATTCCCACGTCAATTGATCGACTTGGGTACATCTCACGATAGCCGACCACCAACGATAGGCTTCATCACATAGCAATGACACAGTCCCCTTAATTGTGCACTCCATATCATCTAAGATCCTATCCGTAGCCTCTAGCTAGTATTCAACTACGGTGAGGGTCGTCCCAACAGTGCCCTTAAACAACTCCACCCTACTTGAACGAAGTCTCTCAGCAATAGTGCCACGACTATTACCTCCAGTTTGAGCACCTACCACTTGCTCTAACACTGTAGCATGGCTTGCGATACAGCCTTGTTCACAGGCTCTTGTTGACTTTCCTCAACAGTGGGTGCGCATTCCACATTTTCCACTACTGGCTCAAGGGTTCGCACTTGGGATGTGGATGAGTCGACTAGGGTACCCTAACCCTGCTCTCCGCGACCTCTCATTCCTTGAGTTTTAACTCCACGAGTACTAATTTTAAGTTTTATGAACGTTTTCCAATAGAGATAAGTTATCACTTGAATATTTTTTTTAATCTAGGTTGTATTCTATTAGTTAACATTTATCTCACTATTTATTGTCTTCACAGTCTAGAGTTTTCAAAGTCTATAGTTTTCACAATCTACAATCTATAATTTTCACAGTCTATACTTTCAAATCTAAATAACAGTTACCTAATATCGGCTTTTGGAGTCTCAAATTTTTATTTGGCAATAATTTTAACATGTTGCATGTTTTTCCCCAAAAACACCTTTATATAATGCATGAAGTTTTTTCAAAACACTTTACCTGTAGTCTGAGTTTTGAGTCGGGTTCTGATACCACTAATTTTAATCCCTCAAACCGGGCCTAGATGTTACTACCCAATCTAAGCGATTACATGAGCCATAGGTACAGAGAAAACTTGAGTTGAAGTAAATTGGTTTAACCTTCGGAAAACATGTGCTAATAATGCTCTTAACCACGGGGTTTTTAATATAAATTTGACAGAACTCTTGTTTAATATTTGTAAAAAAATTTGATGATCCTCTAATACAAATTTGATAAATTGAGTTTGCAGAAAACAGTTTTATTAGGAAAAATGTCAAATTATTTAATCCATAATATAAAAATCCATGCAAATTGTCGAATGTCCAAAATTTAAAATCTGATGTCACAGTTCAATAGTACATCACAAAATAAAATCCCAAATAAAATTTATAAAGTTCATAAAAATCCAAAAGATAATAAAAATCCATAATCATGAAAATCATTTTTCGAGAGCATATCCGATGACTGATTATGAGTCCTAACCACAAGGATTACCTGAAACACGCAAGTAATGTGGGTGAGCTTTAAAACGCTCAGTGTGAGATCAACACAAATATATTTATATACATATAAAAAATATATGAATCAAACATCATAATATTCATGATTTATAACACTGATACTTATGTATGGACATACAGATGCATATTTAAAAACGATGCACATTTTATAGAAAGTTCCTACCCATCTCCGTTACACACCACATATCGAGTTCCCCAGAACTCGTCCATTAGTAACACCATTTGTGGACAAGCCACCGCTGATCTATAGGTAAACTGCCATTGATAACACTTTTGGGGATAATCCACTGCTAATATAGAGATAAACTGCCCCTGATAAATTTTATGGACAAGCCACCATTGATTTGTAGATATACTTCCACTACTTCCACCTTTCACAAATTCCCACCCCATGCGTGTGACATGGAAATTTCACTTTTACACACATGTGAATCACTTTTAACATTTAGGCATGTGGACATGCTGACATAATCACATTTTGCTAGTCATCACTTTAATATGTTTAGTCATACTTGTCACATTAGATCATAAATCTCAATATTCACATACTCACATATATATATATCACATACTTGAATCAACAAATATATCACATAAGCCATGCAACACATGTCCTGAGAACGATATTTACACATGCATCATTATTATAACAATAATCAAATCATGTCACATATCTCATGCGTTTCACAAAATGTATTTCGGATAGAGTCACTTACTTGGGTCCTTTGTAATGAGTTTTTCGGCTCCTCTTTGATTACTTAATGTACTTACAATTGGTTATAATTAATTTATTAAAAGATCAAAAATAACTATACCACCAACAATAAGTAGAATCGATCCCACACCTTTTATCGTAGTTCCGATTTGCCATAATCCTTCTTAATGATTTTGCTTTGATCTAACTCGAAAGACATATCTAACAAATGAGTAATGTTTATTGATTAGGATCCACTTGAAAATAATTTGTCACTGATAGATCGATAACTAATAGCCTCCCACAATTTTGGACCCTCGAAAAGATTATTTCCAATGTGAACTTAGGGGCCTCCCCTATGATTAACGTTTGGTCCTTCAAGATTGAAAGGAATAATATTAATACGATAATAAATAAATAATAAAATGTAATTGTCTCTATGACCAATATACTAATCGACCAAGGGATGAAATCACCAAGAGGATGGGTTTAGGATTAAAAAAACTCACACTTACAACTTCATTAAATCGGGATGGACAACTAATCGAATGAGGAACGAGATCGGAGAGTTGAGCGGCGATGACAACAGTACTACGGTATCGGTGCAGCGATGAGGGAGTGGTGGTCTGGCGATGAGTGAAGGAAAGAAAGTAGAGGCGTTCGGTGCAAAGGGAAGGAGTAAGAAGACAAAAATGGAGGAGGAGAGGAACCCATGGTGGTGCACGACGGTGGTCACAGCAACAATCGACGACGACGACGAAAAAGAAAGAGGAGAGAAGGGATGGTGCGATGATGACTAAAGGTGTGGCAATAGGTGGTGCTAGGGTCAGTCGTGGTGGAAAAATGGAGCAAAAGATGAAAAAGAGATAAGGTGGTGGTTAGAAAAAAGGAGAAAATAGATGAGTTTGTAGAGAAAATGAGAAAATGTGGAGGAGAGGGAGGTAGGGACGGCAAAGGGGGTTGGGAGTGAGAGGAATTGTTTGGTCAACAATGACTAGGTTCAATGAACCTTTACTAAATCCAAGGTATGAAGTTTTGGCAAGGGAGGGAGACATGGAGTGAAAAAGGGATCATGCACCCTCAACTTAAGGTAAGTTTGACTCTTAAATGAGGAAAGGAATCCTCCTAAATATGATGACTATAGGTGCACTGTAACACCGCTAACCCGTATCTTTCGTCGAATTAGGGTTACAGTGTATTACTGATCAACCAAAAACCATGCAACATAATACCGTTCAATAGCTTAAATATATATTAAACCGTTCATATAAATGCATATTGTCCCTAAATCGAGCCCTCGAGGCCCTAAAAATATCTTAGAAGCATATTGGGACCAATTGGAAACAATTTGAAATGTTTAGGAAAAAGATGCAAAATTTGCAAAACAGGGGTCACATGGCCGTGTGCCCAGACCGTGTGCCTGACATAGTTGAGACACTCCCGTGTCTCAGGCTGTGTAACCATCGAACTAGGGACACACGGCCGTGTCCCAGCCCGTGTCCTCATCGGTGTAACTATCTGAGTAGGGTCACACGGCCATGTCACACGCCCGTGTGCCAGGCCGTGTAACGCTTTGAGTTGCCCCACACGCCCGTATGCCAGGCCATGTGTTAGGCTGTGTAACTCACTAACTTGCACCCTAAGGAAACCCTTAGATGACACATGGCTGAAACACACGCCCATGTGGACCCAAATTTCCCTAAAATCAAGCCATGTCCAAAATCATTTCATGCATAACCTTTCAACCAATTCATACACACTTTAAATGTACCTAAACATTATCAAAATACCATTTTAAGATTCTAAATCAACTAACCAATATGTCATTCAAAGGCACCTCAAATGCATACAAACAACACCAACCTAAACATGTCAAAATTACCACATTTCGATCATCATATCCTAGCTCAACACTTACTAAAACATACCACATATTTACCATTCTGAATCCATGCAATACATACCATAAAGGACCTTATAAACATGCATAATAAGGTGACAAAAGTGACCCAATTTTTCAAAACATCAAATGGTACCAAACCAACATAACTTCCAAAGATTTATACATGCCAAAGCACCAACATCACATTCATCAAAATATCATTACAAATCACCCTATACATGCCATTATAAACCTTGTCCAAAATACATAAAATCTACAAAATTGACTTCTAGATAGTGTGATAGATCTCCGATGAGCTTCCAAACCGATCGAGCTTCTGATAATCTATAAACAAAGGAAAAAAACTACGTAAGCAATGAATGTTTAGTAAGTTCATATAAACCAAACTTAACTTACCATATCATTTGCATAATATAAAGCATAAGCATAAAATCAACCATAACCATAAGCTTGACATAAGCCTAAACAACAACATCAAGTTCACAAGTTAGTAACTTGTTCATATATATATGAAATTATCCATAGGATATCTGATTCATCATGTATAAACATAACATTTTGCGCCTTCAGTGTTCCATAATGTCATGATTCATTGCACTTACATACTTATCATTTCCTTTCCCTTTTCTTACCCATTGAACTATCTAGAATTACATCGGATACTAAGGAAAGCTCACATGATGACAAAGCTCACATGAAGTGTGCCTTTACATATGACCGTAAACTTTCCTTTACATCATTGCTCACACAAGCTATGAAATAAGCTTGATGACACAAGTTGTGAGTTAGAATGTAAGCTACACGATGTTGTTCACACGAGCTGTGGAGAATCTGCAACAAATGTAAGACCTCATCCATTGGTAGGACATTCAAGACCAACACCCGAAACATGAAATCCCTAATAACATGTCATTTGTATCCTAAGAATTCCTAATGTTCAATCGGGACTCAATGCCCGTCAATTCATAAGAGTATTGATATGTTTATATATATCGATCCATTTACACTATAAATAACAAAATAACATTAAATTTAAATAACATAAACACGATAATCGTTCATACAAACTTAACTGGACGACTAGGGGCGTAGTAGTTAGATCGAACTAATCCGAAGCTTTCGTCTTTCCTCGATTTAAGTCCGATTGAGGTTTATCTTGATCTAAATAGATAATTATATTCAATTAAGCACTTCAATTAACCTCAAATATTCAATTCAACCCATAACTCATATTTATGTAAAATTACCAATTTTCCCCTAACATTTTAACTTTTTCACAATTTAGTTCTTAAGTTTATAACTTAAAATCTAACCATTTTAATCTAAATCCATGTTAATCTAACATGCAAGGGACCTTGAAACAACTCATATGTACCATCATTTCACAATAAAACCCTAGAATTTATACCTTTAACAAATTAGTCCCAAATTCCAAAATTCAACAAAAATCACTTAACAAAACTTGTTAGTTTTTCAACAAAGATTCATAATCTATCATTTAACATCAAAACCATTCAAGAACATTCATGGCATAACCCTCAACCTTTAACAGTTTTACAAATTGACCCTCAGACTAGCTAGATTAAGCTACAATAAACTCAAAAATATAAAAATCATTAAAAACGGGGCCTGGAAACTCACCATGCAATCAAACTAAGCTTGGTCGAACTAATCACTCATCCATGGAGTTTCTTTCTCTTCAAAATAGGTTTTAGGCAAAAAAAAAGATGATACATTGTGTAATTTCTTTTAGGTTTTAACTTTGTTTGCCTATTTACCATATTAACCTTAAAAACTAACAAAATTTCAATAAAACCATGTCATGCACATCCACTAACTAATTAAATGGTTCATTTACCATTCAAGTCCTTTAGGTTAAGGTTTCATAGTCATTTGACCGTTTTAATTAATAGAACTCAGCTTTCTCACCTTTTACGATTAAGTCCTTTTCACTTAATTAATTATGCAAACATCAAAATTTCTTAATGAAATTTTAATACAACCTTAATATATTCCCATAGACATCAAATAACTAATAAAATAATAATTTACTCGTCAGAATTGTAGTTCCAAAACCATTGTTCCAATTTCACCGAAAACATGCTGTTACATGGACGACAACTCCTTAATGCACATGGAAAAATTTGTAAAAATTTAATTGAAGAGGTGTGAACAATAGGGCTTGAAACTTGGACCACTAGGATAGCTAAGGAGTTATTACACCGCAAGACTACACACTTCCTTATTCTTAAACTTGAGCAAATAATAATAATATGGGATGTGACAACTCAAAATATCAAGAAATATGATATTGGGCTATGCAAGTGTGACTATTTCATGACTTGTGCCCAATCTAGATATTAAGGATAAAATGATATAATACATGAAAAAATTGTTACAAAAAGGTTATGTCGAGTCACGACTTCTTATAACTTGGGTAGTAATGATGCTTTGCTAGATGTCAGCCATTACTTGTAATATTAGAAACGGTTAGTATTACTATTAACGTTAAAAGAGCCTATAGGGTCACACCCTATAGTTGAAGCGAACAGAATCCAAATACATTTGATATTGTATTTTGTTGTCACATGAATTAAATTATTTATTGACTTAATTTAATTTGATGGCTAAATATGAACACATTATACGTACAAACTTGTTGTACACAAATAGAGAAAATATTTAAAATTAATATATAAATTTGATTCATATAAAATATTAATTGTATATATTTTACTAAAATTATTAATATAAACAATTATAATAATTTAGTTTATATTAATAATTTTAGTAAAATATAAAAGGACATGGAAAGTGGTATTCTTTTGGAAAGAATATACTTTTTTTTCATGACTTTCAATTGTTTCTCTAATAATAAGGGAATAATCACGTTTTTCTTTCTGATATATGATATCAAAAGAAAATAAAAGGAAGATACGCCTTAGTGTGTTAGGGTTACCAAGAAAAAAAATAAGGTCTAGCAGTCATCTTTGAATTCTCTTTGAAATTGTTCAAAGAGTTTTTCTGTTTGTGGTTGACTGGGTGGACTATGTAAAGGATGAGACGCTTTTCATTGTAGCTTGGAATCGACATCGAATCAGCAACATCCTTTTATCGTTTTTCAATTAAAAAGATACATCTTCAACCTTATTCCAAACCGTTCCGTTCCTTGTATATGGATCCATTGCTGTGGATGATTGGAATAATTTTTCTGTTGCGCCACAGGGCATACTGATGGTCCCAACAGAAAAAAAAAGTTGAATCTTCAAGGACTATTCGATAATTTTAACTTTTCCTTAATTATCATCGATTTGATCTAATTCTCAATCTAAACAATTATTTTAGACAATTCATCATTACCAAACATTTTTATATAGTTCCATGATATGCATGAACCTATGTAATTCCATTATTTTGAATGCCCCTTAATTTTTTACATTTTATTCAATTTAGTCCCTAAAATCAAAATAACAATATCTTTCAATTTTGAGCTTTGGTTTCAAAATCAATCTCAATCACATCCCTTAGGGACCCTCTACTACCTATTATTATAGAAATTTTACCTCAATTTTCTATTTTATTCACTTAAGTCATTTTGTACAAAAGTAACAATTAAACATTACAATCTAGTCCTTTTTCACATCTAAGAATAAATTCTATCAATTTAACATCAATTTCTTCAAGAAATCAACAATGGAAACTTTTAAAAACTTTAACAATTTTGCAAATTGGTACTTGGGCTAGCTAAATCAAGCTCCCACGACTTCAAAAACATAAAAATTACAAGGAAAAGACTTAATTGAACAAACCAATTATCAATCGAAAGTTTGATGCCTCAAATCCTAATTTCCTTTTGTTTTTCTTACAAAGAATCGGTGGAGAAGATGAAATAAGGGTGGCAACTTCATTTTTTAACCTTTATATTTTAATTATAAGTTAATTAACCTTGTTTAATTAATTTAATCTTAATTAATTTAATCCTTAATCACCATTAATAAAAAATGAGTGGAAAATGACATCATCTTCCACTAGTTGATGTAAAAAAATGGTTTATTTACCATTTTGAATCCTTAGCTAATTAAAATTTTATAGAGACAAAATTTTTACAATTTAGTGTATTTACTTAAATTAAAAATTAATAGGAAAAATTAAAGGATCGACTTTACTAAAATATTACACCAACTTAATAAATATTTAATTTAATATTTACGAATCTAGTTTACGAAAATGGGGTTCTGAAACCACCTTAATCGACACCACTGAAAATAAGGTTATTACAACAACGATTGCAGACGTGGCAGTGCAATGTTAGCAAAAAAGAAAATTTTAAAAAAATAAAATAAAAAGTACTTTTAAAATAAGTACACAATAGATATGGACAAATGGTTGTCGATGTCATTTGAATATGGACACTCTTTTGTCCAGATACATTATGAAATTATAAAAATTATAAAAATCATTAAAATTATTATTTTTAATTTATAAAATTATTATAAATCAATTAAAATCATTAAACTAATAAAATTTATAAAAATAATTTATTATTTTTATATTTTAAATAAAAAATGAACATTAACAACTTATATCATAAAATTAAGATTAACAATTTTTGTTATAGTTTTTCCTTTCATTTTATTTCATTTTGTGCAAGTTATATTAGTCAAATAATTCAATCGAATATGAAAAATAAGGTTTTTTTCTAATTTTTTTATTTTAAATTAATTTCTAATAAATTTATAAATTATTTTTATATTTTTATGACTTTAATGAATTACTTTTTATAAATTTATAACATTTTATGTTTTAATTAATTTTATAAATTTTAATAATTTTAATAATTTTTAAATTTTTTATGTTATTTTATATTTTCAAATGAATCTAAGTAAATGGTATCCAAATTCAAATGAACTTGAACAATCATTTCTTCAAGTTCATTGATATACTTATTTTAAAAGAATTTAAAATAATTTTATCCAAATCCAAATGAATTTGAACAACCATTTGTCAAGGTTCATTGGTGTACTTATTTTTAAAAGATTTTTTATTTTTTTTCTGACCACGTCAACAATCAACGCTAATGTGAAACGTTATGACAGTTATTATTGGCTGACGGGACGTCTGTTAACAATCATGATAGTGTTGTCATTAGTTTCTAACCGTAAACGCTTCTCAAATAGTCTCATTGGTCCAACCTGTCAATTTAAGGACTTAATTGGTAACAAAAGGTTAAAAGGGAATTAATTGATTTTTTTTAAAAAAATTCAAGAGTTTATTTTTTACAGAAGATTTTTTTTAATTGAAAAATTCGTATATTCTCCTATTTAATTTTAAATCCATATAAAGTATAGCTTCTTATGAACAAATTTGCCATCAATTAAACTTTTATTCTTTTTACTTTATTTTGAAAATTAAAATAATTAACTCCTACTAAGCTTTAATAATCAACCAACTAAACAATCTATTTAGAAAGGAAACAAGAACAAGAACAAAGTTCCACAGACCAAGCTGACAAGCTTATAATATAAATATAGTTTCTAAAAGTAACGTTCATATATCCTTGTATTTTGGGTAATCTACCAGTAGAAGTAATCGGGAAAGGTTCTCATGAGCTCTCCACACACTTATTCTTAAAATCTCGCATGCAACTACTTCAGTATATCACCTGCATCAGAAAAAAATGTCCAAGGAGAATTTGTTGAAATAAGGAAAAAATAAATACGAACAATAATTTCCTTCAAGTGTGTACATATATATTAGTAGTATACAGGGGAAGAGAGAGAATACATGGTTCAAAGTTTGCAGTGCATTTCTCAGGCAGCTGCAGGGCCATGTTCCGATCGACACCAGATATAGGAGGGCCATTTACAATAACGCACAGACAGGGTTGCCCCAGAGCTTTGATGGCATTGCAGCAGGTCTCACTTGGTGGAATGGGGCTAAAGGGAGCAACTGCTGCTCTGCAGGGTATTAACTGCACGAGTGCTGAGAAGAATGTGCTGCTACAAGCATTGCCCTCGCCTTTATCCACAAAACCTGTTAGGACCAACCCAAAAAGAAAAACTGGCAGAACCTTGGAACCAAAAAACTTCATATTTGACCTCAAATGCTCTCCCTTTCCTCTTACAAGGAAATTGTACTGTAGCACAGCAGACATTTATGTGTGTGTGTGTATGAATAACACTCATGTCATGCCATTAGGCATATCTATCCTAACCATAGATCACGCATTTCATGCCGTCATCTCTATGCTACTTCTGCTTTCTGATCCGATTTCCATGGAGAAAACAACTTAAATTTCCTCAGATAGTAAAAGTAACAGTTAGTAAACCAAACTTCCATGACCTGTACATTGAGTATTTAGTATTTGGCATTAACTGATATTGGTAACTGAGAACTAAAGCGTGTCAAAAGAGATGGATTATGTTAATAAACTATTATCATCTTAGTGTTAGGCATACCACCGTACCTGTCATGATCAATTTTGCGGCATCAGAAATCCGTGCCAAAGCAGGACGTGGCTTTCCTCAAGTTTCTAAAACTTTAGAAACTACCTGTTTTATTTATCAACAATTTGCTGGATGTTAGACAATTTCACAAGCTAATCATAGTGTTTCATAATTTGAATTAGAGCTTTAAGAGTTAGATGTTGATCGTCCCTTACCATAACCTCACAACCATAAATGAAAAACATTAAAGCCAAACTTTTTATCGAGGCTGTTTTACTTTTATCATCGATGTCAATTGTACAGCTTATGCATCTGTACATAAGTAAGACCGTAGCCCAAATACTTTTTTTTAAAATTATTCTTATTTATATTTGGAATTGATTCTGTCAGAGGAGAGTTGTAAACAATTCGTCCGGGTTTGCGTAATGCAATTAAAGTTTAGTTATTATCGCACAAGCTGAAAGAATTTGTCAATCTGATTGAATGTGCGAAAATGGTTGAAAAGGTCATGGGCCTAGATAAAAAGACCAAGCCCTCCCGAACCTTCAGGAAAAGACCATGGACTTCTAGTTCGCATCCATTGCTGTGTATCAACGATTTATTTGATTAGTTGAAATCTGCATCAGTCTTCACCAAAATTGATTTGAGATCAGGATATTATAATTTAAAAGTGAAGGATAGTGACGTACCAAAAACAATGTTTCGTATGCGATATGGTCACCATGAATTTCTTGTGATGCCATTCGGGCTGATGAATACACCTGTGGCATTCATGGACCTCATTAATAGCATTTTCCAGCCCTATGTAGATCAATTCATGATTTATTTATTGATGATATCCTGATATAGTCGAGATCAGAGGCTGAGCATGATAAGCATTTGAGTATCGTATTGTAAGTGTTGCGTGAGAAAGAACTTTTTGGGAAGCTCAGTAAATTTGAGTTCTGGTTACCTGAAGTGGTATTTCTAGGGCGTGTTATCTCAGCCAAGGGAATTCGGGTTGACCTAAAAAGATTGAAGTTATTCTTCAGTGGAAAGCATCGAAAAATGTATCGGAGATTCGAAACTTCCTTGACTTGGTCGGTTATTACAGGAGATTCATGAATGAGTTTTCCAAAATAGCTTTGTTTATGACAAAGCTCTTGCATAAGAATGCGTCATTTGTGTGGGATAGTCAGTGTCTAGACAGTTTGAGAAGTTGGAAGCTATGTTGACAGAAGCATCAATCCTGACTTTGCCTGAGTCAGGGAAAGAATTTTTTTTTTCAGTGATGCCTCATTTAATGTTTTTTTCTAAAAATAAGAACTTGGTTATAATACTTAAAGTAATAAACATTCAATCAAAATTGTACATTTTCGATTCATTTAGGATGAACGCTTCAACTAAGTAGTCTTTTCCACTATACTCAAGCTCACATCTGTCGAATGTGGGTTCACTTGGTTATAAGTATAATACTTTGCATGGGAGTTATCAGTGTTTGAATTGATAGTAAATTGTATACGAATGAGTCTTATTGATGTTCTTATGTTCTAAAAGTAATAGTTACTGCTGGTTCGAGATGGATTCTGAATCTGGAGTTTTGAACTACCGTTAGTGAAAATCAAATGGGTCTCTACTCTGACTCTTCATGTTTATTATTCATACTGAAGTGTATCTATATGAGAGTGATCAATCTAGAACCTGGAAACCATGGATAGTATAGTATGAATATGATACTTATACAGCTATAGGGATAAAGTTATAATTAGATAATGATATAGGTTAGTTTGTTCGAGAATAAGTTTTATAGGATGTAAGAAGAGTGTCATGAACTTATGAAAACTTGGGTTTGGGATGTGTCTGGTTCGTAGAGTTGGAAATGTGAGTCGAGTCACCACAGTGGTAAAATAAAGAAGTCCGTCGAGACTGTAAAAACAAACTCCAATATGAAACTTTGTAGGAAAAATTTCATGGCCATGGCATACTCTGAAAAAGATCTGTTAAATGGAATTTTATCTAATGGGATTCTCTACGTGTCCTAAGGCAATGATGGGCAAACCTCACTTAATGTGAGTTTAGGCAAATTCATATCGCAAACATAGCAGTTTTGATATGCCTATGTCGTATCGTGTTAGCCTTTGTGGCATGCTTTATATACATATAGCCTTTGTGGCATGCTCTATATGGATCACCTTTGTGGCGTATTCTGTAACAAGGACCTATGGTGTGTACAGTATATCATTTTTTTTATATTCAATGTGTGTTGTGAAGTCCATCAGAACAGTAAACATGAGACTCTAAATGTTGCTTGTATGACATGTTCTGTTATGTCTATGTGGCATGAACTATCAGGAATGTCTAGTAAGAGTTGACTATGAATGTTTGTCATTATTGTAATATATGATTAAATTCTTTTAGCTCTATAATAAAAAAAGCTAATATGAGGTATTGAAACGTTCTAAGCTTTGCGTGACTAAGTCTTAAGGGTTTCCATGAAAAAGATATGTGTATCTATATGTTAAGAAGGGTATTCATTCTGATGATCTATAAATATGGTAATTGATGGGTATTGTATCTTCTTCTAGAATTATTCTAAATCTGAGTTAATGTTATCTTGAATTATGGGATTCTAATATATCACGTTATGGAATTCATCAGAGTGGTCTATGCAGTGATTTTTCAGTATGGATATGTGTGGTACTGAATCAGGGTTTGTCTGAGTATGAATTGATGGTATTATATTCTGCATAAGTATTCGCCAAACATATATGTTTTCGCTTGTTATAAATGTCAGTGAACAACTGTTTGAAATAAGACTATGGGTTAAGGCATGGATTGTTGGAAGTGATTACTGAGAGTATGTTTTGTTAATATTGTTGTGGGACAATAGACTTATGACACATTTGGAAGGATTCCTTAGTTAGCTAGATAAGTAAGACTAAGTATGACAAAAGTATAATAGCTAGTATATACAAGAATGGTAAACTATGAAGGTCCGCCGAAAAAAATGATACAAAATAATTAGCACCCAACAATTCATATAAGACCACAAATTATCCATCAAGGTAATGAGCTCACTAAGTATTCCTATACTTATAAAATTTTTTATTGCTTTTCATGTAATTGAGAAGAGACTTCGCTTAGAGGGACGACGCCAAGAGTTCGACAAGGTGGTGACACAGTGAGCTATTATGCATACAGTGGATGTGTGGCGTAGTTAGGGATACGCCTGTCAAGTCTATATTAAATAAACTTCCATTTTGTAAGGATTCGAATCGAGTTTTTTGTAATAAAATTACTTTAAGTTATTTCCCTTGTTTTCATACAATAAGTTTATAATAAATGTGTCAAATAACAAGTTTAAATGAATGAGAAATTGTAAACTGTTTTTTTTATTTAGTAAACCTGTGTTGTAACACCCGAGATCCAAACCCAGTGAATCGGGTCAGATTTGAGGTGTTAAAAATCAGACATATACAATTAGGCTCTAGTAATTGCAATTATGTTCAGAAGTATCGTATAATAGTCATTTTTAGTGGTATTGGAAACAGTGGTTTCGGGACCATAATTCCAATTAGCGATGCAGTAAATATTATTTATTTAATATTTACAACTCTACATTAGTGTCATATTAAAATTTGGTTAAGAAATTTTAATGTTTAGATAGTTAATTAAGTAAAAAAGATTAAATCGTAAAAGCTACAAAAGTAAATCATTATTAGTTTATTTGTTTCTAATGGTTAAGAAAACATAAAATGAGGGTTTTAAAAGGTAAATAAACCTTATACCATGATTAGTGGACGATTTGGACAAGGCATTATATGAAATTTAATTTCTTTTTAAGGTTAAATTTGTAATTTAATAATTAAGCATAATTAAAATAGACAAAAGACATCATCTTCTCCATTCTTGTCTTCTTGAACCAAAAATCACCATCAACAAGAGCTTGAGAATCAACCAAGCTTTCTTTATCATGCATGGTATGTAAATTTGGCCCGTTTTAATGATTTTTATATTTTTAAGATCGTTTTAGCTTAATCTAGCTAACCCGGGGATTAATTTGTAAAATTTTTAAATGTTTTGAAATGTGTCATTGTTGTGTTTGTGAATTTTTTGAATTTTGATGGTAGATTTATAAGTTGGATAGCTAAATAAGACTATTTTGTAAAGTAATTTTAGTGATTTTAATGTTTAAGGACTAAACTATTTAATTACTAAAACTTCATGAAATTCTTGTGAAATTATGATAAATGTGGGTTGTACAGGGACTATAAGAAATTTGGCCAACTTGGTTTAGGCTTAATTATTTAATTTGAAAGTTTTGGGTTTAGAAACTAATTTGCATAAATGGTGAAGTTTTGGGTTATTTTGTAAAATATGAATAAAAAGGATTAAATGTATATTTTAATTATTTAATTTGTTTTAAATGGTTAATTGAGTTAAAACTATTATTTAGATCAAGAAAAATTGTTTTAAATGGTTAATTGGGTTAAAACTATTATTTAGATCAAGAAACAAATCAACCGGACACAAATCATGGAAAACCAAGTTAACGAAATAATCGTTGGCAATGTATTTGTAATTTTTAATAGGTAAGTCCGTATGTTGATTAAACTAGTAAATTGTTGTTTTTGATGATTTATTTATTGTTATACATATTGTGAATGAGTTAAATTTATTGATATTTGGTAATTAGTGAATTGGACTAAACTACAGTATTTGTTAAATTGATGATTATGTATGAAAAGTGAGAACTATATGGATGTGTGCTTGTAATGGTTTACAGTGAATAAAGTTAAATGAATTGAATGTGTAATGTGGCCCATATGAAACTCGTGAATACTTAGGATACAAATGATATGCCATTAGGGGTATTTACCGTTTCGGGTGTTGGTCATAATGTCCGACCGATGGCTGAGGTCCTACATTTGGTAATACAGTTACAGCTTGTGTGAGCATCAATCCCATGTATCCGAGGTTATTTCATTTGGTTCATCGGGTGATAAATGTGTAAATAGAAATAGATATATGAAATGGTTATTTGAAATTTAGTCATGTGAATGCAAAATTTTGATATGAACAATTGAAGTGAAATGTGTTATTTTAAATGAACATGGGATGAATTAATTAAGTTCTATATGCATTTTATTATAAATGTATCATGTCATGTTTATGTTATATGTGTGTATTTATAAATTCACTAACCTTGTGAGGTTGTTGTGTGTATAAGAAATAAGTGAGCTTATGAGCTAATTAATGAAATTATGTCTAAATTGTTTAAGTTGATTCCTATTTAGTAAGTTTAAGTTTAAGTTTTATGCAAACTTACTAAGCATTGAATTGTTTATGTTTGTTGCATTCTTTCTTTGTAGATCTTCGAAAGTCACGGTCGGTTTGAAGTTCATGTCGGAGCTCACACTATCCGTTTATTGACTCAGTAGTTAATTCAGTCATTTTGGTTTGGTTATAAATGGCATGTACTAGGATTTTTAAATGTGAATATGTATAACTTAGTTGCCTTGTGTTTTGGTTGTAAAGGTGAATGTGTACTTATTGGCACTTTTGGCTTAAGTATGTCATTATATATGTGCTTATGATCAAGTTGATTAATGCTTTGTGTGATTGGATTGAAATATGGTAAGCTACAATGGTATGAATGCTAAGTGTATGATTGTGATTGATGAATGTGTAATGGTTTAATACTTAAATTGTGGTACCAATTAGGCCATATTGATTAGTCACTTAGGTTGGATGTTTTTGGTATGTTTAAATGTGTTTTGAATAGATGAAAATGGATGGAAATGGTATGGCTTGGAACCTAAGAAATGGTAGTTGAAATGGCTTGGTTTTGAAGTTATTTTAGATGCACACGGTCTGCAACACGATCGTCTGCCACACACGGTCACCCCACACGGCCATGTGGCTTACTTGATTTTTAGTGCAAGATTGCTGATCTGTCGTAATTTGATGTAGCAGATTAAACTAGTTTTCGTACTTGAGGAGCTTGAATACAAGAACTTTTATTATGTTTTAGTTAAGCTTTTATATTTTAGTTTCAATTCAATAAAAAAATGTATTTTGAGTCTTTTATTGACCTTAGAGGCCAAATGAGGCCTGAAGGCGAGGTAACATACTTAGTAAGTGTGCAAGAGACCATTCAAAGGTGTAAGATATCAAAGTTGGTCACTGTGAGGTTGAGAAAGAAGTAGTTATTCCTGACTTAATAGTTTAGTGGAATAACAAGAGATCCTGCTAGGGTAATGACTAGTTGATTGAATAGAAACCTGAAATAGGAATTAGTCATGACCACTGAAGCGAGCTAATCACCGATGCCTATAATTAATTAAAGTCTATAAATTAAGTTTTCCGAAGTCCTTTATATTTATTTTTTTATTTTTTATTTAATTATTTATAAAAATCCAAAAATATTTACTTTATGCTTTATCGTAATATAATTTGTTTAAATTACTAATTACATCTATTTACGTTTAGGTTGACATAAAATTATTAATTCACCTCCCTTGGGTACGATCCTCAGAGTACTTACTTCGTTGTAAAAACCATATTATAACCTAACTCGTATACTTGCAGACACCGCCTCGATTTCATATCTTTTATTTGCAGTATTCACACTCTAGAAGTTAGTACGTCCAGAGGCGGTCACTTAAATTTCTCTCAGAGATCTTATAAACGTTACTATTCTGCCTTGCAAATCTATTTTGGCGGCTACCCACTTCGGTATAGATTTTCTATGATTTCTTTTGGACATCTGTCGATTCCTGATTAGGAAATTGAAACAATCGCCTGAGACTTAGTTGTTAACTCATCATTAATCTTATTTATTTCCCTACGGTAGTTGGCATTTTCTGGCTAAGGGAAGCCAACGATTACCATCGGTTGAACTCCCCGTGCACGTCTAACTTTTCCTATAAATTGGTACACTCGACGTTCATTTTTCCTTAAACCTACAAAGCATTCCTTCTTACTCTACTATTTTCTTGCTTTAATCATCTGTTCTAAACATTTATCCTCTTCTCCTTTTGTTTCCACTTCTATAAATGACTTGATCTTCTCTACTAGGAGACCATTTCTATGCCTGGAAAACTCAATCCCTATCATTCTATTTCTATATGGCTTTCTCAAAATTTGAGGATAAATTCCCCAAAAGTAACATCCTATTATCCACCATGTTGGGAAATGTGTCCATATTGTAGTAAACATGTAATTTTTTTATATTTATATGAACAATGAATAAATAAAAAAATTAATTTCACATTTCACTATTATGTTTTTTGTATTTTTTGTCTTTTATATTTTGCATGCATAGCAAATTTGTGACAAGTAAATATTAGCTCATTGATTGTCTAAAGTTCAAACTGAAGATAAGTGACATTCTAAATAATGTTTACATTTCAAGAAAGACAACTTACTTCAGTAGATAATCTAAATAAGTCCATAATCCCATAAAAGGATCAAAGTGAGAATTTTTTTCAAATATTGAGAAGGATTATTATGTCATCTACAATTCCAATTGGAAAGATGGCTAGTCTCGGCTATCGGAGCAGTTGACTCCACGAGTAGAGACATAGATGTATTCATTGGTAGAATGATACATTAGATTGGACCAAGATGAATTAATTTTGAATCCATTTGTGAATCAGTTCACTTGTGATGTTCATGGTGTGATTTACCTAAATCTTAAGTTAGTCAATGACCATGCATATGCAACTCATGTGCTTTGATATAAGTGGAAGCTTATACTCTAAAGATGATCAAGCCCATTGCCGGTATGCTGGGTACATGACTTGTGTATGGCATGGCTTTACTAGCAATAGTGAAATTCATAGCTCAATTAAAGAGTTAATGATATCCTCTCATTGACATTGTGTGGATTGATAAATATGGAACGTGGCCACGAGTTGCTTGTTCTCGAACTAGCAATTTATCACAGTCATTTGTTGATAATGATCATAGTAATCATTAAGAATATACTATGCTAATAATGAGATAAAATAGGGTTGTATTAAGTGAATGGATTTAACTCAAAGGAATCAAGGATATCATCTGAATGTAACACACACATGACGAGGTCATTAGACAAAACAGTTAGATGAATTGCTTTCGTAAAGAGTATACAATAAGGAGTTTTCAATCAAGGTACTTCTTGTGGATTGACTCCATGATTAAGTAATTGCAAATTATTGGAATGATTCTCTTGGACATAATTGCAATCACCAGAGCCTAATTGTATATGTCTGATTGGTCCATCCGCTAGCTCAACAAAACCTCGATCGTACTGCATTTGAATTAGAAGAAAAATTCTATGACTTTGGGAATAATTTAATTAAGTTGATTTACTTGATGTGGAATTAAATTAAGTGGTCGTGAGAATATTTCAACTAGAGAATTTGATTAAAGAATTTTTTTGAAAAAATAATTTGGAAAATCTGAATGATTTTTTGAAAAATTAATTTTGTTCAATTAAAGTTAAATTAATCAAATCAATTAAAATTAATATCATATTTTTGAAAATTAATTTTCAAATCAGACAATTGGCCCAATGGGTAATTGAACTTGAAAATTGGACCTGAGATCGTAAATTTTGCTCCGGAGCCTAAAATCGAGACCAAGACCCAAAAAACTAGTCGAACTGGGCCCGATATGTGAAACCGGGCCGATGGTGCAATCGATGGCTAGACCGGACTGGTCAGGTCGTCATTGACCTGGATTGAACCGGCAACAGCCGAACCAGATCGAGGTGTCGTAAGGGTTTTGCACCTGGATCACTGGACACGGTGGTGCTAGTAGCTGCGATGACGGCGTCTCGGTGACTGGCGGTGGTTGGTCATTAGTGATTGACTAGTGGAAGAGTTATATTCCTATTGAAATTCTACCAGAGAATTTGATTTTAGATTAACTATTCCAAAAATAATATTATTTTAATAGTTTAGTATTAAATTTAATTTAATACTTATCTTAATAGTATTTTATTAATTTAATATTAAAGTTGTAATAGGCCCAATTTTCCCGACCTGTTAGTGAAATAAACAAAATAAAAAAAGAAAACCAAAATTTTAAATAGGCCACAGTCCAAATTACAATGGGCTCAAGCGGCCCGAACACAAAATACCCAAAATGACACCTAAACTACATTTAGCCCAACTATCATGGCCCAACGCAGCCGAACACAACCAGAAACCCTAGCAGCAATGGTGAGCCTCTAGCGCCGCAGCCACCAGGGTTCTCCGTACACTCCAGCTGGCCTCCGTACCTGCAACGAACAGAGGCAGACAAAACAACAACGAAGAATAGCAAGAAATGACAGCAAATAATGCGAGATTTTTTCTGTAATTTTTCTTTTTATTTTATTCTATTGTTTTTCAGCCATATAAAGCCATTTTCCAGAATTTGTAAGGGGTTACACACGAGACCAATACACAAAAAAGAATCAAAAAGCAATAGACTAAGTTTTGAAGGTGTTCTTTCCCTATTTTTCTCTCTGTTTTTTTTCTTTTTCTGCTTTTTTCTTTATTATTAATCGTGTAAAAAAAAGAAAGATGAAGAGTCGAGGTCGAGAAACTTACCTCGCGGTCGAACCTCGGTTCCCTCCACCGCAATTGGAGGCAGGCAAAGGCGAGGGGGCTCTCAAACGGCCTGTTGTTTGAACGGCGTGCAGAGGGAGTCTTTAGTTCTTTTTTAGGGTTTTATCTTTGTAAAAAAATTAAAATGGCTACTGATTTAGGGTTTAGTTAGTTTTTACATAACCAAAGAAACGACGTCGTTTTGGGCCTGCTTAAGTGGCCTTAAAACGACGCCGTTTAGAGGCTTGCAACCCGCGCGATGACCCGACCCGAGGAAGGATCAGCGCGTTTTGCCCTCTGTTGGGAGATTTGCGCAAATGGTCCTCTCTCTTTTGTGGCGTGTTCAAATCAATTCTTTCCTTTTTTAATTTCGCCCTTTAATTTGATTTTCGTTTTATTTTAGTCCATACCGCAACGCAGCGTTTTGGAGGGCGGGGATATTTTCTGCTTTACTCCCTCCTTGTTCCTCGCGCACCCGATTCGGCCCCTTTTCATTTTTATTTATTGCGGATTGGCCTCAGAATTTCTGTTTTCATTCCAATTTAGTCATGATTGATACTTTTTGCTATTAATTAATTTACTATTATTTTTTTATTACTATTTATTATTGTTATCATTATTATATTTGATTACATTTCTATTTACTTGTTTATGTATATATATATTACTTTATTATTTAGTACTATTTTTAAACTATTTTTATTATACATATATGTATGTACGTAATGTATATATTATTTAATTTTAATTTATATATATTTTTATACCTATTTCTATATATATAGATACTTTACTTCTTTTAAATGTCTACATATATTTAATTTATTTCACTTTTGCATATTAGTATATATTATTACTTACATGAAGCTTTTCAATCCCTATATATTACTTATCTTAAATTAATATATGTATATTATTTTATGTATTTGATTTTCTTATTATATCATATTTATTTTAAAATTTATTTGGATACTATTATTTTATGTAATATTTATTTTAACCTTATTTTTAATTTATTTCAAATTTCCATATATATATGATTTATTTTAAATATATTTTAATAAATAATTTCCTTCCTTCATGTTATTTTATTCTTCAAAACTTGTTGCATATTTTTGTATTAATTTGCTTGGAGCTTCATTTAAGAATAGTTTTAGTTCATTAGCTTTTGAATATTAAAGTTATTATTTGTATAAGATGTGAGATAATTGCTCTTACGTGTATTGTATTGCTTGCTTGTATCTATCGATTCTTTGTCGTTCATTAGTGTACATTAATTTATGAATCACCATTTCGCGTTGTACGTTATTATTTCATGGTTTTTATTTGTTCAAAAGATTACGTTTAATATCATTCAAATATAGAGAGCATTTTTATTCAAAAAGTTTTGTAAAAATAACGCGACAATCGAAATTTTGGATCCTCGAAAAGATTGTGTCGTAACTTACTGGATTCCAATCTTCCTTTTTGAATCTAAGAAACCGAGCATCCTTTTTAATTAAAACATAAATAAAAAGCTCATTCTCGGGAATTCGATACGTTGTGTCCTAACGCATTGGATATGACATGTTGTTTCCTCGAGACGAGGATTTTTTTGAAAATAAAGGCAATATTCGATATTTAGGAATTTTATGAAATCGAACCCTAACTTACTAGGTTTTGATTTTCTCATTTGACCCAAATAATCAGATATCCTTCTCAAAATGCATAGGTTTTAAAAGTAAAACTTAATTTTGAGGATTTGAAATGTTGCACTCTAACTTACCGAGTGTAACAATTTATTTCTTTGAAATAAGTGTGCCTTATTATCCAATTCATTTTATTCAAGATAAAAGGATCGTATTTTAAAATCTTTTCAAAATTTTGACACTAAGACATTAAACAATCGATTTGGTACCAATTTTGGGCGTTACGAGGGTGCTAACCCTTCCTCGTGCGTAACCGACTCCTGGACCTATTTTCTCAAATCTCATAGACCTAAAATTATTTTCAAGGTGATCTGATCACACCTCACCCCAATAAAGGATCAGTGGCGACTCTAATTTTTGTTTTTTAGTCGACAACTAAATTTTTATTTTCGAAAAAAGTGGTTTCGAAAAAAGTGATTACCTTAATATTAAATTTAATTTAATGTTTATCTTGTAGATAAACATTCTACTATTTTAATAAGATTTAATATTAAATTTAATCTAATATTTATAGCCTAATATTTATCTTGCTAAATATTATATTAATTTAATATTATAGTGATTAATTTTAATCATAGTTGAACTCTCTAAACTCTCCCTATATAAAGAGAGCCTTGAGCCATTATTTACACACTTGAATTCAAGAGAAAGTTATAGAGAGAAAATTCTCTAAAGAGATTATTCTAGAAAATTTCTAAAGATATTTTACTGATTTACAACCTCATCCAAAAGTTTAGAGAATTTGTAAAATTACCCTACTGGTAATTTTTGTGAAAATTTTTTTGATTTGAAACAAGCCCACACTCGGCAAACGTGAGCTTGAGGATAGCTGAGAAGACTACTTGGTCGAAGCGCTCATGCTAGACGAATAAAAAGCGTTCAATTTTGATTAAGTGTTTATTACTTTAGATATCACAACCATGATCTTGTTTCGGAAAAATTTTTAAAACTCTAATTTTCCCCCTAAATTTATTTTTCGCTGTATTTTCTAAACATGTTTTTCTAACAATTGGTATTAAAGCCAGGTTGTATTCTATCTACAAGTTTAAACAGATAATCAAAATAAATTTCACTTCTTCTTGAATGATTTGATTACATAGAAAGTGACATCCTTTAGATCTTATGCACATTTTGAGTTATATATGGGAATATATGCGATATTATATATTTTTATATAATTATTTTTTACCGAGGTTGAGGTTTTTAGGAAATAGACCGTGGACTATCATCTCTATGTATGGTTATATTTTTTAAAAATTCATAGAATTCTTATGAGCCGAAAATGGGCATATGACTTAAATGTAATTTTTTCAAAAGGATTACATGACGAGGAAAAGATGAGATGGCAGTTGAAGACCCAATGAATGTCTTGTGGTGAAAATTTATGTAATTTTATTTTTCCATTTATTTTCTAGAAATTGAACTGTGGAAACCTTGGCTGGAAATTTTATTTTAATTACATATCTCATTATATATCTGTTTTATAATTGTTTAAAATATTTATATTATGTAATGTTATAATTGTGATATATATATGAGATGATCCACAATTGATCAATTAAAAATAAGAAGTGTGGTAATGAGAATATACATGTGTTGTGTTGTATTATTCTATTCACTTTTTTAGGTTATTCGATAACTGTGAAAAGTGTGGTAATAAAAAAGTGAATGTCTAAGATTGGCTCTGGCTAGGAAAAACTTGATTTTTAAGCAGTCAAATTTGACTCACCTCTCTTTCCTGGGACCCTATTTGGTGCACGATTCACATTCACTTCTTCGATTTTTCCCTTAAAAGAAAAATTGTGGAGAATTAAAATTGTTTGTTTTTATTATTAATTGATTCTGACAAATGAATGTGAATATTATAAATTGTCCATAGCATGCCATGTATATATTAGAAGTATGTAAAAATTCCACTAAAACTATTGTATGATCATTCCTGAAATTTGGGATAACAAAACCTTACACGTTTTTAAAATATTGAGTGGGAGAATGTCCTTAAAGATTTATGGCCTCCATTGATGGTCCCTAAGTGATAGCATGACAAAGTTTTGAGTCGGTTCCTACCCTAGCCACACCATAAGGTAAACATTGTCATGTGGGTTCACTAGATGGGATTTCCTTTTAAGGACAACTAGTCATGCATAACTTTCAGAGAGATTATCCTGAGATGACTCACAAATGAAAGCATGTTCATCATGGGTGTTGAGTCAATGATTACACACTAAGCGGTCGTTAAACGGTCATCTCTTATTAAATAGTTTCCCAAGAAATGATATTTAAGCTAGATATGCTGGTCAAATATTAAACGGTCGTTAGTTCGTTTGGAGTCTTAAGAATTAAGATTCAGAAACCGATTGGATGTAGTCCATGTTCTTACTAGTTAATCACGAGACCCCAAGGCAACATGGTTGACAGGTGTGAGAATGATCGTAGCAATGAAAAAATTTTAAGGTTTTAATACAAGAAGCATGCATCATACTGCATTCTTGACATGTTGCTGAAATGAAAAAAATTTGCTTAATACAAATATAGTAATTAGTGAAATCTTTATTTTTTTAAATTCAAATATGTCACCTACTTCTCTTGTTAACATTCTTATTGAGAATAAATTAAATGGGTATAACTTTCGAGAATGGAAACAGAACTTCCTGATAGTTCTTAACACAAATTCATTAGTGAAAAAACGTGCCCTCTTGAAGCTCAGCTTAAAGCGAAGAAATCTTTGGAGAGATTCTAACTCGATTGCTCGATGTTGCAAAAGCAATACAAGAATTTTCTTACTGCCGAAGATATCACGAAAAATTTTGAGGATTTGCTCAGAGAATTGGCTCGACAATCAGCTATTACAAATTTGATGAAATCTCAACAGAAAACTGGCACTCTAGTCAAAGAACATATGCTTAAGATTATGGGATTCTTTACAGAAGCGAAGGAAAATGGGGTTGAACTAGACATGAACACTCAAATTGAAATAGTGTTAAAATCCTTAACAAATAAGTTTGTTGGTTTTAGGCCCGCTTACAACTTGGGGAACAAGGCGCTTACGTGACTCAGCTCATGAAGGAATTACAATCCTATGAGTTGATGTTGAATGGTGGTAAGTCAGTTCAGGAGAAACCTAAGGCAAACTTAGCTTAGGGAAAGAAGAAACTGACTAAGTCTTCGGTTCCACCTCGTGTGGATAGGAAGAAGGCTAAGAAGTCAAAAGATCCTAAAAAGATCAAATGTTTCTTCTGCAATAGAAAAGGGCATTTCAAATCAAAATGCAATGAGTATTTGGATTACCTTCCCGAAAAATGTAAAGGTATGGAACTCTTTGTGGTTGAAGCTTGCTTAGTGGAAGAATCAACTGACAATTGGGTTATTGATTCTGGGGTCACTAACCATGTGTGTGTTTCTTTACAGGGTTTAGTGAAACGAGAAGTATACGTGATAGGAGCCTCTCATTACGGACCAGAGATAGGAGTTATATTTCAGCTGAAATAGTGGGAGAAGTTATTTTACACTTTGATAATTTTAGGAAGATTGTTTTAAAGAACGTGTTTTATGTACCTCATTTAGGAGGAATTTAATTTCTGTAGCATGTTTATTTTATGATGGTTATACCGTGACATTCAATAAAGGGATTGTTATTCACAGAAATTGTTCTTTAATTTGTAATAGATGGATGGAAAACAATATCTACTTTATCAAACCAAATAACTAATCGATGCTTCAAACTGAAATAATGAATAAAAAGCTTAAAAATTCTCACTCCAATGAGGGGTACCTATGGCATTTAAAACTTGGTCATATTAACCAAGAAAAAATCACTAGACTCATGAAAGATGGTCCCTTAAGTATGCTTAAGGAAGTTAGTCTTCCACAATGTGAATCTTGTTTGGATGGTAAAATGACTAAGAGGTCTTTTAATGCGAAAGGTACAAGGGCCAACCAACCTTTAGAACTTGGGCACACTGATGTATATGGTCCCATAAGCATCAATACCCGATGAAGTTACTATTATTACGTGACTTTTATCGATGACTATTCTCAATATGGATATGTGTATCTAATGCATCACAAAAGCAAAACCTTTTATAAATTTCGAGAGTTTCATGCGAAAGTGAAAAGCAATTAGATTTATCCATAAAGAATCTTTGATCTGACAGAGGTGGGGAATATTTTTTCTGATGAGTTCTTAGGATACCTCATAAAGAATGGGATTTTATCCCAATTGATTGCATCGAGCACTCCGCAGTAGAATGGCATAGCTGAGAGAAGGAATAGAACCTTACTTGACATGGTTCGTTCAATGTTACGCTATTCACAACTTCCTACTTCCTTTTACGGATATGAGATACAAACGGCTTGATATATTCTGAATGATGTGCCAACCAAGTCTTCTTGTAAAACACCTTATGAGCTATGGCATGAAAACAAGCCCGCTCTAAATCACTTTAGAATATGGGGTTGTCTAGCACACGTTCTGGATAAGGATGCAAAGAAGTTGGATGCACAGATAGAATTATGCATGTTTGTAGGATATCCAAAAGGAACAAAGGGATGATTATTCTACAATCCGAAAGATAATATGATTGAAGTTTCTACTCATGCTACTTTGCTTGAGGAAAGCTACATGGATAACTTTAAGCCTCGAAATAAAGTGGTACTCGAGGACCTTTTGGGAGTGGTAAAACAATCACTAAGTTTACTTCTCGAGAAAGTTGTAGAAAAACCTACAAACAATCAACAGCATAGGGGAAGCCGTCGTGGTAGGAGAGTTTCTAAAAAACCAAACTTCTTCATCTATGATGGTAGTATTTATAATACGAAAGTCAATCATGAGGATAATGATCCACTCACTTACAAAGAGGCTATGCAGGATGTTGATTCCAAACTCTGGAAATAGGCCATGGATTCCGAGATGGATTATATGAAATCCAATACAGTGTGGGAACTTTTAGACTTACTAATTGGGATTAAACCCATAGGGTGTAAGTGGATCTACAAGAAGAAGAGAAATATGGAAGGGAAAGTGGAAACACACAAAGCTAGACTTGTAGGGAAAGGCTACACACAGAAAGAAGGTATCGATTATGATGAGACCTTTTCTCTAGTAGCCATGCTCAAGTCTATCCACATACTCTTATCCATTGCCACTGCTCTCGATTACGAGATCTGGCAAATGGATGTCAAGACAGAATTCTTAAATGGTTATCTTGATGAGACCATTTACATGGCTCAACCCACTGGCTATGTTGTCAAAGGAAAGGAGCAAAAATTTTGCAAACTGTTAAGATCCATGTATGGACCTAAGCAGGCGTCCTGCTTATGTACTAAAATATTTGATCAAATGATCAAGACTTTTAGACTTGAGCAAAACGTTGATGAACCTTGTGTTTATAAGAATATAAAGGATAAAAAGGTGGTATTCCTCGTTTTGTATGTCGATGATATTCTACTTATCGGAAACAATGAAGGAGAATTATCATAGATTAAATTGTGGTTAGCTCAACAATTTAGCATGAAGGACTTGGGTAAAGCTAGTTATATTCTTGGAATTTGAATCCTTAGGGTTCGAAAGAATAAAATTATAGTTCTATCTCAAGCTTCAAACAACGATAAGGTACTGGAACATTTTGCAATGACCGATGCAAAACCAGGTGTTCAGCTGACTGCATCAGGTTTTCATCTTTCTTTAGATGATTGTCCAAAGACAGCAGATGAAAGAGAGCATATGAATAAGGTTCCATATGCTTCGGTAGTTGGAAGCCTTATGTATACAATGAAAGTTATCAAGAGAGTATTTAATAAAACAGTTCTGTCTTTTATTAAATAAACAACTGAATTTAAATAGAGAAAAGAGTCATAACCTAATTGGGAAAATAATTCCCTTATTCTAATAAACTACTAAAAGATAAAATAAAATTTTCCTAGAATATCTCAACTGATTTATTTTAAGATTTATCTACCTATATAAGATTTATCTACCTAAATAACTTTAAATTATATCCCAAAATATATAGGTTTCACATATTTCAACACCCTCCCTCAAGTTGGTGCATATATATCAATCATGTCCAACTTGCCTATAGGAAAATCAAAGCTTATCTTAGAGAGCCCTTTGATAAGTATGTCAGCAATCTTTTGTTTTGAAGGAACAAACGACATGCGCACTTGGCCTTCTTCAATCTTCTCTTTGATAAAGTGTCTATCAATCTTAACATGTTTAGTTTTGTCATGCTGGACTAGGTTGTGAGCAATACTAATGGTAGCTTTGCTATCACAGTACAGGTTCATTGGTGAAGTTATTGGTTTCCTCAACTCTTCCATAATTCTTTTTAACCACATCATTTCACAAATTCTTGAGCCATTGATCTAAACTCAGCCTCTGCACTACTTCTTGCTACAACATTTTGTGTTTTGCTTTACCAAGCCACAAGGTTTCTCCAAACAAATGTACAATATCCTGATGTAAATCTTCTATCTGTTATTGAGCCTGCCCAGTCTGCATCTGTATAAGCTTCAATTCCTTTTTGTTTGGATTTCTTGAAGAATAAATGCTTTCCAGGTGAACTCTTCAAGTATCTTAAAATTTAAAACACTACTTTATCATTTCCTCCATTGGTGAGTGCATAAATTGACTCACTAAGCTCACTGCAAAAGCTATATCTGGCCTTGTATGTGATAAGTAAATTAACTTACCGACTAATCTTTGGTACTGCCCTTTATCAACTAATCGACCTTCTTTATTTCTGAATTTTACATTTGGATCAATTGGTGTGTCAGCTGGGTGGCAACTACTCATCTCAACCTCTTTTAAAAGATCAATCACATATTTTTTCTAAGAGACCACAGGGCCCTTCTTTAATTGAGCAACTTCCATTCCAAAAAAGTATTTCAAAGGACCCAAGTCCTTGATATCAAACTCCAATGCTAGGTGCTCCTTGAGATGCCTTATTTCATCCACATCATCTCTTGTAAAAATGATATCATCAACATAAACTATAATCACTTCTATTCTACCTCTTTGTGAGTGTCGATAGAACACTGTGTGATCAGCTTGCCCTTGTGAGTAACCTTGTTTCTTAACAACTTGAGTGAATCGTTCAAAGCAAGCTCAAGGAGACTGCTTTAGACCATACAAAGATTTCCTGAGCTTACATACTCGAGTTCCAAATTTTTCTTCAAAACTTGGAAGAGGATCCATGTAAACTTCATCTTCAAGTTTCCTATTTAGGAAACCATTCTTCACATCTAGTTGTTGTAAGGACCAATCAAGAATAACAGGAATTGAAAAAGAACTCTAACAGAATTTAATTTGGCTACTAGAGCAAATGTTTCATGATAATCTATCCCGTATGTTTGAGTGTACCCTTTAGCCACCAGTCGGGCTTTGTATTTATCTAAAGATCCATCTGGTTTGAATTTGGTTGTGAACACCCATTTATAGCCCATAGTTTTTTTCCCTACAGTTAATTCCACTGTTTCCTATGTACCTAATTTTTCAAGAGCGCGCATCTCCTCTAAAATGGCCTTATTCCACTCAGGAACATGTAAAGCATCTTTCACATTTTTGGGTATTTTCACAGTATCAAGACACGAAACAAAGGCTAAGAATGTCAAAGACAAGACTTTATAGGACACAAAGTTAGAAATGGGATATTTGACAACATTTCTAACACAGTTTCTTTTAGCAATTGGAATATCTAAATCAGAAAATTCATTGGTTGGATTATAAGCTTTACCTGGACTTTTGACAAGATCTTGCAGATCAGATTCTTGCTGATGAATCTGGTGGATTCCACTTTCTTGATTTCGATTTCTTCTTAAGTAAACAATTAACTCCTTTGTTTGTTCTTTGTTCTCATGAGCAGGCTCTACACCTTCATACTCCTTTTTATTAACAACATTAACATCATTAATTTCTTTGTTAATCATAAATTCACCTTCTCCATTATTAGAATCCTATGTTGTATATTCCTAGTGTTTTCTTGATCAATTATAGAATCTTTCTTACTATAATTCCATCCCTGAAGATTAGAATCAAAATAAGATTACGTTTCAACAAATGTGACATCCATGGTAACAATAATCTTCCTATCAATTGATCATAACATTTGTAACCCTTTTTATTAGAAGCATAGCCAACAAAGACGCATTTTTTTACTTTAGGATCTAGTTTACCTTGGTTGTGAAGATGAACAAAAAAACTACACCCAAAAACTCAGAGGGATTAATTTGTGATCAATTTAGAGTTAAGAAAGTTCCCTTTAAAGAGACGAAAAGGAGTTATATAGCTTAGAGTTTTACTAGGCATTCTATTAATAAGATATGTAGCTGTTAACAAGGCTTTGCCCCAAAGATAATGTGGTACCTGATTAGTGAACATGAAGGCTCTAGTTACTTCCAAAATATGTCAATTTTTTCTTTCTGCAACCCCATTTATAAGAGCTTTGGTGGACTATACCATGTTTGATTAAGAAAACACCTAATTGTTCACTAAAAAGTTCCCCAACATTGTCACTTCGAAGTACTTTTGTTCTCACACCAAATTGTGTTTTCACCATAGCATAAAAAGGCTGAAACACATTTTTAACTTCAAACTTATCTTTTAATAAAAACACCCAACAAATGCGAGTATGATCATCAATAAATGTGACAAACCAACGTTTTCCTAAAAAAGTAGAAACTCTTGAAGGTCCCCAAACATCACTCTGAATTAACGAAAAAGATTTGGAAGCTTTATATTTTTGAGGTGGGAATAATGATTGATGATGTTTAGCCAATTAACAAAATTCACAGTGATATGAAGAAGGACTTTTATTTTTAAATAGATCAGGTAACAAACATCATAAATAGTAAAATTAGGATATTCAAGCCTATAATGCCAAATCATAACCTTATCAAAACTAGAAGCAGAATTCAAACATAAAGTAATTGGTGGTTGACTTAGATGGTCGTCGTCAAGAAAATAAATTCCACCAGATTCTTGAGCATTGTCAATCATCCTCCCCGAGACTATGTCCTGAAATTTACACGGAGGAGTCAGATATAACCTGACAATTTGAGAACTGGGATAATTTACTGACCGATATGAGATTACAAGCTAGATTTGGTACATGTAAAACATCATGTAAAACCAAGGAAGGAAAAATTTTAACAGTGCTTTTCCCGGCTATTGCCGAGAATGACCCATCTACTACTTTGATTTTTTTTCTTTCCTACACAAGGTGTGTAAGTTGAAAAAATAAAATGGCTACTAGTCATGTGATCACTAGCTCCAGAATCAACGATTCAAGTGTTTATTTTACAAGGCTTGACACTGAAAAAAACTGAAAAATCAGTACCTGGTTGGGCAAAGGAGGAAGAAGGATTATTGGATGAGTTAAGAACAGAAGAATTCATCAAAAATTGTGGTGATTGAAAAAGCTTGTGTAGATGCTCTAATTGTTCCTTAGTGAATGGAGACCCTTCCCGAGAACTTTGGCCCTCATAAATTTTATTAGTTGTTTCAATGGTAGAACTTTCTTCCTCTATTTGATTGTTGGATCTCTTATCTCCAGTGAAGGTTGTTTTAATCATAATGCTACTAAAGATTTAACCTAGCTCAGATGCCATGAAAGTTTTCAAGAGAGCATTTAATAAAACTGTTCTATAATAAAACTGTTCTATAAGAGAGCATTTAACAACTGAATTTAAATAGAGAAAAAGTCATAACCTAATTGGGAAAATAATTCCCTTATTTTAATAAACTACTAAAGATAAAATAAAATATTCCTATAATAGCTCAAATGATTTATTCTAAGATTTATATACTTAAATAAGATTTATCTACCTAAATAACTTTAAAATATACCCCCAAAATATATGGGTTTCACATATTTCAACATGCGATGCTTTGCACACGTCCAGATATTTGTTTCACTGTAGGAAGGGTTAGTCAATATCAGACGAATCCAGGTCTCAAGCATTGGCAAGCTATAAAGTATATATTAAGGTATTTTAAAAGAACCAGGGATTATATGCTTGTGTATTCTGGGGAGGACCTTACTCCTGTTGGATACACAAACTTAGACTTACAAACCTGTAAAGATTCGAGGAAATCGATGTCGAGAAATGTATTCGTTCTAGGCCGTGGAGCCATAATATGGAGAAGTGTAAACAAACTTGCACTGCTGACTCTACTATGGAAGTCGAGTATGTGGCTGCTTCTCAAACAACGAAAGAAGCAATATGGTTTTGAAAGTTCTTACCCGAAATAAAAGTTATTCCTGGTCTGGAAAAAACTGTAACACTGTATTGTGATCACAGCGCTGTAATAGCTAATAACAAGGAAATGAGAAGTCACAAGAGGGCGAAACACTTTGATCAGAAGTATAAGTTGATACGAGAGGCAGTAGCCGAAGGAATTGTAGATGTGATGAAAGTAACTTTTGAAGATAACCTTGCAGATCCGTTTACTAAGATTCCTATAACTAGGATTTTTAACAAACACGTCGACGATATGGGAATGCAAAACATGACACATTTGCTTCACTAGGGCAAGTGGGAGATTGTTGGCAAATGTGCCCATATTGTAGTAAACATGTAATGGTTTTCTATTTATTTGAACGATGAATAAATAAATAAAAAGTTAATTTCACATTTCACTATTATGTCATTTGTATTTTCTATCTTTTATATTTTGCAAGTATAACGAAATTGTGACAAGCAAATATTAGCTCATTGATTATCTAAAGCTCAAACTGAAGATAAGTGGCACTGTAAAGAACATTTATATTGCGAGAAAGATAACTTACTTTAGCAGATAATCTACATGAGTCCATAATCCCGTAAAAGAATCAAAGTGAGCATTTGATTCAAATACTGAGAAGGATTATTATGTCGTCTACAATTCTAATTGGTGAGATAACTCGCCTTGGCTATCAGAGCAGTTGACTCCACGAGTAGAGATATAGATGTCTTCATTCGTAGATTAATATATTGGACTGGACCCAAGATGAATTAATTCTAAATCCATTTGTGAATTAATTCACTTGTGGCATTCATGGTGTGATTTAATTAAGTCCTGAGTTAGTCACAAACCATGCATATGCAACTCATGTGCTTTGATATAAATAAAGGTTTATGCTCAAAAGATGATCAATCCCATAGCCGGTATGTTGGGTACATGACTAGTGTATGGCATGGCTTTACTAGCAACAGTGGAATTCATAGTTCAATTAAAGAGTTAATGATATCCTCTTATTGGCATTGTGTGGATTGATAAATATGAAACGTGGCCACGGGTTGCTTATTCTCGAACTAGCAATTTATCACAGTCATTTGTTGACAGTGATCATATTAATCATTAAGAAGAAACAATGCTAACAATGAGATAAAATAGGATTGTATTGAGTGAACAGATTTAACTCAAAGGAATCAAGGATATCATATGAGGGTAGCACACACATGACGAGGTCATTGGAGAAAGCAGTTGGATGAATTGCTTTCATAAAGAGTATACAATAAGGAGTTTTCAATCATGGTACTTCTTGTGGACTAACTCCATGATTAAGTAATTGCAAATTATCGGAACAATTCTTCTTGACATAACTACAATCGCTAGAGCCTAATTGTTTATGTCTGATTGGTCCCTTTGCTAGCTCAACAAAAGCTCGATCATATATCATTTGAAATAGAAGAAAAATTTTACAACTTTAGGAATAATTTAATTGAGTCAATTTATTCGATGTGGAATTAAATTAGGTGGTCGTGAGAATTGTTCAACTAGAGAATTTTATTAAAGAATTTTCTTAAAAAATTAATTTCGAAAATCTAAGTGATTTTTTGAAAAAATAATTTTGATCAAGTAAAGTTAAATTAATCAAATTGATTAAAATTAATATGATATTTTTGGAAATTAATTTTTAAAACATACAATTGGTCCAATAGGTAATTGGAATTGAAATCATAAATTGGGCTCGGGAGCCCAAAATAGAGACCAATACCAAAAAAATTGGTTGAATTGGGCCCAGTATGTGAGAGAAATGACTTGATTTTAGCCAATTTCTTGTCCACACAGCCAAAGACTTAGGCATGTGTCTCAGCTGTTTGTGACACACAGTCATTTGACACGATCGTGTGTCCCCTATAGGTTTTTAAAGCATTCAAGTCAGGCAGTTACACGGCCTAGCACACGGCCTGAAACAGGGACATGTGAGGCCATTTCGAAAGTTACACAGCTTGGAACACAGGGATGTGGCTTGGCCGTGTGACCCAAGTTAGAGAGTTACACGGACACGGACACGGGCTGGGACACAGCCGTGTGTCCCTATTTTGAATGTTACACGGCTTGAGACATGGGTGCATGTCTCAGCCGTGTGACCCCTGCAGCTTGAATTTTTCTAACTTTTTCCTTAAGGTTTCATGTGTTTCCGATTTAGTCCTGAATCATTTCTAAAGTGTTTCTAAGGCCTCGAGGGCTCGAGCAAGGGACAATATGCATGTGTTTGAATGGATTATGCTATGATTTATGAAATTCTTGAAAATGAATGATCTGTAAGCCTTTTTTGACAACGAATACGGGTTAGGGGTGTTACATTTAGTGTTTGTGGTAGTAGGTGAGAGAAATGGCTTGATTTTGGCCAATTTCTTGTCCACATGGCCAAAGTCACGGGTGTGTGTCTCAGCTGTGTGTGACACACGACCATGCGAAACAGCCGTGTGTCCCTATAGGTTTTTAAGGCCTTCAAGTCAGGTAGTTACACGGCCTGGCACACGGACGTGTGAGGTCATTTCGAAAGTTACACCGCCTGGCACACAGGTGTGTGGCTTGGCCATGTAACCCAAGTCAGAGAGTTACACGGGCACGGACACGGCCGTCTATACCTATTTGAAATGTTACACGGCCTGAGACAAGGGCGTGTGTCCCAGCTGTGTGACCCCTGCAGCTTGAATTTTTCTAACTTTTTCCTTAAGGTTTTATATGTTTCCGATTTAGTCTCCAATTGTTTCTAAAGTCTTTCTAAGTCCTCGAGGGCTCGAGCAAGGGACGATATGCTCGTGTTTGAATGGATTATGCTATGATTTATGAAATGCTTGAAAATGAATGATTTTAAGTTATATTTTTACGGTAATGCTCCGTAACCCTTTTTTGGCAACAAATACGGGTTAGGAGTGTGTAACGGTTAGGTTTGTGCAAGTGTACAAAGTCATTATCAAGTAATAAGTAAGTATCGAGTTATCTTCTCCACAGGGATTGTATTTGTGCTAAGTCACTTAATTTGTAAAATTATATTAACAATTTGGTAAATAAAAACACAATATAGTTGAGAAGTGGCGATTAAAATATATTAAACTAAATGCAATGATCACTAATGCAAATTATCCTAAGTATGCAAACAATATGAATGAAATATATTTTAGTAAAATTAAACAGAATTTGCAACAATTATAAAATAAATAAACTTGGACAATTACTTTAATTAAACTCAATTTATTATCAACATTCTTAATAACATTCGGAAAACATTCCATGGCAACTCGATCTTTCATGAGTTTGGAAACCACATTAGGTCCTTTCGGAATCCTTTACTTAGTAAATACGCATTTTACTGATCCTTATTTACTAAGGGTTTCTTAGCATTCGTGTGAGGTAACAGGGACATGTTAGGTTTGAAACAAATTAATCACAAAAATATAAAAACTATGCAGATAACAGAGCTTGGTTAGAGTTGTTATGCAACTTACAATTTAATCGTGTTAGGATCTAAATTGAGCATGCACATTTCAATTATGTGTTCATTAGCCGTCATCTGGTTAGGATCGCTCAGCTAATTCAGGTGCATTTCAATCACGTATGAACGAAATACAGACTTGATTTTAATTGAAAACATGATTGATTGAGGCACAAACATTATAAGCATGAATCAAATAAATATTACTTAATCAAAGCAATCATCCTAGCTTAAATAAAATTAAGCTAACATTGTTGTAAAAAAGAAAAAAGAACACATAGAAAACATCTTTATATTAAGTTGAAGAAAAGAAAGATTAAACCCAATTCAGAGTGGCTGTCACCCGGGACTCTGACTGACGAGACTCATTCGTTCCTTTGCTTTGCTCATTTGCTGATGGTTCTCCAAAGTGGCCGACCAAGGGTTCTTTAAGAGGCTTAATTGTTAAAATCTCTATGAAGGGATGATGGAAGGCGTGGGAATGGAAAAGACTAAGAGAAAAAGAGAGAATGATGCTTGATGGATGCTTGAGGGATGATGAATGAAGGAATGAGAGGGTCTTATTTATAGGTGAGGAGAGAGAGATTGTTTGCTAAAAATAGGAGTTTCCATCTTTTGAAGCATCTTCCATGGGTGGCCAGCCATAATTTTAGTAAGGTGAGCTGATTTTTCCTTGATTTTTGGTCAATTTGAGTGCCACAACAACTCAGGAATAAGACTCGATCAAGTGAAAATCTTCAGGTAAATCTCTAATTTCTTCAACTCTTCAAGGACCTTGTGCAATTAAACCAAAAAGTGGTTTATGCACAGCCATGTGCAACCGAATTTTGGGCTGACTTGGTCTCCAATTTGGACGGTTTTGTAATCCAGCAAAGTTATCAGACCTGTCCAAAATAAATCAACAAGTTAGAGGACCAAAGAATTAAATTTCTCCAATTTAATTAATTAATTAAAACCCTAATTATTAAAGAAATATTTTAAAATAAATTATGAAATATAATTTTATTTTTTATTTTTAATTTAATCATGCATGACCCACTTTATGTCTTAAAAAATATAATATATTCAAATTAATATAAAATAAGCCATTTATTGCATGAAAACTATATAATAAAGCATAAAAACACATTTTAATAATTTCTAGGTCCTAATTTCATAGTTTCACATATTTCATTAATTTATTAAACATTTACTTAGTTTTAACAACGGATTTAAGTAAAAAGGTGATAAATTACATAGGAAAAATCCTATATATTTTTTCGTTTACAGGGTGTTACACTGACGGTCCAATCCGATGCCTACACCAGATCGGTCAGGTCGTCACTAACCCGGACCGAACCAGCTCGAGGTGCCATAAGGGTGTCAAACCTGTATCACTAGACACGGCAGTGCCGCTGGTTGCGACGGCGACGTCCTGGTGGTCGGTGGTGGTTGATCATCGGTAATTGACCAGTGGAAAAGTTACACTCCTACTTGGACTACTAGAGAATTTGATTTCAGACTAATTATTCAAAAAATAATATTATTTTAACATTTTAATATTAAATTTAATTTAATACTTATCTTAATAGTATTTTATTAATTTAATATTAAAGTGATTATCTTATTATTAAATTTAATTTGATGTTTATCTTGTAGATAAACATTATATTATTCAATAAGATTTAATATTAAATTAAATCTAATATTTATCTTGATAAATATTATATTAACTTAATATTAAAGCAATAAAGTTTAATCGTAGTTGAACTCTCTAAACTCTCCCTATATAAAGAGAGCCTTGGATATTTATTTACACACACTTAAATTCAAGAAAAAGTTGTAGAGAGAAAATTCTCTGAAGAGATTATTCCAGAAAATTCTAGAGATATTTTTCTGATTTACAACTTGACTCAAAAGTTTAGAGAAATTGCAAAATTACCCCCTCGTAATTTTTGTTAAAAAATTTCTAATTTGATTCGAGCCCACACTCAGTAGACGTGAGCTTGAGGATAGCGGAGAAGATTACTCGGTCGAAGAGCTTATCCTAGACGAATCGAAAAGGTACAATTTTGATTAAATCTATATTACTTTAGTTATCACAACCAAGATCTTGTTTTTCCGTAGATTTATTTTCTGCTACGTTTTCCAAACTCATTTTTCCAACACACCATAACTCAACATCCGGAGTTTTGGGCGTACTAGACTCTAACATTGCCTATAAAGCCAGATAACTTTTCTAACACCACTAGTGCGTAACACTCAGGGCCCTATTCCATATTTTCTTACGTTACGAGTCAGGGGTTGGAATTCAGTTTCTAAGTCCAACCAAGTAGACTCATTTATATTTACTCTCATGAGGGTAATTCATGAGCGCCTTATGACCAGAAGGGCCTCATCTAAATAGCATACAAGATCCTAGGAAGTCAACTACCTCGTTTGAATCAAAAAGACATCCCACTAGCTAGGCGTATTCTTGTCGGTGTTTAACAGAGCGTAGCCATGAAGGCTTTCAACGTCAACATCGCCTCTCCTAATGCAAGTATCGCCCTTCTCTAGAATATGTAATTGCATTCTTCTATTTCTTCCTTATCTTAAACCAAGACAGAGGCAAGCGTTCATACTTGAAAGACTAAGCCAAGCACAATGTTCTATGCATACAGATCTTCTTTTTTCTTCTTCCTTCATTTGAGAATCGACTAAACCGTGCTCTGATACCAACTTGTAATACCCTCTACCGACCCAATCGATCGGGTCCTAGTATTTGGTGTTACACCTAAGGACAGATGTACTTAGACTCCTACTTTACTCTCAACTCACTTATGTAACTATTCTAATGATGGTTTATTAAAATTTCTTTAACTCTTGTTCTGAATTTCCTCAAGTATTTCTTTAAGAATATATTTACGTACAATGTATGTTTCACATTTACATTCATAATCAATAAACTATGACACTTATCGAATACATCTTGCTTTTACTAAAGACATAAACATTTTCGCCTTTAACATCTTAAATGCAGACTTGACTTCGCCATATAACTTTCTATACAACTTGTAATTTTATAGCCTTCCTTGGCGTAAACTATGACTTCTTATCCCATTCTCTGAGTAGAAATCTCTCTCGTAAACTTCTCTTCTCTGTATGCACATCACCACAAATCGTCGCTCTATTGGTGTAGCCTTAGCATCATCGCTCCGCATGAGATTCTTTACAACCTGAAACAGGAAATAACTTACGTAAGTTCTTAAAAACTTAGTAAACCTCTATTACTTGTTTCGATATGTCGCAGTGTACTAAACACTTTGCGTATTCTTTGGCCTATGTCCTTCTTTGGTGGGTACTTTACCATTCCTTATAGTGCAGTTCATACGTAATCGACTAAGACTTCCATAAGAGCGTACTACATGCATCATTCATTACTTTTGCATCATTCTTTCGTTCCTTCGCTTTGCTCCTTTGCTGATGGTTCTCCAAGGTGGCCGACCAAGGGTTCCTTAAGAGGCTTAATTGCTAAAATCTCTATGAAGAGATGATGTTAGGCGTGGGAATGGAAAAGACTAAGAGAAAAAGAGAGAATGATGCTTGATGGATGCTTGAGGGATGATGGATGAAGGAATGAGAGGGTCTTATTTATAGGTGAAGAGAGAGAGATAGTTTGCTAAAAATAGAAGTTTCCATCTTTTGAAGCATCTTCCATGGGTGGCCGGCCATAATTTTAGTAAGTTGAGCTGAGTTTTCCTTGATTTTTGGTCAATTTGAGTGCCACAACAACTCAGGACTAAGACTCAGTCAAGTACAAATCTTCAGGTAAATCTCTAGTTTCTTCAACTCTTCAAGGACCTTATGCAATTAAACCAAAAAGTGGTTTATGGACAGCCATGTGCAATCGAATTTTGGGTTGACTTGGTCTCCAATTTGGACGGTATTGTAATCCAGCAAAGCTATCAGACCTGTCCAAAATAAATCAACAAGTTAGAGGACCAAAGAATTAAATTTTGTCAAATTTAATTAATTAATTAAAACCCTAATTATTAATGAAATATTTTAAAATGAATTATTAAATATAATTTTATATTTTATTATTTAATTTAATGATGCATGGCCCACTTTATGTCTTAAAAATATAATATATTCAAATTAATATAGAATAAGTCATTTGTTGCATGAAAACCATATAATAAAGCGAAAATCACATTTTAATAATTTCTATGTCCTAATTTCATATTTTCACATATTTCATTAATTTATTACACAATTACTTTGTTTTAACAATGGATTTAAGTAGAAAGGTGATAAATTACATAGGAAAAATCCTATATATTTTTCTGTTTACACACCCCCAAACTTAAATCATTGCTCGTCCTGAGTAATGTTTATGCACAGCAAAAGGTCTTTCTAAGGCAAACTTGCTAATTGTGTAAGCAGCATCAATCTTTGTCCAATAATCATGCATTAATAACTTCATGCTTACCGATCTTGTTTATTAATAAGTAATTCATATACAAACATTCCTTAAGATTATACTAAGCTTCAAAATATGCCAACACGAATCATAGTTTGCATGTTTCTCGTAGCCATAGATAACATTCTTCATTTAACATAATTTCCTATCAATCAAGCAAACAATCACAAGGCTTATTTATGACCTTCATATGTTGAACTTAGGACTTCCTCTCCACTAATGTAGGTGACATAATCATCAAATCAACAGGTCTTTTATAAGGTTGTAATGGAGCTCATAATACAACCTTTTTCTTTAAGTGAACCTTTGGAACACCCTCAAACTTATTTTGAACTCGAACTCATACATTTTTCTTTTTTTTTAAACTAAGCGAACTTTTTTTCGTTTTTTTAAACATTAGCACATACATCTTTTTGAAAAATTTCCTCAAATGTTGATTCCCAAGACAATTTTTAGTTAAGATAGGTGCACAAATTTAGGATAGCTTTAAAATGATGATAATTGGCTTATAATGTAGGCTCATTGCAAAAAAATAGGCCTTTAAACTCAAAATTACAGTTTCAAGGGTCTAATATCATAGGGTTGGCTTGAAAAGGCTCAAACGATCCAAAGAAATAGTGCATATATCATTTAAGATTTTTATGTCCCCTAGGATTTGGCCTCAAGAAAGTTACTAAGTCAATTCTAAAAATATAAACCTTCATGCATGTTTTATCTCAAAAGAACTAAGTTTTCATGGCAAACATTACTAAGGCTAAGATCATACAGGCATTCCATTCTTCAGGATAACATACTTTCACTTAGATAAAATCTTCATTCATACTTGCATACAAACTATCTCAGTAATAAGAATATCTCTAAACATTCATTTATTAAAACATACTTATGAAAGAAACGATTAAAACATAATTGAAAATTTTAAAAGTTTGAGCAATTTATTTGCCTTACCCCCTTTAAAAAGAAACAATCTCTTCATTGCAAGAAAAAAGTAATGAATGCAAACTGAACACCAGGTAGGGTTGTAAAGAAAGAAAGGTGAGTCATTAACACTACTTAAGTACCAAGTCTTCCCTAATAACCCAATCCTGACATGTTCATTCCCATTACCACATCACTTAGTCTTATTCTTTCTAAAGAAGTGCTAAGTTTGTTCATGTTTGCTATGTTTTATTCTGCAGAAACTAAATCCTAATTACGAAAGAAATAAATTCCTAAAGACCTAAAAATAATTTAATATATAACAGGACAAGAATCCCCCCTTTTATTTTGTTTCACTTATTCCCCTTGTCTTCTTCAGCTCCATCTCCGCTTGCATCGTCAGTATCTTCCATCCATGTCTCAAAGATAGCATCTGGGAACTCAGGAACAAATTTATTAGAGATATTCTTAAAAGTATTTTGATTTGAGTCATCTCTAATTTTTTTCATATTTCCAGTAAGTTTGTTGTTAATTGTGCATGAACTTGCACATATCCATCAAAATTGACAACTCTGATTTCCTTGAAGTACTTGCAGAAGTCAGCATGGGAGTTGTATATTCAGTTTCAACACTTAGCTTAACTGGTTCTTCTTCTGGCTCAACCATTGGTTTAGGAATGTTCGATTCCATATCAGTTCTTCCTCTTCAATGTCTGTCACTAAATTAGCTTCAGTTTTAGTTCCATCTGTTGACTCCTCTGTATCCGGCTCAGTTGGCTCTTCTTGCTCGCCCTAATTCAATTCATGCACCCTCTCTACTAATCTTTCAAGATCATAATTTGTAATGCATCCTTGAACATATCGCCCCTTCAAATTTGCTTGTGTTTTAACACGACCCTTTAAGCAAAGTGAAGTGATTAATTATGGGAAATAAGCACTTCCTGCCTTCTTTTTAGCACAATCGTGAATCTCCTTGAGGATAATTTTCCCAACATTAATGGACTTTTCTGTCAAAATTGCAGATAACAAAAGCATTCGTTCCATCGAGATGGTGGAACTATGTGAGATAGGCATAAAAATGTAGCGAACGAAATAAAACCATACCTTTGCTACTAGTTTTAAGTATTCTCTTTGACAAAAATGGCTCCCATACTTTCTTATAATCCATTGGGATCTCGGATTTGTCACAACATCAAGCACTTGTTGAAGAAAATCCCAATTGATATTGTTCATATAGGGTAGTACTCATCTTCTTCAACATCAGGTAGATTAAACAAATCATTGACGGACTTAGAAGAGGTACCTTTTTCTTTCGAATGATGACATCAATAGCATCTTTCATAGTCAAACTAGCATAGAATTCTCGAACTAGTTCATCATCAGGAAATGAACGAGCATCACAAAATCATTCCCACTTGAGAGTATTGATTTTCTTTCTAATCGGTATAGGAACAACCATCAAATCAGTACTCTTCAAGTTAAAACCTTTTTTCGGAATCATAGGTTGATGCCTGAAGATTGAATCAAATCTTTTTTTCACTTATTCATTGAGCAAAATCAAGTTTTCAGGGGTAGTCTTTGAAGATCTGGTTCTTTTGCGAGACATGGTATCTTTTCCCAAAAATTCAGCAAAGTTTCTGCAAAAAAGACAAAAGAGAAATCGGCAAAGTGGGTAGAACTTGCTACGGCAAAAATCTTATGATAGCAAGGATGGTGTGGTGACAACGACGACATGCGACAGCAACGGTGATGCTTCGACAATATCTTTGCGGCAGCAATAGGGAATGTCAGCAAAAAGGGAAGAGAACTAGGGTATCTTTCAGGATTTGAGGTTGATGGCACAAAAGGAAGATTTTAGGATTTTTTTAAGGTGTAAACAAATTGCTTTGAGGTTTATGAAAATTAGTAGAATAGAAAGGAGTTTATATAGGAAAAAATTAGGCAACATGTAGCAAAAATTTAGCTACATTAGGGTTACTTGGGCGGCAAGCAATAGGTGTGACGGCAAGGCATGAATTTTTCCTTCCTTTTTGCTATCTTGGGCCTAAACTCAGACTGTATCTTACTAAAAAAATCTGATTATTACTTTGGCCAAATTTGACCCTCTTTATTAACATAAAAATTTAAACAGAACAAATGAAAATAAAAAAATTTTAACTCTTAATTAGAAAATTTCTTCTTAACAAATTACATTAAATTAATTCCCAAAAAGGGTTAGGGGGTTACAGCGGTCCTGCTTAAGTTCCAATCTTCTTAGACAGAATTAATTACATGTAATAAGTTAAGAAAATAAGTTCTAATTATTTATTCATTTACAAAATGAGTTCATGAAAATTTACGGGTCTGCTAATTTGAGCGAGGATTCAATTCGCTCAACTTCACCACCCAGTAATGTTTGAGACGTTGACCATTAACTTTAAACGTACCTCCGTAATTATCGTATAATTCAATAGCTCCATAAGGATAAACTCGGTAGATGGTATAAGATCCTTTCCATCGGGATTTAAGCTTCCCAGGAAATAACTTCAACCTTGAATTAAAAAAGAAAACCTTCTGACCTTCTTTAAACTCACGAGGTTGTATATGACTATCATGCCATCTCTTTGATCTTTCTTTACACATTTTGGCATTCTCATAGGAAAAAAACCTCAGCTCTTCCAACTTATCAGGTTGTAACATCCTTCTCTCACCGGCTTGCTTAAGATCAAAGTTCAACTGTTTCAAAACCCAGTGAGCTTTATTCTCCAAGTCTAATGGCAAATGGCATGCCTTTCCAAAGACTAACCGATAAGGAGTCATTCCTAATGGAGTCTTAAATGTTGTTTGATAGGCCCATAATGCATCATCGAGCCTTCAAAACCAATCTTTTCTGCTAGGGCGTACTACCTTTTCAAGAATACCTTTGATTTCGTGATTCACTCTTTCAACTTGCCCATTAGACTGTGGGTGATAGGCAGTAGCAATCTTGTGCTTCACATCATACTTATCAAGCAACCACTTAAGCTATTTTCTCACAAAGTGAGAACCTTCATCACTAATAATAGCTCTTGGTGTCCCAAATCGTGTAAACACATGCTTATGTAGAAATCGCATGAATACCTTAGCATCATTTGTAGGGTATGCTTCAACTTCAACCCACTTGGATACATAGTCCACAGCAACTAAGATGTATTTGTTCCCATACGAAGAAGGAAACGGGCTTAAGAAATTAATACCCCATACATCGAACAATTCAATCTCCAAAATGTTTGTCAAGGGCATCTCATTCCTCCTTGATATATTTTCAGTCCTTTGGCATTTATCACAGTTCGTCACATAAGCATAAGTATCTTTAAATAGTGTAGGCCAAAAGAAACCTGCTTGCAAAATCTTTGTTGCAGCACGTGAACCACCAAAGTGTCCCCCACTTGGAGATGAATGGAAATGATACAAGATCTCAACAATCTCACTTTCAGCTACACACTTTCGGATTATATTATCTGCATATTGTTTAAACAAAAACGGATCTTCCCAAAGATAATACCGACTATCATGAAGGAATTTTTTTCCTTTGTTGGAATGTCATTTCTCGAGGAATTATTCCACATGCAAGATAATTGGAAAAATCAGCAAACCAGGGTATTTCATGAATTTGACTTACCTCAAATAAGTGTTCATCTAGGAAATTCTCGTTGATAGGCACACATGACTGAGCTACCTCATTTTGCTCCAACCTCAACAGATAATCAGCTATTTGATTTTTGACACCTTTTCTATCTTGGACCTCAAGGTCAAATTCTTGGAGTAAAAGTATCCAACGAATTAGCCTTGGTTTTGCATCTTTTTTCGTGAGCAAGTATTAATGGCCGCATGATCAGTAAATACTGTAACTTTGGTACCTATAAGGTATGAGCGGAATTTGTCAAAAGCAAAAACTATAGCGAAGAGTTCTTTTTCGGTTACCGTATAATTGCATTGGGCTCCCGTCAAAGTTCTACTTGCATAGTAAATAGGGAGAAACACTTTATTTCTTCTTTGACCAATCACAGCTCCAACGGCATAGTCACTTGCATCGCACATCAACTTAAAAGGTGAGTTCCAATCAGGTGTAATGATTATTGCGGTTGAGATTAACCACTTCTTTAGCTCTTCAAAAGCTTCCAAGCATGCTTTGTTGAAATCAAACACTATATCTTTCTTTATCAACAAACACAACGGTTTAGAAATTTTTGAGAAATCTTTGATAAACCTTCGATAAAAACCGACATGGCCTAAGAAACTTATAACTCCTTTCACATTCATTGGGGCCGATAATCTTTCAATTACATCCACATTTTCTTTATCGACTTCAATTCCTTTCATTGAGATCTTATGACCTAAGAAAATCCCTTCCTTAACCATTAAACGGCATTTTTCCTAATTAAGGACAAGATCCGTCTCTTCGCATCTCTTCAATACCTTAGAAAAATTACTCAAACAGATATCATAAGTGTTACCAAAAATAGAAAAATCATCCATGAAAACCTCAACAAAATTTTCAACCATATCAGTAACTATTGCCATCATGCATCGTTGAAAAGTTGCAGGTGCATTGCATAAACCAAAAGGCATTCGCCTAAAAGCAAACGTACCATATGGACAAGTAAAGGTTGTTTTATGTTGGTCCTTCGGGGCTACAACTATTTGGTTATATCCCGAATAGTCATCTAAAAAATAATAGAATTCATTACCTACCAGTCGATCTAACATTTGATCCATAAAAGGAAACGAAAAATGGTCCTTCCGAGTGGCTTTGTTCAACTTTCTGTAATCAATACAGATTCCCCAACCGGTAACAGTTCTTTTTGCAATTAACTCGTTAAGCTCATTTTCAACAATCGTGATTCTACCTTTCCTAGGCACACACTGCACCGGACTTACCCATGAACTATCTGAAATAGGATAGATGATTCCTACATCTAACCATTTGATCACTTCCTTTCTCACAACTTCTTTCATAATAGGATTGAGCCTCCTTTTCCCATCAATTTGAGCTCTTTCACTTTCTTCTAAAATTATTTTATACATGCAAAAAGAAGGGCTTATACCTCGAATATCAACTATGGTCCAACCAATTGATTTCTTAAATTTCTTTAGAACAACAATTAGTTGCTCCTCTTGATCTTTCGTCAGTTCCGCTGAAATAATCATAGGCAAAGTAGAACAATCACCTAAATAAACATATTTCAAATGGGAAGGAAGTACCTTTAGTTTGAGTTTAGGTGGTTCTTCAATTGACAACTTGGGTTGCACAAATTCTCTGACTACCAACTCCAACGATCCAAACCGTGTGGATTGAATAAAATTTCCCGAATTGGCTTCCATCAAAGCCATGTTTTCTTCACCTTCTTCATCCTCCAAAGGGTCAAGATCTAAGGCTTTCTCCAATGGATCTTTTTCAAAATTACTTTCCATAGAAACCAATGTTTCTATCTCTTCCATAACTAACACTCCTCTGCTAGATCGGGAAATTTTATTGCTTTAAGAATGTTAAAGGTTACCTGATCATTTTGAACTCGCATGGTGAGTTCTCCTTTCTGCACATCAATTAATGTTCTTCCCGTGGCTAAGAAAGGTCTCCCAAGGATGAGTGGCACTTCCTTGTGTGCTTCAAAATCTAAGACAATGAAATCAGTAAGAAAAATAAATTTATCGATTCTTTCCAAAACATCATCGATCTTTCTTTTGGGATATGCTAAAGATCGATCCACTAGCTAAAGCGTCACAGTTGTAGGTCTTACTTCACCTATCCCTAACATCTTGAAGATAGACTTAGGCATCAAGTTGATACTCGCTCTTAAGTCACACAAAGCTTTACCACAGTGAGATTCACCAATTTTGCAGGGTATAGTAAAGCTTCCTAGGTCTTTCAATTTCGGTGGCAGTTTATTCTGCACGAACGCACTGCACTCGTTTGTCAAGGCAACAGTCTCATACTCACTCAGTCGTTTCTTATTGGATAGTATATCCTTCATAATCTTCACATAATTCGGCATTTATTCTAAAGCCTCCACCAACGGAATATTGATGTGTAACTGCTTCAGAACATCCAAAAACTTCTTGATTTGCACCTCCTGTTTCTGCTTGTTTTGCTGCAATCTTTGCGGATATGGAGGTGATGGAAATTTCGGTTCAACTGGACAACTTTTCTGAGTAGGAAAATCTGCATCCAAAGAAGATGTTAAAATATCTGAATTCACTAAGTCAAGGTTGACCTTGTCAAACTTTGTAGATTTTGATTCCTTTGGTGTAGGAACTTCAACAGGTGGTTGATTCTTCTCAACGGGCTTATCTTCGACATCAATCAGTCGGGCTTCTAGAATTTTACCACTTCACAATGCCACCGCCTTGATATGTTCTTTACCCAAATTTCTTGGATTCTCAGTATCGCTCGGCAAGGTTCCTTGCAGTCTATTACGTAGCTCCGTAGCTAACTGACCCATTCGGTTTCCAAATTTTTTAGTGTTCTTGCTTGGCTTTGGATCAAAGCGTCATTCTTTGCCATGTAAACTTTCAACAAGTTCTCTAAACTATTTGATGCCTCATCTTGAGGTGGTTTTGAAGCTTGTTGATTAAACCCTTGAAATTGGTTGGGTCTTTGCTGTAATAAATTTTTGTTCGGTCCATTTCCTTGGTTGTTCCAAGAAACGTTAGGATGATTATGCCATGAAGGATTGTAGAAGTTGGACTGGGGTCATTGTCCACTCCTATTTTGATATTGGTTCCCCACATAGTACACTGACTCAGGATTTGATGGACAATTCTCAAAAGAATGACCTTCCCCATAGTACACACAAGAAACTATTTCAAACAGACTTGGTGGCTGAACTACAAAATTATTAGTCCTATTAGCGGTTAAACATAGAGGAAATAGACGATACCTGAGCTGATAATGAGTGAAGGAGTCAACTTCATGAACTCCGACTATACGTCTTCCTGAAGCTGTTCAATTTGTTGGCCGTTGATAGTTATTACTCGCGATCCTCTCAATGATCTCATAAGACTCATTATAAGACTTAGACAAAATTGCACCATTCGCAGAAGCATCTACCATCAATCTTGTATGTGCATTTAGACCATTATAGAATGTCTCCAACGGGATACAGTGAGGAATCTCATGATGAGGACACTTACGAAGTAACTCATTGAATTGCTCCCAAGCCTCATACAAAGACTCATCATCTAATTGTTGGAAAGTTGTGATCTCGTTCCTCAACTTAGCGTTTTTGCTAGGTGGGAAATACTTAACCAAAAATCTCTATGCTAATTCTTGCCATGTAGATATGGAACTTGGTGGCAATGAATTGAGCCATGATCGTGCTTGATCTCACAACGACTATGGAAACAACTTCAACCTTAGTGCATCTTCAGTCACACCATCTATCTTGAATAAATCACTTACCTCCATAAACAATCGAAGGTGGAGAAGTGGATCTTCCGTGGGCATACCACTAAATCGGCCCTCCGTTTGTAGCATTTGAAACATCACTGGTTTCAATTCAAACTAGGTTCCCTTACTATATGGCCTTCTAATTCCTGGGTTTAACACACTGAAAAGTGGCACAGCTTATTGTCTAATGCATCAATCCCTATCATCGGCAATGAGGATAGGATTTCGTACATAATCAGCATCATTACATTGGTCTTGATTCTGATTCCCAAGGTCCATCTCGACTTGTCTACAGGGAGTAAATCGATAATTCGATCTATGCTCATAAACACTCGAAAAGAAAATCACAAAAACTAAAAAGAATAAGTTAGTAATGTTAGAAATAAATCAAATTGAAAATAAGTAATTTCACGAAAAAAATTACTATGGCAACAATTGACAATCCCTGGCAACGGCGCCAAAAACTTATATCAATTAGGTTTGAGCAAGTGTACACAGTTGTTATCAAGTAATAAGTAAGTATCGAGTTATCGTAATAAGTAAGTATCGAGTTATCGTCTCCTCAGGGATTGTATTTGTGCTAAGTCACTTAATTTGTAAAATTATATTAACAATTTGGTAAATAAAAACACAATATAGTTGAGAAGTGGTGATTAAAATATATTAAACAAAATGCAATGATCCCCAATGCAAATTATCCTAAGTATGCAAACTATATGAATGAAATAGATTTTAGTAAAATTAAACACAATTTGCAACAATTATAACATAAATAAACTAGGATAATTACTTTAATTAAACTCAATTTATTATCAACACGCTTAATAACATTCGGAAAAACATTCAATGGCAACTCGATCTTTCATGAGTTTGGAAACCACATTAGGTCCTTTCGAAATCCTTTACTTAGTAAATACGCATTTTACTGATCCTTATTTACTAAGGGTTTCTTAGCATTCGTGTGAGGTAACAGGGATGTGTTAGGGTTGAAACAATTTAATCACACAAATCTAAAAACTATGCAAATAATAGAGCTTGGTTAGAGTTGTTATGCAACCTACAATTTAATAGTGTTAGGATCTAAATTCAGCACGCACATTTCAATTATACGTCCATTAGCCGTCATCTGGTTAGGATCGTTCAGCTAATTTAGGTGCATTTCAATCACGTATGAACGAAATACAGACATGATTTTAATTGAAAACATGATCGATTGAGGCACAAACATTATAAGCATGAATCAAATAAATATTATTTAATCAAAGCAATCATCCTAGCTTAAATAAAATTAAGCTTAAATAAAATTAAGCTAACATTGTTGTAACAAAGAACAAAGAAAACATAGCAAACATCTTTATACTAAGTTGAAGAAAAGAAAGATTAAACCCAATTCAGAGTGGCTGTCACCTGAAACTATGACTCACGAGACTCATTCGCTCCTTTGCTTTGCTAATTTGCTGATGGTTCTCCAAGGTGGCCGACCAAGGGTTCTTTAAGAGACTTAATTGCTAAAATCTCTATGAAGAGATGATGTTAGGCGTGGGAATGGAAAAGACTAAGAGAAAAAGAGAGAATGATGCTTGATGGATGCTTAAGGGATGATGAATGAAAGAATGAAAAGGTCTTATTTATAGGTGAGGAGAGAGAGATAGTTTGCTAAAAATAGGAGTTTCCATCTTTTGAAGCATCTTCCATGGGTGGCTGGCCATAAATTTAGTAAGTTGAACTGCTTTTTCCTTGATTTTTGGTCAATTTGAGTGCCACAACAACTCAGGAATAAGACTCGGTCAAGTGAAAATCTTCAGGTAAATCTCTAATTTCTTCAACTCTTCAAGGACCTTGTGCAATTAAAACAAAAAAGTGGTTTATGGACAGCAATGTGCAGCCGAATTTTGGGCTGACTGGGTCTCCAATTTCAACGGTTTTGTAATCCAGCAAAGTTATCAGACCTGTCCAAAATAAATCAACAAGTTAGAATACCAAAGAATTAAATTTATCAAATTTAATTAATTAATTAATTAAAACCCCAATTATTAATGAAATATTTTAAAATGAATTCTTAAATATAATTTTATATTTTATTATTTACTTTAATCATGCATGGCCCACTTTATGTCTTAAAAAATATAATATATTCAAATTAATATAAAATAAGCCATTTATTGCATGAAAACTATATAATAAAGCATAAAAACACATTTTAATAATTTCTAGGTCCTAATTTCATAGTTTCACATATTTCATTAATTTATTAAACAATTACTTAGTTTTAACAACAGATTTAAGTAAAAATGTGATAAATTACATAGGAAAAATCTTATACATTTTTTCATTTACAGGGTTTTACACTGACAGTCCAACCGATGCCTAGACCGGATCGGTCAGGTCGTTACTAACCCAGACCGAACCAGCTTGGGGTGCCATAAGGGTGTCGAACCTGCATCACTGGACACGGCAGTGCCGATGGTTGCGACGGCAGAGTCTCAGTGGCCGGTGGTGGTTGATCATCGGTAGTTGAGTAGTGGAAAAGTTACACTCCTACTAAGACTACTAAAGAATTTGATTTCAGACTAATTATTCAAAAAATAATATTATTTTAATAGTTTAATATTAAATTTAATTTAATACTTATCTTAATAGTATTTTATTAATTTAATATTAAAGTGATTATCTTATTATTAAATTTAATTTAATGTTTATCTTGTAGATAAACATTATATTATTTTAATAAGATTTAATATTAAATTAGATCTAATATTTATCTTGATAAATATTATATTAACTTAATATTAAAGCAATAAAGTTTAATCGTAGTTGAACTCTCTAAACTCTCCCTATATAAAGAGAGCCTTGGGTATTTATTTACACACACTTAAATTCAAGAAAAAGTTGTAGAGAGAAAATTCTCTAAAGAGATTATTCCAGAAAATTTCTAGAGATATTTTTCTAATTTATAACTTGACTCAAAAGTTTAGAGAAATTGCAAAATTACCCCCTCGTAATTTTTGTGAAAAATTTTCTCATTTGATTCGAGCCCACACTCGGCAGACGTGAGCTTGAGCATAGCGGAAAAGATTACTCGGTTGAAGTGCTCATCTTAGACTAATCGAAAAGGTACAATTTTGATTAAATCTTTATTACTTTAGATATCACAACCAAGATCTTGTTTTTGAAAAATTTTCAAAACTCTTGTTTTCCTTGATTTATTTTCCACTACGTTTCCAAACCCATTTTTCCAACACACCATAACTCAACATCCAGAGTTTCAGGCGTACTAGACTCTAATATTGCCTATAAAGCCAGATAACTTTTCTAACACCACTAAAGCGATAACACTCGAGGCCCTATTCCCAAATTTTCCTACGTTACGAGTTAGGGGTTGGAAGTTAGTCTCTATGTCCAACCACATAGACTCATTTATATTTACTCTCATAAGGGTAGTTCATGAGCGCCTTGTGACCAGAAGGGCCTCTTCTAAATAGCATACAAGATCCTAGGAAGTCAACTACCTCGTTTGAATCAAAAAGACATCGCACTAGCTAGGCGTGTTCTTGTCGATGGTTAAGAGAGCGTAGCCATGAAGGCTTTCAATGTCAACATCGCCTCTCCTAATGCAAGTATATGCAATTGCATTCTTGTATTTGTTCCCTATCTTAAACCAAGACAGAGGCAAGCGTTCATACCTAAAAGACTAAGCCAAGCGCGATGTGCCATGCATATAGAGGTTCTTTTTTCTTCTTCCTTCATTCTAGAATCGACTAAATCGTGCTCTGATACCAAGCTCGTAATGCCCTCTACCGACCCAATCTATCGGGTCCGTGTATTAGGTGTTACGCCTAAGGACTGACATACTCAGACTCCTACTTTACTCTCGACTCGCTTATGTAACTATTCTAATGATGGTTTATTAAAATTTCTTTAACTATTGTTCTGAATTTCCTCAAGTATTTCTTTAAGAATATATTTACGTACAATGTATGTTTCACATATACATTCATAATCAATAAACTATGACACTTATCGCATACATCTTGCTTTTACTAAAGACAAACATTTTCGCCTTTAACATCTTAAACGCAGACTTACTTCGCCATATAACTTTCTGTACAACTTGTAATTTTATAGCCTTCCTTGGCATAAACTATGACTTCTTATCCCATTCTCTGAGTAGGAATCTCTCTCATAAACTTCTCTTCTATGTATGCACATCACCACAAATCGTCGCTCTACTGGTGTAGCCTTAGCATCATCACTCCGCACCAGATTCTTTGCAGCCTGAAACAGGAAATAACTTACATAAGTTCTTGAAAAATTAGTAAATCTCTATTACTTGTTTCAATATGTCGTAGTGTACTAAACACTTTGCGTATTCTTTGGCCTATGTCCTTCTTTGGTGGTACTTTACCATTCCTTATAGTGTTGTTCATACGTAATCGACTAAGAGTTCCTTAAGAGCGTACTGCATGCCTCATTCATTACTTTTGCACCCTCTTATCCATATCGGGTCCTTACTCTTCTCGGGTTCGCCACATATTTCATTATGGCTCATTTTACCTTACTGACTATTTTCCCTTTTCATTTATACCTTACTTTCCCTAGATTATCACTTCATTTTTCCTGACACTTGCCATGTTTCTGATACCATATCTTTACTTTTCCTTCAGAGAGTCATTTACCCAGACTTCGCTATGTTGGTATTTCGTTAATAGAGTTCACCACAAGGATTTCATTTACCAGATGGCCACGAAGGCGTGCTCTTCTTTTGAGATAACCACATAATTCCTTGCACAATAGATAGATAGCCATAAAGGCGTCCAAACACAAACACAAGATAGCCATAGAGGCATTCCTAACATCAAATAGCCACAAAAGCATCCTCATATAACAAACTTCGCCAAGAAGGCGCATTTAACAGAATCAGCCACAGAGGCTCTACTTTAACATGCTTCGCCACGAAGGTGCATTCACAGAGTCGGCCACTAAGGCTCCATGTAACAAATATCGCTGCAAAGGCTCATGTATAATAGAGAACAGCCACAGAGGCTTCCACTTATCAAAGAACGGCCACAAAGGCTTCCACATTTCGATAAATGGCGTTTTCGATGATAGGGATTTGCCCAAACACAATGTCTTGAGGTTTACCTCTAATCGCCTAGTACTCGCCCAGTCGTCATTTATCTTCTTTCCCCACATGGTACCATAGTCCAAACTAGGTCTTACACTATGTGGTCTTCTTTTCCCCATATGATGCCATAATCCCAAACTAGGTCTTACACTATATGGTATTTTATTCCCCATATGATGCCATAATCCCAGACTAGGTCTTACACTATATAGTCTTCTTGCCATGACCATGGACTTTCATATCAGAATTCGTGTTTACTATCCCAAAAGATTCACACGCAAGCAAACTCAACATGTAGACTCATACTTAATAGACTTACTCTTTCAGACTTCTTCACATTAATGCATTACATTTTCAGACATGTAACTCATGTACTTGAACTTCATGCAGAGGCTTGTTCATGATAGAATCATACTTTCAAAAACATTCATGATGTACATATTTTCTTTAAAATAGAAACATATCATCAAGCTTATTCTTTCTTCATAACAGAGGCATGTCATCTTTAAGCATCACACTTGCATATCCTACGTTTTTCATTTCATAGATTAGCCTTTCAAAACAGATAAGACTACCATGCAAACATGCAAGTAAGAGTCAGTTCAGAGACTCACCTGTTAGCCTCAAAGGTAGCTTAAGCTTCAAATTTAACCTTTCCTTATAACGTCATCAGCTTGACTCTAGATCCTTTGCCTAGCCAAACATTGCAGCCTCTTTTCCCTCGATAAGCAAAAACATTCATTAGAACTCATTTGAGTAACCTTTATCATCACTTTTTAGCCCCGACGTAGCTTCATTTCCCCATGCATACTTACAAATATGTGTTTTCAACAAGCAAAATCTGGGAACTAACCTTAACAGAAGGCAGATTTCTCAACAAACCAGAGCTTTCAGACTTAGCTTCTAGAGAGAGACGTTTCTCTCTACCTTAAACCACAGATTTAAAGAGGAATGCAACCCTTCTTTAACTTAACCTGAATACTCTTTAATTAACCCAAGTCTTCTTTGGAAATAGGCAAACGTCACATCAGAATTGAGTTATTTTTTACCATTGTCTGCCACTTTCCAGAACTTACTTATTTTTTACCATTGTCTGCCACTTTCCAGAACTTACTTAGCTATCTCATTAGCCTTCAACTTTCCTAATTCTCATTCAGTTAGTTCCAAACCAGCCTATCTCCTATATTGACTGGCACGTGACCATTTTAGTTACGTTTATGCTATATGATGGGCGTATACCCATTCCTTTAGTTCATTTCTCTCATGGGTTACCAGTTAGATTTCATTTATCATCATAATCTGACTAAGAACTCGTGTGCACTCATTTATATCAGAGTTCGCCCAATCTTATACGCCCAAAAGAGTGCATCTGGGCAATTACCATCTCACCAGTCATACTTCACCTCATCCTTATTATGATTCTTTAATCTTGCCTATTACAGAGGGCCTTACAGAAAGAACACTCTTTGTTTGCCTATTCTAAATGCCAAGATGAATCCTTGGGTGAACACTACTTCGCCAATCATGCTTACTCTTAGTCATGCGCCTTATCACATATATTTACTTACATGTTACTCTTTCTTAATCCATTACACTTGCATTTCTTAAAATTTGGCCTTTACTCATTCGGAGCGTCTAATACACTATACGTACTAGTGTTCCTTTCCTTTAGTTTAAAGTCCCGACAAGGTAGACGCTCTTAGAAAATAACTTACACTTAATTAAATCCCATGTTAGGCACCAAAACTAATTCCTTAAGCCTTATACACGTACTCAGAACTTGCTCCTTGTGCCTTGCTTCTACGAACATCGTTCTGTCACTAGAACTTCGCCAGCTGGGGTGTTACATAAAACCCTAAGCCTAACAACCCTAAGAAGTCATTTAGGTGGGAATGAACCCAAAATTGGTATCGCCTATCTGTGAACACCTTATCCCAATCCGGTTTGGACTGTGAGGTCGAGAGATAAGTAATTCTTATCAACTCATTATGTAACAACCCGTTTTTAAGGTTAATTGGAACAGTGGTTTTTGGACCACAAATTCGAAGACAAAATATTTATTTTATTATGGTTTACAGCATGATAGAATTATTGTGTGAAAATTTTGTAAATAAATTTTATCGTTTAAAGGCTTAATTCGGTAAAAAGGACTAAATCGCGTAAGGCGTAAAAATTGAATTCTATAAGCTAAAAGCATTAGATAGTTATGAAATTTCAAAGTTGAGGGTTTTATGTGGTAATTAATCCATTGGAATTATGAATGGACAAATATGTGCTTTATTAATGAAATTTTCAAGGTTAATTAATAAGGTTATAATGGTAATTATGAAATAAATTAAGTTAAATAATAAAAACATGGTGTCATCTTCACCATTTAATTTCCACCATCGAAAATGCATGAAGAAAAAACAGCCATGGATGAAGCTGTATTCGACCTAGCTTGTGAGCTAAATTATAAGTTCTTTTTGTTCCTATTTTAATGATTTTTACATTTTTGAGATCGTTGCTTCGTAATCTAGCTAGCCCGTGCCTCTAAATTCAAAACTGTTAAAGATTTAACATGTTGCCATTGTTGAATGCTTGAGTAAATTGATGATTTATGATAGATTATGAATATTTGATGTTAGATTTTCATCTTTTATAGTGATTTTGAGAAAAATGTCAATTTTTGACTAAATTTTGAAATATGGAAATTTAGTGTTTAAAATGTGAAATAAATTGAAATTATCGGCTGATAGTAACATATGGAAAATTTGGCTAGCTTGGGTTTGTGTTTAATTTCATGAAATTGTGATTTTATGTGATAAGGACTAAATTGTAAAAATGTGAAATTATTGGGGAAAAGTGTAAATGTACTTTAAAGTAAATTTTGGATTAAATTTAATAGAAGATAATTAAATAAGTTAATTTTGATATTATCTAGATTGAGAAAAGCGAAATTTGTAGATCAAGGGAAAATCAAAGTATCGGATTAGTCGACCTAATTCGTCGTTTCAGCGAATGAGGTAAGTTTGCATGTTTAATAAGCATTAAATTATACATGTTTAAATGCTTAATTGTGATAATTATGGTGAATGCTTAAATATTGAATTTAAATGTGATTACAATGCTTTGGAAATGTTCGATGGAGATTTGACAAAGCAAAAGTCCCTGTTGAACCTTAGGAATAGATAGGATACAAATGTCATTACATTAGGGTTACCGAGATTACGTGTAAGACCATATCTGGGATATGGCATCGATATGAGATTTCGTGTAAGACCATGTCTAGGACATTGGCATCGATATGTGATTTCTTGTAAGACCATGGCTGGGCTATTGGCATCGATATGAGATTACATGTAAGACCATATCTGGGATATGGCATTTTACGGTACTATATGTACGAGATCCCGAGTATCCTTTAGTATTCCAAATGGTTCAAAGGGAAAAGTGGATGAAACATGGTTATAAGTGATGGTACAACAAAAGCGAAGTATTCGTGATAGAAATCAACAAGTAAGTGAAAGTTGAGAATGAAAGTACGATTGAGTTACGCAAGACAGGTACGTACAGGACCTATGTGAGAATCGAATGAAAGTGAATTGGTGAGTTCACACCGTATTATGTATATGAAATAAGAAAAATATGTGTTTAAATATGTTGTATACCAAAATGTGCTCATTTGACTATATGGAAGTATGAATTGAATGTTATATGAGAATTAAATTGATTAAACTTGTGAAAGCTAAGGTTAGCTATGTAAGTGATAATGTGATTGAATTGTGAGATCATATGAATTGTGTTATACTTTATGTAATTACGTAAATGTGTTTAATTGCTAATATGAGTTTATTAGCCGTATGAATTTACTAAGCTTTATAGCTTACTTTGTGTTATTTTTCTATGTTTATAGTGTTTCGAAGGCTCGCTCGAGTTGGAAGTCGTCAGAGATCCTATCACACTATCCAGCTATAGTTTCAGTACTTAAAAGATTTGTAATTTTGGTTATGTGGCATGTATAGGCTAGTTGGTTTGTTAAAAGTATAAGTGATTTTGGCTATTGGTGCCTATATGTTTGAAATGTATTGAGCCATGAGATTTGGCTTGTTTATAATGTGAGGTTTGATATGTAGATGACCTTATAATTGGTACGTGATTGTGGTTATTTGGTAAGCTTTAGTAAAGTATTGATGCATTAGTGGAAGTGTCCAAATTGATATTCACGATTGATGAATAATGGTATTTACGTGTTTGTTTATATTGGTATTGAGAGGTTAGGTTGTAATTTAGGTGATGAAAAAGGAATGGAGTATTTTAGGTCTAAAAGACATTGATTTACATGTCTTGTTAAATTGGTTTAAATGATGATTATTTGGTTAGATAATAAATCATATCGATTTGGTATGTTTGTGGTTAGACAAAAGTTTGTGTATGAATAGATGAAATGGTTGAATTGGTATGGCATGTTTGATGCAATTGTGGTTAATGTTTGATGCATGAACTCACAATGTTTAAGCTTCCTATTGTGTATAAAAAAGGTATATTTTGTGCTTGTGTAGGGTTGACCCTTATGGTTGGTGAATTGGCCTTGCAAATGACCTATATTCGTCCACACGGCTGTTCGCACGGGCATGTGACGTCTGTAACTTAGAAAATTCTTAAAGTTTCGAAAATTTTTATGTGTAACCAGTTTAGTCCTGAACCTTCTTAAAAGCATGTTTTAGATCTCGTAGACCTATTTAAGGGACAATGTGAATATGAATGAATGTGATATGATGATACATGATCAATGTATATGAAATGTTTGTATAATGATGTGAATTGTTCGGTAATGCCTCTTAACCCTAGTCCGGCGACGGATATGGGTTAGGGGTGTTACACATTAGTTTAGTGGAATATTGGGGGATCCTACTAGATTAATGACTAGTTGATTGAATAGAATCCAAAATAGGAATTAGTTATGACCATCGAAGCGAGTTAGTCTTCTATTCTTAGAATTGATCAAATCTGCAAATCAATTTTATGTCTTTATTTTATGCATCTTAATTATTTTTATAAAGTATGAATTTTCATCACCTTAAGAATTATTGTAATATAATTTAGTTAAATTACTAATTAGATCTATTAACGTCGAACTTAGAATTAGTTTAGCTTCACCTCCCTTAGGTACAATCCTTGGAGTACTTTCATACTTCGTTGTATAAACGATATTACAACTTGATTTGTATACTTGCGGAAACCGCCTAACGATAATATTTGGTTGCAATATTCACACTTTGGACATTAGTACGTCCAGTGGCGGTCAAGTTGTTAGTGCCATTGCCGGGGAGGTAACGCCACTAAATTAGTTTTAATTTTTGCGTTTAATAGAATAATTAGTAAATTTTTAAATTATAGATACAATTTTAACTTTTTTTTATTACTTTTATTGTTCTTTACTAATGCTTTTATTTTTCCTTGTGGTTTTAGTGTATGACTCGAAGTAGGGGAACACCTATAGAGCCAACCACTGATCCAGTGAGAATAATCCAGAGAAATCATCATAAACAACAACAACAGCAGATGCAAAATAACCCACCTGCTGCAGTTAACCTAGCATGAGAAAATCCGCTATTTGACGAGCCAGACTTACCAGACTTACCACTGTTGGAAAGCCGGCACCCCTACGGCACAGCAGAAAAATAAAATAGTCGATGATCCTAACCATCGATCCATGTGTGAGGAATGAATCGGGGTGAAATAAAGGTTTCGAAATTGCCGAATCTTTATTCTAAGTAGACAACAACGCCTCAGCAACGAGAAATCTGATCTACTATCAAACCAAGCCGCAATCTATTGTGACTCCAGCCTCTACGTAATCCACCCAATTGACAATGAACGGAAAGAATCCCCAAAACTGTTTTTGGAAAAGACTTTGCTTTGACGGCTGCTAGACCCCAAGCAAAGAAAAAATGGGATTTTTATATCTATTTTTAGGGTTTCTAGAAATTAAATAAATACAACAATGTTTTAAACCGAAAATTATAATTACATTAATTATAATAATGATTTCGGTAAACTATATATTTATTTGAATTTATATACTAACCAAATTCATGTTCTCATTATGCGTACAACAACTTGTACATAATGTTTTCGATATTTGATTACCCAATTAAATTAATTCTATAATTAATTTAATTCAAGCGACAACCAAACACAATACCAACTATGTTTTATTCCGTTCATTTCAACTATAAGGTGTGACCCTGTAGGTTCTTGTAACGTTAGCAGTAATACTAGAACGATTCCAATGTTACAAACTATGAGTGGCACCTAGCAATGCATCATTGCAACCTAAGTCACAAGAAATCATGATTCGACATAACCTTTTTATGATTAACCTTTCATGCAATAATCCTTAAGTCATTTATCTCTGGATTGGACACAAGTCATGGAATAGTCACACTTGCATAGTCCATTCCATGTTCCTTGATATCTTAAGTAAACTATGATATACAAATAAGTATGACATCTCATATCAGCTTATTTGAGCATGGCCATGCATTTCTAGTCTCACTCAATCAAGTGGCCTAAGATATTACTCCCATTATGTAGAAGGGACTTATCCTATATCGATCAACCATATCCCTCTACATAGATCGTGGTATATCCAACATCAACCTTTATAGAATAACCAGTTACGGTGTACGTTTGACTGTATCAAAATATACAACTCATGATGTTGGGATTATGATGATCTCAAGTCTGAGGATCATATACATATTAATCACTATGAGTAATGTTGTGACAATTACATAATAATCCAAGAAACATACTCATAACGGGTCAATCCAATATGTTGTTCTCTAACACACATATTCATGCATCGATTTTGACATTCCATATCAATGACAACTCTTTATCATCAATCAACTACATGTTAGTCTTAATGCATTATTGCTGTCCTATCCAACAATAATACTTGACTAAGGACCCTTTAAGAATAATCATATTATTCTCAAGACATTATTATAAAATAGTTTATTTATACACACAGAAAAGAAACTGAAATAATAATGGTAACGTCTTATATTAATAAACATGATAAATCAAGTATGTTATTACAACCATCTCATGATTAATCTTTGGGCATACTCTAACAACCACCACCACTACCGTTAGACCCACCAATGGCTTGAGAAGAACGTACTTTAAGAGATTATGCACTACCAAATTTGGACATGGTATAAGGCAACACCGCCAAGCTGACCATTACGGCAAATAGTTTTGAGATTAAATCGACCATGATCCAGATGATACAGAATAACCTATGGTTCAAAGGGACAATGACGGAGGACACAAATCAACATCTAAACAGTTTATTCAACTTTTTGATACTTTCAAATTTAACGGGATCACTAATGATGCTATTTGTCTTCGGTTGTTCCCCTTCTCCTTAATAGATAATGCTTTCTCTTGGTTAGATTCGCAGGCACTAGCATCCATCACAACATAGAATGAACTTGCAGAGAAGTTTCTATACAAGTTCTTTCCTATTAGCAAGAAGGTCCAACTCAGGAGGGAGATTGCAACGTTCAAACAACTAAAAGATGTACTACATACGGGTAATGCATAATAGTTATGGAAGGGTATCTGTTATGTTTGGAATAGGATCCGGGATGGTGTTATATAGAATGTTGGGAATGGATTAAATGTGGATTTTTGGAGAGATAATTAGGTTAAAAACTGGGGACCACTTATTGATTTTTGTACACAACCCGAAGGAATTCCTCTTGAGCATGTTCCTGTAAAGGATATGATTACGCCGAGTGGGGAGTGAAACTGGACTGTGTTCAAATCGAATTGATCACTCCTAGTACTTTTGAGCATCTCTTCCTATAAGTCTCCTTCAACATGTGACACGAATGATCTTTTTGTATGAAAACATGAAAAGAAGTTTTTTTCCGTTCGCACTGCTTATTTTATTCCTTGTGGTGTCGACATGGCTAGGAGTGGTAGATTTTGGCATTGAATTTGGCATCTTTCGGGACCTCAAAAGGCACATATGGCTGGCTTATTTAAACAAAATCCTAACCAACAACAATCGTGTGAAAAGAAACCTTACTCCAAACGAAAGCTGTAAGATTTGTGAGAGTTTGACTGAAACCATAGGTGAGCAGGCTGGAAAAGAAAGGAATTTCTCATTCAATTTGGAAAAATGGTTTGAGAGTAATCTCTCCGATCCTAACCATTTTGCATGATTATTCTAGAACCTAGTTTGGTTATAGTTTAATTTTTTTGTACCAAAGAAAAATACATAAAGAGGTATTCGGAGAAAGCCAATGTTGTATATTTATATAAATAAAGAGGAGCATGTTACAAACGGAAATACAATCATAAAACCAAATTACAATAAAAGGGATTTCAATTATAAAGAATAAAAAATTGATAATAGAAAATAACTATAATGAAAATCGTAATCAAACATATAGTTATGGATATTATGCAAGGAAAAGACGTTAGCTCCCTTCAATATTCAGATTATTTAACATATTAATTTATAACAATAATGTTGTCTTGAACACAAGTGACATTTTTATTTCAATTTTCAGTACGCATTATTTATACACAGTTAACTACATTAGAACACTGGTTGGTACCCGATTGTTGGGGGTAAGAATGGGAAACAGAATTTCTTTTATAATATCGAATGATATGATTTGTCCCACGGGCCATAGCTACGGATCTTATTGCATCCTCTTCTGCGCTTACAATAACAATAGACAACATAGCTAAGTACCAAGAAGCGGTTTTATAATGTCTGGGTGCCTTCGCCATCATCCAAAGTACCAACCAGACATTTTTCTAGCAAGAATTCAGCGTTTACCCAAGCATGGTATTTGTCTTGTACACAAGTTAAGGAAAATAAATAGCTTATACTTTCACCAAGCTTGGAGCCTTCGTCCAAGGCACCAATACCACTGAAAAACATGACCCTCATATATCTTAAGCCTAGCTTTCAAGCATCTCCATTGAGTATGGCTGTATCTAATTAACACCACCAAATTGGAAAAAGCTAAATCCTAATATAATATGTTTATTTGAAATTGTACATAACTAAGTACTGTAATCCTAATCCAATCTTATATGCAAACATTATTTTAACTGAAAAACATGTAAAAATTGTTGTTACCTCGGTGCTCTCCACAAATAGATTGTTTTTATTTTTTTTTAAAAAGAAAAAGGATACTGAATAAAGATGTAGAGTCTTTCCCCACTGCCTTCATGAGCATATCAACACCTGAGAAAAATAGCATTGTCAAAAATAGCTTGATAGCCTTTGCAGACAAAATATAACTATTATAGCACTAAAAAATTCATGGATAAAATCATTAAAAGATTTTGAGAATGCATGGTTACATTTAATATATAGCTCAATGATTCCACCATAACCAATAGTGTCGTCAAACACATCAGTCTATGCTTAACTAGAAACTTCAAGGTTAAAGATTCAAATTTAAGGGGAAATAATGTTTTGCATGACTCCCTCAACAAGTTTACTGAATTTCTTTTGGAACTCAGCACCAACCAATATCATAGACCTAACTCCAACGAGCCGGAATGAGGCTAGCTGGGTTGACACAAGTGCATCAACAAAATCAAGAATCGATTTTGTCAGATAGGTTGTTTTATTCTTTTATAACCATTTGAGACCTATCTTCATGATTCCTCCATTGTTGTCTTCACACAAAAGGAAGAAAGAGAAAGATATTCAAAAATGATTTTTATATATAGGGGAAAAGAGCAGACAATTTGATAGACCTCTAACATGATCCAATCTAATCCATAAAGCAGTGTCAAACATTAAACAGTGATGCTGATGCAGTGGAAAATCTGAACAGCTAAGGAATTGAAACAAATTAGCGAACGTGATTGAAGAGGGAAAACAACAAAGGTTCTGATTTTTTTTCCCAGCAACTTATTATCATTAAAACTCTTAATGATAAAACAAAAAAACTAATCATATTAACCCTCTAGGAGGATACTTACTAGAACTGTTACTAAGAGTCCTATTAATCGTCTACTAGAGTATTTATGCTATAACTCTTACCAAGAATCCTATGCTAACAAAATAATGTGAAACACAACAGAGACTCAAATAAAATATGCAAAAACAAACTTTGAATGATTAAATTAAATATGATGCTTATGCATCAATCTCCACTGATTTAGGGAAAAGACAGCTCCTTCAGCCGCAAAAACTTTGACCACCTCCTCATAAACTTAAGGATCAAGTTTCCACAACTCATCTTCTGGAATCCAAGTACTTTCACCACCTGGTTTTCCCAATCACTATCAGAAATCTCCTACAGGCATCACCCCTCCTTGATTTAACCTCTTTTACACTAAGAACTTCTTGGACAACCTCACTTTGCCTTTCTGCCTCCAAATTAGCAGTTAAATCCTACCTAAAAGAATATGACATGCATCCATCAACAGAACATAACACGAAGCCTCACCTCCTAAATTACCACCCATAACAAATTTGACTATACATTGAAATTTGACAGACATCCCAAATCCCTTTTTAACCCACAGAATTGTATTGACACAAATGTTTCTCCAAAGGTAACTTTAACATATCCACAGTTTTTTGGAGATAATTTTTTGAACTCCCACTATCAATAATCGCTTCACATACTTTAGAACCACAAAGAACATGGGTCCTAAAAATGCTTCATCTCCTCAAATCTTCAGTCTCCTATGTGGCTTGTTGCGATTAACCATCTTACCATCAATGATTCCACTAGTACAAGGTAAATATTTACATTATCATCATCTTCCTTACGATCATCGTAGATGGGATAAGAGAGTTCTTTGCCGCCTTCATCATGTTCAAATAGGTTCAGCCCCCTCCTTGGACAAGAAAAAAAGAAAGCTTCACTTGTGGTGACAGGGCATGACCTTTTTTGCTTGCCCTAGAAACATTTTATTTGAGTCCCACTGCTTGCCTTGGGCCTTGTTCTTCATTGGGTTCTAAAAGTGCTTTTGGAGCCAAAGCACTTTTGGTGCCATAAGCAATAAAGAACAAGGTACTTTTGAAGTTAAAATGCTGTTCAACCCAAACGCAAAAGCTAGAAATTCTGGCTTTTGCATTTGAAAAACGCACTTTTGGAGTCAAATAAAATTTTTAACCCTCATCTATAATCTAATGTATCTTATGTAATAGTTATATTGGTATACAATTATTTTCCTATTAAAATCTATTTCAGAAACATAACATTATATATTTGAATTTGTAATAATCATTTTTAATATTTAAAATATAGTTTATATATTCAACTTAAATTTTACAAACAATTCATATTAATTGCTTAAAAAATGTAAAATTTATATTTCATATATCAAAATATTAATAATATCATATTCTTATATTTTTAAAGAAATATCATAATATTAATGAAATTTAACATCATTTAAATGCATATTTCTTACTTTACAACATTACATCTAAAATGGACTTTTTATTTCTCAAAAGCATTTTTTGATAACATTACAAAACACTTGAACCTTAAACCAAACTTTTCAAGAGCACTTCTCAAAAGCAACGAAGAACTAGCCCTTACTAAAGTTGGACCATGTTCCACCCCACACTCTTCCTTATATTGCATTTGTTGGTTTCTATTGCAATCCTCCATAGACCTTGCTAGAAGAAGCAGTTTCCTTACCACAGTAACTGCCTTTGGAAACACCATCTACCCTACTAGATAAAGGTCTCCTTGCACCATAGAGTAAAACTCTTTTCTCAGCTTGTAAGTCATAACATCGAGCATCTTCTAAATTATAGACAAACCATCCCCAGTTCATCTCTAATACTTAAATCCAAACTCACAAGATAACGAGCTCTTAGCTGATCAATAGTTTCATTCAAACCAACTCTAATAAACAGATTACTAAATTCAGTAGCGTAGTGATCAACAGACTTATCAAACTGTCTGAGCAAGTAAAATTTTCCATAAAGTTCAACAGCATAAGCTGCTGGTAGAAACTGTATCTGCATCTTCCCTTTCATGTAAACCCAAGAACCAATTTTTTGCTGTCCTTGACATGATCATACTCTCTTCCACCATTGCAGTACAACGCCATTTAATTTCAGCTTCACAAATAGAAGCTTTCTAGGTTCAGCCACGGGTTTCCACTCAAAATAATGTTCTACCATGGCTTCCCAATCCACATATTCTTCAACATGTAATGTCCCATGGAAATGATCCAGTAGAGTATTTATTCTAGAACTCTTACTACTTAGAGTCTTATACTGATAAAATACCATACTCAAATAAAATAACAGAAAAACAAACTTTAAATAATTAAACTAATATGGCACTCCTGCATCAGATGCGTTCACTGAAAACCAAATCCAGAAAACTAAAAATAAGAAGGAATATTCTTTTCAAATTATAGAGTTCATAGGAAGATAAACCTTCAGATAAATGCCACATATCCCTATACTGCAAAAACTAGAAGCTGACTAGAATAGAAGATAGACTTCCAACAAATAATAAATAAGAATGCCTTAGAGAAAACTGCAGATTATCTACTCGGGCCAGATAAATCTAACACAGATTTATCAAAGAATAGAGTGTTCATTCTGTCAAAGGTTAAAACTTCCACAATTGAAAAACCACGTACGTACCTCCAGGGTGAAACTTCATGTATGGAGATATATTGTAGACACGTCCTTTCAGAACAGTCCACATGGAACCTTCTTTTTGATTTTGCTTAACTTCACTCATTGAAACAAGCCTCCTATTTGACTGCCCTTTCAATCCTGAAACACAATTTTTGGTGAAACATAGAAGAAACATGCAGTTGGCATTACATTTTGAAGAGTTAAATGAGAGGGGAACGTCCTAGGAAATGTTTCGCATCATACCTGCAAGGTCAGGATGCGTTTGAGTAAGCTTAAGCCAGTCCATTTGACTATATCCCTTCTCAAAAGGAACCTTGGTCCGAGGTGCAGACTTTCTGGTAGAACTTCTTGCTTTTTCTGACTTCATTGCTGGAGCACCCGCATCTACAGATGCTACTTGTCTTGATGATTCACCTGATGATTTCAAACATGAAGCATCAATAACATTGAAAGTCAAAGAACCAACAGTAGCCTGATCTACAAAGGTAGCATTATTTGGATGTTTATCTTTCCAGGGAAAACCACCATTCTTACTACTATCGCTGCAGTTTGAGGATCGTCTTTAATGGCAATACCTGATGATTTCAAACATGAAGCATCAATAACATTGAAAGTCAAAGAACCAACAGTAGCCTGATCTACAAAGGTGGCATTATTTGGATGTTTATCTTTCCAGGGAAAACCACCATTCTTGCTACTATCGCTGCAGTTTGAGGTTTCGTCTTTAATGGCAATACCACCAATATCAGCTGCAAGATTCTTTTCCTCCACACCATTTTGATCAGTCGGTAACCCAACCTAAACCAGAAACCATATATTTAACTATTCTTACAAAAAAATGATAATATCCGGCACTCAAGTTTATATCGGGAGTAAAAAAGAACAACACATCTTATTCTTGATACATTACGTCAATACACCAAATGAAAAGATGTACTTTAAGGTCATGAAAATTATAGAATTTAACTTGCCTTACAAAAGGTGAAATCATCATTGCTGTTGTTGTCCATGCTATGAGGGGGGACTAAGATTTACAAAATCAAGTCAGGCAACAGTTCCTCTCAAGTGATACAATTACAGCAGCTCTTAGACCATCTGCAATTTCAAAATCAGAAAGATTTCAGAAAACGATGATATAAGAATGCCATTAATCAAGGAAATAAGGACAAATTACAAACTAAAATATTAGAATCTGTTGCTCGGACTCGCCCGAACGAAGGCAACACCCTTGTCGACGCGGCTAAGGACACAGGAGATGTGGCCGATCCGAAGAAAAGCACTGGAAAAGAAGAAAAAGTACGAGAGGGTGGAAAAAGAGGGAAATAAAAACCCGCCGCTGGAAAGAAAAGAAACTAGGGCACAGATGCATGCATGGGCTAAGGGTTTATGGGCTTTAGTCTGGGTTTTTTTAAATTTAATTAAAGTTTTATTTAGATCTTAGTTGAATAATAAGACATTATTTCAAAATAAATGTAAATTAATCAATATGTTTAATAAATTTTTATTTATAATGTGAAATTTACCAACTATTCTTATTTTTATTTATGGATCATAATACTATGTTAAATTTGAATTTAATGTTCTAAAATCTAAAAAGAAATAAAAGAATGTTATAAAATAAAATGATAAAGAACAAAAAAGAAATATGTATTTAGTCACCAATAGGAATATTTATAATACTTCTCTAAAACTTATATTTATAAATATAAGTAGTAAACGAAATCAAATTCGCTCCTAACGGATATTAAAGTCCTAAGTACATCAAGCTTCTTATCCTAAAAGACATACACTTTATAATAATAAAATATTTATAACACTCCCCTTAAATGTTTATTTATAGATAACATGCCTCGTTACAATTTTATTAAGATAAAATCATGTTGGAAAAATTCTTAGTAAAAAAAAGAGTACACATATCTATAATATGGATAACATGCTACCTCATTAAAAGTCTTATCAAGAAAATTGACAAAACCTCAATTAAATGAAAGATAGTACATGTATTTACTCCTTCTCATGACAACATCACATGATATCACATATTCTACATATTTCAATATTGAATATATTAAATTTGCAAACGATCATTTGAAGAGATTTAATAAATGTTTATATCATCATTCTTCTAAAAGTCATAAGTGAGAAATAATCATAGCAAACTTTCATTATGATCCTTCTATAAAACACATATGTTTAAATAATTTTAAACCATATAAATATTTACACAAACATATTGAACAATTTTCCAAAAATTATATATGCTTCTAGTATTCTAAATCCTTTATGGATTTTAATATAAACTTTACTATATAGTGATTCATCTAAAATTTATAACAACAATCATAAGTCGCATATCAAATCTTTCATTAACTACCACACTAATAAGATATTTACAAGTTATTACATTCAACACAAAAGAAAATATTTTCATAAACAATGCTAAGACTTAACAAAAACTTATTTTTTTATTTCATTTTCACAAAACTTACTCATTTGTATCCCGTTAGTTTTATACGTTTAGATGTATGGACTCTTGGTCCAAAAACTTCCTCAATTTAATTTTACTTGAATTGTGTATTTCTATTTTAGTCAATCTATTCCATGTCTATATTTATCGACAAATTTATTCAAGATCCACATTTCCTTTCATTCTTTCAACATTGCAAAACTATTGTCAACAACTATTCATTTCGGTTCCAAATTTTTTATTAACATAACTTACTAAGATCTCTTCATTTTCATTATTTTTATCTCCAAGTGTCACACTTGGAAGCGTTAAATAGTAAGTATAACAATAATTCTGGATATCTAATTATAAAGCTTTCTGTTTAAGAGGACCTTAGTGTAATTATGTGAATCTTGTTAACTGAATTTTTTTAGTGGGAAACATTATGACGAGGAACATTAATTTTAATTCTGACGAATTAGTTTTGGTGAATGAGTGTAAGAAGGTTATATAGGAGATGAATGTCATTCTCCTTAAAGTAGTCTCTCATTTTTGTATTCATTATCTTTCTTCTATCTTCTTCTTTGGTTATTTGGTAAGAGAGACAAGTTAATGAGCAATCTGCATGGGGGGAGAAATTAACATATTAGCTTATGAAATTGAGAATTTAGTAAACTAGTAATCTTTTAACTCTTCTATATATTTTGATTGAGGAAAAGAGGGAGAAAATTAAGGATTTCAATTAATTCATTAAATTTGTATTATGATGATTAAGGTCATAGTTAGCCTTTAAAGTTTCTTTGCATGCAAATGAATCATGGTTTTCTTTACATGTGTATGCCTTTGTTTTGATTCTGATATGGTCAAGCTTAGGTAACTAAGAAAGAGGAGGCTCAAGCAATAAGGGCAAAATTAAGCAGATCTAGTCGGTATTAGCTTTTAGGTATTTTGTTGGTGAGTTTCTGAACTCAAATCCTCAGTGTTTTTTATGTATATCAGTACTGTGTTGTTGTGGTATGTTTGATTTCATGTTCTGCTAATGATGAGGAGATGAATTATTATGAGATGTTTTTTGTGCTATTAAAGCATGCAAAGTGTTGATTTACAAATGCATGTATGGTTGAATATATAAGTTTTTTTTTGATGAACTGTTACTGGTAAAGTAATTACTGAAGGGGTTATCATTAATATGGTCCGATAGAAGATATGTTTAGTATGATCTATGTTGTGTTATTCACAGTATGTTTAGTTGAATGCTTGCTATATGTCAATCATGAAAATGAATGGTATGTGAAGTATGGAGGGATGTAATGGCAGATGAAAGATGAAATGTCATGTTGTGCACTCTATGCCACATGTTAATTGGTTTTACGGAGGTTCGGGTGGGTTGTACGAAGAATGTATACGCATGATATTTGGCTTTGTGAATGATCGATTGGATTGTATGAAGATATATGCGCGCATGTATATGATAACCTTATGTGGATTCTTTCAAGTATAAGACCATGCAGAGTCTAAGGCTTAAACCTCATGTATGTGAGTAAGCTCCATGGCCATGGGCACACGCAAGATAAGACAGTCCGCTGGACTTATCTCATGTTTCAAGTTACGACAAGTCGCTGAACTTATTCTCAAAGCTTCATGACAAATTTATACGTGGAATTCCACCATGCGAAGTCCACGAAATAGTTTGCATATAAGAATCCATATCTATATGGATCCGCATGTATGAGTCTACCACATATGAGTCTGCATTCATGGATTTTCTATCTGAATTCGTATGTATGGAAGTCCGCTAGATTATCTTATGAATCAAACCATGGCAGTTTGCTGATCTTATATTCATATTTCAAGTTTTAAGAGTTCAAGGAGACTATCTTTCACAAAAGTCAATATGGACTATATTTCAAGCAAGAGATCGTATAGGCTTGTCCTTATGTTCAAGCTATAAGAGTTCGTATAAATTATTTTTCTCAAGCCAAAATCTGTAGGGATCTTCTTTCATGTAGGAGTCTGCCAAGGACTATCTTTACATCGAGAGTCCGCTATGACTATCCGCCAAACAAGAGTCTAGCATTGACTATCATTTACAAATGAGTTCGTGAGTATGAACCCGCATATATGAACTATGATTATGATTCTGTATATAAAGGTTCGCAAGTATGGTCTGTAAGTATGTTTTCGCCAAGCTCGAGTCCACGTATATAAGACTTTATGTGTAAATTCGCATGTAAAAATTCTCCAAGTGTGGATTTTCATGCATGAATTTTCTAGAAACAATCTATCATACATTAATCCACAATGATAGTAAATTACTAAGGTTGTCACACCCTATATTTTATTTATTTATTTATTTATTTGCGCTAGTTCATGACACAATGGATTTAATAGCCTAGTGGTTAAGTGTGTGAATTTATTCTAAGTGGTGCCAAGTTCAAACCCCCATAATCTCATCTTTTTAATTAAAATTTTGACAACTTAGGCTAGTGTGAACACCTTTGTCGTCCAACCCACATCTTGCCATACTTGGGAAGATTCCTTCCTTGATTACAAGGTATATATTCCTTTTTTTCTCCCATTTTCACTCCCATGATCCCCTTTCCATGCCTTTGTCCCCCCAACATGCCAAATTTCCTCCCTTACCTTACCTTGGTCGACCATGAACCTATACATATCCATTTCACTTTTTATTTTTTCATTTTTCGTTCCTCCCCTCTCTTTGCCATCCACCACCTTGCTCCTCCCATTTTCTCTATTTTTTTCTTCCATTTCACCACCTAAGTTACCCTTTTCTTCTCATTTCTCCTCCACTCCACCACCACATAAGGCTATTGCACCTCCACCTCACCATCATCCTTCTTTTGCCGTCGCTGTGTCATTGTACTGCCTCTATAACGACACCACCTACCACCACCGAAATTCCTGATTTTCTTCTTTTCTCTTCCTCTTTTTGTAATTGATTTATTTAACCTTTCAATTCTGAGTTTTGTTCATAAAAAGATTATCCCACATTCTATTTTTTCTAAATTTTATTTTTATAATATGATTTTCTCCATTTAGTGACGAATCCTCCTCTCTAATCAATATTTCGTGGGAAGAGTTGAGTCATTTCCTCCGTTACCACGTAAGTATAGTCGACCCACTGTTCTTGTTACACTCTTGTATATTATATACATACATACTTGATTAAGACAACGCTAACCATTTTGATTTATGGGTTTCACTAAAGTGCAAATAAAAAATCTCGAATTCGTACCCCCACTTGTAGAAGTGTGCGAATAAATTGAAAGATTACATAAGTATCTCACCAAATCGAATAATTGAAAGATTATTTATTTTAGTAACCCATTCTAATACATGTGAATTGTTTTAACCTTAAAGGCTTGAGAATCAAACTCTTTCATTAGAAGTTGGAATCGGGACCATTGCAAACAAAATTGCAAAGGTGTGGGGATTTATTTTTGTTAACAATGGTTGATATCATATATAATCAAGATAAAGATATTATTTCAAATAATTAATTATTGTTTAAATAATTATCTGAAAAGTGATATTGGGCGAATACTTTAAGTGTTCGTATAGATTGGTAAAATTTGTTAAAGGAGGATTTCAAGTAAGTGTTTCCAAAACTTCAGAATTGTGATGAAATATGGGATTGTGTGATTTTTCTATTAAAAATATTGATGTGTGATTTCCTTACACTTATGACATGTGATATATGGCGATTTGGATAATATGTGTATTGTAAACATGATATTGCTACATTGATATTTTGATTCATATGTGATTATGAATATTTTGATTATGATTCACATGTTAAGCATGCTATTGTTCTGCCTATGACTTGCATGTTAAGCATGCCATAATTCTGATTCTGATTCACATGTTAAACATGTCACTGTGTTAAATCGAAAATAAATCTAATTCGCATGTAAAGCATGCCTACTGTAAAACTCGTTATATATGTCATATCACATGGATGGGGTTAGGATAACATGTACGGAGGAAGTATCTGGTAGTATATCTGTAATTTTTGGTGGCTTGACCACAATATTTTGTATCTGACAGTATATCTGCAATTATCTAGTGGCTCGACCATAATATTCTATTTATAGCAGCTCAACTACACTATCTAGTGGCTTGTCCACAATATTGGTGTGTTATTGGATGAACGAATTCTGGGGAACTCATTATAGTGTGTAGCGAAGATAGGTAGGATTTGTTTTCTAAAACATTTGCACTGATTTTGAAAAAAAAAGTTACATTGATGTCATTATTATGCATTCTGATAAATGTGATTATATGAACTGAATATTGTATGAATATGATCTGCTTAAACTGATGTTGTTATATGTTAATTTTTTGTTATTATGAATTGCAACCCACAGTGAGCTTTTTAAGTTTACCCCTTTTAGTTCTAACTTTTCAAATAATAATTGTCACATCCCAAAAACTAGGTTAATAGAAATTGGGTTAATAAACCGAGAGTAGTCATGTTTGAATTTTTTATGACCTTAGCACATTTGATAATAAATAAATATCAATTATAGTGATTGAGTAGTGGTGGAGCTGTCTTTAATGATTTGAGTTCGAATCCCCTCCCTCTTGTTAACTTCTATTTGGTGCAAAATTGTTTTAAACCTTTAAGACAGGTCATCCCATGTTTTTAAATATTTTCTGTTAAAATGATAACAAGTAGTTAAGTGGTTAAGTGCTTAGTTAGTTTCCTATGGGTCCTAGGTTTAAGTTTCTTTATTAGCATCCTTTAATTAAATTTTTTTGTAATTTTTCCTATGTGCTATAAATGTTGCCGTCCAACTTAGCTTGCCATAAGGGGAGGAGAACATGATCCCATTTTCACTCCATTGTCCCCATTTGTTGCCTTTTTCCTCCATTTTTGCCTTATGCAAGGTACAATGAAACTAGACTAGGTTGACCACTTTTTGTCATCCAACCTCCCATTCTCCTCCTCTCATTGCTGCACCACCCTCCCCTCCTCCCCATTTTTCTCTAATTTTCTCTTTTGTTTAAGCTCTAAACCTTCCCCTTTTTCTTTTCTTTCACTTTTTCCTCCACCCTTCTTAGTTGTACACTACAAATATTTCACCATCGAACCACCACCCACCACCCATCACCTCTGCCCTCTCATTTTTTCTCTACGAGCATCGCCCTCCTCCACCGTGTCAACCACTGCGCACCACCACTAAATTCCTCTCTTTTTCTTATTATTTTCTTTTCTTTCTCTTCTCTTCTCCAGTAAGAAACTGACCGAATCACTGTTCATTCCTTCTTCTCCGCTGAACTGTTGCCCCTGTTGCTAAACCGCCATTATCGCCGCCGTAGCATCACCACCAACGTTGGAGATCTTTTCCCTTTTTCCTTTTCTTATTTTGAATGTTCATTATTTTTATTTTAATAATAAAAATCCTACATTAATCATTTCATTTGAATCCTAATTCAAAACTCTATTTCTTCCTCGTGTTTATCTTCGAATAAATCTTCCTCTTAGATTATTCATTCTCCTTCAATTCATGACCCATTCAATTCGTTGATCCTCCATTCTATTCATATTAGAGTAAGTATAAAGGGTGTATAGAAATATTTTCTCCTCCTGTTTTTATTCTCTTGGCCGATTACTTTAGGGGGCCTTGGTGTTTTATTTCCTCAACAATTAATGTTTCATATATCTTGTGTGTAGAAGGAAAGATCGACATCAATCTAAGAGATCGTTAATCATTGGGTTTTAACCGCTAACCCGAGAGATCTTTTAAAGGTAAGTGAAAATAATAATCAATTTATCATATTAACTCTTAAGACGATAGTCCTCACTCAAGATCATTTGTTACTCGATTAGGTAATCTAATTATAGATCCACGTGTGAGGGTCTTGAGAGACTTATTGCACATCAGATCTACGATCAGGTGTGGGTTTTAACACGAAATAAATTAAGACTATTATTAAATTGATAATAGTGTTGTTTGATGGGGATAATATATGTATCTATAAAGTGAGATAAATCATCCTTATGGATTTTTATCAAATAAGTGTTTTTTCCTAAACCGTATGCTTGTGAAAAGCATGTTGTGTGATATTGATGTTTGCTAATAATGTGAAAAATATGTACATCTCATTCTCATGTTATGTGATTATATGGCATATGTGATATTCATATGAAAATAATATGTGAAATTTTGGTACTTGGAGTACGTATGTGATTTGCATGTTAAACATGCTTACATGATTTCGAGTGTTTTTGTCATATCACATTCATGGGGTGGGATATGTGAAAGGTGGAAGTATATGGCAGTTTATCTACATTAATGTGACACTGTTCACGATTTGATTATATGACAGTTTATTTGCGACTCTGGTGGCTTGTCCACGATTTTGTGTATATGGCAGTTTATCTGCGTTACTCTGACACTGTTCACAACTTGGTGTGTTGGTTGGACAAGTTCCAGGAAAACTCGATTTTGGCGTGTAAAGGAGATGGGTAGGACCGTTTTCCTAAAATCTGCATTATTTTACAAATTATGCATTGACATGATCATGCATGATATGCTTATGAAATATTGAGATATGTGATTTTATGACTTTGTATCATATATGTTTTATATTGTGACTGAGTTTGTGTTAATCTCACGCTAGGCTTAAAAAGCTCACCCCATTAGTGTTTCAATCTCTCAGGTAACACTCAAACACTTGGATTCAGAATTCGGTGGAGCCTTTCAGAAAATTTTACATCATGGAAATTTATTGGATTTTTAATTATTTGGATTTTGGGTTGTGATTTTGTGGGCTTTTGGACGTTAGACTTTACCTTTATTTATGGTTTGTTATTTATATTTTTATGACATTAAAACTATCATGCATGCATATAAAATTATGAGATTTTAAGTATTTTTGATAATGTCATTTTCTAAATTAATTATATTTTGTTAAATTTTAAACGAAATAATAATTCGTAAATTTTCTAAATAGTTTTATGAAAATCTCATGAGCTTATTTATAAAAATTATTTTTATAATTATAATATAAGATCATTCATTTTAAATGTTTTCAAACAACATTACAAATAAATGATGCTTTTCATTTTAAAATAAATATATTTTACTAAATATATTTTACTAAGTATTTTTGAAGAAATAAAATTTGTCAATCTTAGAGATTTTTTTTACGTTTTCAAATTCAAACCTCTATTTTTCAAATAAATAAATAATTTTGCATGTCGTTAATGTAATTTCTGAGATTTAGCTATAACATCTAGGTTTGGGGCATTACAATAATCGAGGATAGGATGGGATCGACTTATGGAGGTGCTCTCGGTCGTTTTCAGAAAAACTTATATATTTGGTACTTGATATACTTTGGGGTGTCGTATTATTTTTGTGGACTTTAGGTTGAGATGTTCTTTTGGACCTTAGATTTATTTTGGTTTTCGGTTGGTTTTGCATGACGAACAATTTAAACTATCACTTATGGGTTTTATGAATAATAATTAAATGATGAAATTTTCACAATGATATTAATCCAACACAGCAATAAGGTTTTCAAACATAATACTTTGAATTTCAAAACTCAACACTACTTATTTCTTTAAACTGAAATTTTACAAGATATATCAAATCTACGTTTTTTAAAATGACGAACTAGTCTAGTTATGATATTTTCTGCTGCGACATTTATTTCAAATATGATGATTTCTGAAAAACATCAATACTTGAGTTTTTCTAATATAGATGATTTCGATAAAATCTTTCAAGAAGAAATTATAGACGATATTTGGCTTTTCTTTAAGTGAAATGAAATGACGCTTGAAAAATAAGGATGATTATTGAGAGAAAATAGTTAAATGGTTTTATACGCCATCAACATGGCCAATGTGATCTTCAAGATTTGGTCATAACGTCTAGGTCTGATTTAGGGGGTTACAAAGGTAATTTGCTTATGTTTTACTGGCAAGGGAGGTAATAATCCGTCTTGTATAAAATCATTGCAAATGGGTAAACAAAATCATTCCACATTGTAGCCTATAGCACGAGCTATAGAAATGGAGGATTGTGATAATGCAGAGTGTACAAATTTTCAAGTTGAGCCAACGTAAGGAATGCCAAGAGTACGCCAAGAAGATGTGCAAACTATACTTGTGCAAGTGATGTCAAAGAGGAGATTAGACCATGAAGATCTAACTTATAAATTCATAAACGGTATATTATATTAGTAACTCACTAAGTTCATTCGAAATTACTTAGTTTTTGTTATATTTTCCAAGTATAATGGTTTATATAAGGAGTTGAAGAGGGAGCAAGCCAAAATTCATACAAGCTTAGGTGAACTTGTGTTCTTAGCTATAACATGCATATAATGGAGTGGCCTAGAGGCTGATCCTCAGGTTCAAAATTTTTTTTAACTAAGTATGAACCATAATATTTTATTTACTACGAGGAGAGAATGATTCAAAATATTAAAGCTATTTTTGTTAATTTTTCATAGGTCCATCTGTGAAGATTTTTTTAAAACTAGAAATTTGTAATTGTATTTCCATTTAGCAAGACAATAATTAAGGATGATAAGATGTTACTGACAATATGCGAACTAAGTTAAGTATGATTAAAGAAGGCCGTGTTTGTTGTTTTAGTCATGTTAGTTTTACAATTTAGTTGTAAATTGTTCATAGTTTGTTTTGGAGAAGATGTGACATTTTGTATCCAGATTTGTCGATCGGGTCAGGTATAGGGTGTTATACCAAGTACATGAATCTCTTCTGGAGTTTTAATAATTACCTATGTCTTAAGTCCCTTCAGGAGCATCCACATCCACTATATGACCATTTTGATTTATTACTTTCTTTTACGAGAATTTCCATTTATAAAACCGATCAATCTACCAAGCTTTAGTCATGCATTACTTTCATTTATTCTAAAAGGTTGTCCTACTAGGACTTAATAACATTAGCTAGTATATGACACTTGGTCATTCTTATAAAGTTAGTAAATACATATAGTAGTTAACTTGCAATAAAGTGAATTATCTTTTGAACTTCTAGTTCAAATTAATTTCTATGAAGATGTAACACCCAACACCTGACTTAGAAGTTGATCAAATGCAAATCGTCGTATTCATTGCCAAGGTAACTCAAAAAAATATAAAAAACGACCATTGAAGCTAAGTTTAGAACAAGCATGAAAAAAATCAATTAATGGATAGTTGATCTGCAGTATTCAGTGTAGCACATTAAACTACTTTTCACATTTAAGGAGCTTGAATACAAGTTTTTTTGTTATGTTTTAGTTAAGTTTTCTTAGTTTTATTTACATTAAATAAAGTGTGCAAATTGAGTCTTTTATTTACCTTAGAGGCTGAATGAGGCCTAAGGGTGAGCTAATGCACTTTGATAGTGTATAGGAAACCATTAGAAGGTGTACTAAACAAATGCTGGTCGTTATGTTGCAATACGGATGACTCGATGTCGCAACATAGGGAATAGAATGGAGAAAGCTTAAGTCTGCCTTCAATGCCATGACATGGGCTAAGGGTGTCGTGACATACCTCTGAAGACATCTCAAGGAAGAGTATATTGTCACCTTTTTCGTGACACAAGTCCTGATGTGTCACAGCATCGACTCTGTGAAGGAAATAAAACATGATGCAAGGGCATTTTGGTCTGCACAATCAACATTTAAAGTCAAGGACGTCAGCTAACCTAGGGTTAAGGATGAAGACCACCTAAAAGCTATAAATAGACTCCTTTGGCACATGTTATAAACACCATTCCTTTACCCTAAATTCTCTTCGTAAAATTTAGTTTAGTTTTCTTTCGTTCTTAAGTTTTAGATTTCTTTAGTTGTTCTTGTTGATTTCAAGATATCTGAATTGTGGAAGCATTCAAACTTTGTGGATTTGCAATTAATCTCAATACAATCAAGCTATTTCATTTACTTTATCTTGTGTATTTAATTGGCATGCTTTCTCTTTATATCTATTCCATATTGTTCATGAAATCAATAAGGAACTAATCCCTCTATGGAGGATTAGTGAGTGGAGGTATGATCTATTAACTATTTTGTAGGATTACTCAATGGATCAACTATTCGGGAAAGGAAGAACGTGTAATAAACCTCAGGCCTGACAACCCCGGGAAGTTGTCAAGGTGGGAATTAACCCAAAATTGGTATTGTCTATCCGTGAACACCTTCACTCCCAAGCCAGTCTGGACTGTGAGGTTGGAAGATAAGTAGTTTTTGCTGACTCGTTATGTTAGTGGAAGATTGGAAGATCTTGGTAGGTTAGCGACTAGTTGATTGACAAGGAAACCAAAATGACAGTTGATGGGGATTACCGAAGCGAGCTAATCACCCATAATCGAGATTTGATTTACTTTACTCTTCTATCTCCTGAATTTATTTTATTTTTATTATTATAAAAACCTTAAGAAACCTTTTTCTATGTTCTTGTACTATAATTTATTTAAAGTACTAATTAGATATTTTAGTATTTTGGTTAGAATTGATCTAGCACTCACCTCCCTTGGGTATGATCCTCAGAGTACTCAACTACTTCGTTGTAAAAACTATATTACAACTCGACCCGTATACTTGCGAATACCACATTGTAGTTCTCTATTTTATTGCAGTATTCTCTGGACGTTAGTACATCTGGAGGTGGTCAAGTTGTTGGCGCTGTGGCTGGGGAGGCAACATCACTAGTTTAATTTTAATATTTGCACTTTAATTAAAATAATTAGGAAAATTTTAAGTTAGAGATACGATTTTATTTTATTTATTGTTATTAATTCTCTCTTTCTGGGTTAGTGTATGACTCACAATAAGGGCACACCTATTGTAGTAGCATAGATCCAGAGAGAATAATCCAAAGAAATCACCGACATCAACAACAACAACAATAATAGATGCAAGATCCCTCGCCACCTACTACAGGTAACGTACCACGTGAAAATTCACTACTTAACGATGTTGACGATAATGCCTTAGCAAACCCACCAGCACCATAGTTACCCGTAAACGTACATATGGCTCAAAACGAGAGAACCCTAAACGATTATGCCTTACCAAGTCTAGACATGGTTCAGGAAAGTATAACAAGGCCGGCGATTACAACTAGTAATTTTGAGATAAAATCGACGATGATTCAGATGATTCAGAATAATCTACATTTTAGGGGCACTATGACAGAGGACCCTAATTAGCATTTAAAACGGTTTCTCCAACTCTGTGATACTTTTAAGTATAACAGGGTCACTGATGACACTATTTGTCTTCGGTTTTTGTAAAACCCCTAACTCATCTTCATTGTCAGCTTAGGGTTACGAAGCATTACCAAACAAATCAGAACTATAATGTCATTTAATATTAATTACCTAAAACTCATTACAAACCAAGCAAACATATACATTTTGGCCTTAAATTGAGCCCTCGAGGCCCTAAAAATAGTTTAGAAACAATTCGAGGCTAATTTAAAATAATTTAGTAAATTTGGGAAAATTTTGAAAATTCTGAAAATAGGGGTCACACGGCCGTGTGACATAGCCCAGACCGTGTAGTTTGTGAACCACGAGACACACGGTTGTGTCCCAGCTTGTGTCTTAAACCGTGTAACTCAATGACTTGGGTCACAAGGCGTGTCGCAGGCCGTGTGCTAGACCGTGTAACTCACTAACTTGATACACACGGCCGTATCTTAGGCCATATGATACCCACACCTGAAATAATAAGTGACACATGGTCGTGTAGCCCGGCCGTGTAAGTCACATGGATGTGTGACAGCCAGTGTGTGTCACACGGCTGTGTGATAGCCCATGTCCCAGGCCACGTGTTCCATAATTTGACCCTATAAATGAGCCATTTTAAATCCAAAACTTGGCCAACCATCCACTCTATTTTGTGCATACATTCAATAGACATAAATGCCTTTCAAACATATATAAACATACCAATTCAACCAACCTATTTATCCTAACCAACATGCCATTCAAAGGCACCTCATTTATACCAAAACAACTTCAACTAAAACAAAGCTATATTGCCAGATCTCAAGCACCAAAACCTAATCAATTTAGCTACCTAATGACACCAATTATAACCATTCACTTTTCATAATAAGCATACCAAAAGGACCATATATTACAAAGTACTTAAAAGTGACCAAAGGGTATAAACTTGCCAAAGCACTTTAAGTCCAACAAACAAAATGTATACTATAAAGGCATAAACATACCAAGTTGCTCATTAACATATTCAAAAACTTCCATTATAAAAATTCCAATACATGTCATTTATAACCTTGGACAAAATAACTTAAAAACTACCGAAGTGATTGCTGGATAGCGTGATAGAACTCTGACAAGCTTTCAACCGATTAAGCTTTCGATAATCTACAAAACAAAAGAAAATAACTACGTAGGCAACTAGTGCTTAGTAAGTTCGTATTAACTCAAACATAAACTTAACCTTCTTAAACTCAATTTATAAATTATGCATAACATTATTACCATGCTTATAAGCTTGATGAAATCCTATATACATCACCAAACTCAAAAGTTAGTAAGTTCATACATGATACATATAAGTTCAATCATATCATAGTGAATTCCCATGTGCGTATCATTCATCACATAGTTAATTAGTCACATTCCAATTCATTTGCATTCATCAACTTCACCTTTTTATAAGGTTATGAACAACTATCAATTGGTGTACATGTCTATCCATTAACATTAGCTTACCTGTTGAACCATCTAGAATTACATTGGATACTCGGGAATGGTCACAAATAGTGTGTATTTTCATATAACCGTAATCTTTCCTTTTCAATAGTGCTCACACGAGTTGTGAAGTGGGCCTGCTCACACGAGTTGTGGGTGAAAATGTTAGCTATACGATATTGCTCACACGAGCTGTGGAGAATGCGCAACAAATGCAGGACCTCAGCCATCGGTAGGACATTTAAGACCAACACCCAAAACATGAAATCCCTAATGACATGTTATTCGTATCCTAAGAATTCTTAAGGTTCAAATGAGATTATTTAACTGTCAATTATTCAAAACATCGATATATATATTCAATTCAGTTTATAACTAACATAATATAATAGATAATCAATTAAAATCATTAATAAGATTATAATTCATACGAACTTACCTCGATAACTATAGTTGCAAAAGTAGAGTTGGAGACTAATCCAAAGCTTTTATTTTTCCCCGATTTAAGTACGATTGTTGCTTATCTTGATCTAAATAAATAATTTCATTCAATTAAGTACTTCAATTAACCTCAAGTATTCAATTCAATTCAATCTATAATTCATATTATCATGAAATTACAAAATTACCCTCCTATTTTAACTTTTTCACAACTTAGTCCTTAAGCTTGTAACTTGAAATTTAACCATTTTAACTTAAACCCATGATAATCAATTTTTCCCTAAGCTTAAATAATCTACATTTTTCCATTATTTTATACAATATACATGGAATTTGCCACTTAAACAAATTAGTCCTTAAACCTTAAATTTACTAAAATTCACTTAACAAAACATGTCCATATAACAACTAAATTTAATTATCTATCAATTAATTTCACTAAAACATCAAATTCATTCATGGCACATCCCCCAATCTTTAACAATTTTACAAATTAACCCTCGAGATATGTAATTTAAGCTAAAACGAGCTCAAAAACATAAAAATTACTAAAAACAGATCAAATTTACATGCCATGCACTTGAAACTAAGGTTGGTCGACTGTTCTCCACTCTCCCATGGTGTTTTCGGTCAAAATTTGGTGAAATAAGGAAGATGATGATATTTGGCTTATTAATTTTATGCTTAATTATCAATTTACTAAAATTCCCTTTTGTTAAAACCTTTAAAACCCTTAATTCTTTTAGTGAAAATTGTCCACTAACACCACCAAGGGTATAATTACCCAATAAGGCCATTAATTCACCTTATTAGAGCTATTTAATCCACTTAACTAATAGAATTCAACTTTTGCACATTTTCAATTTAGTCCTTTTACCTAATTAACCATTTAAATTTCAAAATTTCTTAATGAAAATTTAATACTACATTAAATTAACCCTATAGACATTAAATGGTGCAACTAAACCCTTCTTAAGTGGTAAATAAACCATATAGAGTTATAGTGAACAAATTTGGACAAGATTAAATTAATTATTTATTTATGGCTAAGGGTAAATTTGTAAATATTAAATTATAAGTTAAATTAAAACATAAAATAAAAGAATTAAAACCTATCATCTTCAAATTTCTTTCTAGGAAACTCGAATAGCCATGGTTAGGGTTGGGAAACCTTTGGCCAAGCTTTGATTTCTTGATAGTTAAATGAAATCTTACCCAATTTTAATAATTTTTATGTTTTTAAGTTCGTATTAGCTTAATCTAGCTAACAAAGGATCTAATTTGTAAAACTTTCAAATGTTTTGGATTATGCCATTAATGAATTTAGTGTATTCTTGAATATTTTTGAAAGATTATTGAGCTTGGTTTCTAGATAGGACTTTTTGTAAAGTAATTTTGGTAATTTTAATGTTTAAGGACTAAATTGTTAAAATGATAAAATTACAAGGAATTGATGTGAAATAACATGTATGGGCTGTAGAGAAATAGTGAATAATTCAGCTGAAATGAAATTTGAATAAAATGGTTAAATCGCATGTTTTGTGCTTAGGGACTAAATTGTATAAAAGTAAAATTTTGGGGCAATTTTGTAAAATTTCAAAAGGACTTAATTACATAAAATGAATTAATATTGCTGTTAAAATTAGTGAATTGAATGGAATTATTAGTTTAGATCCTAAATGAGTGGAAAATCGAGGAAAAGAGAAAATATCAAATAGTTCATGTACTTTTTGTTGTTGCAATTTAGTCTAATAAGTTCGTATGGTTTAAATTTAGTGAATATTTAAATGTATTATACGCCTTAATTATATAATGTTTGAATTATATTGATGTGTGTAATTGAAAATGAAAATAATCAATTGACACAACATTGATCATTGATTGAGCTATTTTGGACTGTTACTGCAAATCAGATCTGTAAGTTCATTAAACTTGTAATTTAATATCCATATGAATTGTATAATGATATGCTTGGAATAATGGATATTAATTATTATATTAATGATATAAAATTACTTAGAAAATGTCTATTGAATTACTATGTTTGGGTCGGATGAACGCGAGAAAGAGTACAACTGAATGATGGCGTGTTATGCGGGGTAGGAGTGGAGATTGATGTGGTGTGCTATATATATATTTCCCAAGTATGCCAAGGTTCAACATTTGTTGCGAACTCTCATGTTATACTAACTTATTCTGGTGTGTTATGGGGGCGGATGTATAGCTCTTCTGAGCATTTGACGTGTTTACGGTTGGATTAGCTCTTATGAGCATTTGGCGTGTTTACGGTTGGATTAGCTCTTATGAGCATTTGACATGTTTATGGTTGGATTAGCTCTTATGAGCATTCGGTGCGTTATTGGTTAGATTAGCTCTTATGAGCGTTTGGCGTGTTTCAGTTGGACTATTTGTGTACTCATATCTGTAAGTCATTTATCAGGTGGTAATTATTGTATTAATAACTTGTTTAATGACTTTGAATGGCATGACTTGTACTTGATATCTTAAATTGGCTCTGTTGTGGACATGCATGTTTTCCGAAAATTATTGTATTAATAACTGTGTACTCGTATCCACTTATTGTTCATTGGGCTATGTTTTATTGACCTCTAAAAAGTTATTGAAATGTGGAAACTAATTTTTATTATTGTACTGAGAATTTCTCATATGTTGTGAGTTGTGATTGACAGGAATTCTGATAATAACCTCGTTCACAGGAACTTTGTTAAGAACCTTATAGGCAGGAACTCTGTTCAGGACTTTATTGTCAGAAACATTATTTACAAATTTTATTAATTGAATTATTATGTGTAATTTAGTAAACTTTACCATTTAATCAACGAACTTACTAATCTTTATAAAAGCTTACTCGTATTTTGTTATATTTCTTATAGATAACATTTTGTGGATCGAGAGATCGGGTCAGTACGAAGAAATCACACTATCCGGGGATTCTTTTGGTAACCTTGAATTTAACTAGGCTTATATGGCATGTAATAGGATAATTTGGCTATGTTTGAAAAGGTTCATAATTTATTTTTGGGTGTAAATGTTATGCTTTGATATTTTTTTTGAACAACTATAGGTGGTATGCATAGTTAATTCAAGTTGGTGCTTAAATGACTTAATATGAAATGGCATAAAAAGGGTGCTTATAGTGTTTTTTTTTTGGAAGCTTGTTTATGCATGTCATGAAATGGTACAATTACTTGTGAAATTGGTTGAGAGATAAGCTTAAAATAGGCCATTTTTGGGCACACACGGCTTGGGAAACGAGCTGTCACATGGCTGTCTGATGTACACGGGCCGACACACTGTAACAACCCATTTTTAGTGAATATGCATGAATTATGAAATTTATGGTAATGAAAGGTTGTTGATAAATAAACAATTTTTGTAAAGGCAATTTTGATGAAATTATGATTTAGGGACTAAATTGGAAAGTTCTAAAATTCATGGAAAAATTCTAAATTTTATGAAATACATGGTCTACTATTGTGACATGTAAAAATTGGCTAGGCTTGGAATAAGGATTAAATTGCATGAATTTCATTTTCCGAGCCTAGGGATGAAATTGTAATTAATCAAAAGTATAGAGGCAAATTGGTAATTTTTGCCTAAGATGTCAATTGGATTAAATTGAATATGAATTGTATTAAATTGAGCTAAATTTACTTGTATATATTTGGATAGACCAAATACAGAGCTAGATCGAGGTAAAGAAAAAGTAACGGATTAGTAATGGTATATTGTATATTTGATATGTATGAAAATCGGTCACATATTCGATAATGCCCGACAAGTATTAAGTTCCGTTTGAACAATTGAAATTCGATGGATACAGGATTCCCGTATTGGTTGTGGTCTTGCATATGTTGCAAACACACCATAGCTCGAAAGAGCGTCCCGTTATTAGCCCTCTTGAGCTTCTCGTTATATGGTTCCTGCGAGCTTCCCGTTAATAACTCTTCGGAGCATCCCAATTGGTTGTTATTCTGCATGTGTTGTAGACACACCACAACTCTAATGAGCGTCCCGATATATGGCTCTTCGTGAGCTTCCCGATTAAAGTCTCTTTGTGAGCTTCCTGATTAATGGCTCTCCGGAGCTTCCCGATATATGGCTATCCGGAGCTTCCCGTTAATGGCTCTTCGGAGCTACCCATTAGTGGCTCTTATGAGCTTCCTGTTATACAATCTGGATAAGCTTCCCGTTATACAGCTCACATGGGCTTCCTGTTATATGGCTCGAGATAGGGCTTCCCATTTATGTGTTCATATGAGCATTCCTGAATATGAATTGATGGAGTACAGATTCATACACTTCGTGTGTATTATCGTGTATCCATCGATATTTCAAATGGTTCAACAGATAAGGTTCTGATATAAGTTAAGATGAATTTTGAATGAGATACTACCTGTATACACCTGAAAACACATGAAATTTGATATTTAATGAGCTTATCCCTGATTCTTGATACTCATTCGAAATACATGACCAACATGTTTGAGGAAGTTGTCTGCTTAGGCTATTAGCCAAATTGCTTGGATGCATTTTTGTATGATTACCTAAAATGTAAATGAATGTTAAGTTTATTTCTTGTTATACGAACTTACTAAGCATTAAATGCTTACTCTGTTTTATTTCTCCAGTTTTATAGTACTTCCAAAGCTCGTTAGGTTGGAAGCTTGGCCGAGATATCTCACACTATCAATCTATACAACAGCTCATTTCGGTATAAATAGTAAATTAAATTTTAGCTTATAATGGCATGTATAAGCTAAATTTGGCCAACGATGGCATGTAAATGTATGGTTGAAACAAGCCATTGGTATGGCTTGTAATTGATATGTGTTTTGGTATGTTTAAATGATAGTTAACTAATAGGTATGGTTTGATTTGGTATAGTTAATGCAAATGAGTTATATATTATTGATCAATTTGGTAAGAACGAATACTTGGATGTATGAGGTAATATGATATGTTTGAGACATGTATTTATCTTGTTTTGGTTGCTTGGTTATGGCTTATATGTTCTATTTGATGTGTTTAGGTTGAAGCTAAAAAGGGATGAAAAATATGGCTAGGAAATGGCCTTATTTTGTTCACATGAGCAGAGACACGGGAGTGTGTCTCAATCGTGTGTGACACATGGCCTAGCATATGTGCGTGTGTTTTGGCTGTGTGTCCCCTGCATAATAAAAATTTCAAAATAGAATGCTTAGAATTGATCACAAGGCCTGACAAACGGGCGTGTGGCTTGGCCGTGTAACCCTTGCACCGACACATGGCCTAGCACACGGACGTGTGACTTGGCCGTGTGAACTAAGTCAGAAAGTGACACGGGTATGGACACGGGCTGGGACACGACCGTGTACCCTATTTCGAATGCCCACACGACTTGACCATAGGGGCGTGTGTCCTCTGCATCTTGGGAAATTTTTGAAATTTTACGAAAAATTCTTTGAGTACCCAGTTTAGTTCCCACTTGTTTCTAATGTATGTTTTGGGCTTCAATGGCTCATATAAGGGACTTTATGAATAATATCTGACATGAATGTTAAATAATATGAAATGTCTGTGTTTGATTTGTTTATTTCGGTAATACTTCGTAACCCTATTTCAGCGACGGGTACGGGTTAGGGGTGTTACATTTGTTGGTATCAGAGCTACAGTTTAGCCGAGTTTTGGACTAACATAGCATGTTTTAGTCTAGCTATACATGCCATTATATAACCTGTGATAGTGTGATATCTCCTGACCATTTTAAATATGTTTTTTCATATAGTAATGTCGTCCAACCGATTTGAATCTGAAGAAGCTGAGAGCAATGCTCAAGCTTTAGTTCAAAGAGTAGCATCTTGTAGTAAAAGGCCTGTATCTGAGGGCCGAGAATGAGAGGCTAAAGAAGTCTTCTTCCAAATGATGAACGAGTGGTTTACAGAACATGTAAGAACAAACCTGGTTGTACAAAAACCTCCACCCCCACCTATTTCTCAACCGGTTCCCGATATGCCACAAGGTACAAAACTTGCTAGAACTGGTAAGCGTCCTGTAGATAAAATCCATAAATATGAGGCAGAAGAATTTAGAGCTACAGCTGAAGATGATCCTAAAAGGGTTGAATTCTGGTTAGAAACCACTATCAGGGTTCTGGATGAATTGTCTTCTACACCAGTTGAATGTCTAAAATGTGTTATATCACTGTTAAAAGACTCAGCTTACTACTGGTGGAACACTTTAATTTCTATTGTACCGAAGGAGATGATCACTTGGGAATTTTTCCAAACTGAATTCAAAAAGAAGTATATCAGTCAGAGATTCCTGGATCAGAAATGGAAGGAATTTTTTGACCTTAAACAGAGTCACATGACTGTATCTGAGTATGAACGAGAATTTGTCAGACTGAGTAAATATACCAGAGAATGTGTTCCGACTGAAATCGCAATGTGCAAGCGGTTTGAAGAAGGTTTGAATAAAGATATAAAACTATTAGTTGGGATTCTTAAATTAAAAGAATTTGTTGTACTGGTTGATCAAGCTCACAAAGCTGAAGAATTGAGTAAAGAAAAGAGACAGACTGAGATGGAAGCCAGAAATTCGAGAAAAAGATTTTTGGGAAAGTCACAACAATCGACTTCAAAGAAATCGAAGAAATATCATGACCTTTTTACCACTTCTATGGGGTATTTTGGGAGAGACAGAAGCATTCAAAGCTCTAATCCGAGATCTCAGGCTACATCTGTAGCGAGTGCAGGCAGTGTTCAAAACATCAAACCCAAGTGCAAGCACTATAATAAATTCTATTTTGGTGAGTGTCGCATGAGAAGCGGAGCATGTTTTAGATGTGGTTCTTTTGACCACTACCTCAGAGACTATCCAAAAAAGCCTAAGAAAGATACTGTACAGAATTCAAAGCCGAGCAACTCCGCTAAAAGAGGTAGACCACCTCGTAACCCTAACAATGTGAGTGGTAGTCGAGGTACAACAAAAGATTCAACTATCAAGTCTGAAGCACGAACACCAGCAAGGACATATGCTATTCGTGCACAAGAGGATGCCTCTGCACCCGAAGTTATCACTGGTACTTTTTCTCTTCTTGATTCTGATATATTTTCTTTAATTGATCCTGGTTCGACACATTGATATGTTTGCATGAATCTAGTGTCTAATAAAAATTTTCCTGTAGAGTCCACTGAATTCGTGGTTAAAGTTTCAAACCCCCTGAGCCAGTATGTGATGGTAGAAAAAATTTGTGAAAATTGTCTGTTAATGATAGAGGGGTTTGTGTTTTCTGGCTGGTTTAATGTTATTGCCATTTGATGAATTTGATGTAATTCTAGGTATGGACTGGTTAACTGAGCATGATGCTGTGGTAAATTGCAAACAAATGCATATTGTGTTGAAATGTCAGAATGGCGAATTGCTCTGTATTGAATCAGATAAAATGGATGGGTTGTCTAATGTGATATCAGCTATATCAGAACAGAAATATGTCAGAAAAGGTTATGATGCTTATGTTACTTATGTGTTGGACACTAAAGTATCTGAGTCAAAGATTAAGTTAGTGCCAGTAGTCTGTGAATATCCTGATGTGTTTCCAGAGGAGTTACCTAGATTACCAGCAGTCAGAGAAGTGGAATTTTCTATAGATCTTATTCTGGGGACAACACTGATATCTATAGCACCCTACAGAATGGCTCTTACTGAATTAAAAGAGTTAAAAGCGTAGTTGCAAGAACTGACTGACAGAGGCTTTGCTCGACCTAGTTTCTCACCATGGGGTGCACCGGTTCTGTTTGTTAAGAAAAAGGATGGATCCCTGAGACTATGTATTGATTAGTGGCAACTCGATAAGGTTACAATCAATAATAAATATACACTTCCCCGCGTTAATGATTTGTTTGATCAGTTGAAAAGTGCTACAGTATTTTCAAATATTGATCTCCGTTCTGGCTACTATCAGCTACGAGTAAAAGACTCAGATGTACCAAAAACAGCCTTCAGAACCAGGCATGGGCATTATGAATTCCTTGTAATGCCATTTGGCTTAACAAATGCACCTGCGGTATTTGTGGATCTGATGAACAGAATTTTCAAACCGTATCTAGGTAGATTTGTGGTGGTATTCATTGATGATATTATGGTATATTCCCGAGATGAAACCGAGCATGCTAACCATTTGAGAATTGTTCTGCAAACACTGCGTGAGAAACAGTTGTATGCTATTCAGTAAATGTGAATTCTAGCTTCGAGAAGTTGGTTTTCTTGGACATAAAGTATCTGCTGAAGGCATCAGGGTAGATCCAAATAAAATTTCAGCAATTGTTAACTAGAAACCACCGAAAAATATGTTTAAAGTCAGAAGTTTTCTGGGATTAGCCGATTATTATCAAAGATTTGTACAAGGGTTTTCGATAATAGCTTCGCCAATGACATGACTATTACAGAAAGATGTGAAGTTTGAATGGTTTAGTAAATGTCAGCAAAGTTTTGACCGGTTGAAAGCCCTGTTGACTAAAACACCAGTTCTAGTTCAGCATGAATCGGGTAAAGAATTTGTGATTTACAGTGATGCATCATTGAATGGTTTAGGCTGTGTTTTGATGCAAGAAGGTAAAGTAATAGCCTATGCTTCTAGACAGCTTAAACCAGATGAAAAGAATTACCCGATACATAATCTAGAACTAGCAGCTATTGTCTTTGCATTGAAAATCTGACGACATTATCTGTTTGGTAAAAAATTCCGTATATTCACTGATAAAAAAGTCTAAAGTATCTGATGTCAAAAAAATATTTGAATTTGAGACAGCGCAGGTGGCTTGAGCTATTGAAAGATTATGATTTGGTAATTGATTATCATCCGAGAAAAGCAAATATAGTTGTTGATGCTTTGAGTAGAAAGTATTTGTTTGCTTTACGAGCAATAAATACCCGATTCTCATTGTTTGATGATGGTTCAATTTTGGCTGAGCTAAAAGCTAAACCAAAGTTTCTGCAACAGATCTATGAAACTCAGAAAGGTGGTAGTGAGTTACAAGCGAAATGGGTACAGTGTGAATCGACTTATGATTTAGAATTTCAGATTTGACCTGATGATTATTTGTTGTTCAGAGGCAGAGTTTGTGTTCCAAAGAATCCAAAGCTTGTACAGAAGATTTTATATGAAGCTCTCAGTGGTACTATGTTTGTGCATTCGAAGAGTAATAAAATGTACAATGATTTGAAACAAATATACTGGTGGTCGAGAATGAAGCGTGATATTTCTAAATTTGTATCTAGATGCTTGATATGTCAGTAAGTTACAGCTGAACATCAAGTACCTTCAGGACTGTTACAGCCAGTTACGATACCGGGATGGAAATGGGAAAGAGTTACTATGGACTTTGTATTAGGGTTACCTCTATCTCTAAAAAAAGAAAGATGCCATTTGGGTAATCGTCGACCATTTGACAAAATCTGCACACTTTATTCTGGTACGTATGGATTTCTCCCTGGATAAATTGGCTGAATTGTATGTTTTTGAGATTTTCAAATTACACGGTGTGCCAGTTTCTATTATTTTTGATAGAGATCCGCAATTCACATCCCGATTCTGGAATAAGTTACAAATGGCCTTGGGTACACAATTACATTTCAATACCGCATTTCATCCTCAGACCGATGGTTAGTCAGAATGGGTAATTCAGATTCTTGAAGATATGTTTCGGTGTTGTGTACTAGAATTTGAAGGCAATTGGGAGAAATATTTGCCTTTAGTCGAATTGCATATAATAATAGCTATTAGTCAAGTATTAAAATGGCACCGTACAAAGCTCTGTATGGTCGTAAATGTAGAACTCTGTTGTATTGGACTGAGCTCAATGAGAAAAAGATACATGGAGTTTATCTGGTCTGTGAAACCGAAGAGAAAGTGAAAGTGATCCGAGATAGTTTAAAGGCAGCTTTTGACCGTTAGAAATCTTATGCGGATTTTAAACGAAAAGAAATAGAATTTCAAATTGGCGATAAGGTATTCTTGAAAGTATTGCCTTGGAAGAACGTTTTTCGGTTTGTTCGTAAAGGAAAACTAAGTCCAAGAATTATCGGGCCATATGAGACCATTGAAAGAATAGGACCTGTTGCGTACCGATTGCCTTTACCACCGGAACTAGAAAAGATTTACAATGTCTTTCATGTGTCTATGTTACAGTGATATCGGTCAGATCTTTCACATGTTATCTCCCCGACAGAGGTTGAGATTTAGCCTGACATGACTTATTATGAGGAACAAATCAAAATCATGGCACATGAGATGAAAGAATTGAGAAATAAAAAGGTAGCTTTAGTGAAAGTTCTCTGGGAATGACATGGAATAGAATAGCCTACCTGGGAACTTGAGGAAACAATAAGAAAACAATATCTGAACCTCTTTACTGGTAAGATTTTCGAGGATAAAAATTCTTTAAGGGGGAGAGTTGTAACAGCCCGTTTTTAGTGAAATCGAAACAGTGGTTTCAGGACCACAAATTCGAGTCTAGAAGAAAATTTATTTTAGTATTATTTTATGGTCTACCATATGATAAGAATATCGTGTAAAAATTTCATTAAGAAAATTTTACCAATTACATGTTTAATTGATAAAGGACCAAATTACATGAAATGTAAAAGTTGAGTTGTAGTAGCTATAAGTATCAAATAGCTATGGAATTCAAATTTGGAGGTCCTTATATGGTAAATAGACCATTAAGAGGAGTTAGTAGATAAGTATGATGATTCATTCATGGAAATTTAAGAAAAGAAAATGAGTAAATTGGAAAGTAAATAAATAAAAATGATAAATAAAATAAATATCTAATATCATCATTTTATATCATCTTTCCCAAATTAAACACATGGAAACCCTAGCTAAGAGAAGATAACTCAAGCAAGTTTATTTGGCTTAATTGGGTAAGCATTCTTGTCTCGTTTTTAGTAATTTTTATGTTTCTAAGACTGTAAAAGCTTAATTTAGCTATCTCAGGGATTAATTTGTAAAATTATTAAAGTACTAGGGTTTTTCCATGGATGAATATGCATGAATTATGGAATTTATGGTAGAAAATGAAAGGTTGTTGATAGATAAACAACTTTTGTAAAGGGAATTTTGATGAAATTATTATTTAGGGACTAAATTGAAAAGTTGTAAAATTCATGGAAAAATTTTGAATTTTATGAAATACATGGGCTGCTATTGTGACATGTAAAAATCATCTAGGCTTGGAATAAGGATTAAGTTGCATGAATTTCATTTTCCGAGCCTAGGGATGAAATTGTAATTATCAAAAGTATAGGGGCAAAATGGTAATTTTTGCCTAAGATGTGAATTGCATTGAATTGAATATGAATTGTATTAAATTGAGCTAAATTAACTTGTATAGATCCGGATAGACCAAATACAGAGCTAGATTGAGGTAAAGAAAAAGTAACGGGTTAGTAGCATTCAAGTTCACGAACATTGTCGAGGTAAGTTCGTATAACTAAATTGTGTATATTTATATGTTTAAATTGAATGTTATGTATGTAAATCGTATATTTGATATGTATAAAAATCGGTCGCCTATCTGATAATGCCCGACAAGTATTAAGTTCCGTTTGAGCAAATAAAATTCGATGGATACAGGATTCTTGTATTGGTTATGGTCTTGCATATGTTGCAGATACACCACAACTCGAATGAGCATCCCGTTATTAGCCCTCTCGAGCTTCCCATTATATGGTTCCTGCCAGTTTTCCGTTAATAGCGCTTCGGAAAACCCCGATTGGTTGTGATTCTGCATGTGTTGTAGACACACTATAGCTTTTATGAGCGTCCCAATATATGGCTCTTCATGAGCTTTTCGATTAAAGGCTCTTTGTGAACTTCTTGATTAATGGCTCTCTAGAGCTTCCCCATATGGCTCGCTTGAACTTCCCGATATATGGCTATCTGGAGTTTCTCGTTAATGGCTCTTCGGAGCTACCTATTATTGGCTCTTATGAGCTTCCTGTTATACAACCCGGATAAGCTTCCCGTTATATAGCTCACATGAGCTTCCTGTTATATGGCTCGAGAGAGGGCTTCCCATTTATGTGTTCATATGAGCATTCCTAAATATGAATTGACAGATTACAGATTCATACACTTCGTGTGTATTACCATGTATCCATCGATATTTCAAATGGTTCAACGGACAAAGTTCTGATATAAGTTAAGATGAATTCTGAATGAGATACTACCTGTATACACCTAAAAACACATGAAATTTGATATTTGATGAGCTCATCCCTGATTCTTGATACTCACTCGAAATACATGACCAACATGTTTGATGAAGTTGTGTGCTTAGGCTATTAGCCAGATTGCTTGAATGCATTTTTGTATGCTTACCTTAAATGTAAATGAATAGTAAGTTTATTTCTTGTTATACGAACTTACTAAGTATTAAATGCTTACTTTATTTTATTTCTCTGATTTTATAGTACTTCAAAAGCTCGTTGGGTTGGAAGCTTGGCGGAGATATCTCACACTATCAATCTATCTAACAGCTCACTTCGGTATAAATAGTAAATTAAATTTTAGGTTATAATGGCATGTATAAGCTAAATTTAGCCAATGATGGCATGTAAATGTATGGTTGAAACAAGCCATTGGTATGGCATGTAATTGATATGTGTTTTGGTATGTTTAAATGATAGTTAACTAATAGGTATGGTTTGATTTGGTATAGTTAATGCAAATGAGTTATATATTATTGATCAATTTGGTAAGAACGAATACTTGGATGTATGAGGTAATATGATATGTTTGAGACATGTATTTATCTTGTTTTGGTTGCTTGGTTATGGCTTATATATGCTATTTGATGTGTTTAGGTTGAAGCTAAAAAGGGGTGAAAAATATGGCTAGGAAATGACCTTATTTTGTCGAAACGAGCAGAGACACGGGCGTGTGTCTCAGCCGTGTGTGACACACAGGCTAGCACATGGGCGTGTGTTTTGGCCATGTGTCCCCTACATATTAAAAATTTCAAAACAGAATGCTCAGAATTGATCACACTGCCTGGCACACGGGCGTGTGGCTTGGCCGTGTGACCTCCACACCTACACACGGCCTAGCATATGGGCGTCTGACTTGGTCGTGTGAACTTCGTTAGAGAGTTACACAGGTAAGGACACGGGCTGGGACACGACCGTGTGCCCTATTTTGAATGCCCACATGGCCTGACCTCACGGGCGTGTGGACCCTTCACCTTGGGAAAATTTTGAAATTTTACGAAAAATTCTTTGAGTACCCGGATTAGTCCCGACTTGTTTCTAATGAATGTTTTGGGCCTCGAGAACTCATATAAGGGACTTTATGAATAATATCTGACATGAATGTTAAATAATATGAAATGTCTGTGTTTGATCTATTTATTCCGGTAATACTCCGCAACCCTATTCCGGCGACAGATACGGGTTAGGGGTGTTACACACATGACCTACGACACGGCTGTGTGAGGATAATTTGAATGGTACATGGGCTGGCACACAGCCTACACATGGTCTACACACACGGATGTGTGAGGTTGAACACTGGCGTGCGGGATAGCCACACGGCCATGTCTCGAGCCACAGTGTTTGGGCTCTATCACATAGCCGTATGACCCCTATTTTGAAAATTTTCATTTTTGCCTTAAATTTTCTATTTTGTCTTGAATTGGTCCCTGATTGTTTTTAAACTATATTTAAGACCTCTAAGGCTTGATTTAAGATATGTAAATGTATGATTATTCCATTTTGAATTATTTATGAATTTTGTTAATATAAATAAATGATCAGCTGCCATTTATTCTAAAAAGTTTCGTACGGCAAGGTAATACTTCGTAACCCTATTCTGGCGACAGAAACGGGTTATGGGTGTTACATTTATAGTGTCGAATCCCCCTCTTTAATCAAATTTTTGGGATTTATTTTTGGGCATTTTCCTCTGCTAAATCGTAAGTATGAAGGACTTCTGTTTATGTTATAATCTCATATTAATATTCTTGGTTAAGGATGATACTAACTACTCGATTTTGTGCCTTCATGAAGAACCCCTCGAAAATCCTAAAATTTTTGCTCCACTTATAGAAGGGTGCGATTTAACAATCTTTTGCATAAGTGTTACCGATTCGTATTCGCTTTTAAACAATGGTTGTTATTATTTTGTTAAATCCATACTAACTCGCGTGTTGGTCAAAACTGTAGTGACTCAAGAAATCGGACTCTCCCCTTTCGAAGTGGAATCAGGATTTATCAATCGGATTTATAAGGTGTAGGGACTTGCTCTTAATAATAATGATTAATATTGATTAAAGGATAAATAATACAAATAATATAAGTGTAATACTTCCGTTTATTTGATTCTTGAAAATATGATATTGGATGAATATGAAAGTATTCATAAAAATCGGTAAAATCTGATAAACAAGGCTACTAGGTAAATATTTCTGAAACTTTAAAATCTGTGCTGATAATGGTGATTTGGGTGATTTCCGTAATATGTTTTAATGTGTGATTCCTAGTACTCATGTCATGTGATTTATGGCTAATGAAAATATATGCACAAGTGATGTGGAAATATGATTATCGATATTCTGATTTGCATGTTAAGCATGACATATTCTAATGTTCTGATTTGCATGTTAAGCTTGCCATATTCTGATATTCTGATTTGCATGTTAAGCATGCCATTGTGATAAAATATATATGATATCTAATTCACATGTTAAGCATGCCATTTTCTGATATTTTGATTCGCATGTAAAGCATGCCACTGAAAATCTGTTCCGTATGCCATATCACATGCATGGGGTGAGAAAAATATGTACGGAGCAAGTATCTGGCAGTAAATATACATTTTCTAGTAGCTTGTCTACATTATTTTGTATCTTGCTGTAAATATGCAATATTTGGTGGTTTGACCACACTATTCTGTTTCTAGAAACTTGACTGCACTATCTGGTAGCTAGTCCACATTATTGGTGTGATATTGAATGGATGATTTCTGGAGAACTCTTAATGGTGTGTAACGGAGTTGGGTAGGATCTATTTTCTAAAATCTGCACTGTTTTCTGAAAAGCGTTGCATTGACATCGTCATTACGCATTCTGCCATATCTGATTTTGTGATTGAATAACTTATATGTTATGATCTATTTAAAATGATGTTGATATGAGTTTATTCTATGAATATTATTATTGGAGACCCACACTGGGCTCTCTAAGCTCATCCCTTTGAATTATGATATTTCACATAATCAAGGTTAGGATGGGCTTGGCTATGAACACACTCTCGGTCATATTTCAGTTAACTCTATTATTATTGGTATTCGATATTTTGGGATGTGTTTACTTACTATGGAATTTGGTTTGGTTGTTGGATTTGGGACATTGGATTTTTCTGCATGGTTCATGATTTAAAAAAAACCACCTTTTAAATGATTTTCTTTTAAATAATAAATTATGAGGGATTTTTCATAATAATGACTAACTTAAGCTCAATAAGGATGATTTACAAATTCAAATTATGTTTTCACAACTTGACAATATTTGCTCACAAAGCTAATATTTTGCAAAATGATTGTGACACCTACAATTTCAAAATAACAAACAAATTTTAAATATCAAGACTTTTTCGTTGCGATAGTTTTAATTGAATTACGATGATTCCTTAAAAACACTTTCAATACTTATTTTTATCTAAAATTAAAAGATAGTGTTGACACAAATTTTTTTGTAAAACGGGGTCGACCTGGATTTGAAAACGAAAATTAAAACGGGAGCTGACACTAATCCTTTTTGATGAGGTGTGATCGGGTCACTTCGAAAATTTTTTAATAAACGATTTGATTTTATTAAAGCGATGCTTTTGGTCTACGAAATTCAGAAAAACAAGTTCGGGAGTCGGTTACGTACGAGGAAGGATTAGCACCCTCGCAACGTCCAAAATTGGTACCTAGTTGATTAATTAGTATCTTAGTGTCGAAGATTGAAAACTTTGAAGAGTTTTTTTAAAAATACGATCCTTAAAAAAAACTCGAATAACATGGATTGAAATTTAAGAGGATATTTGGATATTTGGTCGAACGAGAAATCGAAACCCAGCACGTTACGGCACGTTTTCTCGATTTTCCAAACGCAAAATATTGCCTTACTTTGAAATTTTTGAATTAGAATGAATACTAATGGAATATTTGAAAATAGAATGCGCATTTTGATTACACTAAAAAAGAAATCCTTTTTAAAAAAAAAAAGGGGTCGTACACGACTAACAATGATGATGCGAAACACGTTTAAAACAATCATGACATACTATGCATCAAAGAATACACATATCATTGATTCTATTAAATTTTAATATTAACATGCATTAACAAGAACAATTATGCCAATGACAATATCACAATAACAACAATAATAAATTTATTCTTTTTGAAGTAATTAGCAAAAAGTAAATAAATAAATAATAGAATAAATAGCATTATTAATGGCAAACATAAAATACAGAAACCAATGAAAATAACAAAAAAAATAAGATAAAATAAAAAATATAAATTAGATTGCGAATTGTAAATAAGTAAATGAGCGAATAAATAAAATATTAAAAGAGACAATTAATAAACCCTTTTTCTTTTAAAACAAAAAACAAAAAAAATGAATTTAAACGGCTAAGGATTAAACTGAAATTGAAGTGAAATTCGGGGGTTTAAAATTACAAATAAAACAAAAAAGGGAGCTCGAGACTGAAACAAAATGCGCGCCAGGGACGAGGGACTAATCGAGAATATTTCCCATCCCCAAAACGCGGTGTTTCAATGCGGATTAAAATGAAACCTGAATAAAAATCATCGAGCCAAAATGAAAGAAACAAATAGGACCCGATTGCGCAACACAGGAAAGGAAGAGGGGCTGAATGTGCAAATAGCCCCTCTAAGCCAAAACGCGTGGATCCTGGCCACTGGGTCGGGTCGATTTCGGATCTAAGACAAAACAGCATCGTTTTGGCCACTGATGCAAGGGCTCAAAACGGCGTCGTATTTATCCCATATAAATATAAAAAAATCACAAAAAAAAAACAATTTATCTTTCATTTTAAACAAAAAATAGAGAGCATCTCAAACTCTCTCAAAAAATTTACCCTCCTCCGTCTATTAGGGTTCTCCAGCCACCCGACGCGTTGCCATCGTGGCTAATGGCCGACGGTGAAGGAAAAGGGGTTCTTGACCCTTGTTTCGCAGTGTACGCAAATCGGGCTTCGACTGAAGGGAACGAAGAGCCTTACACCCACTTTTTAGACACGATTTCGACGACGGCGAGGGAACCTCCGTCGACGGAGCCATGGAGCGATACAAGTATCTTTCTAACCTCTTTTTTCTTTTCTTTTTTAATAGTTTTCTTTTAGAACAAATTTGTAGAAAATAAATGAATAAAAAAATAAATAAATGAATAAATCCAAGGAAAAAAGAAATGAAGCCTCAAGCTTTGTTTAATTTTTTGCTTTTTTTTTTATTTCTAACGTGCGTAAAAAAAGCATAAGTCACAGATTAGGGCTTTTATAGCCTGATTACAAACTCTCTAATCATTTTTTTATCGTTTTGCTATTTGTTTGTTGTTTTTTGTTTCTGCTGTTGCGTGTGGCTCTCTCTTGCAGGTGGTTTGACACGCGTGGAGGGCCGATGATAGGCGAACAATGGCGATGGCGTCTTGTGCAGAGTGTGACAAATGACGCTGAGAGCTGGGCTGCGACGCTTAGGCCTAGGGTTTGCTGTTTGTTTTCCATTCTGCTGGGCTAGGGTTTCTGTCATTGGGCCATTTGGGTCATTTGTATTTTTAGGCTAATTTAGTTGTAATGGACTAGGACTGTTTTGTTATTATTATTTTTTGGGTGTAATCAATTCTGGGCACGGGCAAAATGGGTTATTACAGCTGCCGCTCTTTGCTCATTGTCGTGTAATGAGAATGGCGCAAAGACTTTTAATAATGACCAGTTTTTCTTGGTCTTGCCAAATATTGACTTCTTTGGTGTTCCTCTTCTTCAGGTGGCCTCCTTCAGTCCACTATGTCTTGTTACTTCGATCCATTCCACTACACTTCAGAGAGATACGGCTTGTAGCTTCAATCTACCGTGTCTTCTTGCTTCGATTCACTCCACTACAACTTCAGAGAGATACGACTAGTATCTTTAGCCTGCTCCACTGCAACTTCAGGGAGATAAGACTTCTCATGGTAGATTTAATCCAACCTACTGCAACTTCAGAGGTATAGGATTCATCATTTTAATCTGCTCTATTCTAGCTTCAGGGAGATAGGATTAATAACTTCAATATGCTCCGCTGCAACTTCAGGGAGATAGGATTGGTATCTTCAACCTGCTCCACTGCAACTTCAGGGAGATAAGGCTTGATGCGATCTTCTCTACTTCAACTTCAGAGAGATAAGATCTGTGGTTTTAATCCACTCCACTGCAACTTCAGGGAGATAAAACTGGATGCGATCTACTCTACTGCAACTTCAGAGAGATAAGATTTGTGGTTTTAATCCGCTCCACTGCAACTTCAGGGAGATAGGATTGGTTTCTTCTGTCTGCTCCACTGCAACTTTAGAGAGATAAGATTTGTGGTTTTAATCCGCTCCACTGTAACTTCAGGGAGATAGGATTGATTTCTTCTGTCGCTCCTTCGCAACTTCGGAAGATAAGGCGGATGCGATCGCTCTCTCGCAACTTCGGAGGATAAGATCTGTAGTTTTACCGATCTGTTCTCTAGGAACATGACTTGTAAAATCCCTTTCATGGGCCTATTTATGCCTAGTGATTAAGATGTCATGATCAGAATGAATCAAATACTCCTAACTAGATATGTATGAATGATATTTGCATGAATGTAGAATGTCATGAGAATGATCCCTTTTTAGTGTTTGGGTTGTCATTGCTCATTGTTCATCAATGTTCTATCATTGACGTGTTACCATGCCTTCTTGTTCAGCTGGTATCTTTAACAGAAAATCCAAAGAAATAGTCACAATTTAAACTATTCTTTCCTAAATGTTTCCAACCCTTAAGTTGGTTAGTTCTAAACAATAGCCCTGTTTCAGGTCCTCGTGCTATTTAGAAGCTTTTAGAGTAATATCCAAAACTCCTTCTGTTTGAATATTGTCAGTCCATTAATTGTTACTTCAATGAAAAATGCTTGAAAAAGATTATCAAAGTGGACAAGATGAAGTTTCGTTGAGAGCAAAGCTCGAAATGAATGAATTAATCAAGATACCAAATTTTGCTAGGATACAAAAATGAGAATAAACTAATCAAGATGGCTTATTTTTCCAAAATACAAAATGAATAAAATAGGTGCCCCAGATATCGCAGCATAAGCTTCTCTGCCCAAACTTCGTGAGGACCCTTTTGAACTTGATATGTGTTTAGAAGTTCTAGAAGATTTTGTTGATGCCCCGCGATGTATCATCCCTCCTTCTTGTTAATTTGGAGAGGGCAAGACTACCACATGCCCCACCTTTGATCAAAAAATTTGAATTTCCCATTCCTGGGTTTTCAATTCAAAACCCCTTTGGTCTCAAGGCACATTTTACGGGTTTTTGCCTTGGCCTCTCCTTTTTTTTATTTTCCCTTTTTTTTAGGCGAAGTAATTCTTCACTGAATCTGAATTCACAGGATTAGGCAGGCATTTTCCATCCATCTCAGTCAAAATTAACGCTCTTCTAGAAAAGGCCTTCTTTACTACATAAGGTTCTTCCCAGTTTGGCATCCACTTTCCCCTGATGTCTTTTTGTATGGGAATGATCTTCTTTAGTACCAAATCCCCTTCATGGAATTCCCTAGGGTAAACTTTCTTATTGTAGGCTCAAATCATTCGCTTTTGGTACATTTGACCATGACGGATAGCTCTTAGCCTCTTTTCTTCAATCAAGTTCAGCTGATCATATCGAGATTGGATCCATTCTGCTTCGTCTAACTTTAACTTTGACAGAACTCAAAGAGAAGGAATTTCAACTTCAATGGGTAAAACTACCTCCATCCCATAGACTAAGGAGAAAAGAGTTGCCCCGGTGGAGGTCTTGACAAACGTTCGATAAGCATAGAGGGCAAATGGTAACTTTTCCTGTCAATCTCTATAGGTCTCAGTCATTTTTCCCACAATCTTCTTGGTATTCTTATTGGCGGCCTCTACCGCGCCATTCATTTTCAGGCGATATGGCGATGAGTTGTGGTGCTTGATCTTGAATCGACTATAAACCTCTGCTATCGTGCTGTTGTTCAAGTTCAATACGTTATCAGATATAATCCTTTCGGGCATCCCATACTGACATATGATCTCCTTTTTTAAGAATTTTCTGACTACTTATTTTGTGACGTTGGCGTAAGAAGTAGCTTCTACCCACTTAGTAAAATAGTCAATTACTACGAAGATGAATCGATGATCATTTGAAGCTTTTGGTGATATTGGCCTAATGATGTCCATGCCCCACATGGAAAAAGGCCATGGAGAAGTCATGACATGAAGAGATGAATGAGGCACATGAATTTTGTCCCCATAAATTTGGCACTTATGGCATTTCTTAGCATACTTGATGCAATCTCCTTCCACAGTGGACCAATAATATCTGAATCTCATGATTTGCCTGGCCATTGTAAAACCATTAGCGTATGTTCCACAGACACCATCATGGACCTCTTCCAGGATTTGCCTAGCTTTAATAGCGTCTACGTATCTCAGCAACACCTGATCCTTTCCTCTTTTATATAGGATTTCTCCATCTAAGACGTAGTCACCAACCAGCCTCCTCAACGTTCTCTTATCATTCTAAGTTGCTTGGTTTGGGTATTCGTGATTTTTCACATACTGTAATATGTCTTCATACCAAGGGTGGTCGTCTTTTTCTTCTTCTTCGTCAATGTTGCAACAATAGGTTGGAGCCTCATAAATGCTCATTTGGATAGGCTTCACATCATCTTGTTTATTTACTTTGATCATGGAAGCCAATGTAGCCAAAACGTCGGCCATCTGATTCTCATCTCATGGGAGATAACAGAAAGTGATGTCGTCAAACTCCTCAATTAATTCCAAGACTAGCTTTCGATAACTAATCAACTTGGAGTCTCTTGTTTCCCACTCGCTTTTGAGCTGATAAATCACTAATGCGGAATCTCTATATACTTTAAGTACCTTGATTTTACGTTCTATAGCCGCACGGATTCCCATGATACATGCTTCATACTTCGCCATGTTGTTTGTGCGATCAAAATCTAATTTGCTAGTGAACGGATAATGATCACCGTCTGGAGATACTAAGACTTCCCCGATCGCGTTACCCATAGCATTTGAGGCTCCATCAAAGTTTAATTTCCAAGCATTGCCTTCTTGTGTGTTTGCTTCAGCAGTTGCCACATACATCAGATCCTCATTTGGGAAGTCAAAGTTCAAAGGCTCATAATCTTCTAAAGCTCTACTAGCTAGAAAATCTGTTATAGCGCTTTCTTTTATGGCCTTTTGATTCACATAGGCTATGTCGAATTCAGACAGTAGAATTTGCTATCAGGCCATCCTTCCGTTTAGAGCAGTTGACTCCATAATGTATTTCAAAGGGTCCAATTTCGAGATTAACCAAGTCGTGTGGTACAACATGTATTGTCTCAATCTTTGAGTAGTCCAAACCAAGGCGCAACATAATTTCTCAATTGGCGAATATCTTGTCTCACATTCGGTAAACTGCTTGCTGAGGTAATAGATCGCTCTTTCTTTTCGTCCTGACACATCATGTTAGCCGAGCACGCACCCCATGGAATTCTCGAATACTGCCAAGTATAGTATCAGTGGCTTGTCTAGACAAGGTGGCATCAGTACTGGGGCATTGGACAAGTAATGTTTAACTTTTTCGAAAGTTTTCTGGCACTCCTCATCCCATACACCTAGATTGTGTTTCTTAAAGAGACAGAAGATGGGGTCATATTTCTCAGTTAATTGTGAAATAAACCGAGAGATGTAATTTAGTCTCCCTAGAAAACCTCGAACTTCTTTCTGAGTACGTGGCGGAGGTAATTCTTATATGGCCTTAACTTTATCTGGGTCAATCTCAATTCCCCTTTCGTTGACTAGGAATCCTAGTAACTTTCCTGATCTAGCCCCGAAAATGCATGTGGTTGGGTTAAGCTTTAGCTAGAACTTCCTTAACCTTAGGAACAGTTTTCTCAGGACTTGCACATGTTCCCCTTCTGTTCTAGACTTTGCGATCATGTCATTGACATAGACTTCTAACTCTTTATGTATCATGTCATGGAACAAGGTTACTATGGCTCTTTTATATGTCGCTCCCGTATTTTTTAGTCCAAATGGCATCACTTTGTAGCAAAATGTCCCCCACATCGTTACGAAGGTGGTCTTTTCCATGTCTTCAGGATGCATCCTAATTTGGTTGTACCCGGAGAAACCATCCATGAAGGAGAACAGTGAGTATCCGGCCGTGTTGTCCATTAAGGTATCGATATGGGGCAATGGGAAATTTTCCTTGGGCTGGCTTTGTTCAAATCTGTGTAGTCCACACACATTTGCACTTTCCCATATTTCTTGGGAACAGGGACTATGTTAGCTACCCATTCTAAATATTCGACCACCTGTAAGAACCCAGCATCAAACTGCTTCTTAACTTCTTTTCTTATTTTTAGCAAGACATCAGGCCTCATCTTTCGGAGCTTTTGTTGGACCAGTTTACATTCTTCTGTTATGGGCAATCGGTGTACCACAATAGCAGTACTTAGGCCGGGCATGTCTTGATAGGACCATGCGAAGACATCTTTGAACTTCTGAAGTAACCCAACGAGGTCTCGCTTTGTTTCTTTGGCAATGCAAGTGCCAATTTTTATCTCTTTTCCCTCTCCTAAGCTCACAACTTTTACTGATTCCTTATAGGGTAGGATTTGTTTCTCTTCTTGCTCCATCATCCTTAACAAATCATGAGATAAGACGTTGTCCTGGTCAACTTCAAAATCTTGAGGATCATCCGTACTCATGTCTTGTTCAAATAGGGATTCTGAGTCAGTAACAACATTGCTCACATCATTGATATCTAAAGACCTGTTATTGGGACGAAGGGAGGTCCAAAGAAAGAAGAATATAAGAATAATTGTATGCACAGTATGAGTATAAATGGAATGGAATGAAATGAATGAAAGAATATTTGTTCGAAGTGAGACTGAATGATATGTTTTAATTGAAATAAGATTCTGGACATGTGCCTTTTACAAAAGATTCCTATTGCCCCCAGGCTTAGGGCAACAAGTGTTCTAAATATTACTCTGAATTAGTTCTAAATGTTACAGGGTTCTCTTCTGCAATCCAGTTGTTTAGAACACTTCCAGGTTCATAAGGGCAGATGCCTGAGGTACTTCCTTCTTCGAGTTCTTCTTTGAATATGGCATTGATGTTCAGGTTTCTTAACCTTTCTTCCGTAATATCCCTTCTTGATGTCCTTCGTTCAGGATAAATGGTTCCCCCTGATACGAAGGTCCTGGATATGTGGGGGAAGGTCATAGGTTCCCAATCGACTTCTTCCCCACTCAAACGCGCCCTCCGCCTCTCTTGCCTCTTTTCCAACTCTTTCTTTCTTTGCTTCGCATTTGGCTTAAATCCTAAATCAAAGCAGTCTCGTTTATCCTTCATCATTGGTGTCTCTATCCTTCCTTGAAGAAATCTTCCGAGTACTTTCCCGAGCACGGCTCCTTTCCCAACCGTCATTTGTAGTCTAATCCTCGTGGTTTTAGATATGATGGGCATCGGGATCTAATTCCCCTCGATCACAAAGGTTACGTTCATGAATTTTAAGGATCGAAAGGAACATTCGATCACCTCGTCATTCGTTCCTAAATATGGTGCGTCGTTGGTTACCGATGCAATGATGTCTTCCTCAGTGCTTATCATAACTAATCAGCCTTCTGTTACCAATTTCAACTTCTGATGCAATGATGAAGGCACTAATCCTGCTGAATGAATCCAAGGTCTTCCCAACAGGAAATTATACGAAGGCTTAATATCAATCACTAGGAAATCTACCTCGTATGTATTCGGGCCAATCAAGAGGGGAATTTCTATTCTTCCCATTACCCTCTTTTTAGTGCCATCAAACGCTCTCACTATATTCTGGCATGATTTCATGTGAGAGCTATCTACCGGAAACTTGTTTAAAGTGGATAAGGGTAAAACATTCAAGGCTGACCCATTATCGACTAACACCCCGGGCAACGTGTATCCCTTACAGCGAGTAGTGGTATGTAGGGCTTTGGTGGCTCCTCTTCCCCCCGGCGGTATTTCATCATCATTAAAGAAGATTAAGTTTTTAGTACTTATATTGTTAACCAAGCTGTCCGGTTTGTTCACTGAGATATCGTTAGCGACATAAGTTTCATTTAGTACTTTTGTTAATACATTACGATGTGTCTCTGAACTTAGAAGCAACTCAAGCACCAAGACGCGAGCCGGTTGCTTATGTAGTTGTTCCACCACGCTATACTCACTGTGCTTAAGGAATCTTAGAAATTCTCTAGCCTTATTTTCAGTTACCGGCTTGTTAACATACGATTCAATTCTAGCCATTTTTGCGTCCCCTCGCTCAACCGCTAAGACTTTTCCTTTTGTGGGTTCCACTCTTGTATTTGCCGGATCGTAGCATTTTTCGCTTCGTGTATAGAAGCCTACATTATCACCCACTTTTGAGGCATTTACCTGGTTCTCTTCTCATGGGATCGTCACGTTGCAATCGTAATTCCAAGGGACCCTTTTGCTATCCTTGTAGGGAAAGGATACGGGTTTTTTGGATTATGACTCTTGACACTATTTGTATTCCAAATTCTATGCTCTTTGGCCTTGAAATAATCACCACTGGGTGATTAACCCTTTGGGCTTTTCTCGTAGATCCTTCCTCTGAGGCATAAACTTCTCATTCTTTTAATCCTTCAACCTCTTCATAAAAATCCAACTCTTTGTTATCCATTAAGTTTTGCACCATGGTTCTGAACTCGGTGCATTTTTGGATGTAATGGCCCTCTTTTGCATGAAATTCGCAATACTTCCTCGTTCCTTCGGGCCTTTTCGTTGAATCTTGCTTGATGAGACCTCCATCTATCATTCGTCTCCAAACCCATCTCAAGGGGGTTTTTACCTCCGAAATGTCAACTTTGATTCTCCTTCCTCTGCTCTCGGTTATCGTGTTTACCCTTTTATCAGCATGATTGGGTAACAGACTCCCTGCTACATTTGGCCCTGATGGGTCGTCAAACTTTACAATCCCCATCCTAATGAATCTTTCCACCACTTTCTTAAATGCAATAAAGTTCTCAATCGAGTGTCCCGTAGTTCCCACGTGATACTCGTATTGGGCATTCGCATCATACCATTTAGGGTATGGAGGTTGCATGGGTTTTAGATAGTATGGAGACACCACATGTGTATTGAATAAGTTATGGTATAGCTCTCTATATGTCATTGGGATGGGTGTGAATTGGGGTCTTTCTACATTCGGCCTTGGGTTGGATTCCTGCCTTGAAGAGCCTTGATGACTAGTGGTTACTGCTTTTGCTGGTCCCACCGTGATTGGTTTAGAATATCCCTTGTTAAACATACTTGCATTGTTTATCTCATGCTCTTTCTTTCTTGGGGCTGACCTCTTGGCGCTTCCTCCTGCTTCTATCTTGCCGCACCTTATGGCGTTATCTATCATTTCTCCAGACATCACTATGTCTAAAATACTCTTAGTAGCGCTGCCCAACATGTGATTGATGAATGGAGCCTTCAAAGTATGAATGAAAAGCATAGTTGTCTCTTTCTCCAAAAGTGGTGGTTGGACTTGCGTTGCTACTTCTCTCCATCTTTGGGCATACTGTCTGAAGCTTTCACTAGGCTTCTTTTCCATGTTCTGCAATGCAATTCGATCGGGTGCTATATCCATCACGTGGCTATACTGATTCATAAAAGCCTGTGCTAAATCCTTCTATGAGTGGATGTTGGCCCGGCTCAATTGGTTGTACCATTTTGCTACTGACCCGATCAAATTGTCTTAGAAGCAGTGGTTCAAGAGTTTATCATTGTTGATGTATCCCGTCATCCTTCGATAGAACATAGTGATATGAGCTTCAGGGTAGCTAGTCCCGTTATATTTTTCAAACTCCGGCATTTTAAACTTGGGAGGGAGCACCAGATTAGGTACCAAACTCAAGTCTTTAGCGTCCATTCCTTGATGGTAACCGACATTTTCCATGGCTTTAAACTTCTCCTCTAGCCACCTACACCGGTCTTCTAGTTGTTTTGGCAAGTCCGCTCTTGTCTTCTCCATTTCTGCTACGTCATCGAGATCGGGAACCACGGGATTGGTAGGATTATCCCCAGGATTAGAACCTGAGCTTGTTGGAAAGTTCATCGATGCTGGGGCACCGACCTGGTATTGGGATCTAATGGTGATAGGTACTCTTTGCGGGCACATATCTGGTTGTGCCTGGGTGCTCGTCGGGGTGAAACCTGGAGGATAAACAGGGTTCTCATGATCAACCCCAGAATCAACTACAGCCAATAACTGCGCCAATTGGTTCATCGTAGTTCTTTGGGATTCTATCATGTCTTGTTGGATTTTATCCAATCATTCCTGCATCTGATCTTGCATCTCCTTTTATAATTGATCCAATCTTTTTAACCTCTGATCCATTGCTTTTGTTTGGCGACGAGTACCGTAGTGATATTTGGTTGGTGGATTTTTGTTAGTTTCCAGGGTAACTGTCATAATTTTAATTTATTAGGGTCTTTTTTTTTTAAAATTTAATGCATATGATGAGATGTAATGCAGATGAATGAATGCAAAAAGAGGTGTTGATTCTAATTCAATTTCATTAGAAAAAACTCGATTAGAAAACAAATTTCTTTACATAAAATGGATTACATATACGGCTTCGCCTTTAAACTCAAAGCCTTAACCTTCCTAAGAAGCTAAGCTAACTCTCAGCCTCGGTCCGATTCTGACTCATATTTTAAAACTCAATACATCAGCCTGAACTGCTAAGGATCGCAAATGATTAGCTACTTCCCGCACTTGAGTCACAGCTTCGCCCATAATGTAATCTCTATCTCTAATCTGACTTTGGGAATGATAGAGCTGCTCTTGGCACCGTTCGTTACACCTCTCAAGAAGTTCCACCCGTAATTCAGAGTTTTGCAATACGTCTTCGAGATCTTCTATTTTTCCTTCAATTCTTCGATCTTACTTAAACTTGCTCTTAACTCGATCATAGAGCTACGACTACGGTACAGGTGAAGCGACTTTTCTAACTCAGCTACTCGGGGTTTTAATCTCACTTCTTCATTCCGTCATTCTAATAAGTTTTTCTCCAAAGCGCTCTCTCCAGCTCGGGTGTCTTGAAATTTCTTTTCCCATTGATCAGCCATGGTCTTTTCTTCCTTGATCTCCTATCGCCATTCCTCCGACGTTTTACCCAAACCAGACATTCTTATTAACAAATGTAGCTTCTTATATTCCGTTTTTAGACTATCTAAATCCTCTTCAGCCTTATTCTTCTATTTCCTTAATTTTCGGCTTCTAACTTGTGGATATCGACATCTAGTCCCAACCGCATCTTTTCCTCTTCTAGCTGTTCTATCTTCTTTCCCAACTCTGAACTTCTTTTTTCAAAGTCCTGTTTAATGATCTCTAATTCTGGCGGCACTACTTGTAAGTGCTCCTCTATAGATCGAACGCATTCTTCTCTCGGCCCTGGGATGTTGCCATTGACCCTTTTACTCCACCACTCATAATATTCGGGAGTTTTCATTACTCCTACGGTAAATCTTTTCATCCGGTGAACTTGTTTCCAAGCGTTAGATATTTCTTGAATTTTTCTCTTGTAGTTATCATCATTATAGGAAAACTCACACTAAGCCATCCCTTGCGTTGCCGGTATGAACTGTCTTGATCTATATTGTCTTAATACGAGCAAAGAGGTATATCCAATAGCTCCCTAAATTCCAAGTAAAGGGACCTAGTCGAAATCCCCACATCGATATAGAATCTCGTCGGGCACCATCCAAGGAGCTTTCCATTCAACATCATCCTCTTGAAGATTTTGGAGAATCGCTATCCACTTCTCTTCCGTGATGTTGTCTCGCCTTGGTGTAACTACTAGTTCCTTTAATGAGAGTAGTTTCCTGAGAAGACCCGATAGGAAACCTTTTTCACCTTCCAAAAGTGACTATGGAACCACACCAATAGCAGTTGCGCGCATCCGATAAACCTTCCTTCACATGTTCTTCGACACGCATTTAGAGACCTGAAGGTTTCAGCCAAAATCGCTGGGACCGGTGTGACCCCCTTATCAAGCCTATCAAACAGATCTGAAACTGCTTCATCCACATGCCCCAATGCCTTGGGGAAAATAACTAAGCCGTAAATGCTCAAGGAAAAGATGTCAACCCTCTTCTTTACATCCGGATATGCCAAGATCAGATCTTGCAAAATTTTCCACGATATGCACTTGCTGTCTCCCTTTTGCTTAATTCGGGCTGTGACCTATTGCTCGCTCATTCCTGTGATGCACATTAGTTTCTTCAAGAATGTCGGAACATTACCTGATCTCGAATAAGCTTTGTCAATTTGGGTCCTCGGACACCGTAGCAAGGTCGTATATTCTTCTACTGTGGGTACCAAATCTACCTTCCCAAACGTGAAACAACTGTAGGTTGGATTCCAATACTGCGCAAGGGCTCAAAATAAGCGCTTGTCTACTTTTATGTCAAACAAAAAAGGTAGATCACCATAGTTACTGTAAAAGAGTTGCTTGATCCCGTTATCCCACTGATCCCATATCTCTTTTAATTATTGCAAACTATTCTGAGTCACGCTAATGCGAGTGAAGTCCCATAGTTCTGATGTGTATCCTTCCACGAGGCTATCACCTTTTTCCTGTTGAACTTTTTCAGAACAAACTCGGACAGCCGCATTATCTTCCACTTTACCAAGAAACTCCCTTTCCATGTTGAGCTCTCTATTTAGATACCAAACGTGAACCAATGCCTCTTTTGAAATGTAAATGTCATGCACACAAAATCAAAGCAAAACAGAATAAGTTAGTATCGTGCATAAAGCTAGATCCCAAAGCATACGAGAAAAATAGTAAGCAAATCGCCTATTCGGGTAGCCACTAGGGGTTTGGTGTAGTTCTACTTAGGGTAGGCTCTTAGGGTTCATTATATGAGGCTTGGTTCTAAAGTTGAGGTACCAAAACTAGTAGATTCCTCGATCCTTACCCATTATAAGCTCATATGGACCAAGTTCAGTTCAGGGGGATACATTTCCCTATGGCCATACGGAGGTGAAAATCTCACGAAGACATAGGTACAGTGTATCCCGGAAGCGATTCATTATCCCATGTGGAGGTGAAAACCTCACGAAGGCGTAGTTTCTCACTCCCACCTAAAAGGGTAAGATCAAAAGATCATGCAAATGCAATATGCAAAAACTGTATCGAGACTTGAACAAATAAAGTAGACACACAAAATGATGCAGACTACAGAAATGAAGTGCAATGAAAGGATCGTAAATTTAAACCAAATTCTCGACTTTCGACAAAAAGACAAGCAATAATCAACTTGTGGCTTGACTCTCTTATTTTGTCCCCAGTGGAGTCGTCAAGCTGGTGACACCATTTTCTTGTAAAACGGGGTCGACTTGGATTTGAAAGCGAAAATTAAAACGGGAGTCGCCACCAAACTTTTTTGATGAGGTGTGATCGGGTCACCTCAAAAAGTTTTTAATAAACGATTTGATTTTATTAAAGCAATGCTTTTGGTCTCTGAAATTGAGTAAAAGCGAGTTCGGAGTCGGTTACGTACGAGGAAGGATTAGCACCCTCGCAACGTCCAAAATTGGTACCTAGTTGATTAATTAATTTCTTAGTGTCGAAGATTGAAAACTTTGAAGAGTTTTTTTAAAAATACGATTCTTAAAAAAAACTCGAATAACATGGATTGAAATTTAAGAGGATATTTTGCAATTTGGTTGAACGAGAAATCGAAACCCAGCACGTTAGGGTACGTTTTCTCGAATTTCCAAACGCAAAATATTACCTTGCTTTAAAATTTTTAAAGGATATTTGGCTATTTGGTCGAACGAGAAATTGAAACCCAGCATGTTAGGGCACATTTTCTCGATTTTCCAAACACAAAATATTACCTTACTTTGAAATTTTAAAAGGATATTTGGCTATTTGGTCGAACGAGAAATCGAAACCCAGCACGTTAGGGCACGTTTTCTCGAATTTCCAAACGTAAAATAGTGCCTTGCTTTGAAATTTTAAAAGGATATTTGGCTATTTGGTCGAACGAGAAATCGAAACCCAGCACGTTAGGGCACGTTTTCTCGATTTTCGAAACGCAAAATATTGCCTTTGAAATTTTTGAATTAGAATGAATACTAATGGAATATTTGAAAATAGAATGCGCATTTTGATTACACTAAAAAAGAAATCCTTTTTTTTAAAAAAAAATGGGTCGTACACGACTAACAACAATGATGCGAAACACGTTTAAAACAATCATGACATGCTATGCATCAAAGAATACACATATCATTGATTCTAATAAATTTCAATACTAACATGCATTAACAAGAACAATTATGCGAATGACAATATCACAATAAAAACAATAATAATAAATTTATTTTTTTGAAGTATTTAGAAAAAGTAAATAAATAAATATTAGAATAAATAGCATTATTAATGGAAAACATAAAATACGCAAACCAATGAAAATAACAAAAAAATAAGATAAAATAAAAAATATAAATTAGATTGCGAATTGTAAATAAGTAAATGAGCGAATAAATAAAATATTAAAATAATAAAATTAAACGGCTAAGGATTAAACTAAAATTGAAGTGAAATTTGGGGGGTTTAAAATTGCAAATAAAACAAAAAAGGGAGCTCGGGGCTGAAACAGAATGCGCGCCAGGGACGAGAGACTAATCGAGAATATTCCCCATCCCCAAAACGCGGCGTTTCAATACAGATTAAAACGAAACCCGAATAAAAATCATCGGGCCAAAATGAAAAAAACAAATAGGACCCGATTGCACAACACAGGAAAGGAAGAGGGGCTGAATGTTCAAATAGCGCCTCTAAGCCGAAACACGTGGATCCTAGCTACTAGGTCGGGTTGATTTCGGGTCTAAGACGAAACATCGTCGTTTTGGCCACTGATGTAAGGGCTTAAAACGGCGTCGTATTTATCCCATATAGATATAAAAAAATCACAAAAAACACTTCATCTTTCATTTTAAACAAAAAAACAGAGAGCATCTCAAACTCTCTCAAAAAATTTACCCTCTTCCGTCTGTTAGGGTTCTCCGGCCACCCGACGCGTCGCTGTCGTGGCCATTGGCCGATGGCGAAAGAAAAGGGGTTCTTGACCCTTGTTTCACAGTGTACGCAAGTCAAGCTTCGACTGGAGGGAACCTCTGTCGACGGAGCCACGAAGCGATACAAGTCTCTTTCGAACCTCTTTTTTCTTTTATTTTTTAATAGTTTTCTTTTAGAACAGATTTGTAGAAAATAAATGAATAAAAAAATGAATAAATGAATAGATCCAAAGAAAAAAGAAATGAAGCCTCAACCTTTGTTTTCTTTTTTGCTTTTTTTTTATTTCTAACGTGCCTAAAAAAAACATAAGTCACAGATTAGGGCTTTTATAGCCTGATTACAAGCTCTCTAATCATTTTTTTGTTGTTTTGCTATTTGTTTATTGTTTTTTTTTGTTTCTTCTGTTGTGTGTGGCTCTCTCTTGCAGGTGGTCTGACACGCGTAGAGGACCGACGATAGGTGAGCAGCGGTGGTGGCGTGCGTAGGCAGAGCGGTAGCGTGGTGCTGGAGCGTGGGCATGCGGTGCTTAGGCCTAGGGTTTTCTGTTTGTTTTCCATCCTGCTGGGCTAGGGTTTCTGTCATTGGGCCATTTGGGACGTTTGTATTTTTGGGCTAATTTAGTTGTAATGGACTGGGACTATTTTGTTATTATTATTTTTTGGGTGTAATCAATTCTAAGCCCGGGCAAAATGGGTTATTACAGATAGCATCTAAAATTTGGTTTTACAGAAAACTTCTAAACGTTTTACTGCGTCATTTCCATGACCAATGTAATATTCAAGATTCGACCATAACGTCTAGGCCGGGTTTAGGGGGTTACATTTAGTGGTATCAAAGCCCGATTCAAAAACTCAGACTATGGCTAAATTTCAAAAATACATGCATATACATGAAAAAAGGGTATTTTAGGAAAATTTTATATATTAATTAAAATTTTATTTTTGATTGTGTTCTGAAAATTTCGAGACTTTGAAGCTGGCTCAGACAAGGACTTCTGCCTTACTAAATTTTGATTTGAGACTATAGTATACCTTAGACTTTGAAAACTATAGATTCTGAAAACTATACTATGAAACTATAGATTCGAAAAACTATAGATACTGATACTCTAGTAACAAAACTTTAGAACTGAAACATTTTGAACTGATAAATAAAGCTTATTTCTAATTGTTAGATAAACTGCATAAAACTTAAGAATCTGATAAACTAAGATGAGTTCACAAGGTGTTCGTACTAGAGGTATGAGAGCTCACGAAGAGCGGGTTTGAGGGACCTAGATAGATTCATCTGTCATAAGTGCGCTCACCTGAACCTGAGCCAGTAGTTGATCAGGTCGAGAATACTCAAACGATGGAGGAGGATCATCAGGAGCCTACTAACGATGCTGTGTCACAAGCCGTGGTTAGGGTGCTACAGCCTATTGTTGGGGACCAAAATGGATCTAGAAATCATGGGACCATTACTGAGAGGCTCCGTACTAACAGAGCCGAGTTATTTAGGGGTGTTGCTGGGACGACCCCTACCATGGCAGAGTACTAGCTTGAGGCTACAGAGAGAATTTTAAACAACATAGAGTGTATCCCGGAGTAGAAACTAAAGGGTACAGTCTCGCTATTGAGGGATGAGGCTTATCATTGGTGGCAAGTCGATGCTAGGGGTACCCAGGCTGAGAGACTGACATGGGAGTATTTTCAGGAGGCTTTCCAGAACAAGTATGTCGGTAAGCATTATGTGGAGGCCCATTGACTAGAGTTCATTGAGCTCAAGCAAAGAGATAGATCTATGGCTGAGTATGAGGCCGAATTTCTAAGGTTAAATCGCTATGCTCAGGGGATGGTCGTAACTGAGCAAGACAAGTGTGTCAGATTTGAGAACGGGCTAAGGTACGAGTTGGTGATGCAGGTGGCCCCTCAGCAAGAATGGTTTTTCAAAGAGTTAGTGGAGAAAACCAAAAATTTAGAGGAAGTGAAGAACCAAAATTTTGGAGGAAGTGAAGCGTTTGGAATACGAATCGAGGGATAGAGCTAGAATCCCTACTAAGAGAGATGTTGGTCCCACTGTTCAGGCTCCGCGACCTAATAATCGTGCCCAAGATGATCGACCTAGGAAAAATGTTATTACTGTTGCTAATGGTGGGAGAGCCTAAGATGTGGATCTTTGTAGCATAAGATCAATGATTGTCCACTTCGTAATAAACAAATGTAAACACCGGATCAAAACTGTGTTCAGAATCAGAGAGTGGGGCAGCAGCCTCTGAGAGGTCAAGGTCTAAATAGAGGTGGTAATTGGGGCAGAGGTAGAGAGCCCAAGGTTAGGGTACTAATCAAGTTGATGCTAGACAACCTTCATTGGTATACGTAGTTAGGCATGGAGAAGACCGTGATGCCACCGATGTTGTAGTAGGTACCTTTACTATTAATATCGTACCATATTTTGCTCTGATTGACATTGGATCAACCCATTCATATGTTTCATGTTTAATGGCTAATAAACTGGGTATTGAGGTAGAGGATATTTTTAGTAATGTTACTGTCCTTAGTCGCTTAGTACAATTTGTTTATGTTAATAAAGTTTATAAATGGTGTTCGTGAAAGATCCAAAGAGAAGTATTTCCGACAGATTTGATGGAATTACCCTTCGAATTTGATTTCATTATAGGAATGGACTGGTTGGTATAACATAAAGTCGTATTGGACTGCACTACTAAGAGGGCCACTCTGAAGACTCTAGATGGTAAGGAGATAGTGATGGTTGGGGAGCGTAGAGATTACTTATCTAATGTGATCTTCGCTCTGATGGTTGAAAATTTGGTACACAAAAGATGTGAGGCATACTTGGCTTACATTCTGGATACGAATTTTAGTGAGCCATTTGTTGAGAATATTCATACTGTGAGGGACTATCCTGAAGTCTTTCCAAAGGAGTTACCTGGATTACCTCCAGATCGTAAGGTAGAGTTTGGCATCGATTTGTTTCCAAGAACAGCTTCGATGTCCATCGCCCCATATCGCATGGCACCAAAAGAGCTAGTGGAGTTTAAGGTGCAACTGTAAGAACTTTTGGATTGAGGGTTTATTAGACCAAGCGTATCGCCATGGGAGCTCCAATTCTGTTTGTTAAAAAGATGGATAGGTCCATGAGGTTATACATTGATTATAGGCAACTGAACAAGTTGACCGTAAAGAAGAATCGATACCCTTTACCGAGGATCGATGACCTATTCGATCAATTTAGGGGTGGGAAGGTATTCTCCAAGATTAACTTGAGGTCTAATTACTATTAGTTGAAAGTGAAAGAGATGGACGTTCCTAGGATCGCTTTCAAGACTCGGTATGGTCACTACGAGTTTTTTTTATACCCTTTGGTCTCACGAATGCTCCACTAACTTTTATAGACCTAATGAATCGGGTTTTTCAAACCTACCTCGATCAATTTGTTGTGGTCTTCATCGAAAATATTTTGATATATTCCAAGTCTAAGGAGGAACATGATGGACATTTAAAGGTGGTTCTGCAAATTCTCCGGGAGAAGCAATTGTATGCTAAACTAAGCAAGTGTGAGTTCTGCCTCCACGAGGTGATGTTCTTGGGACATATGGTATCGGCTGAGGGTAGTCGTGTCGATCCGAAGAAAATAGATGCAATCCTAGACTGGAAACAACCTGAGAACGTCAGTGAGATTCGAAGTTTCTTAGGTTTGGTTGGTTACTGTAGAAGGTTTGTGGAAGAGTTTTCTTTGATTGCAGCTCTGTTAACCAAATTGTTGAGGAAAACTGCCCCTTTTAAGTGGACAGAAGAGCAACAAGAAAGTTTCGATAAGCTGAAAATCGTGTTGACTTAAGGCGCTATTCTGATTCAACCAGAGTCTGGGAAGGATTATGTGGTATGCAGTGATGTGTCTCATCCTAGTCTTGGATGTGTTTTGATGCAAGATAGTAAGGTTATGGCCTACACCACGAGGCAGCTTAAGCCTCATGACCACAACTATCCAACCCATGACCTTGAACTTGGTTCTATGGTTTTTTTCCCTCAAAATTTGGAGGCATTACCTTTATGGTGAGAAGTGTATTATTTACGTAGATTACAAGAATTTTAACTATCTCCTCACCCAAAAGGAGTTCAACTTGAGACAAAGGAGGTGGTTTGATCTATTAAAGGACTACGATTGTATCATTGAATTCGGGAAAGGCAAATGTTGTTGTCGATGCACTGAGTAGGAAGTCAATAACAGATCTGAGGGCGATGTTCATAAAATTGAGTTTAACTGATGATAGAGGTTTGCTTACGGAGTTGCAAGTGAAACTTACCTTAGTGGTCGAGATTCAATCGAAGTAATCTACTGATGAGTCTCTTGCATCTCGTTTCAAACAGGTTGCGGAAGGTAAGACCACCGACTTTAGCCTTAATTCTATTGGAGTTTTGTGCTTTCATAGGAGATACTATGTTCTCAATGATCGAGATTTAAGGCATTATATACATCGGGAAGCGAATAATAGCCCATATGCTATGCATCCTAAAGGGAATAGAATGTACCAAGACTTGAGAGAGTTGTATTGGTGGCAGTCTATACTTTTGGTTTTGCTACGGCTGTATTGTGGGGTGGTGGTATTTGGGTTCGGTGGGTGCGATATCTTTTCTTGGTTTTTTCCGTGTGAGACGGGGTGATTCCTGTTGAGAGGTGTGGTAGCCTAGTTTTTGGTGTTGGGTCTGTATGGGTGTCTTTGGGAGAAAGCTCATAATGGCCAATGAATTGAAAGATATACTTGTTAATCGAAAATTTTCAGAGTCCAAAAAAGAAAGGGTGGTGTGTCGAAATATGGTAGAAATTGATATGTAGGGATTTGACGCATGGGCAGTTTGAAAAATCATGTCCAAGGAAAAAATCAATAGGGAGTCTATCTATCGGGTCCTAAAATATTTATGGTTCATGAAGGAGTCGGTGAACTTTATGGCAATGTCGGATGGTCTATTTTTTGTTAAATTTGGCTCGATGGAGGACAGGGAAAGGATCTTTAATCTTACCCCTTGGAGTTTTAATCAGTGCTTATTCTCGCTGGTGCCATTTATTAAGGGTTAAGATATGAGCTGCTACAACTTTCATTTTATGCCATTTTGGATCCGTATATACAATGTTCCTTTGGAACGAATGGACTGTTAGGTGGCCATTGATGTTGGAAGAGCTATAGGAGAAGTCTTGGCTATTGATTGGAGGGATAAAGAGGGATGCTAGATCGAGTATATTAGAGTAAGGGTTAAAATGGATATCTCTAAACCATTAAGATGGGTGGTCTACATGGTTGGGGTCGATGGAAAGGAAATTATGTGTGCTTTAAAATACGAGAGGCTCCCTACGTTCTGTTATCTCTGCGATTGTATAGGCCATCATACACAAAAATGTAGGCAATTCAAAGATGTCAAAGGGATAAGTAATCTGAAATTCCAATATGGGAAACGAGGTGGAAATCTTAGAGATAGGTTAAGGGCAAAAAGAAATGGGTGGAAGAACCCAGAGTTCAGCCAAGATGGGGGGATTTATGATGCTATAAAGAGGTAAAGAAAAGGCAAAAACAGGGGAAGGCCAAAATAGTCAATGTATCAATTGGTCTACGAGGGAAAATTATGGTAAACTGAGGAATAAGCGTAAGAAGCATAAAGGTCGTAATAGGGAAGAGGTTGAAGAAAGCCCCATTCAAAGTGTTTAAAGGAAAATTATGGAGGGAGCTTCTCCTTTCAAGTTGGCAGTTGGCGACTAGCCTTGCCTGGACAAATAACCGTGAAAGGGGAAGGTTGGTAAAAGAAAAGATCGATAGATTCTTGGTTTCGACAAATTGGTTGGGTGGGGTGTTGTTTTTATCATCAGAGGTAATCCGTCAAGTGAGCTCGGATCATGATGCCATTTTGCTTGATACTTGGGGAGAGAAAACCTAAGGAGGATAGGAGGGACCAGAGGCTTTTGTTTAGGTTTAAGGCCTGTTGGGTTAAGAAGAAAGAAGCAAAGGAAATGATCGAGAGGGGTTTTGGGCCAAAGGAATGGGCACGTTCTTGGTAGCACTAAAAGGATCTGTACTCATTTGGAGGAGTGGCAGCACCGTCAATTTAAGAGGAAGAAAATTCGTATGTGTCGATTGGTTGATCAAATTGACAGACTTGTTGATGGGCCAAATTTATATTCTAATATCGAGGTGTTGAGAGTTGCTCGTGCGGAGTTAGGGCGTTTATATGCGGAGGAAGAGACCTATTAGGCCCAAAGGTCTAAGATTCAATGGCTTAAAGATGGGGATCGGAAGACTTGCTTTTTCCATGTTTGTGCATCTCAGAGAGAAAAAAGAAATAGAATTAAGGGCTTGTTTTATGCCAAGGGGAAGTAGATTGCTGATTTGAAGGGCGTGGGTATGGTGGCTGGGGACTACTTTCATTTTTTATTTAAAACGAAAGCTTGTGGAAATCACGAGAGGATTTTGGATCAAATTCCTATGTGCATTACCTCTTATATGAATTTGGCTTTGGAGAATAGAGTTATAGATAAAGAGCTTATTGAGGCTTTTAATCAGATGTACCCCTTAGTCTATTTTACAAAGAGAACTGGGGGTGGTGGGGAAGGTCATGCTGTAATTCTGTCATGAGGTTCTCAATGGTGGCAGAGATATTAATGGCATTAATGATACAGTTTCTTTACTCATCCCTATAATCAAAGAGCCCAAGGATATGACCCATTTTCGTATTATCAGTTTATGCAGGGTGATTTACAAGATGACCTCCAAAGTTTTGGCTAATAGATTAAAGACTATTCTTCCATCGTACATTAGCTAAAATCAGAGTGCTTTTGTCTAGGGGCGTATGATCCATGATAACATTCTTATTCATGGACAAGCATTATGACCGCGATTAAAGCCCTTAAGGTTGGTTTAGGGTGGCAGATTGGGGATGGAAGGAAAGCAAGGATCAGATTGGATAGGTGGGGTTTTGAAGGCCTCGACGGACACTCTTTAATGAATATTAGTAACGGGAGATAGGAGACGGTTGTGCACGATTTGTGAGAGCCAAATAATAGTGCGCAGGGTAGGGATCGTGTGCGAGAGCTCTATGGTGACTTTTTGGGTGATCAGATTTGTGCTCTACCGATTATTTGAGATAGGCCGTTAGACAGGATCGTGTGGTTTCATAAAAAGATTGGCTGCTACTCTACGAAATCCGGTTACTCTTGGCTTATCCTTAATAAGATTGGGTGTGGTCCGCATTGACTTTTCTGGCGGACTATATGGAAGCTCCGCGTCCTCCCTAAGATCCTTAATTTTGCTTGGTTGGTTGGTCACGATCTACTCCCGACTAATGTTAGAATTTCCTCAATTTTTCAAGGCTTTAATATAAGGTGCTTGAGGTGTGGGAGGGGGAAGAAACAACCATTCATGCTCTTAAAGATTACCCTAAGGCCTGCGAGGTTCTCTCCCTCGGTGGGCTCGGTGGCCTGTTACTCGATTACGAGTTTGAGAGGTGCATCGATTGATTAGAGGATGCGTCACAGCGCTTGGATAAGAAAGCTTTTGAAGACTTCATTTTGATGCTGTGGAATGTGTAGAATAGTCAGAATAATGCCATTTTTTGAGGTAAGAAGGAAGATGTGATGATTGTGTAGGAACAGGCCAAGAATTTAGGGGATGATTTTAGGATTGACAATCTCACGAATGCTCTGATGATTCCTAAGACCCCTAGGATCCAAAAGTGGGAAAAGCCTCATTTGGATTTCGTCAAGATTAATTTTGATGCGATGATTATTGATATTTCAATGGGAGTAGGGGTGATAGCCCGGGATTGTGACAGTTTTGTGTTGGGTGGTCTTGTAGAGTATAGGGAAAGTCAAATGAAAGTGAAGTGGGCGGAGGCCGAGGCATTGGGGGAAGGGATTGTATGGGCCCAAATAATAATAATGTTGTCAGGGCTATATTTGAGACCGATTGTGCAAGCTTAGTAAATCGTATTAAGAAACATCAAGAAGACATCACTATTTTTTGTCACCGGTTAAAAGAGATTGTTGCCTTGTTGGACTTTTTTACCGAGGCTAAGATAAATTAGGTTGATCGTACAAGCAATAGAGTCACGAATAGTCTTAGTAAGCTAGCTGTAAACAAACAGTGTATCTTTCCTTTTACATGGAGTATCCATGCGATATCCATGAGCTTGTGATGATTTATTCGTGTTAATGTAAGGTTTCAGCCTTCGGACCCTTTTATTGTCAGAAAAAAAAAAGATGGAAGAATGAGTTTATGTTTTTGGACTGTTTTGAAGCTCAAAATTTAAAATATACCATTCGGTCATAGTGAACATGTTGAGTTGTGACATATTAAACAAATTTTCTCAAAATTTTACCGAGGGTAAAATTGTTAAAATTTTATCGGGGGTAAAATCATCAAATTTCTACAATAGTAAAATTGGGATGAGAAAATTATTTAATATGTAAATAATAAAGTTTATTTTGGGAAATATAAATTTTTAATTGAGTTGGATCACATTATAGAGTACTGGGTCAAAAAAGCCCAAGAAGTACTCGTAATTGGACCCGATGTGAGAGAGACCCAAAACCTCACATGAAGGGGGCGGCAACCCTAGTAGAAATATAAGGATGAGTCGTTCACCCCTCTCCTACTCTAAGTAGGATGTTATTTTTCTATTTAAAATAAACCTTTACAACTCTACAAGGGTTCTACCTTCTCTTCCTATAAATAAATGGCACTAGTATAGCTATTAACACAACTTTGAGAGATTGTTACTCTACCGAAAAATAGAGAGAATTTATTCTGAACTATTAAATATATTATTCTAGAATAAAAATTATACCAGTTTTTATTAAGGAAGAGATAATTTTCGTTTTCACCTTAAAAGAATAGAAAACATTTTCTAGTTCTTTGTTTCAATTCAATTGGTTTGAGCCCACACTCGAAGTAGTTTGTGGTACGAGAATAGTGGAGAAGATCAGTTGGTTGAAAGCCAAAAAAATCAAGGATCCGCTTATCCAAAAATACAGGTACAAATTTGATTAAAGTTTATTGCTATAAATATCACAAACCGAGTCGATTTTCAAAATTTTAATTTTCCGCTATGCAAGAAAATCATTTTCAAACCGGGTTTTTTTCCAACACTAACTAGATGGAATTTTGGATGTATTGCCATCTTTTCTCCATCTTGTGGCCTTTGAAGTGCATGGTGGACCTCAATTGTGCCCTATGCCCCGAGTGTACCCCCTTAAATTGACGTGGCGACATCGGTGCACTGGTGCTTAATCATGCTTCCAGATGCGAAAATTTTTTTGAGAGTAGGGTTTAGGCCCTTATCTCTCGATGCCTATGCATTTTTTTTCTTGACACGGACGATGCTCGTGCTCTGTTATTGACATCTTCGTTGCTCTTACGATATGCTATGGACCATGCAGTGCCGATGTCGTAGAGGAATGCTTCCTAGTTGATCCTGCTAATAATCATATGATTGTCTCAAAGATTAAGCCATGCAGGTGTAAGTATGAAAAAATTCAGAATGTGAAATTGCAAATGGCTCATTAAATCAGTCGTAGCTTGTTTGATGGTACTTGCTACTCGGATAACTGTAGTAATTCTAGAGAAAATAAGTGAAACAAACCCCGACTTCTGGAAGGGATGCATTTATTAGATAAAAGGTCGACACGGGTTTTGGCTGTTGCTATGATGATTCATGATAACTCGACGGATCGCACAACCTTTGCGTAGGCGATACATCACTCAAATTTCTACCCTATCAACTTTCGGTGGTAGGATAGTGGCCTACTACGGTGGTAACGGGTGACGAAAATTAGGGTTCGATTCTGGAAAGGGAGCCTAAGAAATGACTACCACATCCAAGGAAGGTAGTAGGGGCACAAGTTACCTAATTCTAGCACAGGAAGGTAGTGACAATATATAACAATATCGGGCTCTACGAGTCTGGTAATTGTAATGAGTACAATCTAAATCCCTTAATGGGGATCCATTGGAGGGCAACTCTAGTGCCAGCAGTAGCAGTAATTCCAACTCCAATAGCATATATTTAAGTTATTGCAGTTAAAAGCTCATAATTGGTCTTAAAGGTGGGTCGGTTGGTTCTCCTTACGGTGAGCATCAATTTTCTCGTTCGTACTAGCGACGATACGCTGCTAGCCTTAATTGGTCGGGTCATTCCTCTAGTATTTTTACTTTGAAGAAATTAGAGTACTCAATGCAAGCATACGGTTGTATACATTAGCATGGGATAACATAATAGGATTTTGATCCGATCGTGTCGACCTTCGAAATTCAGGTAATGATTAACAGAGACAGTTGGGGGCATAAGTTGTAATACCCCAAAAATTGCTACAGTAAGAAAGTAAGATAATATTCCTGATATAGTAAAATAAGGAAATAAAGTGATAAAAAGGGTAATTTTGAGTTATGTCAACATTGGGAAATATATTATGACATATTAATTCAAGAAAGGATTAAATCGCAAAAGTGAGAAAAGTTTTGTTGTCGAAGAGTAAATACTTAAAATTTGGGGGTTAAAGTGTAAATACGAAAAAGGTGAAGAATTTTGAGGGACTAAATTACAATTTTACCAAATTAAGTGATGACTCAAGGATGGAATTTCAAAAGATTATAAAGGGCGAAATGGTCAATTAGAGAGAGAGAGAATTCTAGAAGGTAATGGTGATATTTGTGATATTTTTAATTAATTAGATAAATGTTATGTCATTAATATTTTATTAAGATTTTTAGTATTATTTTATTATTAAATGATTAATATAAAAGGGAGGAAAGATGACGAGAAATGATCAACCTCCCATACATTCCAACGTATGAGGAAAAAGAAAGAAAGAAAGTTTTGCTTTCTTTACAATTTGGTCCTTCCACCAAAAAACTTAGTAATCAATATCTTGCACTAAAACAATTTTGGACAGCAGCAGTAGGTTAACTTTGAAAAATCACCATAAATTGTGAAAATCGAATTATAGGACAAAAAAATATGAAATTAAATCTTACTAAGTTTAGTTTCTTATAGAGAAACGGTGTAAGTAATGGAATTTTAAATCATGAGATATAATAAATTTTGTGATACAATGTCAAAATGATTTCGGGTTTCCCTGTTCTGAATTTGGAAAATCATACAAAATTGGAGAAAAATAATTAGGGACTTAAATTTATATGTTTAAAATTCTTAATGAGTCTATATTCAAAAAGAACAAATGAGAACATCGTCCAAATCTTGTACAAGGAGATAATTAATTTTAGTGAAGAAGGGTCAAAACTGTCAGACAGCAGAATAATGATGACTTTAAAGAATAAATTGTACTTATTGGCTAAACCAAAAATTCTGAATATTTTATGGTAAGAAGATATATGAGTCTAGTTACTGGTAAAATTAGTGGATCTTAATTCGGAGTTCCGTAGCTCAAGATATGAATAATTTAGTGACTATGAATCAAGTGGACAGCTTTGAATGAATATATAAATAAATGGTGAAATTATAGATAATGTTACATATGAGCATGTTTTATACATTAAGGATATGGAATGGAGAGGAGGAGGAGAAAAATATCGATTATTCAACTAGCATGAGTTTTCATTAAAATGGCCAATTTGCATGTTTTAGGTTCAAGGACTAAATTGAATAAAAAGTAATATTTTAATGGTAAATTGGTAAGAATGTCAAAAGTGACAAAATTGCATGAAATGAATTGTTTCATTATTTAAATTAATAAATTTAATAAAATATTAATTTAGATCAAGATTGGGTGGAAATTGAGGAAAATAGAAAATTACCAAAATGTCCTTAAATTTTGGTATTTCGTAATTTAGTCTGGTAAGTTTGTGTAACTTGAATTATATTCTTAAATGCTTGAAATGTGTGTTATTGATGTGAATACGATTTGAATGTTCATTGTATGAAAATTGATGAAACATTGATATATTTGATAAAAGAGGAATAATGCATTGAATGGATGTATGAATGTTTATCACACTATCCATTAATTCTATCAGTAATTTTGGATATTTTGATTCTGGTTATAATGGCATGTATGAGTTAAATTTGCCAACGTTAGCTCATTAATGTTTTGATTTTGATTGATTTTAAATATGAATGATTGATGAAATGAAATGTCTGTAAATTAATTTGTAAACTCCAGTAATGCTCTATAACCCTATTCTGGAGATGGATACGGGTTAAGGGTGTTACATTTATTAGTATTAGAGCTACAGTTTAGTCGATTCTCGGACCGAACGTAGCATATGTGAATTTTGGAAATACATGTCATTATATAACCTGTGATAGTGTGATATCTCCCGACCTTGATGAGATTTGTTTTACTTATAGATAGAGATGCTTTTCAACTTAGCTAATTTCGATAATATTGAAAGCAATATTCAAGTATATGAGTAGAAAGTTTATTATGATAAATTGGAACTTATAAATGTATGAATAAATGTTTTATAATACATGTCGATGATGAATATTATGTTATATGTATTATTAAAGTAAATTATAGTGCTACACGAAATACAGTCTTGATAACTAAATTATAAAATATACAAAAGTAATATATGAAGTATATGATAAGGATTATTAGGAATTATGGATGAACAGTGAATTTTGAAATATATTACATGTGTTAAAGATAGAGAAGATATAAATGCATGAATTATTGGTACAAGAATTAAATTGTAAAGCATGTAAAAGCATTATGCGAAAAGTGTAAAAGTGATATGCATGTATTTTGATGTTTTATGAAAGAATATGAATGTTTGGAGTGTGATAAACGACTTGAACTAAGTGATTTCCAATAAAAACACCTAAAAGGACTAATTTGGAAAAGTTATAAAATATGTCATAAGTGAGTGAATAAGTGAAATTGTGGATTGAAACTGTCATAAAATGGTTCAACTAGTCCTAAAATGCAAGGAAATTGAATAAAAATTATTTTACGAGCCTAGGGGCAAAATCATAATTTTGTGAAACTTTAGGGGCAAAAACATAATTTTTCCAAAGTATGATTTTTGGACTGGTATGAATAGTGTGAATGTTATATAAGTTAAATGTATTGTTATAAATCAAGAAAGATAAGAAATTGAAATTGATCAATAAAAAGAAAAGTGAGAAAAAGAGGAAAATTCCCGAATGAACCTTCGAAATAAAAAGGGATACGAATGAAGTGACAAAAATGATCACATGTGTGGCACGGACTGTGTGTAGGCTACTATGTAAAATTGAAAGTGATGGTCACGTGTGTAGTACTATGTGCAGGCTACTATGTGTACCGGAATGATGGGTCGCATGTGTAGTACTGTGTGTAGGCTACTATGCGTACTGGATAGTTTCGATCACGTGTGTAGTACTATGTGCAGGCTACTACATGTATCGGATGGTAATGGTCACATGTGTAGTACTATGTGTAGGATACTATGTGAACCGAACATCACTGATTAATAAGGTGGTTGCGCATGCTATGTGCTGAATCCACCGAGTATCTGTTATTATTCTAAAGTGTTCATCGGGAAATTAACTAAGTAAAAATACGTGAAATCATGTAATGACTAAGTGGAATATAATTTGAAAATGTGAATTGAATATGAAAATGTGAATAGAAAGCATGAACTAAATGTTCATGAGACAAATAATGGCTCAATGTGATAGCATATGATATTAACTAATGAATGAATTATTATTGGAAATATATTATTGAATTTAATACTCAGTTTGGATTGAACGCAGGATTGAGTACAATCGTTCTATGGCAGAGGATGAATTGATGGATAAGACCATAACTGGGTTATGGCACCTTGAACGTAAGACCATGGTTGGACCATGGTAGTATAAATACATGTGTAAGACCATGGTTGGACTATGGCACAAAAAGAACGATGTACTTATATCTATAAGCCGTTCTTCGATTCAGTAAGAAATAGTAAGAGACTTATGTGATTGAAATGAAAGATTTATAAATTAATATTGATATGGTATTTGACAAGGAAATTATGTATGTTGAGACAAGTAACAAACTCAAGTGTGACATATCGAGAAAATAAGTTTATCAAAGTTGAATTTATATGTAATAGGTGCAAGTACGCTAACCAGTGTTGTTGCTTGATGCTTAGGCAACTGCCAAGCCATTGGTTGAATGATATGTGTACGACTTGTGTGTCACGCATATGGAATAAGTGTGGAAAGTAAAGAAATGCAAATGAAAATAAAGAAATTTGGAAGATTATAAAATTTTTAAAATCCTATATTGCTAGGGATAAAATGAACAAGTAATGATGTGGATTTATTTACCTTGTATAGCTACATGAGCATTGTGGTATCAATATTAAATTATTCTTGATATTTATAAATTTCATATTTGAATTGAATGGACGTGATTAAAGTTTATACTAGCTTACTAAGCATTTATTGCTTATGTACTTGTTAATAAGGGTAAACAAGTAAAATTATAAAACGAATTAAATTGATCGATTGATTTATTGAAGAAATGAGAAAGTTGAAATTGTGAATTAAATGGAGACTAAAATAAAAGATATGAACCAAAGGTTCACAAGATAATTAAATTTAGTTTGAGGATATGCGATATTAATTTGATTAATTGTTATTGTTGAAAATTTGAAGTTGAAGTCTGAATTAATATATATACCAATAAATCATTATATGTTTGATATTTAAAGGAAATTGAGAATGTATATTAATTATGAATTTCCTTGTAAATTGAGCAAAAAGGAAATATAGGATTATATGAATAACTCCAAAAGCAATCTACTAAAGGTCTTCTATTCTTATGGAAAAGAAAATGAAGTTCGTGATAAAAAAAAAAACAAGGAAATTTCGAGGACGAAATTTATTTTAAGGGGGAGAGAAATGTAATACCCCGAAATTACTACGAAGAAAGTAAGATAATATCAACGATATAGTAAAATAAGGAAATAAAGTGATAAAAAGTGTAATTTTGAGATATGTCAACATTGGGAAGTATATTATGACATATTAATTCAAGAAAGGATTAAATCGCAAAAGTGAGAAAAGTTTTGTTGCCCAAGAGTAAATACTCAAAATTTGGGGTTAAAGTATAAATATGAAAATGGTGAAGAATTTTCAGGGACTAAATTACAATTTTACAAAATTAAGTGATGACTCAAGGATGGAATTTCAAAAGATTATAAAGGGCAAAATGGTCAATTAGAGAGAGAGAGAATTCTAGAAGGTAATGATGATATTTGTGATATTTTTAATTAATTAGATAAATGTTATTTAATTAATATTTTATTAAGATTTTTTGTATTATTTTATTATTAAATGATTAATATAAAAAGGAGGAAAGATGATGAGAAATGATCAACTCCCATGCATTCCAACGTATGAGGAAAAGAAAGAAACAAAGTTTTGCGTTCTTTACAATTTGGTCCTTCCACCAAAAATTTTCCATTTTCACCTAGAAATCAAAAGAATTTCCATAGCCATCAAGAGAGAAAGATAACAAAGAGACTATGGGGGGATAGAATATCAAGTTAGATTCAAGAAATAGAAGCTGGAGGAGAGAGAAAATCAAGTTAAAGATTGAAATCAATAGCACAAGGTAAGAACATCAAGATTTCAATATATTTTTAAGTTTGATATTATTGAAAAAACATAGAAATGATGTTATAGTAGAGTTTTCTTATATAAAGTCTTATGTTCTTGATATATTAGGGAAGAGAAATAAGTGAAAGTGATGGGAAATATTATAGAGAAAGGGAATAATAGAGTTATAAACTTAGTAATTAATATCTTGCACTAAAACAGTTTTGGACAGCAGCAGATACGTTAATTTTGAAAAATCACCATAAATTGTGTAAATCAAATTAGAGGACAAAAAAATATGGAATTAAAGCTTACTGAGTCTAGTTTCTCATAGAGAAACGGTGTAAGTAATGGAATTTTAAATCATGAGATATAATAAATTTTGTGATACAATGTCAGAATGATTTTGGATTCCCCTATTCTGAATTTGTAAAATCATAAAAATTTGGAGAAAAATAATTAGGGACTTAAATTTATATGTTTAAAATTCTTGATGAGTCTATTTTCAAAAGGAACAAACGATAACATCATCCGAATCCTGTAAAAGGAGATAATTAATTTTTAGTGAAGAAGGGTCAAAACTGTCAGACAACAGAACAGTGATGACTTTAAAGAATAAAATGTACTTATTGGCTAAACCAAAAATTATGAAAATTTTATGGTAAGAATATATGTGAGTCTATTTTTGGGTAAAATTATCGGATCTTAATTCAGAGTTCGGTAGCTCAGGATATGAATAATTTAGTGACTGTGAATCAAGTGGACAACTTTGAATGAATATATAAATAAATGGTGAAATTATAGATAATGTTAGATATAAGCATGTTTTATACATTAAGGATGTGGAATGGAGAGGAGGAGGAGAAAAATTTATGATTATTCAACTAGCATGAGTTTTCATTAAAAATGGCCAATTTGCATGTTTTAGGTTCAAGGACTAAATTGAATAAAAGTACTATTTTAATGGTAAATTGGTAAAAATGTCAAAAAGTGACAAAATTGCATGAAATGAATTCTTTCATTATTTAAATTAATAAATTTAATGAAATATTAATTTAGATCAAGATTGGGTGGAAATTCAAGGAAAATAGAAAATTACCAAAATTTCCTTGAATTTTGGTATTTCGTAAGTTAGTCGGTAAGTTCGTTGAACTTGAATTATATTCTTAAATGCTTGAAATGTGTGTTATTAATGTGAATATGATTTGAATGTTCATTGTATGAAAATTGATGAAACATTGATATATTTGATAAAAGGGAATAATGCATTGAATGGATGTGTGAATGTTTATCACACTATCCATTAATTCTATCGGTAATTTTGGATATTTTGATTATGGTTATAATGGCATGTATGAGTTAAATTGGCCAACGTTAGCTCATTAATGTTTTGATTTTGATTTTAAATATGAATGCTTGATGAAATGAAATGTCTGTAAATTAATTTGTCAACTCCGGTAATGCTCTATAACCCTATTCTGGAGATGGATACGGGTTAGGGGTGTTACATTCGTAATTCATAATCACAGGTGAAATTCTTGGATATATGAAAGACGAACAGCTACGAAAGCATTTTCCAATGATGTTTTCGTTAATCAAGAATGAAAGTTGGGGGCTCGTAGGGATCAAATACCATCCTAGTGTCAACCATAAACGATGTCAACCAAGGATCGGCGCATGTTGCTTTTAGGACTCCACCAGCACCTTATGCGAAATCTAAGTCTTTGGGCTCTGGGGGAGTATGGTCGCAAGGCTGAAACTTAAAGGAATTGATGGAAGGGCACCACTAGGAGTGGAGCCTACAGCTTAATTTGACTCAACACAAGGAAACTTAACAGGTCCAGACATAGTAAGGATTGACAAACTGATAGCTCTTTCTTGATTCTACGGGTGGTAGTGCATGGCCATTCTTAGTTGGTGCAGCGATTTTTCTAGTTAATTCTATTAATGAACGAGACCTCAGCCTGCTAACTAGCTACACTGAGGTTATCCTCCATAGCTAGCTTCTTAAAGGGACTATGGCCTTTTAGGCTAAGGAAGTTTGAGGTAATAACAGGTCTGTTATGCCCTTAGATGTTCTAGGCCACACGCGTGCTACACTGATACATTCAATGAGTCTGTAGCTTTGGACACAGGCCCGGGTAATCTTTGAAATTTCATCATGATAGGGATAGATCATTACAATTATTGGTCTTCAATGAGGAATTCCTACTAAGTGCAAGTCATCAGCTCACGATGACTATAGCCTTACCCTTTGTACACATCTCCCGTCGCTCTTACCGATTGAATGGTCCGGTGAAGCATTCGGATCGCGGTGACGTAGGCGATTCGCTGCCCATGACGTCACAAGAAGTTCACTAAACCTTATCATTTAGTGGAAGGATAAGTCATAACAAGGTTTCCCAACAAGCCAAGCCTAAAACTAATTAAACCTGTAATTCAAATTAACCTAAATATAAAGCGACCAAAACTAGAAGTGACCAAACTTCAACCATGAATGATTGGAATTTAAAATGAGAAGAATATGAAATTATCTAAAGACAAAATTGTCCTGACTTGAAATGATCCAAAAATTTTAAAATCTGAATTAGCACGATCTAGATTAACTTGACTCAAAAGTAATCCAATATGCCCAATTCACACATCTATTCTCTTTGTTACTACAAAAACCAAATTATGAATGTAATATATTTTGTTATGATCATTCTCTTCAATTTTTCATATTGTTTCCTCGCCTAGTTGTTCAAGTTGTTAAGAAAAAAAAAACAATATACTAAACCACTTAAATTGGACCAAAAGATTTGCAAAGAAGCAAAAGCTTCTTTTGAATGCATTGAGTATCATCAACTTGTGATTTGTAATTTTTTAATCACTAACAAACAACCATGGGTCAATTCAGCCACATAATCATAGAAAACAAAATATCTTTAATAAATTGTATAATCATGAAATTAAAATTTTTATTGGCTAAGATTTACAATAATGCATGGAGATACTGTAGAAGAGATCTATGACTTTGACTATTTCTTGCAAAAATTACTATATAATGTCAGCTATTACAATCCCTAATATGATCTTTGAATGCTTTTACCCTTAATTTTGTTTGATTTTTATTGGCTCCAAATTATAACTATTGCTAATCTGGACTCTTATGCGAAAAAACTAGAGAAATTTTATCCTCAAGTTCCAAATTAGAAAAATAATGGTTATTGTACCTGTAACACCCTATACCCAGCCAAGTCACAAAGCCTGAGTAATAGGAAGCTACACCACCGTCTCATCAACAACAAAGCATAAAACATCTAATAGACATACGATTATCCAAAAATTTCATTCGACCATTTATAGAGATTTTAAGTCATGAATACCCTAAGCACCATTAAATTATCCTAAACACACATCAAACGAACTTATAACAATATTTTAACATGCAAATATTCTGAATAAATCACGTAGGTATCAATGTTGGATCAAAAGTATCGATAGTTCTCGAAGATGGTACAGATACCACCCAAAAAATTGGTACCAAATTAGCATTCTGTTTCTCACCTAAAATCAAAACCCAAGAAATTATTGGTACATTTCAAAAAGTATTGATTTTGTTACCCCGAGTATCGATACTTGTGACATGGTATCGATACCAAATTGAGTTACTGACTTCCTGCACATTCGAAATATCAAGGAGGTAACGGTATTAAAACCTAAATATCATTGCCTCTACGTCAGACAGCAAAAACACAACTGTAACACCCCTAACCCATATCCGTTGCCAGAATAGGGTTACAGAGCATTACAGAAGTTTACGATTCAAAACTATCAAAAATTTTAAACATTCAATTCACTACATCAATCATAGAAAAACCAATGAATAACATACATATTGTCCCTGATACGAGCCCTCGAGGCCCTAAAAACACATTAGAAACAAGACAGGACTAAATCAGAAACATATAGCATTTTTCAGAAAAAAGATGAAAACTTACAAACTGCAGGGGTCACACGGCCGTGCACTCACACGGCCGAGTGACACACCCATGTCTTAGGTCGTGTGGAAATTCGAAGTAGAGACACACGGTAGTGTGCCAGCCCGTGTCCATGCCCGTGTAACTCTCTGACTTGGGTCACACGGCTAAACCACACGCCCGTGTGCCAGGCCGTGTACCCCTCAAAATGGCCTCACATGCCCATGTGCCAAGCTATGTGCTATGCCGTGTAACAACCTGGCCTGCAACCCTTTGAAAGCTATAGGGGACACACAGCGTGTCGCCTGGCCATGTGTCACACACGGCTAAGACACACACCCGTGTCTCTTCCCGTGTGGACGAAAAATAGGCCATTTTTAAGCCATTTTTCTCACCCAACCTAGCATGTACCTACTAGCACTTTTTCACATAATACAAGCCTTCAAAAATGCACCAAAACCATGCATAAACAAACCATTCAAATAAGGTATAACAACATACAACCAATATGCCCAATGGCACCTCAAACTCGTCATCTAAACATATGCCCTTACATATTCAAATTAGCAAAAATGTTCAACTGACTTTTGATTAAGCTTGCATTAACAAAAAACCGTTTACTTTACCTAACAAAACATACTAAATATACCATTCAACAATATGCACCAAAGATCACATATGTCATTTATAGCAAATGTACCAAATTACCACATTCATACCAACCACAACACATTTACAATATGCATACTTAATCAATCATTCTAACTTAAACATTTTTAACATAATAAGCTATGATATCAACCAATTTAAGGTCATTTATATACATGCCAAAAACCAAACCTTATTGCTATTTCAACAACCAAAACATATAGGCCAAACATTAGCCAAAAATGTCTATACATGCCATTATAACCAAAATTAAAACATCCGAAAGTACCAATAGAGCCGATGGATAGTGTGATGGATCTCCGACTAGCTTCCAACCTGATCAAGCTTCCGTTTATTTGAAAAGTAATGGAAAAACAAATACTTAAGCAATGAATGCTTAGTAAGCTCGTATAAACTTTAATCATATCAATCCATTTCAAATATGAAATTTATACATATCAAGAATAATCCTATACCGATACCGGAAGATTCATGAAGCCATATTCAACAACTCACAAATTGAATAAATCCACAGCATCACTTATACATATCATCCCTAACATAGTAGGATTTTAAATAACTTTAAACCCTTTCAAATTTTCTTATTTTCATTTGCATTTCATTACTTTCCATTCCATTTACTCTCATTTGCTCAAATAACAACATCAATTCAAATCATCATTCCCTTTTTCATCATTCTACACTTCAGGTATGAACTTACTATTTCATTACCTTTCCACACCCATTTCATATGCATAACACATAAGACATAAGCATATCATTCAATCATAGCCACAAGCTAGTGCATTAAAACATAACTTCTTTTGGAATTAGTCACATGATAAACCATTTCACAAGAAATTACATAATTTAAACCTTACCACTCTTTCACAAACACAAGCATATTTCCATTGGAGTACTTACCATTTCGATGCAACTTATAAGCATGGCACATGCCTAAGCATCAAACAACACATGTTAGCAGTGTAAATACATATATAAACCAATAATCATGGATGAGCACAACAATTGATTAATTTTCATATACATGTATCATCCAATTCAATTTTCCATATGCCATGTAACAACATTTCCCATGTAATTCATATGTGTCCCTGTAATAGTCCTTATTGAACTCTTACCAGTTCGAATCAGAATATTACTCGTTGAACCATTTAGAATACCGTTAGATGCTCAGGATAGCTCCCACATAGTGTGCTAAGCTGTAATCCGTCAATTCTTGTACATGTATGCTCATACGACCTGTGAATTGGTATGCTCTTACGAGCTATAAATCAGTAAGCTCATATGAGCTGAGAATCGATAAGCTCTTACGAGCTGCAATCGGTAAGCTCATACGAGCTGAGTATCGATAAGCTCTCACGAGCTGCAATTGGTAATCCCTAATGATATTTCATTTGTATCCTACGAATTCCGAATATTCAAGCGGGACTCAGTAATCTTCGTACGTAGTTGGATTTACGTCATTTCATAACACGGTAAATTGTATACTCACATATATATATATATATTCGTTTAATCACAATATAATAACATATTAACATTAAATTTAATCAAAATTACAGAAAATACAGTTCATACGAACTTACCTGGCTAAATAGTAAAAATACCAAAGTTTAGGGGCATTTTGGTAATTTTCTATTTTCTTTGATTTTCCACCAAATCTTGATCTAAATTAATAATTTCATACAATATATTAATTTAGAAAATAAAACAATTCATTTTATGCAACTTGGTCATTTTTGACATTTTTACAAAATTGCCCCTAAAGTTTTACTTTTATTCAATTTAGTCCCTGAGCCCAAAACATGAAAATTAACCATTTTTACCCAAAATTGAGCTTAGCTGAATGTTCATAGCTCCCAATAAATCCCATATTTCTAAAAATTTCACATCAAATCCTTGTACTTTTATTAATTTAACACTTTAGTCCCTAATCGATAAATTCATCAAAAATCACTTAACAATATACTTTTAAATACCAAGTAATATTTAAAATTCATCATTTAACATCAAATATCACAAGATTCATCAATGGCAACATTCAAAATCTTTAACAGTTTCAAAATCGAAGGTACGGGCTAACTAGACCTAGTTGCAACGATCTCAAAAACATAAAAATTACAAGACACGGGGATAAATCGGACTTACATGCACACAATAAAGTTTGGCCGAAGCTTCAAAGCCTTTAACAATGGCTTTCTTCTCCACAATTCGGTGAAAGAAATGGAATAGAAAAGATGATGCAAACTTTGTTTTATTTAATTTAATATAATTATCAAATTACCATATTAATCTTAGTTAATAATTAAATAAAACATCAAATTCATGTCCATTATTGTCCACTAACACCTTGAATGGTCTAATTACCATTTAAGTCCCTTTTTCTTTATTCAATAATCCACTTAATCACTCAAATCATATAGTGATCAAATTTTGCATCTTTTACGATTTAGTCTTTTTTTTAATTAATTAACCATCGAAACGTTAAAATTTTTCAACGAAACTTTAATTCCACCTTAATGACACTTCGTAAATATTTATAAAAATATTTATGGCTCAGTTTATAGAAACGAGGTCCCAATAACTCATTTTCTAAAACCACTTGACCTTAGGGTCATACCACTTGAACTTAATAAATCGCTTATAAATCAAAATTTATCAAATCAAAAACCTTTTTAAAATCATGTTTAACTCGTAAATATTAAATATTAATATTTACGAACTTACTCGTTGAATTTGGTGGCCCCGAAACCACTATTTTTGACACCACAAAAAATTGGGCTGTTACAACAACATACTAAGGCATTTAGCCCATTCTAACTTATATCAATTCAATATGTGTTTATTACCTCATCAAACAATCATCAAAACAACTATAATGGCAGTTCAAAGCATCGTAAATATGTCTAAACAAGCATCCAATATACCATGTTCGATATCCATAAATTCTAAGAGCAATAAAGTCATTGAAACATCCAAACTTCATGGCATTTATCAGCTAAAAGTCTACCACATTGCCTTATTCCCATAATTTAAAATAACAACTATAAATCACCTACGCAAAAGCTAAAAACTACTTGGATCAGTCCCTTGGAATTTTTTCGCACTGCTCACAATGAAGTCACTAACTGTCTGCAAAGTTTAGAAAAGAGTAAGTGAGCTTAACAAGCTCTGTGAATGATCAGAATTACCACTAACTAAACAAGAAAACATACGTTAAATGAAAACGACTCAGACACATTCACATACTTGATTAACTATAAGAACGAACATATTAATCGTGCATTATTTATCAACTCCTCTAGCATTACAACCACACATATATATACACATCACATATCATAATATCACATTTAATGTTAAATTGGCACTTGGGGTTATGAAACATAAGAGTGGGCTCTACCACCACACATCGGATACATGGATCTCCAACACACCAAATGACTCGTAGAGTTGAACATATCCCAAAAGCGTAGCATATAGCTAACACTCTCCAACACACCAGCATATCCTAGTAAACGGAGCTTAGCTCACATTCCCTTGTCTCTCCAAAACTGTCTCAGGCCTCAGTGCACCAAAAACATAACACAAAGGTAAGTACTCATAATCCTATGGCATGCCAACTATATCCAACGGTCTCATAAAGTCACAAGGCCAATATATCCATAATATAATACACTTTTACTTACCAAAATTTTGCTCACTTCCACTGCGTTTTTGCTTTATTAGCATGTCATTATCACTATCATTTGGCACGTACATCATGCCCACAACACAATACAATTCACAATAGTCATCATACATGTCTCACATCACAATCTCGCATCATAATAACCAATCCACAATTATTCACATAATCACATGTTTTTGCCAAAATAAAATGAGGGCAATAGAAAGCTTACACTCAGAACTTAGAATATGGGTTTAGGTTATTCCTAAGCTCCCATTTAACACTATGAATCGTGTCTACAAGCAACAATTCCAACACTTCTGTATCTTCACCAAATTTAACCACACAATAATCATTATTAAAATTCAGCTATAGACACTCTTAAAACAACCAAAACGTAGGCCTAAGCTAGTTCCTCTTGGAACTAAAACCTTCGACATAGCAAACTTGAAACTCAATTATCTCAATCTCCACTTATCCTCTTTGCCTAAAACTAATTTCCTTCATCTAATTATTAATATAGGATTGATTCTTAACCTTCAAACTACACAAAATTACCCAAATTCATGGTTTTGAAATTTCGACATAAAATACGCATTTTTCATGAAAACTCAATAAAACCTTAGAATCTCTTAATGAAACTTTAGGGAAAGTTTAGAAACATTATAATCATGTAAAAACAAGTTAAAAACACTTTGAAACATCATTTTTATGTGAAATCCTAAATTTCACCATTAACGACCTAATTTTTGACTTTTATTCAAATATTTCGATTCAATGGATAAAAACTCAATTTAAAAGGCTAGGTATCATTAAAAACAATCAAGAAAATGGAACATTACCTTAGAGAATGAAGAATAGAGCGTTTCATCAAAAATTTGAAAAACCCAAAAGTTCAGCAATAGAGAAATCTATGGTGTTTTTGATGGTTTTTATGGAATTTTAAAGAGGTTTAATGTTATAAGGATGAAAGAAATCAAAGGAATGAAGTTTGGGAATCAAAATTTGATGAATAGGGCTTTTGAAACACAATGGACAGTAAAACAAAAAGATGGGAGAAACTAACGTCGATTTTGTGAAGATGAAGGGGAAAATAGGGTATTTAAAAACTTTGGTAAAATTGCTTTAAAACTACTCTTAAATTGAATCCTTTTACAAAACAGTCATTATTTTACAATTGAATGTCTTTTCAGTATTATTTTCCAAAATTGATTTAACTTTTCAGAAGCTATGATAAAAAATAATTTGGGTTACCATAATTTAGAATTTTCCAAACCTACTCCGAGCCAAAATTTTCATTTTACCCTCGAAACTTTTAGACCCAATTTTAGTGTAACACCCCAAACCTAGCCTAGACGTTATGGCCGAATCTAGCAAAGTCACATGGAAAGGGATTTGAAGACAAGATTGTCGAGTTTAAACACCCCCAAAATCCATTAATCTTCTCCCCTAATTCCCACTACATATCCACTACTCAGAATCCCCCTATTACACAACTCTATCCCGAAATCTGAGCAAAAAATAATACCCTTGCCTGCATAGGGATTCAAACACAAGACCTCCACCATAATAACACACCATTTAACCACCAGACCAACAAGCCCATTCTGATGTAATTTACCCAACAATCAAATAAAAGCCTACTAAACAAGAGTAAGGCCTAATTCATTCAAAATACCAAAATTTGCCCAAGCAAAGGCTTGAACTTGGGACCTCCCAAACACTCCTAGAACATATAACCACTAAAGCTAATAGATATTTGTGTCATATTTTCACAATAACGAAATTAGAAATTTTAGGGCGTTACATTTAGGGTGTGACAATACCACTTGGTATCTGAATTTGATTTCAATGTTAAATTTAATATTTGAGTTTTTTTTTCTCCCAATTTGGTACCTAACTTTAGCTTCAAGGTACAATTTGCTAGTCAAATTAAATGACATCATATGGCCCAATGAATGTTTCAAATATGTGCTCTAATAAAAAAAACATAGGTACTTAATTGGGAAAAAAGACTCAGGTATCAAATTGAACTGTAAAGCTAAACTCAAGTATCAAATTGGGACAAAAAAAACCTCAAGCATCAAATTGAAAAAAATCATGTACCAAAGTGACCATTGAAGCCAACCTCATGTACCAAATTGAAAAAAAATCAAATACCAAATTGAATATTAAAACCAAACTTAAGTACTAAAAATATATTAACCCAAAAAGTAATGAAATTAAAGTGGACGTAAATTTAGTCTTATCCAAACCAAGCATATTATCTCATGCACATGTGAGAACAGCTTGGCAAGTTCTTCATTTGTTCTTTTGATTCGGTAGTCAAAAAAAATTTTTTTGGTGACAAGTAAGATAAAAACTAGCTACATGACCTAAGACCTTCCCCCAAACGAGAAGGCCTCAAACATAAGCAACTCATAATTTCTTTCATATACCATCTTAACCAATCTATCAGAATCCTGATTATCTTCTCTATGTATGTGACAAATACTCCAACAACCAAATCGTAACAACAATTGATGAATTCTCCTAATCAGAGCAGAGTTAGAGCCCTCTACAGAACCCTCTTGAATGTCCTTGACTACCTCAAAACTATCAAACTAGATTATTACATTATCATATCCCCTTTAAACTAGACAGGTCAGCCCCATCCAAAATACCCCACAATTCCACGTCAAATACTGAACAACTTCCCAAATACCTATTAAACTAGAATAACCACTTCCCTTTGTGATCCCGCACAATTCCTGCTACTGCAGCAAAGCCATCTTCATGTCTAACTAAACCATCGGTATTCAAATAAACCCCATTCTCGCTCAGGATTGAACAAGGTGTTGCTTCGCATGCCTCAAATGCATGACCTCTACCTGTTGAAATATATTGCTAGCCCAACTGTAGAAAGCTTTAATGATGTTGATTCGATAGTCAAATTTTGATTGTAATGTATAGAAGTAGAAGTAAATTTCTTGATTTTGATTCAAGTAAAAAAATTCAATATGATTAATTCCAACTTAAGTTAATCATCTCAATTAAATTATAAAAAAATAATAATTCAAACCCATCTTATCCAAACTCAAGTTATCCAAAACAATTCAAATTTGATATAATCCGAACTAGCAATCTAAAATGAAAATATGTGACAATACGGGCTCCTAGTTGGTTGGCTTTAATTGAAAAATTGGTATGTGGCCTGTTGCACAAGCAGAATTTTGGGCGGTTGCGGATGGATTGGTTGTCGCGTAGGATACCGGTTGTCGTAATTTAGAAGTTGAATGTGACTATAAGCACGATATGGATTGGGTTAACAATGATAATAACAGTAATGCTAATATACTGCCTTTAAGGATGATTAGAGATCTTTGCAACAGAGATTGGAGGCTCACTATTTCTCATATCAGTAGAGAGGCTAATAGTTAGGCCCGATTTCCTTCTAATCAATTCGGTGGTATTCATTTGCTTCAGCATCCTCCACAAGAATTGTCCCTTTTACTCAAAGACAACTTGAATACGTTAGGCAATTTGAATAGGCTTTAAGGGTCAGAATTCGATCAGATTAAATGAAAAAATTTCGAGTAATCAAACTGGCGAGTCCTATTTTTATCATTCTAATCCTATTAAAAAAATTTTGAATCAAGTTCAGTGAAATGAAATTCAAGTTGAGTCGAATCAAGTTAAACTAAAAAAATTAAACATGTCAAATTAAAATTTTGTTACAATATAATTAATTTCATGTTAGAGCATAAAATTTGAAAACATATATATTTGAAAAAATTTGAACTAAATAAGAAATAGAATAAGATACTTTAATATGATAAATTTGAATCATTAATTAACTTATTTAGGTCCCAAAATTATTATTTTAGAAATTTTTAAATTTTTAACTTTATATCTTCTTTAGATTTTTTAAAATTTTATAATTTTTTAAAAATATAAATTTTAAATTATTTTATAAATATTTAAAATTTTAAAATTATTTTGATTTTTTTCATTTGTGTTGAGAGAAATCAATTTGCTCATTTTCAAAATTGATAGGGACCAAAAGGGTATTTATGTCAATCTGTTATTTGAATTATTCGAGTTATTCGAATTGTAAAATTCAACTCGACTTAAACTTGAAATTTGAATTACTCATTCGAGATGACTAGAAAAAATCAAATAACTCGATTCAATTAACTTGAAATTCGAATTTTTTTTCGAATCAAATCAAGTTTTGCTCACCCCTAAAAGGTTTGTTTTATGTGTTGTAATATTTTATTAGGGTTATGCACTCTTGTATTACAAAAAATAATAATAATCTGACACTCGAAGAGCCTAGAAACTAAAAGGGCTAATGTAATTTTTTGCCTTGACAATTAAATCCATTTTGATACCTATATTTTTTTTTCTTTTCCTCAGTACCTAAATTGTATCACATCCTCACCTAAAACTTGAAAAATATTGTTTTGTTATGAATATCTTATTAAGTGCATGTCCATCATTATCAAAATAAAGTTTTGGTATACTTTAAATTCTAATAGTTATTAGAATTAGATCTCTACTTCTTTTATACTTCTTATGCATATAAATAGAGACTCTGATGAAACATTGTAACCACCCCTTTTGATTAATAAAGTACATCCTCTATTCCTTTCATATTTTCTTTGTTCTTTATTCTCTCCATCTCTCTTTATTTTATAACACATTATCAGCACGATCTTGCTCAAAGTGATAGTTAATTTTATTGACGATTTGAATTGAAAACCAAGGAAAAAGGCAATTCAATTTTTGATCAAAGGTGGCAGATGCGGTAGTCTTACTATGCCTGAATTAGCAAGGAGGGATGTTACATCTTAGGGCATCAACAAAGCATTTTGAATCTTCGAAACACATATCAAGTTCAAAAGGGTCCTCAAGAAGTTTGGGCGGAAAAGCTCATGCTACGATATCTGGGGCACCTGTTTTCATCTTATTCATTTTGTATCTTAGTAAAATTTGCTATCTTGATTAATTTATTCATTTCGAGCTTTGATCTTAATAAAATTTCATCTTGTACATTGTGATAATCTTTTTCAAGCATTTTTCATTGAAATAATGATTAATGGACTGATAATATTCAACCAAAAGGAGTTTTGCATATTACTGTGAAAGCTTCTAAATAGTATGAGGACCTAAAACAAGACTCTTATTTAGAACTAACCAAACCTAAGGGTTGGAAACATTTGAGAAAGAATAGTCTAAATTATGGCTATTTCTTCGGGTTTTTTGTCAATGATACCAACTGAACAAGAAAGCAGAGTAATGCGTCAGTGATAGAACCTTGATGAACAAAGAGCAATGACAACCTAAGCATTAAAAAGGGATCATTCTCGAAAAATGACATTCTGTTTTCGTGCAAATATCATTCATACACATCTAGTTAGGAGCATTTGATTCATTCTGATCATGACAGCCTAATCACTTGGCATAGATAGGCCCATGAAATAGATTCTACAGGTCATGTTACCCAGAGAATGGTGTAACAGGTCAATGAAGCCACTAATCCTATACCCCTGAAGTTGCAGTGGGATGGATTGAAGTCATCATGGTGAATCTTATCTCCCTGAAGTTGCAGTGGAGCAGATTGAAGCCACAAGTCTTATCTCCCTAAAGTTGCAATGGAGCAGATTGAAGCCACAAGTCTTATCTCCCTAAAGTTGCAGTGGAGCAGACTGAAGATATTGAATCTTATTTCCCTGAAGTTGCAGTGGAACAGATTAAAGCTATAAATTATAGATCTTATCTCTCTGAAGTTGTAGTAGAGCAGATCATAGCAAATCTTATCTCCTTGAAGTTGCAGTGGAGCAGATTGAAGCCACAAGTCTCATCTCCCTGAAGTTGCAGAGGAGCAGACTGAAGATAGCAAATCTTATTTCCCTGAAGTTGTAGTGGAACAGATTAAAGCTATAAATTACATATCTTATCTCCCTGAAGTTGCAGTAGAGCAGATCATAGCAAACTTTATCTCCCTAAAGTTGCAGTAGGGCAGGTTGAAGTTACAAGTCTTATCTACCTGAAGTTGCAATGGAGCAGACTGAAGATAGAGAATCTTATTTCCCTGAAGTTACAGTGGAACAGATTAAAGCTATAAATTGAAGTGTTTTTTTTTAATAAAATTTTTGACATAATCCCTTTTACAAATGTCTAATCCCTCCTGCAAATTTTCAAAACACAATCTCAAACCAATTCAATATTTCAACTAATACAGCTATATACTTAAACATAATTAAATCATTCACGACATTCAAAGTAACCTCGCTAGCATTTAAAAAAAAACAACCTATCAATTAATATACATTAACATCTTAAGCTAAGTAGTAATTAGTATATATATACATCACATTAACATTAAGTCTTCTATACATGCCATAATTCAGAAATATTGGTTTCAAAATGCCAAAAGATGTAGATAGTGTGGATGATCCCCGGCTCTGTCCGAATTCTGAGATGATTTATAACACTATAAAACAAAAAAAAAAGAGAATTAAGCATATAGCTTAGTAAGTACGTATGTAATTGATAAACAAATTTAAAACATGTTTCCATAGATAACATAATTTTAATCAACCATAAATTTGATATTTATTCAAATCCCAGCCAACTATTTTTCTGCATCGTAGTCACTAAATTGTTTTTTTATCTAGAGCTATGAAACTCCAAATTAAGTTCTATAAATTTTTCCTGAAACTAGACTCATATTCTATCTTATCATAAAATTTTCAGAATTTTTACTTGGCCAATTAGTACAGTTTATTCTTTAAATTCCCCTATTTCACCGCTCAACATCTCGGACCTATCTTCACTAAAATGAATTATCTCACTGTACAGAATTCAGATGATATTTTGTTTGTTTATTTTGAAAATAGACTCGTTAAGGATTCTAAGAATATAAATTATATCTCATAAATATTTTTTACAATTTTAATGATTTTTCCAAGTAAGAACAAGGGATTCTAAAATCAATCCGACCCTACCTCACTAAAATTCAAATATCTCAAAATATACAACTCTTTTGCTTTATATTCTTCTTTTATCTGAAATTAGACTCATTAACCTTTAATTTCATATCCTATTAAACCAATAACTCAATTTCTACAATTTTTGGTGATTTTTCAAACTAACATCACTTCCACTATTTGAATCTATTCTGTTTCAATTTCACTCATTTACGTAACATTACAACAATTTATTTTGTAAGCACAGTACGAAACTTCATCACTCCAGTTACTCTTTAGAAAATTTTCACACTTCAATCACATACTCATATTTGTTTATCAATACTCATATCCCGTTGAACACGTCGGTATAATAGCGAATATTTGGTGGTTTGCACATAGTACCACCCGTGTAATTATTATCATTCGATACACGTAGTAGCCTTCACATAGTACTACACACGTGATCAAACTTTCCAATTCACGTAGTAGCCTGCACATAGTACTACACACGTGACCAAAGCCTTCTGGTACACATAGTAGCCTGCACATTGTACTACACAAGTGACCATTATCTATCGATACACGTAGTAGCCTGCAATTAGTACTACACACATGTTTATAGGTACTTTATTCAAGCCTTTCTTATTCCGACAGTCCCACAGAGATTCTTACTTTTCAAGGATTTACAATTTATCTGTACACAAATCACAATTTCAATATTTCAGACCAATCCCATAACAAATTTAATAATTCAATTCAAGTACTTCACTTATTACTTGTCAATGATATATCCACAATTTAAGCAGATTTTAATCGATTCAACTATAAATTCTAAATTTCTAATTGTTAAATAACTATTTCATATTCAACCATTTCTCATATATTATAACAAAATATCATAAATATTTATAAACAATGTATTAATTACATATTACTTACCTAGGTGCAAAATATAGGAATTTTGCAATTCAATCCACGATCTTTTCCTTTCCCTTATCGAGGTTGATTCCACATCTTTCCTTATCTATAATAGAAAATTTAGCTTGTTTAATATTCACATTTATCAAAATAATCCTCGACTCAACTTTTGACAAAATTACAATTTTGTCCCTAAACTTTTGCATATTTACATTTTTCCCCAAAGTACAGAAATTAAATTTTATTCCTTATTTTTATGTTTTATAACATGCTGAACACTTTTCCCTTCTATGGAAACATCAAATTCTCACTCTAACTCTTACTTATGAACATTAAATATTTTACTACCGAAAATGTTATTTTGCTCGGTTTCACTTTAAAATCGACTAGCAAAAGTTTTTTAACATAAATTCTAGGTTCATATTCTTCCATAAAACATCAAAATACATACATTTCACACATGGGTAATTTTTCAAATTTCAACCCTAGCTCAAAATAACAGTAGAAATAGATAAACCGAGCTACGGGAATCCAAAAAATGCAAAGAACATTAAAAACAATGATAAAATGCACTTACAATCAAGCTTGAAAGTGGCCAAAACCCTAGCTATGGAGTCCTTCAAGTTTCAGCAGCAAGCAAATATGATAACACCATTTTTTACATCTTTTTCCTATTTTAATTCTATTTATTTACTAAATGACCAAAATGCCCTTACTTAAAAAAATCCTATTTCACTTATTTTTGTCCATTTTTGTCAATCACTAACTAATGGTCTAATTACCACATAAGGACCCCTAATTATAATTCCATAACAAAATACCTTTAACAAATAAAATCAACTTTTGCACTTTTTACAATTTAGTCCTTTTGACCAAATTGAGTGCCCGAACGTCAAAATTTTCGAACGAAATTTTCACGAAATCTTTCTGTGAAATTGTAGACCATAAAAATATAGTAAAAATAAATTTTTCCTCTTCGGATTTGTGGTCCCGAAATCACTATTCTGACTAAACCCTAAATCGGGCTGTTACAGCAGTGGAACAGATTGAAGCTATAAATTGCAGATCTTATCTCTCTGAAGTTGCAGTAGAGCAGATCATAGCAAACCTTATCTCCCTGAAGTTGCAGTGGAGCAGGTTGAAGTTACAAGTCTTATCTCCCTGAAGTTGCTATGGAGCAGATTGAAGACAGGATACAAATCTTATCTCCCTGAAGTTTCAGTGGAGCAGATTAAAGCCACAAACCTTATATCCCTGAAGTTGCAGTAGAGCAGGTTGAAGATACCAATCTTATCTCGCTGAAGTTGCAGTGGAGCATATTGAAACTACTAATCCTATCTCCCTGAAGTTGCAGTGGAGCAGATTAAAACGATGAATCCTATACCTCTGAGGTTACAGTAGGTTGGATTAAATCTACCATAGTAAGTCTTATCTCCCTAAAGTTGCAGTGGAGCATACTAAAACCGCAAGTCTCATCCCCCTGAAGATACAGTAGGTCGGAATAAGGCTACCCGAAGAAGAGAAGCATCCAAAGAAGTCAAGACTCGGTAAGACTAGACAAAATTGGCCCTTCAAAAATCTTTGCTCCATTCTCGTTACACGACAATGAGCAAAGAGAAGCAGCTATAACTGACCTATTTTGCCCGGGCCCAAATCAGACCAAAAAAACACAAAAAAAAATAAATAAAAATCTCACATATTAACAGTCCATCAGACCCGAATTATAAGCCCAAAAAAATTAAAAACCCTAATAGCCCAAATAGCCCAACACCCCAAACACCTAACAGAAACCCTAGCCCCCCTTTTACGTTGCACCTAGCCTCTGACAACCACTGCCACTGCCGCTCCTCCCATGTCAGCGCCGCACCAACTCCTCTGCCACCGCCACTATCACGTCGCCCACTTGCACCGTCCACTTGCACCTGCAAAAATCAAAAAGCAGAAGTGACAGTATACGAAAATAGATTAAAAATTTTGTAAAAATGGCTTTATAAGTCAAGGTGAATATTTGTAATCGGGTCAGATTTTTTTGAATACAAAAAAAAAAAGAGATTCACAAACAACAAATAGCAAAAAGCAAACCAGATCTATAAGAAAAAACTAAAAACGTTTGAATTTTTTTATTTTCGATTTTATTTTTAAAATGTTTCTATTCTAAAAATTATTTATTTATTTCCCTTTGTTTTAAAAAATGCATATAGATAAATATATATAACATATATAATATATATAAAAAAAAAGAGAAACTTACCACTTTCTCTTTGATTTCACAAAAAAAATGTGACTTTTGGCCTTCCGACCGCCGTGTACAACGGCGCCACCGCCGAAGACTGGTGGCCAACGCGGCGGCGGTTCCACTAAGGATGGCTGGATTCTGGAAAATGGGAGAGGGTTTTGGAGAGAAATTTTTGGTTTTTTTCTTGGAGAAGTGCAGAAATGAAGCTATTTAAAAAAATTTTGAGTTAAATAGGCCCTATGAAATGGCGTCGTTTTGGCTTCTGACCTGAGACCCGACCCGTTCCGGCCAAGGATCAGCGTGTTTTTAACGGAAGGGCTAATTGCACCTTTAGCCCTTCCGCTTTTTAATTATTTTGCAATTAAGTTCCTTTCATTTTTTTATTTTTTCCCTATAATTTATTTCAATTTACAATTTGGTCCACCTTAAAGCTGTGCGTTTTGGTGGGTGGGGATTATTGCCCATTTAGTCCCTCCTTGTTATCCGCGCGTTCGACTTGGTCCTTTTCCTTTTATTTATTTCTGATTTGCCCCAAAATTTTGTTTTAAAGTTTAATTTTTTCCTTTTTGTTATTTTTGCTATGTTATTATTAAATTAATTAATTAATTAACTATTATTATCATTATTATTGTTTTCCTTTTATTTATTTACTTATTATTACTATATTATTAAATTAATTAGTTTTGCATTATTATATTTCTTTTTATTTATTTATCTAAATATTTTAAATACATTTATTTTATTATTTCATTTTATCTATTTATATCCTTTCATATAATTTTTAATTTTTAGATTTTTATTATTGTTACTATTATTATTAATACCATCATTATTATTGTTAATATTGTTCTTAAATTGTTTTATAAAATACTTATTTATTTCTATAATATTAGGTCTTTAGCTTTAAATTTTAGTTCATTATCCTTATTATTTGTTTTTTTTTATTTTTGGCTTGTTTATTTTATTTTATTCTTCATATTGTCATTCACATTAATTCATTTATTGTAATTCTGCTATGCATATTGGCACCGTAATTCATTTCACGTTTTATTACAAAATCGTGTCACATTTTACCCGATACATTAAAAATGTTGTTCTAGATAAGTAATGTTTCGTATTTTGGAAATCTGAAAAGTCGTTCCCTAACTTACGGGGTTTCAATCTTCTCCATAAATTCGACATAAGTTTTTTAATAATCTCGAGAATTAAAGAGCTCGTGTTCCAACTTACGGGATATGGTTTCTTTATAAAATCGAGATAATCGAATATCTTTTAAAATAAATAAAACCTTTGGTGTTTATTCTATTTTTGAGGATTTAAAACATTGTGTCCTAACTTACGAGATATAATTCTTTTTCTCGATTGACGTGAAATACGTCCTTTTTTAAAAAAAATCAATTAAATGATATTTTAATAAAGAATTGTATTTTAATTCTTTTTGAGTTTTCAATTTTCGACACTGACACTATTTAATCAGCTACGTACCAATTTTAGGCGTTACGAGGGTGCTAATCCTTCCTCGTACGCAACCAACTCCCGAACCTATCTTTCTGAATTGCGTGGACCAAAGTCGTTGTTTTAATAAATCAAGTCATTTATTAAAAACAACCACTTTTCGAGGTGACCCGATCACACCTCATCAAAAAGGATTGGTGGTGACTTCCATGTTAGTTTTCGTTTCCGAAATTAAAGTCGACTCCTTTTACAAAAATGGTTTTGACAGCTTGGCGACTCCACTGGGGACCCAAAATAAGAGAGTCAAGCAACGAGTTGATTACTTTTTGTCTTTTTGTCGAAAATTGAAAACTTGGTTCAAATGTACGATCCTTTAGCTGCATTTCATTCGTCTTTATTTCGATTTTCATCATTGTGGTTTATAATTGCTGTGTTGGTTTAAGTTTTGGTATCTTTTTGCACATTGCATCGCATGATCAGTCAATCTTACCCTTTTAAGTGGGAGTGAGAAACTATTCCTTCGTGAGGTCTTCACCTCCGTGTAGGATAGTGGATCGCTTTCGGGATACATCCGTACCTATGTCTTCGTGAGATTTTCATCTCCTTGTAGCCATAAGGAACTGTATTCCCCTGAACTAAACTCGGTCCATATGAGCCTATAGTGGGTGAGGATCGAGGAATCTGCTAGTTCAGGTACCTTTACTTTAGAACCGAACCCCATATAGCGAGCCTTAAGAGCCCACCCAAGGTAGAACCACTCCAAACCCCTAGTGGTCATCCAAATAGGTGCTTTGTTTGTCATTTATTTTTTTTGTACTAACATGTTTCTTTTGTTTTGGTTTTGATTGTATTGCATTTTCATAGAAAAGAGGTGTTGATTCACGTTCAGTTGCTAAATAGAGAGCTTTTCATGGTTTGAGAAAGTGGAAGATAATGCGGTCATCCGAATATGGTTTGAGAAAACGTAACGAGGGAAGGGTGACAGTCTGATGAATGAGTACACAACTTTGCTTCGTTGGCCGAAGATTCAAGCTGACAAAGATTATTTGAGAGCCGCCAACGTTCCAACTCTTTTAAAGAAGCTAACAAGCATCACGAGAATGAGTGGACAATGGGTCGCAGCTTGGATCAAGCAAAAAAGAGATAGAGGAGACACCCCTTTAAAGAGTTCGCAAGATTCGATCTTAACATACAGATATGAGGAAAAGCATCGAAGTCTTCACTTTAAGTATTAGGGCAAGGCCGTATATATAAATATTCGTTTTATGAAAATAGATTTGTTTTCTAGTAAATTTGTTCTAATAGAATTGAATCAGAATCAACGCCTCTTTTTGCATTCATTCCATTCAACTGCATTACATTTCATTGTATACATTAAATTTCACAAAAGGACCCTAATTAATCGAAATTGTTACAGTTACCCTGGAATATAACAAAAATCCACAAACTACATATCGCTACGGTACCCGCCGCAAAACCAAAGAAATGGATCAAAGATTAGAAAGATTAGAACAAATGCAAAAGGATATGCAAGATCAGTTGCAAGCGCAGCTGCAAGAGAAATTAGCCAAAATTCAACAAGACATGAGGGATCAGATGCTAGAATCTCAAAGAAGTTTAATGAGCCAATTAACGCAGTTAATGGCTGGAGGGCATGATAAAGGGAAGATTTCTATGGTCAATTCTGGGGATGATCATAAAGACCCTGCCTATCCTCCAAGCTTTACCCCGACAAACACCCAAGCACAACCAGATGTGTACCCACAAAGGGTACCTGTCACCATTAGATCCCAACAATATCAGATCGGTACCTCGGTACCGATAAACTACCCGACAGGCTCAGGGTCCAATTCGGGAGACAATGCAACCAATCCTGTAGTTCCTGATCTAGACGAAATGGCAGAAATAGAAAAAGCAAGGGTGGAACTGCCAAAACAACTCGAAGATTGGTACAGGTGGTTGGAGGAAAAACTCAGAGCAATGGAAAATGTTGATTACCATTACGGGGTTGACGCCAAGGATCTAAGTTTAGTCCCAGATCTAGTACTCTCGCTGAAATTCAAGACTCCAGAATTTGAAAAGTATACTGGGACCAGTTGTCCTGAAGCTCACATCACGGTGTTCTACTGAAGAATGACAGGATACGTTAATAATGATCAATTATTAATTCATTTCTTCCAAGATAGTTTGATTGGGTCGGCTTCCAAATGTTACAACCAGCTGAGTCGTGCCAAAATCCACTCATAGAAGGACTTGGCATGGGCTTTCATGAAGTAATACAGCCATGTAACAGACATAACACCTGATAGAATTACACTGCAAAAAATGGAAAAGAAGCAAAGTGAGAGCTTCAGGCAATATGCCCAAAGATGGAAAGAGGTAGTGACACAAGTCTGGCCACCTCTTTTTGAGAAAGAAACCACGATGCTTTTCATCAACACTCTAAAATACTCGTTCATTAACCATATGTTGGGAAGCGCTACGAAGAGCTTCTCAGATATAGTAATGTCTGGCGAGATGATTGAAAACGCAATAAGAAGTGGGAAGATAGATGCGGAGGAAAGCGTCAAAAGATCAACCTCAAAGAACAAGGAAAATAAAGTGAATAACCTGAGCATGTATAATAAAGGGTAATCCAAACCAATCAATGTTGGCCAGCTAAGGGCCGTAACTACTAGCTATCAAGGCCCTTCAAGGCAAGAATCCAACTCAAAGCCAAACACAAAAAGACTCCAGTTCACACCCATCCTGATGGCATATAGAGAGCTGTATCAGAATCTGTTTGATGCGCATGTGGTATCTTTGTTCTACTCGGAACCCGTGCAACCTCCGTTCCTGAAATGGTATGATGCGAACGCCCAATGCGAATACCATACGGGAATAACATGACACCCAATTGAAAATTGCACTACATTTAAAAAGTTAGTTGAAAGGTTCATCAAGATGGGCATCGTGAAGTTTGAATTAGTTGAAAGGTTTATCAAGATAGGCATCGTGAAGTTTGACGATCTATCAGGACCTAATGTGGCAAGAAATCCGTTACCTAGTTATCTAGACCCAGGGGTAAACGTGATAATTAAGAGTGGAGGAAATAGAACCAAAATCGATGTTGCAGAAGTAAAAACCCCAATGAAATGGGCTTTGAAACAAATGATAGACATGGGATTAATCATTCAGAATTTGGAGAAGACACCAAAAGGGATGAGGAACTACTATGAGTTCCACGCTGAAGAAGGTCATGAAATCTAGGAGTGCGCTGAATTCAAAGCTTTGGTGCAGAGCCTAATGGATAAAATAGTTGGAATTCCTTGAAGAAGTCAAAGGCCCGAAAGGAATGTCAGGGAATTTGAACATTAACGCCGTATCTGAAAAGGGAGCCAGGGAATAGAATTTATCAGGGAATGTTTTGAACAATGGGATTGTGGAAGAGATCTCTGTATTTTTTTAGAGCTAATTCAGAGTAATGTCCAAAACATGCTTATTGCTCTAAGCCTAGGAGCAATAAGAATCCTTTTGACAAATTGGCTTATGTCCAGCATCTTTATTTCAATAAAATGCATCTTTGTTTCTCACTTCGAGCAAATATTCTTTTATTGTTTCCATTTCATTTGTAATCATACTATACAGATAAATATTCTTAGATTCTTTTTTCTTTGGATCTTCCTTCGTCCCTATAACAGGTCTCCAGATATCAATGATATGAGCGACACTGCTATTGACTCAAAACCTCCTTTTGAGCAAGATATGTGTCCAGAGGAACCTCAGGACTTTGAAGATGACCGAGACGGTAGCTTATCTTCTGATTTGTTAAGGATGGTAGAATAAATAACAAACAGATCCTACCTTACAAAGAATCAGTGGAATCAATGGCCTTTCTTTATGTGGGGCATGGATGTCATTGGGTCAATCTCGCCAACAGCTTCTAGCGATCATCGATTCATCTTTGTGGTCGTCGATTACTTCACTAAGTGGGTAGAAGCTACTTCATATGCCAATGTCCTAAAGTCGACAGCAAATTCCTAAAAAAATCATATGTCGGTATGGAATTCCAAAAAAGATCATATATGACAATGTACTAATAACAGCACGATATCAGAAGTTTGCAGACTGTTCAAGATTAACACCATATCGCCCCAAAATGAGCAGTTCAGTGGAGACAAAAAAACCTCTACCGGGGCAACACCTTTCTCTTTAGCTTATTGTGGTTTTGCCCATTCAAGTCGAGATTCCTTCTCTCCGAGTTTTTTTTGGATCCAATCTCGATTGAAGAGAAAGGTTCAAAGTTATCCGTTATGGTCATATGTACCAAAAACAAATGATGCGAGCTCACCAAAAAAGGTTCGCCCCAGAGAATTCAATGAGGGGAACCTAGTATCAAAGAAGATCCTTCTCATACAAAAGGACCTCAGAAGAAAGTAGATGCCAAACTGGGAAAGACCTTTTGTGGAAAGCCTTCTCTGGAAAAGCGTTGATTTTGACCAGGAGGGGTAACAAGGATTGGCCTAATCTTATGAGTTCAGATTCAATTAAAAAATATTTCATAAAAAAGAAAAGAAAAAGAAGAAAGAGGAGAGGCCAAGGTGAAAACCTGCAAAGGGCGCCTTGAGACCAAATGGAATTTGAATTGAAAACCCAGGAAAAGGGCAATTCAAATTTTGATCAAAGGTGGGGCATGCGGTAGTCTTATTATGCCTAAATTAGACAGAAGGAGGGATGCTACATCTTGGGGCATTAACAAAGCATTCTGAATCTTCGAATCACATATGAAGTTCAAAAGGGTCCTCAAGAAGTTTGGGCGGAGAAGCTCATGCTACGATATCTGGGGCACCTGTTTTCATCTTATTCATTTTGTATCTTAGCAAATTTTTCTATCTTGATTAATTTATTCATTTTGAGCTTTCCTCTCAATAAAATTTCATCTTGTCTATTGTGATAATCTTTTTCAAGCATTTTTCATTGAAATAACGATTAATGGACTAATAATATTCAAGCAAAAGGAGTTCTGCATATTACTCTGAAAGCATCTAAATAGTATCAGGACCTGAAACGGGACTATTATTTAGAACAAATTAAATTATAGATCTTATCCCTCTGAAGTTGCAGTAGAGCAGATCATAGCAAACCTTATCTCCATGAAGTTGCAGTGGAGCAGATTAAAGCCACAAGTCTTATCTCTCTGAAGTTGCAGTAGAGTAGACTGAAGATAGCGAATCTTATTTCCCTGAAGTTGCAGTGCAACAGATTAAAGCTATAAATTACAGATTCTATCTCCCTGAAGTTGCAGTCAAGAAGATCATAGCAAACCTTATCTCTCTGAAGTTGCAGTGGGGCAGGTTGAAGTTACAAGTCTTATCTCTCTGAAGTTGCAGTGGAGCAGACTGAAGATAGCGAATCTTATTTCCCTGAAGTTGCAGTGGAACAGATTAAAGCTATAAATTACAGATCTTATCTCTCTGAAGTTGCAGTAGAGTAGATCATAGCAAAATTTATCTCCCTGAAGTTGCAGTGGGGCAGGTTGAAGCCACAAGTCTTATCTCTCGGAAGTTGCAGTGGAGCAGACTGAAGATAGCGAATCTTATTTCCCTGAAGTTGCAGTGCAACAGGTTAAAGCTATAAATTACAGATCTTATCTCTCTGAAGTTGCAGTCAAGAAGATCATATCAAACCTTATCTCCCTGAAGTTGCAGTAGAGCAGGTTGAATTTACAAGTCTTACCTCCCTGAAGTTGCAGTGGAGCAGACTGAAGATAGCAAATCTTATTTCCCTGAAGTTGCAGTGGAACAGATTAAAGCTATAAATTACAGATTTTATCTCTCTGAAGTTGCAGTAGAGCAGATCATAGCAAAATTTATCTCCCTGAAGTTGCAGTGGGGCAGGTTGAAGCCACAAGTCTTACCTTCCTAAAGTTGCAGTGGAGCAGACTGAAGATAGCGAATCTTATTTCCCTGAAGTTGTAGTGGAACAGATTGAAACTATAAATTACAGATCTTATCTCTCTGAAGTTGTAGTAGAGTAGATCATAGCAAACCTTATCTCCCTGAAGTTGCAGTGGAGCAGGTTGAATTTACAAGTCTTATCTCCCTGAAGTTGCAATGGAGTAGACAAAAGATAACCAAGCTTATCTCCCTGAAGTTGCAGTGGAGCAGATTGAAGACAGGCTACAAATCTCATCTCCTTAAAGTTGCCGTGGAGCATATTAAAGACACAAACCTTATATCCCTGAAGTTGCAGTGGAGAAGGTTAAAGATACCAATCTTATCTCCTTGAAGTTGCAGTGGAGCATATTGAAGCTATTATTCCTATCTCCGTAAAGTTGCAGTGGAGCGGATTAAAACGATGAATCCTACACCTCTGAGGCTGCAGTAGGTCGGATTAAATCTACCATAGTAAGTCTTATCTCCCAGAAGTTGCAGTGGAGCAGACTAAAACCGTAAGTCTCATCCCCTTGAAGATACAGTGGGTAAGAATGAGGCTACCCGAAGAAGAGAAGCACCCAAAGAAGTCAAGACTCGGGAAGACCAGACAAAATTGGCCCTTTAAAAGTCTTTGCTCTATTCCCGTTACACGACAATGAGCAAAGAGAAGCAGCTGTAACGGGCCTATTTTGATCAGGCCCAAATCAGACCAAAAAAAATCAAACACAAAAAAATGAATAAAAATCCTAAATATTAACAGTCCATCAGACCCAAATTATAAAAGCCAAAAAAATTAAAAACCCTAAAGCCCAACAACCCAAACACCTAACAGAAACCCTAGCCCCCTTTTGCGCCGCACCTAGCCTCTGACAACCACTGCCATCGCCGCTCCTCCCATGTCAGCGCCGTACCAACTCCTCTGCCACCGCCACTATCACGTCGCCCACTTGCACCGTCCACTTGCACCTGCAAAAATCAAAAAGCAGAAGTGACAGTATACGAAAATATATTAAAAATTTTGTAAAAATGGCTATATAGCTATGGTGAATCTTTGACATTGGGTCAAACTTTTTTAATAGCAAAAAGAAGAGCAGATCGAAAGGAAAAAACTAGAAACGTTCGAAAGTTTTTTTTTTATTTTTGGTTTTCTTTTTAAACTGTTTATATTCAAGTTTTTTTTTATTTATTTCCCTTTGTTTTAAAAATTGCATATAGATAAATATATATAACATATATAATATATATATAAACAAAAAAAGAAACTTACCCCTTTCTCTTTGATTTCACCAAAAAATGTGACTTTTGGCCTTCCGATCGCCGTCTACGGCGGCACCGTCGCCGACGACCGGTGGCCCACGCGATGGCAGTTCACCGGAGGATGGCCAAATTCTGGAAAAGGGGAGATGGTTTTGGAGAGAAAAATTTTGTTTCCTTTTTGGAGAAGTGCAGAAATAAAGCTATTTTTAAAAAAATTGAGTTAAATAGGCCTTATCAAACGGCGTCGTTTTGGGCCAGTGCTCCAAGCGCCAAAACGACGTCGTTCTGGCTTCTGACCTGAGACCCAACCCGCTCCAGCCAAGGATCCGCGTATTTTTAACGGAAGGGCTAATTGCACCTTTAGCCCTTCCGCTTTTTAATTATTTTGCAGTTAAGTTCCTTTCATTTTTTATTTTTGCCCTATAATTTATTTTGATTTACAATTTCGTCCACCTTGAAGCTGTGCGTTTTGGTGGGTGGGGATTATTGCCCATTTAGACCCTTCTTGTTATCCGCGCGTTCGACTTGGTCCTTTTCCTTTTATTTATTTCTGATTTGCCCCAAATATTTGTTTTAAAGTTTAATTTTGTCATTTTTGTTATTTTTGCTATGTTATTACTAAATTAATTAATTAACTATTATTATCATTATTATTATTTTCCTTTTATTTATTTACTTATTATTACTATATTATTAAATTAATTTGTTTTGAATTATTATATTTCTTTTTATTTATTTATCTAAATATTTTAAATACATTTATTTTATTATTTCATTTTATCTATTTATATCCTTTCATATATTTTTTAAATTTTAGATTTTTATTATTGTTATTATTAATACCATCATTATTATTGTTAATATTATTCTTAAATTGTTTTATACAATACTTATTTATTTATTTCTATAATATTAGTTCTTTAGCTTTAAATTTTTAGTTCATTATCCCGATTATTTGTTTTTATTTTGGCTTGTTTATTTTATTTTATTCTTCATATTGTCATTCACATTAATTCATTTATTGTTATTTTGCTATGCATATCGACACCGTAATTCATTTCACGTTTTATTAAAACACCGTGTCACATTTTACCTGATACATTAAAAATGTTGTTTTAGATAAGCAATGTTTCGTATTTTGGGAATTTGAAAAGTCGTTCCCTAACTTACGAGGTTTCATTCTTCTCGATAAATTTGAATACACGAACCTTTTTTGACATAAGTTTTTTAATAATCTCGGGAATTAAAGAGCTCGTGTGGCAACTTATGGGATATTGTTTCTTTATTAAACCGAGATAATCGAATATCTTTTAAAATAAATAAAACCTTTGGTGTTTATTCTCGTTTCGGGAATTTAAGACATTGTGTCATAACTTACGAGATATAGTTCTTTTTCTCGATTAACATGAAATACACCCTTTTTCTCAAAAAATTTCAACTAAGCGATATTTTAACAAAGGATCGTATTTTAATTCTTTTTGAGTTTTCAATTTTCGACACTAAGACACTAATTAATCGGCTAGGTACCAATTTTAGGCATTACGAGGGTGTTAATCCTTCCTCGTACGTAACTGACTCCCGAACCCATCTTTCTGAATCCAATGGACCAAAACTGTTTTTTTAATAAATCAAGTCGTTTATTAAAAACAACCACTTTTCGAGGTGATTCAATCACACCTCATCAAAAAGGATTGGTGGTGACTCCCATATTCATTTTCGTTTCGAAATTAAAGTCGACTCCTTTTACAAAAAAAATGGTTTCGACAAGGAAAATATTATATTTCATATGAATCACTATTGTTATAAATATTTATTTTGAAAGGATGAAAAAAAGAGGATTAGGTTATTAATTTATATTTATTTTATAATCTTTGTGATCTTCTTTTGTCATCATCCCCATTAAGGGGTTGGAAGTAAAATATTTGACTGTGAAAGATCTATTTATGAGCAATAAAATATGATAATTCTATCTAAAGCTCATTATGGTTGGATGCATCTGAAGTTGCAAAATTTTTTTTAAGATATTTGAAGATTTTGGCATATTCTGAAGCGAATATTGCATATAATTGTTTGGAAATTATATTTATTTTGTTGACTTAGTGATATTATAATATTCACATTGATTTAGACATTTCGTAGTAAATGTCACAATTGCACTTATATGTGGATACAAAGTAAAAGGAACGATAGTAAAATTATTAATTTGTTACAATTTAGTACAATTGAAACACATGTTAAAGTAAACCAGAAGTTTACTGATACAAATGCATTTACTACTTAGCGTGACCAGTTAGACAATCCTGGATCATATATGATGCGAAAATTAATTAAGAATTCATATGTACATTAATTAAAGAACCAGAAGATTCTTTAATTTAAAGGAATTATCATATGTTGCTTGTTCTCAATGAAAATTGATTATTAGAAACTCACTAGCTAAAGTTGAGACTTAATGTCTTGCATTTCTGAAATGAATATGGGTTCATTCATCCACCATGTGGATGGTTTTGATATTATGTGATTTTGGTAGATGCATCTACAAAATAATCACATATGTGTTATCAATTTGCAACCCGTCGTTTGCAACATTGCTTGTTTAAATGATTAATTTCAGATTATGCAATTAAAACAATTCATCTTGCTAATGTTGGTGAGCTTACATCCCAAGTTTTCAATAATTATTGCATGTCAATTGGGATAAAAGTTGAACATCCTGTAGCTCATGTTCACACACAAAATGATTTAGCTGAATTGTTTATCAAATGCCTCTAACTAATAGCTACATTATTACTTATGATAACAAAACTTTCTATTTCAACATGAGATTATGTTGATTTACATGTTGTATTCATCAAGCCAATAAGTTATAAATACTCCCCATTACAGTTGGTTTTTGATCAAGAGTTAAATATTTCTCATCTTTGATTTTTTTTATGTGCGTATATGTTCTAATTGCTCCACCACAACGCACAAAGATGAGTGAATCCTCAAAAAATTTGGAAATATATATTAATTACAAGTTTCTTTATATTATTATATGTTTTGAATGTATTCGAGATTCAATTATGACATGATTTGTGATTACAATTTTGATTGGATAGTTTTCCCGACATTAGGGGGAGAGAAACAATAACTTGTTATGAGTTAGGGGGAGAGTAATTGAACCAGAAGTTCAATAAGGATAACTCATTACAAGTTAACTGTTAGATGTATTTACAACCTTAATGGGAATAACCAAGTGTTATATACCATCTAATATTTTAATTTGAATCAAAGTCCCAATAGGACAATCTGTTAGAATAAATAATAGATTGATCGGTTCCAAAGATGAAAATTCTTCTAGATGGTCATATAGTGGAGGTGGGTGCTCCAGAAGAGACCCAAGACATAACTAATAAGTAAAAGTTTAGAAAAGATTCAGGTACCTGAAACTGAATTTTAAAATAATGAAAACAAGATATCTCGATAAGTCATGTTAATTCGAGAAAATGTGGAATCGAATAATAAAAGTGGTCGACAATGATTTTGCATGCAATATTATTATTGAAATAATGAAATAAAAGGAGGATCTTGAATAAATCTATTGAGAAATATAGATATGGAATAAATTGATCAAAATAGAAAGATGCAACTCAAGTATAATTAAATTCGTGGAGTTTTTAGACCAGTAGTCCAAATATCTAAAGGTATAATGCCAGTGAAGGTGCAATTGAAGCAATTTTGCAAAAGCGAAATAAAATATGAAAATTTTCTCTAAGTCTTGGCATTGATTATGAAAAGATATAATATTCTTTTGTGGTGGATGCAATAATCTTTAGATATATTATTAAATTGACAATTCATAAAAGATTTAACTTGCGTCAAATGGTTATTGTTACAACCTTTTATGAATCACTATATAGTAAAGTTTATATTAAAATCCTTTAAGGATTTAGGATGCTAGAAGCATATTGAAATTCTAGAAATTGTTCATTTATATGAATTGAAATAATTTGAACATATGTGGTAAATTTGACTTAGTGAATAGTAGTTGAAGGAGAATTATAAAATGATCCAAAATACCTTTTGTGTTTTTATAAAAGAATCATGATTAAAGTTTAATATGATTATTATTGAATCTCTGAAGAGATCAAAATTTATTTCCCCAAATTTCCTCACTCATGACTTTTAAAAGAATGGTAATATAAATGATTAGCAAATACGTTCAAATAATCATTTGAAACACCAATATTTAAGATTGAATACGTTGAATATGAGAAAATATGTAATGTTTTCATGAGGGGGAGTAATTACGCGTTGCACTCTTTTTCCCTTAACCAAGGTTTTGTCCCATTGGGTTTTCCTGGTAAGGTTTTTATTGAGGCAACATATTGTGTGTATTATAGATCGTATACTCTTTTTTCTTAATTAGGTTTTTATCCCATAGGGTTTTTCCTAATAAGGTTTTAACGAGGCACATTACCTATCAATAGACATCCAAGGGGAGTGTTATAAATATCTAATTAAGTAGATGTCCATCATGATCAAGATAAAGTTTTAATATAATTTAAATTCTAATAGTTATTAAAATTAGATATCTACTTATTTTATACTTCTTATGCCTCTAAATCGAGACTCGATGAAGTATTGTAATCACCCTTTTCTATCAATGAAGTACATTCTCTATTGCTTTCATATTTTCTTTCTTCTTTATTCTCCCATCTCTCTTTATTTTATAACATTTCTTTTTAGATTTTAGATTTTAGATTTTATATTTTAGATTTTTTTAATTTTCAAGTAATGGTGTAGCATAATTTCATAGTGTCATGTCATCACAATTTTACGGTATACAAGTTCAAGTATCAAAATGGATCTAGTTGCTAAATTTAGAGGCAAAAAAATACCGTTAACACAAAATAAAATGATCCAAACTTGTAATGATCTAACTCAAAAAAATTTGAACCTAAAACCTGAACATCAAAATCATTCAAATCTGAAATGATGTGAAAAATTTAAAACCAAAATTAACTTATTAAAATTGATCCGACCTAAATCAAATCACACCTTCCCATTTGATAAGTGTATACAGAAAAGAAAGCAATATGTTTATATTATTCTTATTCATCGATTTCATATCGAGAGTCTAAATAAAAACTGTCACTTCCTAAAAATCAGGGGTTAGTAGAATCGAGTTTGTGAATCGAGAGAGAGTGGCCATGCCCTAATTTTTTAGATTATCTGTGCGTTTTAAGAAATAAATGATGTATTGGTTTGTTGGTTAAGTGTTAGTGAAATGTTCCTCGAAACCCAAGCTCAAATCACTTCTCTCGTATCATTTTTATTATTTTGCAAATTTTGCATCAAACCCTAGTATATGACACGCCTTGTTTTTAAAATAAACATTGCAAATTTATTTTAAGAATGAGGAAATAGCCTAGTGGTTAAAAGAAATATGAGAAAGTATGGAAATTAAAATAAGGTTCTAAGTTCAATTCCCTTACCTTGCCTTTAAGTCAATTTTCCCTACCCCAGCCGTTCACCCTTCCTCTCCTCTTTTCTCTTCAATTTTCTTTCTTTCTTCCCTTGTGTGTCGCCACCCAAGCCACCAAGATTCACCATCAATTTCTCTTCTTTTTGCAACGGCTTCTTGTACCATTCTTTTTCTCTTCTTGTTGTCATTTTATCAAATCGATGTCAAACAATGTATGAGCATGGGGTGATGTAAAATGATGCAATGCAAAGGAACCATTTTTGAAGAAACAAATCGATAAGGCAACTAGATTTCCAAAATGACATGAATAATGGTTTTTTTTGATGCATTAGTTAACATCAAGTTTTTACAAAGTAAAGTGATGAACAAACGATTTTTTTCTAAAACAACACTGTTAATAATAAAATGAATCTTAAGTACAAATGACCTAGTAAATGAATGTTTTTAAACAAACTCAAAGTACAACTACTGTTTTTCTCTAAAATGGGTTCATTTAAGGTCTTCAAAAGCAACGTAAGTTAGCTTAGCCATTTCAGTGGCTAATGTAGACTTCTCAATATAGCCATAACGTTTAGGCCGAGTTAAGGAGGTACAAAAATAGTTCAAATTTGAATCATATTCCTATAGGAAGTCCAGTTGATACATTCGTAATCACCCCCATCCCATCTCCTTTGATGTTTACGAGTTTTTTATAATAATTTTAATGCAACTCCATAATATTTAAATATGGGTGACCAAAAGTCCATAACATTATTTAAGTTATGGTCCAACTGATTTGATGTAAAATACGAATTATATGATTTACGTAGTGTTAAATAGTGGATATTGCTTGTATAATTTATGAATATCTCACTTGAATATTTTAATTAGTGTTTGTATAACATATTAATTTTTTCGCTTTAAAATTGATATATAAAAGTAAAATAATAATTTTAAAATTTTGGATTAATCTCTACAACTTTCTCTTGAATTCTAGTGTATAAATAATGAACCAAGGTTCTTTTTATATAGGAGAGCTTAGAGAGTTCAACTATGATTAAACTTAATCACTTTAATATTAAATTAATATAATATTTATCAAGATAAGTATTAAATTAAATTTAATATTAAACTTTCTTAAAGTAATAGAATCTTTATCTACAATATAAACATTACATTAACTTTAATATTAAGATAATAACTTTAATATTAAATTAATAAATTACTATTAAGATAAGTATTAAATTAAATTAATTATTAAATTATTAAAATAATATTATTTTTGGAATAGTTAACCTGAAATCAAATTCTCTAGTAGAGTCCCAATAGGTTTGTAACTCTTCCACTGCTCAACCACTAATGACCAACCACCGCCGACCACTGGGACGCTACTGTCACAGCCACCAACACCTTCGTGTTCAGTGATGCAGGTGCGACACCCTTACACCCCGAGTCAGTTCGATTACTGCCGGTTAAGTTTGGGTCAAGGATGATCGGATCGGTCCGGTCTAGCCATCGGTTGGACTGTCGACTCAGTTTCACATATTAGGCCCGATTCGATCAGTTTTTTTGGGTCTTGGTCTCGATTTTGGGCTCTCGCACCCAATTTACGATCTCAGGTCCAATTTTTAAATTCAATTACTCATTAGGCCAATTGTCTGACTTGAAAATTAACTTTCAAAAATATCATATTAATTTTAATTAATTTGATTAATTTAATTTTACTTTATCAAAATTTTTCCAAAAATCAGTTAGATTTTCCAAATTAATTTTTCAAGAAAACTATTTAATTAAATTCTCTAGTTGAACAATTCTTACAGCCACCTAATTTAATTTCACATCGAATAAATCAACTCAATTAAATTATTCCTAAAGTCATAGAATTTTCTGCTCTCAAATGCAATCCGGTCGAGCTTTTGTTAAGCTAGTGGAGGGAAAAATCGAACATATACAATTAGGCTCTAGTGATTGCAATTATGTCCAGAAGCATTGTTCCGATAATTCGCAATTACTTTAATCATGGAGTCAGTCCACAAGAAGTACCATGATTGAAAACTCCTTATTGTATACTATTTACGAAAGCAACTCATCCAACTGCTTTGTCTAATGACCTCGTCTTGTGTGTGTTACCCCCATATGATATTTTTGATTCCTTTGAGTTAAATCTGTTCATTCAGTACAATCCTATTTTATCTCCTTGTCACCATTGTGACTTCTTAATGATTTATATGATCACTATCAGCAAATGACTGTGATAAATTGCTCGTTCCAGAACGAGCAACCTGTGGCCACATTCCATATTTATCAAGACACATAATGCCAATGAAAGGATATCATTAACTCTTTAATTGAGCTATGAATTCCACTATTTATAGTAAAGTCATGCCATACACAAGTCATGTACCAACATACTGACTATGGGTTCGATCATCTTTAGAGCATAAGCCTCCACTTATATCAAAGCACATGAGTTGCATACGCATGGTCAGTGACTAACTCAAGATTTTGGTAAATCACACCATTAACATCACAAGTGAATTAATTCACAAATGGATTCAGAATTAATTCATCTTGGGTCCAGTCCAATGTATCGTTCTACCAATGAATACATCTATATCTCTACTCGTGGAGTCAACTGCTCCGATAGCCAAGACTAGTCATTTCCCTAATTGGAATTGTAGACAAGATAATAATCCTTCTCATTATTTGAATCAAATACTCACTTTGATTCTTTTACGGGATTACGAACTCATTTAGATTATCTACTGAAGTAAGTTGTCTTTCTCGTAATGTAAACGTTCTTTACAATGTCACTTATCTTCAGTTTGAACTTTAGACAATTAATGAGCCAATATTTACTTGTCACAATTTTTCTATGCATGCAAAATATAAAAGACAGAAAATACAAAAGACATAATAGTGAAATGTGAAATTAAATTTATTTATTTAGTCATCGTTCAAATAAAAGAAAACAGTTACATGTTTACTACAATATGGGCACATTTCCCAACAAGTCACATGTCCATGTGGCTAGACCGTGTGCATTTTCGTAGAGCATGTGGTTTGAAATTTAGGGGATAATTTGCCAGTTTAATCCCAATTTTACATAAACCTTCACTTGTTCAATATATCATTTTAAGTGTAGCACCCCAAAATTTCTAATTTCATTATTGCGAAAATATGACACAAATATCTGTCAGCTTTAGTGGTTATGTGTTCTGGGAGTGCTTGGGAGGTCCCAAGTTCAAGCCTTTGCTTGGGAAAATTTTGGTATTTTGAATGAATTAGGCCTTACTCTTGTTTCGTAAGCTTTTATTTGATTGTTAGGTAAATTACATCAAAATGGGCTTGCTAGTCTGGTGGTTAAATGGTGTGTTATTATGGTGGAGGTCTTTTGTTCAAATCTATATGCAGGTAAGGGTATTATTTTTTGCTCAGATTTCATAATAGAGTTGTGTAATAGGGGGATTCTGAGTAGTGGATGTGTAATGGGAATTAGGGGAGAAGATTAAGCGATTTTGTGGGTTATCGGGATTTTATTTTATTTTTTTCCCATAAAATAATTTTGACTCTCTTTTCCAAACAAATTCTGCCAACTATTCTTCTCCCTCTCCTCATGCCAAAATTCTTTGAGTTTTTCCATCATTCTCTTCTTTTTCTTCTTCTTGATTTTTCCCTAATCCATTTATTTTCCTTCGTTTTCGCACATGGTTAGTGCTCGCTTAGTTTCAGTAAGTGTTTCTCTTTATTTCTGCCATGAATCTCTTAACGACTAAAGTGGTAATATTTTTTTCTCTATGATTTGGGCATAGAGGAAGGCTCGGACAGGTAACTTCAGTGTTCTCGTCTTACCAATAGTTAAACAGAGGGTTATCGTTGGTGGTAAGTTGGGTTTCGGTTCGTTCTTGGTTGTCAATTCACTTGTCAATCCGTTAAATTGATGTTGAGTGTCTTGATTATAGGCTTTGGAGTGCTCAGGGACTGTTTTAGCATCAAACAAAACCAGGTGTGTTCCCGAAACGCAAAAAAAAAAGGATTCCGCAAAAAGCTGAAATTCCTTGCTGTTTGGACAGCAGCAGTAGGCTAAATTTGAAAAGTCGCCATAAATTGTGGAAATAGAATTAGAGGATGAACAAAATATGGAATTAAACCTTATTTAGTCTAGTTTCTCATAGAAGAAACAGTGTAAGTAATGGAATTATAAACCGTGAGGTATAATAAACTTTGTGAGACAAGGTCAGATTGAATTCGGGTTTCCCTGTTCTAACTTTGGAAAATCATCAAAATTGGAAAAAAATAATTAGGGTTAAAATTTACATGTTTAAATTATTAATGAGTCTATTTTCAATAAAACAAATGAAAACATCATCCAAATTTTTACTAAGTGATAATTAATTTTAGCAAAGAAGAGACGAAGTTGTCGAACAATGAGCGAGGGTAAGTTTGAAGATTTTACTGTACTTATTGCCCGAACCAAAATTCTGTAAATTTTATAGTAGAAAGGTGTTTGAGTTTAGTTTCAAAGACATCAAGTGGACCTTAATTTAGAATTCTGTAGCTCAAGATATAAATAATTTAGTAACAATGACTCAAGTAGACAGCTTTGAAGGAACATATAAGTAAATAGTGAAAACATATATAAATAATTAACTAGCACGAGTTACATTAAAAATGGATCACGTGGCCAAGGCCAATTTGGTCCGAATGGGCCACATAGGCATGTGAGCCCATTTTTTTGAAAAGTTCTGTAAGGTTGCATGGGTCGCCCAAGTCAACTGTAAACCTACTGTAGGGTCGGTAAGCTTTACTTAGACCCCTATATGTGTGATCTATCTGTCTGAGTTCTATACCGAGCATGACTTATGATATATGAATGTATGTATTATTAATTCCATAATGGCATGACATATTTTTTATGTTTCATTGCATCGGGGTGGGTTGATGATATTTGGAAGAAGTGTCTGAAAGGCTATTAAGCCTGTTATCTGGCAGCTCAGCTGCAACCTTCTGATTATGTGCCACATTTCGGTACAGCATGATGTGTAGGGATGGATGGGTTGATTAAATCCCCACATGGTGTATAGGGTTGGACGGAAATGGTGTGTAGAGGCTGGTGGGTAGAATTCGATTCATCAGTATATGCATTTCAGATTTGATATGGGCCAAGGCCCTAATGTATTCTCGAGATCAGATCTGAATGGGCTAAGGCCCAAACCGATTCTCGTGATGGACACAGCCCCAAACTGTATCTAATCAATTACATTGATTATCTCAGATGCATGTTTTTGTGGGGATTACACTGAGTTTGTAAAACTTACCCTTTCTCTGTTTAATTGGGTTATCGGATTTTATTTTATTTTTTCCCATAAAATAATTTTGACTCTCTTTCCAAACAAATTCGCCAACTATTCTTCTCCTCTCCTCATGCCAAAATTCTTTGAGTTTTTCCATCATTCTCTTCTTTTCTTCTTCTTGATTTTCCCTAATCCATTTATTTTCCTTCGTTTCGACATGGTTAGTGCTCGCTTAGTTTCAGTAAGTGTTTCTCTTTATTTCGCCATGAATCTCTTAACGACTAAAGTGGTAATATTTTTTCTCTATGATTTGGGCATAGAGGAAGGCTCGACGGTAACTTCGGTGTTCTCGTCTTACCAATAGTTAACAGAGGGTTATCGTTGGTGGTAAGTTGGGTTTGGTTCGTTCTTGGTTGTCAATTCACTTGTCAATCCGTTAAATTGATGTTGAGTGTCTTGATTATAGGCTTTGGAGTGCTCGAGGACTGTTTTAGCATCAAACAAAACCGGTGTGTTCAAACGCAAAAAAAAGGATTCAAAAAGTGAAATTCCTTCTCGTTTGGATGAGAGAGGCTAAATTTGAAAAGTCGCCATAAATTGTGGAAATAGAATTAGAGGATGAACAAAATATGGAATTAAACCTTATTTAGTCTAGTTTCTCATAGAAGAAACAGTGTAAGTAATGGAATTATAAACCGTGAGGTATAATAAACTTTGTGAGACAAGGTCAGATTGAATTCGGGTTTCCCTGTTCTAACTTTGGAAAATCATCAAAAATTGGAAAAAAATAATTAGGGGTTAAAATTTACATGTTTAAATTATTAATGAGTCTATTTTCAATAAAAACAAATGAAAACATCATCCAAATTTTTTACTAAGTGATAATTAATTTTTAGCAAAGAAGAGACGAAGCTGTCAGACAGCAGAACAGGGGTAAGTTTGAAGATTTTACTGTACTTATTGCCTGAACCAAAAATTCTGTAAATTTTATAGTAGAAAGGTGTTTGAGTTTAGTTTCAAAGACATCAAGTGGACCTTAATTTAGAATTCTGTAGCTCAAGATATAAATAATTTAGTAACAATGACTCAAGTAGACAGCTTTGAAGGAACATATAAGTAAATAGTGAAAACATATATAAATAATTAACTAGCACGAGTTACATTAAAAATGGATCACGTGGCCAAGGCCAATTTGGTCCGAATGGGCCACATAGGCATGTGAGCCCATTTTTTGAAAAGTTCTGTAAGGTTGCATGGGTCGCCCAAGTCAACTAGAAACCTCTTGTAGGGTCTGTAGCTTTACTTAGACCCCATATGTGTGATCTATCTGTCGAGTTCTATACCGAGCATGACTTATGATATATGAATGTATGTATTATTAATTCCATAATGGCATGACATATTTTTATGTTTCATTGCATCGGGTGGGTTGATGATATTTGGAAGAAGTGTCCAAAGGCTATTAAGCTCATTATCGTGACTCATTCAACCTTCGATTATGTGCCACATTTCGACAAATGATGTGTAGGGATGGATGGGTTGATTAAATCCCACATGGTGTATAGGGTTGACGGAAATGGTGTGTAGAGGCTGGTGGGTAGAATTCGATTTCTTGATATGCATTCAGATTTGATATGGGCCAAGGCCCTAATGTATTCTGAGATCAGATCTGAATGGGCTAAGGCCCAAACGATTCGTGATGGACACAGCCCCAAACGTATCTAATCAATTTTGATTATCTCAGATGCATGTTTTTGTGGGGATTACACATGAGTTTGAAAACTTACCCTTTCTCTGCTTAATCTATACAGTAATCCCAGACTTGACGGCAGTAGGGAGGACTCAATGGTGGCCACACGTAAATTTTAGATTGTTTTCCGTTAATGCCTAGAATTTATTACTTATTTGGGGTTTTGATGTATATTCTAGACTATGGACTAGTTGGCTTTAAATTTGAGACTTTATACTTGTTTTATGGATTTTTTTAAATCGCAACTCCACAAAACACGGTTTTTTCTAAAACCTAAAGTTTTTCAAATAGAAATGATTTTCCTAAATTAATTGGTTACAAAAGCTTCAACTAAGAGACAAGCTTTAAAGCAAATCAACTAGTTTTTTTTTTGAATTAAATAAAAGCTAACTTATTGTATTAGTTTTTAAACTCGACAATCTTGTCTTCAAATCCCTTTCCATATGACATCGTCAGATTCAGCCATAACGTTTAGGTCGGGTTTGGGGTGTTATATTAAGACATTAGTTCTCATTTCAAACATAAAAATATATTATCCAATCCCAATTTCTCATAATCAAGCATGATGCTCATAACTTATAATTTTCTTATAAACTTTAAACAAGTACCAAGTTTTACACTTAAGTCCCCTCAACTTTTCATTTACTAGCATAATACCTCACTTAAGTATATGTCATTTACTAAATCAACTAAGAATAAAACTTTACCCTTTTCTTGTGTCCACAGATGTGTTGATGTGATGAGATGTGGCCTATCCACGGTATCTTTGACGTACTTCTCATTACCTACGCAGTATAAACATGCATTAAGCTTTTGCAAGCTTAGTAAGTACAACTACAAATTAAATTATGTTTCTATCTATCATAAACTTAATTTCTCTTATTAATATTACACAAAATCATTTAATGACCTGTATTTTTCATTATTTTATAATTCAACATTTCATTAACATGTCTTTTATCTACCACCAATATTCAAATTGGTCTCTTTAAAATATTTAATCATTTTACTATTTCGTTTAATTGATATATTATTTTAATTATTTCTCTAATGTTAGTCGAATCGATACTGTAATTAACTCAAAGCTTGTTGTTTAGTCATCATTTATCTTCATTAATTACTATTAATTTATCATATTATATTTTAGTCCATTTTCAGAGACTTTATTTTCTCGCTTTCTTCATTTAATAGGTGTGGTACCTTAGCATTTAATGAGGAAACCCTTTAAACTTATATAGAGGAAATCCTTTACCTTTTAACAGAGGCCCAAGAGACTAAATGTAACACTTAGGATATACTGAACTAAATGGAACATCACAAAGTAAGTGACGAATGCGGTTGAAGCGAGTAAACAGAGGGCACAAAGGTGTTGATCGGAGAGCACTATTGTTTTAAAATCAAATAGCGCTAGGGTTCCTTAATGGCATGCCACTAATATCCCAATAGTTCATATCTTGTCTACTTAGGCAAATCATATCATACATACATCATTTTTACACTTTTTACAATTTAGTCCTTATAACAATATTTCCGTAATTATATCTTCAACTTTCATTAATGTTGGAACATTTTCAAATATTTGAAAATGGGGGAGATTGTTGGAAGATTTTCAAATATTTATAATGTTCCAATAATATAAATGAATGGGTATAATTAATCAATAGATAAATCTTTTGGCCATTGGTCAAAAGTTATATCATTTGATTTTTGAAAATAATTATAACTATTCAAACAATATTACTTGAATAGTTATAAAATTAGATGAATAATTATTATTTTTATTTGTTCGTAAAGACGCTTATTGAAAGATGTCTCTATGAAGAGACATGAAAATTTTATAAATAGGAATGAAAATTCATTTGGAAATCACACCAACAAATTCTAAAATTCTTTCTTTCCTTCCTCTATTTTCTAATATTATTAGATTATGCTATAAAGTATTCCAGAAATCCTTTGTAGAAATTGAGTTTCTTATTATAAATTGCTTAGTGCTTAGTGGATTATTCTCAATGCAAAACGCAAATAGTCATCGGCTTCATTGTATCCTCGAGGTTAATTTGCTTGAAACATATATAAATAATTAACTAGCACGAGTTACATTAAAATGGATCACGTGGCCAAGGCCAATTTGTCCGAATGGGCCACATAGGCATGTGAGCCCATTTTTTGAAAAGTTCGTAAGGTTGCATGGGTCGCCCAAGTCAACTGTAAACCTCTTGTAGGGTCTGTAGCTTTACTTAGACCCCATATGTGTGATCTATCTGTCGAGTTCTATACCGAGCATGACTTATGATATATGAATGTATGTATTATTAATTCCATAATGGCATGACATATTTTTTATGTTTCATTGCATCGGGGTGGGTTGATGATATTTGGAAGAAGTGTCTGAAAGGCTATTAAGCTCATTATCGGACTCATTGCAACCTTCGATTATGTGCCACATTTCTGACAAATGATGTGTAGGGATGGATGGGTTGATTAAATCCCCACATGGTGTATAGGGTTGGACGGAAATGGTGTGTAGAGGCTGGTGGGTAGAATTCTGATTTACTGTATATGCATTCTGTATTTGATATGGGCCAAGGCCCTAATGTATTTCTGAGACTGTATCTGAATGGGCTAAGGCCCAAACTGATTCTGTGATGGACACAGGCCCCAAACTGTATCTAACTGAATTCTGTTGATTATCTGTATGCATGTTTTTTGTGGGGATTACACACTGAGTTTGCGAAAACTTACCCTTTCTCTGTTTAATCTATACAGGTAATCCCCAGACTTGACGGGTACGTGTAGCGGAGGACTCAATGGTGGCCACACGTAAATTTTAGATTGTTTTCCGTTAATGCCTAGAATTTATTACTTATTTGGGGTTTTTGATGTATATTCTAGACTATGGACTAGTTGGCTTTAAATTTGAGACTTTATACTGTTTTATGGATTTTTTTTTTAAACTGCAACTCCACAAAACACGGTTTTTTTCTAAAAACCTAAAGTTTTTCGTAAATAGAAATGATTTTCCCTAAATTAATTGGTTACAAAAGCTTCAACTAAGAGACAAGCTTTAAAGCAAATCAACTAGTTTTTTTTTTGAATTAAATAAAAGCTAACTTATTGTATTAGTTTTTAAACTCGACAATCTTGTCTTCAAATCCCTTTCCATATGACATCGCCGATTCAATCATAACGTTTAGGTCGGGTTTGGGGTGTTATATTAAGACATTAGTTCTCATTTCAAACATAAAAATATATTATCCAATCCCAATTTCTCATAATCAAGCATGATGCTCATAACTTATAATTTTCTTATAAACTTTAAACAAGTACCAAGTTTTACACTTAAGTCCCCTCAACTTTTCATTTACTAGCATAATACCTCACTTAAGTATATGTCATTTACTAAATCAACTAAGAATAAAACTTTACCCTTTTCTTGTGTCCACAGATGTGTTGATGTGATGAGATGTGGCCTATCCACGGTATCTTTGACGTACTTCTCATTACCTACGCGTATAAAACATGCATTAAGCTTTTGCAAGCTTAGTAAGTACAACTACAAATTAAATTATGTTTCTATCTATCATAAACTTAATTTCTCTTATTAATATTACACAAAATCATTTAATGACCTGTATTTTCATTATTTTATAATTCAACATTTCATTAACATGTCTTTTATCTACCACCAATATTCAAATTGGTCTCTTTAAAATATTTAATCATTTTACTATTTCGTTTAATTGATATATTATTTTAATTATTTCTCTAATGTTAGTCAGAACTGATACTCGTAATTAACTCAAAGCTTGTTGTTTAGTCATCATTTATCTTCATTAATTACTATTAATTTATCATATTATATTTTAGTCCATTTTCAGTAGACTTTATTTTCTCGTTTCTTCATTTAATAGGTGTGGTACCTTAGCATTTAACAGAGGAAACCCTTTAAACTTATATAGAGGAAATCCTTTACCTTTTTAACAGAGGCCCAGTAGACTAAACAGAACACTTAGGATATACGGAACTAAATGGAACACTGTCAAAGTAAGTGACGGAATGCGGTTGAAGCGAGTAAACAGAGGGCACAAAGGTGTTGATCGGAGAGCACTATTGTTTTAAAATCAAATAGTGCGCTAGGGTTCCTTAATGGCATGCCACTAATATCCCAATAGTTCATATCTTGTCTACTTAGGCAAATCATATCATACATACATCATTTTTACACTTTTTACAATTTAGTCCTTATAACAATATTTCCGTAATTATATCTTCAACTTTCATTAATGTTGGAACATTTTCAAATATTTGAAAATGGGGGAGATTGTTGGAAGATTTTCAAATATTTATAATGTTCCAATAATATAAATGAATGGGTATAATTAATCAATAGATAAATCTTTTGGCCATTGGTCAAAAGTTATATCATTTGATTTTTGAAAATAATTATAACTATTCAAACAATATTACTTGAATAGTTATAAAATTAGATGAATAATTATTATTTTTATTTGTTCGAAAGACGCTTATTGAAAGATGTCTCTATGAAGAGACATGAAAATTCTTATAAATAGGAATGAAAATTCATTTGGAAATCACACCAACAAATTCTAAAATTCTTTCTTTCCTTCCTCTATTTTCTAATATTATTAGATTATGCTATAAAGTATTACTGCAGAAATCCTTTGTAGAAATTGAGTTTCTTATTATAAATTGCTTAGTGCTTAGTGGATTATTCTCGTCAGTGCAAAACGCAAATAGTCATCGGCTTCATTGTATCCTCGAGGTTAATTTGCTTGAAACTCTTTTGCTCACCGAAGATAGGTGGGGTTGAATATAACCTTAAAGATAGTGGCTTGATACACACCTTGAAGCCTTATCCTATTTTTTCTTCTTCTATTCGAGTTTCGTTCGTGTGTTCGAGATTTTCCTCACGGAGATTTGTACTAACAATTAACACATGTAACTTGTCCCCATATTTAATAATCTTCCATAATTCACAATTCCTATTATACATTTCACATATCACTTTTACTTTCTTTGCAATTTAGTCATCATCACAACATTTCATGTAACAATATCTTTCGTTTTTAATAACACATCTAACATATTTCATTTCTTAGTTTAATTTTCATATTTCACCACATATTCTTATTATCACATTCACATATCATTTTACTTATCTTACAATTTTATTCCTTAGGACGTCAATTCAATAAATAGAATTTATATCTCCTTTTAATATATGTAACACATTTCACTAATTAATATAATTTCCACAATTCATCACTAATTCTTATCATTTCTTTCAGATATAAATTTTATGTTTTAACATATTTGTCCTTGTACTTATAATAATTGTAACCCATCAACTTTTACATCTTTACAATTTAATCCTTTGATACTCTTTTAAGCTCACTTTTCGCTCATTTCCTCTATCACATAATATTTAATAAACACCATCAATTTATTATTTACTTACACTTGATCATTACCATGTTTTATTCTACACCTACTTAACATATAGGCTTATAATTAAACATTATATCAAGCTTATATTCATCCTAACAGTTAACATAATTAAACAAGTAAGATTCTAGTTGTACTTAGAATTCAAGGATTGAAATTAGCTTTCTTCTTCCCTTGGCTCCTTCCTTGCTTATTTCTCTCCTTGATCCTTACTTTCCTTCACTTTTCTTCATTTTCCATATCATGTATACATTAAAATCATACTTATATTTCATAATCTATGTTATTCAACCATAATTAACATGTATTTCAAGAGAAGTTCTTAGTTCTTACCTCAATTGCTTATGTTCACTACTAATTCGTATTTTCTCTCCCCTCTAAATCATTCATGGATGCTCATCTTATGAAATTGATGTGGCTACTACTCTTCTCTATTGATTTCACTCACTAATTATGAAGAAATTTAAAAGGTTGAGACTTAATTAGTTTGGTAATGGTGAAAAAGACCTATTTATAAGAAAATGAACAGTTGAAGATGGTGGCTTGGAGGGTAACGTATGAAACAACATGGGCTGATGGTTAATTATAGCCTTTTTCATATTTTCTTTTCTCCATTTTTAAGTATTTTCTATCAAAATATCTTTCTATATTATTTATAATTTTACCCTTTCATTTATACTTTATTACAATTAATTCCTATAATCATTACTTTTCATAGTTATCTATTTCTAATAATTATCATTTTACCCCTTCACTTTTCTACAAGTCCATGGATGGTTCATCCCTTCTTTTGGTAAACTTTCACCCCTAGTCCCTCCTCCTTTTTCCATCACTTCAATTTTTCCATCACTTCAATTTAATCATTTTAACTTTCAATTCCCTCACTTTGGCCTAATACTTTGCACTTTCCTGCAATTTAATCAATAGCCCGAATTTATTTCTCTCAATATATATACTTTTCTCAATACCTTTAGCACCTGTCCTCATTGTCTCAAAACACTGAAAATTTCCAAATTCTAACTTTCTCACCTCAAACGGATTTATCATTTATTTTCCACTGTTTCGTACTCTGAGAATTTTGTGGATGTTACAACAAAAATATAGAAAAATAATAAATTAGTTGACATAATTAACAAGCTCTCAATTTAGGCACATTGGAAGCCTTGAGGAACACCTTTACCACAATATTTCAAGAGAAAGCTCAAAGAAACTGGAATTTTAAGGTTAATCTCCAAAACATTAGCTTTAATAGCAGTGCAAAGACAAACAGCAACTTCAAGATCAACAAGACCTTGAATGATGGTACGACAAGGGGTCTTTCGTGGGGTACCAATAACAAGGTGAACCAAATCATTGAGTACATTGGCACATACCTCTAGCTTTAGGGTACCCTTTTGAGCAAGAAGGTGCATTACCATTAAATGATGGACGTGATGAGGATTTAGGGGTCTTTGGTGGTGGTGGGCAAGGAACTGATGTTGAGGTGACCATAGTGGAAAAGAGAAGGTTGAGAGAGAGGAGGAGAGCTAGGGTTGCAATAGATTTGGAAGCCATTTTTGAAGGTCTTTTTTTCTCAATGATGAAGGTTTTGGGGTTTGTAGCGTGGTGAATATGGTGAGGTATAGGTTTAAGGTTTATATAGATGGGAATTTTGGGTTGTTTTTGGGATTACAAGAATACACATGTCAGCCCATTTGATTAGGTTATATTTAAAATATATATTAAAGTAGTTGGGTGCATAACTTAGTTGATCAAGTCTTAGTTTGATTAACATTATTTTTATTGTAATATTTGAGAATTCATGAGTTCAAATGCATTTAAGCGCATGATATCTTTCATTATAGTGATTGGACATAACTCAATTCATTAGATCCCATAGTATAAAACTAGATTATTTAAATAAAAGAAAAAGATTTCAAAGTACATCAAGTTTCATTTAAAATATTTTAATCGGAATAGGTATTGCCTCTTCCTAAAAAACATTTCAAAATACTTCTTTTAATTTTATAAATTTTTATATTTGTAGTTATAATTTCTTAATCTTTTATAAGATTTAGTAACATTTTAACTATTTTATATATTTTAATTAGATATTTTAACTTTTTATATAATATGCATTTAATTTGACCTTTTAAAATTCAACATAGTATAAAAAATGTCACATTTCATTCAAGTTGAAGTGGAGGATTTTTTATTTTTATTTTTTGTCATGATGATGTAAAATTTTAAATAAAATCAAATATGAGATGAGAGATTTAAAATCCAATCAAGATGAGAGTGAGAAAATTAATCCATCTTTTTTATTGTCATCCTAATTATATACAATAATTTAAATGATAAATACTTATTTCAAATTATTCTTCTAAAAATAATTATTTTTCAAAATAACATAATTTTATTAAAATAAAACATATATATATATATATATATATATTCCAATCATTTTTTCAACCCATTCCTCCCCACTTGTTCAATTTGTCAATATATATAATACTAAACCACTTAAATTGGTTGAAAAAGATCTGGAAGGAAACGAAAGCCTATTTTTATCCAATTGGTATGAACTTGTGATTACATTAATCACTAACAAACAATCACGGGTTAGTATTAATAATTGTATAATTATGAAATTAAAATTATTATTGACTCTCTAATACAAAGAATAGTTACAATTACTCTCTGACTTCGACAATTACTTATAAAGTCAGCTAATACAATCACTAATAGGATCAGCTTTGAATGCTTTTACTCTTGATTTTATAATATATTTTTTATTCCCTTCTAAATTCAAAAACAGATAGTAGTTGAATTAGTCATGCCATCAATTTATTAGTCTAATTGATTCAAATAATTCAATTAATCTTTTAGCCTGTTGAATCAATCTATACCGATTTCCAACTCAATTGATCCAAAACCTTTCTCCAATCGGTTTTCAACTCAACCAACCGAACTAATCCGATTCAAATATATTTGTAAGAAATTATTGAAATTTTATCCCCAAGGCCAAATAAAAATAATAATAATAATAATAATAACGAAATATCTGTCTGCTACAAATCAAGGGTATCATCAGATGCACACGTCAGAACAGATTGGGAAGTTCTTCACCAGTCAATCCAGGCCAGAATAAAATGACCCCGAACTCAAATCTGACTCATTTCAATTAAAATATAAAAAGTAACTCCAACTTATTTAATACTAACTCAAATTAATTCCAACTATAAAGAAACCAAACCCAAAATGACCCCAAACCGATCCAATCAATCTAATTGACAAGTCTATACAAGAGAGAGAGCAGTATGATTATCGGCTGGCAGCTGGAGGAATAAAAAAATCAACCCATATATAAGTTTATATTCTTGTTATTCAACTTTCATATCAGAAAGAGTTCAGATTTGAACCATATATTCCTAGAGAGAGTCCTAGTAAGCTTTACTAATACTCATCCAGGACTCTAGATAGTTACTGCCTACTTAATCATCTTCACACTTCAACATCAATGCGAGTTAGACACAAAATTAACAATATAAGCTGTAATTAAGCGTACATGAATTGAGACAATTCATTGAGGTTTCAAAAGAATGATCACACGATGATGTCCCATCCGAGTCTCACTGATTCGACCAAGGTGACGAAGGACCTGTCAAACAGCATATAGCCATGAAATAAACAAGGGGTTTCAATATGTTTCTACATAAAACATCACTTGCATAACATGACATAAATGACAGTTTCATTCCCATTGTGGAGTATTTAGAAGTTCTTAACAATTAATTAACCATAAGAATAAAATTGAACCATATATCTTAACCAATTCTATTAATCAATAAAACATTGCATCCTAATTAACGTACATGTCATGAATAGGCTTTTATCAGCAAACGAAAGGAAGGGAAAGAAGGAACTCACAGTTAGAATCGCTTTTCCAGTATTGTCAAGCTTCAATGATGGTCCTTTCATGTCAGTTTCAAGGAAAAAGTGCTTTCCCTTTATAGATTCTGTCGTTGCAATATCTCTCAGTTCCTGCATATGGTAATTCAAAAAATTACTTGCAAATTCACAGCAGTTAATTAGCATGTTTAGCACCAACGTGATAAAATGGTTACAATAGACAACAGAGAAACATTGTGTCACATGCTGGTTAGGATTTACTTACCAAGGATCTCTCCCATTGATTTTCTGCCAACTTCATGAAGAAAGGGAAAATTATTAGCGGAGACCATGAGATTATAGACACATAAATAAACACCACAAAGCTTTGAAATGAATACCTTCTTCTTAGGAGCAGCAATAAGCTGAGCATTTGCCTCAGCATATGTTGCCATGTCATTAATAGCTGCATTGACCTTCTCAAGTGTGAGCCTTCCTCTCATGTACCTGCACTAGAGATGAGATAGTGATAGACAAGAATGAAATCGTTGTTAAGTCACTTTAAAAGAAGAGAGTGCAGCAAAAGAAATTATCCTAGCCTTGGTTTAAAAAGATATACTTACGAAGACAATGAATCTAGTTCACCGGCAGTTATGTACCATAACAGCGGAGAGCCACGGCTTTTCTTCTCCTGCCATTACAGGAAATATAATGAAATAAGCCCCAAGTTCAGTTCCATCTATTTCGCTACTATAGTGCCATTACAAACCTTTGGTATAGCAGCAGGCTCCACAACCATAGTGCTCTGATTAGGCTGCTGTTTACAGGCTTCAGGAACCAAACTGAGACAAAATGATGTTGCATATAATCATTATCTCTACATACAAGAAACTGAAATTAAAGTATATTACTATATAGAAAAGTTTCCTGAATATACTTTAACTTGGTTTTTTTTAGTCCCCATGCTATGCATAAGTTGTGGATTTAGTCCCTATACTTGGTTATTTTTAGTCCTATACTTTTCAAATTTTAAAATTGCAGTCATTACCAAATGGTAGCCGTTTAAGTTTTGTTATTCCAAAGTTTGACGCAACAAACATATCATATGTGTCATGACAGTTTGTTATTTCCATTCAGAAAAAAGCAAGTTAATGGATTTAACTACTATTGTTTGCCTCAAGACTGAAATTTTAAAAAGTATAGAAAATATGAACGATCAAATCGGAGAACATAGACTAAATCTACAACTTTAGGCATAGTACAATATTAATAACAGAATCTAACCAACAGGGTTTAACTGCTACCGTTATGGTAAAGACTGATATTTCAAAATTCAAAAAGTACAGAGATTAAAATTAGACAATTCAATAAGGGACTAAATTTTGACAAAACTAAAATATAGAGACTAAATCACAACTTATACATAGGAACTAATAGCAGAATCTAACCTATACATAATGAGAAAAAGAAATCTAGCAATTTAATTACCCTCTATCAGAGTCCAAATTCAAGGTTGCAGTTCTTTCAGGCAAATATGAGGGTGCATAAACAGACAAACTCTGTAATTTCTTCTGCTGCCGCAGCGATTTGGCAATCAGTTTCTGAAATCATCACAACGATCTCAGCTCAGCCAAAAAATTTCCAATAATATTCAAATTAACTATACTAAAACGACCTTATTCCGAACCTTAATTTTAAAAGTTTAAGCCTCTAAATGAGAGAAAGAACTGAAGATTTTAGAAGTAACGTACTTTGGCTTTTGGAATGGCCTCGGTTTCCTCGTGCAAGCGGTCCTTGATCGCCTTCACTTGAAGCTCCATGCCCTTCAATGCCGCATCAATTGCCGACAAATCCGTCACACTACTCGCCGGGTACACTGTAAACAAAGGAAGAGCATTAATCTTACAACCTCTAAAGCAAAATTTAACATGGATTCCGAAAAAAAGAAAAAGGAAGGGGGAAAGGGAGCTGAATTCCGAGTTAACTCACTGTTCCTTGCAATGACGAGTTCTTGTAGCTCAGCGATTCGAGTGTTGAATGAAGATATCAGAGAATCGAGTGATGAACCGGCTTGTTTAAGATCCATCTCTGTTCTCTCCTCTTTACGAAAGGGACCGTTTGATTTTAGGGATTTGATTTTAGGGATTTGAGAGCTTTGGCGGGAAACAGAAAGGGGATTAGAGTTTGAAATTAGAACCAGTGATGACGAAGGTGATCCGCGGAATTGAAACAACAATTATTTTCTTACAATTGGACAATTTGAAATCCGCGAGAGACCCAATAGTAACATTTGGGATATTATTAGCCCAACCCATTACTCAGGCAAATTTGTTTATATTTGGGTTAAAAGTAACATTTAGTCCTTGAATTTGGTAATTTTTTCTAACTTAATCCTTGGATTATTTTGCTCTACATTAATGCTTGAACTTGGTAACTTTTTTTCAATTTTAATCCATGTGATGACATGGCATTAATATTGCACCATGTCATCACCTGAAAAATTATATTTTTAATTTAAAAAATTAGGTGATGACATGGCACAAATCTTAGAGTGTTATATCATCACATGGACCAAAGTTTGAAAAAATTTGTCAAATTCAATGACTAAATATTGTCTTATCCCTTTATACTTTCAAGGGTTAATTTCACAAAACGTCACAAAAATATTGTACATATGTTAAATAGATCTCCAAACTTCAAAATGTTTTATTTGAGTTTTGAAAGCACTATATTGTATCAATCAGATTCTTGGGTTAGGTTGATCTTCATTTAGGCGTTAAATGTCGATTTGGGTTTGGCGTGCATTGTATTCAAAACACGTTTATAAATAACTTGAGCCCAACAGCAAAATCAAAAAATTTTAGAGTGAGAATTTGAACTATCAATTCAATAGGTACACATATTATCACAATTTAATCCATTGTGATTTGAACTCAAATTATTCCTCGAAAAATGAATACCCAATTAATTAATATGGTACATTTGATCCACACTTTACATTGCTGGAAAAATCCGATTAATTATAACTTTTAAGACGAATTTAGAATTTAAGGCAATTACTCTTCAACATAATTTATTGTAAAGAAATACAAAAAAACAAACGATTCATTCAATGTTTTTATTATTTACTTGAGCTGAACCAAATAGTTTCCATATTCATTTGTGTAGAATGTTTGTATCTACTTTTCGGAGACAAGATGCCCAAGCTTCAATATTAGTCCCTTGCCCCAAGATAAAAACTCAACCCAGCCAAGTTGATGCAACTTTATTGGGATTTTAAATGCCGGAAATCTGTGGTTTAATTAGCAAAATAAATTAATATCATGAGGACGATAATTTTCCATGTTTTACAGATTAGTACTTATGAAAGCCAATACATAGATAAATTTCAAAGTGAAGTGGATCGACACGTGATAAATAAATTGCAGTAATACACTCAAAATGGTAGGTGCATTTATAATGGTTTCAATCAACAACGACCAGTTTTGGGTCCACTGATATATGTAGTCAATATTTTCTACTTACATATTATCCGGTTATTTCAGTTGGTACCATGTGCAACTGTTGCAACACAAGATTTCAAACTTTCAACTGTAGAAAACTGATCTATGTAATAACTGATGATGAACAGCCGCCGACCTCATTTAAAGAAGAAAACTCTCGACCACCACCATCACATAATCTTTAGACATTACATGCATCTACTATCATCATTGTCCCTACATATATATCTCTCTTTCATTTACAATCCATTCCATGCATTTAATTCATCTTTTACTATTGTTGATACAAGGAGGATCTCGTCGCGGTGAGGGTGAGCCGTAGAAAAATTAGGATGACCGGAATATGAAGGTTTTAGAGAGGATTAGAGAGAAAGCTAGAGGAGAAGATCGGTCTAGTTTTATGGTTCCAGACCAGAGTTAGAAAAAAAATTTGGGGAGAACAAAAATGAACAACGAATTTTTTGAAGACAAAATACAATTTTATCTTTATATTAACTTGGGATTTCATAAATTTTCAAGGGACTACATAGTCAATTTACCAATTTTGGGGAGCCAAAGCCACCCCTGCATCTTGTCTCTGCCCTTGTTCCAGACACCTTGAAAAGTAACTGATCGACCTACTAATGCCTTGCCGTCATAGATATGAATTGTCATGTTTAGGAAATGAACATATGTGAATGGCGCACATCATGCTCAAGTCATGCATCTAGTCCCAATGATTCAGGCTCGTAAGATCTCAAGTTTGTAATGTTTTGATCTCGTGGGTGTCTAACGCACAAAATGATTCCCTTAATCTGACGCATTGTTCACAAGGGCACAAGAACATAAAAAGAACTCACTATAGGCATAACAACTATCAACATCTTATGCTTTTTTTTAAACATGGCAATGGGCATTGTGCTCATTTTTAAAGTACCATTGTGCTTTTCTTTTCTTATCACATAAGGAGAAAGATAATGCAAAACCAAATAACTATACCTCATTGTTATTGCATGCACATAACTAAGAACAAAAGCTAGCTTCACCAAACATTACATCTAGTGATAGTGTCTGTCATCATATAAAAAGATCAATGAAACATAAATATATTTCAACAAATATATATATGATCCTTGATCAATGTACATTAAATCTTAGAAGGAGGGAAAAAGGGCTTGTAAACTCATTTGTAATGGCTATATATGCAGCTATGGTGAAATGTTGAACATTATTTCAACCCTAACATGATTTCGAATCTCTATATCTTTGCATTGTTGCTTCATCGGACCAAAAAAAAGGGATCCCATTGTTTGATAATCTCAGTTGTGTGAAGGAGGATGTGTCTTTGGTGGTGAGTAATCCAGGTTAATAAAACCAGATAGTTTCTCCCCATGTTTCCTATGAGGCACCTTCCAAGACACTGAAACACCATGCTTGTTATTTGTCTGAATTGCACCTGGTCCAGTTCTGTCTTTCTCCTTCTCACCTGTCTTAAACTTCACCCCATCAACTTCAACCTGCCACAAAAAAGACCCGAAAAGTGTATAAGAGATTATTAAATGATGATGATGATGATGATGATGATGACGATGTAAAGAAATACAAAAAACAAACGATTCATTCAATGTTTTTATTATTTACTTGAGCTGAACCAAATAGTTTCCATATTCATTTGTGTAGAATGTTTGTATCTACTTTTCGGAGACAAGATGCCCAAGCTTCAATATTAGTCCCTTGCCCCAAGATAAAAACTCAACCCAGCCAAGTTGATGCAACTTTATTGGGATTTTAAATGCCGGAAATCTGTGGTTTAATTAGCAAAATAAATTAATATCATGAGGACGATAATTTTCCATGTTTTACAGATTAGTACTTATGAAAGCCAATACATAGATAAATTTCAAAGTGAAGTGGATCGACACGTGATAAATAAATTGCAGTAATACACTCAAAATGGTAGGTGCATTTATAATGGTTTCAATCAACAACGACCAGTTTTGGGTCCACTGATATATGTAGTCAATATTTTCTACTTACATATTATCCGGTTATTTCAGTTGGTACCATGTGCAACTGTTGCAACACAAGATTTCAAACTTTCAACTGTAGAAAACTGATCTATGTAATAACTGATGATGAACAGCCGCCGACCTCATTTAAAGAAGAAAACTCTCGACCACCACCATCACATAATCTTTAGACATTACATGCATCTACTATCATCATTGTCCCTACATATATATCTCTTTCATTTACAATCCATTCCATGCATTTAATTCATCTTTTACTATTGTTGATACAAGGAGGATCTCGTCGCGGTGAGGGTGAGCCGTAGAAAAATTAGGATGACCGGAATATGAAGGTTTTAGAGAGGATTAGAGAGAAAGCTAGAGGAGAAGATCGGTCTAGTTTTATGGTTCCAGACCAGAGTTAGAAAAAAAATTTGGGGAGAACAAAAATGAACAACGAATTTTTTGAAGACAAAATACAATTTTATCTTTATATTAACTTGGGATTTCATAAATTTTCAAGGGACTACATAGTCAATTTACCAATTTTTGGGGAGCCAAAGCCACCCCCTGCATCTTGTCTCTGCCCTTGTTCCAGACACCTTGAAAAGTAACTGATCGACCTACTAATGCCTTGCCGTCATAGATATGAATTGTCATGTTTAGGAAATGAACATATGTGAATGGCGCACATCATGCTCAAGTCATGCATCTAGTCCCAATGATTCAGGCTCGTAAGATCTCAAGTTTGTAATGTTTTGATCTCGTGGGTGTCTAACGCACAAAATGATTCCCTTAATCTGACGCATTGTTCACAAGGGCACAAGAACATAAAAAGAACTCACTATAGGCATAACAACTATCAACATCTTATGCTTTTTTTTAAACATGGCAATGGGCATTGTGCTCATTTTTAAAGTACCATTGTGCTTTTCTTTTCTTATCACATAAGGAGAAAGATAATGCAAAACCAAATAACTATACCTCATTGTTATTGCATGCACATAACTAAGAACAAAAGCTAGCTTCACCAAACATTACATCTAGTGATAGTGTCTGTCATCATATAAAAAGATCAATGAAACATAAATATATTTCAACAAATATATATATGATCCTTGATCAATGTACATTAAATCTTAGAAGGGAGGGAAAAAAGGGGCTTGTAAACTCATTTGTAATGGCTATATATGCAGCTATGGTGAAATGTTGAACATTATTTCAACCCTAACATGATTTCGAATCTCTATATCTTTGCATTGTTGCTTCATCGGACCAAAAAAAAGGGATCCCATTGTTTGATAATCTCAGTTGTGTGAAGGAGGATGTGTCTTTGGTGGTGAGTAATCCAGGTTAATAAAACCAGATAGTTTCTCCCCATGTTTCCTATGAGGCACCTTCCAAGACACTGAAACACCATGCTTGTTATTTGTCTGAATTGCACCTGGTCCAGTTCTGTCTTTCTCCTTCTCACCTGTCTTAAACTTCACCCCATCAACTTCAACCTGCCACAAAAAAAGACCCGAAAAGTGTATAAGAGATTATTAAATGATGATGATGATGATGATGATGATGACGATGATGGTGACAAACCTTGGTTGAGGTGTGAAGTTTATTTTGAGGCATATTGTTCTGGATATGAACTGCACCAAGGCGACGAGCAGTACATGCATGCAGGGAAAGACATAGAAGGAAAACAAGGAAACAAGATGTGAGGGACATGTTTGAAGGGGAAATTCTTACAAGGGAGATGATGTAGTAATAGGTTATGGTGTGATGGTATATTTGTAGTAAGGGAATTAAATGCGGGGATCTGGGTGGATTAAAGAGGAGCTCCTTCAGAACATGCAGATGTATGGGTAAGAAGAGGTAATGAAAAAGAAGATGAGATATGGGGTGGTTTCCCTTATGTCTTCATTGTTTGATCAATTGGGTCCCAAAAAAAGAAATTGATGGAACCTCCCCTTAGTGGGGAAAAGAGAGGAGCAACAACACAGAGCTTTGTTTGGAAATTTAATGAGGGGGTTCAGAGAAGAATGTCCAAAAGAAAATGTGAGAGAGAAAGAGAGAGAGAGAGAGAGAGTTTCTTTTGAGCAGTAGAGTTATGATTTTATTCTTTCAACTGTGTTAAATTTTTGTATTTAATCTTTATACTTTATTTTTATATCATCTTTAGTTAATTATTTCGAATAAAATGATAGATATGAAATTTTCTTAAAACTGCTGCTTCTATCTTTAAAAAATCCATGTGGTGAATTCGGTTCGATAGTTTTTATATTTCTTGAACAATCTATGAAAATATGATTGGTTCTCAATTTTCAAATTAAATTTAGGTTTTGGACTTAATTTGAAAAATCAACTTTGTTTTATGATTTCTAGAAATTATTAAATAAAACAAATAACTCTTATATGGTATTTTTTGTAAAATATTTTATATAGAATTTTCAAGTTAGTTTATCATTTTAAATATAAAATATGTAGTTTACATCATAAAAATTAAAATTAATTATAAAGTAAATAAAAAATTAGAATTTAGTTCGGGTAACTGCAAATTTTTTCAAATTGGTTTTCAGATCTTTTTTCTTAACCCTAATGTTAGAATTTATCCTAGAATAATTAACATTGTTAAATTTTTGACCAAATAATCACAATATAAGAGTAAAATTAACAAATTACGCCAAAGTAAAGTATGTAGACTAAATCACAAAGTTGAGTATAGTAGAGGGACTAAAACTATAATTTAACCCTTTCGAAACACCTTAAATAAAGTGAAAAATGAAATTCAAGAAACTAGCTTTGGCTTACCTAGCTAATTGCGCCTTCCGAGGACGAGGGATGCAATTAACCCATAATTTGCTTTTGCTAACCATTTGACCTTGAAAATTGAAATGCTTAAATCTTAAATATTCCAATATATGGTACAAACTAAAAAGAGTGGGAAAGCCTTTTTAGATCGAAATCGACAACATGTTTCTTCGAGAATGATGCTTTTAATGACCCAAATGTCTCTTATTGTATAATAAATAAAAACTAGATTCAAATTTGTATATCACTAACTTTAACACATAAAATAAGTTAAAAAATATTTGTCCACCATATTTGAGTTATTGGTAATGTTGAAGTTTAGGAAATTTTGAAGTCATGTAAATACTATATATATATGTGGGTTCTCTTCATTATTGTTTGTATTGGAATTGTTATAACTTCAAAAAAAGAAAAGCTTGAGATTTTTACTTTTTCGCAGATTAAGAGGTGTTTCTCCTCAATTTAAAAAATGAGCAAGTTAGTCATTCCGTTAAAATTGCACCTATTCCTATTGTTAATAATTGTTTGTATATTAGCATGAGGTACACATAGCACTCTATTTATATATGACTTTCTTTTATTTCATTATAACGCTCTAATGGAGACAAGACATGGCGTGCTCTATCGAAAATTTTATTTTTTCTTTTATTTTAATCTATTGAAACACAGTAAGTTTTTGTTGATTCCCTATGGACATCATATCTAGATAGATAAAATACCTCATTAGATAATACTTGATAGTTATGTATCCAGTTTTATTTTCTAAAAGACAAGTGAAAAAGAATCATCCATAAATTTGCAGTCAATAGTTAATGGATACAATTGAATTGTATAAATATTTCTTATATCTATTTCTATTTACGTTTTACTGTTGTTCCACCATATTCTTATAACTTACTATTACAACACAGGTATTAAACCCTGAACCTCGTACCAATCAACTTGAAACCATACAAATTTACGGTTGAGCCAATGACATTTGGTGTATATAACATATTTTCTCATTACCAAACATAAGTGCATTCACAATGTTAATACAAAGTACGAGAGAAGATGAAAGATGACGTTCCACACAGTTATATAAAGAATACATCAAAGCAATTCAAGAGCTAGAGAGAAGGTTCAGGGGTTCTGATATGCTGGCCTCTCCTCTCAAGATTAATGAATGTTTCAAGAAAATTTTTGATTAATTCAAAATTAAATATAACCTAATTCGATTTAATATAAAAAAAATTTGATAACCTAAACCTTCCCATCAAAACCAAAATGATTGAATACTTACTATCCGAACCGATGAAACCCGATACAAAGGGATGTGATTGCGCTTGGACCTTTCACTATACTAACTTTGAAAGGGGAAAGAACCACCATTAGATTAGATTGGGTTCATTGTTGAACTTGAAGCCTTTGCAATTACTAGTGGGTCCAAAAAGATATTGAACAGTTTGAAATCCAATGGGGACCTACAAAAAACGTGTGGGGACTATAGGACCGACCATAGACAGAACAAGAAGAAAGGAGACAAAGAGATACAATGGACCACCGATTCTTTTTGTTCATGTTGTGAAACACAAGAAGGGTCCCCATGTAACCGTCAATACCGGTTTTAACGACACGTCTTACCCAATCCATGTGACCCCATTAAATCACCACCCGTCCCCCCACCATCCCCACCGCCGTGAAAACCCATCCCTTTGATCATTATTATATAACGTTCTATTTCTCCGGCAACAATCAACCATAGTGTTGTCGTGGTGTAGTTGATTATCACAAAAATCTACGTACGTGATGTAAAACATTCTCATGCAGATCAAAGCATGCATATAGCTTCGATGTTTTTTTGTTTGTATCGTGTGCATTTTCGGATGTTGAAGCTCGGTGATCTTGGTGGGGGGAGACGACGTCGGGGGACAGGCGGCTAGGGTTCCGACAATGATGGGGATTTGAGCTATACGGGGGAGTGTTTAACAAATCAGTGCCCATCATTGTGTCTTGCAATAGTCGAGCATTTTCGGTTGGTTCCACGCTTCGTTGTCTCCACGGCATATTTTTAGCTGAATACTTCGATTTCATCACTTGGCTTTTTTATTGCCAGAAACTTAACTGAACTCGTCGTTCCAATTTCCAAGTTGTAATAACAATGGTATGATACGCTTGTTCGAACCTTAGTTGACATTATGGAGAGAGACAGTGACAAACCCTAAATATATATCTTATATGAAAAATACTTCATTTAATCATTTTCATTGTTTGGTTACTTTTGGTTGAATTCTGAGTTTTGTCCCTCTACTTTAATTCTTCTGTTCTTATTTTATTTTATTTGAACGGTTTAATTATGAATTCCATTCTTCTACTTTATAAAAACAAGGATGTTAGGCCTAATTTATTTTAATTTTTCAAAATTTAATCATCATACTTTATAAAATTGAAAAATTAATCCAATTTGATAATATTTTTAACCGTTAAATATTACTGTTAAATCTGCAACCTAAAAACAAAGAATTAGCAAAACAAGCAATTCATCAGTTTATATCTAACAAATTAGCAAAAAATAGGGGTTCAAGTTCATATATTTACCAAGAATTGGACAAACATAAGAAATTCATAATTAAACCTAATTTGGTCTGTCTATTTTTATATTGTTATTAGTAGGTTCAAATTAATCCATACATATTAGATCAAAAAGAAAATTGGTCCTTTCAATTAAAAATTTCATCCATTTGTACAATTAAAAACTAGCGTGACTGACAGAATACACATGAAGTGCCACATGTATCTCATGTTGACATACATGTATCAGTTTTTAATAGTAAAAATGGATTGAATTTTTAACAGAATGATTAGTTTGTTCTTTGATCTAATATACAAAAATCAATTTACCCATTTGTCGAAACCTTTTTTGAGTTCGACTTTTTATTTTAAAAAAACGAAAATGGAGTCACCACCAATCATTTTTAGGAGGTGTGATCGGGTCACCTCGTAATTTGATCGTTTTAATAAGAGGTTTGATTTATTAAAACAATGTTCTTCGGTCTGCAAAAATCCAAAAAATGGGTTCGGGAGTCGGTTACGCATGAGAAATGATTAGCACCCTCGTTACGCCCAAAATTGGTACCTAATTGATTACTTGATGCCTTTAGTGCCGAAAATTGAAATTTTGAAGAGATTTTAAAATACGATCCTTTATTAAGACATTACTTAACTAAATTAATTTTCACGAAAGGGGCTTATTTCAAGTTAATCGAGAAGAAATGATTATGTCCCGTAAGTTAGGACACAATGCCTTATATCCTAGAGAACAAAAATGAAAGCCATTTAATCATCACTGAAATCCCATTTTTATTTAGTTTAAAGAAAATATTCAACTATCTCTGTTTTAGAAAGAAGTCATATTCCGTAAGTTAAGAACACGACTTTTTAATTTCAAAATAATGAACATTACTTTGATTTAAAAAATTTCTTTTTTTTTTTGTGCCTTGTGCAAAGATGAATGTAACACTTAAAATAATGTGTATTTATATGCGGACATAGTATAGAAACAGTATCGTATGAAAAACGAACAAATATTTTTAAACATAATGTAAAGTACAATGATAATGAAATAATGTAAAATAGCTATAAGGGTAGAATATTATTAAAATGATAAATAATAAATAAATAATAGTATATTATAATAATAATGATGTAATTATAATAATGATAACAATATTAATAATCAGATGGCAATAATAAAATAAATAAGGTAACTTAAAATAAAAAACGAAAATGGAAAATGCATAATTAAAAAATAAATAAACATAACACGAAAAAATTAAAATTAATAAAATAATTAATAAAATAACAAGTACAAAAATAAAAATAAAAATAAAATAATAATGACAATAAAAATGCACAAATCAAAGAGTATAAACAATCTAATTTTAAGCATATAAAAGAAGTAATAAATAAAATATTTATAGAAGAGGTTGAAATTAAATAAAAGAGGATTTAATTGAAATCTAAATAAAATTAGGAGGTATAAATTATAAATAATAAAAAAATAGGCTAATAAAGATTAAAATGTAACGCGTTAAAAAGGACAGGGACTAACTAGAAAGTTATCCCCTTACCCTCTAAACGCACCGTTCTTAGGGGACTAAAATAAAAAAATTTGAGTGGATAAATTTAAAAGAAAAAAGAAATTTGAAAATAAGACTAGATTGAAGGGTATTTAAAAAGCGGGAGGATTAAAATTGCAAATATCCCTTCTTAATAAAAACATGCAGATTCCAAATGTGGATCGAATCGGGTCACGAGTTGCGTCAAAATGACGTCGTTTTGACTTCTGGAAATCGGCCCAAAATAGTGTCGTTTTGCACTACTATTTTAGCCAATAATCTTTCAAAAAAAATCATTTCAAACCTTTTTTTTTTTTTTTTAAATTTGTAACCCTCTCCCCTCTAGCCAAGCCACCCTTTGGTCAGCCTTGACCCTAGTGAGTCACCGTCGTGTTAGCCATCAGTTTTCGGCAACAGCTTCGTCGTTCCCGATGGCCGAAAAACCCCAAAATGCCCCCTTTAACCCCCTTTTCAAGAGAAGCCCTATTTTGGGGTTAAAAACACCGGAATCTGGGCAAAATCGGGCAAAAAATAGAGAAACCCTTCGGTTTCTTCTTCTCTTCGGCGACCGAAACAGGTAAAAAAAACTTTTTTATCATTTTTCTATTTTTTTCAAAGAATAAATGAAAACAAATTAAAAGAATCACATTTTTTTTTAATTTGATTTTTTTGTATTTGATTTCTCTTTTTTTTTAATAAAAAAAAACCCACTTACAATCGGTTTTTGATTGAAGGGTATTTAAAAAGCGGGAGGATTAAAATTTCAAATATCCCTTCTAAATAAAAACACGCGGATTCCAAATGTGGATCGAGTCAGGTGTCGTTTTGCACCACTACTTAAGCCAATAATCTTTCAAAAAAATCATTTCACACCCTAGTTTTTTTTTTTAAATCTGAAATCCTCTCCCCTTTAGCCAAGCCACCCTTCGGCCGCCCTTGACCTCGACGAGTATTCACCGTGCCGGCCACAGGTTGCCGGCAACGGCTCCGCCGTTCTCGGTGCCCAGGAAAACCCAAAATGCCCCTTTTTAACACCCTTTTCAAGAGGATCCCCGTTTTGGGGTTAAAAACACCAGAGTCTGGGCAAAATCAGGCCAAAAATAGAGAAGCCCTTCGGTTTCTTCTTCTCTCTGGCGACCAAAACAGGTAAGAAAAACTCTTTTATTGTTTTTCTATTTTTTCGAAGAATAAATAAAAATAAATTAAGAGAATCACCCTTTTTTTTAATTTGATTTTTTATTCAATTTCTTTTTTTTTTAAACACCCACTTACAATCGGTTTTTGTAGGCTTTTTATAGTCAAATTACAGTATTATTTTTCTATTTTTTCTCTATAGTTTGCTATTGTTTCTTTTGCGTGTTTGGTTGTTGTCCTTGCAGGTGGTGGTTGACGGTGGCAGACCTCGGGTGACGAGAAGCTTCGGGCGGCGTGCCTACGAGGGGGGTGCGGCATGAAGGGGCTAGGGTTTTGTTTTAGTTTTCTGAAAAAACTTAATGTTGTGGGCTTTAGAGTTTGTGTTAGTGAGACTGTAATTTGGACTTTTAGTGTTTTGGATTTTATTTTATTTTTGGTTTTGTATTCTGTTTGTTTATTTTTTGGGTCTTGGGTCGGACTAAATTGGGTTCCTATACCATTTTTAGTAAAAAAAATATAAGTTGACTCCTAATATATAAACCTCATGATAGTTTTACCAATTTGTGCAGGTATGAACATGATTTTGTTACGTAAAAACTTCACTAAGTTATATTACATTAAGATTAATCTAATATAAGCCATGGATTTATGCCCTTGATAATGGGTTTTTAGTAAACAAAAAGTGTACAATTTGGGCTAAAAAAGGTTAACATGAAACAGAAACATAGGCTGACCAGACCTAGTGAAACATATATGCCCATATTGTCCAAAAATAGAAACCCACATGGGCTTTGCATAATGTGACAGAGAAAGTAATAATATATGCCCAAATTTAGGGCTTTTCCCAAACCAAGTCATCTTTCTTTTAATATCATAAAACAAAACAGCTAAATGACAAAGACAAAAAACAAGACAAAATCAATGAGGTAAATGAATGAATTTAAAAGCCCACCGGCCACCTTTGCCTAGTTTCATTTGTCGAATTTTTCATGTGGTTTCTTTGGTCATAAACACAAGAGGCAAGGACTATCTTTGTCGTAAAAGATGAAGCAAACATATATATTAATACACTCTATATTTGTAAACCCTTTAAAGCTATAATAAGTTCAGGACTAGGATAGATGAAGAGGTAAAAGAGTTCGATATTTATTTAAGGTTTTGGATTCCTATTTTAGGGATGAAAAATAAATTTTGAGAAAACTTTATCTTTTCCTTGGAGTTCTAATCTGATTTAACTTTGGATTTAGTCCAAACTTAATATGATTATCGGATTTTGAAGTATCTTTAAAAGAACAAAAGATGCATGCAATTATATTTATCAAATTTTGCTATTAGTCCACGTAGTACGAGTAAATTGTGGATTTAGTTACTGCACTTTAATTTGGTCAACTTTAGTCCTTATATTTTTCAAAATTTAAAATTTCAGTATTGATCAAATGGTAAGTTAAATTTTGTTGTTTTGAAAATCTTTATGCGACAAATATATTATCACGTGTAATACCATTTCAACTTTTTATTTCCACCCTTTCAGAAAAAAAAAGAAAAAAAGAAGAAGAAAGAGCTTACTATTTCCACATAATCATCACAAAAAATCCATGTTATTTCGGTTAATGGATTTAATAGCTATCGTTTGAGTCAGAATTGATATTTGAAAATTCAAACAACATAAGGACTAAAAGTAATCAAATTAGAGAATAAGGATTAAATTCACAAATTATAAAATCAATTTTAGAATTTGACCTAATGGGTCTAACTACTACTATTTGGTTCATGATTAAAATTTCAAAATTGAAAATATAAAACTAAAATTAACCAATTGAAAAGGGACAAGGACTAATACTAACCAAATTAAAATACATAAACCAATTCCATAAGTTACACATAGTACATAGAGTATTAGAAGAATTTGACCATTTATATTAATGTAGAAATTATTACACTTAATTTTTTTTTTCACGTAGCACAAAAAAAGGACTAAATTACAAAAAAAAAAAATCAAGTTAGTAGATTGGCCTAGAATAAAAATTATATCGGTCTGGCCTTCACGGATTCATCACCTTTTCCCTTGGTGGCCACCAATGGTCAATTTAAGTGAGTTGTCGGGTTGTAATTAGGAACTTAATTAAATATTTGGTCTTAGAGTTGCGGTTTCGTGCAGAACTTTAGAAGGTAACAAATATAATATATTTAACGAAAATATGGTCTCCAATTGCCCTTCACCAACTCAATTACTCAAAAAAACAGCAAATGCCAAAACCTAATTTGTTTATTTAATAATAAAAACCATTGACTAACATACATATATTTTAAGTTTTATTTTTTTAGGATATAATTTTTGGGTTAATTGCATCATGTATCTCGAAAACTAAATAATTGTGTCAATCAAGTCATTAATTTAGGTGTTAAATGCAGTTCGATTCCGATGTGGAAAGACATTTAGAACAAGTGAACCATATTATAAACATGTGTGCATTTATCACTTAGACAATATGGATCAAACACGTTAAAAAAGAAAAACAGACATAAATCATAAATTTTGGGAGGTCAAAGTGCAATTTTAACATTATAATAACTTGAAAGTTTTTAAAATTTAAAAGGTCTATATAGCAAATTTATCGTTTCTAGAAGGGCCAAGGCCTCTGCTTGCCCAACCGTGTCAATAAAATTTAGTAAATCTATCTCATTTTCAAACATGTCAAATCCAAGATATATGTACATTTTTTTCTAAATGCAACATGTCAAATCCAAACACCCAAAATAATAACTAGGTAGACAAAAGAACTTGGTTCACACGATACTAATATAGAATATTTTGAAGTTTAAATAATAATTCAAAATTTAAACTAATCTAATTAACATTCATTTTGAAGTTGAAAGAAGAACCATTAATTTGGTTTGAATTAAAATATTTTTGATATGTGACATTGGGGGGGTGTATATGTATGATAAGTTTAAGAACAAGTTTAAAAATAAAAAGATGCATGATGATTTGAATAATGTTAAATTGGTAAGTGTAATGCATGCATTTTTCATAATAATTAATTTAAATTCAAAGAGTTTCAAATGCTTAGAATTGATTGATCCGTGATCTTAAATTGGCGGCGCCTTGCCATGGTTACTTAACTTATGCTCCATGTGGACCAATGAATAATTCGTGTGTATGTTTATCACCACTTGCCTCTAAGACATCTACTATTCTATCATGATTATGATATTTAAACAAGATTTATGATTACTACATATGTAAATGTTAAATGTGTTTTTAGTAATTTAAATTTTATTATATGTATATGTTTTTTTATATTATATGCAAATGATAAAAATATTCTCAAAATAATATTTATTGTTTTGTACAAATAATAGGTTTTTAGTAATTTCATAGCTGAATTTAGATGCAATTTGATGCAAACTCAATCAATCTCTTAAAGAATAGTATTGATGATATAAAGATGTAAAACATAAGTATTAAATAATATTTTTTATATTGCCGTCCCTTAATATTGTTGGCAAAAGTTGAGGTTCTAGGTCAATGAGTATTTAGATTCGAGTCTCACCATGCAAAGTTATCATGGGACTTCGGTGGTGCCAAAGGGAGGCACGCAAGCGAATCACCCTCTCTCCCCTAAAATGGGTAAATTATAGTTTTACCCTCTAAAATATATAAAACTATATGTTTGTATATAATAAAATTCCACTTTAGCCCCCTAAAAATGGTAAATTTTGATTTAGTCTTTTAAAATTTATAAAGATATTAACGAATATAATGGTGAAATTGTACTTTAGCTCTTATAAAAATATATAATTTAATTTCGACCCTTCAAAAAAAATTTCTGACTTCGTCCTTGTCATGGGGTGGATTTTGTTTGGATTAATTCTTTCTCTGTTTATGCGTTGTAATGGTTTGATTTTACTTTATAGTTACCTGAACATATATCTATACTTATAAAATCTCAAAAGCTTTTTTTTTTACGTACTGATAATATATAATTTCATGCACTATCAACAAACTAAAGTATAACACATTTAAAATTTTTAAAAATAAGTTCACTTATCTTTATCTATACTATTAATAAAACCTCTTACTGGGTTGATGTCATGAGTTATCCGGGTACCAACTCAGTTACACCAACTTTGTAACACCTCTAACCCAAATTCGTCGCCGAAACAGGGTTACGGAGCATTACCGAAGTTTACAAATTAAACAGATAGAAAATGCAAACTTTTCATATTATATAAATTTCATGTCAAAAACCAATTAAAATCATATATATTATCCCTTATAGAGCCCTCGAGGCCCAAAATACACATTAGAAACAAATTGGGACTAAATTAGAAACTTAGATAATTTTTCGAAAACACTTAAAATTTTCAAAACTGCAGGGGTCACACGGCCGTGTGACTCACACGACTATGAGACACGCCCGTGTCTTAGGCCGTATGGGCATTTGAAATAGGAACACACAGTCGTGTCCAAGCCCGTGCCCGTGTCCGTGTGAGTATACTGGCTTGGGTCACACGGCCAAGCCACACACCTGTGTGCTAGGCCATGTGAACATATTGATTTGCAAACCTTTACAAGCTATAGAGGACACACGGCCGTGTGTCACACATGGCTGAGACACATGCCCATGTCTCTGCCCGTGTGGACGAAAATAGACTACTTTACAAGCCATTTTTGACACCTAACAAGGCATGTACCTACAGTTAACATTGTGCATATAAACAAGCCATATTATGGCATCCAAAACAAGTAAAATCAATCCTTAAACATGTAGTATATTCACTTACAACCAATATGCCTTTAGACACCTTAAATGATAGCTTATAACATGTGTATTCATGTATTCAATATATTCATGTGTATAACTAACTTATATGCATATTTGTACCCAAGGTTTACCAATCTAATTTGCATTATTTCAAACTAAGTCACTTACCTACGAAAACATACCATTTGGTGCTAAAATGTATTTCAAATACTAACATATTTAGATATATATACCTTACATATCAAGGTACCGATTCATGATCAATTCATCAAATCCCAGAACACATGTATAAAATGCACATTTAGCTAACATTTTACCTTTCACCATACAACCATAAACTGAATCACACATCAACCATATAAGGCAAATATGCACAACCCAAAATGGGCCACAACACAAGCCAAATAAGTGGCTAATCTCAACAAAATACATATAGGCCAACATTAACCAGAATACCTAAACATGCTATTATAACCAAAATCAAAACATCTGAAAGTACCGATAGAACTGATGGATAGTGTGATATAACTCCGACAAGCTTCCAACCCTATCGAGCTTCCGATAATCTATAAAGTAAGGGAAAAACAACTACGTAAGTAATGAATGCTTAGTAAGCTCGTATAAACTTTAAACATAACATTCCATTTCATCAATGAACTTTATAGATTAAATATAAACTTATACCAATGCCTCAAGATTTGTCAACTACATAACCATCAACATATAAATGAGTAAGTCTATCAACATCATATATATATATATATATATATATATTTCATTCCTAACTTAATAGGATTTTATAAACATTATACACCATCATTAATCTTTTCATAGAACTATGAATTACTTCATTTACTTACTTTCCATTCCACTTAGTAAGCATAAACTTAAATAACAAAATCAACTCACCGATTAATATATTTATTCACATCATAGGTAAGTTTATCCATAGCATACGTAATTTCTCATATATAAGTACATCATTCAATTCATCAATCCCTTTTCATCATATCACATTTCAATAATGAACTTACCGTTTCATTACCTTTTATTACCCGTTTCATTTGTATAATATCGATATAAGCATAAACATTAATCATGATCTCAAACTTGACATAAGCCTAATCACCATCATCAATACACAAGTTAGTGCATTTAAGTATACAACTCATTTGGAGTCAATCACATGATAAATCATTTTATAAGAAAATTCACCTTTTGAATCATACCAGCTTTTCATGAACATAAGCATATTCCCATTTTTGTCATTTACCATTTCATTGTATATCATTAATATTAAACATGATATAATGTAACCATAAGCTTAGAACAAACCTAAGCATCATTCACAGTCTCAACTATTGAATTCATTTATGTTCAGATCAATATTCAATAAATAACAAATCTTTCAAACTTCATTAAACATATTACCTTACTGAGATTTTCCATTCGAAGAATGACTTACGAATAAGAGTACATCGTCAATAGAAGCTCATAAGAACTGGTCCTCCCGAAAACGCCAACAAAAGCTCATAAGAGCTGAACAATAGCTCAAAAGAGCTGAACATAAGCTCGTGAGAGCTAAACAGATGCTCGTAAGAGCTGATCCACCCGAATCACGTCAAACAGAAAGTAAAACACGAGAGTTCGCAACAAATGTTGAACCCCAATTTACTTGGGTAAAATTCTGATATCTCCCTCGTTTACCATCTCCACTCCAAACCCCCGTCATACACCAAATCCCAAATGTACTCAAATCTCGCGTTCAATCCAAACTTAGTATTAAATTCGATAATATATTTACAAAAATAATTCAATTTCAACAATAGAACATATATATAATATCAATCATCAATTTATACAAATATTAAATTTTAACCATACGAACTTACCTGGCTAAATTACAGAAATACCAAAGTTTAGGGTCATTTTGGTAATTTTCTATTTTCCTCCCGATCTTGATCTAAATTAATAATTTCATTCAATATATTAATTTATACAATAAAATAATTCATTTCATGCAATTTGGTCATTTTATATTTTTAAAAATTAACCTTAAAGTTTTACTTTTATTCAATTTAGCCCTAAGCCCAAAACATGCAAACTAACCATTTTAATGCAACCCAATGCTATCATAATATTAATTACATTAAATACAGCCCATTTTTGCAATAATTTCACAAAAACCTTTGTATTTTTACTATTTCAACAATTTAGTCCCAAATAAAAAATTCATCAAAATCACTTAATAAAATACTTTTAAATAAAAATTAATATCTAAAATTCATCATTTAACATAAAAAATCACAAGATTCATTAATGGAAACATTTAAAATCTTGAACAGTTTTAAAATCGAAGTTACGGGCTAACTGAACCTAATTGCAACGATCTCAAAAATATAAAAGTTACAAGAAATAAGATGGATTATACTCACATGTAAAGGAATAAAGCCAAAACAGAAACCTACCCCATAGCTATGGTTTTCGCTGGAGTGAAGAAGAAGAAATGAAATAAAAATGTTTTAATTTCACTTTAATCTGTGTTGATTTCCATTTAATTATAAAATTGTCATTGAATTTATATTATTTTATCATTTCCATTCAAGTTGCCGTCCAACCATATTAATTAAGGCTAAATTATCACATAGGTCCTTCCTCATTTTGTTAATAAGTTATTTAATCATCTAAATGTAATAATTACTAAGTTTTGCATCTTATATAATTTAGTCCTTTTCTTTAATTAACTATCAAAATGTTAAAATTTTTCAACGGAACTTTAATACCATATTAATGACATTCCGTAAATATTTATAAAATATTTACGGCTCAGTTTATAAAAACGAGGTCCCGATACCTTATTTTCTAAAACCACTTGATCTTAGGGTCATACCACTTGAACTTAATAAATCGCTTATAAAATAAAAATCACTATATCAAAAACATTTTCAAAGTCACAATTAACTCATAAATATTCAATATAATATTTACGAACTTATTCATCAGATTTGGTGGCCCCGAACCACTGAAAAACGGGTTGTTACAAACTCAGTTAGGAAATTACAAAAATATTCTTTCATAATTAAAATCAGTCATATTATTCAAGGGTATTTTAGTATTTTTATTTTAACAAAAACCAAGAAAAATATACATATGGTAGGATTTGAACTTGCACCAATTGTATTAGTAAAACCTTAAAATTACCACACAACCAAACTTTGTTTTAATGTTTTTTATACATTTTAAGATGTACAAATTACTATCTCTACTAGTTGTATATATATATATATATATCTATACTATTAACAAAACTCCTAACTGAATTGGTGTCATAGGTTAACCCGGTGCTAATTCGATTAGAAAATGACTAATATACCATTTTATTAAATTACGCTATTATTTTGATAACCTTTTATCTTTTCATACTTTTTATATAGTTTATAAATAGAATAACTAAAATTAACATGTCTAGGGATTGAACCTGTATGGGGTTATAAACAAATTCTTTAACACTAACCAATAATAATTCTTAAGTAAATTAAAAAACCTTTTAACATAAAATGTTCTCTCTCACAAAATTTGTGTATCTATCTATACTATTAATAAAATCACTTGACTAAGTTGGTGTCACGGGTGCCAATTCGGTTGGAAAAGGACTAATATACCCTTTTATCAAATGGCTACTATTATTATTTTGATGGCCTTTTCATACTTTTATATATTTTTAAAATAAAAGAACTAAAATCAACATTTTGGGGAGTGAAGTCATGTTTAATGGAGTTATAAAAAAATTCTTTAACTACACCAATAATAATTCTTAAGTAAACTTAAGAAAATTAACTTTAATATTAAATTTTCTTTCACTAAATTGATCTCTTTTGACGTGCTATAGAAAAATGATAATATCATGATAAACAATTGGAGTGCATTTAATATTCTTACTACGATGTATTTACCTATTTCAATTCTTTTACTCACAAGTTCAATTATTTTTATTATAATTCCGTACATATTGCATATTTGTTGTTCTTATTATTAGTTTCAAACTTTACCGCTTAATTTTTATTGTATGTTATTTTTAAACATATATCTATATTCAAATTTTGTAATTTTCACATACATACGCATGTAATAAGATTTCTAATAAAATTATATACCTGTCAATATATGATATATTAATAATATTATTTTTTTAAAGCATTGGTAGAGGCTCTCACGTCGTGGTTCATGCTTTAGAGGTGGTTCTTCCATTGAAGCAAGCCAAGTTTCTTTTGATTTTTTGGCTTGAAAAACGTTTGTTTCATAGGTTTAGCTTTGTAAGGGGGTGGCTTAGACTAGCAACCACTTTTTTATTTTTTTTTTCCCCTATCAGTTGCTTGAGATTTGGGGTGTCTTGAGAATAGAGAAAAGAACTTTAGCCAACAATCAACAAAGATTGAAAAGATATGCCGAGGAGAAAAGAGAAATAAGGATAACAAAAGTGTAATTTTTTTTCATATTAATATCTTATTTATGGTTCTTTCTCTATTTTTTTTAACAATGCCACTAGGGACGAAGGAAGCGTAGGCTTAAAATGAAAAATTGTGTTTTTAGTCCTTGAAAAATTATCAAACTTTTAGTAAATAAATGGTAAAATTAGAGTGTGTCCCCCTAAAAAATGATAAGATTTTGATTTAGTCTTCTAAAAATTATAAAAATATATGTCAATACAATGATAAAAGAACATTTTGGCTCTCATAAAAATTTATAACTCAATCTTAACCCCTTCCCAAGAAAAAATTTATGCTTCGTCTCTAAATGTCATTTTCAATATTCGAACTTGAGTTCTCTATGAACCCAATGCTCATTGGTATTACTAATATTTTCAAAAGGGTTAATTACATCAAACGCCTCCAAACTAGGGTCTATAAACTTCAAAACATTATAACCGAGACATCTAATTATTAATATTGTATTAATGAAATCCTTTTATCAACTTAGTCATCATATTAGTAGTTAAATAGAAGTTTAGATTTGACATAAAGCATTGTTAAGTGACATGTTTACCTATTTAATAGGCAACTTGAATGTTACGTGCTTAAAATAAATAAATAAAACAAGCGTGTTATTAAAATTTAGGAAGAATTTTTTAACATGTTAAATCCAAGTAATTAATGCTATAGATACATATATTTAAAATTTTACCCCACATATTTTTAAATATACTACACGCTATATTTAAATCAACATTTAATGTTGATCAAAGGGTTTAGTTAATATAATATTAATATTTTAATTAAAACATTTTGAATTTATGAGATGAATATAAAATTTAGAGAATTGGGTACAATTAACCCTAATTTTTATTACTAATAATATAAAAATAAGAAAAAGGTTTTGTTTTGTGTCACTTTACACTTCATATGAGGGAGGAGTTGTTAACAATCACATGGGATAAGGTTATAAATTAAACCATTTCCCTGACATGTCCAAATCATGGATTTCCTAAACAATTCATGGCAAACCTAAGCATGTCTCACCTCCCCACATTAATACCTAAAATTTCAATTTATTTATTTATTTATTTTCAGACAAATAGACAAGCCAAAAAAGACCAATTTCCATAGAGTCCCTGTAATGCCCCCCTATATTTTTCCAATATTATCTATTCACATTAATCAATTTCCCCACTTGAATTCAACAATTAAATATTAATACCCTTTTTATTTTCATTTCTATGATTGTATAGGTTCATAGGGAAATAAGTGTATATAGTAAAGAGACAAGGACATTGTTGATTGTAACCTGATAGAAAACTCATCCTGGTCCCTAACACATGTAATATACTAACTTTGACTCTTTTAAGGTTATAACATTAATCATTCAACTATTTTTTTTTCAATTTAGTCATTTAACTTTTTGAAATTAAATATTTTAGTCAATTTTTCGTTAGACGATTGATGAAAAGCTGACGGAAACTCTCTTTTTTTCTTGGCCTAATTATAAATTTAGCCCTCCAGTATTTACACATTCTATCAATTTGATCTTAAATCTAAAAACTTTCAACAAACTTAACCCTTATTGTTTATAAAATTTATCATTTTAATTTGAATTCTAAAATTCAATAAAGTTAGCCTCAATTATAAAATTTGTCAATTTTACGTATGCAATGCCAACTTTGACTCTTTTAAGGTTAAAATATTAAAGAAGGTTGAAAAACGTTGAAACACACACACACACACACATATATATATATATATATATAAGTTTTAATGTGCATTGAAGTAAACTTATTATGCCCCACCCTTTAGGGATTTGTTTCTTTTTCTTTATGAAGGTCATTTCCTTTCGTTTTTATTCAATTATCTTTTAGGTTTGGTGGAAAATCATATCAAAACCTACTGATTGGATGAGATATAGTTTTTCTTTCATAGGTTTTACTTTTTAGATTTTATGGAATGCCATAAAATCTAATTTCAAAACTTCTTTATGATAAGCTATTATTGGTAAAAATATTAAGGAGGTTGTTATACTAGGTGTCATATTACACTTTGCTTCTTTTGTTTAAAAATGAATAAATTAGTTCATATACATTGAATCAAAGAGCAAATTGATTCTTTTTGTTAAGTTTTTATCTATTTATACTGTTAAAAATTGACATGACTAATGGAATAATCAAACAATGTGACACATGGCATGCCGTATTTACCTCATACTTACGTATATGAACTAGTTTTTAATAGTTGAAGTGGATGCAATTTTTAACAGAAAGACCAATTTACTCTTTGATCTAATGCATAGGGACTAATTTGCCCATTTTTAAAGTGAAGGGGGCAAAATGCAATCTAGCTCCTAATACAAGGGCCTCCATGGTACTTTTACTGTTATTATCAGATTTATTTGTAGTGCATTAGGGGTGGAGTTAGAATTTCTTTCAAGGACAAATTGAATTATAATTTTTTTTATGAAATTTGGAATGTAATTTTATCATTGTATTAGCTTATAATTTTACAAGATGGTTGCGGAGGGATTTTTCGAGATAACCATGGGACTTGGATGGAAAGATTCAACAGGAACCTAGGCATTTATACAATCACACAAGTTGAAATTTGGAACATATATGTTGGATTGAAGCTAGCATGGATCAGGGCTTTTGGAAAGTTTCATTCGAATGCGATAATTTAGTAGTAGTATGAATGGTGTGTACGAGTGAGGCAAAAAACAATAGACTTGAACTGATGAAAAGCATATTAGAACTTGGTTGCAAGAAATGGAAGGTACACATTGATCACATCTGTAGAGAAGCGAATAAATGAGTTGATTTCCTTGCTAAAATGTCCATCAATAAAGAGCCTAGGTTGCACATACTAGAGCAGCCACCAAATGAATTAGAGCACATTATATTAAGTTATACTCAAGGCACCATATCCAATAGTGGAAGCAAGAACTGTACAAAGAATTTCCTCTTGCATTCAATCAAGCCATTATGTTCCCCATCGTAAAGATGTTGTGATGTGTGCCTGGAGGCAAGGTTGGTATTCCACGCTTGACTACAAATTTATGTTGTAAAGCAGGGGTGGTTATAAAACAAACTAAGCAATTCCATCGCCCCACTCACAGCATCATAGGCAACTCCATGCTCCATCAATTCAAAGAGTTGCAAAGAAAAAAATTCAAGAGTGAAACTAGCACTGGAAACACAAGACGAAGATGCCTTTTGCCCTTCTGAAGGAAGTCGTTTCAAAGAAGGCTTTCGGAGGCATACAAATGCAACTTGACGAGTTGTTAGGGACGGTGCGATACAACACTCTGATGATGGAAACGATGAAGCTGTATGTTGATCATTACGCGGCGAGACATGGGTTGGATGATCCATATTGGCTGATGAAGCCACGAGTTGCATCCTTCTAAGGAAAAGAAGACCCCGAGCCCTATGCTGATGCAATGGAAGCGGCGTTCGCTCCCAGCGTCCCTTAACCAATGGGGTAGTCTTATGCAACCATGAGGAGGATGAGTCACATAGCCAACCACCTTATCGATTCTACAAGTGAGATGTAGTCAAGGGAAAGGGGAAGCATATAATGGAATTGGAATCGGACTCCGATGATGAAGATTAGTTACATTTTTTTGCAGTCTTTATTTTTATATGGAATGTAACTATTTAATGCTGAATTATTTTGAATGGAACTTGGATTTGGATTGTTTGTTTTTATTTTGTTATTTGCATGTGTTTTTTTGTATTTTCCGTGCATGCCACTCATTCAAGAATTGCACTACAAATTTAAGCTTCAACGAGGTGGACGACCCTAGCTTGCATTGATGAGTGCTCACGATATTCAGGGAAGTCCGGTATCCTTTCTACTTTTGTTTAAGGAATACGTATTGAGGACAATGTGTAATTTAAGTATGGGGGGTGTACATAGATTTTACCTTTGTGTGCTTTGTTTGCATATTTTCTATTTTTGCATAAATTTCAAAAAGATTCAAAACTTTTCCCTTTTTTTTTTCTTTTTTTTATTACTATTGCACGATGCTTGGACTATTTTGGCAATTGGTTATTGGTTGTTGATATTGAATAATGTATTGTTGACTTTCGAGCATTGTTTGATTAACCAAGAGCTTAAATGGCTGACCTTTATGCTATGTTATCCCTAGTTCCCATGATTTGAGCCTCAAATTATCTTTTCTTGGTTGACCTATATTTTTGAAACTTTGAGCCTAAATTGAGTTAAAAACTCAACCCTTCTCTGTCTTTGATCTTAAAATGCACTATGAAATAGACGTTGGGCCATGAATATTGAGGGTTAGGTAGGGACATTTTGGTGGTTTCAAATTATTCTGGAGAGAAAAAAAAGAGATTATTTGATAGGATGTATATAGAATTTTGCTAAGTGTACTCATAAAAAATGATATATATAATTTGAGTGAATAAAAACAATGTGAGGGTTAAAAGCATTGTGAGTGAAAGAGTGAAAATTTTTAGAAAACACTCAAACAAAAATCATTTTCGAGCTTAAAAGAAAATTTTCATTTCATAATGCATAAGTATTAGCTAGCTTTTTGTATGCACAATTATTAATCAATATCTTCTCATTCTTTGGAGAGATAAGGAAAGTAAGAGAAGGAGAAATAATGAGCTGAACTTAATGACTACTTTAGGGATGAATAGGGAACAATGTCATGTGGTTTATTATTTCTAGTGCTTGAAACCATTTTGACCTATCTTTTTGTTTGAAATCTAAACCTTCCTAAGCCTCTAAATGTTACAAGCCTAGAAGACCTATGTGACTTAAACATTTCCTTTACGCAATCTTTTTTATTTGTTTATATTTAGCTTGAGGAATGCTTTTGATTTGCATTTTGTGTCTACTATGTATCTATATAGTTTATATTAATGGATGACATAATCAAATATGTATTCATTTGAATAGCCTCTAGGTTTGTTAGTTTTTTAACTTGGTGAATTCGATATATTGCTATCTAAACATTAGTCTTAAGTTGCATGTGAGATGTATCTGGTACAAATTTAATATTCGAATGTCATGCTTGTTATTGTTCAATATATTCCAAGGGTCGTATTTTATACATGTGTCTTGTTGTTTGCTTGAGGACAAGTAAAGACTTAAGTGTGGGGGAGTTTGATCTATCATAATTTGATATGTTAAATTAGGCTCTCCATTACACGAAAGGAGCTTATTCTCAAGCAATTTAGGTGTCTTTTATTTATTTTTGATGCTTTTTTAAACTTCGATCATTAATAATTGGTTTTTATTAGTTTGATTCCCTTTTGAGACCCAAATTGGCCAAATGGTGCGATGGGGGACCTAATGATATGATTGAGTAGTGTAGGAAGTCGATAATGACCCGAACTCGAAGAAATTATCATTCAGAGGGGGGTATCGTGAGGTTGAGGCCATGGAGGTCGAGTTACCCCTGACAGTGTTAAAGTGAAGAAAATTGAGGTCAACTTCAATGATATCGCAAACCAAGGGTGGGTATTACGACATCAAGACCCCAAGACTCCCAATTTTAATATTGTTTGGGGTATTGCAACACCGAAGCCTAAGTATCGTGATACCACTGCATGACGAGGAAAAAATTGACTATAGGGGTAATTTTTTCCAATACCAACACCAATCAAAATACAATGCCCAAGGGCATTTTGGTCTAAAATTTTGGGTCGTAATAAGAAGTTTAAAGCCAATTTTGGCTGAGAACCCAAGGGTTGCTTGCTTTTTACTTTCTTATCAAATTTTTAGCTAAGTAGTAGTTGTCTTCTTCATTTTTTAGGGTTTTAGTTTAGAGCTTTTGTGGTGTTAGCTATTAGTTAGTTATTTGTTACTGTAGCTAGGTGTTATATACACTTTAGTACTCAAACTTTACCTTGTGTTTTCATTTTCATCCTAAGTTCTTAATATATCTTAGCTTCATTTTCTTTTAAAGCACAAAAATCTGATCTTTGATAGTATTTGTGGCTCCCATTGTTTCCAACATTCTCTCCTCCAAGCAACCATCAAGAAATCACTAAGCTTTCTTAAACCTTACTTTTGTGCTTAATTTAATGTATGAATTGATTGTTTATTAGGTTGTTGTTTGCATGGAAATGATGTTAGGTAACTAAGTTTATGGTGGTTGGTTGATGGAAATGTTGTTTGGTTAGTTTTTGGTACAAGGACTAAATTATAAAAGTTGGACTAAATTTAATAAACTTCAAAACTTAGAATTGACACCTCTAAGGGAACATATAGATAAGTGAGACCGAGAGGAGATCCTATTGAGCATCAATTCATTTATCCTTAGTTAGTTGGGTGAGGTCGAGAGATAAATTAGACTAAATCATCTAATTTGATAAAATGGTGACCGAGAGGTAAAATTAAGCCAATTAGAAGTTTAAGCCTTTTAGATCCCTAATCCAAAGACTAATCAACAAAATGGAAGTCAACCGATGACTTGTGTTTCTTGAAATATTAATTGTTAATTGTGTAATTTGCTTATTTTACAATTTGGTCCTCGTCAGTGTTAAGTAGTTTTTAGCATAATTAACCCTAATCATGAATTGTCATAATATGGAACTTAATGAGTAGTTAGCTAGACTTCTTTTTTGCATACTTGTTACTTAGGAATTACTTTGTCCCTGAACTTTTTTAGGTTTGATCCTTGGAATACTCGAGTATTCCATTGTAACACTAAAAATATTACAACTTGACCTAACACACTTGTTGTATATTGCCCTATTATTGATTTTTTTTGTTGATTCTTAGCCCCGGTGCACGGACGCCGAGGAGTGATCAGAGGCCACCTATGAAATCATCCTCCCCAAAAGATTACCAGTCGGGCAACAAATGGGCTAGTCTTTATTGGGAACATGAAGTCGTTTGGTCACTAAACATCACGTGAGCTCAATTGCGTTATCCCATAAGAGTTAGAATGGACGGCAGGATTTGTCCTGCCATAGACAGCCTCGTCCCATTGAAGACGTCTCTACCACGCACTCCGTAATGATGGCTAGATAGCAAGTCGAACATGTTAACACCATATTATACGGGACCCTTGCCTATAAATACCCCTAATAATGATGAAAAGAGGATCGACTCGAAAAAGATACTTAGCCTACGGTATCTCTACTCAGCCTTCAAACTTTCTCCACCTCCATTCTCCATAACCTCCGGCTTTCCGTCCTAACTGGATGAACCGATCTTCTCAACAACCGTTCTCCCTCTTCTATTCTCTCCTTGTTGAGTATTGTATCAACAATATATGCTTTCACATTAATCATTTAGTCCAAAGTATTATTTTAGTTTCATAATCATGTGACTGTTTGCTAAAAATAATTGATTAATTGGCTTGATTGGCATTGTTAGCCTCCATTCAAGAAATATTTTTGTATTATTATTATGATGATTGAAGAAAAGGGACAAATAATCTTATTAGTTCACACAACTTTAGTTATCCACCGAAAAACATTTAATTATCTTAGTTAAGAGGAATTAATTCTTCTTACATCCTCCTTAGATCCCTCAATTTTCTATACATATTTAATTGCACACACAAAATTATCTTTACTTATCGTATGTATATAATATTTTTAATTTAAGAGGCAGTCACACATATCTTTTAACCTTCTTTTCAAACAAAACTATTTGTTACACTAAAAATCTGGATTCCTTTTTCCAAATATTGTGATTCAAGAGAAATAACAAGTTAAATTTCTTTTAATTTTGGATGGAAGTTTTCAAAAGAAAAAAAATGTTATACTAGACATATTCAAATTAAATAAATTTTTGGGTCAAATTGTTTTTAATTATATTATATTATAATTTCATAGTTTTTGAAAAAATTATATTAGTGTAAAAATTCTAATTAAGTAAAAATAAAAATTAAACCTTTTAATTTATTAACAATATATTAAGCTTTTAAACTATTAAATATATTTTTATTTTTAAAATTATAATTTAAAGAATCTCAATTAACTATTTTAATTTTTAATTTTATAATTTTGAAGTTAAATATTTTTTATTTTAATAAACGTGGGTTTGATGTTATAAAAATATTTTTGATTTTTATAGTGTATTTTTAAATAAGTAAAGAAGATTTTAAATTAAATTTAAAACTTTAAAATATTAAATTTAACTATCAAAATTATAATATATATCAAAATAGAAAACACATATACACCATTTATGGCATGTATCAAAATTTAAAATTGCATTTACTTACTAAAAATAAAAGAGAGAGTGCCATTGAAATTCAACTAATATTTCTTCTTTAAGTTCTACTATTCTAGAAAATTTTAGATCCGAAATTTAATTATAAATTTTTGAAAAAATAAAATATCGTTTTAGCAGTCAAATAGTAAAGCCTTCAATGCCCTCTTAAATTTTGTGAATGGAGAAGATAGTGCTAAAGAGCTTTGCCTCTATTTAAATGTTGAACTTGATTCGACCCTTAAATTAATTGAAATTTAACGTGATTATAAGTTAAAAGGGATTGTTGTTTGATCTAGATTACACATATCATTCACACCAATTGGATAAAAAAATAGGTTAATATACTAATCCAAACATAGGGGTTAAACTATCTAAGTGAATTGTTTGGAATCGGAAAAATCAAAATAAAGATAAAAATTAGTAGTTGAATCGATTTTATATTTTTTTAATATTTTTAAATTTTATGAATTTATAATTATTTATTTAGTGCTAGTTCATAATCGAACCGGTCAAAATGAAAATTAATAGTCTGATCGGTTCAATCACCAATTCAATTATTAAAATATCATAAAAGTTTGAAAATAGTCATTAAATAAATTTAAGGGTAAACTACACCCAAGGTCACTAAACTAGTAGTAAGTTTAAGCTTTGGTCACTCAACTTCAGAAAGTTACAAAATAGTCATAGAACTATTCGAAAGTTCTCATTTAAGCCATTGAACTATTCAAAAGTTTTTATTTAAGTCATTAGATTGTTAATTTTTTTAAAGTCTAGCTAGTGAGCTTCAAGCAATAATTCAACAATTGGTATAGTGGACAGTACCCATTGATGAGTATAATAATATAACTTAGATCCAAATTGATCCGACAATTAATGTTAAATATTGTAGAAGAAAGCTATTTGAATTTTGAATCGTAAATTCATGATCATTATAAAGAAAAATTTTTAACAACCCAATGACTTGAATGCAAATTTTTGAATAATTTAATAATTATTTTATAACTTTTTAAAGCTGAGTGACTAAAACGTAAACCTACTAATAGTTTAATGACTTTGAATGTAGTTTAATCTAAATAAAATTAGAGCAAAATATCTCAACCGTTAAAAACTTTCTCGATATTTTCAAAAAAACTCCTTAAAAAAGCCACTCTTATCATCTTGTGTCGTCAGATTCAGTTTCGAAAAACAAGCCAAAAACAGGATCTGTTCAACCGAAATTCATAAATTGTCCTTCCCAGCGATCACTGTCATCACCCAAGTAAATGTAGACCCAATTCTTAGGACAAGACAAGGGTATTTTAGGGAATTTGATTAAATAACCAAATCTAACTTCTGAGCCAGTTCACGTTTGGTCTATGTAAAATAAAATATTTATAATAAAACGATAAAAAACAGAAAAGGAAAAATCTCGACGTGCCTATAAGAAGCATGTCACAACGTTGGAAGCTGTAAAAATAGTATAGACTTATTTTGCTTTCTCTATTTAAAAAATGGATAAATTAATCATTACGTTAAATTAAAGAGTAAAGTAAATTTTTTTTGTTAAAATTTCATCCATTTATATTATTCAAAGCTGGCATTGTTGACGATTTCATAATATAGTGACACATAGCGTGCTATATGTACCTCATGTTAATGTATATAGATTTGTTTTTAACCGTAGGAATGAATGAAATTTTAATAAAAGAATCAATTTTTGAATAGAGAACGTAAAATACAATCTAACTACTAGTACAAAACCTCTATAATATTTTTATTATTGAAAATGGATTGATTATTTTAAAAATAAACTATATGAATTTTTTAATTTTATTTATGTAATTAGATTTTTTATATAATTAAAGGTTAATTACATCATACATATTTAAATTTGAAAGTTAAAAAATTAAGATAAATTTAACCCTATTTTTATTGGTTTAGGTATTAATTTATTAATAAACATAAAAAGAAGAAGCTATTGTCTCCTTCCTGCTACATGATGTTCTCTATTACTTCAACAAAATCTTTGCAAGTAATTTGATTTAGCACTTTTTTGAGTGAAATGCTTGGGTTTTTTTTTTTTGTAGATTATGGGTAGAATTGTTCCATTTAAGCTGTGTATGAATTTTGGGTTAGAACACTTATGGTTTTACATTCCTATAATTTAATTACTTGTAGTTTTGTTTGGAGCAAAACCTGAGATCAATTTATTTTCCTATGGCTAGCCTTTAGCTAAAACAAAACGTGGTTTCAAGTATTTTTTAATTTATTCCAAATTAAGTTTTATATGTTCATAATTTTATATGTGCATTATTTCATTTAAAAATATATATAAGACAAAATTGAAATAATTTTTCTTTCAATTAAAATTATAAATTAAAAATAATTTAAAATTATCAATTAATTTTCATTATTAAATATTTAATCCAAATATTTGTTAAGAATAAAGTTATTGTAAATATTAAATAAATGAATATTATTTATTATTTAATAATGATAAATTCATAAATTATCATCATATTCCTAAGAAAAACTCAATGAACCAAACGTAATATTATAATTTTCTCGGATTTTAATTAATATTTTTTAATGTATACAAATTGTTGTAAAGTAGCTTTCCGACATTCAGATTCTTAACAATCAATTATATTTTAAGAAATCATATTCCATTGAAATCATGACATGGAAAAGCATTAAACACTACCTTAAAATTTTAATCAATATTTTTATTAAAGAAATTAAGAGGAAAAAGAAAGAAATCGAGAGGGAGGTGAAATTGAAAATAAATGGAAAAAAAAGTGGCATATGATTTACAACCAAGCCCTCATTGAGGGGTCATTAATTATAATTTCCTTTTTTTCTTTTCGATAACCATTAATAATATTTTCCTAGTAAAATGGAGTGATTAAGGAAACATCTGGTATACACGCGCGGTGGATGTGAGAGTAGGGCTTAAATGAACGACAGAAAACCCTACCAGGGAGATAACTACGTCTACAGACAAAAGCCACATAAAAAAATTTAAAAAAATACAGAAAAAATAAAGTAGAGAGAGAAAGAAGATGAAGGGCACTTTACCACTTTTATATGTTGCACGCATCCATAGCAGAATACAGAAGGAAACCCCATAGTACTACTACTTACAAAGTCTCAAACAACAAGCAAAAAAAAGAAAAGAAAATGGTGTGTTTGTGGTACTAATAAAAAAAAATGGAGTCTTTGAGGTACAAGATGAAGAAGAGGCTAAGCCTTTCATGGTAGGAGTGTTGTTTTTTTTTTTTTTTAGAAAGTTTATCAATAGGAAAGTTTTGGGTTTTGGGTGTTTTTTATTTTTTGGTTGTTCTAGATGAAGGCCATGCCCCTATCCTTTGAGGAATTTCAAGGGAAGGGGGCTTTAGATTTTTCTTCTTCAACATCATCTTGTTCAGATTCATCACTGTTATTACAACACCAGCATCAACACCACCAAAAAGAAGGGAAGTGGCAGAACAAGGGAGGAGATTGTTGCTATGTGGGCAGTGAGCCCATTGATAATAATAATAAGACCAGAAGAAAAAGAAGTCCAAGTCCTTCTTCAACACTGTCTTCTTCTCTCGGCGGTGGAGGCAGCGGTGGTGGTGCCTCCACGGATACAGCCGGTGTGGCAGCCACCACCACTGTTGTCTCTGCCACCACCAATACAAGCCAGTCCTTGGATGTAGGAAAATGTGGTTTAGGTATGGAAGATTGGGAGAGTGTTTTGTCTGGTTCTCCTAATCAAGACCAGTCCATTTTGAGGTTAATTATGGGTGATATTGATGACCCTTCCATGGGGTTAAACAAGATTCTTCAACCACCAAGTGGCGGCGGCGGTGGTGGGTCGGAAAATATGGAGTTCAATGCTGGTTTTGGTATGGTGGACCATGGTTTCGGGTTCGATTCCATTACTAGTAGCGTTAGCTTGATCAACAACGTCGACCCTCCTATAAGCTGCTCTGATTTTCCGGTGACATCAAATCCGCCGAGTCTTTTGCCGCCTCCTCCGCCGGGTGTATTTCCACAACAGCAATCACACCTTCAGGTTATGGATGAAAAGCCACAGATTTTCAATCCGCAGATGATAATAAACCAGAATCAAGCTCGGTTTACACAAAACCCGACCATGTTCTTACCCCTTTCGTATGCTCAATTGCAAGAGCATAGCCTTTTATCGCCTCCGCCGCCGAAGCGATTCAACTCCGGTGGACCGTTTTCGGGTTCGGGACCGGAGCTTTATCTAAGGCGTCAACAGCAACAACAGATCCAAATGCTTCAGCAAAGGCCAATTACAGGGAAACCGAAAATCGTTACGGATGATCTGGCGAACCAGCAGCTTCAGCAGGCGATAATTGATCAATTAATTCAGGCCGCAGAGCTGATCGAAACCGGTGATCCGGTACTCGCGCAAGGGATATTGGCGCGGCTCAATCACCAGCTCTCCCCTGTAGGTAAGCCCTTTATAAGAGCTGCTTTCTACTTCAAGGAGGCCTTACAATTATTACTTCCTTTGAACACTAGCAATACATCAGTTATGTCCAATTATAACATGATATTCAAGATTGGTGCTTACAAATCGTTCTCCGAGATATCTCCGATCGTTCAGTTCGCGAATTTTACTTGCAATCAAGCGTTACTCGAGGTTTTCGAAGGGTGTAATAGGGTTCATATAATCGATTTCGATGTTGGTTATGGTGGACAATGGGCTTCTTTGATACAAGAACTTGTTTTAAGAAATGGTGGTGCACCTTCTATGAAAATCACTGCCTTTGCTTCACCTTCAAGTCATGATGATATCGAACTCGGCTTCACAATCGAAAACCTTAAGCATTATGCTAGTGAAATCAACATGGATTTTGATATCGAAATCATGAGCCTTGAGGCCTTGAATTCGGGTTCTTGGCCGTTGCCTTTGCACTTGGGTGAAAACGAAGCGATTGCTGTTAATCTCCCGATCGGTTCATTTTCCAATTACCCTTCAATCTTGCCCTTGGTCCTTCGTTTTGTCAAGCAGTTATCGCCCAAGATTGTTGTCTCGTTAGACCGAGGTTGTGACAGAACTGATGTCCCGTTCCCTCACCATATAATCCATGCACTCCAATCGTATTCCGGCCTCCTCGAGTCCCTTGATGCGGTGAACATGAACCTTGATGCCTTGGAAAAGATTGAAAGGTTCTTCCTTCAACCAAGCATTGAAAAAATCGTGTTGGGTCGACATCGGTCTCTTGAAAGAAGACCTCCATGGAGGAGTTTGTTTATACAATCCGGATTCTCTCCATTAACTTTCAGTAACTTCACCGAGTCTCAAGCCGAGTGTTTGATTCAACGAACTCCGATTAGAGGTTTCCACGTCGAGAAGAGGCAGTCATCGCTCGTTCTTTGTTGGCAGAGACGTGAACTAATCGCCGCTTCAGCTTGGAGGTGCTGATAATGATACCCGGTTTTCGCCCGTAACTTAATGCATTTTTAGTTTCTGATATCTTTGTTTTCCTTGAAATTTTTGTTTTGCCTGTGATTCTCTTAAAAAGCTAATTGTCTATTATGTACCATTAGGTCCCTATTGTTTCAAATCAAAAACCAAAAACATTTTAGCTAAAAACTGTATGGCTATGTACAGCTTACTTCCGATGTGGGAATCAACTGTTTTGGGTTCTTTTTACTCTCTAAGTTGTCCTTTGTTGTACACTTGAACAACCAAGGCAAAAAACAAGATTATGGGTAAAGAACCGAATGAATTGTTGCTACAAATTTGATTATTTATGTTATATGGATTTTATGGCGCAGCAGTTCCATAAAGGTTTGGTTTTTATATCAGCATCCCTTCAAACATTATGTAGGTTTTTGTACGCATTATATTTTGTTTCTATTTTTTTATGTTAGATGAAAAATAAATTGAGATGATTTTTTCTTAAACCCAAATGAAAATATTTTTAATCCCTCTGTTAATATGATCACATGGGTGTTGTACCATTGGACCCCTACATGATTAGTTTATAAAACTCATTGCTTTATTATAGAAAAAAGAAAAAACACAATGATATAAATTAATGATAAAAGCCATGTTGCATGTGAGCAGAGGAGAAAAAACACAGAAAAAAATGGGTGATTAAATTAAGTCCTATTTGTAGAATTATTAATACATAATTTATTTATTTAAAGTGTTAATTGGAGTTTGGGGTCAATGTTGAAGATGGTGACAAGCCGACAGACAGTCAGGCGATAGTTTAGTTAGTGAGTCTGATCTTAAGCAATGATTAAGACATGAGAGGATTAAAATGTAATTTTATGTGAAATTTTACCCAACTCAATCCATCCCTCCAAGTTGTCTTGGACAACAATTCAAAAATTTTAATTATCTTATAATGTAAAAAGAGGTTAATTATACCCAAAGTCACTAAAATATTTTAGCCACTCAACTTAAAAAAATTACAAAATAGTTACTAATCAGGAAACTTTACTGAAGTGTACAAATTACACGTGGACTGCTTTTGAAATCATCGAATCATCAAAATTCATAGAAGCTCAATCAAACGGAGGTGACTGATTGTCTGAATGGTGCCACAAATGTGGGGGATAGTGAGAATGTTAAATTCTTTGGCAGGTCCTTGTATTATTTATTGAATACTAAATTAGTCCTTCTAATTGATCTTCATTTTCTTCTCCTTTACTCTTTGTTTTTTTTTTAAAGTTTTCTCCAATTGAGTCTCTCTCCCTAACTTAATATTGAAAAACGTTTCGAGTATCAACTTCAACACTTTCATAGCTCATTTCAAGCTCGAACATCTCATAACCAACCCAACTTCAAAGACGATTAACTTTTGAAATAGGTAATTTAATCATCGTACAATTAATTTATCAATGTTCACAAAATTATCAATTTTTTTTAAAAAAATTAAATATAGAAAATAAAAATGATTATTTTTATTGTGTAATGACTAATTTGCTTCGGGCTTATAGTAAAAGGACCCATAAGGGAATTTAACCAATGGAGGAGGCCTAAAAGAATGAAAGGCCATGATCTTGCGTTCGGACACGTACCGAAAATATATAACAAGACCTAGCTTGATGATGTCAGCTCATCGTATGCATGTATGAGGCGAACAAAAGGTAGTAATCCGGAAGGCTAGAATTGAATTATAATTTTTTGAGATATTAAAATATAATTTTATCATGTATGATTTTATTATTTTAAAGGGTTAAAAATAATTTAATTATACATTAATTTATAATTTAATCCATCATTAACGGACTGTATAGTATTTTTTTCTATTTTTAGGGGCAATGTCCCGTATTTACATTTTTTTTGAGATTTATTTTGATTATTAGTCCCACAGTTTATTTTAATGATGGATTCTTATGGTAGAAATTATCTATTAGGATGGTCTTAAAAGAAAATTTTCCCACCATAGAATTAATTTGTCATTCATGGGAAATTGTGCTTCGCGTCCCAAACATCATAGGTGGATTTAGGGGGCTGGCAAGGGCCGGCTCTCTTAAAATGTAAAATTTTTATTTAGGCCCTTAAATTTTTTAAAAAAATTTAAATTAGTAAAAGTAAAATTACACTTTGCCCCCCTTAAAGTTATAAAAAATTTGATTTAATCTTTTAAAAATTATAAAGATATAGACTATAAAAAATTAAAATTTCATTCGGCCCCTTAATAGTTTGTTCTGGTTCGCCCCTGCCAAACATTGCTTATATAATCCTATACGCATACATATTGATTTCAACTACATTGATATTGGGTTTTTATTGTCGGTATTTCCATTTTTTAAACTTGAGAAAACTCCCGAATTAAAAGAAATCTAGGTTTTACTTTCAACGGTATCCTATGACAAATTTGAAGTCGAGCCAAGTTAAATCTTTAAATAGGGTATTTTTGATATTGTTTTCTTTGTTTATAAGATTTAAAGTTGAGACGTTCCTTAAATAATATTAAATTTCTTATCACTCGATTCAATAAGTTTCGATGATCTATGACTTTAATGCAAGCAGTTAAAATACAAGGTGAAATCAATGTATCACCCCAACATTTTGCATTTGAAAGTGCAATGTGCACTGTTATTAAACCAACACTTGTGGTTTTTTGAATTAGTATTTGTCAAACCTACAGCATACCAACTTAATTAACTCATTGAAAATCTTATAGATTGGTTGAGTATGTTTAATCACGTTTTTTCTTCTCGGCTGATGAAAAGTTAAGAAGAAGAAACAAATTGGTTTTGTTGTTGCTCTAAAAACCACGACTGGGGAAAAAGCATTGAAGGAGCAGAAAGAATATTTTTTCATCCTTATCCATATATTGGAATCATTTTGAGGGGTTAAGGGATGTCTTAAGTACATTGTTGGAAACCTTGCCCTCCATAAACTAGAGCCAATCCCAATTTTGTTCTTTTTAGCCCGATTCTTTCGATAAGTTTTTCTAGAACAGAACTGTAGTTTTAATCAGAATAAATTATTAATCGGAATAGATCCACACAATAAGACTCAAATTTAATCGCTCAAAATCTCAATGAATTGTTGGGGATATAAAAGTAGCTTTTAACAAGTTAAAAAAACAAGCATTTGGTGCATGGAGACTAGAGGTAAGTGGTCCATTGGGGGAAAAGGGAAAGAACATAAGCAAAATGCAAAGGAAAGTGGCTTTGCCCTTATCATAAATTTTTACCCCCATGGAATGGACCTGCCATTGTAAATTCCTTTAGTCACCTCAACAGTTGAAAGCAGATTCCATGGAAATTGAAAAAGAGAGAAAGACCTCAGGTTTGAGCTAAGGCATCTTCTTGATATGGAAGCCCATTTATAAAAGTTGTACACTTTTAATTTATTTTTTTTTGTTTCTTTGAAGCTCTAATAATAATAATATATATAAAAAAATCAACCTTCCATTGAAAAAGTATAATGATAAACAACTTTTCATTGTGGAATTGAAGGTAAGCTCTTTTGTGTTGGTGAAGCCTCCTTGGAGTGAGGGATTCAGTTATATACACACATATATTATATAGTTTTTAACAACAATGATATATGCTAAAGGCTAGCTAGACATATTTGCCAGCTTTTCCTCTTCAAAAACATCTTTGTTGGGGTCGGATCCTTGTATAACTTCCAGTTTTTATAGGTCTAATTTTGCTATCCGTCCTTGTATCCTTTGAACTTTTGAAATTTAGTCCCTTTGTTTGATTTAAAAATTAAAATTCAGTTGATAGCATAGGTGAATTTAAGGGGATAGGCAGGGGCTTGGCCCCTTCCTTCCCCCAAATGAAAAAAATTGTGATTCAACCCCTTTGTAAATGATTAAATTACAAATTAATATATGGTAAAATTACATTTGGCTCTTCAAAAAAAAAGTCTATTGAATCCCTTACAAAATGATCAAATAATAAAATTAATACATGATAAAATCATATTATTCATTGTCTTCTTTTAAATTTGAATATGCGTGATCAATTGAATTTTCATTTTTAATTTAAACCTTTGGATATTAGAATTTCACATCAGGGGCAAAGCCAGAAATTTTTTTTGGGGGGACGTAATTAAATTGCATATTTTTACAATAGTAAAAATGCAATTCCACCATTTTAATAGTCTATATCTTTACAGTTTTTAAAGGATTAAACCAAACTTTTATCATTTTTGGGGGGCAAAGTACAATTTTCTCATTACTAATTTAAAATTTTATAAATTATAAAGGGCCTAAATAGAAAATTTTTCATTTCAGGGAGGTAAGAGCCCCTGCCAGCCCCCTGGCTTTGCCACTATTCCATATATTCAATTTTAACGAAAGTTCATTAACAATCTTATCAATTAAACCCTAATTTTCTAATCAAACAAATTAGAAGAATCAAATTCTTTGAATTAAAAATAGAGACTAAATTTCACAATTTTAAAAAAATACAGGGATTGACTGCAAAATTATACTTTTTTTTATATGGTATAGCCATAGAAAACCACCTTGGGTCCATTTGCATGGGTAAAGAATATAAAAAAGGTTCAAAAGAACACACACACACCCAATTTCAATAACACTTTTTGAGGTGACCTAAGCTAATTATTGATTATCATGCATCGGAAATTGCTAACAATCTTGTTTAGATTAGGCTAAAACAAAGTTTATGAAAGTTAATCACAAGAATTATACTATACCATGCTATCCCCTTATAATTAAAAAAAAAAAAAACTTAATCATGATTCTCATATATATCATCATCAACTATATATATGTGTATGTACTTTTTATGATTCTAAGTGATAATTTGATTAAATTCTTTGGTATTTTACGTTGTCATGCTAGAAACATGCACATTACTATAACGTATATGGTATAGGATAAGCTGTAAAGAAGAGGGCAGCCACCTTTAGGGATGCTTCTTGATGTTCTCTTAGCAATGAAGCAATCTCTTGATGTGTGTATCATGTGTACCACATTAATTAACCTTTATTGTTAGTTCTAGTTTATGATCAATTAATTAACATGATTAATTAGTATTTAATGAAGGACCCCCACAATTTATGAAACCAAAATTTAATAACACTAAGGGTAACTTTGGGTTTAAGGAATGTAAGACTATTTTCGGTAATAGTATTATTGGAATGGGAGATTACTTGGTACATTATTGAGTAGGTTACATTACCTACTTGTTAATGGTGAAGCAAAAAAAAAAAAAAAAAAAAAAATTGGAGGGGCCAAAATTAAATTATATTTTTATAAGAACTAAAATATAATTTCATCATTGTATTAGTTAATATATATATAATTTTTAAAGGATTAAATCAAAATTTTATCATTTTTAGAAGGGCCAAAGTGTAATTTTACTATGTATTAACCTATAATTTTATACATTTTAGAAGGTATAAACTACAATCTTCCCATTTTAGGGGGGCAAGGCCCTTGCTTGCCCTCCCTTGGCAACGCCCTTGCTGCTTGGTTCATTTGGCTGGGAGGTATAATTCTAGTGTATGATTGGCAAAATGTAAGATATAGTCGTTGTTTTTTTTTTTTTAAATAAGTTTAGTTATTTTCATATTTTTTAGTCACAAATGATTTCATAGAATTACGATAACTTATGAAATTTAATTATCTTAATTTTAATATTTAAATTCAACTATTGAACTTTAGTTTTTTTATTTGAACAATTGAACCCAATTACAATAATTTATTTATATGACCTGTTAATTGTTTATTTTAGAGAATTTGGTAGCTTTTATTGTGAAATCGGAAGTTAAACCAAAATTTTCACAAAAATCAAATATATACAAATTTATATTAAAACTTGCAATGTACTCTAATAAAAAATAATAAATTTTGAACAGAATTACACTTTATTTTTGCAAAGTAAAAAAATGAAATTGATTAAAATAATAAAATAATCGTCAAAATTGTATAAAATTTTAAATTTCGTCTAGAATGTAAAATTATATAAGGATTATATCATATGTTTCAGGATCTATATATTATTGAGATTGTGAAATTATTATGTAACACCTCAAACCCAACTTAGATGTTATGGTCAGATCTTGAAAGTTACAATACCCACTTAAAAACAACAAATTATTTTCTTTCAAAAACATTGTATATTATCGTGTTGATAATTTTGCAGAAAACACGTTTCAGTTCATTCCTAGAAAACTTAGTCGTTGCCAAATAAGTGTTTAAACAAAAGAACATTCACCAATAACAACCAATTTAAACATGCATATTAATTTTACTTATTTTATCTTTTTGAAATCCCAATAGCTTATTTTGCTTTGCAGTGGAAAAATCCATAACTTATTTTATTTTGAAAATCAAACATTTAACTTTGATTAGCAGAAATCAGACAAATTATTTAAATGATTTAACTAATATCCTACAGAAAACTAAAAACCGAAAATAAAGTCCCAAAATTAGTTCAAAGGTTCAAAAGTCTTGAAATTTTAATTAATAATTAAATTAAACCATCTTATGCGAGGAAAACCCAATCCAAGCTGTCGAGACGCTGCCGATCCCTAATTTTGCAGATTACTTGAAGAGATAAAGTAAATGAGTGAGCTATGAAGTTCAGTGTGCGATTTAACTCAAGCATAAGTACAGATAATGTAATAACCATATTAGAATATCACAGAGAATTTTATAATGATCGATTGAGCAAAACTGAGAATGCATGATTATGTCAATACAGTATTTTTCAAAAAAAAAATATAATGCAGATTTTTCAAAAATTTCCTACCCAACTCCGCTACACACCAAATAGAGTTCCCCAATACTCATCCATCCAAAACACACCAACAGATAATTGTGGCCAATGCCATCAGAGTCGTAGATAAACTGCTAGAACAAATATATGTGGTTAAACCACTAGATAGTGCAGGTCATTAAACTACCAGAACTTCCTCCTTACTATATCATTCGCACCCCATACAATGTGACATGGCACGCAAATACAGAATTAGAACAGTTAGCAAGTTGATCATGCAACCTTATAATAAACAAAAATCAATAGACATAAAACTCCATACTTTACAAAACAAAAGAATCAAATTCAATAATCACAAATCAATTTCGCCATAATGTCACATGCTACTAATACTATATAGATCACATATATATACAATTTATTCAGAAAATATACACACATAACAGAACAAAAGATTACATTGATCGATCAATCATAAATATCATTCGTCAGAGTCTATGTAATCATTGACCTCAAATATGCAATCCAAAACTCAACCCTAATTAAACTTATTCAAAATGGGCCCACATGCCCATGTGGCCCACACACCCTACCTGGCACAACCCGTGTGGGCCACACAGCCGAACACATGCCCTTTTGGCTCACATGGCTTGCCACACGACTAGAAACAAAATCGTGTAGCATCGACAATTTCGGTTTTTCACTGTTTTACGAAATTTTGAGTTAGCGCCACACACCTGAATACTTTCGGGATGTTGACAGAACAGCAACATACCAAAATTTGCCCATATGGCATCCACAATTAAACAAGTAATGATCACTTAAAAAGATTCAACCCTAACTTCCCTAGCATTCGACCAATAGCAATAAGGCACTCGACCCTTTGTGAACTAAATTTTCGCAACCAGCCCCTAAACTTGGGCGTTAGAAACTTACCCTAGAAAAGAAGATTATCGAATTCAACTCATTGGAGGAATATGCATCACAACCTTTACCTAAACAGAATTACACGAAAGAAAACGATCAAAATCTCCATAACTGAACTCAACCATCTATCACAGCCTTCTTAGAAAAACCAAAATATAATAGCACCCTAAACGAATAATGCTTTATAAAAGAAAAGAAAAAACGACGATCATACCAACTCTCTTATCTCACACAACCAGTAACAAATCCAGAAGAAGCGACGACACCAGTCAGAATAGTAACAAAATAGAAGACAAAAGGAGCGACAAAAGAAAAATCAAAGGGACTAATGTGAAGAATACAAAGAAAAATGTGAGAGAGATGAAAAAGTAAAAAGAAAATTCCCAGTAACCAAAGAGAAAAACAGACGTGCAAGCAAAATGGAGAAAGTGGAAAATGGGGAGTTGGGAAAGTGAGGAATGGCAAAAACAAAGGGTAAGCTAAGGCCTTACTATTGAACTAGTAAACTTATTCTTGCCAGCAAATTAACAAAAATTAAAGATAACCCTTACGAACCAAATCAGGTATGGAATCAAAATTAATAAAGAATTTTCTAAGGAAAAAAATTGAACACAGAACCTCAAGCACACAACTTAAACACTTAACCACTGAATCAAATTAATTTACTTACCACGATTCCTACAACGTTAATTCAAAAACAATACGTGACCACTCTTGGTTCACTAACCCAAATTCTACTAACCTAATTTTTATTATGTGACATACCATCTCAAGGAAATGCTTGAAATGCAAACGTAATAATATTACATTACCAAACAAATATAAAAGTTTAAAATGTCATAGGTCATTGTATTTGTCACAAATTTGAAATGTTATCCCAATACTTTTATTTTTAAGAATTTAGTTATTTTACTTTTTATTTAAATATTCAGGCTCAACTATTAATATTTTTAAAATTATTTTATTAAATTAAAGTTCATTATAATGTCAGTTTTTAATTACATGACTATCGAGTTAGTATTTTTTTCAAAATATCACATCAACAAATTTAACAATATTAATAAGTAGACTTAAATTTTCAAATATAAAAAATAAGAAACTAAATTTCTAAAATAAAAATACAAAATTTAAATTTAAGTTTATTACATATTTTAACCAATATAAAATTTCGCAATCCAGTAGGATGATTTTGTTTTCATAATGCTCATGGTTTTAATTCTCCAACATTTTGGAAGAGAGAGAGAGAGAGAGGGAATAGAAGAAAGTGACAATTAGTTGAGCTACATATAGAACACAATGATTGCAGCCTTTTTAACTATTTGGCATACTAAAATTAATAGATTAAAAATATAATATAAATATCAATTGAGTCTTAATTTAATTAATATCATTAATGTTATTCGTGTGAAAGGTTGTAGAGAGGTTATAGACCATCGTAAATATTGTATTATTATATATATGTAAAAAGACAAATGGACCTAAAGCCAAAAAAACCCTTGTGAGCATCCAAGGCAAACATAAAAAAGCAAAGGGCAATAAGAGGTATTCACATTGTTGGTTTTCAAAGGTGGGGTTTACCAATATGGGGATTATGTTCCATACCTCTAGTCATCTAACGTTGATTCTGATGGCAATTGTTTTATAAGTTTATCCAACAATACTTGAACTTCATTTGAAGTGCTCAAGACTCTGCTTGCCCTATGCCATCACCGTTGATTAAAAATGTCTAATTTGGAATTTTATAAATAAAAATCGGATTTTTACTCTCTCTTAGTAAATAATAGAAAAACAAATAAAATTGGAGTCTGTAAAAGAAAACTTTAAAAGATGCTTGGCCACCATATCTTCTCCTAACACTTTATTATTTTGCCTACATTGTTTTCTATTTATCATCTTCCTTTGTTCATTTTTCTTTCTACAAATTTCTTTTTTAAGCCAGCTTAAAAACAACGCGTTCATTGCGTCCCACACAAATTTCTTTGTATATTTCTGATTTTTTCCCCTTTATATACCAAAAACTAAAAAGTAAGCACTCAATTGCTTTGTCAAAAGCCATTTATGGTAGGACCTCCATTAAAGAACACGACACCTTAATTTGCCCCCCTCCCCCCTTTCCTTTTATTTCTCTCTCTCTCTCTCTCTCTCTCTCTCTCTTCATATTCAAGTCTTCCCCTTTCTTCTACCTCTAGAATTTTGGGTGCTTCAAATTTTGGAGTGTACTTTTTTTTTATTTTTCTTTTGAAGTTTATTCTTAGATGAATGCCATACCCCTATCCTTTGAGGAATTTCAAGGGAAGGGGGCTTTAGATTTTGCTTCTTCAACTTCATCTTATTCCAATTCATCACTGTTATTACAACACCAGCAACAGAAAAAGTGGCAAAACAACGAGGAAAGTTGTTGCTATGTGGGATTTGATCCCACATCTACAAGAAGCCCGAGTCCACCAACGTCTTCATCAACACTGTCTTCCTCATTCGACGGAGGCAGCGGTGGTGCCTCCACGGACAGCAGCGGCGTGGCAGAAACAGTAACTGTCTCCAAAGGTAAAAGTCAGTCTTTTGATATAGGGACGGGAAAATGTGGTTTAAATATGGAGGATTGGGAGAATGACCAATCCATTTTGAGACTAATTATGGGTGATGTTGATGACCCTTCTTTGGGGTTAAACAAGATTCTTCAACCACCAAGTGGCAGCTGCAGCGGTGGTGGGTCTTCGGAAAATATAGAGTTTAATGCTGGTTTTGGTATGGTCGATCATAGTTTCGGGTTCGACTCCATTACTAGTAGTGTTAGCTTGATGAACAATGATATGGTTTCGTGTTTGAATCCTGTATTTGACCAAAACCAGGCCGAGTTCACCCAGAACCCGGTTATGTTATTCCCTTCGTATGCTGCTGAAATGCAGGAACATAATCTTTTGTCACCACCACCGCCGAAGAGATTCAATTCCGGCACAAGTGGACCGAATTATCAAGTACCGAAAGTTCAGTTTTCGGGTTCGGGACCGGAGCATTATCTCCAGCGTCAACAATTGCTTCATCAAAGGCCAACCACGCCGAAGATAGTGACTGATGAAATGGCGAACCAACAGCTTCAGCAGGCAATAATAGACCAATTAATTCAGGCCGCAGAGCTGATCGAAACCGGTGATCCGGTACTCGCGCAAGGGATATTGGCGCGGCTCAATCACCAGCTCTCCCCTGTAGGTAAGCCCTTTATAAGGGCTGCTTTCTACTTTAAGGAGGCCTTACAATTACTCCTTCGTTTCAACACTACCAACACTTCAACTTTGTATACTACCAATATTATTTTCAAGATCGCTGCTTACAAATCGTTCTCTGAGATATCTCCGACCATTCAATTCATGAATTTCACTTGTAATCAAGCGATTCTCGAGGTTTTCGAAGGGTGTAATCGAGTTCACATAATCGATTTTGATATCGGATATGGTGGACAATGGGCTTCTTTGATGCAAGAACTTGTTTTAAGAAATGGCGGTGCACCTTGTATGAAAATTACTGTGTTTGCTTGTCTAACAAGTTACGATGAATTCGAACTCAGATTCACAATCGAGAATCTTAAGCATTTTGCTAATGAAATCAACATGGGTTTCGATATCGAAATCGTTAGCCTCGAGGCATTGAATTCGTGTTCTTGGTATTCATTGCCCCTGCATTTCAGTGAAAACGAAACGATTGCTGTTAATCTACCGATCGGTTCTTTTTCCAATTACCCTTCAACTCTCCCGTTGATCCTCCGTTTCGTGAAGCAATTATCACCCAAAATCGTTGTCTCGTCTGACCGTGGCTGTGACCGAACCGATGTTCCGTTCCCTCACCACATAATCCATGCACTCCAATCATATTCCGGCCTACTCGAATCCCTCGACGCGGTGAACATGAACCTCAATGCGTTGGAAAAGATTGAAAGGTTCTTCCTTCAACCAAGCATTGAAAAAATCGTGTTAGGTCGACATCGGTCCCTCGAAAGAAGACCTCCATGGAGGAGTTTGTTTATACAATTCGGATTTTCACCATTAACATTCAGTAACTTCACTGAATCACAAGCTGAATGTTTGGTTCAAAGAACACCAATTCGAGGTTTCCATGTCGAAAAAAGACAATCGGCACTTGTTCTTTGTTGGCAAAGGAGAGAATTAATTGCTGCTTCAGCTTGGAGATGCTGATAACCACCATTGTAGGTGCTTCATAACTTTATTGGTTATTATTATTATTATTTGTTGCCTTGTCTGTGTTCTATCAAGAAACCGAACATGTTTAGCATTTGTATGGCTTTTGTACAGCTTACTTCGGATGTGGGTATAACTGGTTTGGTTCTTTTCTTTCATTTGGCTAAGTTGCTATTGTTAGTTATACAGTTAACAACAAAGGCGAAACAAAGTTATGTTAATGGAGAACTTAATTCAATCTTTGTCAATTTGCTTGTTCATGTCATCAATTCTCTCACAATTACACATTCAAATCCACTAAAATTGTTGTTCAATGCAGCACTAAATTGTGGTAAAACTACCATGGAAATTCATATATTAGAAATCAGATTGCATGTTCTCTTTCTACTAAAAAACTTGATAAATTGGTTCATAGGTGTTAGATCAAAAGATAAACTGATCTTTTTGTTAAAATTTTTATTTATTTCTACTGTTAAAAACTAGTCTCTGGACATCAGTATGATGTACACATGGTATTTCACATGTCATTGTTTGGTTATTTCGTTAGCTACACTAGTTTTTAATTGCACAATTGGATAAAAATTTTAATAGAAAGAATCAATTTTCTCTTTGGTATAACATAAATAGATTAATTTATTTGTTTTTTTAATAAAACGAACAAAATGTAATTTAACTTTTAATATAAGGACTTTTGTAATACTTTTACCATTAACTTGTCTATTATTATTTTTTGCAAATTCCCCTTTTATCATGTTTTTGGTTGGATAATAACTGTTGACACCATTTTTTTTGTAAAAACGGGGTCGACTTGGATTTTAAAAATGAAAACGAATATGGGAGTTGCCACCAATCCTTTTTGATAAGGTGTGATCGGGCCACATTGAAAATTAGTTGTTTTTAATAAACAATTTAATTTTATTAAAACAACGATTTTGGTCCACGAAATTCAGAAAAACGGGTTCGGGAGTCGATTACGTACGAGGAAGGATTAGCACCCTCGTAACGCCCAAAATTGGTACCTAGTTGATTAACAAATGTCTTAGTGTCGAAAATTGAAAACTTTAAAGAGATTTGAAATACGATCCTTGTATTAAAAACTTGTATAAATCAAATTACATGTTAAGACCCTCTCATTTCGGAGAGAGAAAATGTCACACCCAATGAGTTAGGGCATGATATTTCACATCCTCAAAAATGAGCTTGTCCTTAAAAAACTCATGCAACAAAATTCAAAAGGATATTCAATTGTTTAAATCAGATGAAGAAATCGCAGCCCAATACGTTAGGGCACAATTTCTCAAAATTCTAAACATTGAATATTACCTTTATTATTTTTTAGAAAAAAATTCTTATCTCGAGAAAACAACGTGTCATATCCAATGCGTTAGGACACAACGTATTGAATTCTCGATAATGAGCTTTTTATTTATGTTTTTAATTAAAGAGCATTCTCGATTATTTAAATTCAATGAAAAAATTGGAACCCAATGCGTTAGGGGCTCAATCCTCTCGAAGATCCCAAATACAAAAGATTGCTTTTATTTTCAAAATTTTCTTTTTTACGAATCTGGGTAAAAATTGATGCAATGGAATAACAATTATGATAATGTAAATAAAAATAATATGGGCAAAAACAAAAAGATAAATAAATAAGAATACAAATATATAAAAAAATCAATCATTATTACACAATAACAAGTAATAAACAAATAAAATGAAAGCATTAAAAAATAATGATAATAATAATGGATATGTAAATAAATAAATAAATGTCGAGTAAAACAATAATAGCAATAATGAAAATAAATAAAATTATAAAATATATGTGTATAAATACAACAAAGTTTAATATATATATATATATATAAACAAGTAAATAATGATATTGTATATATATGTTTAAAAATATATTAAAAATATGTATGTATATATGTATATATAAATTATAAAGTATATATAAAAAATATAAGTACGTACATATATAAAAATTAAAAATATGTAAGTATGTATATATATGTAAGTATGTATATATATAACAAAATCAAAAACGGTATAAATGGGTAAATAATAATAATAATAAGGTAAGTAATAATAATAATAATAATAATAATAATAATAAAACTAATTATTTTAATAATAATAATAATAAATAACAATAACGAGACTAAATTGAAAATAAAACAAAATCCCAGGGGAGAAATCAAAAATAAAATAAGGCAAAGGATTAATTTGTGATGTGCGCGAAAGGAGGGGACCAAAAAGAAAATATCCCGCCCTTCAAAACGCATCACTTTACGCGGGACTAAAATGAAACAAAAATAAAATTATGCGGCTAAATTGAAATAAAAGAAAAGAAAAGAAAAATGGGCAAATTGCAACGCGTTGCAAAAGCAGAGGGACCGCGTGCGCAAATATCCCTTTTTAAAAAAACACGCGGATCCCTCCCAGGGTCGGGTCACTGCGCGGGTCAGGGCCAAAACGGTGCCGTTTTGATACCTATGCGCACAGGCCAAAACGACGTCGTTTGGCCTTGCTATATAAATCACTTTTTTTTTAAAACCCTCATTTTTACTTTCACTTAAAAAAAAAACAAAGAAAACCTCTCAACCCCTTTCTCCCTCTCTCCGCTTCCAGGAAAAGGTCCAGCCGTTGGCCACTGTGGCAACCGCCGGTCGTCGGTGACGGCGCCGCCACCCACGGTGGCCGGAAAACCCAAAATTTTTTATTTTTAGCCCGTTTTAAGCCTAGATTTTAGATCAAGGAGGCAAATGCCTAAAAAAGGGAAAAAGAATGGAAAAGGTTCTACCTTTAGCCTTCTCTACCGATTTCAACACCGGAGAAAGTGTCCGACGGCGAGTCACGAAGCAACACAGGTGAGTCTCTTTCCCTTTTTTCCCTTTTTCTTATTATTTAATGTGTAAAAAAAATAAAAACAAAAACAAAATAAAAAGGATAAAAACAAGAATCGAACTAGAAAGCAAAAGAAATCACCTCTCAAATCTATTCTGTTTTCGGTTTTTTTATTAATGTTCATAAGAAAAAAGAAAAAAAGAAGGAAAACTACATTTTCATCTGGCCTTTATAGCCTGATTTTACATATTATTTTTATCTATTTCTACTGTTTGTTGTTGCGTGTTTGTTTCTCACTTTGCAGGTCTATCAGCGGGTGGCAGAGAGTAGGTGGGGGCGGTGCAAGTGGCGCAGCAGAGGCGATGATGGGGCTGGCGGCTCACCTGCATTAAAGACTAGGGTTCTGAAACCCTAGTTTTTTTATTCGGGTTTGGGCCACATTTTTATGTTTGGGCCACTGGTTTATTTATTGGGCCCTGGCAAATGGGCTTGTACAATAACCGTTCAACTGAAAAAAAGCTTATTAAGACATATTTCTGTTAGCTTTTCCAAATAATTTTTGTCCTTTCAAGATAAAATCACAATTATTGGAGTGTTTATGGGTGTGTTAACAATATGGTTGTCTGAATTGGATCTGATCGATTGGTATATCAATCCTAATAATAGGTTTGAATATATTTTCAAATGAAATCGATTGAACCAGGATTGAATTAAAAATCGGTAATCTGATCGATTTGATCACCTATCTAGTTTTTAAAATCATGGTTAACGAGGGTAAATATTTATTGGTTTAATTATGAATTCTATCTTTTTACTTTATGAAAAGGGGTAATATAATTTTTGGCCCCTGAATTTGGCAACTAGGTCCACTTTGATACATATACTTTTTTTAGTCCACTTTGGTCCTTGAATTTGACAATTAGATCAATTCTGGTCCTTGAACTTGGATTCTATTCCGTCAAAATTTGATGATGTGATCAAAATTACTGACACACGATCAATAGGATGGATCGAGAATTGATTGATATAACAATCCAAACAAATGGGTTGAATTGATTGTCTCAGAAACTGCTTAAAATTGATAAAAATCGAAAACCAAGACAAAATCGACAGTTAAACACGTTAAACTGATTTAATAAAAAAATTATTTTTAGATTTTATGAATTATTAAATATTTATTTAATCATTGTTGGTCAGACGGTCAAATTAATTGAATTGGAAATCAGTGGTCTAATATGTTCAACCATCGGTCCAATTATTAAAAAACTAAATATAACACTATGATCTTACAACACATTATCTCTTAAAAATTTTTATATATATTTTTAATTTTCAAGTGATGATGTGACACAATCAAAGTGCCACATCATCAAATTTTTATATTTTTCAAGTTCAAGGACCAAAATGGATCTAGTTATCAAGTTCAGGTGTCAAAGTGGACCAGAGAAAAGTATATATATCACAGTGAACCTAGTTGTAAAGTTTAAAGGGCAAAAATTATATTATCCCTTTGAAATTGAGAAACTAATCATTCTATTTTTATTTGTTCGAATTTGACCATTGCAATTGGAATCGAGAAGTTTATATAGCTGGTAAATATATGAACTTAAACCAATTATTTTTATTAATTTGTTGTATATAAATTACTAAATTTATTTATTTTATTAATTTCTTGTTGAATTGTTGATTTTCAAGTTAGAATAAGATTTAATAGAATTACCCTAACCTTAGTATTTAACTCATTAACTAAAAGTGTTCACCTCATACTCAGGTCGTGGGATCAAATCACAGAATTTATCTACTAACAATGTGTGACAATGATTTCCTCCAGTAAATAATATGTAAATTAAAATAATCATAGGTTTATGGCATCAAATGCCTAAATTTCCTCATATGTTGATGAATTAACCAAAACATATTAAATAATTATTGCTTTCATGAGGATGTCCATTAAGGGTGGTTGCAATAGATAAATAATCTCATTATATTATATAGTGACTGGTGTGCATATCATTGATAATTTAATGTTAACTTTTTCCATAATGCAATCACATGGGTGTTGTACCATTGGACCCCACATAATTAGTTTAGAACTCTCTTTTAAAAAAAAAAACTTTTTAATTTCTTAAAAATCACAATCATATTATTTAAGGATGAAGGCCATGTTGCATATGACTTATGATAAAGACAAAGAGAAATATTTTTATAATAATGATAACTACCATTACTAATATTTTTATCCTATTAAAGAATAAGACATTGAATGTGTTATCTTCAATGCCAATCACTCTAAAACTTAACTATTCTTGTAAATTTCAATATTATTTTATTCTCTCATTGCCTAAGTGTAAAATATTAGTAAGATAAATTTAGGGTTAGTATTTTGTTGGGTATTTAAGTTCTAATGTAATACATATATTTAATAAAAGTTATACGTTTTAGGGTTTATTTAAAAACACTTCTAATTTTAACCGACATTGATTGAGGATTGGTGGCGTTAACTAGTTGAATTGTCATTCTGAAATGGTTACTTAATTATTCAATTTTTCTTTACCATTAAATGATTAATGGAAAGATAACTTAGAAGCTTTTAAAATTAGCATAATAGCAACTTTAACCCTCAACATTTATACAATGTATCAATTTAGTCTTGATTCTAAAAATTTAACTCTCAATATTTACAAATTGTCTAATTTAGTCTTTTGCATTTTCTCTTTTATTTGTGACCCTTTCATATAAAAAGTTAAAAAAATTTATCGTTAAATTTGATCGAAATATACCAAAAATAGAAACACTAAAAATTCAAGATAATAATCTTCATCTTTTCTCATTCTTTTAAAATTAACACTTAATGTTACAAAGAAAAACAAAGCGCAAAAAAAAACAAAACTACATAATGTGTAAATGTTGAGTGTTAAACTTTTAGAATCAATAATAAATTGACACAATGTATAAATTTTGAGTGTTAAAGTTGCTATTATGTCAATTTTAAAAGCTATCAACATATCTTTCCGTTAGTGATTTTACAGTTGGTGACTAAAAAAGAACAAAAAATCAAATAGTTGGGTGACCAAAAAAGAAATTTACTAATAGTTGGGTGACTACCAGTGCAGTTTACCCTAAAATAAATTTAATGTTAATTGTGAATTTATTTAATTTGTTAAACAAAATATGATGATTGTGGTTTTTTCGGGCTTTAAGGTTAACTTAATGAAAGTTAATTGCTAATATTATTAGTTAACTATCAATTTTCATCAAATCAACTCTAAAACTCGAATTAAACACTAAAGAAAAACTAAAATCATTACCTTTAAATACCAAAATGTATAACATTTACTAAATATAAACGTAAAATTTAATATTAAATAATGTATTAAATCATAAATTTATTAATTCCAATTTGTATATTTATAATACTTAGGACATAGAGTTAGAAATGTTCAATAATGATTGATGTTTATGTTTTGTCTGTCTTAATTTTCTATTTGGCAATTCTATAAACAAGTCTCTTGAGTAGTTGCACTTTGTTGTTACCCTCAAATTAATGTCCTAAAATTGATGTATTATTTTTATTTTATTATAATTATGATTGTGATTTTTGTAAATTAATAATTTATGGTGGGTTAATTTTAATTTTGAACTGTATTTTGATTATTTTATATGTTACAATTACATCTAATTTTAATGAAATTATCAAATATTATAGAGAAATAATTATATGTAAATTGTTAAAAGTGTATTAAATCGAATAGTCTCATAATTGGGTGTGACACCAAGGAGCTGGCAAGGGCTCGATCTTTCTAAAATGAAAAATTTCTTTTAACTCCTTAAAATTTATAAAATTAAAAGTTAGTATATGAAAAATTTACACTTTATCCCTCTCAAATGATAAAATCCAATTTAGACTTTTAAAATTATAAAGATATAAGGTGATTAAATGATGAAATTATATTTTCACTTTCATAATTAGTCTCTCAAAAAGAATTTCTAACTTCGCCATTGCTCTTAACTAATGTCTTAAGTTCGAGTATGGTGGATGAAGAATATAGAAATGAAAATGCTATGCCTCTCATTTAACAGTGTGATATGATTCAACTTTGAATTAAATGTGATCATGGTACACCTAAGGTCTCAAACAATATATATATATATATATATATATATATATATAATTTATGAATCATTAATTGGTTTTAATTAATTTGTTACCTAATACTGTAATTTGTTTAAGATTGTGACGGACAAGCGAACGATAGTTTAGATGTTGAACTTTTGAGCCTACTTAATCAATGATTAACACGAGTTTATTTAATTCAAATTTAGTCATTTTAATTTAATTTTTTAAATCCAAATTAATTTCATTATTAACAAATTAACATTTTGAATCCATTTAAATTATATTCACATAATTTATATCATAAATAATTTATTCCAAGAAAAAAAGACTTCGCCATGTTCTTACACATTGGGGGAAATCTATTCATATGCATTATATTCAGCTTTCAAACTCGATTTCAAAATTATTTAATTTTGAAACTATTCGAATGAGAAATAATCGAAATGAAGACAAAAGTATTATGGAGGCTCTTATAGTGAGATTCAGATTGTATTTTACCCTATTATTAAAAAAATGTGCAAATTAATCTATATACTTTAGATTAAAGAGTAGATTGGTTATTCTATTAAAAATTTCATCCATTCCAGCTGTTAAAGACTAGCCCATGTACGTCAATATGTGGTAAATGTAGCATGTCATGTATCACTAACTAGTTATCATATCAGCCACGTCAGTTTTTAATAGTATAAATAAATGAAATTTTTAATAGAAACAACCAATTTACTTTTTAACCTTACATACAAAAGCTAATTTACCATTCCTTTAAGTAAAAAAATAAAATATAATCCAACTTCAAATATTAAAACCTTTAAATATTTTTACCTCGAAGCGAATGGGATACGTTATAAAACTCATCTTACCACTCCAACAAGGAGAGGTACAATAGAATGAAGGGTCATGATCTTACATTGGTACATGCGTCCGTACAATACATACGAAAACTGAGCCCGATGAAGCCAATCCAAAGATCTACGGACTGAAATGGCAAGGCAGAGAAAAGTGGGGGCCTACCAATATTGCAGAGCCAAAGAGACCAATGTACTTTCATTGCTGGAGAGCCCAGTAAAATGAGCATGGAAACATGTCTATTTTCAGATCACCTACAGACCGTCCTATTGAAATGTCTTCGTCAATTAAGATTAAGCAATCTTTTTACGGTCGGATTCATGCTGTTTTTGGGACAAATCACCATCTCATTTGCCTCAAACAAAGCGACACTGCACCAGTGGCGGAAGAAACTTACCGACTCAAAGGATTTTCGTGTTTATCAATGGCAGATTTTGTGTTTTATTTAAAGGAAATCACATTGTTCATCTCCCCATCTATCCATGCCAAAATTATTTTATCTTCTTCGTGTAAGGGTAAATATACGATTTAGTATTTGAATTTGGTTTCGACACTCAAATTAAAATTTGAGTTTTGTTTCAATATTTAATTTGGTATTTGAGTTTTTTTAATCGTATTTATATTTTTTAAAGTTAATATACAATTTGATATATGAGTTTGGTTTTAACGTTCAATTTTGGTACTTAAATTTGACTTCAATCTTCGATTTGGTACCAAACAAAACGAGATCATGTGGCCGAATGAATATTTGTGTAAAAAGAAAAACATAAGTACTTTAATTGGAACTAGAAAAAACTCAAATACCAAATTGAATATCAAAGTCAAACTTAGATGCCTAATTCAAATACCAATTTGAATATTGAAGCCAAACTCATGTATTAAATTGGGACAAAAAAATCAAGTGCCAAATTGAACATTGAAGCCAAAATCAAGTACCAAATAGTATATTAACTCTTTTTTTCTTAGATCGCATATGGCAAATGATAACATTTGGTCTAAGCACTAAATTAAACATTAAAACTAAACTTAGGTACCAAATATTATATTAACCTAGTATAAATATATAATGTGTATAGTAGTCTCTTTATGATTAAAGCAAGTAATTATGCTTTTTCTTTGGACATTTCTCTTTAAATGTTTTTATTGGTAATTATGTAATCAAGCAGATTGTCGGCTTATTTTACTCTTGGAAACACTATATGCCTTTGACACTCCAATGGCAAAATATGAACCAAAATAAAATTCGAAAAAGAAAGTTTAAAGGAAAAGTTAAATTATGTTAATAGCTTACTATATGCTATTGTCAATTTACCCTTATAATATATAACTATTAAAAGATAAAATTGTAAAATGCATTATTGGAAATAAAAACCTAAATACTTGTTTTTCTTTAAAAGATTGAAAATAATCAATTGAGTCTTATACAAAAGGGCGTGAGTTCGAGTGCGTTTTAATATGAATTATCTTTCAATTCAAGGAGTTTAAAAATTATGAGTAAAAATAAAATTATTTCAAAAAATTTAAAAATAACTAATAAAAGAAGAACGATAATAAATATATCCTACATCTATAAAGATAATAGCGATATTCAAATTTATACATTTATGGTAAAACAACCCAGATCGAGAGGTGATAAATTTGACGAGGACAGATAATTTGTGGAGCAAAAGCTATATGTATATGCATACATATAATCGGGAAAGGCAAAGTTTCATGGTGGAGGAACAGAAAGAATAATTTTTCCTTTATACATCCATAAATGGGATAATTAAAAACACACACACACACAATGTATAGTCATTTTCTTGGCTTAGTAGCTAGCTAAGAAACCTTTGCCCCTCCACAAACCATAGACAACCCCACAATGAGCTTTCATGGAACAAAGACCACAACAACAATGAGTTTTATACCAAGTTTAAAAAAGGGATAATATAATTTTTTAACCTTTGAATTTGGTAATTATGTCCACTTTGGTATATGTACTTTTTTCTATCCATTTTGGTACTTGAACTTGGTCATTAGATTTATTTTAGTCCTTAAACTTGAAAAAATATAAAAGTCTGATGACATGGTACAATATTAGAGTGTTACATATTTTCAAAAAAAGAAAAAAGAACTTAGAGTATCACATACAGTGTTCTAATATTCGGATAAGTGGTTGAATCGATTAGACCATTGATTCTCAATTCTATTGATTTGATCGATTCAACTACTGGATCGATAATAATTAAAAATTTATAAAAATAATAAAAAATTATTAAATCGGTTCAACCTATTCAACTATTGGTTTTTGTCCTAGTTTTCTATTTGTATCGATTTCGAGCAAATTCTGATTCAATCGATTCAACCTCTTTGTTTGGGTCAGTATACTGGTCGATTTTCAGTCCAATCAATTTGACCAACCAATCTAATCATGTTCCAATAATACTGGTCACATTATCAAATCTTGACGGAACCGAAATTCAGAGACCAGAATGAATCTAGTTGCTAAGTTTAGACACCAAAGTGAACCAAAACAAAGTATAAGTATCAAAATGAACATAATTGTCAAATTTAAGGGCCAAAAGTTATATTATCCCTTAAAAAATGCAATTTAAGCCCTAAGAAAGAGAGTAATAATAACAAATGACAAAAAATGAGCTTGCCTTTTTGCAAAAAGATATACTTGGATAGAGACTTGAGTAAAAACAAACTATATGGATGTTTTTCTTTTCTTTTCTTTTCTTTTTTTTAAATTTTTTTCCCATTTGCTTTTGTTCCTAGGTACGTGGTCCATTTGAGAGAGGAAAGTGAAAGAACATGAGCAAAATGCAAAGGAAAGTGGCTTTGTCTTGCCCTTATCATAATTCTCACAAAAAAAAAAAAACCCAAATTCAAAGCTGGACCTGCCATTGTAATTTCCTTTAGTCACCTCAATAGTTGAAAGCAGATTCCATGGAATTGAGAATAGAGAGAAAAGAGCTTAAGATTTTGCTAGGCATCTTCTAGATATGGAAGCCCATTAAAGTGGCTCACTTTTTCTTTAAACTTTGAAGCTCTTAAAAAAATTACACTAAGGTGATCAAACTATTAGTAAATTTATATTTTAGTCATTTAACAATAAAAAGTTATAAAATGGTTACTAAACTATTCGAAAATTTTCATTTAAATCACTGGGTTGTTAAAATTGTTGTTGTATGCCTTTCTTTGTTCACACTCCTTGCATCAATCGAAAACTCTCTTTCCCTTTCTTTTCTACAATTCAATTTATTTTCATGAAACAACTTTGAACATCACGAATCTGCAAACAAAATCCAAACAACTTTCTTCTTTGGTTTTTGACAATGATCGTCACATCAACTTGGATATAAGATATATTCTTTTACTCGTCGATGGGTATTGATCTATCGTATCAATCATCGAATCATCATTTGGAGCTCACTAGCCGAACTTTAAAAAAAAAAAAAACCTTAACAGCCCAGTGACTTAAATAATATTTTTTTGAATAGTTTAGTGACCATTTCGTAACGTTTTAAAATTGAGTGACCAAAACATAAACTTAGTAATAATTTAGTAACTTCGGGTGTAATTTACTCCATAGAAATGCCCTTCCTTGGAAAGTATAATAATGATGAGCAACTTTCATTAAGGAATTGAGGTAAGCACTTTTGTCTTCAAGAAGCCTCCTTGGAGTGAGGGATTCAGTTATATATGAGTGTATACATATATGTGTATGTGTATGTATTGTTTTTAAGAACAAAGATATGCTAAAGACTTTGGGACATTGGGCAGCTTTTGTCTTCTTCAAAGTTGAAAAAAGAAATTGGGTCCCTTCGCATGGGTAAAAGAATATCGAAAAGCTTTTTGGAAAAAAAAGAGCCCAGTGTCAATAACCCTTTTTGAGGTGACTTAAGCTTATTAATTTACTGTTGCGTTGAAATTGCTAAAATCTTTGTTTAGATTTGTCCCAAAACAAAAGGTTATGATTTATGAAGGTTCATTGTTGAGTTTTTAAAAACTTAGATGATCATTAGTTTAGTTGTATAGCTATTAAGTTTTGCGGGATGCTGGAGTAGATAACGATGATGATTTACATTGTAGGTAATCGAGGATGGAGGTTTAAAAGTGGTGTTTGAGCAGAATGAGAGTTATATTGTTCATCTCGTGTATGTCCCTTTGTCTTTATACTAAGATGAGGTATTTACAGAAAGACGTTGACTTGAGGTGGGTCTCTGCCATATGCAGGGGTAGTGCTAGGGAGGTCCGCAGGAGTTCGGCTTTCCTAAAATAAAAATTTTCATTTTGATCTTTAAAATTTTGAAAATTTAAGTTAGTAGCCTTCCAAAAACATAAAATTTTGATTTGATCTCTAGAAATTTTTTCTAGCTTCCCCTTTGTCTATATGTGCGAATGGTAGAGTAAAGGATTGTTAGCTAGGAGTACTGTTGGAGCTGATGTCCGGTACAGGGATATGATGGTTGAGGAGTGCTGGCAAAAACTCTTCGTCATATATTTTGTAGGGATTATGTGGGTTACTTGACACGGTGTTTTGATGAGATAAGATTAAGATTATGCGAGGTCAAATTTTACCAAATTTCACAACACAAATAAAGATGATGTGACGAAAATATAATAATGAGGTATATGTTACTGATAATGTTAATTTGATTCACTTCAAAACATTTCACGTTGGCACTAGAAACATCACATTCCTACACATAAGAAGTTTTAGAATTATGATTTATATTCGATGTGTATAAATTTATTAATTTATTTGATATTCCTTTTCCTTTTCTTCCTTATAGGCATTTGATGTTCCCTTAGCAATGAAGCAATCTCTTTTATGTTTATCATGTGCTCTATATTAATTAACAATCATATTCTATGATTCGATTCCACATGATTAATTGCATGATTTCTTCAATATTAGAAACTTTTCCCAATGATTTGATCTCCCCACTAATTTTGTAATTGAAAATTAGTACTAAATATTGCTAATGATTTTCATTTCTCAATCTTTGGCTAAAACCATGCAGATAATAATAATAATAATATATATGAAAGTGAGAATTGGTTGAGCCATATATAAAGCACAATGATAGCAACCCTTTTAACACACATGTCATACCAAATTAAAAATTTGAAAAACTTAATTTTAGATTTTAATTAAATTAATCTAATTAAATAAATTAATATTACTTAAAGTAAATACGATCACGAATTTTAAAACTGCTTCATACCCTAATTATTACTCATCAACTAATAAATTATGATATGGTTAAACACAAAAACAAAAAAGAAAAGAAGGAAATCATGAAAACAAATGAAGCTAAAAGCCAAAAAAAAAAAAAAAAAACCTAGGGAGCATCCAAGGCAAAATGTACCTAAAAAAAGCAAAAAGGCGATATGAGGTAAGGTTCTCATAAGGTGTGCGTATGCAATAGACGTCGGGACTTTTTCCTTTATATTTTTTTTTTTGAGTATTATTTATGTTCGTTTTACAGCTCATTGAATCGTCTTTAAAATTTAAATCTATGTTTTGCTAAGCCAATAATGCAAGCATGATACACTTAAATTTTAAACCTTAAATCTTATATTTCTTTTTAAGAGTACAATATGTGTTATTAACACTTACTAGTTTTTATCTTTTTTTTTTTTTGAATTCACTGGCCTTTCATTTGTATTTTACGATTTATAAAAATTAATTTTACAGGATTCACAGTAACCCTTCTAAATAATGTCATAAAATTCAAACCTGAATCTTTTTCTTAAAAATACAATATGACGTAATTATTCGTATTTTTTCCTCATACAATTATCTTTAATTTGGTGTTCAGTGCCCAACTTTAATAGATGCTTGCCCACCATATCTTTCTCCAAGTACTCATTTCCTTTTCTTTTTTTCTTTTTATAAACTTTTCCTTCATTGTTTTCATTTAAAATCTCGTTTGTTTGTTTTCCCAATCATTTTCTTTCTCCAATTTTCATTTTAGTCAGCTTAGACACAACGCATTCATTCCATCCCACACAATGTTTTTTTTTTTTCCTTTTTGTATCGTGAAATTTTGCCTTTTTATACTAAAAAAGTAAGCACTCGAGGCTTTGTGAAAAGCCAATTATGGTAGGCCCTCCATCAACCAACACAGCTCTCCTTCATACTCAAGACTCTTGCGTCGAGTTCGGATTAGGGTAAGTGTTTGATCAAATTAAATAAAAATTGAGTTTTAAATACAGCTTAACTAAATTCTGAGCCAAACTTAATTAAACCCATTTAAGATAAAATAAAAATGTATCAATATTATTTGTTCTATTCACGAGACTCCAACTTTAGACTTCGTATTCTCTTTTTCCTATATTTGGTGGAGGGTTTGGCCCCACACGGGGTACTTTGCATGGATGGTTTCTCTTTATCCCATTCTTCTTCTCTTTTTATCTTTCCTTTTTGTATCTTTAGAAAAATCTGATTAAGATGTCAACCCGACGTTAATTATTTATTGCTTAAGTCCTTTTAATTTTTCATTATTATAATTTTATAATAATTTTTTATTCTTATTCTTATCACTTTTTTATGGTTGTTAATTCTTTTATATGTCAAATAAATTAGTGGATTATATTAAAGGTTTGTTTTTCGATATAAATATATACTAGTTTACAGTACATCTACGATGTGACTGAAAAACAAAATTATATAGCAATTATAAAAATAATATAAATTATAAATGAGGTTAAAGTATAAATATTAAAAACTATAGAGATTTGAGTTCAAAATTTACTATTTTTCTATATAAAATGATAAAATACTCTAAAAATAATACAATTTAAGTTGCAAAGTAAGTATTTTCGTTATTACCCAATTGAGTTGGTGCTCGGTTGGCCAGTAACACCAAATTCAATAAATAATTTAATATTAGTAGAGATATTACTCAATTGACACCGTTGTTATTGCAACAATAAAAAGGACGTAGGTTCAAGCGTGTTTAAGTATGTTTTTTCTCTAATTTAAAAGTTGAAGGGGGATTATAGATAGAAATAGACATTGTATCAAAAAATACATTAGGTCAAATTATAATCATAATCCCTTTACTATGTTCAAGTTAACATTGTTAACTACTTCAATTAAAATATGTTAGAAAGAATATATCTTTTTGAGCGAGCTTGGAAAACATAGGCTTAAATTTAAAGTTTTTTTTTTTTAAAAAAAAAATCTAACCTCAACAATTTAAGGTAACATATACCTATGTTAAACAGACAAGTCCATGTGACACTTAAAAAGGATTTGGCAACTTCGTGTATGGGTCTTGTCTTTCATTTGCTGCCACCACTAATTAATAATAATTGGACTCGCCACCATTTCTAATTCAATTTTCCTTTTTCTCTTTTAATTTCTTTTTGGTTATAGAGAATTAACGGAAGTTTGATTTTGTTTTAATAAGTGTCTGGAATTATTTATAGTCCTTCCTCAATCTTTTAATAGAAAAATAAATGTGTTTCAACACGCTTAAATTTATGTCTTTTCGTATAAATAACAATGTTAATGTCAATCGAACTAAAATTTAATAGGCATATAAAACTCAATTTCGGAAAATTTTTAACGTGAGTATATTAAATAGTTTTTATGGGAAAGATCTAAAAAGTAATTAAATAGTGGAACCGACAATATGAGGAGTAGCATCAAGTATCATTATCATAACTGCCAAAATCAATTATGATAAGATTGAAGTTAAGTCCATGTTATATAATAGTAATTGTAAAGGGTTTATCACCTATAATGTTTTATGTTTTTCTTTTCATTTTAGTCATGAAAATATTAAATATAATATTTTTATTTTTATTTTCTTCCTGATAAGGTGTAACTCTAATTTTATTAATGTCTTACATATATGGATTTGATATAGGTATTAAATGTTTAATCCTAACTTTTATTATATAACATTGTTTATTACATTATTGTTATACTTAATAAATATATAGTATTTATATTAAATTAATATTGTCGAAACCGTTTTTTGAAAACAAAAAATTTTGTTGTCAACTTTTAAAAATAAAACTAGAGTCGCCACCGATCCTTTTATTAAGGTGTGATCGGCCCACCTTAAAAAAATATTTTGGCCTACGAATTTTGAGAAAACGAGTCTGGGAGTCAGTTACGCACGAGGAAGGGTTAGCACCCTTGTAACGCCCAAAATCGGTACCAAATTGATTATTTGATGTCTTAGTGTCGAAAGTTAAAAAAGATTTTAAAATAAGCTTGAATGATGAAATTTGTAAAAGGATAACCAATTGTTCAAGTCATGTAAAGAAATCGAGTCCCAATACGTTAGGGTACGATTCCTCATAATCCCCGAACTTTGAATATCACTTTTATTTTATGCGAAAATCTTCATTTCGAGAAAGTAACAGGCCACACCCAATACGTTAGGGCACAACAAGTTAAGTTCCCAAAAATGATTTTTATGCTCATGCATTTTGAATAAAGAATATTCTCGGTCATTTAAGATTAACAAAGAAAATCAGAACCCAATACGTTAGGGCTTAATTTCCTCAAAATCCCAAACCTCAAATAATGCTTTTATTCAAAAAACCTTTAAATCAAGAAAAAATGATTTTGGTATATCGAAAAAAACCAAGATTTATTTTCCAAAGGGTATGTTAAAATTAATGTATAATATGAAGCAAATATTTTAATTTAAAATATATATATATACATGTACTTACAAAATATGTAAACACAAGCAAAATATACAAGTACATTTGAAAAATGTGTATGCATATATTCAACATACATATACAAGTGTATGCATGTAAAAAAACATGTACAATGAACTTATAATAATCTCCAACAATATGCATGTAGATTTCAAAGAAAGTATGCATATATGTACAAAAATAAGGAAAATACATATGTATTGTAAAATATAAGTGTACATACATATATACTTATTTATAAAGGCTATGAAAACAAAAAAAAGGAAAATATATATGTATGCGAAATTTATGAAAATAAGGTAAAAATATAAAAATATGTACATGTGTATATATTTACAAAATAAAAGAAATGTATAATATATATATATATATATATATATATATATATATAATATAAAGTATAAAAATTAAAAATAATAAAAAGAACATATATAAAAACGTATGTATATAGGCATATATATATATATATATAAATGTAAAGATTATGGAAATAAAATAATATATATAAAAACAGAAGCATGCATATATAAAATCCTAATATATATATATATATATTAAGTATGCATAGATATGATATATAAAATATGCGAATGTATATGTACAGAAAATATAATAATAATAATGATAGTAAATAATGTAATAATAATAGCAATGGAAATAATAAATAAAAACGAAATTAAAAACGAATTTGTAAGAAAAAACAATAAATGTAATTAAAACGAAATGAAGGACTATATTGCGATGCGCATTATATGAGGGGGATCAAAATGGAAATAATCCGCCTCCCTAAAATGTTGCGCAGCAATGGGGACTGACTTGAAACAAAAGTAAAACATGTGGCCAAAATTAAAAGAAATAAAAAAAATGATTTTAACATGCTCCTAAAAATCAAGGGACTAAATGCGCAAATTAACCATTTGGCCAGAACGCGCGGATCCTCCCCTCCGGGTCGGGTCACCGCGCGGGTCTGGTCATTAAACAGCGCCGTTCATGTCTTTGCATAAATAAAAGCAATTGAAAGAAAAAAAAACATTTGGTTCCTTTTAAAAAAAAAACAAAGTGTGGCTCTGCTAGGGTTCTTTTAACCCATTCCGCGCCGTCGCCCATCTGCCCCTTCACCAAAGCTCCGATGACGGCGGAGATGGTGGTGGCACGGCGACCTCGACGAACAGGTAAGTGTTTTTCCCTTCTTTTCTTTGTTGTTTTAGGTAAAATAAATAAAAAATAAAGAAAATAAAAAGAAATATATAAACAAAAAGAACAGTGAATACTACAAAATAAAAACCTTTGAAAAAAACAAATTTCCTTTGTATTTCTCTGTATTTTTCCTTCTATTCTCGTATCTCTTTTCACTACAATCCCCCCCTTTTGAGTACATGAAATAGCGCTTTTATAGCCCGAAAATTGTTTGCTATTTTACATGTTTTCTTCTATTGGACTCTTTAATCCGTGTTTGCAGGTGAAAGTGGAGATTTCAGCGCGCGCAGAGGTGGTCGACTCCGGATCTTGCGGTAATTTGGAGAAGTTCTTGTTGGGATTTGACTAAGCGCTTAGGGTTTCTGTTTTGGGGGTTTGGGCTGTTAATTGGGCCTGTTTTGAGTGGGTCTGGGCATTATTGGGCTTGTACAAATATTGTCGAAACCATTTTTTTGAAAAACGGGGAGTCGACTTTAAAAACGAAAATGGAGTCGCCACCAATCTTTCTTCAAGGTGTGATCGAGTCATCTTGAGATTTTAATAAAACATTTTGATTTACTAAAATAACGATTTTGGTCTACGAAATTTGAGAAAACAGGTTCGGGAGTCGGTTACGCATGAGGAAGGGTTAGCACCCTCGTAACGCCCAAAATTGGTACCAAATTGATTATTTAATGTGTTAGTGTCGAAAATTTGAAAAGATTTTAAAATATGATCTTTTTTAAAAGAAAATTTGAATAAATTGAATTGGATGATAAGACCCTCTTATTTCGAAAAAGTAAAATGTCACACCCAGTGAGTTAGGGTACAACATTTCCAATCCTCGAAACTAAGCTTGTCTTTTGACTTTTAACACTCATGCTTTTAAACTTAAGAAAGATATTCAGTTATTTAGGTCAAATGAAAAAAATCGGAACCCAGTAAGTTAGGGCACAATTTCTCAAAATTCCAAATATCGAATATTGCCCTTTTTTTTCTTTAGAAATTCTTATCTCGAGATGACAAAATGTCATGTCCAGTGAGTTAGGACACAACATTTTTGAATTCCCGAGAATAAGCTTTTATTTGAAATTTGTACAATTTTATTGAAAAAGAGATACTCAGTTATTTGAATTTAACGAGATAAAAATTGAAGCCAAGTAAGTTAGGGCCCAATCTTCTTGAAAATCTCGGATACCGAGTCTTGTTTCATAAACTTTGGAATGAAAATGTAATGTGATTGAATGACAACATACGATGCAAAGGATAATTTGTAAATAAATCGTACATTAATCATATAAACAATAGATGAATACAAACAAGTAATACACTTAGCAACAATAATCTCAATCAAATATTATGCAAATGCTAACAATATCAACATTCAAAAAAATTAAATGAATTATCAATTTATTTTAAAACATACACCAAATATATAAAAAGCAGAAGGAGGAAAAAATTATAATCAATAAATTATACTTATAAGAATTCGAAATAAACAATATATGAGTTTGAAATAGATTTAAAATAGAATTAGAAAAACATACACTAATAGATTTAAAATAATGATATATGATACATTTAAAATATTCATGATAAATTAAAAATAAATATACATGACTAAATCAAAATAATAATCCATAATAAATTTTAATAACAAATACATGACAAATTTAAATAATATAAATGGTAAATTTTAAATAAAAATATATTATAAGTTAAAATAATGTCGATGATGAATTTAAAAATATATTAAGCTTAAGCATAAAATAATGTTAGATGTAAAACTAGATATATTTATAATAATGAATATTAAAATGAATAAAAAATAAAAAGAAATCAAACATATTAAATTAAAAAATATGGGTTAAACTGTATTTAATACAAAATTAAAAAGGAAAAATGAAAGTAAAATAAAATTGAGGGCCAAGGAAAAATGTGCAAATAACATGGGGATTAAATGAGAAAATATCCCAACCCCTAAAACGCGACGTTTCATCACGGACCAAGATGGAATAAACGATAAAATATGTGGCAAAATTTAAGAGACATAAAAGGATCAATTTAAGTGCGTTACAAAAGTAAAGGACCATTAGCGCAAATTCCCCTTTAATCCAAAAGGGCGCGGATCCTCCCCTCGAGTTGGGTCACCGCGCAGGTCGGAGAATTAAACGGTACCGTTATTAAAACAGAGCTTAAACGGTATCGTTTCATTGCTTTCAGAAAAACTAAAAAAAACAAAACCCTAACACCGATTTGGCTATTTTGAAACAGATCAGTAGAGATCCCAGCCTCTCCGCCGCTGAATGCACCGTTGTTCTCAAAGACTCTCAGTCCCCATCCATACTCCGATCGCGACGAAGCGGACAGGGATTCAACGGCGCTGAAATAAAGGTAAACTCTCATCCATTCTTCATTTTCATTTTCTCAAATAGTAAGTAAAATCAAACAAAAATCAAAGAATCAAAATATCAAATAATCGAAAGAAAAGAAAAGAAAATTCTAATCACCTTTACTTCTTTAATTTTTTATATTTCTTTTGTATTTCTCTGTAAAAAAAAAACTTTACATCATCGTTTTTTGACTTTATATAACCGAATATTACAACTATTCTTTTGTTTTTTTCGGTGTTGTTGTATTGCCATTTGCTTGCTGTTGCTGTCGTTCTATTTGTTGCAGGTACGGCCTGGAGGAGAAGAAGCACACGTGCGCGAAGGCGCAGCACCCGCGGAGGGTTAGAGCTGCAGCAGCGCTGGGGCAATAGGCTAGGGTTTTTGGAAATTGCTTAGGGTTATCTGGGTTTGGGTTTTGTTGGGCCTAGTGTATTTGTATATTTGGGCCATTGGGCCTGCTATTTGTAATAGACTGGACATTATTTTATTTAGTTTGGTTTTAATGGGCCCGGACAAAATTTGGGATTTACAGCTGCCCCGCTTTACTCGTTGTCGTGTAACGAGAATGGAGCAAAGACTTTAAAAAGACAAATTTTGCCCGGTCACGCCGAGTCTTGGCTTCTTGTTATTGCTTCGATCCACTGTGTCTTGTTGCTTCAATTCATTCCGCTGTAACTTCATGAAGATAAGGCTAGTGGCTTTAATCTACTCCACTGTAACTTCAGGGAGATAAGACTAGATGCGATCTACTCTACTGCAACTTCAGAGAGATAAGATCTGTGGTTTTAATCCGCTCCACTGTAGCTTCAGGGAGATAGGATTGACTTCTTCTGTCTGCTCCACTGCAACTTCAGGGAGATAAGACTAGATGCGATCTGCTCTACTGCAACTTCAGATAAATAAGATATGTGGTTTTAATCCGCTCCACTGCAACTTCAGGAAGATAGGATTGGCTTCTTCTGTCTGCTCCACTACAACTTCAGGGAGATAAGACTGGATGCAATCTGCTCTACTGCAACTTTAGAGAGATAAGATCTGTGGTTTTAATCTGCTCCACTGCAATTTCAGTGAGATAGGATTAGCTTCTTCTGTTTGCTCCACTGTAACTTCAGGAAGATAAGACTGGATGCGATCTGCTCTACTGCAACTTCAGAGAGATAAGATCTGTGGTGATTTGTAGCTTTAATCTGTTCCACTGCAACGTCAGAGAAATAAGATTCGCTATCTTCAGTCTGCTCTGCTGTAACTTCAGGGAGATAAGACTTGTAACTTCAATCCGCTCCACTGCAACTTCAGGGAAATAGGATTATTGGCTTTAATCTGCTCCACTGCAACTTCAATGAGATAAGATTCGCCATCTTCAGTCTGCCCCATTGCAACTTTAGGGGGATAAGACTTGCTTTCTTTGATCTAACCTGTAAAATCCATTTCATAAGCCTATTCATGCCTAGTGATTAGGATGTTATGATTAGAATGAAATCAAAATCTCCTAACTAGATGCGTATGAATGAATGCAGAATGTCATGAAAATGATCCTTTAATGTTTGAGTTGTCATTACTCATTGTTCATTAAGGTTTTATCACTGACGTGTTACAGAATCATTTTGTTCTGCTGGTAACACTCATATCTTACTAAATCGGATTGCCCCTACTGTAATTTTTAAGGCTCAATCCACTGTACTTTTGGGACATAAAATTTGAACTATCTTCCTCCCACTGTAATTTAGGAGTATAAGATCTGGTTTTTTCTCAATCCTCTCCTACTGCAATTCAAAGATACAGGATCTGAATCTCTTTGGACTCTTACACATTCCCAGGGTGCCATACCAAATGTTTATGTACAATTGTAGAACTTTCTTTTCCAAGAAAACTTCTTCTTATCACTCTATGATCATTGCTTGTTTGTTCATTGAAGTTTTGTCACCAACATTATATCTTGACGTTTTGTTCAATCAATACTTTTGACAAAAAATCCAAGGAGATATTCTTAATTTATACTTTTCCTTCTCAAATATTTCAACCTTTAAACTTGGTGAATTCTAAACAATAGTCCTGTTTCAGGTTCCTGTATTATTTAAAAACTTCTAGAGTAATATACAAAACTTCTTTTATGAAAGTATTATTAGTCCATTAATCATTATTTTAATGCAACACGCTTGCAAAAAGATCATAACAATGGATAAAATAGAATTAATTTGGGAGCATGGCTCGAAATGAATAAATTATCAAGGAAATGAAAGAGGAATTAATTGGGAACATGTATCTTGAAAAAAAGAATAAAGTATTCCAAGAACAACAAATAGTATGAAGACTAGGTGTCCCAGATATCGCAGCTTGAACTTGTTTGTACAAACTTTCTGAAGACCATTCTGAGTTTGACATGTGTTTATGAGATCTACAGTACTATGTCGATGCCCTAAGATGTCGCTTACCCTTTCCTGTTGATTTAGATATAACAAGATCGCCACATGCCTCAATCTGATCCAAAATTGAGCTGCTCTGATCACCTCATACCTCATTCTGATCCAAAATTTGAGTCGTCCTTTTTGGGTTTTCAACTCAAATCCCCTTTGGTCTAAGGCGCCCTTTATGGATTTTCACCTTAGCCTCTCTATTTTCTCCTTTTATATTTATTTATTTTTTTAGACTCAAAGCGCCCTTTGCTGGTTTTCACCTTGGTCTTTTTTTTTAGGACTCAAAGTGCCTTTTGCGGGTTTTCACCTTTGTCCCTTCTTCGTTTTAGGCAAAGTATTTCTTGACTGAATCTGAGTTTACTAGATTAGGCAAGTTTTTCCCATCCATTTCGGTCAAAATCAAAGCTCCACCAGAAAAGGCCTTCTTTATAACGTAAGGTCCTTCCCAATTTGACATCCATTTCCCTCAAAAATCCTTTTGTAGAGGAAGGATCTTTTTCAATACCAGGTCTCCCTCGTGGAATTCTCTGGGACGAACCTTTTTGTTGTAAGCTCGCATAATTCGTTTTTGGTACATCTGACCATGACGAATAGCTTTTAGCCTTTTTCCTTCAATTAGGTTCAACTGATCGTATCGAGATTGGACCCATTCTGCTTCGTCTAACTTTAGCTCAGCCAATACCCGAAGAGAAGGAATTTCGACTTCAATGGGTAAAACTGCCTCCATCCTATAAACCAGAGAGAAAGACGTTTCCCCGGTAGAGGTCCTGATAGATGTCCGATAAGCAAAAAGGGTAAATAGTAGTTTCTCATGCCAGTCCTTGTAAGTTTCCGTCATTTTCCCCACAATTTTCTTGATATTTTTGTTGGCCGCTTCCACTGCACCATTCATTTTTGGGCGATACGATGACGAATTATGGTGTCTGATCTTAAATTGACTGCAGACTTTCGCTATCGTGCTGTTGTTTAAATTCAACACATTGTTAGATATGATTCTTTCAGGTATTCCATATCGACATATAATCTCCTTTTTCAAAGAACTTGCTGACTGATGACTTCGTGACATTAGCATATGAAGCAGCTTTTACTCATTTAGTGAAATAATGAATAACCACAAAGATGAAACGATGCCCATTAGAAGCTTTCGGCGATATTGGCCCGATGACAGATTAATTTTAGGTCTCTCGTTTCCCATTCCCCTTTGAGCTGGTATATCACCAATGCCGAGTCTCCGTATACCTCTAGTATCTTAATTTTTCGCTCCATGGCTGCCCAGATACCCATGATGCAAGCTTCATATTCAGCCATGTTATTGCTGTAATCAAAATCCAATTTACTGGTAAAAGGATAATGATCTTCGTTAGGGGATACAAGGACCGCCCCAATCCCATTACCTACAGCATTCGAAGCTCCGTTGAAGTTTAGCCTCCAAGGATGATTTTCTTGAGAATCCTCTTCAGCAGTTGCCACGTACATCAAGTCTTCATTTGGGAAATCAAAATCCAGGGGTTCATAGTCCTCTAGAGCTCTACTGGCCAAAAAGTCTGCTATCGAACTCGGAGAGTAAAATCTGCCATCTAGCCATCCTCCCATTCAACATAATTGACTCCATCATATACTTTAAAGGGTCTAACTTTGAAATTAGCCAAGTCGTATGGTAGAGCATGTATTGCCTCAATCTCCATGTTTTCCAAATTAGGGCATAACATAATTTTTCAATGGGCGAATATCTCATTTCATTATCAGTAAATTTCTTACTGAGATAGTATATCGCCTTCTCCTTCCTCCCGTCTCATCATGTTGACCTAGCACACATCCCATGGAATGGTCAAACACCGTTAAATACAGGATCAGTGGTTTATCCAGACTAGGTGGTGACAGTACTGGGGTACTGGACAAATACTACTTTACTTTGTCAAAAGCTTTCTGACATTCTTCATCCCATACGCCTGAGTTATGCTTCTTAAGGAGACGAAATATAGTATCACACTTCTGAGTTAGTTGTGAGATGAACTGTGCTATGTAATTCAGTCTCCTTAGAAATCCTTTAACTTCTTTTTGAGTATGCGGGGGAGGCAATTCTTGAATAGCTTTGACTTTATCCGGGTCAATTTCAATCCCTTTTTCACTGACTACAAATCTAGAAGTTTTCCCGACCTAGCCCCAAAGGTACATTTGGCTGGATTGAGTTTGAGTTGGAACTTTCTTAACCTTAAGAACAACTTTCTCAGGACTTGTATGTGTTCTTTTTCTGTTTGGGATTTTGTAATCATGTTGTCAACATATACTTCAATTTCTTTATGCATCATATCGTGGAAGAGGGTCACCATGGCTCTTTGGTATGTGGCTCCCGCATTTTTCAACCCGAAGGGCATTACTTTATAACAGAAAGTTCCCCATAGGGTTATGAATATGTTTTTCCTCATATCCTCAGGATGCATCTTAATTTGGTTATACCCTGAAAATCGTCCATGAAGGAAAATAGTGAGTGTCATGCCGTGTTGTCCACCAGGGTGTCGATGTGAGGCAGGGGAAAATTATCTTTCGAGCTAGCCTTATTCAAATCTCTGTAATCTACACACATTTTCCATTTGCTTGCTATTGCAGTCATTCTATTTGTTACAGGTACAGCCTGGAGGAGAAGAAGCACACGCGCGCGAAGGCGCAGCACGCGCGGGGGGTTAGTGTAACACCTCTAACCCCAAACCGTCACCGGAACAAGGTTATGGAGCATACCAGACATATCAGATAACTTATAACTAATTCACAAATAAATAACAGACATAGCATACTTTAATCAAATATGTCATATTAGTTCCATTTCATACTTATAACCAATTTGAACATCATTGTACAACCGTAATAACAAAACTCTTATACTCCACATTATCAAAACAAAGGTACATCACTAAAATTTCTCTGAGGTCGGGATTGCTCTGGATGCTGGACTAGACATTAGCTTTCTACTAACCTGCGCACGGAGACAACCGTTCGCTGAGTATAGGAATACTCAGTGGTATTACCATAATTCAAATTAATAACATTAATCGATAAATTATATACATTTAAATTTATGTCTACAATTATTCATTAATTATCTCGTACTTTAAATCAACTTGATAATTAATAACAATAAGCAATATTTCAATCTTATATTTAATTGTATTCATACCTTATTTCACTATCTAAATTTTTATTCGATTTTTCAACAACAATTATAATAACTAATTTTATAAAATTGTATTCAAATTAGCTCATACACTATTTCTTAATTCAATTTATACCATTAATCTTTCAATAAACATTTAATACATTAAATCAACTTGTTTCAACTACAATAATAATAATAATAACTATCTTTTAATTCGATTAGTTCATTTATAATCAATTTACACTTATAATCTTTTAACACTCAATTTATTCATTAAATTCATAAATAAATTTCAATAACTTGTATTCAATTAAATTCACATATTATTTCACTATTTCAAATCATTTTATTTTCACTTCTCATCTCTCAACAATAGCTATTTTAATTTGGTTTTCTTCACTTAGATTTTTACATTATCTCATACTACCAAAACCACTTCATGAACTATATCATTATCTATTTCTTGAACCCATGGTTCATACATTTCATTTTCTATATCTCAATTTAATATCTCTTTTGATTCATATTCAAGATCATTCAATAAAATTTATATTATCAAAATTATTCATTTACCCTATTAACTTGACTCGGACTCGATGATCACTGGATTCCACCCAAACACACCGAATATCCAACCAAAACACACCGAAATAAATATAAATCCTCCATAACACACCAATATATCATATCCTCCCAAACACACCAATAAGGCATTAAATGCCTCTCCGGATAAACCAAGCATATAATAACATAATCATCTTCTCGATCGAGCTACAAATCTCCTCATCACATCACAAATCCTATGGCATGCCATTTGTATCCAATCTAGTCCGATAAGTTAATAGGGTATTGAATCACATTTCAATTCAATCACTTTCTCATACTTTCAATTCCAATTTAATCACAATTTAATTCAATACATTTTCACCTTCCAATCAAGTATACCATCAAATGCTCATACATATTCATACTTCATTTTAATTTCATTCAATTCACATACAATTCAATATCATTTAATTCAATATCGATATTCACCTTATTTTTATTTACTAAACATATTATTCAAAATTCAACAATTGCTATTAATAAATTCAATATCAATACGTATTTATCATTCAATTCAATCATGATACTTACTTCAATTTGCTTATCATGTATATTAATTTAAATTTTAACAATTAATAATTAAATTCGAATTATGGTAATACTAACCGTAAATTTTCTCGAGTCACTCCTTGTTCACCTTCTCCTTTCCTTTCTCGAACAATGACTCTTGCACGACATTAGCTACGTAATTAATTAACTAAAAATCATTAATACACAATTTCATTAAAATATTTCTATTTATACCTAAACTTTACTTAAATTCTAATTTAATCCCTTATCAATACTAATTTTATTTCCCAATCTAACTCCATATTCTCTCTTAATTCTTACTATAAATTCACTTTAACTCTTCATTTTCACCATAAATCCCTAATTTGAAATTCTCTCAATTTAGTACCTATTAATTCAAAGCCTATAATTTATTTTACAAATCAACCTTTTACTAACTTCTAACTTGAAATTTAATCAATTTAACCCCTAATTCTTTCATTTATTCAACATAATCAATGTCTAGAAATATCATAACTTCCCAAATTTCAGCATAAATCCAATAATACTTTGTTCTAGAATACCAAAAACTCAAAAATTATAAGAAAAAGACTTAATTTGACTTACCAATTGAGCTTGGAATCTTGAAATCCCAAATTTTCTTCCTTTCCTTCCCTTTTTTTTCTTTTTCTTTCCTTTCCTTTTTTCCTTCTCTGTTTCGTTTGCCTAATCTGTTTCTATTCCCTTTTTCTATCTTTTATTTCTTTTATTTAATTAGTTTAATATAATAACAATAAAATAATAATATAATATTACTTACTTAAATAATAAGTAAATATGTAATCATTACTAATATATATGTATTTCATTTTTCCACATGTCATCATATACACCATGCATTTGGTAACAATTTTGTTTATTTGAAATATAATAATATAATATAATTAATATAATTTACAATATAATAAAATAATAATATACTTAAAAAATCTAAGATTTTTATCATGCATATGCCGACTGAACTTTAGAAAAAGGCTTAATTGCCTATTTGGCCCTTTTAATTTTTCTTTAATCTATTATTCAACTTTCACCCTACTTCAATTTAGTCCTTTTTTTTTTACAATAACTCCTAATTAAGTCAAATTCACCTAATTAACTTCTTAAATATTTATAATAAATAATTACGAGTCTGATTTATCGGAACGGAGTCCCAGAAATCTAATTTTTTAATTAGATCCTTTTTAATCAATTAACCATCGAAACATTAAAATTTCTTAACGAAACTTTAATACTACCCTAATGACACTCCGTAAATATTTATAAAAATATTTACGACTTAGTTTATAATATTGAGGTCTCGATACCTCGTTTTTGACCCAATTTACCTAATCATTTATTTTAAATCACAAAATCACGCTTAACTTATAATTATTAATTAATAAATTTTCTAAATTTTTCATCGAATTTAGTGATCTCAAATCACTATTCTGACACTACTGAAAATTGGGCTGTTACAATTAGAGCTGCTGCGGCGCTGGGGCAATAGTCTAGGGTTTCTGGAAATTGCTTAGAGTTATCTAGGTTTGGGTTTGTTGGGCTTGGTGTATTTGTATATTTTTGTCATTGGGCCCGCTGTTTGTAATGGATTGGACATTATTTTATTTAGTTTGGTTTTGATTTGGTTTTAATGGGCCTGGGAAAAATTTAGGTTTTACAAATATATCCTATCTTATTATATATTACATTTTTTCTATCTTGTCTAGAAGACTTTGCTAGATCAACCATCATGCAGAGAGATTTTGTGTGATCAATCATGAAGATGGCTTTATTTGCTTCTCACATTGCCAAATGTTGCAAGGTTGTTGACATGTGAGCCTTGCATGTTCTATGCGTGGGATATATAAGCCCCTTTTTAAAAAAAAAGAATATGTCACACTCCAAAAGCGGCGAATCCAAAAAGGTGAGTAAAGTATATATGTAAATTGTTTTTGCCCACTATTGTAGTATAATCCACCATCCTGATTTTTCGACTAAGTAGAGTATTAGCGCATACTAACATCTAAGCATCTGCCTGATGGCAGTATTTAAGGATTTAATTATAGGGCGTCTTCAAGTGAAGAAAGAATACGCCCAAGAAAGAGTACGCCTCAAAGTTTTGGCTGAGCACTAAGAGCCTACCAAGTGTATGAGAAAGTTGTAGGAGACTTTATTGTCTTTAAGACCACGCCAATCATCGCCAAAATATAGTATGCTCGGTTTGCATGAGCACTGTTCAAGTTGGTTCTTGTAATGGGATTAGTTTAGAGTCACTTGGATTGAATTGACCCTTCCCATGACTGGCCAACAGTAAAGTAGATCTTCACCGAATTTTCTTTTACCTACCCCTAGATTTGGTGGGGAAATATGGGGGACCAAGAGTATATTTATTGAAGGGAGGGAGACATTCTAGATGTTTTTTCTACTCAATGTTTAGGTTATTCTTTCTAATCTAAATGCTCTTTTCTACTTCGTTAAGATAGAGCTAAGACCGAGTTTGATTAGTGGATGATTCAACCTTCTACTAAGTCATATAGCCCTGTAAGTTAGGATTGTTGATGAGCAAGGATGTTAAAATATGTAAGAACAGTAGGGTGTAAGTGAAAGGCCCTACATGGGGTCACACGTAGTTGAAACATTAGTAAACTATCTGTAAATAAGGATTCTAATGGAAATTTCATGACCTTGTAACCAGTTGCTGCTACTGGATTAGGAAGGACAATTGAAATAGAAGCTCCAAGTTGAGGTAAAAGTAGGTCTCTAATGAGTCTTTAGACCTAACTTCTACGCGATATTTTATGATATTTTTTGTATGGTTGATGTCTATGTAGATGAGCATATCTTTTTGAGGAGTTGTATGTATGTATGTCTGTATGTAACACCCCTTACTCATGTTCCTTACCGAAACAAAGTATGCAATATTACTAGAACTCAAACACTAATAAATTATTTTTTTTATACAAAATTTGGTAGCATTTCTACTTGTTTTTACATAAAACCCCCTGCAACTTTCCAAAAATAATTTCAAACAACTTCAATATTTCCAACCAATTACAGATAATGTTCAAACATAATTTTTCCATTAATAATTACCAACATATTAAACCGAGCAATACTATATATATATTTATACCACATCACATAAAGTCATCTATATATGTCATATTTCAAAAATATTAATTACAAAATACCCAAAAAGTTGATGCTAGTGTGGATGATTTCCTGACTTCGTCCAAATTTCGAGCTAGCTGATGTCACTATAATCAAGGAAAAATAAAAACGAGTAAGCATATAGCTTAGTAAGTAAACATATGGCAAATAAATAAATTCCTCACATGATTACATAGTAACATAATTTTAATCATACATAAATTTCAAGGTTCGTTTAATTTCCAGCAAACTGTCTTTCTGCGTCACAGATGCTAATTTATTTTTGTCTAGAGCTACAGGACTCAAAATTAAGTTCTGTAAATTTTCCTCAAAACTAGACTCATATACCTTTCCACTATAAAATTTTCAAAATTTTTTATTTAGCCAATTAGTACAGTTTATTCTTTAAATATTCCCTTAAATCACTGCCTGACGGTTCTGACCTTCCTTTACTAAAATTTAATTAACTCCCTGTAAAAAATTTAAAAAATATTCTCGTTTGTTTATATTAAAATAGACTCATTAAGGAATCCAAGAATATAAATTTCAGGCCATAATTATTTTTTTTATAATTTTTGGTGATTTTCCAAATTTGGAACAGGGGATTTCAAAATCAATCAAACCCTGTCTCAAATAAATTAAAATAACCCTAAATATAAAACTATTTTGATTTCTTTGTTTCTTTCATGTGAAAGTAGACTCATTCAACTTCAATTTCATATATTATTCAACCTCTATTTAAGTTTCCACAATTTATGGTGATTTTTCAAAATTTCCCAACTGCTGTTGTTCAAAACAGTTTTGTATTTAAATTGTTTCTTTCGTATTTTTTATATTTCCTCCCATCTTATACATGGGTTGATTAAGTATCAAACCCAATATTCCTCCCATAAACTTGTCCACCACATATAAATATTCACCTTCCTAGTTTACTCGTTGAACACTCGGAATGTTAACCGTTATTGGTGGATTCAGCACTTAGCAACCACCAGTGATTTGGGGAATCAGCACTTAGCAACTCCTTTCACATTCACAGATATGGTGGAATCAGCACTTAGCAACCACCAATGATTCGAGGAATCAACACTTAGCAGCCCCTTGGGGGAATCAGCACTTAGCAAACCCCTTCACATTTAAAATACGGTGGGATCAGCACTTAGCAACCACCAATGAATCAGGGAATCAGCACTTAGCAACCCCCTTTATATTCAAAGATACGGTGGAATCAGCACTTAGCAACCCCCGATGAATCAGGGAATCAGCACTTAGCAACCCCCTTTATATTCAAGGATACGGTGGAATCAGCACTTAGCAACCATCAATGAGTCGGGGAATCAACACTTAGCAACCCCCTTTATATTCAATGTACTCCGGCTTATTCTGAGTGTTCAACCGGAACCCATATTTTCAACATTTTACCACCTTTCCTAACTTAACCACATTTTTAGGATCTTGCCGAATATTTATTCTATATTCTATTAAATCCCAACATATATTGAATAATATCAAAATAATGCATTAAATCACATGTTTACTTACCTCGGTGCAAAATATCGTAATTTTGCAATTTACTCCACTATCTTCTCTTTTCCCCATTTGAGGTAGTCTTCTCGTCTTTCTTGATCTATAATTGCAAATTTAACTCATTTAATGTTCACATTTAATAAAATAGTCCTCCACCCAACTTTTTGAAAAATTACAATTTTGCCCCCAAACTTTTACATATTTACACTTTTGTCCCTAAGCTCGAAAATTAAAATTCATCTCTTATTCTTATGTTTTATGACATGTTGAACATTTTTCCCTTCTATGACAACATAAAATTCTCACTCTAGCACACACTTTTGAAGATTAGGTATTTTTACCGATTATGTCAATTTACCCGTTTTCGTTTAAAATCGCTTAGCAAAAGTTGTTTAACATAATTTCTAGCTTCATATTCCACCATAAAACAGAAAAATAAACACTTTTCACCTATGGGCATTTTTCCAAATATAAACCCTAGGTTAAATTATTGCTAGAATAAGCTAAATTAAGTTACCGGGACTTCAAAAACGTAAAAGAACATTAAAAACGGGGCTTGGAATCACTTACTATTGAGCTTGGAAGCTTAAAAACCCTAAAAATGGCTTCCCCCTTGCTGATTTCGTTCACCATGAAGAAGATGAGCACATTTTTCCATCTTTTTCCCTTTTTAATTCTTTTTATTACTAAATGACTAAAATGCCCCCATTTAAAAAAAATCTATTTCACCCATTTCTTACGTCTATTTTTGTCCATCAATTAACTAATGGTCTAATTACTGTATAAGGAACCCCAATTTATAATTTCATAACAATTAGACACTTCTAACACGTAGAACTCAACTTTTGCACTTTTTACAATTTAGTCCTTTTGATTAAATTGAGTGCCCAAACGTCGAAATTTTCGAATGAAATTTTTATGAAACTTTTCCATGAAACTGTAGACCGTAAAAATATAATGATAATCATATTTTCTCTCGTCGGATTTGTGGTCCGGAAACCACTGTTTCGACTAGGCCCAGAATCGAGCTATTACAATTCTCCCCTCTTTAGGGATTTTCGTCCCCGAAAATCTTACCGAAAACGAGGTTTGGATATTGTTTCCTCATAACTTCCTCCGGTTCCCACGTAGCCTCTTCCATTCCATGTTTTTGCCACAACACTTTCGGTTTTATTCCTTAACTATTTGACCTCTCGAGCCAGAGTCTTTATCGGTTCCTCCTCATAAGTCATATCCGATCGAACTTCAATCTCTGTAGGAGAAACTATATGTGAAGGATCCGAACGATAGCGTCGCAACATCGATACATGAAATACATTATGTATCCTTTCCAACTCTACCGGTAAAGCTAACCGATAAGCACAGGTCCAATTCTTTCAATAACTGCATACGGTCCAATAAAACGTGGACTCAATTTGCCTTTACGACAAAATCTCAGAATCTTCTTCCATGGAGATACTTTCAAGAACACTTTATCACCCACTTGAAACTCAATTTCTTTCCTCTTTAAATCCGCATATGACTTTTGCCGATCTGAAGCAGCTTTTAAATAGTCACATATTATTTTCACTTTTTCTTCAGTTTCTTTCACCAAGTCAACTCCATGAATCTGGTTTTCACCGTGTTCAGTCCAATATAAAGGAGTTCTACACTTACGCCGATATAATGCTTCATACGGTGCCATTCGTATACTTGACTGATAGCTATTGTTGTAAGCAAATTCAACCAATGGTAGATATTGCTCCCAACTGCCTTCAAATTCTAAAATATAACACCGGAGCATGTCTTCAAGAACTTGAATCACTCTTTCTAATTGGCCGTCAGTTTACGGATGGAATGCAATACCAAAGTTCAATTTTGTACCCAAAGCTTCCTGCAACTTTATCCAAAACCTCGATGTAAACCTCGGATTTCTATCTGATATAATAAACTTAGGCACCCCGTGTAATCTCACTATTTCAGCAACATATAACTCCGCCAACCTGTCAAGTGAGTAATCAATGCGTACCGGAATGAAATGGGCTGACTTTGTCAGTATATCAACAATTAACCAAATAGCATCCTTCTTCTTTGGAGTTAAAGGCAATCCTGTCACAAAATCCATCGTGATACTGTCCCACTTCCACTTTGGAATCATTATCGGCTGAAGTAAACCCGATGATACTTGATGCTCAGCTTTCACTTGTTGACAAATTAAACACTTTGATACAAATTCTGAGATATCCTTTTTCATACCCGGCCACCAATAGAATTTCTTCAAATCATTATACATTTTCACACTACCTGGGTGGACTAAGAAATCACCACTATGTGCCTCACATAAAATGGTCCGAATTAACTCATCATTTCTCGGTACACATACTCTATCCCGGAACATCAGGCAATCATCTGAACCAATTTGAAAATCTGAGTCAACACCTGCTTCACACTGAGCTCTCCTGGCTTGCAATTTACTGTCATTATTTTGTGCTTCTCGAATTTGCTGAAGGAATAACGGTCTAGCCCTCAATTCAGCCAAAATTGAACCATCATTAGATAAAATTAATCTCGTACTCATAGCTCTCAAAGCAAATAAAGATTTTCTGCTCAAGGCATCTGCAATAACATTAGCTTTTCCAGAATGATAATCAATCACTAGCTCATAATCTTTTATTGGCTCGAGCCATCTTCGTTGTCGCAAATTCAAGTCTTTTTGATTCAGTAAATACTTCAAACTCTTATGATCAGTGAAGATTTGACATTTCTCACCATACAGATAACGACGCCAAAATTTTAAAGCAAAAACAATGGCAGCCAATTCTAAATAATGCGTCGGATAATTCTTCTCGTGTGGTTTCAACTATCTCGAAGCATAAGCTATTACTTTGCCCTCTTGCATTAACACACACCCAAGACCATTCAACGATGCATTATTGTAAATTACAAACTCCTTCCCTGACTCAGGTTGCACCAACAATGCCTTCAATTTCTCAAAACTTTGTTGACATTTATCGGTCCATTCAAACTTGACATTCTTCTGCAGTAACTTAGTCATAGGAGAGGCAATCATCGAGAATCCCTTGACAAACCGTCTGTCATACCTGGCTAAGCCCTGAAAGCTTCTAACCTCGTTCACATTCTTTGGTGGCTCCCAATCAACAATTGCTAAAATTTTGCTTGGATCAACCTGAATACCTTCACTTGAAACTATATGTCGCAAGAATTCGACCTCACGAAGCCAAAAATCACTTTTGCTGAATTTAGCATACAATTTCTTCCCTCTCAGAATCTGTAACACAGTTCTCAAATGTTTGACGTGCTCAAATTCATCCCGAGAATAAACTAAAATATCATCTATGAACACCACCACAAACTTATCCAGATACGATCGAAAAATTCAGTTCATTAAATCCATAAAAATAGCCAGAGCATTAGTCAACCCAAAAGGCATTACCAGAAATTCATAATGTCCATACCTCGTTCTGAAAGCGGTTTTTGGCACATCGGACTCCCTAACTCTCAACTGATAGTAACCAGACCTTAGATCAATCTTTGAAAACACTGTTGCTCCTTTTAGTTTGTCAAACAAATCATCAATTCTTGGCAAATGATACTTGTTCCTTATAGTCACTTTGTTGAGCTAACGATAATCAATACAAAGTCTCATAGAGACGTATTTCTTTTTCACAAATAAAACAGGAGCACCCCAGGGAGAAAAACTCGGTCTCACAGATCCTTTATCTGTAAACTCTTGTAATTGAGCTTTTAATTCTTTCAACTCAGTCGGAGCCATCCGATACGGAGCAATAGAAATCGGCACAGTACCATGTAACAAGTCAATAGCAAACACCACTTCTCTAATCGGAGGTAACCCAGGTAATTCCTCTGGAAATACATCCGAAAATTCACAAACTACCGGCACTGGTTCAAGCTTCGACCCAGTTATACTAGTATTCAACACATAAGCAATATAGGCTTCACATCCTTCTCTCAAGTATTTTTGAGCAGACATGTGCGAAATCACTATAGGCAGTTTATTCGGCTCCTCTGCTTCAACCCAGAGAATTTCACCGTTTTCACACTTCAATTCAAGGATTTTCTGTCTACAATTTACCTTGGCATCATGCAATATCAACCAATCCATCCCCAAATTAACATCAAACTCATCAAATGATAACAACATCAAATTAACCGGGAAACAGTGACCTTGAATCATCAGAGGACAATTCCTGCAAACCATATCGACTAAGACATATTTGCCTAAAGGATTTGATACTTTAACCACAAATTAAGTATTTTCAACAGGCAATTTCTTACTAGATACTAAATTCACACATACATATGAATGAGTAGACCCAGGGTCAATCAAAGCAACAACATCAATATCATAAAGAGAAAATGTACCAGTAATCATGTTAAGAGGTGATGCATCCTCACGAGCACGTATGGCATGAGTTCTGGCAGGCGCTCTAGTTTCTGATCTCCCAGTTGTATCTTTCGCCACGCTTTTACCACTGACTTTGCTCCCAGTATTCCTCGGTGGTCTACCTCTACTGACAATGTCACCCGATCCAGCTCTCTGCAATCTTCCTTCCTTTATTCTCTCAGGGCAATCTTTTATATAGTGTTCTTGAGAACCACACCTGAAACAGGCTCGTCTAAATCCCCAACACTCACCAGCATGTCACCGGCCACACTGTCGACACTCAGATCTAGTATTCCCCACATTGCCCACACTTGCCACTAAGGTAGCTTGAGTTTTAGCTTCAGAATATGACCTCCCTCGGTCTCTACGTGAATACCCAGCTGAACCACTTGGTCGTGGATCCATCCTTTTAAGCTTCTTTATTTGGGATTGAAATGTTCTACTCATTGACCTTTTTCTTACATCTCAAGCTTCCATCTCCACTCTTCTCTTTTCTTTACTCAGTTCTTCAGCTTTGCAAGCTCGGTCAACCAGTACTACAAATTCTTTCAACTCTAAAACCCCAACATACAATCTAATATCTTCATTTAACCCCTCTTCAAATCTTTTACACAGAATGGCCTCCGTGGGCATACATTCCTGGGCATATTTGCTGAGCCTAACAAACTCCCTTTCATATTCTGCCACAGACATCCGACCCTGCATCAACTCAAGAAATTCCTTGCGTTTCTGATCAATAAACCGCTGGCTTATATATTTCTTTTTGAATTCCTCCTGGGAGAAGTCCCAAGTAACTCTTTCTTTCGGAACCACCGATATTAATGTTTTCCACCAACGGTATGTTGAATCCTTCAGTAAAGACACAACACATTTCAAACATTCATCAGAAGTACAAGATAGTTCATCAAATACCCGAATAGTGTTTTCAAGCCAAAACTCTGCTTAATCTGGATCATCATCAACATTAGCCCTGAAATCTTCAGCTCCATCCTTTCGGATTTTGTCAACGGGAGGTTTCCTTGATCTCACGAAATCAACACTTTGTGGAGCTACGGGGACCAGTTGAGGAATAGGAGGGGGTAGAGGAGGTAGAGCATTCGGATTTGCACGAACAAGTTCTGTGTACCAATTACTCATCATTCGAAGGAAGGCTTCCCGAGCCTCATTCTGACTATGCGTCTCATGTATACTTTCTTCATGCGCGGTCCCTTGTGCGGGAGCCGGCGCGATACTTTCAACATCATCTGTCACACTTCGGTCAGGATCCATTTACTATATAAAACAAAATTTTAAATTGTTAGAAATCATCACACTATCACAATATAATTATGGCATGTATAGATTGAATTTCACACATATTTTATTAGTCCGAAAACTGGCTAAACCGTAGCTCTGATACCACTAAAATGTAACACCCTTTAGCCGTGTTCCTTACCGAAATAGAGTATGAGGTATTACTAGAACTCAAACACTTATAAATTATTTTTTTATAAAAAATTCGGCAGCATTTCTACTTTTTTTACATAAAACCCCCTGCAACTTTCCAAAAATAATTTCAAACAACTTCAATATTTTCAACCAATTACAGATATATGTTCAGACATAATTTTTCCATTAATAATCACCAACATATTAAACCGATCAATACTATATATATTTATACCACATCACATAAAGTCATCTATACATGCCATATTTCAAAAATATTAATTACAAAATACCCAAAAAGTTGATGATAGTGTGGATGATTTCCTGACTTCGTCCAAATTTCGAGCTAGCTGATGTCACTATAATCAAGGAAATATAAAAACGAGTAAGCATATAGCTTAGTAAGTAAACATATGACAAATAAATAAATTCCTCACATGATTACATAGTAACATAATTTTAATCATACATAAATTTCAAGGCTCGTTTAATTTCCAGCAAACTGTCTTTCTGCGTCACAGACGCTAATTTATTTTTGTCTAGAGCTACAGGACTCAAAATTAAGTTCCGTAAATTTTCCCCAAAACTAGACTCGTATACCTTTCCACCATAAAATTTTCAGAATTTTTTATTTATCCAATTAGTACAGTTTATTCTTTATATATTCCATTGGTTCACTGCCCGACGGTTCGGACCTCCCTTTACTAAAATTTAATTAACTCCCTGTAAAAAAATTGAAAAATATTATTGTTTGTTTATATTAAAAATAGACTCATTAAGGAATCCAGTAACATAAATTTCAGGCCATAATTATTTTTTTATAATTGTTGGTGATTTTCCAAATTTGGAACAGGGGATTTCAAAATCAATCCAACCCTGTCTCAAATAAATTCAAATATCCCCAAATATACAACTCTTTTGCTTTCTATGTTTCTTTCATATGAAAATAGACTCATTCAGATTAAATTTCATATATTATTCAACCTCTAATTCATTTTTCACCATTTATGGTGATTTTTCAAAGTTGCCCAACTGCTGTTGTTCAAAACAGTTTTGTATTTAAATTGTTTCTTTTGTATTTTTGATATTTCCTCCCATCTTATACATGGGTCGATTAAGTATCAAACACAATATTCCTCCCATAAACTTGTCCACCACATATAAATATTCACCTTCCCAGTTTACTCATTGAACACTCGAAATGTTAACCGTTATCGGTGGATTCAGCGCTTAGCAACCACCAGTGATTCGGGGAATTAGCACTTCGCAACCCCTTTCACATTCAAAGATATGGTGGAATCAGCACTTAGCAACCACCAATTATTCGGTGAATCAGCACTTAGCAGCCCCTTGGGGGAATCAGCACTTAGCAACCCCCTTCACATTTAAAATACGGTGGGATCAGCTCTTAGCAACCACCAATGAATCGGGGAATCAGCACTTAGCAACGCCCTTTATATTCAAAGATACGGTGGAATCAGCACTTAGCAACCCCTTGGGGGAATCAGCACTTAGCAACCCCCTTTACATTCAATGTACTCCGACTTATTCCGAGTGTTCAACCGGAACTCATATTTTCAATATTTTACCACCTTTCCCAACTTAACCACATTTTTAGGATCTTGCCGAATATTTATTCTATATTCTATTAAATCCCAACATATATTGAATAATATCAAAATAATGCATTAAATCACATGTTTACTTACCTCGGTGCAAAATATCGTAATTTTGCAATTTACTCAACTATCTTCTCTTTTCCCCGTTTGAGGTAGTCTTCTCGTCTTTCTTTATCTATAATAGCAAATTTAACTTGTTTAATGTTCACATTTAATAAAATAGTCCTCCACCCAACTTTTTAAAAAATTACAATTTTGCCCCCAAACTTTTACATATTTACACTTTTGTCCCTAAGCTCGAAAATTAAAATTCATCTCTTATTCTTATGTTTTATGACATGTTGAACATTTTTCCCTTCTATGACAACATAAAATTCTCACTCTAGCACACACTTTTCACCTATGGGCATTTTTCCAAATATAAACCCTAGGTTAAATTATTGCTAGAATAAGCTAAATTAAGTTACCGGGACTTCAAAAACGTAAGGAACATTAAAAACGGGGCTTGGAATCACTTACTATTGAGCTTGGAAGCTTAAAAACCCTAACTATGGCTTCCCCCTTGCTGATTTCGTTCACCATGAAGAAGATGAGCACATTTTGCCATCTTTTTCCCTTTTTAATTCTTTTTATTACTAAATGACTAAATTGCCCCCATTTAAAAAAATCTATTTCACCCATTTCTTATGTCTATTTTTGTTCATCAATTAACTAATGGTCTAATTACCATATAAGGACCCCCAATTTATAATTTCATAACAATTAGACACTTCTAACATGTAGAACTCAACTTTTGCACTTTTTTACAATTTAGTCCTTTTGACTAAATTGAGTGCCCAAACGTCGAAATTTTCAAACGAAATTTTTATGAAATTTTTCCTTGAAATCGTAGACCATAAAAATATAATGATAATCATATTTTCTCTCGTCAGATTTGTGGTCCCGAAACTACTGTTCCGACTAGGCCCAGAATCGAGATATTAAAATGTATGTATGTATGTATGTATGTATGTATGTATGTATGTATGTATTGAAATGTACGATGTGTTGGATGAAAATGACGATGTGTGGTATGCATATATCAAAATTATGTGTTGGGAAGTAAGATTCTGTTAAGGGTATGAGTGAAATTTGTATAAATGTGTCCATTATATTAATTGAGTGATGCATGAAAAAGTATGGTTGGCTATATGGGGGTTCGAGCGGAGTGTCAGGAAAATATGTGATATGATAATGGATCCTATGGTGCTGTTTTGATAACATCAATTAAGACAATAAACACGAGAAAAGGCCAGCGTGGCAGATATGTGGAAAGACCATGGCTATGGCACATTTTGGATGTAACACCCATAACCCGTTTCCATCGCCAGAACAGGGTTATAAAGTATTACCATATAAATTTGACATTTTATAACAAATATCGTTCAATTATCGAATTAATTGTAAAAATATATATGTAATTCAAAATGGAATAAAACATACATTTATGGACCTTAAATTGAGCCTAAGAGGTCTTAAAAATAGTTTAGGAAAAATTAGGGACTGATTCAAAACAAATTAGAAAGTTCAGGGAAAAACTAAAAAATTTCACTTCAAGGGTCACACGGTCGTGTGATAGAGCTCAGACCGTGTGGCTCCAGACATGGCCGTGTGGCTAACCTACACACTCGTGTGACTACTCCATATGCCCATGTGCTCATCTGTGTAACTTACTGACTTGGGTTACACAGTCGTGTCGCAGGCTATGTGCCGGCCCGTGTGAACCTTGAACCAAACACGCTCAAGGCAAACACCTGTAACAACCGTAACCTATATTTGTCACCGGAATAGGGTTATGGAACATTACCAGAATATACATATAAAATACAAACATTTCATATTATTTAACATACATGTCAGAAAATATTCATAAAGTCCTTTATATGAACTCTCGAGGATTAAAACATACATTAGAAACAAGTCGGGACTAAACTGGGTGCTCAAAGAATTTTTTGCAAAATCTCAAAATTTTTCCAAAGTGCAGGGAACACACGCTCTGGTGGTCAAGTCGTGTGGCTCACACGGCCAAGAGACATGCCCGTGTCTTAGGCCGTGTGGGCATTCGAAATAGGGTAGACGACCGTCTTTCAGCCCATTTCCGTACCCGTGTAACTCTCTGACTTGGGTCACACAGCCAAGTCAAACGTTCGTGTGCTAGGTCGTGTGTAGGTGCAGGGGTCACACGGCTAAGCCACACACTCGTATGCCAGGCCGTGTGAAAAATATTGAGCATTCTATTTTGAAATTTTAAAGATGCAGGGGACACACGGCCAAAACACACGCCCGTGTGGACAAAATAAGACCATTTTCAAACCATATTTCTCACCCTTTTTTAGCTTCAACCTAAACACATCAAATAACACATTTATAAGCCATAACCAAACAACCAAAACAAGCCAAATACATGTCTTAAACATGTCACATTTCCTCATACATCCAAGTTTTCAATCTTACCAAATTGATCAATAATATGTAACTTATTTGTATTAACTATACCAAATCAAACCATACCTATTAGTTAACTATCATTTAAACATACCAAAACACATATAAATTACAAGCCATACCAATGGCTTGTTCCAACCATACATTTACATGCCATCATTGGTCAAAATTAGCTTATACATGCCATTATAACCTAAAATTTAATTTACTATTTATAGTGAAATGAGCTGATGGATAGATTGATAGTGTGAGATATCTCCACCAAGCTTCTAACCCAACGAGCTTCTGAAGTACCATAAAACAAGAGAAATAAAACAGAGTAAGCATTTAATGCTTAGTAGGCTCGTATAACGGGAAATTAACTTACCATTCATTTACATTTAAGGTAAGCATACAAAAATTTATCCAAAGAATTTGATAATTAGCCTAAACACATATAACCTCAAAAACATGTTAGTCATGTACTTCATATGAATTTTTCATACTATATTTCTATCATAATGCAGATCATGAAATAATATTAAAAAATTTTTCCTTCCGGACTTGGATTTCTGGTCCCAAAACCACTGTTCTGATTTCAATGAAAACGAGTTGTTACAACTCTCCGCTCTTAAAAATTTTTGTCCTCGAAAATCTTACTAGTAAAGAGGTTTGGATATTGGTTTCTCATAGTTTTTTTTGGTTCTCAGGTAGCTTCTTCTATTCCATGTCGTTGCTAGAGAACTTTTACTAAAGCTGCCTTTTTATTTCTTAACTCTTTCATTTCACGTGCCAGGATTTTGATCGGTTCTTCACTGTAAGTCATGTCAGGCTGAATCTCAATCTCTATCAGGGAAATAACATGTGAAGGATCTGATCGATATCATCTCAACATAGACACGTGAAAGACATTGTGAATTCTGTCAAGTTCTGGTGGTAGAGCTAATTGGTACGCAATAGGTCTGATTCTTTTAATAATTTCATATGGCCTGATAAATCGCGGACTTAATTTTCCTTTGCGGCCAAACCAAAGAACTTTCTTCCAAGGTGAAACTTTCAAGAATATCTTATCGCCAACTTGAAATTCTATCTCTTCCTGTTTAAGATTCGCATAGCATTTCTAACGATCAGGTGTTGTTTTTAAACTATCTCGGATCACTTTCACTTTTTCTTCAGTTTCACGGATCAAATCAACTCCATGTATGTTTTTCTCACTAAGCTCAATCCAATAAAATGAAGTTCTACATTTACGTCCCTATAAAGCTTCATACGGTGCCATTTTAATGCCTGACTGATAGCTGTTATTATATGCGAATTCGACTAATGGCAAATATTTTTCCCAATTGCCTTCCAATTCTAAAATACAACACCGAAGCATATCTTCAAGAATCTGTATCACACGTTCGGATTGACCATCAGTCTGAGGATGTAATACTGTACTGAAATGTAATTGCGTACCCAAGGCCTCTTGTAACTTGTTCCAGAATCAGTATGTGAATCATGTATCTCTATCAGAAATAATAGAAACTAACATACCATGTAATCTGACAATCTTAAAAACATATAACTCAGCCAATCTATCCAGCGAGAAATTCGTACATATCGGAATAAAGTGTGTAGACTTCGCAAACGATCGATGATTACTCAAATAGTATCTTTCTTTTTCGGAGATAGGGGCAACCCCGATACAAAGTCTATAAAAACTCTTTCCCATTTCCATTCTGATATCGTTACTGGCTGTAAAAGTTTCAAAGGTACCTGATGTTCAGCTTTAACTTGCTGACATATCAAACATCTAGATACAAATTCAGAAATGTTGCATTTCATTCCCGGCCACTAGTACATTTTTTTCAAATCATTGTACATTTTATTACTCCCCAGATGAACAGGCATAGTACCATTATGAGCTTTGTGCAAAATATTCTGCACAAGCTCTAAATTTCTCGGTACACATACCCTACCTCTGAATAACAGACAGTCATCAGGTCCAATCTGAAATTCTGAATCAGAAATCGATTTACATTGCACCCATTTAGCTTGTAACTTATCATCACATTTCTGGCTTCACAAATTTGCTGTAGAAATGTTGATTTAGCTTTTAACTCAACTAAGATCGAACCATCATCAGATAGTGACAATCGGGTATTCATTGCTCGTAAAGCAAATAAAGATTTTCTACTTAGAGCATCTACAACCACATTTGCTTTTCTCAGATGATAGTCGATAATTAGATCATAATCTTTCAGTAATTCAATCCACCTGCGCTATCTCAGATTTAAATCTTTTTGCAACATTAGATACTTTAAGCTTTTGTGATCGGTGAATATGTGACATTTTTAACCAAACAAGTAGTGTCGCCAAATTTTCAGAGCAAAGACAATAGCTACCAATTCTAAATCATATATCGGGTATTTCTTTTCATGTGGTTTTAGTTGTCTAGAAATATAAGCTATTAATTTACCTTATTGTATCAAAACACAACCTAAACCATTCGATGACGCATTATTGTAAATTACAAATTCCTTACTCGAATCAGGTTGAACCAGAACTGGTGCTTCAGTCAATAAAGCTTTTAACTGGTCAAAACTTTGCTGCATTTATCAGACCATTCAAACTTCACATATTTTTGTAATAGCCGTGTCATTAGCAAAACTATCATCAAAAACCCTTGTACAAATCTTCGATAATAACTGGCTAATCCCAAAAAACTTCTAACTGCAGACACATTTTTCGGTGGTTTCCAGTTAACAATTGCTGAAGTTTTACATGGATCCACTCTAATGCCTTTAGCAGGTACTATATGTCCAAGAAAACCAACTTCCCGAAGCCAGAATTTACACTTGCTACATTTAGCATACAGTTGTTTTTCACGTAGAGTTTGCAGAACAATTTTCAAATGATTAGCATGTTCATTTTCATCTTGGGAACATACCAGGATATCATTAATGAATACCACTGCAAATCTATCCAGATATGGTCTGAAAATTCTATTCATCAAGTCTATAAGTACTGCAGGTGCATTTGTCAAGCCAAACGGCATCACAAAAAATTAATAATATGTAACAGCCTAATTTTCAGCGGTGTCAAAAATAGCGGTTCGAGACCACCAAATTCGACGAGTAAGCTCGTAAATTTTATTATTTTGTATTTACGAGTTAAATGTGATTTTAGAAAGATTTTTGAATTAGTAATTTGTGTTTTATAAGGATTTATTAGGTTAAGTGGTTTAGAAAATGAGGTATCGAGACCTCGATTTTATAAATTGAGCTGCAAATATTTTTATAAATATTTACGGAATGTCATTAAGGTAGTATTAAAGTCTTGTTATAAAATTTTAATGTTTCGATAGTTAATTAATTAAAAAGGACTAAATTGAAAAAGGTGTCAAACTTGCTAATTAAGGAAATAGTGATTAAATGGCCTAAATGGTAAATAGGAAGGACTTAAAGAGTAAATTAGCCTAAGTGAAGTGGCTGAGGTGGCATAAGCAGAAAAAAATATTGAAATTAGGTGATTTAAGGGCAAAATTGGAAATAAAAAATTAAAATAGTTAAAATGAGATTTTAAGAGTTTCTAGACCATTTCTTCTCCAATTTTCTGTCCAAAAACACCATTGAAGAGCTCTTAAGGCTGGTTTTCATATTTTAGCTTCAGGTAAGTTTAATTCTTGCCTTTTTCTTGTAATTCTTGTGTTTTTAAGACTTTTACAATTAAGTCTAACTAGCTATTTCATTAGTTTTTGATTTTATTGGAAATTTTGAAAGTTACCATTGATGAATACTGGATGTTTTGATAAAATAATATGGATTTATAGCTTTAATTTTGTTGTATGATGATTTTGTAAAGTGGTTTTGATAGATATTAATTTTAGGACTAAATTGTGAAAAGAATAAATATTAGGTTTTGGTATTAAATTTTTGCTTATCAAGGGCTGTATGATAGCCTAGAATATTTAGATAAATTTTCAATTGAGAAAAATTAGTTCATTTAATAGACTAATTAATAAGGGACCGCAAAAGTTGTTAAAGTTTGGGTAATTGTGTAAATTCAAAAATTAAGGGTATTAATTCTTAAGTGAATTGGAACTCAAATATATGCTAATGAATGAGTAATTTTATATTTTAGATCAAGAGCTCGTAGATACTCGTGAAAAAAGAAAATTAGCAGAATAGTCCCTGAACTTTTACAAATCTTACAATTTAACCCAGGTAAGTTCGTATGGTTAAACTTTAATATTTCTATTAAATTGATGAATGGTATTATGCATTTTTTATATTGTTGAAAATGGAATTATTGTTAAGATATAAATTTGAAGTGAATATCCGAGTTAAATGGAATGTAGGATTTGAATACAATGGTTGTGTGGCGCAAGACAGTAAAGGAGGATTTGACGGTAAATTACCCAAGTAAACCGATGTTCAGCATTTGTTGTGAATTTTCGTGTTTAGTTTCCATTTAGCTCTCACAAGCTTTTGTTCAACTTATATGAGTTTCCGTTCAGCTTTATTGAGCTTCTGTTTAACCCTTATGGTTTCGTTCAGGTCTTACGAGCTTCTGTTCAACCCTTATGGGTTTCTGTTTAGCTCTCATGAGCTTCTGTTCAGCCTTTGGGCTTCTGAAAACGATGTACTCTTATCTGTTAGCCGTTCTCCGATTTGGTAAGATTTTGTAAGTGACTTATACAATTGAAGTTGAAAATTTTGTTATTTAATGTTGGAATTGATTTGAAATAAGTGTATTCATCAACTGGGGTTGTGATTGGCAGGAAGTGTACATTGAATAAATTTTATTATTTGATTTGTTTCATTAGGTTTAATAAGATTTATGTTTAACTTATTGAACTTACTAAGCTTCGTTAAGCTTACTTGTGTTGTTTAATGTCCTTGTAGATTAACGTGAGGTCAGGAGATCGGATCGACACATCAAGTCACACTGTCCAACTTGTTCCGGTAGTTTTTGCAATGTACATTATGGTTTATATGGCGTGTATAGGGTTGCTGTAGGCTTAATCAAAGTTGGTAGTGTATATGTCATAAATTACATTTTGTTTATTTTCTTATAATCAACTTATATACATATGTAGGTCGTTTATCATGCTTAATATGGGATTAGTATGGGTAAATGATGGATAGTTTATAGGCATGTTGGTGATTGATAAATATGATAAATTTAGCATACGTATATGAATTTGTGTTTTTAATCAATATGGTAAATTTTTAAATGCTAAGATATATGAGATAATATGACACTTTTAGAGCTAGGAATTGATTGTGTTGAAGGTTTAGTTATGGCCTATGAGTATGAAATTTGAAGTGTTTAGGTTAAAATAAAAAACTGGTGAGGACTGTGGCCTTAAAATGACCTATTTTTGTCCACAGGGGCAGAGACACAGGCGTGTGTCTCAGCCGTGTGTGACACATGGCCTAGCACATGGGCGTGTGGTCTGGCTGTGTGTCCCATGCATCCTTAAAATTTAGAAATAGAATGCCTTGGTATTTTCACACTGCCTAGCACACAAGCGTGTGGCTTGGCCGTGTGACCCCTGCACCTTAATTTCATAAATTAGTATGTTCATACGACCTAGCACACGGGCGTGTGGCTTGGCCGTGTGACCCAAGTTTGGGAGTTACATGGGTATGGACACGGGTTGAGACACGACCGTGTGCCTCACATCGAATGCCTACATGACCTACGACACGGGCGTGTCTCTTGGCCGTCTGAGCCACACTGCCTGGCCACACAGGCGTGTGTCCCCTGCATCTGAGGAAAATTTTGAAATTTTGAGAAAACTTCCCTGAGTTTTCAATTTAGTCTCGATTCATTTTTAACGAGTATTTTGGGCATCGAGGGCTCATATAAGGGACAATATGAGTAATTATGATAAATTTCTGATATGTATGTTAAATGATATAAAATATTCGTATTTGATCGAAAAAGTTTGGTAATGCTCTGTCACCCTCTTCCAGCGACAGATAAAGGTTAGAGGTGTTACATAATGCCTGTACCTGGTTCTGAAAGTTGTTTTTGGTACATTCGAGTGTTTTACTCGTAACTGATAATAGCCAAAACGTAGATCAATCTTTAAAAATACTGTAGCACATTTCAACTGATCAAATAAGTCATCAATACAGGGAAATGGATACTTATTTTTAATTGTGACTTTGTTTAGTTGACGGTAGTCAATGCATAATCTCAATGATCCGTCCTTTTTCTTAACAAACAGAACTGGTGGACCCCAAGGTGAAAATTTGAGTCGAGCAAAACCTCTATCAATCAGTTCTTGCAACTGTGCTTTTAACTCTTTTAATTCAATAGGAGCCATTCTATAGGGTGTTATAGATATCGGTGTTATTCCCGGTACAAGATCTATAGAGAATTCAACATCTCTGACCGATGGTGATTCGGGTAACTCTTTTGGAAATACATCCGAATACTCACAGACTACTGGCACTGACTTAATCTTTGACACAGATACTTTAGTGTCCAACACATAAGCAAAATATGTGTCATACCCTTTTCTGATATATTTCTGTGCTGATATGACTGATATCACTGTAGACAACCATCCAACTTATCAGATTCAATACAGAGCTTTTCACCATTTTGACATTTCAATACAATATGCTTTTGTTTGCCATTTACGACGGCATTATGCTGATTTAACTAGTCCATACCCAGAATCACATCAAATTCATCAAATGGCAATAACATCAAATTAGCTGGGAAACAGTAACCCCGTACTATTAACGGACAGTTCTTACAAATTTTATCCACCATCATATACTGGCCTAAGGGGTTTGAAACTTTAACCACAAATTCAGTGGACTCGACATATAAATTTTTAATAGACACTAAATTCGTTCAGATGTATGAATGGGTAGAACTAGGATCAATTAAAGTAATTATATCAGTATCAAGAAGAGAAAAAATACCAGTGATAACGTCGGGTGCAGAGGCATCCTCACGTGCACAAATAACATATGTTCTTGCTAGTGCTCGTGCTTCAGATTTGACAATTGAATCTTTTACCGTACCTCAGCTTCCACTCATATTGCCGGGATTTCGAGGTGGTCTACCTCTGGTAGTTGTATTGCTCGATCTTGAAGTTTGAACAGTATTTTTTTCAGGCTTTTCCGAGCAGTCTCTTAAATAGGGGTCAAAAGAACCACATCTAAAACAAGCTTTGCTTTTCATGTGGTACTCTCCAAAATGAAATTTATTACAGTGTTTGCATCTGAGTTTGGTATTTCTATCACTACCAGCACTTGGTATAAATGTAGCCTGAGATCTTGGATTGGAATATTAGATACCTCTGTCTTTTCCGGAGTATCCCGCAGAGGTAGTAGAACGTCATGGTATTTCTTTGATTTCTTTGAAACCGACTGTTGTGACTTTCCCGTAAATCTTTTACTTGCAGTTCTGGCTTCCATCTCAACTTGTTTCTTTTCTTTAGTAAGCTCTTCGGCTTTGTATACCCGATCAACTAGTACAACATATTCTTTCAGCTAATGAATCCCAACTAACAATTTTATGTCTTCATTTAATCCCTGTTCAAACCGCTTACACATTGCGATTTCATTCGGGATACATTCTCTGGTATACTTACTCAGTCAGACAAATTCCTGTTCATACTTAGATACAGTCATACGACCCTGTTTAAGCTCCAGAAATTCTTTCTATTTTTGATCAACAAATCTCTGGCTGATATACTTCTTTTTGAATTCAATTTGGAAAAATTCCCATGTAACCCTCTCTTTCAGTAAAACAAAAATCAATGTATTCCACCATGGGTAAGTCGAATCTTTTAACAGAGATACAACATATTTTAGACATTCGACTGCTGTGCAAGATAATTCATCCAAAATCCTGATAGTGTTTTCTAGCCAGAATTCAACCCTTTCAGGATCATCTTCAGATGTAGCTCTGGATTCTTCTGCCCCATATTTACGAATTTTATCTACAGGAGGCTTACCAGTTTTAACAAGTTTTATACCTTGTGGCATACCAGGAACCGGTTGAAAAACAGGAGGGGTGGAGGTTGTTTTACAGCCAGATTTGTTCTTACATATTCTATAAACCACTCGTTCATCATTTGGAAGAAGGCTTTTTGTAACACCCCTTACCAGTATTCCTTGCAGGAACAGAGTATGAGGTATTACTAGAACTAAAACACTTATAAATTTTTTTTATAAAAATTTCGACAGTATTTCTGCTTATTTTTACATAAAACCCCCTACAAATTTTCAAAGACAATTTCAAACAACTTCAATATTTCCAACCAATTACAGTTATATGTTTAGACATAATTTATCCATTAATAAACACCAACATATTAAACCGAAAAATACTGAATATATACATATTTATACCACATTACATAAAGTCATCTATACATGTCATGTTTCCAAAGCATTAATTGCAAAATACCCAAAAAGTTGATGATAGTGTGGATGATTATCTGACGTCGTCTGAGTTCCGAGCTGATTGATGTCACTATAATCAAGGGAAAATAAAAACGAGTAAACATATAGCTTAGTAAGTAAACATATGACAAATAAATAAATTCCTCACATGATTACATAGTAACATAATTTTAATCACACATAAATTTCATTGTTTGTTCAATTTCCAGCAAGCTGTTTTTCTACATCATGGTCACTAATTTATTTTTATCTGGAGATACAGGGATCAAAATTAAGTTCTGTAAATTTTCCCCAAAACTAGATTCATATAAATTTCCACCATAAAATTTTCATAATTTTTGGTGTGGTAAATTAGTACATTTTATTTCCTCAATATTCCCTTGTTTCACTGCTCGACAGTTCTGACCTCTCCTTACTAAAATTTACTTAACTCTCTGTAAAAATTAAAAAATGTTCTTGTTTCTTTATCTTAAAAATAGACTCATGAAGGAATTCAATAATGTAAATTTCAATCCATAATTATTTTTTACAATTTTTGTTATTTTTCAAAGTTGGAACAGGGATTTCGAAATCAATTTAACACTGTCTCAATAAAATTAAAATATACCCAAATCTAAAACTCTTTTCTTCCCATTTTCTTCCATATAAAAATAAACTCATTCAGCTTCAATTTCATATAATACTAAACTTATAATTAATTTTCCACCATTTATAGTGATTTTTCAAAGTTACCCCACTGTTGTTGTTCAAAATAGTTTTGTATTTAAATTTGCTCTTTTGTACTTTTGATATTTCCTCCCATCTTACATATAGGTTAATAAAGTTTCAAACCCAAACATTTCTCACATAATATTGTCCACCATATATATATTCACCTTTCAAATTTTCCCGTTGAACACTCTGAATGTTATCCGTTATCGGTGGATTCAGCACTTAGCAACCACCAGTGATTCGGGGAATCAGCACTTAGCAACCCCTTTCACATACAATGGTACGGTGGAATCAGCACTTAGCAACCACCAATGAATCGGGGAATCAACATTTATCAACCACCAATGAATCGGGGAATCATCACTTAGCAACCCCCCGGGGGAATCAGCACTTAGCAACCCCCTTCACATTTAAAATACGGTGGAATCAGCACTTAGCAACCACCAATGAATCGGGGAATCAGCACTTAGCAACCCCTTGGGGGAATCAGCACTTAGCAACCCCCTTTATATTCAATGTACTCCGGCCTATTCCGAGTGTTCAACAAAAAACCGTGTTTTTCAACACTTTACCACCTTTCCCAACTTAACCAAAATTTTAGTATCTATACCAAGTATTTATTTTATGTTCAATTAAGTCTCAACATATAATGAATAATATCAAAATAATGAATTAATTCACATGTTCACTTACCTCGGTGCAAAATATCGTAATTTTGCAATTTACTCCACTATCTTCTCTTTTCCCCGTTTGAGGTAGTCTTCTTGTCTTTCTTGATCTATAATAGCAAATTTATCTCATTTAATGTTCACAATTAATAAAATAGTCCTCCACCCAACTTTTTGAAAAATTACAATTTTGCCCCCAAACTTTTACATATTTACACTTTTGTCCCTAAGCACGAAAATTAAACTTCATCTCTTATTCTTATGTTTTATGACATGCTGAACATTTTTACCTTCTATGACAACATCAAATTCCAACTCTAACACATACTTTTGAACATTAATTATTTTTTCCGATTATGTCTATTTACTCGTTTTCGCTTAAAATCGCTTAGCAAAAGTTGTTTAACATAATTTCTAGCTTCATATTCTACCATAAAACACAAAATAAACACATTTCACGTATAGGTATTTTTCCAAATATGAACCCTAACATGAATTAATGGTAGAATAAGTTAAACCGAGTTACGAGGATTTCAAAAATGCGAAGAACATTAAAAACGGGGCTAGGATGCACTTACTATTGAGCTTGGAAGCTTAAAAACCTTAACTATGGATTTCCCCTTGCTGATTTCATTCACCATAAAGAAGATGAGCACATTTTGCCGTCTTTTTCCTTTTTTAATTCTTTTTATTACTAAATGACTAAAATGCCCCCATTTAAAAAAAATCTATTTCACCCATTTCTTATGTCTATTTTTGTCCATCAATTAACTAATAGTCTAATTACCATATAAGGACCACCAAATTATAATTTCATAACAATTAGTCACTTCTAACATGTAGAACTCAACTTTTGCACTTTTTACAATTTAGTCATTTTGACTAAATTGAGTGCCCAAACATCGAAATTTTCGAACGAAATTTTTACGAAATTTTTTCGTGAAATTGTAGATCATAAAAATATAATAATAATAATAATATTTTCCCTCGTCGAATTTGTGGTCCCAAAACCACTGTTCCGTCTAGGCCCAGAATCGGGTTGTTACAATTCTCCCCCCTTAGGGATTTTCGTCCCCGAAAATCTTACTGAAAAAGATGTTTGGGTACTATTTCCTCATAACTTCCTCCGGTTCCCACGTAGCCTCTTCCATTCCATGTTTTTTCCACAACACTTTCACTAAGGCTACACATTTATTTCTTAACTGTTTGATCTCTCGAGCCAGAATCTTTATCGGTTCCTCCACATAAGTCATATCCAGTCGAACTTCAATTTCTGTAGGAGAAACTATGTGTGAAGGATCAGAACGATAGCATCGTAACATCGTTACATGAAATACATTATGTATTCTTTCCAACTCTGCCGGCAAAGCTAACCGATAAGCTACAGGTCCAATTCTTTCAATAACTTCATACGGTCCAATAAAGCATGGACTCAATTTGCCTTTATGACCAAATCTCAAAATCTTCTTCCATGGAGATACTTTCAAGAACACTCTATCACCAACTTGAAATTCAATCTCTTTCCTCTATAAATCTGCATATGACTTTTGTCGATCTGAAGCAACCTTTAAACAGTCACGGATTACTTTTACTTTTTCTTCAGTTTCTTTCACCAAGTCAACTCCATGAATCCAGTTCTCACCGAGCTCAGTCCAATATAAAGGAGTTCTATACTTACGCCCATATAATGCTTCATACGGTGCCATTTGTATACTTGACTGATAGCTATTGTTGTAAGAAAATTCAACCAATGGTAGATATTGCTCCCAACTGCCTTCAAATTCTAAAATACAACACCGGAGCATGTCTTCAAGAACTTGAATCACTCTTTCTGATTGCCCGTCAGTTTGCGGATGGAACGCAGTACTAAAGTTCAATTTTGTACCCAAAGCTTCCTGCAACTTTATCCAAAACCTCGATCTGAACCTTGGATCTCTATTCGATATAATAGACTTAGGCACCCCGTGTAGTCTCACTATTTCAGCAACATATAACTCCGCCAACCTGTCAAGTGAGTAATCAATGCGTACCAGAATGAAATGGGCTGACTTTGTCAGTCTATCAACAATTACCCAAATAGCATCCTTCTTTTTTGGAGTCAAAGGCAATCCCGTCACAAAATCTATCGTGATGCTATCCCACTTCCACTCTGGAATCATTATCGGCTGAAGTAAACCCGATGGTACTTGATGCTCAGCTTTCACTTGTTGACAAATTAAACACTTTGATATAAATTCCGAGATATCCTTTTTCATGCCCGGCTACCTAGATGAACTGACAAATCACCACTATGTGCCTCACATAAAATGGTTCGAATCAACTCATCATTTCTCGGTACACATACCCTATCTCAGAACATTAGACAATCATCTGATCTAATTCGAAAATCTGAATCAGCACCTGCTTCACACTGAGCTCCCCTGGCTTGCAATTCACTATCATTCTTTTGTGCTTCCCGAATTTGCTGAAGGAATAACGGTCTAGGCCTCAATTCAGCTAAAATTGAACCATCATTAGATAAAATTAATCTCGTACTCATAGCTTTCAAAGCAAATAAAGTTTTCTGCTCAAGGCATCAGCAACAACATTAGCTTTTCCAGGATGATAATCAATCACTAGCTCATAATCTTTTATTAGCTCGAGCCATCTTCGTTGTCGCAAATTCAAGTCTTTTTGATACATTAAATACTTCAAACTCTTATGATCAGTGAAGATTCGGCATTTCTCACCATACAGATAATGACGCCAAAATTTTAAAGCAAAAATAATAGCAGTCAATTCTAAATCATGCGTCAGATAATTCTTCTCGTGCGGTTTCAGCTGTCTCGAAGCATAAGCTATTACTTTGCCCTCTTGCATTAACACACACCCAAGTCCATTCAACGATGCATCACTGTGAATTATAAACTCCTTCCCTGACTCAAGTTGTACCAACACTGGTGCCTCAGTCAATAAAGCCTTCAATTTCTCGAAACTTTGTTGACATTTATCGGTCCATTCAAACTTGACATTCTTTTACAATAACTTAGTCATAGGAGAGGCAATCATCGAGAATCCCTTAACAAACCGTCTGTAATATCCGGCTAAGCCTAGAAAGCTTCTAACCTCGGTCACATTCTTTGGTGGCTCCCAATCAACAATTGCTAAAATTTTGCTTGGATCAGCCCGAATACCTTCACTTGAAACTATATGCCCCAAGAATCCAACCTCACGAAGCCAAAACTCACTTTTTCTAAATTTAGAATATAATTTCTTCTCTCTCAGAATCTGCAACACAGTTCTCAAATGTTCAGCGTGCTCGGATTCATCCCGAGAATAAATTAAAATATCATCTATGAACACCACCACAAACTTATCTAGATGCGGCCGGAAAATCCGGTTCATTAAATCCATAAAAATAGCCGAAGCATTAGTCAACCCAAAAGGCATTACCAGAAATTCATAATGGCCATACCTCGTTCTGAAAGCGGTCATTGGCACATCGGACTCCCTAACTCTTAACTAATAGTAACCTGACCTCAGATCAATCTTTGAAAACACTGTTGCTCCTTTTAATTGGTCGAACAAATCATCAATTCTCGGTAAAGGGTTCTTGTTCTTTATAGTCACTTTGTTGAGCTGACGATAGTCAATACAAAGTCTCATAGAGCCATCTTTTTTTTTCACAAATAATACAGGAGCACCCTAAGGAGAAAAACTTGGTCTCCCAAATCCTTTATCTGCCAACTCTTGTAATTGAGCTTTTAATTCTTTGAACTCAGTCGGAGCCATCCGATACGGTGCAATAGAAATAGGTGCAGTACCAGGTAACAAATCAATAACAAACTCAACATCTCTAATCGGAGGTAACCCAGGCAATTCCTCTGGAAATACGTCCGGAAATTCACAAACTACCAGCACTGATTCAAGCTCCGAGCTAGTTATATCAGTATTCAACACACAAGCAAGATAAGCTTCACATCCTTTTCTCAAGTATTTCTGAGCAGACATGTGTGAAATCACCATAGGCAATTTATTCGGCTCCTCTGCTTCAACCCGGAGAATTTCACCATTTTCACATTTCAATTCCAGGATTTTCTATCTACAATTTACCTTGGCATCATGCAATATCAACCAATCCATCCCCAAATTAACATCAAACTCATCAAATGGTAACAACATCAAATTAGCCGGGAAACAGTGACAGTGAATCATCAGAGGACAATTCTTACAAACCTTATCGACTAAGACATATTTGCCTAAACGATTTGATACTTTAACCACAAATTCAGTATTTTCAACAGGCAAATTCTTACTAGATACTAAATTCACACATACATATGAATGAGTAGACCCAAGGTCAATCAAAGCAACAACATCATTATCATGAAGAGAAAATGTACCAGTAATTACGTCAGGAGACGATGCATCCTCACGAGCACGTATGGCATAAGTTCTAGCAGGCGCTCTAGTTTCTGATCTCCCAACTATATCTTTCGCCACACTTTTATCGCTGACTTTGCTCTCAACATTCCTCGGTGGTCTATCTTTTTGAATTCCTCCTGGAAGAAGTCCCAGGTAACTCTTTCTTTTGGAACCACCTATACTAATGTTTTCCACCCACGGTATGCTGAATCCTTCAGTAAAGACACAGCACATTTCAAACATTCCTCAGGAGTACAAGATAGTTCACCAAATACCCGGATAGAGTTTTCAAGCCAAAACTCTGCTTTTTCTGAATCATCATCAACATTAGCCCTGAAATCTTTAGCCCCATGCTTTCGGATTTTGTCAACGAGAGGTTTACTTGATCTTACCAAATCAACACTTTGTGGATCTACGGGGACCGGTTGAGGAAGAGGAGAGGGTGGAGGAGGTTGAACATTCGGATTTGCACGAACAAAGTTTGTATACCAATTAGTCATCATTCGAAGGAAGGCTTCCCGAGCCTCATCCTGACTACGCGTCTCATGTCTACTTTCTTCATGCGCGGTCCCTTGTGTGGGAGCCAGCGCGTTACTCTCAACATCATCTGTTACACTTCGGTCAAGATCTATTTACTATATAAAACAAAATTTTAAATTGTCAGAAATCATCACACTATCACAATATATTTATGACATGTATAGATTGACTTCCACGCATATTTTATTAGTCCGAGAACCGACTAAACCGTAGCTCTGATATCAATAAAATGTAGCACCCCTTACCAGTGTTCCTTGCAGGAACAGAGTATGAGGTATTACTAGAACTCAAACACTTATAATTTTTTTTTTATAAAAATTTCGACAGTATTTTTGCTTATTTTTACATAAAACCCCTGCAAATTTTCAAAGACAATTTCAAACAACTTCAATATTTCCAACCAATTATAGTTATATGTTCAGACATAATTTATCCATTAATAAACACCAACATCTTAAACCAAAAAATACTGAATATATACATATTTATACCACATTACATAAAGTCGTCTATACATGCCATGTTTCCAAAGCATTAATTGCAAAATACCCAAAAAGCTGATGATAGTGTGGATGATTATCTGACGTCGTCCAAGTTCCGAGCTGATTGATGTCACTATAATCAAGGGAAAATAAAAACGAGTAAGCATATAGCTTAGTAATTAAACATATGACAAATAAATAAATTCCTCACATGATTACATAGTAATATAATTTTAATCACAGATAAATTTCATTGTTTGTTCAATTTCCAGCAAGCTGTTTTTCTGTGTCATAGTCACTAATTTATTTTTATCTAGAGCTACAGCCTCTAAATTAAGTTCTGTAAATTTTCCTCAAAACTAGATTCATATATCTTTCCACCATAAAATTTTCAGAATTTTTGGTTTGGTAAATTAGTACATTTTATTTTCTAAATATTCCCCTGTTTCACTGCTCAACAGTTCTGACCTCTCCTTACTAAAATTTACTTACCTCCCTGTACAAAATTAAAACAATGTTCTCGCTTCTTTATCTTAAAAATATACTAATTAAGGAATTCAAGCATGTAAATTTCAAGCCATAATTATTTTTTTACAATATTTGGTTATTTTTCAAAGTTGCAACAGGGGATTTCGAAATCAATTTAAACCTGTCTCAATAAAATTAAAATATCCCCAAATATAAAACTCTTTTGCTTCCCCTTTTTCTTTCATATGAAAATATACTCATTCAGCTTAAATTTCATATATTACTCAACTTCTAATTAATTTTCCACCATTTATAGTGATTTTTCAAAGTTACCCCACTGTTGTTGTTCAAAACAGTTTTGTATTTAAATTTGCTCTTTTGTACTTTTGATATTTCCTCCCATCATACATATGGGTTGATAAAGTTTCAAACCCAAACATTTCTCACATAATCTTGTCCACCATATATATATTCACCTTTCAAATTTTCCCGTTGAACACTCGGAATGTTATCCGTTATCGGTGGATTCAGCACTTAGCAACCACCAGTGATTCGGGGAATTAGCACTTAGCAACCCCTTTCACATACAATGATACGGTGGAATCAGCACTTAGCAACCCCTTGGGGGAATCAGCACATAGCAACCCCCTTCACATTTAAAATACGGTGGAATCAGCACTTAGCAACCACCAATGAATCGGGGAATCAGCACTTAGCAACCCCCTTTATATTCAATGTACTCCGGCCTATTCCGAGTGTTCAACTGAAAACCGTGTTTTTCAACACTTTACCACCTTTCCCAACTTAACCACAATTTTAATATCTATACCAAGTATTTATTTTATGTTCAATTAAGTCTCAACATATAATGAATAATATCAAAATAATGCATTAATTCACATGTTTACTTACCTCGGTGCAAAATATCGTAATTTTGCAATTTACTCCACTATCTTCTCTTTTCCCCGTTTGAGGTAGTCTTCTCGTCTTTTTTGATCTATAATAGAAAATTTAACTCATTTAATGTTCACAATTAATAAAATAGTCCTCCACCCAACTTTTTGAAAAATTACAATTTTGCCCCCAAACTTTTGCATATTTACACTTTTGTCCCTAAGCTCGAAAATTAAACTTCATCTCTTATTCTTATGTTTTATTACATGCTGAGCATGTTTCCCTTCTATGACAACATTAAATTCCCACTCTAACACATACTTTTGAACATTAATTATTTTTACCGATTATGTCTATTTACTCGTTTTCGCTTAAAATCGCTTAGCAAAAGTTGTTTAACATAATTTCTAGCTTCATATTCTACGATAAAACAGCAAAATAAACACATTTCACCTATGGGTATTTTTCCAAATATGAACCCTAACATGAATTAATGGTAGAATAAGCTAAACTGAGTTGTGAGGATTTCAAAAATGCGAATAACATTAAAAATGAGGCGAGGATGCACTTACTATTTAGCTTGGAAGCTTAAAAACCCTAACTATGGCTTTCCCCTTGCTGATTTCATTCACCATAAAGAAGATGAGCACATTTTGCCATCTTTTTCCCTTTTTAATTCTTTTTATTACTAAATGACTAAAATGCCCCCATTTAAAAAAAATCTATTTCACCCATTTCTTATGTATATTTTTGTCCATCAATTAACTAATGGTCTAATTACCATATAAGGACCACCAATTTAAAATTTCATAACAATTGGACACCTCTAACATGTAGAACTCAACTTTTGCACTTTTTACAATTTAGTCCTTTTGACTAAATTGAGTGCCGAAACGTCGAAATTTTCGAACGAAATTTTCCCGTGAAATTGTAGATCATAAAAATATAATAATTATAATATTTTCCCTCGTCGGATTTGTGGTCCCGAAACCACTGTTCCGACTAGGCCCAGAATCGGACTGTTACACTTTTAGCCTCTCCTCCTTGGCCCTCAGATACGAGCTTTCTACTACTTGAAGTCACTCTTTGAACTGAAGCTTGAGCATTGCTCTTAGCTTCTTCAGATTCAGCTAGGTTGGATGACATTACTATATGAAAAACATGTTTAAAATGGTCAGGAGATATCACACTATCACAAGTTATATAATGGCATGTATAGCTAATCTCGTATACACTATGTTAGTCCGAGAATCGGCTAAACCGTAGCTTTGATACCAATAAATGTAACACCCCTAACCCATATCCGTCGCCAGAATAGGGTTACGGAGCATTACTGAAATATACAGATCAAATACCGATATTTCATATTATTTAACATACATGTCAAAAAATATTCATAAAGCTGCTTATATGAGCCATCGAGGCCTAAAACATACAATAGAAACAAGTTTGGACTAAACTAGGTACTCAGAGAATTTTTCACAAAATCTCAAAATTTTCCCAAGGTGAAGGGAACAATCACCCGTGTGGTCAGGCCATGTGGCTCACACGGCCAAGAGACACGCCCCTGTGGGCATTCGAAATAGGGCACATGGCCGTGTCCAAGCTCGTGTTTGTACCCATGTAACTCTCTGACTTGGGTCACACGGCCAAGTCACACGCCCGTGTGCTAGGCCATGTGTAAGTGTAGGGGTCACATGGCCAAGCCACACGCCCGTGTGCAAGTCCGTGTGAAAAATATTGAGCATTCTGTTTTGAAATTTTAAAGATGCAGGGGACAAACGGCCAAAACACACGCCCATGTGCTAGGCCGTGTGCTGAGCCACACGTCCGTGTCTCTACCCGTGTGGACGAAATAAAGTCATTTTCAAGCCATATTTCTCACCCTTTTTTAGCTTCAACCTAAACACATCAAATAACACATTTATAAGCCATAACCAAACAACCAAAACAAGCCAAATACATGTCTTAAACATGTCATATTTCCTCACACATCCAAGTTTTCAATCTTACTAAATTGATCAATAATATATAACTTATTTGTATTAACTATACCAAATCAAACCATACCTATTAGTCAACTATCATTTAAACATACCAAAACACATATAAATTACAAGCCATACCAATGGCTTGTTCAAACCATACATTTACATGCCATCATTGGCCAAAATTAGCTTATACATGCCATTATAACCTAAAATTTAATTTACTATTTATAGTGAAATGAGCTGATGGATAGATTGATAGTGTGAGATATCTCCGCCAAGCTTCCAACCCAACGAGCTTCTGAAGTACTATAAAACAAGAGAAATAAAACAGAGTAAGCATTTAATGCTTAGTAGGTTCGTATAACGGGAAATTAACTTACCATTCATTTACATTTAAGGTAAGCATACAAAAATTCATCCAAAAAATTTGGCAATTTGCCTAAAAACATATAACCTCGAGAAACATGTTAGTCATGTACCTCATATGAATATCAAGAAATAAGGATAAGCTCATCATGTAAAATTTTCATATACATATACTTTCCACATCATATATTCATATAACATGTACATTTCCATAATAATTCATCTCAAATTCAGATTATCCTATGTTGAAACTTTGCCCGTTGAATTTATTTGAAATATTGATGGACACACGGGTAGTACACACGAAGTGTACTATTCTATAATCCGTCAATTCATATTCGGGAGTGCTCTTTAGAACACATAATCGAGAAGCTCGCAAGAACCATATAACGGAAAGCTCAGGAGGGCTAATAACAAGATGCTCTTTTGAGCTATGGTGTGTCCGCAACATATGCAGGACCACAACCAATTTGGGAACCTTGTATCCATCGAAATTTCATCTATTCAAACGAAACTTAACATTTATCGGGCTTTGTCGAATATGTAATCAATTTCATATAAATAGCAATTTCACAACTCACATATACAACATTCAATTCAAATACATAAATATACACAATTTAGTTACACGAACTTACATTGACAAGTGTTCGTGAATTGTAATCTACTAATCCGATACTTTTTCTTTTCCACGATCTAACTTCGTATTTGAGTTATTCGGATCTATACGAATGAATTTAACATCAATTTAATACAACTCATATTCAATACAATCAAATTCACATTTTAGGCAAAATTACCATTTTGCCCCTTTACTTTTAATTAATTCTGATTTTGTCCCTTGGCTCGAAAAATGAAATTCATGCAATTTAATCCTTATTCCAAACCTAACCGATTTTTACACATAAGATTAACAGCCCATGTATTTCATAAAATTTAGAATTTTTCCATGAATTTTTCCATGAATTTTTCATCTTTACCATTTAGTCCCTAAATAACTATTTCATCAAAATTCACTTTACAAAAGTTGTTTATCTATCAACAACCTTTCATTTTCTACCATAAAACTTCATAATTTTTACATATTCATCCATGGAAAAACCTTAGTACTTTGATAACTTTACAACTTAATCTCCGAGATAGCTAGATTAAGCTATTACGATCTCGAAAATATAAAAATCAATAAAAACGGGACAAGAATGCTTACCTAATTAAGCAAAATAAGTTGGCTTGAGCTTATATTTTAATGGTTAGCGTTTCGTGTAGTTTATCCGGGAAAGATGATATAAAATGATGATATTAGATATTTATTTTATTTACCACCTTTTATTTATTTATTTTCCAATTTAGTCCTTTTTCTTTATTTAATTTCCCATGGATGAATCATCATACTTATCTACTAACTCCACTTAATGGTCTATTTGCCATATAAGGACCTCAAATTTTGAATTTCATAGCTATTTGATACTTATAGCTACTAGAACTCAACTTTTATACTTTATGTAATTTGGTCCTTTCTTTTAAATTAAACATATAATCGGTAAAATTTCATATCGTACTTTATATGTTTAATTTAAAATTTTTTTACAGATCATGAAATAATATTAAAAAATTTCCTTATAGACTCGAATTTGTGGTCCCGAAACCACTTTTCCGATTTCATTGAAAATGGGCTATTACAACACCCGTGTGGATTGCCTGTGTGTGACACACGGCCGTGTGTGCCCAAAAATGTCCCAAAACAAGCCTAACTTCCATTATACTTCCATTTTATTTTATTTTTGCTACAACCTTGCCACGAACCGTGTTTAAATATATTTATCCATTTTTATACTATGTCCGGATAAGTTAAATGCACATTACTTTAAATGTTACATTCGTTTTTACTCGATGCATAAAAAGGAAAATTTTAAAATCAAGACAATGTTCTGTATTTGGAGATTCGAGAAGTCGTGCCCTAACTTACGGGGTTTGACTTTCTCTTTGAACCTAGATAATCGAACATCTTTTTTTAAACTAAAACGTGTGAAATTTAAATAGTAACTAAATAACGAGCAAGCTTATTTCTGAAGATTCGAGATGTCGTGTCCTAAATTACGAGACGTGATCTTTTCATTTTGGTTACCTCGAGATAATGAGCTTTTTTACATATTTTTTAATTCATTTAAGTAACTTTAACTAAAAATATCATTATGCATGGTGGGATCATGTTTTAAATTCTCTTCAAACTTTCAATTCTCGACACTAAGACATCAATTAATCAACTAGGTACCAATTTTGGGCGTTACGAGAGTGCTAATCCTTCCTTGTACATAACCGACACCCAAACCCACTTCCTAGGTTTTGTAAACTAAAAATCATCATTTCAGTGAATATAAAACTTTTATTAAAATGATCAAATTACAAGGTGATCCGATCACACCTAATAAAAGGATTGGTGATGACTCCATTTTCGTTTTAAAATAAAAAGTTGATTTCCAAAAAGGTTTCGACAGCTTGGCAACTCCACTAGGGAGAAAATAAGAGAGTCAAGTCGCGAGTTGATTACTTTTTGGTCTTTTTGTCGAAAGTGGATGATTTGGTTTAAATTAGAGATCCTTTCATTGTATTTCATCCTTCATGTTTCGTCTTTGATATCTCGAGTTATATAGCGATCTTGTATATCTATTTTATTGGTTTGAAAGTTTCTCTTTGTATATTTTCACGTATATTGTATTGCACAATCGTTCTATTTTGCGTTTCTTAAGTGGGAGTGAGAAACTATTCCTTCGTGAGGTCTTCACCTTCATATAGGATGATGGATCACTTTCGGGATACCTCCGTACCTATGTCTTTATTAGATCTTCATCTCCTTATAGCCATAGGGAAATGTATTCCCCTGAACTGAACTCGGTCCGTATGAGCCTATAATGGGTGAGGATCAAGGAATCTGTTGGTTCAGGTACCCTTACATTAGAACCGAACCGCATATAATGAGCCCTAAGAACCTACCCTAGGTAGAACCATACCAAACCTCTAGTGGTCACCCGAATAGATGTTCTATTTATTATTTCTTGCTTTTTATTCTAGGTTGGTATGAAATGTACTAACTTGTTTCGTTTTGTTTTGGCTATTATTGCATTGCATTTTCATCATACAAAAGGGTGTTGATTCACGTTCAGTTGCTAAATAGAGAGCTTGTCATGGAAAAGAGATTTCTTGATAAAGTGGAAGACAATGCAGCCGTACGAATATGATCTGAAAAGACACAACAAGAGAAGGGTGACAGCCTGACGGAGGGGTACATGTCAGAATTATGGGATTTCACTCTCATCAGTGTGACTCAGGATAATCTCCAAGAGTTGAAAGAGATATAGGACCAATGGGATGACGAAACCAAGCAGTTATTCTACCCTGACTATGGTGATTTGCATTATTTACTCGATGTTAAAGTGGATAAGCACTTCTTCCAAGCTTTTACCCAGTATTGGAATCCCGCCTATAGTTGCTTCACTTTTGGAAAGGTACACTTAGTGCCCACTGTAGAAGAGTACACAACTAATGAGCCACTAACGTCCTGACTTTCTTAAAGAAACTAATGAGCATAAACGGGATGAGCAAGCAATGGGTCACGGCCCAGATTAAACACAAAGGAGATAGCAAATGCATCCCTTGGAAAATTTTACGGATTTGATCTTGGCACATCCAGATACGAAGAAAGGAGTCAACGACTTTGCCTTGAGTATTTGCGGGTTGGTCATCTTCCTCAAAGCACTAGGGCATATAAATGATGCAGTTTCAGATCTATTTGACTGGCTTGACAAAAGGGTCACGCCCGTACTGGCAATTTTGGCTGAAACTTTCAGATCTTTAAGTGCGTGCCAGAGAGCAGGTGAAGGAAGATTTATCGAGTGTGCACTACTCTTGTTAGCATGGTTCAATAGCCACTTTTGGAAGGTAGAAAAGGTCTCTTATTGAGTATTCTCCGAGACTACTCTCCGCTGAAAGAATTTGTGGCTACCACCAAAATGAGACAACATTTTTAAAGAAAAATGGATGGAAATTCTTCAGAGTCTCCAAGACAAAGACGTTGAATTGAGGGCCCCTTGGATGATCCCTGTTGAAATTTTGTACCGATGTGGAGACTTCGACTGGGTCCCTCTGCTCGGGATATGGGGAGTTGTTGATGTGCCCCTCTACTTGTATTGAGGCACTATAGGTCGAGGAAGTTTATACCTGTAACGCAAGGGTTGGCTCATTGTGCATTTGCGTACAAATGTGATAATTAAAAAAAGAAGGTTCATGAAATATCAAACGCTTGGAACCAAACTCACAAAATTAAAAGATTTACTGCAAATACCATGACGACCCCTAAATATGATTGGTGGTAGGGTAAAAGAGTCAATAACAATGTCTCTTCATCAAGCCAAGAAAGTACCCAGCCGATAGAAGAACACTTGCAAGTGATCCCGCTTAAGTTAGAGATCGTAAGGCAAGACTTTGAAAAGAGGAGTTCGAAGCTGGGGAAAAAAATAGAATAGTTGGAAGAGGAAAAGATTCAGCTAGGATTAGATGTTGGCGTCTAGAAGTTAGAAGCCGAGAAAATGAGAAAAGGAAAGAACAAGGCTGAGGAAGAGTTGGACAGTCTAAAAACATATTATAAGAATCTGCGTTTGTCGATGAGGGCTGTTGGGTTGGGTAAAACATCGGAATAATGGCGGCAAGAAATCAAAGAAGAAAAGATTAGAGCTGATCAATGGGAAAAGAAATTCCAAGATGCTCGAAGTCGAGAAGATGCTCTAGAAAGGGATTTGTTAGAAAGTCGAAATGAAAAAGTTGGATTGAGAGCCCAGGTAGCAAAATTAGAAAGGTCACTGCATCAATATCATAGTCGCAACTCCGCAATTGAGTTGAAAGCAAGCCTAAATAAGATTGAAGAGTTGAAGGGAAAGATAGAAGAGCTCGAGGCCGCATTGCAAAATTGTGGACTTCGAGTTAAGCTTCTTGAAACGAAAAATGAACAGTGGAAAGAGCAATTCCAATGCTCTCAAGGTCAAATTAGGGGTAGAGATCACATTATGGGCAAAGTTGTAACTCAAGTACGGGAAGTAGCTGACCATTTGTAACATCCCGATTTTGGGCCTAGTCGAAACAGTGATTTTGGGACCACAAATCTGATGAGGAAAAATTTATTTTTACTAAATTTTTATGGCCTACAATTTCATGGAATGATTTCGTGAAAATTTCGTTCAAAAATTTCGACGTTTGGGCACTCAATTTAGTCAAAAGGACTAAATTGTAAAAAGTGCAAAAGTTGAGTTCTACATGTTAGAGGTGTCCAATTGTTATGAAATTTTAAATTGGAGGTCTTTATATGGTAATTAGACCATTGGATAAGTTATGGACAAAAATGGACATGAGATAAGTGAAATAGGAAATTTTTAAATTAGGGGCATTTTAATAATTTGGTAATTAAAATGAATTAAAAGGGAAAAAGATGGCAAATTGTGGTCATCTTCTTCATTTGGCCAAAATTAGCAAGGGGGAAGCCATAGTTAGGGTTTTCAAGCTTCCAAGCGCCATAGTAAGTGATTCCAAGCCCCGTTTTTAATGTTCTTTATGTTTTTGAAGCCATAGTAACTTGATTTAGCTTATTCTAACAATAATTTAACCTAGGGTTCTGATTTGGAAAAATACCCATAGGTGAAATGTATTTATTTTGATTTTTTTATGGTAGAATATAAAGCTTGGAATTATGTTAAACAACTTTTGCTAAGCGATTTTAAGTGAAAACGAGTAAAACGACATAATCGGTAAAAATACCTAATGTTCATAAGTAAGTGTTAGTGTGGGAATTTGATGTTGCCATAGAAGGGAAAAAAGTTCAGCATGTCATAAAACATAAGAATAAGGGATGAAGTTTAATTTCCGAGCTTTAGGGCAAAAGTTTAAGGGCAAAATTGTAATTTTTCCAAAGTTCGAGTCAATGATTGTTTTGATGAATGTGAGTATTAAATAAGATAAATTTGCTATTATAGATCAAGAAGAATAAGATCAAGAGTTAGACCGAAGAAAGAAAAAGGTTGAAGACTAAGTTGATAGATTTGGCCATATTTTGTACAGAGGTAAGTTTACGGTAAATAAATGCAATATTTTGATAATTATTATTAATGCTACTATTTTTCAGCAATTATATATTTATTTCATGAAAATATCTAATGTTGACTTAAGTATGAGATGATAGAGAATCAGTGGTAAAAGCCCCGTTGAAACATTGGGAATGTATCGGATACAAATGTCATGACATTAAGGGAATGAGATCCCATGTAAGACCATGCTTGGGACATGCCATTGGCATCATTGAGATTATGACAGGTCTCATGTAAGACCATGTCTGGAACATGGCGTTGGCACCGTTGACAAGGTTGTTGCAGAAAGATATCAAGTTTGAATGGACTGAAAAGTGTTAGTAGAGTTTTGACAAGTTAAAGGCATTGTTGACTGAAGCTCCTATTTTAGTACAACCAGAACCGGGTAAAGATTTTGTGATTTACAGTGATGCATCCTTGAACCGATTGGGTTGTGTACTTATGCAAGAAGATAAATTCATCGCATATGCTTCCAGACAGTTAAAGCCATATGAGAAAAACTATCCAACGCACAACTTAGAGCTGGCTGCCATTGTATTTGCGTTGAAGATCTGGAGAAATTACTTGTACGGTGAAAAGTGCCGAATATTTACTGACCATAAAAGCTTGAAGTACTTGATGACTTAGAAAGATTTGAACTTGAGGCAAAGAAGATAGCTAGAGTTGATTAAAGATTATGAGTTAGTGACCGATTACCACCTGGGTAAGGCAAATGTTGTTGCTAATGCCTTGAGTAGAAAATCTTTATTTGCATTGAGAGCTTTGAATATCAGTTTGGTTTTATCTGATGATGGTTCCATTTTAGTTGAGTTAATCGCTAAACCGATGTTTTTCGAAGAAATCTATGAAGCTCAGAAAAATGACAGTGAGTTGCAAGCTAAAAGAGCTCAATGTGAGTCGGGAATAGAGTCTGATTTTCAGATCGGTTCTGATGGTTGTTTGATGTTCAGAGATAGAGTATGTGTATCAAAGAATGATGAGCTTCTTCGGAAAATCTTACAGGAAGCACATAGTAGTTATTTGTCTATTCATCCAAGTAGTACAAAGATGTATAATGATTTGAAGAAAATGTACTGGTGGGCAAGAATGTAAAGAGATATTTTAGAATTTGTTTCTAGATGCTTGATCTGTCAAAAGGTAAAGGCTGAACATCAGGTACCTTCAGGTTTATTACAGCTTGTGTTAGTTCTTGAGTGGAAATGGGACCGAGTTACCGTGGATTTTGTAGCAGGGTTACCGTTGACACCGAAAAAGAAAGATGCAGTATGGGTTGTGATTGATAAGTTAACAAAGTCAGCTCATTTTATTCCGGTTCATATGGATTATTCACTTGACAAGTTGGCTGAATTGTGTGTTTCAGAGATATTCAAACTACATGGGGTACCGTTATCGATTATCTCAAACAGAGATCTGAGGTTTACTTCGCGGTTTTGGAGGAAATTGCAGGAAGCTTTGGGTACAAAGTTGAACTTCAGTACAACTTTTCATCCTCAGACCGATGGTCAGTCAGACAGAGTTATTCAGTTACTTGAAGATATGCTTAGATGTTGTGTTTTAGAATTTCAAGGTAGTTGGGAGAAATATTTGCCGTTGGTAGAGTTTGCCTATAATAATAGTTATCAGTCGAGTTTGAAGATGACTCCTTATGAAGCTTTATACGGACGTAAGTGCCGTACGCCTTTGTATTGGACAGAGCTTAAGGAAAATCAGATTTACGGGGTTGATTTAGTCAAAGAAATGGAAGAGAAAGTAAAAGTTATCAGAGATTGTTTAAAAGCAGCTTCAGACAGACAGAATTCTTATGTAGATTTAAAAAGAAAAGAGATCGAGTATCAAGTTGGTGACAAAGTGCTTTTGAAAGTATCCCCGTGGAAGAAAATTTTCAGATTTGGCAAGAAAGGCAAACTAAGTCCACGTTTCATTGGACCGTTCAAGGTGACTGAAAGAATTGGGCCCTTAGCATATCGATTAGCTTTGCCAACTGAGTTAGAGAATATTCATAATGTATTCCATGTGTCTATGTTACGTTGTTACCGTTCCGATCTGTCATATGTGATCTCACTGACAGAGGTTGAGATTCAACCAGACATGACTTATGTTGAAGAACCGGTAAAAATTCTAGATAGAGAGATTAAGCAACTAAAGAACAAGAGTATTGCACTTGTAAAAGTGTTATGGAATAGGCATGGGGTTGATGAGGCTACATGGGAGCCCGAAGAGGATATGTGAAAACAGTGCCCAAATCTCTTCATAGGTAAGATTTTCGGGGACGAAAATCCCTAAACGGGGGAGAAATGTAACATCCCGATTTTGGGCCTAGTCGGAAAAGTGGTTTCAGGACCATAAATTCGATGAGAAAAAATTTATTTTTACTAAGTTTTTATGGCCTACAATTTCATGGAATAATTTCGTGAAAATTTCGTTAAAAAATTTCAACGTTTGGGCACTCAATTTAATCAAAATCACTAAATTGTAAAAAGTGCAAAAGTTGAGTTCTACATGTTAGAGGTGTCCAATTGTTATGAAACTTTAAATTGGAGGTCTTTATATGGTAATTAGACCATTGGTTTAGTTATGGAAAAAAAATGGACATGAGATAAGTGAAATAGGAAATTTCTAAGTTAGGGGCATTTTAGTAATTTGGTAATTCAAATGAATTAAAAGGGAAAAATGTGGCAAATTGTGGTCATCTTCTTCATTTGGCCGAAATTAGTAAGGGGGAAGCCAAAGTTAGGGTTTTCAAGCTTCCAAGCTCCATAGTAAGTGATTCCAAGCCCCGCTTTTAATGTTTTTTACGTTTTTGAAGCCCCGGTAACTTGATTTAGCTTATTTTAGCAATAATTTATTTGGAAAAATATCCATAGGTGAAATGTATTTATTTTGATTTTTTATGGTAGAATATAAAGCTTGGAATTATGTTAAACAACTTTTGCTAAGCGATTTTAAGTGAAAACGAGTAAAACGACATAATCGGTAAAAATACCTAATGTTCATAAGTAAGTGTTAGTGTGGGAATTTGATGTTTCCATAGAAGGGAAAAATGTTCAGCATGTCATAAAACATAAGAATAAGGGATGAATTTTAATTTTCGAGCTTTGGGGCAAAAGTGTAATTATGCAAATGTTTAGGGGCAGAATCGTAATTTTTCTAGAGTTCGAGTCAAGGATTGTTTTGATGAATGTGAGTATTAAATAAGATAAATTTGCTATTATAGATCAAGAAGAATGAAATCCGGAGTTAGACCGAGGAAAGAAAATTGTTGAAGATTAAGTTGATAGATTTGGCCATATTTTGTACCGAGGTAAGTTTACAGTAAATAAATGCAATATTTTGATAATTATTATTAATGCTATTATTTTTCAGCAATTATGTATTTATTTCATGAAAATATCTAATGTTGACTTAAGTATGAGATGATAGAGAATCAGTGATAAAAGCCCCGTTGAGACATTGGGAATGTATCAAATACAAATGTCATGACATTAAGAGAATGAGATCGCATGTAAGACCATGTCTGGGACAAGGAATTGGCATCATTGGGATTATGAGAGGTCCCGTGTAAGACCATGTCTAGGACATGGCATTGGCACTCAGATGAAAGGTCTCCCATAAGACCATGTCGGGACATGGCATGGGCACCGATATGAGAACTCCCATGTAAGACCATATCTGGGATATGGCATTGGTAGTACAGAAAACATCCCATGTAAGACTATGTCTGGGACATAGCTTTGGCATGTATTATCAGACAAGAGACCCGAGTATACTTAGTATTCCAAGTGATTCAACGGGCTAGTAAATAGACCATGTTACATGAAAGTTCAGATAAAAGCATAATAATAAATTCAGGTGAGTTATAAGGATTGAGAATATCTCAGTTATCAGTTGAGAAAGAAATATAAGCAAGGGAGGAGTAAGTTATAATCATGAGTTATTTAAGTAAGAAAGTAAGTGAACAAGTAAGTGAGTAAGTAAAGAAGCGAGTAAAGATTCTAATGTTTGATGAAATTTTTGAGTATGATTATTTATGATAAATGTTGTTATTTATTTACTTGTAAACTTACTAAGCTTTATGCTTACTTTCTTTATTTTCATTATTTTTATAGTATCGCCAAGTTAGTTCGAGGATCACAAGGACGTCGGAGTTCGTCTCACACTATCTACAGATATCTCGGTATTATGTGATTTCGAAACGTGTAAAGCTATGGCATGTATAGAGACTTAGTCATTTTGAGTGTGTTTATATGATATGGCTAATGGTTAGCTATTTCAATGGCTAATTAAGAACATGTGTGGTGTTATGAATGCCTAGGTGATAGTTTATACCTAGAAAAAATGAAAGAGTAAAAATTTGCAATGAAACAGTTTTGGGACAGCAGCATTGATGTAATTTTGAAAAATCACCAAGGATAGTATAATATGAATTAGAGAGTGAATGAATATAGAATTAAATCTTATCGAGTCTATTTTCATAGAAAAATAATGGTGTGCATAAAGGAATTTTAAACTCTGAGATATTTGAATTTTGGTTAGACAGGGTCAGAATGGTTTTTGGAGTCCTCTATTCTAGCTTTAGAAAATCATTAAAACTTGTAAAAAATAATTATGAGTTATAATTTATATTTCTAGATTCCTTAGAGAGTCTATTTTCTGTAGAAACAAGTGAGAACACCATATGAAAATCATACAATGAGAAAATTGATTTTTAGTGAATAAAGGTTAGAACCGTCAGGCAGTGAAATAGGGGAGAATTTAATGAATAAACTATACCAATTAGCTAAACCAAAAATTCTAAAAATTTTATGGTAAGATAATATATGAGTTTAGTTTTGGGGAAAATTTACGGATCTAAATTTTGAGTTTTGTAACTCGAGTTATAGTTAAATTAGTGACTGTTGCGCAAGTGCACAACATTATGGTGAATAGTGAAATAAATTTTAAAAGCAAATTTTTGTGCCCCGAACTAATAAATTAATTCAAGTAACGCCCCATGCTCAACTCCGGCAACGGTCTCGGGTAAGGGGTGTTACACCATTTGCGAACCCTAGAGATTCAAGTCGACATGCATAGCTTAAAATACGAATCAAAATCAGAATCAGATCGGGGTCGAGAATTAGCTTAGCTTCTTAGGAATGTCAAGGCTTTGAGTATTAGGGAATGCTGTGTATGTGAAATATATATGTTTTATGTAAAGAGATTTGTTTTGTAGTAAAGTTGTTCTAATAGAATTGAATCAGAATCAATGCCTCTTTTTGCATTCAATTCATTCATCAGCATTACATTTCATCATATGCATTAAATTTCATAAAAAGACCCTAATTAATCGAAATTATGACAGTTACCCTGGAAACCAACAAGAATTTGCCAATCGAATATCATTACGGTACCCGCGGTAAAACCAAAGCCATGGATCAAAGATTAGAGAGACTGGAACAAATTCAGAAAGACATATAAGATTAGTTTTAAGCGCAACTACAGGAACAATTAGCTAAGGTACAGCAAGACATGATGGATCAAATACAGGAATCCCAACAAAGTATGATAAGCCAGTTGACCCAGTTGCTGGCCAAAGGGATTGAAAAAGGGAAAAGTACTGTGATTAACTCTGGGAATGGTAATGAAGACCCTACATACCCTTTAGGCTTTACCCCGGTGAATGCCCAAGCCCAACCAGATACATATCCACGAAGGGTACCCGTTTCCATAAGAACTCAACAATATCAAGCCGGCACCTCACCACCGGTGAATTACCCAATAGCTTTAGGTTCCAATCCCGGAGATAATTCGGCCAACCCTATTTTTTCAGATTTGGATGACATGACAAAAATGGATAGAGTAAGAATAGAATTGCTAAAACAGCTAGAAGACCAATGCAAGTGGTTAGAGGAGAAATTTAGAGCTATGGAGATTGTTGATTAGCTTTACGGGGTCAATGCCAAGGAATTGAGTTTAGTCCCAGATCTAGTGCTCCCACCAAAATTCAAAACTCCAGAATTCAAAAAATATAATTGGACTAGTTGTCCTGAAGCCCATATCAAATGTTCTGCCGAAAAATGACGGGATACATAAATAACGACCAATTGTTATTTCATTGCTTCCAGGATAGTCTCATTGGGTCGGACGCAACTAAGCCGTACCAAAATCAACTCAGGTTCAGTCACCTCTTCTAGAGAATAAGACAATAATGCTTTTCATAAACACTCTGAAATCCCCATTCATTAACCATATGTTGGGAAGTGCTACCAAGAGCTTCTCAAATATAGTAATGTCCGGAGAAATGATTGAAAATGCAGTAAGGAGTGAGAAAATAAACGCGGGGGAAAACGCTAAAAGGTAAACCCTGAGAAATAAAGAAAATGAAGTGAACATCGCAAATGTGTATAATAAAAGCTATTCAAAACCGATCACTGTAGGCCAACTAAAGACCGTGACAACCAGCCACCAAGGCACTTCGAGGCAAGAATCTAACTCAAGGCCAAACACGAAAAAACTCTAATTTACACCCATCCCGATAACATATAGAGAGTTATATTAAAATTTGTTTGACGAGCATGTGCTATCCCTGGTTTACTTAAAACTAATGCAACCTCCGTTCCCAAAATGGTATGATGCGAATGCTCAATGCGAGTATCATGCAGGAATAACGGGACACTCAATTAAGAACTGCACTGCATTCAAAAACTTAATTTTGAGAGGTTCATCAAGATGGGGATTGTACGGTTCGATGATCCATCAGGACCTAATGTGGCAGGAAATCTGTTACCCAGTCATTTAGACCAAGGGGTAAACGCAATAATTGAGAGTGGAGGAAAGAGGACCAAAATCAATGTTGCGAAAGTAAAAACCCACTAAAATGGGTTTGGCAAAAGATGATAGGCGTAGGCTTAATCCTTCAAGATTCAAAGGAGATCCCTAAAGGGGTGAGGAGCTACTATGAGTTCCACGCTGAAGAAGGTCATGAGATCCAAGAGTGCGTTGAGTTTAGGGCTCTAGTGCAAAGTTTGATGGAAAACAAAGAAATCAAATTCTTTGAAGTTGCCAAGGGCTTGGAAGGAGGAGATGTTTGTGCCTCAGAGTAAGGATCAATGGAAAACGTCTACAAGGTCAACCACCCGGTGGTGATCATTTCACGATCGAGAAATAACGATGCAGGAACATAAACTGCGCTAAGAGTCATAATTTAGAAACCCGTGGCTTTTTCCTACAAGGATAGTAAAAGGGTTCTATTGAATTATAATTGTAACGTGATGATCCTAAGAGAAGAGAACTCAGTTGGCACTTTAGAAAAGGGCCAGGATATTGGTTTCTTCACTCGCAATGGGAGACACTATGATCCTGCAAGTGCAAGAACTAAGCCCATTAAAGAAAAAACCCTAGCAGTTGAGCACACGATAGAAAAAATGGCTAGACGTGAATCACCTGTTAATGAGTCAGTAACTGAGAATGAGGCTAAAGAATTCTTAAAGTTCTTGAAGCATAGCGAGTATAGTGTTGTAGAACAGCTACATAAACAATTAGCTTGCATATCAGTACTAGCTTTCTTATTGAGCTCAGAGACACATCATAACGCATTGATGAATGTGCTAAATAAAACTTTTGCCTCTGATGATATCTCTGTAAACAAGCTAGACCGTTTGCGTAACAATCTGAGTGCCGATAATTTCATATTTTTCAATGATGATGAAATAAATCCAAGGGGCATGAGATCCATGAAGGCTCTACACATCACTACCCACTGAAAAGGATATACATTGCCAAGAGTGTTAATCGACAATGGATTTGCGCTGAACGTTTTGCCTCTATCCACACTAAATAGGTTGCTAGTGGATAGCTCTCATATGAAGACGTGTCAAAATATAGTGAGAGCATTCGATGATACGGAAATGAAGGTGATGGGAAGGATTGAAATACCTCTCTTAATTGGTTCGAACACATATAAGGTAGACTTTTTGGTGATGGATATCAAACCCTCTTCTAATTGATTGTTGGGTAGACTTTGGATTCATTCAGCTGGGGCAGTGTCATCGTCACTACACCAATAATTGAAGTTGGTAACGGAGGGTCGACTGGTAACGATAAATGCTGAAGAGGATATCATTGCATCCGTAACTAGTGACGCACCATACATAGGAGTGGATGACGAGGCAATGGAATGTTCCTTTCGATCTCTGGAATTTGTTAATACAACTTTCATCGTTGAAGGAAATAAGATCCCAGTGCCAAAAATATCCAAAACCACGAGGATGAGCCTGCAGTTGACGGTTGAGAAAGTAGCTTTGCTTGGAAGAGGACTCGAAAAATACCTTTAAGGAAGAGTTGATGCACCAATACTGATGGACAAACAAGACTGCTTTGGCTTAGGGTACAAGCCAGATGCGAATAAAAAAAATAAAGAGCTGAAAAAGAAGCAAGAAGGAAGAAGAACGCGACTAAGTGGGGGAGAGATCATGGGAACCGATGATATTTCCCCATATATCTAAAACGTTCATGTCAGGAGAAATCATTTATCCTGAACGAAAGATGCCAGAAAAAGAAAGTCCCGAAGGAATGTTGGGAAATTTGAGCATCAATGGCATATCTGAAGAAGGAATTGGGGAGAACCTATCAGGCATTTGTCCTTATATCCCCGGAAGTGTTATGAACAATTGGACTGTGGAAGAGATCCCTGTATCTTTTAGAACTAATTCAGAGTAATGTTTAAAACACACTTACTGCACTAAGCCTATGAGCAATAAGAATCCTTTTGTTATAAATATATATATCAGATATATTTATTTCAATAAAATACATCCTTGTGTCTCATTTGGAAAATATTCTTCTATTTTTTCATTTCATTCATACTCATACCACACGGATAATTATTCTTAGATTCGTTTGTTCTTTGGGTCTTCCTTTATTCCCATAACAGGTCTCTAGATATCAATGATACGAGCGACACTACTGTTGACTTAGAATCTCCTTTTGAGTAGGATATGTGTCTAGAGGAACCTCAGGACTTTGAAAATGATCGAGATTGGATCTTATCTCTTGATTTGTTAAGGATGGTAAAACAAGATGAGAAACAAATCCTGCCTTACAAAGATTCCGTAGAAATTGTGAGCTTGGAAAACAAACAAGAAAAGAAAGAGGTGAAGATTGGAGCTTGCATCACTACAGAGACAAAGCGAGACCTCATTGAGTTACTCCAAGAATTCAAGGATGTCTTCATATGGTCGTATCAAGACATGCCTGGTCTACGTACTGATATCATGGTACACCGGGTCCCCATAAAGGAAGAATACAAGTTGATTCAACAGAAACTTTGAAAGATGAGGCCCGACGTCCTGTTGAAAATAAAAGAAGAGGTCAAGAAACAATTCAACGCCGATTTCCTACAAGTGGTTAAATACTTGGAGTGGGTAGCTAATATAGTCCCTGTCCCTAAAAAAGATAGGAAAGTACGAATGTGTGTAGACTATAAGGATTTAAATAAAGCCAGCCCGAAGGATAATTTCCCGTTGCCTCACATCGACACCTTAGTAGACAAAACGGCAGGTTACTCACTGTTCTCTTTCATGGATGGCTTTTCCGGATACAACCAGATTAAGATGCATCCTAAAGACATGGAAAAGACCACATTTGTAACCATGTTGAAAACATTTTACTATACAGTGATGCCATTCTGACTGAAGAATGCAGGAGCAACGTATCAAAGAGTCATGTTAACTTTGTTTCATGATATGATGCACAAAGAAATCGAGGTTTATGTCGATGATATGATTGCAAAATCCGTAATAGAAAATGAGCATGTGCAGGTCTTCAAGAAACTATTTTTGAGGTTAAAAAAATTCTAGCTAAAACTCAATCCAGCAAAATGTACTTTCAGGGCTAGGTTGGGAAAATTGCTAGGATTCGTAATCAGCGAAAAGGGGATCGAGATCAACCCGGACAAAGTCAGGGCTATACAGGAGTTGCCTCCATCACGCACTCAAAAAGGGGTTCAGGGTTTCTTAGGGAGACTAAATTACATCACCCGGTTCATTTCACAACTAACTAAGAAATGTGACCCCATATTCCATCTCCTTAAGAAACATAATCTAGGTGTATGGGATGAAGAATACCAAAAAACCTTTGACAATGTCAAACATTACCTATCCAATGCCCCAATGTTGATGCCACCTAGTCAAGATAAGCCACTGATACTGAACTTGGCAGTATTTGGGATTCTATGGGATGCGTGCTTGGCCAACATGATGAGTCAAGAAAGAAAGAAATAGCGATATATTACCTCAGTAAGAAGTTCACTGAATGTGAGACAACATACTCACCAATTGAGAAGTTGTGTTGCGCCTTAATCTGGACAACCCAGAGACTGAGACAATACATGATGTACCATACAACTCTGCGCCTTGCCACGTCAGCTAGCACTTCGCCCGAAAACACCCGCGCCTCGATGTCTGCCACTCTGTCATTGTTTCACCAAAGTGGCTAAAACGTTACTCCCATCGTCGCCATTGACCGTCCATGAATGCCTACAAAGAAAAAGAAACTGAAACATATGATAAAGATGGCAGAAACAATAAAAGAAAAAGAAAAATATGTATTATCGGCTATAAAAGCCAGATTTGATATTTATTTTTTTTACACAACAGAGAATCAAAAAATATAGAAACAAATAAAGCAAAAAATTACCAGTGTTCAAAATAGAAGGTATTTTCATTTTTATTTCGAAGCATATATATATAAATACCAAAAAAATTCAAACTTTCACCTGCGCCACTGTTGTCGGTAGTTCTTTTGGCCACGAAGGCTGCCGAGTCCCTCGGGATTCGCCTATGACCGTGCCGAAGAGAGATAAAAGCTGAACAGTTTCTTTTTTGTTGAGCTTTAACTGGATTTTAGGGATTTCGACCCTAGATTTGGGTTCCCCGCGTAACAGAGATAAAAAAAGGGACCCCTTTTACAACTCCAGAAACTGTCCCCGATAACAGAGATAAAAAAAGGGACCCATTTTACAACTCCAGAAACTGTCTCCGATAACCAGTGGCCACGGCAGAACACCGACGGCCCTTAGCCAGACTAGGAAATAACTTGAAAAAAAAGGAGAAAGGAAGAAACTTTTTTGTTTTTTAAAGAAACTGATTGAAATGATTTTTTTATTTTTTTGTAACTTATATAGACACGGCAAAACGACACCGTTTAGGGCCGACCCAATGACACGACCCGGATTCCCTTAGGATCTGCGCATTTTTAAAGGGGAAGGTCTAATGGCTTCTTTGGTCGTTTCGCTTTTTTGCTATTTTTCAATTCCGTCCTACTGCTTGTTATTTTTTTTATTTTCACCATTTTATTTTGTTTTTGTGCAATTTGGTCCCTCGACTACTGTGGACCCATTAAGGGAAAGGCACTGTAAAGTTTGGGGAAAAATTTACCTTTTGAGCCCTATATATTTTATCCTATTTTAATTTAATCCTTTTATGCTTTTTTTATTATATATACCTTTAATTTTGTTATATTTTCAATTTAGCCTTTTATTTCTTTTTCTTTATTTACCCATTTATTTATTTCTTTTTTAATATGTATCTTAAATGTCATTTAAATTTTGATTTAGTCCTTTATTTATTTATTTTCAACCTTTTATAAACTATTTTTATATATTTATATATTTATTATTTCTTTACTTTTTATATATTTAAAAATTATATTGTTTACATTTCTTGTTTTTGTGCATTTTTACCCATTTATTATTTTCGTCATTATTTTATTTTTATTTTATTCTTGTTATTTCATTATTTCTTTTATTATTTTCACGTAATTTATATTTACCTTTGTAATTATGCATCTTTCATTTTTATTTTTTTAATTCATTTCAGTAACTTTAATTAAAAATATCATTAAGCAAGGTGGGATCGTGTTTTAAATTCTCTTTAAACTTTCAATTCTCAACACTAAGACATCAATTAATCAATTAGGTACCAATTTTGGGCGTTACGAGAGTGCTAATCCTTCCTCGTACGTAACCAACTCCCGAACCTATTTCCTAGGTTTTGTAAACTAAAAATCATCGTTTTAGTGAATCTAAAACTTTTATTAAAATAATCAGATTACGAGGTGATCCAATCACACCTAATAAAAGGATTGGTGGCGACTCCATTTTCGTTTTAAAATAAAAAGTTGATTTCCAAAAAGGTCTTGACACAATTCACATAACCATTTCATGTAAGCATTCCCTATAACCATTTCGTATAACCAATTCATATAATTGTTTCATCTAAACGTTTCATTTTTCCATTTCATTTACATATATAACACATAATCTTTCTGTACAACACATTTTGTTCCAATAGTTCATATAAATTTCTTCATTCATTGTTTAATACCATATAATTGTTTCGTATATTCTGTTTCATTTTATACATTTAACACTCAATGAACCAAATGAAATAACGTCGAATACATGAGAACTATGCTCACACAAAGTGTGCCTATAACTGTAACTGTAACTGTAACTGCTCTCATGAGCCATATCTATAAATGCTCACACAAGCTGTGAAATGGGTCTGCTCACATGAGCTGTGGGTCATGATGCTAGGCTACACGATGCTACTCATACAAGTTGTGGAGAATCTACAACAAATGCAAGACCTCTGCCACCGGTAGGACATCCACGACCAGCACCCGAAACTGTAATAACCCGTAATGACATGTCATTTGTATCCTAAGTATTCATGAGGTTCATACGAGTCATAAACCATGTTCATTTCAATTAACTTTCCTCACATTATACCATTACGAGCACACATCCATATAGTTCTTATTTATCACACATAACATCGATTTAGTTGATAATGCAATTTTGTTCAATTTACTAATTGCCATATATCAATCAACTTAATTCATTATAACATAAATATTAACTAACATATCATATAATTAATTAAGAATTTCTTTGTTACATGAATTCAATTATATCCTTTCTTCATTTCAATCATGACCTCAATTATAATTTCATTTCAATTTGATTCAATTCCATAATTTAATACTTACTATATAAAAAATTAAATACAACATACTTAAATATTTAATAATTCACAAAACTGCAACTAAATCAATAACTTTATTATAAGAACTTACCTAAATCAATTTTGCAACAAACACGACTCCAAAGGCTAATCAACAATTTTTCCTTTTCCCCATTTGTCTATCGATTGATCCATTTCTTGATCTATATATAATAATTTCATCAATCAACTAAATCAACAGCAAAATTAATCATTTTATGCAATTAAGTCCTTTTTGACATTTTTATAAAATTACCCCTAATATTTCACTTTTATGCAATTTAGTCCCTAAGTCAAAATCATGCAATTTACGAATTTCAACCAAATTCAAGCTTAGCCGAATTATTTGGGACCCTATTACAGCCCATATTTACTGTAATATCACATCAGGTCCTCGTAATTTTATCACTTTAACATTCTAGCCCTTAAACATTAAAATTACCAAAAATTACTTTGCAAAATAGTCCTATTTATCAACAAAGCTTAATAATCTACCGTAAAAATTCAAGAATATCCAAAACTCATCAATGGTATAATCCATAATCTTTAACTATTTTGAAGGACAAGCTTGGCCGAAGCTTGCTCTCCTATTAACAATGAAGTTTCGGCCTTTTGGAAGAAGATTCAAGAAGATAACACTTTCATTTGACTTTTATTTTAGTTATAATTTACTTTTTACATAATTACAATTATACCCTTTTAATTTACACTCAAATCTTAACGTTTTCAAGTCTAAAACCGTCCACTACTAACCATGATGGTTTAATTACCATTCTAGTCCATAAATTTTCCTTTTTAACTAATAAAACTATCTTTTTCGATCTTTACAATTCAAGAAGATAACACTTTCATTTGACTTTTATTTTAGTTATAATTTACTTTTTACACAATTACAATTATACCCTTTTAATTTACACCCAAATCTTAATGTTTTCAAGTCTAAAATCGTCCACTACTAACCATGATGGTTTAATTACCATTCTAGTCCTTAAATTTTCCTTTTAACTAATAAAACTATCTTTTTTATCTTTACGATTAGTCCTTTTAATTAATTAAGTATCTAAACGATAAAATTTCATAACCAAATTTTAACATGACACTAATAACCTCATAAATGTTAAATAATTAATATTTACGAACTGACACATCAGAGTTGTGGCCCCGAAACTACCATTTCTGACAATACTGAAAAATGGACTAATTAGAATATCCTTAATTAATTAGGATTTAATTACAATTTACCCAATCTAGAGAATTCCACATCATCCCCTTCGTTGGGTCATTTAAGGAAGGTTCAATTACACAATTGGTCCTTCAATTATATTAAAATCCAACTAAACAAACTTTATTTCGCTTGGAATTTTTGACTATTTTAATGACCATTATGGTCCTTTACTATTTTAAATCTAAAACGATTAACTTTTACCTTTTTTACTCTTTAATCCTTTTACCTTAATTAAACAATAAATCATCAAAATTATTGGACCAAACTTCAATTCACATATGATACGACTCTGTAAATATTTAATAAAAATAGTCACGAGCTCAGGTTACAGAAATGGGTCCCGATATCTCATTTTTCAAAACCACTCGACTTCTGGGACAACCACTTATACTAACCATTAATTCAATTAATTAAAAATTCATCAAATCAAAATTTAATATAAAAATTATTATTGACTTGTATAATTTAAATACTAATTATATGAACTTACTTGTCGAATTTGTAGTTCTGAAACCACTGTTTCCGACACCACTGAAAAACGGGTTGTTACATTGGAAATGGCGGATGAGCCACATTTGTCTACTAGGGTTTCTGCGTGTTCCAGGGGCGATGATGGACAAACCTTAGGCAATGTTGAGTTTAGGCAAATCCATATCGTCAAACACGACAGTTTGTGTAATGCCTTGATGGCAAGCCAAACTGAGCATTTGTGACGAATTATCTGAAAAGCTTTTATGGTGTATTATTCGGAAAGCCTTAATGACAAAGTTATTTAGGAAACCCTTATGGTGAGTTATTTGGAAAGTCAGTATGGTGAATTCTATAACGCTTAAGTGCGAGATGTTAGCCCGCCTTTGTGAAAAGATCTGGGTATGCCCTTGTAGCATTTCTAAAATAATTCTTGGCAATATATTCAAGGGATAAACCCGCCATAATAACCCACTAGGACAGAAAACTTGGCATATCCAAAATTTTAGGTGGTGTAAGTGCCCGCCAAACCTGGAAGTTCTCACATTATGTATCGAAGTCATCTGTGATTCTATTGGATGATCTAAAACCTTGTATTCATCAGAATAGGTTCGTTGTTGGGATTGACTTAAATATACTGTGTGATTGGAATTTGGTCAACCGTCAAAACCAGTATAAGAATCCGCCAAAGGCAGCATCTGTATGTATATCATTCCGAGAAATGTATAAAATTCTATTCCGAGAAATGTATAAAATTTTATCTTCAAAATGGATTATGAAATAGGATCCGCATTAGGGTGTGAAGCTTATGATTTGTGCATACGGCAGAATGTGTATAAAGTGGTTAAGTGTATAGATTAGCGTAAAATTATCCGCCAAGAATCAGAAAAGCATCCGCCAAGGTTTGAAAGAAAGCCCAAAATCCTTGAGTCGAGGAATTCAACAGCACCGTTTAAAGGTGATAATGGTTGGGACTCACTAAGTTCCATTGAACTTATGGGCGTTTATTTGTAATGCAAGTTCTTAGAATTGAACTAGTGCGTCAAGAGGGACCAAGCCAGTAATGCAACAGGATGACAGTTTGAAAAGCGATATTATGCATACAGAGGGGCACTCTTGGAAATGTGGCAATTAGTACTCTACGCCATGATTTAGTTTGGTTTAATAAAGATTTAAGTTGTGATGTTTTAAACTACTTTTGAGAATTTGTTGTATTTAATTGTCCCCTTTAAAATCTTTTAACTTAAAAGGAATATAAAGAAATAAGAAGTATATCCAGTATGGTTCTTGCCAGTTGTAAAATTTTCGTTAAGTATGTATGTATTGTAACATCCCATATCCGGATCTAGTAAAGCAAGTGGGTATAGGGTGTTACAAAATTCCTTTCCTCATTTCTTCTCTAATATGATCTGACCCTAAACAATCACGTGATTATCAGCATTCGAATGACCCATCCCAAAGTTTATTTCTGTTGAGGGGGTCAACTCTTTTGGGACAAGTTTTCGAAGTGTCTTGTGCCAGGAAATTGACCGAACCCTCAACAATCGAAGGTATTTTCCTCGTATTAGAGTTTTTCATCCAATCCTCACGAAGAACCGTGTACGGTTCACAAAAGAAGTTTTGTCCCACTTCTTGAACTATACCCATTCCCTCATTCTCTATCCACTCCTTTCCAACATCCATAATTTCCCTCACTACCGTAGAATGACGGCTCAGCACTTCATGGTTGAGCTACCACTCACTTCCATCGAACCTCCTTGTTAATAAACCATATCAATAATATCTAAACAAACTCTTAACCTTTTATATAATTTAGAGTTAAAAAAGTCTTAAAATAAATCAACATTTTAATTGAATAAAAAGTTATTTAATGAAATAAAATAAAAATACATTTAAATACTATAGAGCATGGGATGGAATAATTCATGGGTCCTTAATTAAACCCAAGAATGTGGACCGTATGATAGTTCCTGGCTACCATCAAAATTAAATATTCTTTTGGTCCCTAATTGAGGGTCCATTAAATATATGAATTGGACTTGTTATGTTATTTTATTGTGTATGATATGCTTGACTAAATTGACATCACGAGTTAATCGAACACAAGAGCATAGAGAGAGGTAGGCGATGACTTTGGCCTCCCAAAATTGATAAAATTGCTCTGTAACTCCTTTAATTTTTTTTTTAAGAATACGAGTTAATATAATGATAAATTTGCACTTTAACTCTAAAAAATTTATAATTCATCTCTAATCCAGGCAAGGGGCAAGCGATGGTCTTGTCCTCTTAAAATAATAAAATTGCTCCATAACCCTTCAAGTATTTTAAGAATACAAGTTAGTATAATGATAAATTTACACTTTAATCCCAAAAATTTTATAATTCATCTTTAACCCTTAAAAGTAATTTTTAGCACAAAATCAATTGAAAACTGACTAAACCTCCTTTTTTTCAAAGTAATAAATATTTTTAGTATATTTTTGCCTTTTATATACTATAAAAATCCATTTAAACCAATCTATGGTGAGATCTAAACGTAAACCATCATAATTTCTAAAATCTCGATATTATCAATTCAACAATCAACAAATATTGAATAATGTAGTAAGTCATATGTTGCATACTTAAGGAGAAAAATCCAAATTTAAACCCTAAAACCACATTATTCAAAAGAGTGTTATTTTATATAAAATATATATTATATAAAAACCTAAAATACAAAAATAACCTTATTATTCTCTTTTTTTTTGTGATACCTTATTGTACTATTTTGGCCTTAGTCCCTTGATTAAATAAGGATAACATCAATTTTAGCCCCCCAAATAATTATTTATTCAATTAAGCCTTTTAGGCCCTTAAATACGGAAATTTTGTATTTTACCCTCCAAAAAATTAATAATTCAGTTTATAACCTAAGCCATAGTTTCATCAAAAGCTCAAGAATTGTTCATAAAAGAAGTAGACCAAAATTAAGCAATCCGGTAATTTCCCACTGGAAAACTATCAAACTATCAATACAATGAAGAATAGTTGCTTTACGGGTTTTTTACCTATATATTATAAAATTAAAAAAAATATTGAAATAGTATGTTAAAAAGATTATGTATCAAAATAGTACATCCAAAGAGGTGGAAGGTGAAATTATGTACCAAAATGATACATCCAAAGAGGTGGAAGGTGGTACAAATTCTGACACATTTCAGTTAAATAATAATAATAATAATATTTTAATAGTGGTGCCAAAGTGGCAGGGCTACACCACTTTGTCCAGCCAAATTGATAGGCAGCACCACTTGTTGTATTTGACCCGTATTTTCTTTAGGTGCCACCTATTAAGTTACTTTCACCAATTTTTTTTTATTTTTTATTTTGTTTTCAGTCAAATTTGTCAAAATTCTAGAGTGGTGCCGCTGTTTGAATGTACCATTTTGGTACATAATTTTTTAAACATGCCATTTTAGTAATTTTTATTTTATTTTATAATATATAGGTAAAAAACCCTTGCTTTACCCATCACACATTGGACATGCTTTTTTTTTTTCCTAGCATCCATAGTAAGTAAATACATTCAACAAAAGCTACAATTCATCAGTCAAAGTATTTGTCTTTCTCCAGTTCTCTACATTTTTTTCGAGCATGAGCATCGGCATCGAAGAATAGAATAGTAGTAGTAGTAGTACCTTGGTGCCGTGGTCATGTTAGTTTCAAGAGGTACCCCAAAATGATGCTGACTAAACCAACAAGAATTACGTATACAAACTTCATACCACTGTAATCTCTCTTCGCTTCGCGTCCCAAGAGTTCCTGCAAATTTAAGTTCTGATGTAAGGTCGGGATAAGCTCATATCGATGTCAGAACAATACAGGACCCTTTGCAGAAAATGACCATGATTGAATGATATTATCAACTGATATAGCTTAACATATTAGCATTTGGTGTTCTTAAATCTTTATGTTATGAGTTGAGGATCCAATGATTAAACTTACCAGTTCTTGCTGGAGCTTGTTATTTTCCAGAATGGTGGCGTTTTTCTCCTCATTTAGCTTGGAAATGAGAGCCCTTTTCTGCAATTAAAAGTATCTTTCAGAATGATAATTTTTTGGGGGGGCTGGGGTTAAATTGCAAATTCTAAACATAGCTTCAGTGATAGAGAAAAAGGAACATATCTTTCAAGTGTTTTTTTTTTTCACGGATGATAATTCTTTTTAACATGTTTCGATTTGATTATGTTCATATAAAAATAATGCAAAAGAGCCTTTAACGTGAGTAATAATAAAAAATTTGGGTAAACTATACTAACAATAGTCACTCAACTATTAGTATTTTTTTTGGTTACCCAACTATATAAAAAGTTATGATCACCCAGGTATTATTAAATTTCTTCTTTGATCACCCAACTATTCAATTTTGTCTCTTTTAATCACTAGCAAGCTAACGACGGCAAGTAATTTGATCTTTTTTCCAATTTTACTTTTCTTTACGACCCCTTTCACCTAAAAAACTAAAATTTATTACTAAATTTAATTAAAAATATGCAAATAATAATAACAATAATAACACCCAAAAATCCAGAATTTTTGTCTTTTATTTTCTTTTAAATTAACCCTCAATGTCAAAAAGAAAAGCAAAACTGCAAATATATATATATATATACAAAATGTGTAAATGTTAAGAATTAATTTTTTTCAAAAATCAAGACTAAATTGACATAATTTATAAATGTTGAGAGTTAAAGTTGCTATTATGCCAATTTTAAAAGCTGCTAGCTGGTGATTAAAAAAAGATAAAATTGAGTAGTTAGGTGACCAAAAAAGAAACTAATAATTGAATGGCCATTTTGTAACTTTTTATAGTTGGGTGATCAGAAAAGAAATTTACTAATTGTTGGGTGACTACTAGTGTAGTTTATCCTAAAAGAATACCAGCATTTGTTATCCGACAAGGTGATAGTGCCATGTTTAACGCAGGGCTATGTTAGATCCATGCTTATTTCTCACATCAAGTGCATTCGAAAAGAAAAGACCAAAGGTTGAATCTTAAACGTGTACCTGACATTAGTGTTCATCTTAAATGAAACAAACTTCTATAGGTTTTCAGAGCAGGTTGTTTGCCTACGTGAGTGTACCCTAATATAGGAGTCTAGTACTCCTGACATCGTACCACCTCGTGGTTAAATCATGCAAGGAAGTAATAGAAGTCGGAACCACCTTTTAGATGAGAAATTTCAGTGACTACTAAAGGATTGTCCGGCATAGTGGGACACTTCTCTTCGTATGAAAAGAAAGGAGACAACGTTCATTCCTATCCTTCTTGACAGCGTTCATATTTTTATGCTCCTAGATAGTCCTAAGAACCGATCTAAACACACGACAAGAAAATGGAATGAGAAAAGGTCTGGGTAATATCACTATCTAAGTGATATTCATGTTCATCCTTGCTATAGGGAAGCTAATACGTGAAGATAATTCACTTGTTAATACGGAACCACTCTCACTACATATAAGTTTATAACAACGACAAAAGTGTCGTTATGGCATTAACAGGGTATGTTAAAATTGCTCTTTAAACCACTATGTAAAGTCAGCAAACACAAGCCCAATACGAAGTAGTTTTCATTAGAAGCGACTAAGCGACACCTAATCTATCTCCAAAGAAGATATGGCCAACCAAATAGACTACAACTTACAACAGCCACTCGGAATCAGTAAGCTCAAAACATGATTCGATGTCAAACATAGAGACAAGGAATACTCACAGATGCCAAATCTGCACTGTTGTAGCTACCATTGTCTGAAACGGAAGCCCGAGGTGAAGAGCCTTCTTCGGATCCTTCTTTAACAGGTGAAGGAGGTCGAGGAGGTGCTACGTAAGCAACCCTCAATTTACACTCCTCAACATGATGTCCGGATTCTTTATTAAACTAGACCGAAAAGCAAACAGTTAGAAAACAAAAAACCCAAACTTAAAATCAAATCTGGTCGAGTAAAAACTTATCTTTGCATTGCATATCAGGGGGTGCTTCCTTTTGAGCCTGCATCATAACTGATTCCATAAATTAACCAATTAAACTATGATTTCAAGATTTGAAGATGATACATGATTAACAACAAGTAATTATATATAAGTTCGAGTTTTGTGAGAGAGAGACCTGTAACGTTCCATGTAGACCAAGGCAGAACAACTCCATTGTTAGGCTTTACACAGTATTTCCTTGGGTTTGTCGTTTTGACCTGGAAAACAACATACATAAAAAAGCTTTGTTACCATAAATCGCTAGCTCCATAGAGATTTTCGGTAAAAGATTCATGGAGGCCCTTGTACTAGGAGTCAGGTTACATTTTGCTCCCTTCACTCAAAAAATGAGCAAATTAGTCCTTGTACTTTAGATCAAAGAGCAAATTATTCCTATTAAAAGTTCCATCCATTTTTACTATTAAAAACCGAACTGTGTATATAACCATGAGGTACACGTGGCATGGTTATTCCATCAATCACGTCAATGTTTTTAACAATAGAAATGAATGAAATTTTGAATAGAAAGACCAGTTTGCTCTTTATACGTCGTACAAGAACTAATTTGCCCATTTTCCGAGTAAAGAAAGCAAAATTCGATCTGACTCATAGTATATACTCTATAATACTTTTACTAGCAATTTTCGAATTGGTACGCATGTTTCAAAACAAATAACACTAGCAATCCTACTTTATTATAAAATTATTGAGTAAAACAAATAATTCACAAACTCCAGAATTTATATATATATCTATATATAGAATTATGTATTTACATAAACAAAAAACAATACATATATGATCAAAAATTAAGTTTAATAAATCGAATATAAAACCAGATAATCTTATTTACAGCAAAATCCCATATTAATTTACTCACAGGAGATTTAAGAAATAGCTTAATTTTACCTTAAAAGCCACATAATTGTTGGTCTTGTTGGACAGATTTAAAGAACATGAAATCTGCTTTTTCAAGTCAACTAAATTCAAGAACAAAAATTGTTAAAATTTTCGAAAAAAGCAGTGGAAACGATGAAGATATGGATCTGTAAAGCAACAAAAAAAGTTAATTTTGTAAAGCTTTGAAAGATGCTTACAGGGAAATTGAAGCTCTTGAGGATCGATGCTGAGAAGTTCGCCGGTGGTCATCTTAGTGAGAGGGTCGCCGGAGATATGAACTATTGGCGGAGGGTTTGGGTCTACGGCGTGAGAGGATTAGAGGTGGAGATTAAGACAACGGTGAGCGGTCTTCGAGAGAGAGGTGAAAAGCAAGAAGCGTGGGACAGTGAGGTTTGACTTGTTGTGTCCGGTTCTATTTATTACTGTGGTTATGAAAATTATATGTGAACTTATTTATCAAGTTTATGAACCAAAAATAACATATTGCCTATTGATACTACTATAAAACATTTCATTCAAGTAGTAAATATTATTATAATGGCATTTCATTGTGTAAAATAATCTAATATATTTTAAATATGTACTATTATTCGGTATATTACTCATAAAAGAACCAGTTAATGAATTTAATGATTAAAATTTTAAATTTTAGAAAATATAGAGACAAAAATGATCAAATGAAAACATGGACTAAATGTAGAATAAATTAAGCACAAGCTTGAAACAAAAACGAGGTTAAATTTAAAAGATTTTTTTAAAATATATGTATCAAAATTTAAACATTTAGTGCAGTTTGCATGAATAATTTAAATTAAATACGTTAAATCTAAATTGTTCATGCAATATATAGATGTGTTTGAGATTTGAAGAGTGCATTTTAAATATACTCTACTTTATATCTAAACTAGCATTTAACATTCAAACTAAAGTTAGGTCGATAAAATAACCTAATCGATGTAATACCAATAAGTTGAAAACTTGAAGGTTCTAAAGTTTAAACACTAATTTAAAATTCTAACTATGCTTGAGGACCTCTATGGCAATTAACCCCAAAGAGAGAAAATTGATATAAGAAAACCTTGATTAATTATCATAAGCATATCGATATATTTATGCTAACTTTTTTTCATTCTATTACATTAAAGAAATCACATTAAAATTGACGATTAAGTATTAACTCGATTAGTGCGGGTATTGTTATCAATACAAAAAGACGTAGGTTTAAGTATGCTGAAACACATTATCTTTCTATATATGGGTAAGGGAGAGACTATGCGTAAAACATTGTATCAAAAAGAGCCATGTATAAAAAAAAATCACATTAAAATTTAATTTACTTTTGGTATAAGTAATTATATTACAAAACATTAAATGGGCAAGCGAAATGAAACATCAATGTTTGAACCTAGTCTAAATCAATTTTAACAATTTCGTCATTCAATCAAATCTGCATCATATTACAATCTCATTTGTAAAAATAAAATATATTATCTGAAACTTGGCCCTTAAATTATATCTCAATTTTCGATTAGCTTTTATTTTTGTCAAAAGTGGACTATAAACTATTAATTTTGCCCCAATTTATCTAAAACAAAATATCAGTCAATCATGACATATCACATCCTTACAAGATTTCGTAAACTTTTTAGATAAAATGAGACAAAATTGGGTAATAATATCATATAGACCATATTGTATTTTGTTCCCTTTACTCAAAAAACGTATAAATTGGTCCCTATACATTAGATCAAAGAGTAAATTGGTATTTTTTGTTAAAAACTCATCTATTTGTATTATTAAAAATTGGCGCAACTGGCAGAATAACCAAACAGTGAGACGTGGCGTGCCACGTGTACCTTATACTGATGTACAAGGACTAGCTTTTAACAGTAGAAATTGATAAAAATTTTAATAAAATGACCAGTTTACTCTTTGAGCTAACATACATGAATTAATTTGCCCATTTTTTGAATAGAGGGGTAAAATGCAACTAATAGTTTAATGACCACTTTCCGACAAGAAAACTATAAGGACCAATTCTGAAAATTAGGGTATAATATAGGGACCAATTTACAAATAAAACCCAAAATCCATAGTTTCTCAAAGAATGGGGATTGGTGAGTTGAGTTGGAAGGAGTGAATGAGATGACTGTGGGACAAGTTAAGAGGAGGCAAAGAGAAATGGTCTTTAGTAGAGCTCACTCTTCTAATTTCTTCCATGGTTAATAGTGCTGCAACAGTGTTTCTAAATATCCCTTTCACTGGCTCTGTTGCTACCATTATTGCTCCTTTTTGTTCCTTTGTTTCTTCTTTATCTTCTTCAATGGGGAATAATACTTCATCAATGGTGTTTTCGCATTCTTTAACCAGATTTGAAACGAGATCGGTCGTGAAAAATGGTTGCTTCAGCACTTTTTGGATGAAGGGCAACCGTAATAACCCACCTGTTCGCTTGTCATATTTCTTCAATATCTTTGCCAACCCTACAAATTCCCAACCATTGTTAATCAAATGAAAATGGTTAACTATTTGGGCTTTGGTTTAACTGGTTTAGGGTTGAGCCAATTCGGGTTCTAAAGTAGGGGCAAAGTCAGAATTTCATTTAGGAGATGCCTAGATTAAAGTATATGTTTTTGTAAGAGTTAAAATATAATTTTACCCTTATATTGATTATATTTTTTGGTTTTCAAAAGGATTAAATTGAAATTTTAGTATTTTTGGGGGCATACTATAATTTTACCATATTAACTTAGGATTTTATAAATTTTGCCCTACCTCCCCCCTCTCTTCACCCCTGTCCAAGGTTGTTTGAATTGGATATCAGACCGATTGGATTGGGAACCAGAAAATACATTGCTCCAGAGAAAGAGGTTGCACCAGTTAACTTGCGAACTAGTATGAACCAGTTGAACCGGGCTGAAAAATCATTTGAATCGAGATTTTTATTTTTTAAAATTTTTTTTTAAAAATTTGTTTAATCAAACTGGACCAATCAGTTAGACTGAAAATCAATAGTATGAGTGAGTCGATCACTAGTCTGGTTATAAAAATATTAATCATTTCGATTTGAGTCAAAGTCAAATTCAATTCATTTTTGGGTTAGAAATATTTTAAATTTGAGTTATTTTGAAATTTAGATAATTTCAATAGTTTTGTCTTTTAGGTTTGAGCATGGAGGAGGTAAAAGAAAAAACTAGATTCTTGAAATAGGCAAAAGGTGCGCTTTACCTTGTGGATAAATTAATTCATGTACGTCAGATTAAATAATAGATTGGTCTTTTTTGTTGAAAGTTTCATCCGTTTTTACTATTAAAAATTGACGTCATTGATAGAATAACTAAACAGTTACATGTGGCGTGCCACGAGTATCACATGCTAACATTAAAAATGGATAGAACTTTTAATAGAATGATCAGTTTGTTCTTTAATCTAACGTACATTGTCTAATTTGCCCAATTTTTTAATAAAAAGAACAAAATACAATTTGACTCCTAGTATAAAGGGCCTCCATGGTACTTTATTGGTTTTGAAATTATTAAAGTGGAGGGAATTATATGGTAAAATTATGGTTTTGGTCCCTTTGACTTATATTTGAATTTTGCATAATTTCATCATTTATTTTTATAATATCATTGATTAGTCCAAATAATGTAGTATGATGAGTTAGAATGGTTTTTTTGAAGAATAAAATTCACACCAATATTTTAGTCGGAGTAGTTAACAATAGAGGGCAAAGCAAGGGGCAACGACATTGGTCCCTTGGTTAAATTAAAAAAATTATTTTTTAGCTCCACCTAAAAATCAAACCATTCAAATTAAGTCTTTTTAGTTCTTGGTTTAATAGGAAATTACATTTTTGGTGCCTTAAAGAAATTAATAATTCAATTCAAACCTTTCTAACACGACATTTTTAGCTTTGGCCACCTCAGAATTTTATAATTGTATATCCCCCCCCCCAAAAAAAAAGAAGGAAATGCTAGTTACACATTAATTAAAAATATTAACTATTTAGATTAACTAAAGACATTATAAAAGTAAAAATAGATAGAGAAAATTATTTCAATAAAATTTTCCTTACCCAAAAAAACTAAATTAAAACATAGAGGTTAAATACAAAATTTGAATATGGTAGAAACGGGTGGTGGCAAGTGTTTTGTTCTGGTTGGGGCTGTGACACAGATAAAAATGAACGGTTGTGACTTTAGTGCAAGCAAAATAAAGAGAGACTTGAAGAGGGGAAGATTATGATTTCGAGGGGAATCTCCTCCGAATGAAAGTACTTTTATTCTACTTGTAACAATTGGCAAAGAAAAGTTTATACTTCTTTTAACAAAAACAGTTAAATTGTATTTTATTCTCTCAATTTAAAAAATAGATTTAATTAGTTTCTATATGTTTGATCGAAAAGTAATTTAGCTTTTTACATTAAAAATTTCCCCATTTATATTGTTAAAAACTGGTTTGGTCAATAAAATAATTGAACAATAACACATAGCATGTTATATAGACCTCATGCTGATGTATAATGAGTAATTTTAATAGTAAAAATAAATGAAATTTTAATAGAATGATTAGATTCCTTTTGATCTAACGTATAAGGATTAATTTACTCATTACTTGACAAAATGTAATTTAAATTTTAGTACAAAAGCTTTCATGACACTTTCGCTAAAGTCGGTAATCTTTTGCAGCTTGCTTGAAGGTTACATTAAGACTTAATCTTTCAGGGATTGATATATATAAAGGCAAATCTTTCAAAATGATTATATAACAATATTGTTCAAGTAAAAGCTAAATCTTTCAAAATGATCAATTACGGACTAAAACTCTCCAAAAATGCTCAAATAGAGACTTTTCAAATGTCATATTTTGAGTTTTAAATTATTTGATTTAAACGCATCATATTCCCTAATTTTAATTACAAATTTGACCCTTATTTGAACACTATAATTACGATTATTTTGAAAGATTAAATATTTTATGTAATTGTAAGCAAACCTCTAAATGGTTCAGCAAAGCACTAATTTGAGCATTTAGCATTAATAATATACTCTTTTCTTTTTATCGTATCATAAGCCTCTTAAATTTGTAGTCAACACCTACATATTCAACTCTTTGAGTTAAATGGTATTATTTTTCATAAATATAAGAGAACTAAAAGGAAATCTGGGATCCTAATTGTTCATGTCACCCCCAAGTGCAAGATTTTTACATTTTCTGTTCTTGGTTCTTTCCTGCTTGGTTTAATGGAAAATTTTGCAGCAAAATCACTTAGGTAGACTAGGAGTTGCAAGTGTAAAGCACTACTTCATATGCACTCTCAAATTCATATTCCCTAAACTCTACATAAAACACAAGGATTTGGTTATCCTTACAAGGTATTATCAATCAACAAATTCTTCGGGTGAAAAGTCGATGTCCAGTGGTGTACCCTTTCTAAGTTTTTCTTGCAAATCGATCTGTTTCGGCAAAACAATCTCAATGTCCTCACCGGACATGGCAAAGTATCTCTCTAGTAATATCTGCAGTGAGAAAAAAAAACCAAAGAGGTATAAGAAGAAAATGAACGACATCAAAATTGAAATCCATGGTCTTCTTTACAAATTAAACCAAAAGTTTACTACAACCATGAATCACCGTTGAAGAAGTATACTATTATCTTTTTTCAATCATAAAAAAGAGAACAATGCTACAGACCACAGCAGCATATGCATCGGAGGTTTTTTGGCGTGCAGACTTGTTGAGACCCCTGAAATACAAGTGAAAGAATTATGTTCCAGTTCAGACATCAAGAACAAAAAAATTCAAAGATACAGAACGATCATGACCCAGCACGTTATGCCTTTGCAATTGTCCTCTTTTCATAACAAGTCGTAGGCATCAACAAACCTAACATGCTAGGCCATGTTGCGAGGCACAAACAGGTGCGTCTTCACAGATTTAAACTCGTGGCCTTACACACAAATGAGCAATACGACAGTCAATCAATTAGTATAGTGGAGTGCACTCTTTTGCATGCAAAGGATCTATGTATATCCAAAAAGGACAATTTCGACATGCTAGGCTGGGTCGTGAGGCACAATCTGCAATTGTCCTCTTCTCATAATCACAAATCTTCAATATAAGGACCCGACCTAGGACACTAGTCCACCTTGTGAGGCACAAACAGATGCGCCTGGCCTTACACACAAATGAGTGCACTCTGCAATATGACCAACACTCAATTAGTATAGTGGAGTGCATTCTTTGGCATGCAAAGGATCTATGTGTATCCAAAAGGGACAATTTCGGAGACACAGCCATCAGAGTCGTGACTAGGACAGGAAATATCAAATTGGGGAAACTTATTTGTACAAGTTAATCATCCTGTAAGCAGCTTCTGATGATGTCCCATGTTCATCTTGTAGATACACTCTCCAACCCCTGAGTTTGAGTAAAGCAATTGACACACACAAAAAAAAAGTGATTTTTTATGCAAATTAAGACTAACCCAAATGGTTGAAGCAAATACACAAACAATTTGGACTTCAAGCGAGAAACATAAAAAAACATTACCTCTCGGCAGCTCGAACCGCTAGCCGTCCGGCAATACTACGAACTTTGTTCGATTGAGGGGTCTCCTTTCCATCCCAAGATTTAGGGATTCCAATTATAAATTCATCAACCTCCTACAATATATATATACCTCTACCATTATACCCAAAATTTGCATTTAAAAAGCTTCGAATTAAAAGAGAGTAAGTAAATTTTTTAACCTCTCTTTCAGCCATGTCAAGCAGTTGTAGCTCAAGTTTTTGTCCTCTCAATTTCAAAACCTATAAAGATACAAAAACAGGGAAAACATCGAACAGGTAGTAAACTGAAAACCAAATTGAATGATGTTATTAGTACCGTGAGTGGACGAACGGAGAAACCTTTGCTAAGGGCAAGACCGGTACGTGATGAACCCAAATCCACGCCTAGGCTGAACCCTACTGTACATTGTGGATTGGTTTTACGGCGAAGGGCATTTGGGGGGAATTCTTGGAGAGACAACGATAAGGCATTGGGTTTTGGATTGTAATTACGGATTGGGGTTGAGAAATAAGGAAGAAACAATGGGGATTTTGAGAAGATTAGGTTAGGGTTAGTTTTAGATGGATTGAAAAATGGATGTGATTGCAATTGCGGTGAAGACATTGGAGATCGAGTGTCATACACTAAGTCCCCTAGTTTCCCAATCCAAGAAGAAAATTGTTGGGGATTTTAAAACATGATCCTCTATAATGTGTAAATTTAAGATTTACTATTTATACTTTAGTTGTTGTACTAGAGTCGAATTGTATTTTTGTCTCTTCTGCTAAAAATTGAATAAAGTAGTCCTTCTAGGTTAGATCAAAGAGTAAATTGGTTATTCTTTTAAAAATTTCGTCCATTACGATTGTTAAAAATTTATTCATGTACATCAGTATGAGGTACATGTGACACGTCATGTGTTATTATTTTGTTATTTTTTTAGTCATGCCAGTTTTTAATAGTAGTATTGAATACTTTTTTTAACAGAAATGACCAAATTACTCTTTGATCTAATGTATATGAATTAATTTGTCCATTTTTTAGTAAAAGAGGCAAAATGCAATTTGACACACAATATAGGGGCCTCCATGGCATTTTTACCCAATAATTTGACATAATTTGGTTCCTATACATAATATCATTAGTTAGTAGAAATGCTAACTACTTGAACTAACTAATGTTATTGTAAAATTAGAGATAAAAGTACCGAGTAGGTCTTTTATTATAAGAATAAAATCAAATTAGCTCATATATTATTAAATAGATTAATTTAGTTCATGTATTATTAAAAATAATAAAATATGATCGAATTTCAACATAATTAACATTTATAATTTTTAAAAATAATTTATTGTTTTAATTTTTATAAAATTTTTATGGTTTTATAAATGAAACATTTTGTTTAAAATTGAAATACAAATGAAAAATTAATAATTTTTGTGCCATTTTAAAATAGAAAAGAGACTTAACATATATTTTCACCGAAAATATATGACAAAATTATGAGTTAAAGTATTCAAGAGGTTTACGTATTATAGGACTGAATCAAATTAAATATTTTATTATTAAATGGATCAATTTAGTTTATGTACTATCCGAAAGGATTAAATAAGTCCAAATTGTAAATGAGTTAACATTTACTACATAAAAATATCTTGAAAATTATTTCTTTTTCCAATTGCAGTTCAAATCCAAACACAAAATTTCATTTATAGAACCATAAAAACTTTAAAAATATTAACTTTGTGAAATAGTAAATGACATTTTTATGTAACTATATTCCAATTTAGCCTTATTTGATTCTTTTTAATAATAGAGGGACTAAATTGATCCATTTAATAGCAGAAGGATTAATTTGATTAGATCGCTATAATATAGGGACCTCTCAGGTATATTCACCCAAAATTATGTTAAATTCATGCAAATTCACCCAATTAAGGTGGGCTTCCTTGCTTTCCATATTAGAACCAATGGGCTCCATTGACGTCGGGTTGGCCATCTCTTTAACCGGGTTATTTATCAATACCACTTGGGCTTTTGGCGTGGACGCTGCCCTCCTACTAAGCCTTGGAGAGGGTAGAAAGATAAAAACACCTTTCAAGTCCTTCTCAATTTTGATATTAAGCAAGTTGATCCCTTTCAAAAAAAAATTAAGTAATTTAAACTGTGAATTTCGAAAGTGAGCAACTAATGACTATTAATTACTAGAATTTTACTTGTAAAATTAAAAGTTTTTATATGTGTTAAAAACATGATCTATTAAAATATGTTTAGATCGAAATTTTATAGATTCTCCTTTTTGTACTCTTCATAAATTTGAAATTTAGTCTTTATACTTTTTTTTCTAGAATTTAGTCTCTACTATCGATATTTAAATCCAATTTGTTAACACAGTTAAAATTATTTTGTTAAATTTAGATTTATTACAACGTCATTTTTAATCACATGACTACCAAGTGAATATTTTTGTTAGAAGTTTTGTCTTATTTGAAAGCTTTACTTTTTGTTCATTTGTATCAAACTTAATTCTTATTACTTAAAATTTTCATATGTATGAGAAATTTCAATTGACAACGCGCTCACAACAAAAAAACTTATTTTGACAAGCCATTTATGGCTTCTTCTTCTTTTTTTGTGAATAATCTCATTACATGTTCTGATCATATCTGTTCTTTTTGATACAATGCCTAGAGCTACTACCTATAGTCCCTCCCCAATCCGTAAATAGGAGGATTGTAGAAGCCCAAATTTGCCCGGCCCACCAGAGAAAATAAAACCAATAAACCCAAATCAGATGGCCCAACCAGCAGAGCCCTAATTAACCCACAACACCTAAAGCACCAAACAGAACCAGCCCAAATTGACCCAACAACCCAAATACAAACCTAAACCTCTACCCATTACAACCAAACAAAGCCCAAAAAAATAAAAACCATAACAGCCCAAAACTTAAACACCTAGTAGAAACCCTAGCCCCCTGTTGTGCACTTTGCTCCGGCCTCCTCACCGCCTCCTGCTCAGAGCAGCCACCACGCCTAATTGCCACCGACTCACTTGCTCCAAGCTGCTCCGCCAAGACCTGCAACAAACACCAACAAGCAACAGCAAATACGGATAGCAAAAGGAGATTTTTTATTTTGTATTTTGGCTATATAAGGCCGATTGAAAAAATCAAAAAGGGGGGGCTTCTTTTTCTTTTTTTCGATTTGTAACCAAGAAAAAAAATTTCAACAGAATAATAAAAAATATCAAGCTTCAAGGTGATTTCCTGGATTTTCGATTGCAATCTTTACTTTTTCTTTTTTTTAGTTGTATTTATTTTATTTTATTTTATTTTGATTTCTTAAACGAAATAAAAAAAATAAAATAAAGAAAAAGGAGAGACTCACCGCGGGTCGCTGGTTTCCTCCTCGTCGGAGACTCCTTCTCCGGTGAGGAAACCGACTGTAGAGAAGCCTAACAGCCTTTTCCCCTTCGTTTTTGGTCATTTTGAGGCCGGATTCGGGTTTAGGAGGTCGGGATCTCTAAGGGCACGCCTTTCTCCACTCGCCGGCCACCGTGTCTGGCGTGTTGGCCCGCGATCCGACGCCGACACGGTGGCCCTCGGCGGACCCGAGATCAAGAAAGGGAAGAGGAGAGAGGCGAGAAGTTTTAGTTTTTTTAAAAAAAAAAGGAATGGGGCTGAATGATTTTTTTTAACAAAAATTGGTTTAAATACCTAAATGAAACGGTGTCGTTTTGGCCTGTTTCGTTCGGCCTCAAACGACGCCGTTTTGCGTCTAAACCGAGATTCGACCCGCGACCCGACCCGTCAGATCTAGGGATCCGCGTGTTTTTGACGGAAGGGCTAATTGCACCTTTAGCCCTTCCGCTTTTTTAATGCTTTTTAAATTAGGTTCTTTTGATCTTTAAAATTTACCCATAAATTTTTCGTATTTTCAACTTAGTCCTTACTCGAACTACGCCGTTTTAAAGGAAGGGTAATTTTCTTTGATGGTCCCTCCATGTTACATGCGTGTTCAGAGCAATCCCTCCCCTTTCGTTTATTTGCGTTTTGAACCCCCCGAATCTTGTTTAATGTTTAATCTAATCCTTTAGTTATTTTGTTTATTTTCTTTACAAATTTTATATTATTATTGTTATTGCATTATTATTATTATTATTATAATTGCTTTTATAGATATATACATATATTTTTATATATAGTTATACACATTTTTTTTTGTAATATATATATATACATATAAACATACCTATTTTATAATTTATTTATACATGCATATATATTTATAATACACGTACATATTTCTAACCTTTATAAATATATTTATACATATTTTACATATATATATGTACATATTTTATATATTTTATAATTCATACATGTACATATTTTTCATACTTTATAGCTTAAAACCATCTATATATATCTATATGCATTTTTATAAATACATGTATATAAAATATATTTTCATACACCTTTATTATATATACACATTTATATACTTACATACACTTCATACATATTTATTTTTTCTTTATATTTTAAAATATACTTTATATATATTTCATATATTTTGTAATTTACGTATACACACATATTTTAATTTACATTTCTATCCATATATATATCCCTTTACATTTTATTTGTGTTCACTATTTATTTCATTTTATTATTATTTTGAATGAAAGTTTTAATTTATTTGTTTATATACATTGTTAATTTATATGATTGTAGGATTAACTTTTATTTATTATTGTTGCTATTGCTCATATCATTTTATACTTTTGTATTCATTATCATTTTATTAGTGTTTTATTTTACTCGACATAACATAATTTGTTTTGAATAAATAATATTTCGTCTTTAGATTCGAGAGGATCGTATCCTAACTTACTGAGTTTCGATTTTCACGATAAATCTAAATGCATGAATCTTTTTAAACTCAAATTTTAAATGATCTTGGGATTAAAAAATCGCGTCCTAACTTACTGGTCGTGATCTCATTTTTAAATCCGAGATGGCTAAAATATCTTTTAAATAAGCATTTTTCATTCGCGTGTCGGGAATTTGAGACATTGTGTCCTAACTTACTGGATATGATTCTCTTTCTCGATTAACGTGAAATATGCTACTTTTCCCAAAAATTTTCATTTTAATATAAGGATCGTATTTTTAAAGTTCTCCAAAGTTTTCGACATTAAGACATTAAGTAATCAACTAGATACCAATTTTGGGCGTATCGAGGGTGCTAATCCTTCCTCGTGCGAAACCGACTCCCAAACCCGTTTTTCTGAATTTCGTGGACCAAACTTGTTGTTTTAATAAAATCAAATCATTTTATTAAAACAACCATTTTTCGAGGTGATCCAATCACACCTCATCAAAAAGGATCGGTGGCGACTCCCGTTTTCGTTTTCATTTTCAAAACCCAAGACGACCCTGTTTTCAATCAAAAAAATGGTGTCAACAAGGATAATGCACTTCAACACACTCGAACCCACATCTTTCTGTATTAACAGTAATACCCATATCAATCGAGCTAATACTCTATCAACCATATATGACTATAGGACTATCTTTAAAATCAATCATACTTTGGAATATAATACTCATAATATGCTTCTCAGCACTAACTTGTATGAATGAATCACATAAAATTTCATTTCACCAAAAAAACTACCTAAATGGTAGATAATAAGCAACTTTTCTTAATGAAAGTTGGTCCATTATTATTCTTTGTCTTAATCAAGTTCATAGCTAATTGAGAGATCCAAGAAAAAATGCACCCTAAATTAAGGCCCTTGGTTTAATTGGATCACCAAATTGGAAAGCTTAACTTGTCAAAGTCCATTGCGTAATGAGTAGGTGTGATCTAGCAAATTAGCAATGCCTAAGAATATTAAGAAGCAAGATTTAGTCCTAGAATTTGGTGTTTTCTTTTAATTTGGTCTCTAATTTTTTTTGTTCACACTAGTCTCGAAATTTGATAAATTTTGTAATTTGATACATGAACTTAGATTTCGTTAATATGTGATGATGTGATATTTTGAGATTGTGATGTTATTATTTGAAAATTTTAAAATATATATATAATTAGAGGCGAATCTAGGGGGCTGGCAGGGGCCCCGACCCCCCTAAAATGTAAAATTACTATTTAGTCTCCTAATTTTTTAAATTTTAAATTAATAAAGGTAAAATTGTACTTTGGCCTCTCTTAAAATTATAAAAATTTGATTTAATCTTTTAAAAGTTATAAAGATATACACTATAAAAATTAAAATTTTATCGCGCCTAAAAATTGTTTTGGCTTCACCTCATATATAATACAAAAAAGTAAATTAAATAAAATTAATATTTACTTGGAGAAGTGATTAAAGTTCTTGTTTGACATGTAGATGACATGGGTTTGACAATTTGATTTGGATTTCATTTATTACGTAAATGGTAATAATGAAATGCATATATTATGGACAAATTAGATGAGATTCAATATAATATATATTAAAAATATAAAACACAGATTTGTTAAATCCAAAAATATTTTAAGAATTTCAAATTTATTACTAAATAGGCATCTAACAAATAATGGATTTGAGAAATTATCATAAATGTTATATTTTAAATGGTTTACTACTCAATTTATATTATTTTTAAAATCCAAATTCTAAAATCCTAGTTCTCAAGTGCTACCTTAAGAAAATCCAAATTCAAGGATCAAATTAGAAAAAGAACTACAAAGTTTCGGGATTATTGCGGACTAAAAAAAAGTTTAGAGACCAAGATGATAAAAACTATCAGGTTCAAGGACTAAATGATAGTTTATCCCTAAGAAAAAAAATATGGGAACTAATTGTTGTGCCGACCTTTTCAAAGATTCACAAAAGTCCCCCACTAGAACCCACCATTCAGACCCACTACTTAGTGCAATTCGACCCTTTTTAAAAGAGGAAATTTCTCATTACGAAGAAAAATACATGATTTTTGGTTTACAGCACCAAGAGTTTGAAAAAAAGACCAAAAAGATTTGATCTTCTTCACCTAGAAATTACACGGGGTCTTATCAATTGACAATTTCTAAGAGACTTGTTGTTAATTAGCCCCTTTGGTGAAACTCAAGCAAAGCAACTCTAAGATTAATCAATTTGTAATTTTTAGAGTAAATTGAAATAAAAAGGGAGAAAAAAAATATTAATTAACCATGGATCATGTCACATAGGATTTATATTTAGAAATGTGAGTCTACCTTTTAGCCAATTCAATCGGTTTTCAACATTAAAGGAAAAAAGCAGATTTCCAAAGAAAAATAACATATTCGATAACCAATTTAATAGATTTCAGGCCGTCAACATAATTTTTTAATTTCTAAGTTGGCTTAATCAAATGGCTACAGTCACCTTATTTCTGTTTTTAACAATAATAGTTGATTTAAAAAAAAATACCCCCTTTAAATGTTACTAATTTTCAGACATGGTTACATGGTTTAGAAAAGTCAGCTGTCAAAGGATTTTCTTACTCAAATCATGTCCAAAAGTCAAATTTCCAATCAATTTCAAGGGTGGTGATATATATGTAAAAGCAATCATTAAGGGGGGTTGAAACATAAAAAGGATGAGCTAAGGGTTTGCTTTGTAATTTAACCTAATATGCAGGAAACGATACGTATATGCTTTTTGCCTTCATTTCCATGATTTTATGAGGAAGCATTAGTAGGGTAACAAGTAAATTAATCCATCTTTAATTTGTACATTTGACCTCAAATCATCTACAATTTTCATTTGTGGTCCAAACACCCTTCTTGTTCTTCTTTTTTTTTTTTTTTGGGGGGGGGTTAATTGAAAATACATGCTTGACCCTATGGGATTATCAGTTTTCTTTGGTATCTTAAATATATTCCCGGGAAACAAGCAGAATTTTTACACAGTAATCAAAAGGGTAATATAACTTTATAGTATCTAAACTTGGCCATTAGGTCCACTTTGGTGCCTAACTTGGTAATTAGGTCTGTTTTGATATTTGAACTTGACAAATGTAAAAGTTTGATGACATGAAACTTTTAAGTGCTACCATTGTCAAAACTTGGTCCAATTTGATCCCTGAAGTAGGTGATGATATGGCACAATCTTAGAGTGTCACCAGGGGCGAAGCCATAATAATTTTTTAGGGGGGCGGATGGAATTTTAATTTTTTTTATAATCTATATCTTTATAATTTTTAAAGGATTAAATTAAATTTTTATAATTTTAGGGGGGGCAAAGTGTAGTTTTACCTTTGCTAATTTAAAATTTTTAAAAAATCTCAAGGGCCTAAATAGTAATTTTACATTTAAGGGAGACCGGGGCCCCTGTCAGCCCCCTAGATTCGCCACTGAGTGTCACGTTATCAAATTTTGATGGAATTCAAGTTTGGAGACTAAAATAGACTTAGTTATAAAGTTCAATTAAATTTCTAAAGGAAGATGCAGGTTTGAACCTTAGAGATAATATTATTAGAAAGAGTATAACATGAACTATAAAACTGACATGAAAAATACTAAGAAAAAAAACAAAAAAGTTCAGGGGCTAAAAGTTATATTAACTCTAATCAAATTCCACTTGAAACCAGCCGCCAAGAAAGCAAGTCCCGAGGGCTAGGAGACTCTCTAGCTAGGTTAGACACGACAGCAAGATATAAGTTACTATGTACTGCTCACAGGTTTCCCATTTCTCGTGTCGAACGACCCACCCAACATGTGCCTTTGCTTGATCTAGGGTTAATGGATTTCATGGGACCATATGGGGAATATATAAGTGAATTCAAAAGGAAAAAAAAAGGGCAAATTTCAGTCAAATTCAGCATCTTCTCTAATGGGTTTATTAAAAAAAAAAAAATCACATGTGAGACACAAGTACTACCTTAGAGTGTATATGACTTATGGGAAGGGGCAAAGAAATGATGGTGTTTGTAACGTGAACCAAAGATAATTTGTCCAAAAAGGAACAGTTCTAATGTTTTGTAACCAATAAAATATATATTGCAAGTAACGCTAACATGTATATGCATATACACATAGTTTCTGAATTACAAATATCAATCTGTGGAAAGATTGAATCCCACAAAAAGGGGGGGGGGGTTGGATGATAATATGTCCTTATCGGGTTCACATTTGAATGAGAAGCTATTCTATGGTTACATCACAGGCCAAGGCATTAAATACGAAGAACAAAAGCAAAAGCAATACTCAGTTAAAGGTGAAGGTTGTAAGATTATTTTGGTGTGTTTTGAAAGCTATGTCACATATATAATAAGGGTAACTACATATTATTATTTACTATCATGATAGGTTAGCCCAAATTAAAAGTGATTTAATTTGATTAAGGTTTATTGAGTTTTAAATTATTAAATAAAGTATGGGTAAAAAATGAATGTATATTTTTGGGGTTAAAATATAAATTTAGAATTATATCAATCTGTAATTGTATAAATTTTAAAGGGATTAAAAATATAATTTTATCACGTCGTGGGGAGGTAACTGTCTACCCCATTATCTCTGTCTCTAAGTACAAAGCTCTTCTAGTCATTAACAATGGCGGCAAGGGAAATCTATTGATCTGTACAAAGCCCCAATTTTCGTGCATGCAAACTCTTCCTTTCTATCTGTTCTTATAAAGAATAACTTATCCAAGAGATTTATCTAAATAATGTTGGATAAGTTCTTTTGAATTACCCAGTATTCTAACAATTACTTTATGTGCTTGCCATTAGAATACAAAGGGATAAGACAACGCTTAATCTTTCAACTTGACAAAATTTCCCAACTTAATTTTTTCCAATTTTAATCCATGTAATGATATGACAAGTTGAAAAAGAGGGACTAAGTTGAAAAAAAAACCAGGAAAAGCTGCTAAGCTCCATGACTAACGTGGAAAAAAGAAGAAAAAAGATTAAATTGAAAAATGTTATCAAATTTAAAAACTACATATTGCTTTATCCAAAGCCAAAATGAAGAAACTACTATAGCTTTTTTTCGGGGGAAATCCCAATGAAAACTTATGGGTTTTGGGGTTTGTCAAAATGTGGTTTTCGTTAGGTATTGGCAGTTAAAGTTAGTGATAAAAGGTGTTGGATTCCTTGGACTCAAATGGTTGTAATTTGCACAAGGAGAGACAAATGTAAGTGAATGTGTTGGACTTTTTTGTTTACTTCATCGTGCAATGTTGGTGGTGGCCAAAAACAATTAAGACAACACATTTGATAATTCCTAGATTTTGCACCAAGTTTATCAACAAAATTGCGACAAATTATTAATGCTTCATATGAAATCCAGGACCTTCACATTTCAATTGCGCGGTTTGAGTTGATTGTAGGTGAGATTAATTTGGATAAAAGTATTTGGCAGGTATTTCTATTATAGAGATTGGATTAAATTAGATTTTTTACTACTAAATAAATTATATTAGTCTCTATATCATTAAAAAGTATCAAATAAAGTCGCCGATTGGGTCTTAGCTCAATTGGCATGAACATTGTTGTCAGTGTAGGAGAACATAAGGTCGAATGCATTGAAGTGCATTATCATTCTATTTATGAGTTGGGGAGGGGCTATGGGGTAGTCTAGGCATTGTGTAAAAAAATAGATATGATCGTAACCTATAATGAGACTGTTCAAAAAAAATCAAATAAGACCAAAAAAATTTCATTTGCAGAACCATAAAAACTTTGAAGATATTAACTTCAAGGAAAAGTGAGCCATAGGTTCAGGTACAAGATATTATCATTACCGCTTGGACAATTAAACACCCACCCCGTAATCGCAACAACCCAATTGCAAGAGCGGAACTCTACCAATTGAGCTATATCCCCCGAGCCAAGTGGAGCATGCGTGAAAGAGTCAGATGCCTCGCCCGTGAAGTAAATCATCGCCCCTATGGTCCAACCAATTAGGAGAGAATCAATAGATTCCTTTTCCGGAGCGATTCATCCTTCTCAAACGCATCATACAACTCTCCATTGTATCGCGCTCTCTACCCTATTAAAATTTGGGAACTCTTTTTCATAGTATAGTGACTAAATGGGCAAGGTCCTTATAATATAGGGACCTACTAGGTAATTTCATCAATTAACTTGTAATGGATCAATTTGAGTGTTTTTAATTTGTAGATAATCTCGATTTGGGTCAATTTTCATTGACACAGATGTAATAATATAGGGACATACTAGGTAATTTTGCCTTCATTTGTAATGGATCAATATGGATTTTTAAATTTTTAGATATCTTGATTCAGGTCACTATGTGTTCAGATCTTTCAGATTATGATTAGTTCATATTCGTATCATTTAAGATTATTTGTTCAAATCATTTCGAATTTTGGTTAGTTTCAAATTCAAATTAATTTGGTTTAAGATAATTTGGATTTGGGTTTTTAAATCTTTATGATCAAATTTAATTTAAGGGACTTCAGAATTGACAAGTCTAACAACATTCTACATAGGCGACCTAATTAAACTTTCAAGTAGTGTTTAAAGGGTATTGACCATTAAGTTGAATTCAAATATGTTGGTTTCTATAATCTATAACAGTTGCCAAAGAGATTATTCTTCAAGTTCATGCACTTGGTGTCTTTTGAATATCCAAATCAAACACCTAAATTAGCAAACACCATAAGAAAGGTAAACACATGACACCAAAGGCGGCATTTAAACAAGGCACGCAAGCAAGCTAGCGGCAATCACGCCAATTTCAATGCTTTTATCTCTGGAAAGAGTTAAACAAAATTTCATGACATATGAAATGAAAATAAGGTTAAAGCTTAGCTCGATTGGTATCGATATTATTGTCAGTATAGGAGGATACGAGTTCGAGTGCGTTAAAATGCATTATTCTTCTATTTAAGGGTTGAGGAAAGGCTATATGGGTATTTCTAAGTATTGTATGAAAAAGAGTAGCTTTAAAATTAGTATTTATCTTTTAATAGACCTATAAAATGTGAAGGATTAGCTATTCAACTCATAAAAGAAAACTACAAACAAAGTGGATTTTGAATGATGAAGAAGCAGCGTTTGGTAAGGACTTTGAACAGAAGAGGGCAAATGAAGGAGGGCGGCTTTTATGTCATAATAATTAGTGGAGATTTTCAGTCAATTAAGGATTTTTTTAAAAAGAGATTTGCTATTGAAAGGGATTTTTTTTGGAGGATATTTCTTTTTATTTTATGTTATTGTGTTTGATTGGACAAAATTTTAATTCGATTCCGTTGTACTAATATAGATACATGAATTTACAAAAATCATATATTGAAGACTTGTTTATAATTTTATATACGAGTTGGAGAGAGTATTAAACTGTTCACAAGAAGTCGATTGAATTTTAGCTTAATTGGCATGAGTATTGTTGTTAATGTAGGAGTATGTTGATTTTAGTGCCCTTAAGCACATTATTCTCCTATTTATGGGTTGGGGAGGGGCCATAGGTAGTTCTAGACATTGTGTAAAAAAAAAGCTGATATGATTAGAACTTATAATGAAATTGTTCAAAAAAAACTGTTCATAAGAAAAACTTACTTGAGTGCAAATTGTATTGTAAACAAACTATTTTTATCAATTTGTGATTAAGTTTTTTCAAGAAAAAGACTTAGGTGTTGTTTAATAAACTGAAAATTACGTACCGATAAATTAAGTGTTGAAAAGTTAAATGTTAAATTTGAATTATGAAATTTGTTTCGTATATAACTTAAAATTAAACATTGAATATGCTTAGACTGTTTTATATATTTAAAATTTAAATTATGAAAGCTTTTATTTTACATTTGTATCCTTATATTTTGAACATTTAATGTTATTTTAAACAAAATTCTATTATTAAATAACATTTTATACATAAAAATTGAAATAAATTATATTCTTAATAAATATAAATATTAAAAATCTAAAAATAAATATTAAATTAAGAACAATATGAAATTCGAGTAACAACTTCAAATGATCATATAATTGATTTGTTATTTCATATCTTAAATTAATCATAAAATTTTGGTCTTCCAATTTGAATTTCATGTTAAAAAAAAAAACAAAGAAGAGAATGAAAAAGTATGTCAGTAGTGTAAAATAGTTAAAAGTCTTCAAAATAAATAAAATAAATCAACTTAGGCCGTTTGATAAATCATTGAAAAAATTAAATCTATTGAAAACTAATATTTGTAATTCAAAATTAAAGCAATTCGATAGAACTTTTCTACAAAAAGTGTGGATAATAATAAGTAAATAAGAGTTACTTATCACTTAATGGAGAATCTTTTCAATTATTTTAATTTTACTTTATTTATTTTAATGTTATATCATTATATAAAATTTTACATTTAAAATTTTAATTTTGTTTAGAATAATGTGAAATGTTTAAAATTAAGGATCAAATGTATAAAATAATTTTTATAATTTAAAATCTATATTTATTAAACAATCTAATTATTTTCTGTAATTAATTTTATATAATATATCAAACAAATTTTATAACTTCAATTCAAGTATTTAAGTTTTCAATGCTTAATTTTTCAACACTTATTTTTCAGCATTTAATTTTTCAGTTTATCAAGCAACACCTTAATGTATTCTTCATTAAGTGATAAGTAGCTCTTATCTACCTATTATTTTCAACACTTTTATATTGGAAAAAATATTCTAGTAGATAGATTTTATTTTAAATTATCACAAAGTATTAGTATTGGGATTGCAACATGGTGAATGACTTGAGCTTAAATTATGCCTTGTATTGTTGAATTATAGTGAATTATTCTCTCGGTGAGGTCTCTACAGGCGTAGGAAATGGGTCTAAATTGTGTAACTCGTGTATTCGTTGTTTTTCATTTCTAGTTTTTGTTGTATTATTAGTGGCAACTCACTATACAACTAACCAACAACTAATCACTATCAATTTTTTTAAAAGTATATTAAATCATAAAGTATTAATATCTATACATGTTAGCTTAGACATTAAATGCCTACTCAAATATGATGTGCAGGTGATTGATAAGATATAAAAGTAACATATTTTAATCTCATTCTTAATGAGTTTTTGGATGATTAATTATGCAAATTAGTGAATTTGATGCTCTTAATCCTTTAAATTTATGTTTCTATATTTAGGAGAGCATTTGGGAGCGAAATGAGTGAAAAACGAGCCAAAATCGAACAAAAAGAGCTGTTTTCAGGATCCACACAGGCTGGACACATGCCCGTGTGAGCCACACGGGCTAGCCAGATGCCCATGTGCTAGCCCGTGTTGATTTCGCGCCCTACTTCCCAAATACGCAGAAAAACTCAATTTTTAGGGTTTCTGAGCATTCTAAAGTCTATAAATATCCGTTAGAAGAAGTCATAATGGAGCAATCAGAGAAGATCGAAGAAAACACTCGAAGAACACCATCAGAATCAACTCGAAAGCGGATCTCCATCAAGATCGAATATCTCTTTTTAATTTCTTTCAAAGTTTTATTGAGTTTCTTTATGTCTTGTGGTTATTTTGACTTTGAGATGTTTCTATTCAGGATTATGAACTAAATTCCCTAGATACCTAGGGAAGATGAAATCTATGGTGAATCCTTTTATCTAATTTCTGCTTTTACGCGATAAATACTTAATTCTTATTCTCAATTATGTATGCTTATTCCTTGTTTTAATATTTTCGGGATATTAATTCGTGTTTAAGAATAAATCTAGCATAATTGAGTGGAGTTCATACAATCCTAGAAATAAGATGACATAAATCTACCGGATTAGAGTCAAATCTGATAAGAGAATCTATAGATCGAGTTAATGTGATGATAGGGGTTTTAATTAGAAAGAATATTAACATAATTTAGGGATTTCTACGAATCAAGACACAAGTGAATAAATCGTTTAATTCAAATTCATAATAAAAGGTGAAGTCTAGGTGAATTCTTTCTAGGGTATTGTCTATCTCGTTGGTTAATATTCGATTATTTCCTCGATTCATTCTCTGTTGCGTTCTTAAATAAATTAGTTTAGTAATTTTAGGCTAAAACACATAATCCCAATTTATCGGGTAGATAATAAGCAGACGGTAATTACTAGTACTTTTAGTCCTCGTGGATACGATATTCCCTACTCACCATAACTATACTATTATTCGATAGTTGTGCTTGCCTTTGTTGTATTTATAGTTAATTTTGTGACCATAAAGTTTTTGGCGCTGTTGCCGGGGACTAAAATATTAGGAACATTTGATTTTTATTAATTTAGTCATTTATTTTTATTACATCTTTTTTTTTACTTTAATTTTTACATTCTAGTTTATTTTATTTTATTTGCTTCTTTTAATTTATGACAAGAAGACACTCGTCGGGACCATTGTTATTTGACAGTGAAATTGAAAGTACTGCTCGTAGAAACCGTAGGGAAGCAAGGCAAAGTCGACAGAATATAGTAGGCGAACAAGATGACATTATTATTACTGAGGAAATGGGTGATAATCAAAATAATCAGCTACCTCCTGCAATTATTGCAAATTTAGATCATGTTCCTCGTACTATGTACGCTTATGCCAAACCCACTCTAATTGGTGCTGAATCGAGTATTGTGTGACCCACTATTGCTGCAAATAATTTTAAACTGAAGCCGAACACTATTCAGATGATACAACAGTTTGTTTAGTTCGATAGTTTGCAAGACGAAGATCCAAATACTCATTTGGCTAATTTCTTGAAAATCTACGATACTTTCAAGATTAATTGCGTCATTGACGACGCCATTCGCTTACTGTTATTCCCTTTCTCGTTGAGGAACAAAGCTAAGTAGTGGTTAAACTCTTTACCACGAGGTTCCATCACCACATGGGCTTAAATGACCTAACAGTTTTTGCTAAAGTACTTCCCACCGGCTAAGACAACCAAGTTGAGGAATGACATCTCTTCCTTTGTGCAGATCAATTTAGAGACTTTATATGATGCATGGGAGATGTACAAGGATTTATTAAGAAGGTGCCCTCACCATGGGTTACCTCTGTGGCTAAAAGTTCAAACCTTCTACAATGGTTTGAATCCCTCAACTAGACAATTGATCGATGCAACAGCTGATGGTACTCTGAATAATAAAACACCCAAAGCGGCTTATGAATTTATTGAGGAGATGACACTAAATAATTATTAGTGGCAAGTCATGAGGACGAAGCTAGTGAAAACAACCAGTATTTTCAACTTAGATGTAGTCACATAGGCGTCGGAGAAAAGCGAAGGAAAACACACATAGCCTGGACACACGGGCATGTCCGAGGCTTTGTGAAGACTGAACTTAATTTTTAATTACACATGGGCTGAAAACACCCCACATGGCCGTGTGGCCCAAACCGTAAAATTTCTTCTTCAACTTGTCTTTTTCTTCTTCCCCAAACAAGCCAACTGCTTTCCCCCTTCCCCCAATCACCCAGCTCCTCTCCATTCTTCCGTCGGTCTTCCCCTTTTACCCTTTTCTTTATTTTATTTATTATTTGTTATATTATTTATTTTTATTTTACTAATATATTTTTTTATTATTTTATTACTCTTATACTTAGATTTTAAATTTAATATTTCTGTTATTTCTATTATTTTTAGTATTGTTTTTTACTATTATTCTTACAATTACCTTTAATTTTATTAGTATCATTAAGTTTATTTCTTTTCTTTTTCGTTTTATTTTTATTTTCATCTTTATTTTTGTTTGTAGTTGCTTTATTTTTATTTTCTTAGACTTATTTTATTTATTATCTTTTGAACTATGTTTTTATTTTTATGGTTGTTTCTAATTGAGTTGTAACCTTTTAATCTTCTTCATTATTTTTGTTTATTTTCTTCTTAGTTTGCACAGAATCATGCACTTCACTTTCAATTGCCTACAATTATGCTTTTTACCATTCTGGCGATTTCATCCAATATTCAAGGCAGTTTCAGTTTTTTCCCTCTCTTATGATATTCTACTTATACTGTGATTATATATGTTTGTACATTGAGAACAATATACATCTTAAGTGTGGGAGGTTATTTATATAATTATTAGAAAATCTCGAATTATGTCTTGTGTTTAAGTAATTTTCTCATATTTTCGTTAGAATGAATTTTTATCGATTTGAGATTTTTGTTGATGTGTTTTGGATTAATTTGTAGCTATTTATGTATTGATCGATTTAAACTTTAAGACGTGAGAGAATCAAGTATGATAAGTTATTTTTCCAGAAATTAAAAATTTTAGGTTGTTTCCCTAAATTGAAGTATTATCTTAAAGTTTGAGATTTGCAAGATTGACATCAAAAACCATGATTTTTTTGTGAGATTTTGAGCCTTTAGAGTATACATTTTTCTTACTCATTTGATTATTGGCTATGAGTGTGTCAATGTGATTTGTTATTCTAGAACTTGCTTCGATACATATCGAGACCACACCTTTGATTTGATATACTGAGATAATAAAGACACTTAGGTTTTAACCCACTTATCCCATAAAAAAACCTACCTTCGTAATTAACCCTTAGTGAACCTCGTTGAGCCTAACACACCATTTCTTAATTTACCCATTAATGTTAACCCATAACTCATTTTTTGTTCATTGAGAATTCTTCCCGTTTTATTGACTCCCTTTTTGTCGAGATTTGATTAGGTTAGTTGCTTAACTATGTTCTTCTGTTTGATTTGCTGAATTATTTCTTATTATTCTAGAAAAAAAAAGTGAGAAAGAAAATAAAAAAATTGAAAAAAATATATTGATTATTATTTAGTTCTATGTTGATTGGGCTTGAACAGTTAAATTCATATTTTGAGAAGAAGCTCGTTTTTATTCTTGAATAGTTCTCGATTGACGTAATTGTTTTTAATTAAACACTTGTTTATTTTTTCTAGTTTGGTAATTTATCAATTAAATTTTGATTATAACTAAATTTTCTGGCATTTCTCCACACCCTTAACCTAAGCCCCATTACAACCTCTTAAAGACCTTTTGATTTGTGTATCATATCATTTTATAGTGGTGGAGATTTGATTTTCATGCAAGCCTATGGTAATGACTTTTCTTGTTTGACTATTAAGTGCTTATTCTTGAACCTTAAACACTTTGAGTCATTTGAGTGAATCTTTAGTGAGGATATTGATTCTTGTCGCTTTTGAATTAAAGGTAATTCCTTAGATAAGGGGAAATACCTATGTTTCTGTGCTTTAAAAATCTTCGACTTGGATTGTTTGAATCTTTAGTGCTTTTTTAGTTGAATTGTCAATGTCTGATTATTTGCGAATTATTTCGAAACATTATTGATGAGAATTATAAGTTGAGAAAGATTAATTTTAATGTGAGTTGAGGATTTTGCTTAAGGACAAGCAAATGCTTAAGTGTGGGGATATTTGATAAATTATAAAAGTAACATATTTTAATCTTATTCTTAATGCGTTTTTGGATGATTAATTATGCAAATTAGTAAATTTGATGCTCCTAATCCTTTAAATTTATGTTTCTATACTTAGGAGAGAATTTGGAAGTGAAAGGAGCAAAAAACGAGCTAAAATCAGCCAAAAAGAGCTGTTTTCAAGATCCACACGTGTAACACCCTTAACCCGTATCCGTCATCAGAATAGGGATTCGGAGCATTACTGAGTAAACATAATCTAAATCATTGATTTCAAAACATTTCCAAAAATCATAATATAATTCATCATTAACATGCATAGTGTCTTTTATTCAAGCCTTCGAGGCCTAAAAATCACTTTAGAAATGATTTTAGACTGAATTGAAAACATTTGAAAAATTTAGGAAAAAGTTAAAAAAATTCAACTGCAGAGGTCACTTGGCCGTGCGGGCATTGGAAGTAGGGACACACGGCCATGTCCCAACCTTTGTCTGTACCCGTGTAACTCACTAACTTGGGTCACACGGCCAAGCCACACGCCCATGTGCCAGGCCGTGTAACCCTCGAAATGGCCTCACACGACTGTGTCTAGCTGTGTGTTTGGCCGTGTGGACCTAAAATGTGCCTTAAACCACAAGATTACAATTTCCTACTTGCTTGGGCATTAAGCAACTCAAAAACCATTCATTTAATATATTCAAAACACAATCAAATACACTCACAACATGCCAAAACAATTATCCTAGGTGCCTAACCAAGGTACCCTCATTGGTACCACATTTATATCATCAAAACATATCATCAATGCATCATTCAAATCAAAATTTTAAACATGCCAAAATCCATCAATTTGGCCTAGCTCATATCTACCTAAAACATCAACTTATTTTTACATACACATAACAAGCATTGGTTTAGAACAACATGCCAAATTATGGCTAAACACAAACATACATGTATATACTCCAACCAACATTAAACTTATAACGTCATTTACAATCCATCCACAAAATAACTATCAACTAGACATCCTAGGTACATGCCAACACAAAAAGATAAACATCACCACATTTGAGATCGGGGTCGTTGCTGGATGCTGAATCGACGGTCAAAAGAGAAGTACCTAACCTGCGCACGGGAAAAACAAAACCGTACGCTGAGTAAAACTCAATGATATTTCTATAATCCGAACATTTAAAGACAAGAGAATACAAAATTCACAATTGAATTATAAACACATATTAATGTCTAAGATCACAACTACCATATGCCAACCTTTTGAATTCATACATAATAGCATATTATTTCATACTATATTCAATTTACACATGCTGTCATATTTCATTTGTTTAACAAATGTCCCTATTTTTATTCTTCACGTTTAATCATATATTTTTATATTAATTTCACTTTAAGCTAAATTTAACTCCCTATTTTTAATTAAACCCTAAATTTCAAATTTTTCACAAATTAGTTCCTATTACTCAAAATTCACAATTTGTTCTACAATTTAATCATTTTCATTTCTAGCTTAAAATCTATCAATTTAATCCCTAATACTAAAACTATTCAACATTAACAACATTTAAAATCTTAATAATTGCTAAAATTTCAACAAGGGTCGGGTAGTACTTAACACCGGGATTCCAAAAATATAAAAAATACAAGAAAATGGACTAAAATGACTAATCAATTTTGATTTTGAACCTTAAAACCCTTAGGTTGCCGCAACTTCTTCTCCCTTTTCTCTCTTATTTTTTCTTTCTTTCTTTTTAATTGCATGCATCCACTTTCTCTTATTATCTCATTTTATTATACATTAATTATTATATTATATAACTATTATCATTATTATATAATACATATATATTTAGTTTCTTTTAAATTTACTTAACATTATAACACACACATATATATAACATATGTCGTCCACCATATTAAGAAATTGTTAAATTACTACTTTAAACCCTCAATTGATTTTTAATCTATAATTCAAATTTTATCCTATACGTGATTTAGTCCTTATACTATAATAACTCTTAATTCATGCAAATTCACTTAACTGAAACCTAATTAACTACACAACTAGTTTCGTAAATATTTATTAAAAATATTTACGAGTCCGATTTACAGGAACGGAGTCTTGGGAATGCACTTTCCGACACTCTTGACTATAGGATCGTTACAACACGGGCTGGACATATGCCCGTGTGAGCCACATGGGCTGGCCACACGCCCATGTGCCAGCCCGTGTCGATTTCACACCCTACTTCCCAAATACGCGAAAAACCCAATTTTTAGGGTTTTTGGTCATTTTAAAGTTTATAAATATCCATTAGAAGAAGCCATAATGGAGCAACTAGAGAAGATCGAAGAAAACACTCGAAGAACACCATCAGAATAAACTCGGAAGTAGATCTCCATCAAGATCGAAGATCTCCTTTTAATTTCTTTCGAAGTTTTATTGAGTTTCTTTATGTCTTGTGGTTATTCTGACTTTGAGATGTTTCTATTTAAGATTATGAACTAAATTCCCTAGATACCTAGGGAAGATGAAATCTATGGTGAATCCTTTTATCTAATTTCTGTTTTTACGCGGTAAATACTTGATTCTTGTTCTCAATTATGTATGCTTATTCATTGTTTTAATATTTCCAGGATATTAATTCATGTTTAATGTGCTTGTTTCAGTGGAGGAAAAGTCCATGTTTAAGAATAGATCTAGCATAATTGAGTGGAGTTGCATGCAATCCTAGAAATAGGACAACATAAATCTACTGGATTAGAGTCAAATCTAATAAGGGAATCCATAGATCGAGTTAATTCGACGATAGCGGTTTTAATTAGAAAGAGATTTCAATTAATCAACCTAGAGTCAGTTATTCTTACTTTCGAAAGAGATATAAACATAATTTAGGGATTTCTACAGATTAAGACACAAGTGAATAAATCGTTTAATTCAGATTCATAATAAAAGGTGAAGTCTAGGTGGATTCTTTCTTGGGTATTGTCTATCTCGTTGGTTCATATTCGATTATTTCCTCGATTCATTCTCTGTTGCGTTCTTAGATAAATTAGTTTAGTAATTTTAGATTCAAACACATCACCCCAATTTGTCGGGTAGATAATAAGAAGACAGTAATTACTAGTACTTTTAGTCCTCGTGGATACGATATTCCCTACTCACCATAGCTATACTATTGTTCAATAGGTGCGTTTGCCTTTGTTGTATTTATAGTTAGTTTTGTGACCATCAGTGATTAAGCATTTTTCTTAAATAATTAGAGGATAAAACACATTTAAGCGCATGTGAATCCACATCCTTCTAGTTGTTGTAATAACGGTTCTAATTGAGCTAAGGCTCAATCTCGTTGATTTAACATATTTAAAACATATGGATCAAATTGTAAATACTTCGACATAGAGGTGAAGCGAAAAATTTTAGAGGGATCAAAATTTATTTATAATTTTTTGGAAGGGGCCAAAGTGCAATTTTAATATTACATTAGCTAACAATTCACAATTTCTAAAGACATCTAACCGCAAATTTACCAATTTTGGAAAGCTAAATTTCTCTGCCTACCTTGGCTATGCCTCTACTGTACACGTATTGTATGGACAACTTGGATTTTGATGTATTACACAAGATTAAAAATATTCGTGAAGCCAGTATACTCTTTGCACATTTAGAAATATATCCCTCTATTTTTATTTCTAGGAATTCAGAACCTTTACTTTTTAGATTTTAAAATTTAGGTCTATTTGTTATCATCATTAAAATTATTCTGTTAAATTTGTTAATGTGAAATTTTGAAATGAAAAAAAAATAAACCTCACTTGGCAGCAATGTAACTAAAAAATGACATTGTAATGGACTTGAATAAAACAAAAGAGTTTTAATGGAATTAAAAAGGGATTTGCATTTTCAAATCAGAAAAGTAGAGGGACTAAATTTTTAAAAATAAAAGTATGAGACTAAGTTACAAATGTGCGAAGAGTATAGCGACTTGAAGCATATTTTAACCATTCAAAAATGGAACTTCTAAATTCTATTACCTTTTTTTTTTCTAATTCTTCATAGCAAATGTTCATGCTATAGGTTCACTCGTGTTTACTGTAATAGGCCCAATTTGCCCGGGGCCCATTCTGAATAAAAAAGGAGAAAAAAGGAAATCAAATCAAAAAACAAAGAAAATAATAAATAAATTCAGTCCAAAAAAAACAGTCCATTTACAATTGGCCAATATCAGTTTACCAAAAAAATAAATGGCCCAGTACAAGCCCAAATCCTAGTCTAAACGCCTGATAGCCCAACCGGCCTAAATCCAAGTGGCCTAATTACAGTGGCCTGATACCCCTAGCCCAGAATTGAAACAAGTAGAAACCCTAGGGTTTCTGGGGTCTTCAGCCGCCGCTTTCCCCGAGCCACTCCCTACGCACGTAGCACCACTCGCACGCGGCCGCGCCCATCCGTACATGCCATGGCCCAGACCCTGTACTCCGTACCTGCAAAAGACGCACAAACCAAAGAACGCAATGAGACTCCAACAAAGATACAAAAAGGAGCAGAGAGAGAAAATGAAAAGGGACAGAACGGGGTGATATTTTTTATTTTGTCATTATATTTTGTAAATAGAGGCTATAAAAGACAGGAATAGGCTGTAACCTTTACCTTTTTTAGCAATCAAAATACAAAAACACCAAAAAAAGGTGATTTCTGGGTCCACCCTCTCATTTTTCTTCCTCCCAGTTCATGTTATTTTTATTTCTTTTGTTACGTCTTTACTAACGAAGTAAAGAAAAGTAAAAGGAAAGGAAGGCGTACCTCTCGACCGGACCTGTTGCTCCTTCTCCGTTGTCGTGGGAGACTGGGGTGGTTCGGAGAGCCTCGGAAGGAGGCGATGAACTGTCGAGCGGTGCTGAAAGAGTGAGAGAGCTTTTTTTTTTAAAAAAGGGGAAAAGGCAAAGTGGTAGGTTGAAGTTTTTTTTTTTAACTTTTGACTGCTGGATTTAAAACGGCGTCGTTTGATGGCCGAACCTAGCGGTGACCCGACCCGGGGAAGGATCTGCGCATTTCATTTAGCTTGGGGAAATTACACAAATGACCCTCGTAACTTTATGGGGTGATGCAAATTGATCCTTTTCATTTCTTTAGATTTTAACCTTGCATTCTGTTTTTGTTTCGGTTTGGTCCATTTTTGAAGTGCCGCGTTTTGGAGGGTGGGGAATATTCCGCTTTCAGTCCCCCATGTCGTTCGCACCTTATAATTTGGGCCTTTCTTTTCATTTATGTTACATTTTGTCCCTAAAATACTGTTTTGACTCCGATTTCGTCCTCCGTTTTATTATTGCTGGGCTTGTTTATTACCTTTACCATGGTTGTTATTGGTATTACTATCACCTTAGTTTATATATTCATTTATTCATATATATATCTATACATGACTTTATATTGTAATATACAGTTGCTTTAATTTTTTATTTCTAATACATTAGTACATATTTTGTGTTAATTATTATTTATACGTTTTAATGAGTCTGTTTTAAAAAATAATAATACATTTTTCTTAAATTTTTCTTTTCATATACACTTTTGGGCAAAAAAAATCAATAACATCTTTATATCATATTACTTTGTATATATAACTTGTATTAAGTGTTATTATACGAATATACCGAGTGTGTCATTGATTTCATATTTACGTTTCTCTACTCATTATATACATGACTTATTTCATTTAAAACTTTATTTTATTATACTTCATTCATATCTACCTTTTATACATCTTGCTATACATACGTATCAAAAGAATTTTCCAATCCATGTGTAATATTTTTTTGTATATATTATTTCATGTATTTTGGGTTATCTTCATATGTAATATTCACTTAAAATGCTATTTTGATATTTTTTTCTTCAAGATTGCTTATTTTAAACTTATATGTTTGTTGTTTATTCTAAAATGTTACATATATTTTGGAATTGATAATTCATCTATTCTTTGAATGTCGATATTATTGGTATTGATATAATGTATGATTGAGATCATTGTTACTATGCTTTGTTTGTGTTTGCCTATTGATTATTTGTATTTCTTTAGTGTATCACTCTTTATGTTGTTTATTATTCCATCATTTTATTCATTCAAAAGTTTACAAAAAGTCAAAGTTATTTCATGCAAAATATTTTCGGATTAGCGCCATACTCGAAATTTGGAATCATCGAGAAATTGGAGCCCTAATGTATTGGGTTCCAATTTTCCTCATTGAATCTAATTGATCAAAAATTTTTGTAAACCAAAACACGTAAGTTAAAATTCATTCTCGGGAATTCGACACGTCACGTCCTAATGTATTGGATGTGACATGCCGTTTTCCCCAAAATGAACATTAAAAAAAATAGGGGTCGTATTCAATGCTAGGAATTTTGAGGAATCGTTCCCTAACGTATTAGGCTTCGATTTTTCATCTGACTTAAGGCAATTGAATATTCTTTTTAAACTTCACCACACGAATTTTGAAAATCAAAAGACAAACTTATTCTCGAGGACTAAAATGTCGTACCCTAACGTATTGGGTGTGTCATTTCATTACTCTGAGACAAGGAGGTCTTTGGTATTCCCATCGACTTATCCACGCATCTTTTATAAAGTTAACATTAAAAAAGGGGAATCACATTTCAATATCTCTCCAAAATTCTCGACACTAAGACATCAACAATCAAGTCGGTACCAATTTTGGACGCCACGAGGGTGCTAACCCTTCCTCGTGTGTAACCGATTCCTGAACCTGTCTTCTCAAAATTTGCAGACCTAAAATTATTTTCAAGGTGATCCGATCCCACCTCAATAAAAGATAAGTGGCGACTCCTAAATTTTCGTTTTTAATAAGTCGATAACTAAGTTTTTGATTTTTTTCAAAAAAGTGGTTTCGATAGTTTGGCGACTCCACTGGGGACACGTAGAGAGTCAAGCCATAAAATTGATTGTTTTCTGTCTTATTGTCGAAAACTGAAAATTTGATTTGAAAAATTACGATCCTCTCATTGCATTTGTGTGTGGTACGATTACTGTAAATTAAGTTTTATATCCTGGCATCATATTGCATAAGACTGTTAGTCTTGCCCTCTTAAGTGAGAGTGAGAAACTAGTCCTTCGTGAGGTTTTCACCTCCGTGCAGGATAGTGGATCGCTTCCGGGATACATCCGTACCTATGTCTTCGTGAGATTTTCATCTCCATGCAACCATAGGGAAATGTGTTCCCCTGAACCGAACTCGGTTCGTATGAGCCTATAATGGGTGAAGATCGAGGAATCTACTGGTTCGGGTAACTCAACTCTAGAACCAAACCGCATATAGAAGACCTTAGGAGCCCACCTTTGATTATATTGCAGAAACCCTAGCGGTTACCCAGATAGGTGTTTAATGCTTTTTACTCGAAGTTGTGTTTCTATGTTGCGCTAACGTATGGTTTTTTTTGCTTTGTTTACATTTCATTTCATGTTCAAAAGAGCATCGATTCAAATTCGATTACTAAATTAGAAAGCTTGGCATGGGGAACGGATTTCTTAATAAAGTAGAGGACAATGCTGCTGTCCGTAAAAACACAATTAGAGAGAGGAGATAGTCTAGCCGGGGGATACACATCGAAATTGTGGGACTACACCCGTATCAGCGTAACACAAAATGGCCTTCAGGAATTAAAGGCAATATGAGATTATTGGAGTGACGAAACTAAGCAGCTGTTCAACTCTAGTTACGGGGATTTGCCGTATCTACTCGACATTAAGGTAGATGAGTATTTGTTTCGGGCTTTCACTCAGTATTGGAACCCCGCATATAGTTTCTTTACCTTTGGAAGGGTTGATTTAGTACTCACTATAGAAGAATATACAGCTTTGCTTCGTTGCCCGAAGATCCAAGTTGATAAAGTCTACTCTAGAGCCGTTAATATCCCAACCTTTGTGAAGAAGTTAATGAACATCATCGGAATGGGTGAGCAGTGGGTCACGGCACGTATCAAGTAGAAGGGAGAAAGTAGATGCATCCCTTAGAAAAGCCTGCAAGAACTGATTTTGGCACACCCTGATACAAGGAAAAAGGTCTACGTTTTTGCTCTAAGCATTTATGGGCTAGTAATTTTTCCTAAGGCACTAGGGCACGTAGATGAAGCCGCCTCAGATCTCTTTGACCGACTTGAAAAGATGGTTACACCAGTCCCGACCATTCTGGCAGAAACCTTCAGGTCACTAAATATGTGTAGAAGGACAGGTGAAGGCCAATTCATCGGATGTGTGCAGCTTCTGCTTGCATGGTTCCACAGCCATTTTTGGAAGGTTGATAAGGTTTCGTATCGAGTCTTCTCTGAAAACTATTCGCCATTAAAAGAGATAGCAGCTACACCAATGAGAGATGACATCTCGGAAGAGAAATGGTTGGCCATTCTTCAGAATCTTCAGGAGGAGGACATTGAGTGGAGGGCCCGGTGGTTGCTTCCGGATCAGATCTTGTATCGATGTGGTAATTTTGATTGGGTCCCATTACTTGGAATCTGGGGAGCTGTTGGTTATGCTCCATTGATGGTGTTAAGGTAGTACAGGTCAAGGCAGTTTTTACCTGTAACCCAAGGCCTAGCTGAGTTTGAATTCTCATATAAAGACGATGGCTATAAAAAGAAGATTCGAGAGATAACTAGGGCATGAGACCAAACTCGACAGATGAAGAGATTAGTCGTAGGCCCGACCACGACTCCTGAATATAATGAATGGTGGGTTAGAAGGATCAATGATAACATCCCAAAGTCAAGTCAATGAGATAGTCAATCGATAGAGGAACATTTGCGGGTTGTTCCCTCCGAATTGGAAATTATGAAACAAGATTTTGAAAAGAGGAATACAGAGCTTGAAAAGAAGATTGAACAGTTGGAAGAAGAAAAGATGCACTTGGGATTAGACGTGGATGTTCAAAAGTTAGAGACTGAGAAATTAAGAAAAGGTAAGAACAAGGCTGGGGAGGACCTGGACAGTTTGAAGACGGACTATAAGAAGTTGAGGTTGTCAATAAGAACTGCTGGGTTAGGGAAAACTTCAGAACAATGGCGTCAAGAGATTCGGGAAGAAAAGGTCAAGGCTGATGGATGGGAAAAGAAATTCCGAGAGGTCCAAATATGAAACGGAGCTTTAGAAAAGAGTTTATCAGAAAACCAAAAGGAAAAATGCGAACTAAAAGATAGGGTGGTTGAGTTAGAAAGATCTCTTCATCAGTATCAAAGTCAAAATTCGGCAATGGAATTGAGGGCGAGCTTAAGCAAGATCGAAAAAATGAAAGGAAGAATAGAAGAGTTGGAATCGGCATTGCGAAGTTGTGAGATCCGGACTGAGTACTTGGAAACCAACGAAAGTCGTCAGAGTGAGCAGCTTTATCATCTTCAGAGTCAAGTTGAAAATAGAGATCGTATCATGGGAGAAGCCGTGGTTCAAATTCGGTGGGTAGCTGATCACCTGCAGACTTTGGCGGTACAAGCCGATGCACTGAGCATAAAATATGAGCTGGAATCAAGTCGGGGAGAGGAATTAGCCTCATTACTTAGGAAAATTAAAGTTCTGAGCATTAGGACAAGAGCATATATGTAACCTGCTTTATGTAAAGAATTTTGTTTTCTAGTAAAGTTTCCTAAATGAAATTGAATTAGAATCGACGCCTTTTTGCATTCATGCATTGCATTACACTGCATCATATGCATTAAAGTCCACAAAAAGACCCTAATTGGTTAAAATTATTACAGTTAACCTGGAAACCAACAAAAGCTCACCAATTAAGCATCAATATGGTACTCGACGGAACACTAAGGAAATGGACCAAAGATTAGAAAAACTAAAGCAAATGCAAAAGGATATGCAAGAATGGTTACAAGCACAAATGCAAGAGCGACTAGATAAAATTCAAGAGGACATGATGGAAAAATTGATCAAAGCTCAAAAGGATGCCATGGCTGAATTGACCCATCTATTGATGGGATGAGTAGATAAAGGAAAGGGCCCTATGGCTGATCATGGAGAGGGTAGTGAGGATCCATTATATCTTCCGGGTTTCACGCCACCAAATGTACGAACCCAAACTGAAATGTACCCAAGAGGACCGTCTGTCACAATTAGGCCGCAACAATTACAAACTGGTGCCACAATTTTTCAAGGACGATCGAGTTTAAACTCGGGAGAAACCCAATTAACCCCATCATTCCTGATTTTGATGAAGCAACTAAAGAAGGAAAGACAAACGTGAATTGCCGAAACAATGGGAAGACAGGTATAAGTGGTTGGAGGAAAAATTCAAAGAATTGGAAAGTGCTGATGGTAATCAGGGAATCGACGCAAAAGATCTAAGCTTAGTCCCAGATTTAGTACTCCCTCCCAAATTCAAGATGCCTGAATTCGAGAAATATAATGGAACTAGCTGCCCCGAAGCCCACATCACTATGTTCTGTAGAAGGATAACTGGCTATGTTAATAACGATCAGTTGTTAATCCACTGTTTCTAAAACAGTTTGGTAGGGGCAGCATCTAAATGGTACAATCAATTGAGTCGCACCAAAATTGGTTCGTGGAGGGACCTAGCACAGGCATTCATGAAGCAGTACAGCCATGTAATGGATATGACCCCCGATAGAATTACGTTACAAAACATGGACAAGAAACCAAGTGAGAGTTTCAGGCAGTACGCACAAAGATGGAGGGAAGTTGCTATTCAAGTCCAACCACCGCTTCTAGAAAGAGAAACTACGATGCTCTTTATCAATACCGTAAAAGCCCCGTTCATCACACACATGATGGGAAGTGCAACAAAAATTTTCTCAGATATAGTAATGAATGGCGAAATGATTGAGAATGCCATAAGAAACAGGAAAATAGAAGCAGAAGAGGGTAACAAAAGGTCGGCCCCGAGAAGAAAGGAAAATAAAGTAAACAACGTGAATGCATACAACAAGTCAATTACAATGAATCAGCCAAGAAAGGTGGCTGCTAATCAACAAGGTTCAGCAAGACAAGAATCTGGCGCAAGACAGGGTATTGAGAAGCCCCAGTTCACATCAATTCCAATGTCATACACTGAGCTGTATCAGAAGTTGTTCAATGCACACGTTGTCTCTCCCTTTTACTTAAGCCCTTTGCAACCCCCGTATCCCAAATGGTATGATACGAATGCACAATGTGATTACCATGTGGGAATTACAAGGCATTCAATAGAGAATTACACGGCTTTCAAGAAGGTAGTTGAGAGGCTCATCAGCATGGGTGTTGTCAAATTTGACGACTCACCTAACATAGAAAATTTGTTGCCTAATCATGCTGATAAGGGGGTGAATATGATGAGCGAAAGTAGAGGAGAAGAAGTCAAGAACAACATTGCTGAAGTAAAAACCCTGTTGAAATAGGTTTAGAGAGAGATGGCGAAGAGGGGACTAATTATTTCAGGTTTTGAATAAAGGTATGAGGCTGAAAGCTATTGTGAATTCCACCGTGAGGTAGGACATGAGATTCAAGAATGTGAGGGATTTAAAGCTCTGGTCCAAAGCATGATGGATAATAAGGAGATGAGGTTTTATGAAGAGGTAGAGGATAAAAGAAATATTTGCACATCAGAGTTGGCAATGAAGACTACAGAAACGAATCATCCTATGGCCATCATTTCATGACCTCGGAGCAATGAGTCTAGGGTCTAGATAACACCAAAAATTGTAATCCAGAAACCATCAAATTTCCCATACAAGGATAACAAAATGGTGCCGTGAAATTATGGATGTAACGTGACAATTTTGGGAAAAGAAGCAGAGATAAATCAGGAAATAGATTCTTACACACGCAATGGGAACCGATATGACGCTCAGGCAGAATCGTCAAGAGAAAAAAATTAGGAGAAAGAGCAGAAGAAAGGGAAGGCCGTGGAAGTTGAGCCATTGGTTAATAAACCAGTAAAAGAGGAGAAGGCAAGGGAATTTTTGAAGTTTTTGAAACACAGCGAATATAGGATTGTGGAACAACTACACAAACAGTCGGCCCGCATTTCTATATTAGCTTTGCTTTTAAGTTCAAAAGCACATGAAATGCACTATTGAAAGTACTAAATGAAACATATATGGTGGATGATATTTCGGTGAACAAGCTGGATCAATTGACCAACAATATAAGTGCTGAAAATTTTATCTTCTTCAGTGATGACGAAATACCATCTAGAGGAAGGGGTTCTACTAAAGCACTGCACGTTACTGCCCGATGCAAAGGGTACACACTCCCGGAGGTCCTGGTTGATAACGGATCTGTACTGAACGTATTGCCTTTATCTACTCTTAGTCGGTTACCGGTGGACAGCTCACACATGAAAGCGTGCTAGAGCATAGTAAGGGCATTTGATGGAACGGAAAAGAGGGCTATGGGAAGAATTGAGGTACCATTAAGGATTGACCCAATTTCTTATGAGGTGGACTTCTTGGTGATGGATATTAAGCCTTCCTACAATTGTCTACTGGGAAGACCATGGATACACTCAGCCGGAGCAGTACCTTCATCGCTACACCAGAAGGTGAAGATAGTATCAGAGGTTCGGGTGATAACAATAAATGCGGAGGAAGATATCATCACAACAGTAATTGGTGATGCACCTTATGTGGAGATTAATGATGAGGCTGTGGAATGCTCTTTTTGATCATTAGAATTTGTGAACGCGATGTTTATTCTTTGAAGGAAGCGAATTTGATCAAAATATCCGAGAGCAGAGATGGAAATGCAATTGATGATTGGAAGATGAGCTTCACCCGAGAAAGGATTGGAAAAGTATCTTCAAGGAAAGATTGAAGCACCGATGCCGAAGGAAAAGTTTGACAGTTATGGCTTAGGATACAAGCCAGACATGAAGCAGAAAAAGAAAGAAGTAGAGAAAAGATAAGAGAGAAGAAGGGCACGTTTGAGTGGAAAAGAGGACAAGTGGGAGCCTATGTCCTTTCCCCACATATTTACATCTTTTGTATCGGGTGGATTTATTCATCCTGAGCGTGGGGTGTCCAGAAGCGAAGACATTGAAGAAATGTTAGAAAATATTCATATCAATGTTATAGAAACATCTGAGAAAAGGGCCTTGTTGGAGATCTGCCCTTACGAACCTGGAAGCGAGCTAAACAACTGGACTGCGGAAGAAATCCCTGTAGTCTTTAGGGCTTTTTCAGAGTAATGCTCAGAACATTCTTGTTGTTTTATCCTAGAAATGATAGGAAAATCCTTTGTGAAAAAGGCTTGAGCCTGAATATCATTATTCTAATGAAATACATCTTTACATTCATTTCGAGCAATTATTCTATTTCTTTTCATACAAGTAAATATTTTCTAGTTAATTGATTGTCCTGCAAATATTTTTTTTTCATTTGTAACCTTATTATACAAATAATTATTCATAAATTTATATATTCTTGGTATCTTATTTGATATGCCCTCATAGGTCCTCAGATATCAATGACACGAGCGACGCTGTTTCAGACACGGAGCTTCTTTTTGAGCAAGACATGTGTTTAGAGGGATCTCACGACTTTGAAAATGACGAAGACTGTGGTATATCTCCAGACTTGTCGAGAATGGTAGAACAAGAGGATGAGCAGATCCTACCTTATAGGGAATCATTAGAAATCGTGAGCCTAAAGGAAGGAAAGGAGGTGAAAATTGGAACTGAAATCGCCGCAAAGACAAAACAAGACCTCATTGAATTACTCCGAGAATTCAAAGATGTTTTCGTGTGGTCATACCAAGATATGCCCGGGCTAAGTACTAGCATTGTGGTACATCGTCTACCTATAAAAGAAGATTGTAAACCAGTTCAGCAGAAGCTTAGGAGGATGAGACCTGATGTGGTGCTAAAAATAAAAGAAGAGGTCAAAAGGCAGTTCAATGCTGGGTTCTTACAGGAGATCAAATATTCGAATTGGGTAGCTAACATCGTCCCCGTTCCCAAGAAAGATGGAAAGGTACGAATGTGCGTAGATTACAGGGACTTCAATAAGGCTAGTCCAAAGGACAATTTTTCGTTGCCTCACATTGATACTTTGGTAGACAATACGGCGGGCTACTCATTATTCTCTTTCATGGATGGCTTTTCTGGATACAATCAAATAAAGATGCACCCTAAAGATATGGGAAAAACAACATTCATTACCTTATGGGGAACATTTTGTTACAAAGTAATGCCTTTCGGATTGAAGAATGCGAGAGCAACATATCAAAGGGCTATGGTGACCTTGTTTCATGACATAATGCACAAGGAGGTCAAAGTCTATGTTGATGATATGATTGCAAAATCTAGAACTGAAGAAGAGCATGTTCAAGCCTTGAAAAGATTATTTTTGAGATTGAGGAAATTTCAGCTCAAGCGTAATCCCGCAAAATGCACGTTTGGAGCCAGATCAGGAAAGTTGTTAGGCTTCATAGTTAGTAAGAAGGGGCTTGAGGTGGACCCGGACAAAGTAAAGGCAATCCGAGACCTGCCTCCTCCGCGCACTCAAAAGGAAGTCCGAAGTTTCCTAGGAATATTGAATTACATTGTTCAATTCATTTCACAATTGACTGATAAATGTGATCCAGTATTCCGTCTTTTAAAGAAGCATAATCCGGGTGATTGTGATGAGCAATGTCAGCAGGCTTTTGACAGGATAAAGCAATATTTGGCTAATACTCCCGTACTATCACCGCCAAGTCCGGATAGGCCATTGATATTGTATCTAACGGTGTTTGAGAATTCTATAGGATGTGTATTGGGCCAACACGATGAAACGGTAAAGAAAGAAAGGGCAATAGATTATCTTAGCAAGAAATTCACTGGCTGTGAAATGAGATACTCGTCAATCGAGAAATTGTGTTGTGCTTTACTCTGGGCAACACGAAGACTAAGGCAGTATATGTTGTATCATACGACTTGGCTGATTTCAAAGTTGGATCCTTTAAAATACATGATGGAATCAACTGCTTTAAAAGGGAGAATGGCTAGATGATAGATCCTGCTCTCTGAATTTGACGTAGTATATGTAAGTCAGAAGGCCATAAAAGGGAGTGCAATAGCTGATTTCCTGGCTAGTAGAGCCTTGGAGGATTATGAGCCCTTAAAATTCGATTTTCCAAACGAAGACTTGATGTGTGTGGCAAGCACTGAAGAAAATCCTCAAAGGGATCATGAGTGGAGGTTAAATTTCGACGGAGCATCGAATGCTATAGGTAATGGAATTGGGGCACTCTTGGTATCCCCGAGTGGAGATCATTACCCTGTGGCTAGTAAGTTGGACTTTGATTGCACAAATAATATGGCAGAATACGAAGCATGTATTATGGGCATTCATGCAGCCATCGAGTGGAACATCAAAGTGCTAAGAGTATATGGAGACTCCACATTGGTGATATACCAACTTAAAGGGGAATGAGAAACTAGAGACCCTAAGTTAATCAGTTATAGAAGGCTGGTCCTCGAGTTGGTCGATGAGTTTGACGATATCACCTTCTGTTATCTCCCACGAGAGGAAAACCAAATGGCTGATGCATTGGCTACTCTAGCTTCGATGATTCAGGTGAACAGGCTTGAAGTAATGAGGCCTATTCAGATGAGTATATATGAAACCCCAGCTCATTACTACAGTATTGAGGAGGAGGGAACAGACGATCACCCTTGGTATCAGAGTATCCTACAGTATATAAAGAATCGGAAGTACCCTAGTCAAGCAACGGAGAACGACAAGAGAACTCTGAGAAGAATAGCCATCGAATATGTCTTAGACGGGGAAGTGCTATACAAAAAAAGGAAAGATCAAGTACTGTTAAGATGTGTGGATGCTGTGGAAGCTAAGAAAATTTTAGAGGAAGTCCATAAGAGTATCTGTGGGACGCACGCCAACGGTTTCACCATGGCCAGACAGATCATGAGATTTGGATACTATTGGTCCACTATGGAAGGGGATTGCATTAATTATGCTAAGAAATGCCATAAATGTCAGATTTATGGAGACAAGATGCATGTATCCCCTTCGCCACTTCACGTCATGACCTCTCCATGGCCGTTTTCCATATGGGGTATGGATGTCATTAGGCCGATATCGCCAAAAGCTTCTAATGGGCATCGTTTCATCTTCATAGTCATTGATTATTTCACCAAGTGGGTAGAAGTCGCTTTATACGCAAATGTCACGAAGTCAGCAGTCAGTAAATTCTTGAAAAAGGAGATCATTTGTCGATATGGAATGCTTGAGAGAATCATATTTGACAATGCGCTGAATTTGAAAAATAGCACAATAGTTGAGGTTTGCAGCCAATTTAAGATCAAACATCATAACTCATCACCGTATCGTCCAAAAATGAATGGTGCAGTATAGGCGGCCAATAAGAATATTAAAAGAATTGTGGGGAAAATGACTGAGACTTACAAAGATTGGCATGAGAAGTTATCATTTGCTCTTCTTGCCTATTGAACATCTGTTAGAACTTCTACCGGGGCAACACATTTTGCTCTAGTTTATAGAATGGAGGTAGTATTACCCATTGAAGTTGAGATCCCCTCTCTACGAGTATTATCTGAACTCCAGTTGGACGAAGCCGAATGGGTCCAATCTCGATATGACCAGCTGAACCTAATAGAAGAGAAGAGGTTAAGAGCAATTCACCATGGGCAAATGTACCATAAATGAATTATGCGAGCCTATGATAAAAAGGTTCGCCCTAGAGAATTTCGCGAAGGAGACTTGGTGCTAAAAAAGATTCTTCCTATGTTAAAGGACTTTAGAGGAAAATGGATGCCAAATTGGGAGGGTCCTTATGTTGTAAAGAAGGCCTTTTCTGGTGGAGCTTTGATCCTAAGTGAGATGGATGGTAAAAGTTTGCCAAACCCCGTAAACGCAGATTCTGTCAAGAAATATTTCACTTGAAAGAAGGGGACCAAAGTGAAAACCCGCAATGGGCGCTTTGCTTCTTAAAAAAAATTTGGAGAGGCCAAGGTGAAAACCCGCAAAGGGCGCCTTGAGATCGAAGGAGATTTGAGTCGAAAACCTGAAAAGGGCGGTTCAAATATTGGTCAGAGTGGGGCATGTGAAGATTGGAACTGTTCAAATTTTGATAGGGACATACGATGATCTTGCTATACCTGAACCAACGAGAAAGGGCATACGACATCTTGGAGCATCGACAGAGTACTGCAAATCCCCTAAACACATGCCAAACTCAGAATAGTTTTCAGAAGTTTGTACAGAGAAATTCAGGCTACGATAACTGGGGCACCTAGTTCTTATTGTGTTGATTGTGTTAATACCTTTTTCCTTTCTTGTTAATATACACATTCTCAATCAACTTCTTTGTTATTCTTCTTTTGCTATTGTCGATATTTTATCTCTTTCGAGCTATGCTCAGAACCAACATTTATCCATAATCATAATCTTTCAGCAAACATGTTGCATTGGAATAATGATTAATGGACTACTAAAACTTTCACAAAGTAAGTTTTGCACATTACTCTGAAAAATTTCTAAACAATACAGTAATTTGAAACAGGACTATTGTTTAGAATGAACCAGGTTTAAAGGTCAGAAATCTAAGAAAAAGTCTGATTTTAAACAATCCCTTCAGATTTCGTTGACAGAAGCATCAATTGAACGAAGTGTCAACAATAATCATGAGTTAGACAATAGAGATCTCCTTGGAGGAAAATTCTTCGTGCACAAGCATTTGATATGGCATTTAGAGAGTGGTACAAAGAAAACCAAGATTTACACGTTTGGTATCCTTCAAATGGCGACGGGAAAGAGTTGAAAAGCCAGATCTCCTCATTTTTGAGTCACATCTGAAGAATGAAGATACAACTTTTGCATCCCGGAGGATTAAACTTAAAAGTTTACAGTGGGGGCAATTTAATCAAGTGTTTCATTGAAGGTACTAGCCAGGAAGGAATGTGTTAAAGCACGGTCGTCACAAAGGCCTTAATATATTTTGAGTAATACGGCAGCATCTTGCATTCATGCAAACATCATTTACATGTCTAGTTAGGAGCATTTGATTCATTTTGATCATTCCATCCTAAGCTTTAGGCATAATTAAGTTTATCAAAAGGTTATATTCCCTAGAGAACAAATCAGCGAGTAAGCAGATCTTATTCCCCTGAAGTTGCAGTGGGACAAATCGAAGATGGCGAATCTCATCTCCATGAGGTTGCAGTGGAGCGGATTGAAACCGATAATCTTATCTCCCTGAAGTTGCAGCGGAGCAGATTGAGTAAGCAGGTCTTATCTCCCTGAAGTTGCAGGGGAGCAGAATGAGAAAACAAGTCTCCCCCCTGAAGTCACAATGGGGCAGACTGAGGAACCAAATCTTATCTCTCTGAGGTTGTAGTGGAGCAGATTGAAGTCGATAATCCTATCTCCCTGAGGTTGTATTGGAGCGGGTTAACGTAATGGATCTTATCTCTCTGAAGTTGCAGTAGAGCAGATCGCATCAAGTCTTGCCGATTAGAGATAGCAAGTTTTGTTCTTACGAGTTACAAATCCTATCTCCCCGACGTTGCAGTGGAGTGGATCGAAGCACCAATTCCAATACCTCTGAAGATGCAGTAGGATGGAGTGAAGCTACTTGAAGAAAAAGAGCACCGAGGTCCAAGCACGACTGGGCAAAATTGGTCATCTTTAGTCTTTGCTCTATTCTCGTTACACGACAATGAGCAAAGAGGGGCAGCTGTAATAGGCCCAATTTGCCCGGGGCCCATTCTGAATAAAAAAAGAGAAAAAAGGAAATCAAATCAAAAAACAAAGAAAATAATAAATAAATTCAATCCAAAAAAACAGTCCATTTACAATTGGCCCAGATCAGTCTACCAAAAAAATAAATGGCCCAGTACAAGCCCAAATCCTAGACTAAACGCCTGATAGCCCAACCGGCCTAAATCCAAGCGGCCTAATTACAGTGGCCCGATACCCCTAGCCCAGAATTGAAACATGTAGAAACCCTAGGGTTTCTGGGGTCTTCAGCCGCCGCTTTCCCCGAGCCACTCCCTACGCACGTAGCACCACTCGCACACGGCCGCGCCCATCCGTACATGCCATGCCCCAGACCCTGTACTCCGTACATGCAAAAGACGCACAAACCAACAATGCAACAGACTCCAACAACATATAAAAAGGAGCAGAGAGAGAAAATGAAAAGGGATAGAACGGGGTGATATTTTTGATTTTGTCATTATATTTTGTAAATAGAGACTATAAAAGACAGGAATAGGCTGTAACCTTTACCTTTTTTCGCAATCAGAATACAAAAACACCAAAAAAATGTGATTTCTGGGTTCACCCTCTCCTTTTTCTTCCTCGCAGTTCATGTTATTTTTATTTCTTTTGTTACATGTTTACTAACGAAGTAAAGAAAAGTAAAAGGAAAGGAAGGTGTACCTCTCGACCGGACCTGTTGCTCCTTCTCCGTTGTCGTCAGAGACTGGGGTGGTTCGGAGAGCCTCGGAAGGAGGCGATGAACTGTCGAGCGGCGCCGAAAGAGTGAGAGAGCTTTTTCTTAAAAAAAAGGAAAAGGCAAATTGTTAGGTTAAAGTTTTTTTTGTTTTTTTTAAGTTTTGACTGCTGGATTTAAAATGGCGTCGTTTGATGGCCGAACCGAGCGGTGACCCAACCCGGGGGAGGATCCGTGCATTTTATTTAGCTTGGGGAAATTGCGCAAATGACCCTCGTAACTTTACGGGGTGATGCAAATTAATCCTTTTCATTTCTTTAGATTTTAACCTTGCATTCTGCTTTTGTTTCGGTTTGGTCCATTTTGCGGTGCCGCGTTTTGGAGGTGGGGAATATTCCCCTTTTAGTCCCCTATGTCGTTCGCACCTTATAATTTGGGCCTTTCTTTTCATTTATTTTACATTTTGTCCCTAAAATACTGTTTTGACGCCGATTTCGTCCTCTGTTTTATTATTGCTGGGCTTGTTTATTACCTTTACCATGGTTGTTATTGGTATTATTATCACCTTAGTTTATATATATATATCTATACATGACTTTATATTGTAATATACAGTTGCTTTAATTTTTTATTTCTAATACATTAGTACATATTTTGTGTTAATTATTATTTATACGTTTTAATGAGTCTGTTTTAAAACATAATAATACATTTTCTTAAATTTTTCTTTTCATATACACTTTTGGGCAAAAAAAATCAATAACATCTTTATATCATATTACTTTGTATATATAACTTGTATTAAGTGTTATTATACGAATATACCTAGTGTGTCATTGATTTCATATTTACGTTTTCTACTTATTATATACATGACTTATTTCATTTAAAACTTTATTTTATTATACTTCATTCATATCTACCCTTTATACATCTTGCTATACATACGTATCAAAAAGAATTTTCCAATCCATGTGTAATATTTTTTTGTATATATTATTTCATGTATTTTGGGTTATCTTCATATGTAATATTCACTTAAAACTCTATTTTGATATTTTCTTCAAGATTGCTTATTTTAAACTTATATGTTTATTGTTTATTCCAAAATGTTACATATATTTTGGTATTGATAATTCATCTATTCTTTGAATGTCGATATTATTGGTATTGATATAATGTATGATTGAGATCATTGTTACTATGCTTTGTTTGTGTTTGCCTATTGATTATTTGTAATTCTTTAGTGTATCACTCTTTATGTTGTTTATTATTCCATCATTTTATTCATTCAAAAGTTTACAAAAAGTCAAAGCTATTTCATGCAAAATATTTTCGGATTAACGCCATACTCGAAATTTGGAATCCTCGAGAAATTGGAGGCCTAACGTATTGGGTTCCAATTTTCCTTGTTGAATCTAATCGGTCGAAAATTTTTGTAAACCAAAACACGTAAGTTAAAACTCATTCTCGGGAATTCGACACGTCGCGTCCTAATGTATTGGATGTGACATGTCGTTTTCCCCGAAATGAATATTAAAAAAAATAAAAGGGGTCATATTCAATGCTAGGAATTTTGAGGAATCGTTCCCTAACGTATTGGGCTTCGATTTTTCATCTGACTTAAGGCAATTGAATATTCTTTTTAAACTTCACCACACGAATTTTGAAAATCAAAAGACAAACTTATTCTCGAGGACTAAAATGTCGTACCCTAATGTATTGGGTGTGTCATTTCATTACTCTGAGACAAGGAGGTCTTTGGTATTCGCATCGACTTATCCACGCATCTTTTATAAAGTTAACATTAAAAAGGGGGAATCACATTTCAATATCTCTCCAAAATTCTTGACACTAAGACATCAACAATCAAGTCGGTACCAATTTTGGACGCCACGAGGGTGCTAACCCTTCCTCGTGTCTAACCGACTCCCGAACCTGTTTTCTCAAAATTCGCAGACCTAAAATTATTTTCAAGGTGATCCAATCCCACCTCAATAAAAGATCGGTGGCGACTCCTAAATTTTCGTTTTTAATAAGTCGATAACTAAATTTTTGATTTTTTCAAAAAAGTGGTTTCGACATTTACAATTCACTTGTTTTAAATAAACTTAACGTATGATCCAAACCGGCATATAATAGCAAAATTCATAGCTAACCTACCTAAAAGTCTTGATTGATACCATACTAACACTTTAATACTTTAAAAACTCAAGTAAAACGCCTTAACATTTAGAAATCAATTTGAAATTCACATAATATTTGGGGGATGTATTGTACAATTAACCCTATTACTTTTTAATAGGTTGAGTGGTAAGATAAGTTGACCCACCAATTGGTATGAGCATCACAAAATCACAACTACAAAAGGGCAGTCAGCCAACCAACTCAACCTGTCATGCCATTGCTATTCCTACACCTATTGTGATTAGGTCACCCTTATAGATAAGTATCACAAAATAGTTGAAGAATAAAAAATATTTAGGGATAAACTATAAAATTCAAATGATTTTTGATTTAACGTATAATTTGATACATAAATTTTGATTTAATATGTAATTATATATGTAACTTTCTTTGTGATGTATAGATGAAAATTTAATTTTGATTTATTTATACATATTCAAAGAAATAAATAAATAAATTTATTTTATATAAAATAAAAATTAACTATTTGTATATGCAATATGTAAACTGATAACTATACTAATAGTTGATAAAAATTAAAAGTTTTCCCATATAAAATTACATAAATATACAAAATTAATTGAACCCACTTGCATTGTATCAACTAATTTGATCCTTAAATGTGATATTTTCAAGAATGTATTATGATTTAAAATTGAATATATTTTAATTTTAAATTATTATTTATTCCAATACCTATTATTGTAATTCTACTTAAAAGAATATGAGAATATTTTGTGGCATCATCTTAAAAAAGCTTAGTGTGAAAATATTGACCTTGCTTTTTCAATTTTTACAAATCTAGAATTTAGTTTGACTTTATGTTGATGGAATTTAATGCTATAATTAAATAGAAGGATATTATGTTTTCCTTTTTCTATATCAGCAGAGGAAAATATCTTGTTAGCTTTAATTACACTGCTTTTTACTGTTTAGTTATATATAATATGGTTTTAAATAATAATGATTTAATGTGTTAAATATTGGTAAAAACTTGATAGAGGCCCTCTATTAGGTGTTAGATTGTATTTTGTCCTCTTTACTAAAAAAATGAATAAATTAGTCCATGTACATTTGATCGAACAGCAAACTAGCATTTTCTATTAAAAAATTTATTCATTTCTATTGTTAAAAATTGATATGGCTGATATAATAACCAAACAATAACACGTGGCGTGCTATGTGTACCTCATGCTGACGTACAAGGACCAATTTTTAACAGTAAAAATGGATAAAACTTTTAACAAAAAGATCAATTTACTCTTTTATCTAACGTATAGAGACTAATTTGCCTATTTTTTACTAGAGATGGCAAAATGCAATCCAACTTCTAATACAAGGGGCTCTATTTATGGTACTTTTACCGTTAAATATTGATTTGTATTTTACAGGGTAATTTTGAAATTCAACATTACATTCTTAGTAAAGTACTTAGTGAACCAAATAAATCAATATAACTTTTTCGTGATTTTAATAAGCACTTTTCGATGTTATTATTTGTGTATAATTACCCTTATAGAGCACTTGTCAACCTCTTGACATTGCTTAGTATCAAATAATTTCCCTTTGTTTAATATTATAAAATTAAAAAATATTTATTTAATATTTCAAGACAAATCAGGGATTATTTTCTTTTTCAGGTCTAGTGTTAATTTAAAAAAAAAAGATTCAAGATAAGATCATAATAAAAGGTATAAAAATCGAGTTAAAATTAGAACAGTACCCCACCCAAGTCGACAAAAGTATTATGAAATTATTTGTATTAGGAGTTAGATTGAAGTTTACCCATTACCCAAAAAATCGACAAATTAATCCTTATAAATATAAAAAATAAAAGTTGGTCCAGAATCTATTTAATTTTAAAACATATAAATTGTACTTAGATGAAATATCCATTGTATCTTAACATTGAAGGCATTGCACCTATACGATTCTTTTTCAGGCTTAAATTCATGCAATTTGTGCTACATCAATCACCCATATCCTGCTAGGGGGGAAGTAGAAAGACTAAAATTAAATTTAAAATCTTTAATGAGTTGAGTTTAAAATTTTAAAAAAAAAATCTTAATTTTAGGATATCAAAATAAATTTTCTGTGTATTAATTTATAGGGCCTAGACCCTTGCCACTCTTGTCAGGCATAGACAAATTTTTTTTACTATATGCTTGCATGGTGCAATTTGGACATGCAAACTTAGTTAATATCCAAACGTTTTTAAATTGAGTTGGTTGTATTAATTAAAATATCAATTTAAATGTTAAATATTAAAACGTAAACAATGTTATTAAAGTTATGTTTTTCTTTTGACGCCCTATTGGAAGGACATAATTAAGACAACATTGGTACTTTGAAATTTAGTTACAAATTTATACTTTAGTTTCTTTAAAGCTATAAATCTGATAAAATTGCATATTAGGTCCTAAAATAATAATTTTTTATTTAACATTTAAAGTTATAAGCTAACATAGTAGTAAAATTGCATTTATAATTTCTAACTTTCCTCATGTTTAAAATATGAATCATAAGTTGAGAATGTGCGATGTATTAACCCTAAACATTATGATTTTCGTCCCATTCACATAAACTAACCTATATATTTTTAGGGTTCATAAAAATTAATATTTTTGAAATTCGTGCCCTCTAAAAATATATTGTCAAAACTTTTACTCTCTTAGAAGTCAAATCTCAGCCATTTAAGGGTCTCCCAAGTTGGAATTGGTCCATTAGAAGGCTCTATGCCTAATACTACTAGTACATAAACTAACCTAAATGCAAAAAAGGGTATCCCTAAATTAAAAAAGGGACATTTTGTAATTAATACATTTATTACAAATTTAATGAAGCTGACCCAAGTTATAATTTATTGTTTTTATTGATCCAATGAAAACAAAGGACACTTCGCGTTTCTAAGTCAAGCTAAGCCAGACACGTTATTCTCTCATAAAAACAAAACAAGGGATTTTACCCTTTTTTTCCATTTTTATTTTTAAAAAAATGTATATTTATGGGAAATAAGATTAAGGGTAAAAATGTGGTAAAGTGGTTGTATTACGAGTCAAATCCTTTTATTAAAAATGAGTATATTTCAAAAGAAAAACTAGTGTGACATGTAATTCATATTAACAGAAAAATCAATTTGAAAATAAATATTGCCTGTTTGTTCTAGACTACTGGTTTAGCAGATTTGTAGGTAAAGCATGAAACAGTTTCAGACACAAGCAGAGCGATAGAATGAGTCACGAAAATGCAATGCCATGATAATTAAAAAAATTATTGATATTAAAAAAAACCAGTGTTTTGGTTTTGAAGTTTGAAGTTAGTAGAGTGACAAGAACCCAGAAAAATGTAATCCAACAGTGAAATAAACAAAACAAAACAAAAACATGTTTCGGAATTGGTCTCTAAATAATCTGTTCTTACAAAAACAAGAAGATAGAAAGATAACATGAAAGAAAAGAATTACAGTTAGAACAAAAATACCTTTTGGATCATCACAAATTAAAATGGTTTCACAAATTCAGCATCAGACACAGCAGAAACTTCAATTTGACTAATATCATCATCATCCATTGGAGCGGGAAGGTTAAGATCTATTAAACTATCTCCCAACTTTTTGGAACTTGTAACAGCTGTTTTAGTTGTTGATGTTGCTATTACTTGACCAGTTACATGAGATCTTTTATGTCCACCCAAAGCTTGTCCTGATGAAAAGATTCTAAAACAAACAGGGCATTCATGTGTTTTCTTTTCCGGGATGGAAGTACCCACATTTTCCGGTGGTTCATGAATTTTCTCCGTCGCCGGGGAGTAAGGTTTCATTTTTTTGTGACTCGCTCTGTGTCCACCCAGTGCTTGATACGATTTGAATACTCTGTTACACGTTTCGCATCTGTATTTACCACGAGTTGATCGGTTGGGTTTGGTTGATTTTAAGTACTCTTCCGATTCCTCTGTTTCTTCTTCGGATTCATCATCTTGCTCTTGCTCATCATGTTGTTTCCACTGGTCTCTTGAAAGCATCATAAGACAAAAAGCAACATCTTCTTCGGTCGTGGTATCAGAGATCGAACTCACTGACTCAGTGATATTAACTTTAACCACTTCTTCTTCTTCGTGTTGGTATAATGTTTTCCGAGTTCGTTTTGATCGTCTCCGAGTTAAGTTCTTAGATGACTCAGTTTCACTTTCTCTATCTTGGACAACAACCGAACCAGCATCAATGAACTCAGGATCTACCATACGAACGCTTCTTTTTGGATTCTCTCTAAGCCCATAAATTTGTTCCTTCTTATCATCATCATCTTCATCTGATGAATATGAAGCTGAAGCTGACACGGATTCTTGACTCACTTGATTCACATGAATTGGAAGATTCAACATATGAGACCTCATATGACCACCTAAAGCTCTTCCATTTATAAAGCTTTTTAAACAAAGCTTACACCTATGTTTCTCCATTACAACACAGAGACAGAACCTATCAAAAAAAAAAAAACACAGCTTAATGTTTTATGTTTATGTCTGAAAATCTATGGTGGTATAGAGAGAGAAAGAGATTGTTCTTTAGAAAGCATGGAAAGAGAGTGCAAAAACTAAAAAAAGGAGTAGGTGATAACTGACAAGCATTCCTCCACCAAGAGATATATACAGAGAAACAACAAATTTTTTTTTAATTTTAGGGGTAATTTAATTTTTTGGTAAAATTACATGGAAGCCCTGTCTTAAGAGTAAGATTGCATTTTGCTCCCTCTATTAAAAAAATAGCAAATTGGTCCTTTCTATTACAAATTCAATCTATTTGTACTATTAAAAACTGGCAGAATACTCAAACAATGGAAACATGGCATGCCATGTGTACCTTATATTGATATATATAGACCAATTTTTAACAGCAAAAAGAAACTAAATTTTTAACAAAAAGAACTAATTTACTTTTTAATCTAACGTAAAAGATTAATTTATCCATTTTTTAAATAGAATGAGCAAAATGCAATTTAACTTTTAATATGAGGACTCCATGGTATTTTTACCAAATTTCTTTTAAAACGGAAAAAGATTAATAAAAAAGCGTATGCAAAAAAACTGAACATGTAACATGCGAGACTTTACCCGTTTTTCTTTTCTGTCTATTTATTAATTTGAACCTCTATTTTCTTTAATTTTCCTAAACTGCCCTTTTCATTAACAGAAAACAGAATAACTCGGTAAGGGTATTTTAGGAATAAATCGGCCGGTTTTTGCTTTTGTACAAAGTCAATAAAACTGCTGGGATTTGTTGTTACGATAGAAGAAGCAGAATATGAAACCAAAATTACACGGCGTATTCTTTTTCACTTGGCTGTGACGTATAACAAATGACAGATGAATGATCTTCTCCACGTGTCAACACTAATGAAATTAATTAATTAATTATGAAAATTATAGAATTAGTCTCTTTACTTTAATTTATCAAATTTAGTTCTTATACTTTTTGAATCAATCAACTTTAGTCCATTTACTTTTTCAATTTTTGAAATTTTAGCCATGTCTGTTTGGTTAAAGTTAATTTCTAGTTTTGTACTCTGCGTATAATTATAGATTTAGTCCATATTTTCAACTAAATCATTCTAAGTCCCTATCCTTATTGAATTTTAGGAATTTTAGTTTTGATGCAAATGACGGTCATTCTAGTAATATGTGAAATAAACAACAAGCTTACATGATATTACACATATGATAATATGTTTTCCTTATCAGATTTCGGGAATAATAAAATATAAAGGAATGAATTTAATAGTTATCGTTCGTGAAGATTTAAAATTCAAAAATTAAAAAGTACAAGGACTAGAAATGACCAAATTAAAGTGAAGGGACTAAATTCATAACTTTTACAAAGTAGAGAGAGTAATAGTAGAATTTAACCTAATTAAAATCTTAAAGAGTATCGGTTTTGATTCTTCGCGGGTGAGATTTGGGGCAACTGTCAGTGTTGGTAGCTTTAACAACGCCGGCTGGGCCGGTTATTCTTTTTTTTTGGCATCATATATGTTGTAAATATAAAAAATAAAAAAAAGGGTTAAGAAATGAAAAATAGTAAAAAAAGGAGTAGAATGGCAAAAATGTTGGGGGGTTAAGTTGCCTTTAATTATGGATCTATTTGTTGAAATGTGAGAAGGTGGGGAAAACTAACAACCTCCCATTGAGGAAGGAGTTTTGTATGGAGAGTAAATGCCGTTTTGCTAGGGTTTGGTACACCCAATCCTACTCGTTCATCTCCACAATTATATATATATATATATATATAGGTAAAAGTATCGTGAAGGTCTTTGTACTAGGAATTAGATTGCATTCTTCTCTTTTTACTTAAAAATTTGACAAATTAGTTCTTCTATGTTAGATCAAAGAGCAAATTGATCATTTTCTATTAAAAAATTTATCTATTTGTACTGTTAAAAATGGGTGTGACTAAAGGAATAACCAGATAATGACACGTGCTATTCCACATGTACCTCATGTTGACATACATGGACCAATTTTTAACAAAATGATCGGTTTACTCTTTAATCTAATGTATATGAACTAATTTCTACATTTTTTGAGTAGAGGAGGCAAAATGCAATCCGACTTCTTGTACAAGGGCCTTCATTGTAGTTTTACCATATTTATACCTATTTGATTAAGTTGTAGTTGTGCTTGGTCTTTGTGGAAGAAATATTTTTTGAGGGTTAGATTTGAATTTTAAAATTTGAGAGTTAAAATACTGTTTATTATTGTATTTATGTAAAATTTTAGGGATTAAATTATAAAATTTCCATTCTTGAATGAATTAGAATTAAAATTTAAATTTTAGGGGTTGAAATGCAATTTAGCCATTGGATTATTAAGATTTTACTTATATTTTATGAAAGTTTACAAGTATAATACAATCAAAGTACAAGTGCAAATATATGTTTGAGTAACCACCAAGTGTAGAATTAAACTATTATAGTACGAACAGACTAAGGGCTAGAACAAAGAATCAAACTATTATGAACTATAAACTGGCTAATCGGGCTAAAACTCGTACATGGCAACAACTCTTAGTGGGGCTCGGAGACCATAAATTTAATTGGATTGTGGGTCTCAAACTTGGGTACTTAGGACTTCAAAGTTTCTGCCCTTATTGATAATTTTACAATTTTTAAAAGGACTAAAGAAACAATAGTTCATTTGGGAAGGGGAGGGGCAAGACTCTTGCGTATCCTCCTTTAGTGTTGCCCTTGGTTTAAAGGCCATGCAAATGCTTAAGGCAACTTAAAATTTAGGTGTAATTATGAATTTCATTCCTCTAATTTATGAAAATTGAAAAGATATCTTCCTATTTTAAATTGTCATAATTTGGTTCTCTTAATTTATGAAAATTGAAAAGTTAATCCTGTTGTCGATGAACACACAAACTTTAATAGTTGATTTTTTCTAATTTGTTACGTATAAATGGTTGAATTAAAGAATTTTATTAATCATTTACATATGAATTTATGAAAATTGAATATAGCATTTTAATATGAAAAAAAATATGAAACTTTAAGAAAAGGGAAAGGAAGTGGTGGCCTGTTCTTGCATTACATGGATGATAGCAAGTAAAAGTACAAGCATTTGGGGGCACATTAAGATCATGTCTTTTTCACTTAGTTAAGACCAATTCAAAAATGATAGAAACTAGGCATGGGCATGAAACAGAGAGCACATAGTACAGAGCATGTCCACTGTCTTAAGGATGACAATTCTCACTTTGCAATGAGCACTAAAGTACTACTACTCTTTCAATCTCTTGTCTCTACAGCTTCATCACATGTGTTTTTCACACATAGGAGTATTGATGCCAGTAAGTTATTTGAGTTCGGCTTAATTGGGTTGTAATTATCGAGTCAAGCTTTGTTTGAACAATCTACCAAGCCGTATATTTGATTGGAATGGGTTGTGAGCTTAACAGAGCTTTTCATTTTCAATATATTTATATATTATGAAATTATGTTTTCACCTTTATTATATAGAAAGAGTTCAAGGATGAATGAGTTGCAGCTTGAATACAATTAAACTTGAGTATAAAAATTGATAAATGAGTTTAACTGAGCTCGAGTAGCTCGATTTTTTCTTGAGCCTCGAGCTTATAAGTTGATGTATGTTCTAACTTGAGCCTTGAATTTTGAGTCATGCTCAAGCTTGCTACTATTTGGGTTCGGCTCGACTCCATTACATCTCTAAGCCTAACACAATGATCCACGACATAATAAATTAGATTTATCAATCATGACCCGAATTTAAAAATTTGATCTGATTAATTAAGAATTAGATCTCATCCCATCCCAATAAAAAATGAATTAAAATATATCAAATTTAATTCAAAACCAACCATTTCAATCGGCGAGTCTTGGGCAAACCCAGCTTTTCACTGGCAATATACATAGGCATGCTACATCATGTTAGCCTAGGTGCATTGAATAGGGGCACCATGTTCATCCACCACATATGGCTATGCCCTATCTCATGATACCAATTTCTGATATGATAATCATCATTTTCACATTGAAATGATTTTTCGAATAGACATTTTGGGGAATGATATGGAACAAGGTACTGTAAAGCATGCAGGGAACATTGCTAGATGGTTCATTTCTTGATACTTTTATGTATCAAAATAAATACATTTGACCAACAGTTGTCAAATATAGTCTTTTAAAAAAAAAATCCAAATTCAAACTCTAAAAACGAATAATTATGAATGCAATGAATCTACACTTGATATGAGAATTGTTGGGGGTTTGTGTCGGTTATTAAATGTAAAGTTCACTTTGAAGAATTTTATGGGTTATTGTTTTCTTTGAGGGAAGTTCAATTTTCACTATTAAACAAGGAATCAATACTATTTACATAAGTGATGATTGGAACTATACTCGCAATGAGTTTGTTAATGGGGAATTGATCCCACATCAATTAGTTAAGTATTGGATTGTGACTATACATAACAAAGGTTTTTTTTACAAGATAAAATTACGAGGAAAGTTTCACTTCCCAAATGGACAATACCTCATTACTAGTACATTTTGACAATTGTTTGTGAGAACTCATTTTGAATATGTTCGACCCACAGTTCTATATGTACCGTTATTTAAAGGTGGAGGTGAATTGATCCCATTTTGGCTAGTCAAGGGGCTTGTAAGGGCTCTGACTCTCTAAAATTAAAAATTTATATTTTTAGACATTTGAAAGTTATAAAATATATGATAAAATCGTATTTTGTTTCAAAATGATTATATTTTGATTAGGATCTTCCAAAAACTATAAAGTTACAAGTCAATGTAATGGTAAATTTACATTTTGATCATCACAAAAATTTATAACTCAATTCCAATCCCATAAAAAGTTGCTCACCTCACTCATAAATTCATAACACGAACATAATCCAACAATCCTTGCGTAAACAGAATTATTATAGATAACAAAGAGAGATTGAATGGAGAGTATTTGCTACTTCAGCACACTTTCCCTAACTTAAAACAATTGTGAGTATCAAGTTAGAAGCCACTTAAATGTTTTGTCTTCTTTGATCAAAACAAGTATGAAAAAAGCGAATAATATAGTGAGGAAACTGTGGTATGTATATATGTCAAGAACAAGACATTTGTGTGTGTAAATTGGTGGGTTGTTGTCAGTTCAAAGTATTCTTTTTTACAGACATGAGCAGCTTCCATGGTTGTTCGGACTTGGGACAAGAATCGTAAAGGGATTGCGTGCATTCTTAGACTAAAATGAGAATAAAATCAACAGATGGTATTTAAATTGCGGCCTCTGTTAAGTCAAAATTGCTAACAAGTTATATTCTTTTATCGTGCTTGTTTTTGCTGCACATTACGTACGCTGCTTTGAATAAAAAGGGAGTTTGTTTGATTCAAGTGTGAATAAAAAGTTTAGTTATTTAAGGTTGGCTGCACATTGCCACAACGCCAATATTGTGAGGTGACCTAGTTGTATTCTAGACCCACTGAGAAGGTTCAATTCTGATTTTGGTCCCCTACTTCTACAATGTCATTAGTAATATACTTGCGGAAGGGGGTTGACTTCTTCAAGAGAAGTTTTTGAAGTCTATTGGGTAGCTAGTTGGTTGGTCCCCCAACAATGTAAGTCGTACATAGACGCATGACCACTCACGAATGGGACATGAATGTCTTCGCTCTTGTTAGGGTTTGAACCATTGATATGTGGCATATAGGTCACTGCTTAGGGGATATGGTACCACTTAAGGACATGGGAGACAAAATCCCAACATGATACGAGGACAATACCTTATGTTGAGAGAATTGATTGACTGTTCGATAAATAACACATTAAAAACTTCAACAAAAAAGAGCCGGCCTTCCTCAACCATACTAATATAAATTCTTTTTTTTACTTAAAAATATTCTTTCAAAATCAAAGAAAAAAAAACAAAGTCATTAATACAGTGGTAAAAAGAATTGTGTTGATTTTAATTATTAGTTGACATCATACCTCTAGGGGTTTAGATGGGGCAAGCTGTAACCTTGACCTCTCAAATAAGGTAAATTAGTTCTAGAGTCCCTTTAAAATTTATAAAATTATTCTTTGGTCTCTCAAAATTTTATTTTTCATTTTGATCTCCTTAAAGCAATTTTCTAGTTTTACCCCTGCATATCTCGAATTTAAACCCTGGTCCCTTTCTCCTCCCCTATAAGAAAATAACGATAATTTTTAATTATTGGACGACTAAGTAATGATAAGAGGAATAAATTATGCCAGATTAAAGTATGATAACTTTGTTTAAAAAAAAAAGAAAAGTATGATAACTAAATCTCAAACTTGAGAATAGTAAAGGGACCAAAACCAAAATTTAAACTAAATAAAAAACAATAATGGCTGCAAATTGGACACATTCTTGCTGGTGTCATACTAGGGAAGTTTCGTCCCCAAGAGTAAAATTAAATTGATCAGAACGTTTTGCAGGGAACTTCATACTAGCCTTTGTTTTAAGCTTCTTCTTCTTTTTCCTGTTTTAGACTTAGTCACGTGAAATTATGAGTTGGAGCAGTACTGAAATAATCCCTTTTGATTATAAGAAAGTAAAAGGTGCTTTCTATCATCACATGAATAATTAAAAATTTCTTAATATTGATTATCAAAATTATGATTTTTTGTTGTTGTTATTCATGAGTTATATATATATATATATATATATATATATATATATGTTTTAGCTGTCGGTGGGAACATATAAACATATATAGTCTAACAAAATGGATATAAGTTTCTTAATATTGATTATAGAGGTTGTGTGACCCGAATCTCGTCACTTGTTGAAGAAATAAATACAGTGGGAAAATAAAGGGATCTATGGGCAACTCTTACTATTTGACTTTGATTAGAACATGGTTTTTCAACTCTTAAATAGATGTAGTCGAAACTCCTCATGTATCATTCATTTTTCAACATTAGTGAATTTCTTCTCCTCTACCCGTGATTTTTTCCTGAAAGGGTTTCCACGTAAAATCTGTGTGTTCTTATTTTTCTTTTCTTATTGCTTTGCAATCATTCTACCGTCATTACTAACTTTAATTATAACAAGTATTTAAATTTTGAGTCACATGTTTTGAATATACTCAACATCAAAACCCATCTAGTATTAGTAAGTTGGCAGAATATCCTAATTGATAAGATACTAAAACTTTGAGTATTCAATTAAAAAGTTTTAAAATTATTGATGACTAATTTAAAATTTGAACAATAGTTTAAAGTATCTAATGCAATTAACCCGAAGATGAAATTAAAAATTTAGCATTCCCAATCATAGTTATTAGAATAGTTTAATGGGTTTCTAGTCATATATAAAAGTAAACAAAGACTAACAAATTTGGCAACAAAGCACACAAAAATTAAATAATTTTTAATTTAATTTGCATTTACTTGCTAGTTGATGAAGTGGGCAACTTCCAAAGTCAAAATAGGTAATGGAAGGCACTTTTTGTAGGAAGATTCCAGTTGAAGATAAAAGGAGGGCTAAGAAACCCTTTCTCCCTTTTCATTTGTCCCCAAAGATGGAAAGGTAACCAAATAAGAATCATTGACTACTCTTTCCCCTCCCTCATGATTTAGGGTTTAATTATGTAGCCTTTGAAAAATTGGATATACAGAGTTGATATACTATGAATTCCCCAATTTTGATGCCCAGTTTAAGGAGATTCTCATGTACTTTGCAAGTTGTTTTCTTTACCGATACAACATTGGGACCGGGGATGAGAACGACAAGGTTTAAATTCGTATCACTTAGATGTTTGATGAAAACTTTAACTGCTGTTTCAAACAAGTGTTGCGAGCTGTTACTTATTAATTCGAGTTAATATATTATTTGGTACATATATTTGATTTCTATGTTCAATTTGATATCTGAGTTTTTCTTTATCCCATACAAGTATCTAAGTTTGGCATCAATATTCAATTTGGTACCTAATTTTTTCTTTTGTCGCAATTAAGAATAGAGCATACATATCAAATATTTATTGGGCTACATGATGTTGTTTAGTTTAGACACCAAATTGAACATTGAAGGCAAACTCAAGTACCAAATTGAACATTAAAACAAATATAGATACCAGACGTTATATTAACCCTTTCTACCATAATAATTCAATAAACAAACATATATACATATAAACCTAAAATCTAACCTTCTCATTTCTCAGCAACTATACTTAAAAGGTCTTTGTTATAGTATGGGACATCCCATTCATTAAGCAACCAATGAGAGGTATAATTAGGCACCTTTGGATGGCCAATTACCTCTACCTCAAACTCTTTGGATAACATTCCAATGAGGTGAGTCTGGGATTTCAATTAATTATTACAAAAGAGGACTAATACATTAATAAGATTAAATAAGCAATTTAATATTTTTAAATAGAACAAAAATCACCCACTTTTACTCGTGTAGTTTTCTTTTTATCAAAACTATTTTCATATTGTCTATTACCTTATCAATAATTATTATTGTTTTTAAATAATTTTTATTTCTTTTACTCACATAAGCTTTTAAGTTAAACTCTATCCAATGTCACTAAATTATTAGTAAGTTTACGTTTTGGTCACTCAACTTCAAAAGGTTATAAGATGGTCACTGAATTATTCAAAAAATTTCATTTAAGTTATTAGGTTGTTAAAGTCGTTACTATATGGCCTTCTCTATTCGCACCACTTGCACCAACCAAAAGCTCTCATTCCCCTTCTTTTCTACAGTTCATTTTTTTCTTAAAATTACAACTTTGAACGTTACGAATCCACGAGCCAAAATCTAAACAACTTTCTTCTCCAATCTCTGACACAGACCGTTAGATCGACTTAGATCTAAGATGGGTACTGAACAAACATACTGATTGTCGAATCGTCTCTAGGAGCTCGTTAGCCAAAATTTTAAAAAAATTTAACAACCCATTGACTTAAATAAAAACTTTCAAATAGTACAATGATCATTTTATAACCTTCTGAAGTAAAGTGACCAAGACGTAAACTTACTAATAGTTTAATAACCTTGGGTGTAATTTACCCTAATCAGAAAAATGGTGAACGGGTGAGTAACCATTGGGCTCAAGGCCTATGGGCTTCTATCTTATTGATTTCCAGAACAGAACCAAAGCAAGTAACCAGTGGCACCAAAAAGCTATTTCTGAGTATTTCATTTTTTTTACCTAATACTAAAACATGCCAACATTAATAAACATATTCTGATTAAAATTTGTAATTACAGTTTCTTTTTTTTTAACATATAAATACAAAATGTCTACAAAATAAATCAATTAAAAGTAAAAATATACTGAGAAATGTTCTCATAATATTTAATATTTTTATCACAAATTCTATGGATCAGAACCAACATTAGCAGTTGAACCGATCCCAACTTGCAGCCATGGAGATGAAGCTCCGGTCGTATTAATGTCCTTTAATTCACTTAGCTTCGCTAACTTTGCCTTACTATCTGCTTCGTCATCGGCATTTTGCTTCGCTAACTTTGCCTTACTATCTGCTTCGTCATCGGCATTTTGCAGTGAATCATTGTAATTATTATTGTTGTTGGTGTCGTTGTTTTCGTTGTCAACTTGCAAATAAATTTCACGGTTCCGTCGTACGTTATCATCGGTTGGAGCGGGAAGATTGAGATCAAGATTAAGATCAAGTGGTTCGGGTTTGTCGACGAGCTTAGGTCTTTGTTGTTGAATTTGTTCGATGTGATCTTCGACTTGATGGAACTTAACCAACGAGGAAGTATCGGGTGAGTTGGAAGTGATCCAATGACATCTTTTATGACCACCTAATGCTTGTCCCGATGAGAAAACACGGTGACAGATTGAACATTCGTGAACTTTTGATTTCCTTTTCGATGTGGATGCCAACGGATTAGTACTAGTTCCTGGATCGAATTGTAGCGTTGTTGATCTCGATTTTGTCGGGAAGAACTCTTCGTGTGTGATAACATCTAGGTCTTCATCGACTTGACTATCATCGATATGATCGAGCCGTGCGAAACATCCTTTAACTTTTTTATGACTAGCTCTATGTCCACCCAATGCTTGATGTGAATTGAATACTTTCTTACATGCTTTACATTCAAATAACCCTTTAGCAACCCCTTTGGCCTTATTATCCATAGGTATCTTACATGCAATAGGAGCAATAAAATTCAAGGTATTTCGCCTCTCTTCGTCTTTACTCGCCGAAGCACACGACTCTTCCAGTTCAGTCACGAACGGATCGACCGTCGCGTTCGATAACATCATAAGACAATTAGCAAGATCTTCTTCTTCGCTCGACGGACAAATGGAATTAAAATTATTCCCTACGTTACTTCGTAACGATCGTTTTCGTTTAGACCAACCACACCCTCTCCTCGCCGCAACACCTTCATCATCGTCGTCGTCTGACCCCGGTGACGACACGAGTGACTCGGCGCAATCCTCGGAGCTACATTTACTGTGTTCGAGAAATGATTTCCACGACAAAAACTCCTTCCCGCAATTCTCACAAACCCTACAACTCTTTAACCTATTAGGGTTAGTCCTTAATGCATACATACGCTTGTTGGTGGGTGGTACATTGCCTCCTAATTTATCTTCCCAATCACTCGCGGGATCATCGTCGTCGATATGACTGTTCTCGTCTCCTATTCCGTGAGCCCTCATGTGACCACCGAGTGCTCTACCACACCCAAACCCTTTCTTACAAATCTTACAAAAATGCTTAAAATTCGATTGTTGATCTACAATAAAAGCCATGCGTATACACTAACCAAAAAAAAAATCTGGGATTTTTTTAATGAATGGGATTATTGTATAATGAAAGGATGTTGTAAAGTCCTTGTTTTTAGTAAGAGTAATGGCTTGTTTTTTTGTGGATGAAAAAAAAAAATAAAAAAATATGAAAAAAATTATTGAAAGACGAGAGCAATGGTGCAGTTGAGGAATGAGGAGTGAGGTGACAAGTGGTAGGAGAAGGAGAAAGGGAGAGACTTTTTCTACGGCTATGTGGTGGCGCCGCCGGTCAAAACCAACGGAGTTCCGTTCAAACAGTGAGTTTTGTCTTTTGAGGGGGTTGTGTAAGAAAGATGAGTGAAAGAGAGACTGGCTCTAACTTCCATATACCTATATATATGTGTATGTATATGTATATGTATATGTATATGTGTATGTGTATGCGTGTTATGGCCCTTAAATTTGAAGCTACATGCATTGCTTTCTCCTTCACTGTCGGTTGGTTTAATCGGCTTTTCCATAGATTTTTCTTACATCTCTCTCTCTCTCTTCACTCTTTTTTATTATTACATTTGCCTATTATTATCCCTTTAATTTTTTTTTTGTTCTTTTGTGGGGAAAAAGAAGATAGTTAAACAAGGTTGTTTTAAACATGGATTTGACCTCTTCTATCCTTGCTTTATGTAAAAAAAAAAAAACTTTCTCAGTGTAAATCATAATATCTTTACGTTAATTATACTTAATTTTGATTAATATAATAATCAGTTTAGGTTTTAAAAGTTATATATTTTGTTTATTTGGTCCTAATTTAATAAATTTGGCCTGTAACATTTATGTAGATGTTGAGTTTAAATTTGTTAAATTTTTTTTAGAATTATTAAAGGAGGTCAGACTCACTCTGAGAGAAACCTTCAAAGTATTGTCCACTGAGGTTTAATGAATCCCTCAATGATGGAATTATGCCCAGAGCGTCCAGGCTCAATTTTATCCTTGGGTTTTGTCTCCCAACTTGGTAGAGAGCCCTCGATGGGTTCACTGAGTGGGAGTGGCCCACCCACCAAGGAAATGTGAGCATTTGGCCTTAGTGAGGTTCGAACCCATGCCCTTGTATGGCATTAATGAGTCCAACCTCCCCCTCAACAAGAATCATGACCAAATTGACAATATATGTAAATATTAAGGGTTAAATTTGTTATTATACTAATCAAAATTATGTACAATTGATAGACAACATTAATGTTTGTGATAATTGTCCCTAGTTGCTCACTTTCGAAATTATCAGAACTTAAATTATAACGAATTTTTTGAAAAATCAATTTACTCGATATCGAAATTGAGAATAACAAAAAAGAAAATACTCTTTTTATATATATAATATTAAGTAAATGTTAATAAACATCATATGTGTATATACATAGCTAGTGAGTGAAGTGTGGTATAGGATACGTAAGCAATGAGTTAGCTTCAATGAATAGGGACAATGTGGGAAATGTAGTTTCTTTTAATCAATCAAATGATCATTATATCTTTCTCTTTGCTTTGATTCAAAGCATTCCCTTAAAGACAACTAGCTTAGCTAGTCAATTAAGTAGTGATAGTGATTAAACAAAGAGGAGTCTTGGTTAATTTAGTACACTCCACCCCATGTTTTAAGCAAGCAGTCTACTCATATCAACTGTATTTTGATCAGCTAGGAATTATTCTTCACCTCCATGATTGGGACCCTATAATTTATTGGAAATGTATATATGATTAAATTTGATGATACATTAGGTTGATGAAAGCAACTTTCCATTTCATATGATAGGTGTCAACTAGGCATTGGTTTTTTGGTAAATTATATTGGTAGTTATCCAATTATGAAAAGTTACAAAATGGTCACCCAATTATTTTAGTTTTTCTTTTTGAGTCACCTAATTATACGATTTTTTCTTTTTGGTCACCAACTATTAAATTATAGACAAAAGATAACTTTGCAGCTTTTAAAATTAGTATAATAACAATTTTAACATTCAATATTTATACATTGTGTTAATTTAGTCTTGACTCTAAAAATATAAACCTTCAAAATTAAAAAAATACAGCATGTGTAAATGTTGAGGTTAATTTTTTAGAATTAAGACTAAATTGAAACAATGTATAAATGTTAAGAGTTAAAGTTGCTATTATGTCAATTTTAAAAGTCAAATGGCTGATGACCAGAAAAGAAAAAATCGAATAATTGAGTGATCATTTTGTAACTTTTTATAGTTGAATGACCTAAAAGGAAACTTACCAATCGTTGAGTGACTACGTGTAGTTTACTCTCTTTTTTTGGTCACTGTTTAATGAGACAAAAAAAATATAATGATAAGACGTATTACATTAACACAAAAAAGAATCAAATTCAAAATTTGAAAATAATATTATTAGAATGAAGGGTCATAAATCTTAAAAAATATAATATTTATAAACCATAAAATAGATATAAAAAATACTTTTTAACATTACTCGTTAATAATACGTTTTCTGATTGTTGAATCATTCAAATGGAGCAACATGGCAAAATTGCCAACATTTTGAATTAATTAAAGAAAAATGTTATATGATTATTTTCTAATATGATAGACAGTTTGGGCCACATTGACCTATTTGGTTGAGATGGTTCTCCAGGGCCCAATAAGGATAGGGCTTGCAATTTCAACTAGATTTATCAGTTGGATGGGTGGGAGTAGTTTTGAAAATATGGATTGGATCATTTCAAGTTTGTAAAATTTTCATTTCTTTTTAATTCGAGTCAATTTTAAAATTTTGTTGACTTTAGGTTTCAGTTAGTTTTATATTTTGATAGTTTTGATTTCTAGTTATTTTGAGTTTGAGTCATTTGAGGTTAAGAGTTGGGTTTTTTTCGAACAAATTATTTTTTTTGTTTGAATTATTTCGGATTTGTGTTAGTTTTAAGTTGAGCCAATTTGAGTTCACATCAAATCAAGTTTAAATACAATGGATTTAAATTATTAACTTTTTAAATCCATTGAGGTGGAAAAATGCTATAAAAAAACTTTTAAAAAGTGTTTTTAGAAAGTTTGATAGTGTTGATCATTGTTGTCAAAAAGTGTTTTTGAGAAACTTTTGACAAAGTCAAATGTTAATTGTAGACATGATGTTGTAAAATAAAAGATTTAATAAGTGTATAAAAATGCAACTTCATCGAAAAACACTTTCCAAAAGCAAAAAGCCAAAATTTTTAGCTTTTTGGCTTGGTTAAAATCCCAGTTTAAAATCAAGGTTTGGTTGAAAATTTATATTTTACAAAAAAATTTGGTTTGAAATCAAGGTTTGGTTGAAATGTGCTTTTCAACCTGTAACACCCCATACCCGACCTGGTCGCCAGGTCTAAGCTACGAGATGCTAAAACTATCAATTTTGTAAATTCAAAACATTTTGCAACATTTAATCATTTAAATACATAATTAAATAGCAATCATGTACATAAAGTATTACACAATCATTTTGGGATCTTACACGAGCTTACGAAAGCTCTTTTGTTAACCAAGCTCAAATTAGGATTAAATTGTAAAATTTTGGAAATTTAGGGCCGGCGTTGCGACCTCACAATCTCTACGTCATGATGTTGCCAACTCAGTAAGTTACGTCGTGACTTCGAACATGTTGACGTCGCAACATCACTCACTGTTGGCACCACGTTACAACGTTGGATATTTGTAGTCGTGACGAGGTCGCTGTTTTTGGCAAAAAGGTTACATTTCAACATGTGCAATACTACCTAATAGACTTATGCCACTTAATACCATCAAGACCAATTCAAATTCATACCATTTCATGCCAAATAAATCACCTAACCAATTCCAAAACAAAACCATCTCAAACATGAGCTCAACCTAACCTATATTAATTCATTCCAATGCATTCATTCAAATACCAAATTTATCTAAGCTAAAACATGTTAGAACATGCCATTCAACTTCCACAACTAACCTATCCATTTCGTAATGTACATCATAAGCCTAAATGACCTTATCTTGAACTAAAACAAACATACTTCCAAGCATCAATTTTCAACTAGGTAAATTCTAACCATTCATTAGCTTAGTTACCTCTTTTACCTCATTTTTACAACATTCCACATACCAAAACATATAAGCATATATCATCACTTATTCTAACATGAAACATAACTAATACTATACATTTACCAAGTCATAAAGGCAACACATTATACAAAATAGACTATTTCACACTTGCCAAGTAGTAAACATTTTCATGTAATAAAATACACACTAAAACCCTTATATACATGCCACAACACTAGATTCAAAATGATCGCATAACTACCAAATCAGTGATAGTATGAGCTTCTAGACGATCCGGCTTGACGATTTCCTCAAGGTAACAATCTACAAGAGAAAGAAAACAATAAAGGTAAGCATATAAAATGCTTAGTAAGTTCATATGTAAAATACAAGGCTTACCTTATTTTTACCTAAACATTTTAAGTTATCTTACTTGGCATAACTTTGGCTAGACATACACTCAAAACACCAACAAGGCTAGCATTGATTTATAATCAAGATAATTTAATATTAACATACCAATTCATTTTACTTTCATATAATTTATCTCAATGATACATTCAATTAACCATCATAAGATACTAACAAGTATACATAATTCAAATCAATCATCGGTGCTATTATCAATCATAAAAATGTATAATTTTCAATTCAATCCATTCAATGACTTTTCAATATGGATATCAAGATCATTTCATCACAATTCAAAATTTCAATTTCATTTAAACCATTTCACTCAATGAACCCTTGTATACGAACTTGGATTCATAGGTAACTACACTACACTAGTTTCTCATCTAAGCTAAGTATATTTATATATGTATGGTTACCCGTTTGGGCTAAACCAATATCAAAACACATTTGGTTACTCGTACGACCTAAACTTGTATCACATGATACCCGAGAATCCACAACGGATGTTGGATCTGGTTAACACCTACAACAAATCTCATACAAGCGCACAAAAAAATTTATTCGCATGCCAATCATATCCTAACCCTTTACTAAGTTCACACATATAAACGTCACATTTCAATTCAGTCCAATTCTAGCCTTTTATACCAATTCATAACTAATCAATCCATAATCAAACATAGATGCAAAAAATCAAACACATAAAAACCTAAAATAATAGATTCCCTATGAACTTACTTGTTCAAAACACCAAACAAGTTTATTCTTCAGGGACTAATCAACATTTTTCCCCTATTAACTCCTCTTTGATCAATTCTTGATCTATATAACTATTTTATACAATCAATCAATACTAAACATTTTCATATTATGTCATGATATGAATAAAATTGTATGAATTTATTTTTTCAATCCCCTAAAATATTATATTTTATTCAATTCAGTCCATGAATTTGAAATAGTCACAACTTCTAATTTTGAATCTCAGATTAAAATATGATTTCACCTATATTCATTAAGGACCCTCTACTTTCTATCCCTACCGAAATTTCATAATAGTTTTGCATTTTTGTAACATCCCAAAACTGGCCTAGAAGTTTAAGCCAAATCTGGACGAGTTACACCGGCGTATTGAAAAATGATTTCAGTAATTATCCAGAAAACATTCAAAACTTTACTTGATTCGTGGTGGAAAATATTTTCGGAGTTTAACGTTGAAAATCGAAATTCGTTTTGTCGACTTGAATGGTTTTGTAGTTTCGCATTAAAAATTATCAACTACTGACAAATTTAGCAAAAACCAAGATGAGCTCAAAAACACACTACAAACCTTAAAGATCAAAAGCATTTTTAAATTATTGCAAAACAATCTGAGCTCCCACACGTTGTCCGGTCCTAAGTCAAAGACTTACCTGAACACACAAATATAAAATCAAAAGGTGAGCTATAATGCCCAATGTATAACCAATCATCAATTGCAATTAACAAAACATAGTAATATAAATCAGAGTAACACAGAGAACTTAATAGCGAGTAGAACACCAGAACGAAACATACTAGAGTGTCATGGAGGTTTCTATCATGCTAATATAATAGAACAACACAAACCCACCAGAATAGGACAGAGCAGAAATGTAACAGCCTGTTTTTAGTAAAATCAGAATAGTAGTTTCGGGACCACAAATCCGAGTTAAAAAGAAAATTTATTTTAATAATATTGCATGGTATGCATTATGATAGGAAAGGCGTATAAAAATTTTGATAAGAGAATTTTACCGATTTTATATTGAATTAGGAGGAAAGGACCAAATTGCATAAAATGCAAAAGTTGAATTCTAGTGGCTATAGGTACTAAATAGCTATAGAATTCAAAATTTGAGGTCCTTATATGACAATTAGACCATTAAATGTAGTTAGTAGATATTTATGATGATTCATCCATAAAATTTAAGAAAAAAGGACTAATTGGAAAACGAAATGATAAAAGATGATATTTTAACTAAATAGAAAATATCATTATTTTATATCATCTTCCCAAATTTTTCTATGGAAACCCTAGCTAAGAGAGAGAAATTTAAGCAAGCTTAATTGGGTAAGTAATCATGTCCCGCTTTTAGTAATTTTATATTTTCTAGATCGTAATAACCTAATCTATCTATTTTGGGGATTAATTTGCAAATTTATTAAAGTATTAAAGTTTTTCCATGGATGAATATGCTGAATTTTTGAAATTTATGGTAGAAAATGAAAGGTTGTTGATAGATAAACAACTTTTGTAAAGTAAATTTTGATGAAATTGTGATTTAGGGACTAAATTATAAAGATGTAAAATTCATGGAAAATTTCTTATTTTTTTGAAATATATGAGCTGTAAATGTTATATGAAAAATTCAGGTAGGATTGGATTAAGGATTGAATTGCATGAATTTCATTTTCCGAGCCTAGGGACGAAATTGGAATTAATCAAAAGTATAGGGGCAAAATGATACTTTTGCCTAAAAAGTGAATTGTGTTTATTTGAATATGAAATGTAATAAATTGATGATTAAATTCATTTATATAGATCCAAAAAGACCAAATATAGAATTAGATCGAGGAAAACAAAAAGTATCGGATTAGTAGATTCTTGTATACGAACAAGCATCAAGGTAAGTTCGTGTAACTAAATTGTGTACATTTATATGTTTGAATTAAACGTTACTTGTGAAATTGATTAAATATCCGAAAATGCCTGATAAATGTTAAGTCTCGTTTGAACAAATGAAAATCGATGGATACAAGTTTCCCGTATTGGTTGTAGTTATGCATATGTTGCAGACACAACACAGATCGAAAGAGCGTCCCGTTATTAGCCCTCTCGAGCTTTTCGTTATATGGTTCTTTCGAGCTTCCTGTTAATAGCTCTTCGGAGCATCCCGATTGGATGTGATCCTACATGTGTTGTGGACACACCACAGCTCTTATGAGCTTCTTGATATAGGCTCTTTATGAGCTTCCTATTAAATTAGCTCTTTGTGAGCTTCCTGATAGTGCTCGCTTAAAATTTTCAATATATGACTGTCCGGAGCCTTTCGTTACATGGCTCTTTGTGAGCTTTCCGATTAAAAGTTTTTTATGAACTTCCTGAGCACGGCTCTTATGAGCTTCCTGTTATAGCCGAGATAAGCTTCCCGATATATGGCTTACATGAGCTTCCCGTTATATGGCTTGAGAGAGTGCTTCCTATTTAAGTGTTCTCATGAACACTCCTGGATATGAATTGACGAATTATAGATTTGTACACTTCATGTGTACTATTCGATGCCTATCAATATTTCATAAGGTTCAATGGGCATAGTTCTTATATAAGTTAAGATAAGGTCTGAATAAATCAATAATTGTATCTACCTTAAAGTACATGGAAATGTTTATACGATGAGCTCATCTTTATTATTTGAAATGTACTTGGAATATATGACTAACTTACTCGATGAGTATATGTGTTTAGGCAATTGGTCAATTTGCTTTGGATACATGTTATTTGTGTGCTTACTTTAAATGAACAAGAGTGGTAAGTTAAATTCTTGTTATGCGAACTTATTAAGCATTAAATGCTTACTTGGTTTTCCTTTCTCTATTTTATAGTGCTTGGAAGCTCATAAAGGTTGGAAATCAGTCGGAGCATCATCACACTATCCTTCAGCTCATTTTGGTATAAATAGCAAACTTGTTTTGGGATGATGGCATATATGGGCTGATGTTGGCTAATAAGGGTATATAAATGGTTGGTTGTATCTAGCCATTGGAATGACTAGTGTTGGTATGGTTCATGTATATATAAGAGGATATATCATGTTAATATATGCATATTTAGTATGGTTGAGTTGAATTTTGGTAAAATTACATGATTACACAATTAGGTAAGTTTGAATACATAAACATGTGAGATAATATGTCATGCATAATACTTGTATTTGGCTAGATTTAAATGTCTTGAATTGGTTGGTGAATGTGTTTAAATGTTATTGTAGGTGAAAGGCAAAATGGGTGAGAAATATGACCTTGAAATGACCTATTTTTTTCCACATGGGCAGAGACACGGGCGTGTGGTTTGACCGTGTGTCCCCTGCACCTAATTTTCAAAAATTAAATTTACCACACGGCCTAGCACACGGGCGTGTGGCTGGCCATGTGACACAAGTCAGAGAGTTACACGGGTAAGGACACGGGCTGGGACATAATCGTGTGTCTCATATCGAATGCCCACACAGCCTGGAACACGGGTGTGTCACTCACACGGCTTGGCCACATGGGCGTGTGTCCCCTACATCTAGGAAAAATTTTTAAAATTTCGTGAAAAATTATCTGAGTTCCTGATTTAGTCCCGACTTGTTTCTAACTCATGAATTGGACCTCAATGGTCCATTTAAAGGACAATATGATTGAATATATCTGATTTCAGATATGAATAGTAAATGACATGAATTACCTGTATTTGTTCTGTAAACTCCAGTAATGCTCTATAATCCTATTCTGGCGACGAAAATGTGTTAGGGGTGTTACAAGAACATGACAGAATAAACCAGAGCATAGCAGAGCAAAACTGAACTAAACAGAACAGAGCAGAACTTAACTGAACTAAATAGAGCAGAGCAGGACGGAACATAACTACGTAGAGGATGTATGTTTATGCAGATGCGACATTTCTTCAAAATAGATTTGAATGCAGATTTATCAGAAAATATCCTACCCAACTCCCCTCATAACTCGTCCAGCCAAATCACACCAACAGATAACTGTGGACAGTGCCACCAGAATTTTACAGTTAAAACTGCCAGATTAGATACATGTGGTCAAGCCACTATATTGCAGCCAAGTTGCCAAAATAGAAACATGGATAAACTATTAGATAATGTAGATAATCAAACTACTAGAAACTTCCTCTTTTCACATCATCCCATGTCCCATGCAGTGTGTCATAGCATGCATATATAGAATCAAAGTGGTAAGCATGTCAGTCATGCTATCATACAGTAACAGAGTCAGTAGGCATAGGAGTCCATGCATTATAAAACAACTTTATCAAAACTTAACAAATAATATCAGATTTTCCATGAAGTCACTTGCATGGTTATAAATCAGAATCAATACCAATTAGTTCAACATATTTAGATATCACATGTTCTTAAGAAACAGGGTCACGTAATGACGTACCGAAAAACTTAACAAAATACATATCGTACCTGGATAATTTGCACACATTAGACAACAACACATTACGTTCTGACAAATCCTACTCACTTAAGTTCAAACTTAGTAGACATATGTACATATCACAAGTTGTTCATCGTCAGATCATCAAATATCAAGTTATATAGCCTGATTCAGATTGTATGGACCCTAAAGTAGTCATGCGTTCGTTTCGAACGACGTATGCGGCCTGATGGAAAAATTTTAAATATTAGTCCACACACTCGTGTGGTTTCACACAGCCTGAATAGCTGGCTCGTGTGCCTCTACACGGTCTAACACATGCTCATGTGGTCCTAATCCGCAATCAGTGAGTTACACGGCCTAGACACACGCCTGTGTCATTCGCCTTTGTGAACCCTGCATAATACATAATCACACATGGCCTGGGAACACACCCGTGTGCCTCCAATTTTTATGAACAGTAAGTTACATGGCCTGCCACACAACTATATGGCTCACACGGCCTGGCACATGGTCGTGTGGCATCGGTAGTCGGTCTTTCGATGCCTAAACTCAGAACAAAAGTTGGGTTATCGGTACCCACCTGATACGGATTCGAAGCAGAAGCAACAAGGTTGAGTTTTCGTCCCTAAATGGCAAGCAATTGTGATACGAGTCACAAAGGCCTTAGATGCGTATACGAAGGAAAAAGAAAATCAAGATTCACTTTCTTGTTTTCAAGAAAATCAAGAAACCGAATCTTAGTCCAATTTTGTTTTTTTGAGTGATTTCAAGAATCAAGAAAATCAAGATTTCAAATCTTGGAAATCTTGGTCCAAGAAACTGAATCTTGCAACTAAGGTGCATTGGATCTCAGTTACGAGCATTAACAAGCCAATTTTGGGAGAGAACGGATTACAAGCCCAAGTTCTTGAAGACACGGCCCAATAAGATGTTCCAAGCCCAATCCTGAAATTTAAAACAGACTTAGTTGAAAATCAGGCCAAATTGTCAAAGTGGCCCAATTTGTAAAATTTTAATTCTTTAAATTCTTAGTTTTAATTTTTAGACTTTATAAATAAATTTTATGTAAAAATTCAGCCCAAAGAGGCCCATTAAAGGCCTTGGACGAAATTCCCTTGAAAATAAAAAAAATTAGGTTTTTTTTTTAGTTTTCCTATTAGGACTAGGAAAATAGTTAGAAGGCCTATATGTATGGCTTTGCCAGCCACCCTTATACACATTATACTTCTCAAATATATTAAAACTTTCAGATTTGCTTTGAGTGAAAATTCTCTTTGAGTTCTCCAAGAATTTTCTCTTGAGTTTTCTTTAGAAGTTGTTTTAACAATCTTTTTGATTGTGGGAGCCATCTTCAGCCTTCTTCTTGCCATTGTTCTTCATTGGAGGGGAGATTAGAGCCGTTTGAAGGGAGTTGTGAAATCTTTATCGATTTCGAGGCTTCTTAGGACTTTATCTTTATCTTCTTGCTGTTGAATTTCTTTTAAATTTCTGCTTGTGTCGATTTTTATTAGCTAATTTGTTTGCTGTTCTTGTTGCGTTTCAGCCTTTCCAAAAATCCAAGATCTGATTCGGCACTTCCTTGGACATAAAGAAACGTTTTTGATTTCACAAAAACCCCTCTTTTCTTGCCGTCCAATCCCTAGAATTAGTTTCAATTGATTTCGTAATCTGTTTTAATTTATTTGTTGTTTTGTGTTCTTTGATAGATTCGGCTGATTGGAAGTTAATCTTGGGGCTTAATTTCGTGTTCTTGGCTTCCAAGAACATCTATTCATAAGTGTTTTGATTCTTGGTTGTTCTTTATTGATTTGGGGATTTTTAGTTTCCAGATCTAATTGATTCTAATTAAATTTTGCTGTTTCGTTTCAGATCCAAACGTTTAGAGTCTTCGTAGGAGTTTCTCGTGACTTGACAACTCGATCTTGGTCTGCGCGCAACCCTCTATCAAATTGTCCAACAAACGGTTAACTTGTAGTCAAATCGTTAAAAACTAACATTCCAAAATTGAAGTTACGTCGAAGAACTTTCGACACCAAAATTTTTAATCGAACTTACCAGCCAACAAATTAAATTAGAAGGAGAAGTCAGACCCCGTACAGAATCAGTGTAACGTAACATAACAAAAAAGAAGGTCACTTGAAAATAAGAAACCAAAACGAATAAACTAAAGAATAGGAAAGGAATGATAGAAAAACATGAAAAAAAAAAGAAAGAACAAAATGAAAAACCATATTGAAGGTTTCTGGAAGGTTTTAAGTAACTAACTGAAACTAACTACCCACAACAAAATTAAAAAATAAAACATTTCTTATTACTTTCGCCAGGATTCGAACACAATTCCAAAGAGTATACAAAAGCTTAACCATTAAACCAGTAGACTCATTCTTAACATTAATTGACTGAATTTAACTTATAAATCAAACGTTCAAAGGTAAGGGTTTTAGCAAAATAACAAAATTTCCAGAAACAGGATTCAAACCGAGAACCTCACAGACATACCTAAAACACTTAACCACAGAACCAGATCAATTTACTTGTCATACATTTCAAAATCTTAATTCAAACCAAGAACTTAACCACTCTGGGTTTCACTAACTCACTTTCTTCTAACTTGGTTTTTAGGATGTTACAATTTTATTCAATTTGGTCCCTCATTGTACGAAACTAACAATTAAGCTTACAATCTAATCTTTTTCATAAACTAAACTTAAAATCTATCAATTTCAAGCCTAAATCTTTAAGAAATCAACAATGAAAACTTTCAAAAACTTTAATAGCTTTCAAATTGGTACATGGGTTAACTAAATCAAGCTCCCATGACCTCAAATCTATAAAAATTACAAGAAAATGACTTGATTTTGCATACCTATTTGTAGTCGAATGCTTTGAAAGTTTGAAGGCTTTTCTCTTTTGTTTTTTCCCTTTAATTGGACGACAATGGTGAAATGAGGAAGATGACCACATCTTTCCTCCACTAACTTCCTATATATATATATGATAATTAGATACTAATTAATCTAGTTTAATTTAGGTTAATCATGATTTAGTTGTATTAGTTTAATTATTAACTTAAATTAATGGAATGGCACTATGATCCATTAACTTTAAATTATAAATGGTTTAACAACCTTTTGAACCTTTGGGTAAATGCCATTTTAAGTCCTTAAGCCTTTGGCCAATTAAAAACCTATAACGATTGGACTTTTACAATTCAGTCCACGTACCTAAATTAACTATTTAATTGACAAAATTGATGAACCAAACATCAATATACTTTTATATTAACCTCGTAAATATAATATAAATATTTACAGACTTGGTTTATGGAAATAGGGTTTCAAAATCACCTTTTTCAGTACCACTAAAAATCAGACTATTACACAACCTCAATTGTAAACCCACCCTAAATTAGATCGAATTTTAAGACAAGTTTAATTTGAACCTAATATAACTATATTGTTCAAAAAGTGGAGTGAAATATAATTGGAAGAAGGTGTCAAAACAAAGTACCATATTGGAAAGCAATACAATATCATTGATCATATGTTGACAATTAGTGATGTTGGAATCATACTGGACTGGTTGGTATACCGACTTGATAAAAGGATTGAATCGGCCTTTAAGTGAACCTTTCAGAACCAATAAAAAATTGGGACAAAAAATTAACATTTGAACCATTTGAATCAAATTTTAAAATTTTAATAAGTTTTTAAATTTTTTATTAATTTTACAAATTTTTAATTGTTTATTTAATTATTTTTGGGTTGACAATTAAATCGGGAACCCATTCTTATAACATTGTTAACAACATCAAATAATAAAAAGAATCCACTAGTCAGAGCTCCACCAACATTGCAAAAGAGAAAAGAGTGAAACCCATGACAGCTAGATCCAAAATTACCTCAAGACGTGGACCATGTGGAAGACTCCTAAGAGATAAGTGGCTTATGAAGAAAAGGTATCAATCAGGCGCAAAAGCAAGGGGCAGACTCCCCCCTTAAAAAAGATAATTATTTTTTGTATCCTCATTTTTATAAAATTATAAGTTAATACATAATAAAATTATAGTTTACCCCCCAAATTTTTTTTTTGATTTAGTCTTAAAATTATAAATATATAAGCCATACAATGATGAATTTATATATTAGCTCTTATGAAAAATATATAGCTTAGTCCTGGCCTCTTCAAAAAAATTCTATTTTCACTCTTAGTAGTAATACGTGGTGGTAGCGTTGTCAAGCAAGATCCCTGCACATTGATCAAGATTGGAAACAGAAAGATTATGAGATTGTCGGTTCCAACAATATCGTTGCTTGAAAGGAAAAATGGAATGTTGTGGTGTGTGACTGTGATGCGAGTCTTTTCCTATTTGAGTTGGAGGAAAATTTAAGAGAATGTGATGAGAGAACTAGAATTCAGTCTTTTTACTTTTCAGATTTCAAAATTTAAGTTTAATGGTTAATATTATTAAAATTATTTTAATAAATTAAAATTCATTACAACATTATTTTTTAGTTGCATAGCTACGAATTGAGTATTTTTTAATGATATCAACAATTAAATCTAAATTTTGAAATCTAAAAAGTAAAAAAAAAAAATTTCTAAAAATAAAAATACAAAAATTAAATTTTAAATTTTTGAAGAGTATAAAAATGAATGACATATTTAGCCCTAGATGATGTTGATGAAAATAACAACATTAAGCCACACATGAAACAAGTCAAGTAAAAACGCCATCATGTGACAACTTAAGACACCTAGACCGTAGCACTCACATGCTCAAACATGTCAACCTCCATGAAACTTTTATGATCATAAATAGTGGTGTTGAAACTTATGTTAAAATGATTTAACCGATCGGATCAATTTAATTTAGTTAATTGGTCGATGGTAGAATTTAATTTGGTCAGAAGTTGATTAATGGTTTTTTGGAATTTCGGTTATCTGTTAATTCGGTTTGAAATCAGGTATTAACTGAGTTAATCGAATTAACCGAACTTAATAATTAATATTATGTGTTAATTTCAAGACTTATGTAGCATTTTTAATTAAGTAGTGTTTTAAGACATAAAATTTCGGTTAACTTTCAAGACAAAAACATATTTTTCGGTTAATTTCAATATATAATTTTATATGTTGTATACTTGTTTTAACCAAAAGACAAAAACATATAAATTTCGGTTAATTCGTTGGTTAACCGAATTAACCGAAATATTTTGATTTGATTATTTTTTTTTGAAAAAATTTCGGTTTGGTTAGCAGTTAAAGGATTATACAATTCGGTTAATTCTAATTCGATTCGGTTCGGTTAATAACCAAATCGACTGTTTGAACACCCCTAATTATAAATTATGTCACCTATTTTGATAAAAAAATTTTAAAATTCTCTCATCCTTTTTAATTTTTATATTAAATAAATTTATCTTGCTTAAAAAAATCAGAATAATTTAATTTCTTTCAATACCAAAATTGAGCAACTAAGGTGTTCACTTCTTCTGGTCAATTTATCCTACTTTTAAATGGTGTAATTAGGGGTGAGCAAAACTCGATTCAACTCGAAAAACCAAAAAAAATTCGAATTTCGAGCTAAACGAATCGAGTTATTCTAGTTAATTGAGTTATTCGAATCAACTCGAATTTTTTTTTCAAATTTCGAGTTCGAATCGAGTTGAGTTTTCGAATTTGAATAACTCGAATAATTCGAATAATTCGAATATCAAACTATAATATTTTACATTTTTACCTTAAACTCCCAAACCTTTTTACTTTTCCCTCAAAACTTTTACTCCTTCCCACTTTCCCCCCAAAACTTTTACTCCTCTCCCCTCCCAACCCCCCAATCTACCAAAAATCCATTTCCCACCAAAATTTTACTTTCCCATTTATTTTTTCTCAAAATTTTACTCCCCAAAACCCTCAAAACCTTTTATTTTCCCCCAAAATTTTTACTCCCTCCCACTTTTCCCCTAAAACTTTTATTCTCTTGCCATCCCACCTCTCATCTACCCCAAACCCTCCCCCTCTAATTTTTTTTTTAATATTTTCCCTCCAAAATTTTACTTCCCCCTATTTACTTTCCCTCAAACTTTTGTTCCCCAAAACTTTTTCTTTTCCCCCTAAACTTTTACTTCTCACCCTTTACTCTCAAATAAAAAATTAAAATTATCCAAAAAAAATCACTAAACATAAATAGTAATAATTTTATTTATATCTACTATTTATATTATTAAATTAAATTTCACATTTTATATTATTTATATTATTGAATTTTTAGTCATATTGAATAATTATATTAAAATTGAATTATTAATTATGCCATAAAATATTCGTGTTAAAATTTTATATTGGTATCAATTTCACATTTTATTTTTAAAATAACTTTTATTAGAAAATCATATTTTTACATTTAATATATTTTTAATTCCAAAATATATAGTGACAAGAATATGAAGATAATTGAAACAACTAAGCAAGCAAAGAAGCTAACCAAGATATAAAAAATTAATAAATAAATTATGAGGTGATGAAAGTTAATAAAAAAATTGATTAAGGTGAACAAATTTTATTATGATAAGTGACAGTGGTTACAAGGACCCAAAATTATTTTTTAAAATTTAACTCAAACAAATATATTCGATTCGATTCGATTCGATTCGAATTCCATCTCACTCGACTCGATTCGAGAAAACTTCAAATAAAGTTAGGATGATAAAATGAAATTCGAAAACTCGATTAACTCGAAAATTTTCGATTCGATTCGATTCAATCGAATGCTCACCCCTAGGTGTAATAGCCCTCAATCTTTACGCATTCTATCAACTTGATTTCAGTTCTAAAATATTCAATAAGATTAGTGTAAATACCCGGTTTTGCCCGGGTCTAAAAGCCCCGAATTACAAGCAGACCTGTATGGCCTAATTAATAAGACAAAAATACATGGCCCAATAATGACCCAAATACAGTGGCCCAAAACAAAGGAAGAAAACTTAGGGTTTCTATGGAGTTCATCAGCGCCGTAGCCTGTTCGCGCCGCAGCCAAGAGCCGAATCTTCACCTGCAAGGAACAAACGCAAGAAAGGAAACAAAATCAAATATTTGTAAAATCAAATCAATATGAGCAGATTTTATTTCTTTATATTTTTCTCATTATGGCTATAAGATAGCCATTGGTACACTGTAATCGGGATTCCGAATCCAGAAATCAATAAGAGAAAAAGCACGTATTTTTCACAGCAAAGATAGAACTCAAACAGAGAATCAACCGGAAACGAAGGTTGATATATTTTTCTTAGTTTCGTTTCATATTATATTTTCTTTTCATTTTTTTTATTGTTTTACCGAAACAAAAATAAAATAAAGGAAAAACTCTTATTTTTGTTCGCTTTTGAAACGCCGTTGGGGCGGCCGAGGCTCGTCTCCGAGGATAGACGACCGGAAGTCGAGGGGTTTCAAGGGATCTTGAAGTGTTTTTGACGTTTTTGGAAGGAGTTGAGCCCAGATTTGGGCTTAGAAAGGCCAAAGGAGCCGAATAGGGGATTTTCCCCTTTTTCTGGCCACTGCAGACGATGGCGCCGGCGCCAAAGATTGGCGGCCGGCGCGATGGCCGACGATCGGCCCATGCCGGACTTAAGCTGGACGACTGAAGAGGGGGGAGAGTTTTTTGAAAGTTTTTTTTGTTTTTTTTTCAAAAAGAATGAAAAATGAAAAATTTTGAATTATTTTTGGCTTAAATAGCCTTTTGGAAACGACGTCGTTTCGTTAGGCCTCCCTAGGTGCTAAAACGACGTCGTTTTGGAGAGGCAGACCCGAATCCGACCCGACTCGGCCTAGGATCCGCGTGTTTTTGAGCGGAGGGGTAAATTGCGCTTTTAGCCCCTCTGCCTTTTAATATTTTTGCAATTAAGTTTATTTTGTTTTTTTTTAAATTCGCCTTTAATTTATTTTAAAATTCAATTTGGTCCGTATCGAACGACGTCGTTTAGAGGGAAAGAGAAAATTTCCCTTCCAGTCCCTCCATGATTATACTCGCGTTCAATACAGTCCTTTGGGCTTTATTTATTTATGATTTACTTTTATTTTTTATTTGCAGTTCAATTTAGTCTTTTTTATATTTTTCTTAAAATTAGTTAATTTTAATAATGTAATTATTATTTTATAATTTTCATATGTAATTATTATTATTTTATCTATATATATATGTATATTTATTTTTATGTACGTATTTATATTTTTTTTCAAACTAATATTTTTCGTATATTTATATATATACACATTTTTTATTTAATTAGTTTTGATAATGTAGATATTATTTAATTATTTTAAACCTATATATATATTTTTATATGTACATGTATGCATTTTTTATGAATATTCTTTTATATTTATATATATATATGCGTATATATCTATGTTTTTTATTTATTTTCAAAAAAATGTTTAACTACCTATTTATATTTTTAACACATATTTTATAATTTATGTATATATGTATATTTATATACTTTTCTTTATTTTCATAAATGCATTATATATTTATATAAGTTTTATAATTCAAAATTTTATATGTAAATCATGTGTTTGTTTTTTTCTTCATAATTTCAATGTATATGTTATGTATCTATTATTCTTTATATTTTTGTTTATTTCAATCATTTGTTTATCAATTTATGTTTTATATTTTTTATTTTGCTCATTTATTTGATATTTTGCATGTCATTATTATTGATTTATTTATTTATTCATATTATTTCTATACAATTGTTATATTCATTGTTGATATTTGTTTAAGAGGCATCTATTCATACATTCAGCATAACATTACGTCATCTTTTTACTCAAATTTAAAAATAGAATTTTTCAAAATAGAGATAATACTCGTATTTAGGATTTTCGAGAAGATTGAGCCCTAACGTATTGGGTTCCGATTTTCTTCGTTAAATCTAACAATCGAGAATTGCTCTTTAATCAAACAAAATAAAACTTGTCATCGGGAATTCAATATGTTGTGTCCTAACGTATTGGATGTGATACGTTGATTTCTCGAGACAATGATTTTAAAAAAAAATAAAGGAAATATTGAATGTTTGGGATTTTAAGAAATTGTGCCCTAACGTATTGGGCTGCGATTTCTTCATATATTTTAAACAATTAGATATTTTCTTAAATTTTATTACACGAGTTTTTTGGACTAACTCATCTTGAAGAGAATAAAGTGTTGTGCCCTAACGCATTGGGTGTGATATTTTTCTTTCAAAATGAGAAAGTCTTAATAAATAATTTAATTTAATTAAGGATCGCATTTTTTTTAACTCTCGACTTTAAGACATTAATTAATCAATTTGGTACCAATTTTTGGGCGATACGAGGGTGCTAATCCTTCCTCGTACGTAACTGACTCCCGAATCCGTTTTTCTAAAACTCGTAGACCAAACTATTTTTTAGGTGATCCAATCACACCTCAATAAAAGATTGGTGGCGACTCCCAATTTTCATTTTTTGAAGGTCGATAGCCAAAATTTTTGTTTTTAAAAAAATGGTTTCGACAGCTTGGCGACTCCACTGGGGACTTTTTTTAAAAAAATAAGAGAGTCGAGCCACAAAGTTGATTAATTTTTGTCTTATGGTCGAGAAAATATTTTTTTTTTAAAATCATAAGATCTTTTTTGCATTCATTGTTTTCTTGCTTAATTGATCTTTGCATTATACATTACATGAGTTAAATGATTTTACCCTTTTAAATGGGAGTGAGATCCTATTCCTTCGTGAGGTTTTCACCTCCGTATAGGATAGTGGATCGCTTTCAGAATACATCGGTACCTATGCCTTCGTGAGATTATCATCTCCGTATAGTCATAGGGAAAATGTGTTCCCCTGAACCGAACTTGATCTATATGAGCCTATAATGGGTGAAGATCGAGGAATCTGCTAGTTCGGGTACCTTTGCCCTAGAAGCCGAACCTCAAATAGTGAACCTTAGGAATCCACCCTAGGTAAAGCTACACTAAACCCTAGTAGATACCTGAATAGGTGTTTTCACTATTTCTTAATTATATTCTATGGTTTTATATGATACTGACTTTTTGTGTTTTATTTTGATTGCATGACATGGCATTTCATTTCATCATAAAAGGCGTCGGTTCATATTCAGTTGCTAGATAGAAAGCTTATCATGGAAAAAGGGTTTCTTGATAAAATGGAGGATAATGCGGCTGTCCGAACTTGGTCTGAAACAACGCAGCTAGAGAAAGGCGATAGCTTGGCCGATGGATATGTATCGAAATTGTGGGACTTTACTCGCATTAGTGTAACTCAAAATAGTTTGCAAGAGTTGAAGGAAATCTGGGATCAGTGGAATGACGAAGTTAGACAGCTATTTTATGATAATTATTGGGATTTGCCTTATTTTCTTGACGTGAAGGTAGACAAGCGTTTGTTCCGAGCCTTTGCCCAGTTTTGGAATCCTGCTTACACTTGCTTCACATTTGGAAAGGTCGATTTGGTGCCTACAATAGAAGAATATGTGGCTTTACTCCGATGTTCAAAGTTTCAAGTGGACAGGGTCTACTCGAGAGCGATAAATGTGCCAACATTTTCGAAGAAGCTGATGAGTATAACAGGGATGAGTGAGCAGTGGATTGCTGCACGGATTAAGTAACAGGGGGATAGTAAGTGCGTTCCTTGGAGGAGTTTGAAAGATGCAATTTTAACGCACCCAGGCGTGAGGAAGAGGTTATATGTCTTTGCGCTAAGTATATATGGCTTGGTTGTTTTCCCCAAAGCCTTGGGGCATGTTGATGAAGCAGTCACCGGCTTATTCGACCGGCTTGATAAGATGGTTACACCAATTCTGGCGATTTTGGCAGAAACTTTCAGGTCATTGAGTGCATGCCGAAAAGCGGGAGAGGGAAGATTCATTGGGTGTGCACAGCTTCTACTCGCATGGTTTCACAGTCACTTTTGGAAGGTGGATAAGGTTTCACATCGGGTTTTCTCTAAAAATTATTCACCACTAAAGGAGATAGTAGCTACGCCGAGAAGAGACGACATTTCGGAGGAGAAGTGGATGGCAATCCTTCAAAATCTTCAGGAGGAGGACGTTGAGTGGAGAGCTCATTGGTTTCTTCCAGATGAGATCTTGTATAGGTGTGGTAATTTTGATTGGGTTCCTTTGCTTGGTATTTGGGGAGCTGTTGGATATGCCCCATTATTGGTGCTAAGGCAATATAAGTCAAGACAATTTATACCTGCGACCCAAGGATAGCTGATTGTGAATTTTCGTACAGGGATGATGGTTATAGAAAGAAGATTCAAGAGATGTCTAGTGCGTGGAAACAGACTCGCCGAATGAAGAGGTTAGCTGTGGGTCCGATGACAACTCCTGAGTATCATGAATGGTGGATTAGGAGGATTAACGATAATACACCTAAGTTAAATCAGGAAAACAACCAGTCAATAGAGGAATCTTTACGAGTCATCCCTTTTGAGTTGGAAATTATAAGACAGGATTTTGAAAGAAGAAATGTAGATTTAGAAAAGAATATAGAACAGATGGAGGAGGAAAAGATAAACTTGAGATTAGACATAGATGTTCAGAAGCTCGAAACTGAGAAATTAAGGAAAGAGAAAAACAAGGCTGATGAGGAGTTAGGTAGTCTGAAGACGGATTATAAAAAGTTGCGTCTGTCAATGAGAGCTGTCGGGCTAGGAAAAAGTTTAGAACAATGGCGGGAAGAAATTCGAGAAGAAAAGGACAAATCCGGAGATGGGAACGAAAATTCCAAGAGATGCAAATGTGAAATGAGGCTTTAGAAAGGAGTTTGTCAGATAGCCAAAAAGAAAAAGGTGAATTAAAGGATAGGGTGACCGAGTTGGAAAGATCTCTTCATCAGTATCGAAATCAAAATTCCGCAATAGAGTTGAAAGCAAGCTTGAGCAAGATTGAAGAAATGAAGAAAAGAATCGAAGAGTTAGAAACGGCACTGCAAAATTGTGAAATCCGGATCAAGCACTTGGAAGCAAATGAAATCTGTAATAATGAACAGCTACACTATTTTCAGAACCAAGTTAGGAGCAGAGATCATATTATGGAGGAAGCTATGGTCCAGATCCGAGAAGTAGCTGATCACGTACAAACTTTGGCAGTACAGGCAGACATGATGAGTGTGAAGTATGAATTAGAATCAGATCGGGGACAAGAGTTAGCTGTGTTACTTAGGAAGATTAGAATGCTGAGTAATAGGGAAAAGCTTTATTTGTAATTCACTTTATGTAAAGAAATTTGCTTTCTAGTAAAGTTTTCTTAAATGGAATTGAATCAAAACTGATGCCTTTTTGCATTTATTTCATGCATTGCATTTGCTTCATATGCATTAAAAAAATATACTAAAAGATTCTAATTAATTCCTCAGATAATCTAGAAACCAACCAACCTACTAAACACCGCTACGGTACTCGATCGAAAACTAAAGACATGGACCAAATGCTAGAACAGTTCCAAAAGGAAATGCAAGATCAGCTTCAACAACAAATGAATGAGCAGCTTGAGAAGATTCAACAAAAAATGATAGATAAAATAATGGAATCTCAGGGGAATATGATGGCTAAGTTAACTCAGTTGTTGACTGGAGGAGTTGATAAAGGGAAAAGCTCTGTGCTTAATGTTGAGGAAGGAGACAGTGAGGGACCTGTCTATCCTCCAGGCTTTACCCCTCAGCAAGTTGAGGTATATCTGCATAAATCCTCTGTCACCATTAAGCCTTAGCAATTTCAGGCCGGCATGGCAACGCCAAGGAATTTTCAGGCTGGATCAGGCTCTAACCCTAGAGACAACCTTGTTAATCCTGCTGTCCCTGATTTCGATAAAATAGCTGAAAAGGAGAAAATGAATGATGAATTGCCAAAACAGCTAGAGGAAAAGTACAAGTGGCTGGAAGAGAAATTTAGAGCGATGGAATGTGCCGAGAGCTACTATGGGATGGATGCTAAAGAATTAAGCTTGGTTCTGGATTTAGTACTCCCTTACAAGTTCAAAATGTCAGAGTTTGAGAAGTACAACGGAACTAGTAGCCCCGAAGCTCATATTACCATGTTTTGTAGGCGAATGACTAAGCATGTTAATAACGACCCACTGCTGATACATTGCTTTCAGGACAGCCTCACAAGGGCAGCGTCCAAGCGGTACAATCAATTGAGCCGTACCAAGATTAATTCGTGGAGAGATTTAGCACAGGCATTCATAAAACAATACAGTCATGTGACTAGCATGGTACCTGATAGAATCACTCTACAAAATATGGAGAAGAAACCCGGTGAGAGTTTTAGGCAATATGCACAGAGGTGTAGGGAGGTTGCTGTCCAAGTTCAGTCGTCTCTTCTAGAATGAGTGATGACAATGCTTTTTTGTTAACACATTAAACCCCATTTATTACTCACATTTTGGGAAGTGCTACTAAAAGCTTTTCTGACATAATTATGAATGGTGAAATGATAGAAAATGCTATCAGAACCGAGAAGATAGATGCGGGAGAAAGTAGTAGAAGGTCAGCCTCGAAGAAAAAGGAAAACGAGGTCAATAATGCCAGTTATTCAAAGACGATTATGGTGAATCGGCCGAGAAAGGTGGCTGTTGACAAACAAAGAGCCGACACATGGCAAAACAAGGAAAAGCCCCAGTTTACGCCCATTCCAATGTCGTATAAGGAGTTGTATCAAACGTTATTCAATGCACACGTAGTTTCTCCCTTTTATTTAGAACCTCTATAGCCTCTGTACCCCAAGTGGTACGATGCAAACGCGCAATGCGATTATCCTGCGAGAATCATGTGGCATTCCATAGAACATTGTACGGCGTTCAAAAAGCTGGTTGAAAGACTCATAAGCATGGGCGTTGTTAAATTGGATGATTCGCATAAGACAGAGAATCCGTTACCTGATCATAATGGAGTGAACATGATAGGTGGGAGCATGGATAGAAGAATCAAGGGAGATATTGCAGAAGTGAAAATTCCTTTGAGAGGGGTCTGGAGGAAGATGGTAGAAAGGGGATTATTTGTTTCAAAGAGAGTCTTTGAAGGGGTGGAAAACTACTGTGAGTTCCATCATGAGGAGGGACATGAGATTCAAGAATGTACAAAATTCAGAGCCTTGGTTCAAGGCATGATGGATAACAAGGAAATGGAGTTTTACGAAGAAGTTAAGGAAAAAGAGAGTATCTGCACATCCGAATCCATGAAGGTTCCAAGAGTAGTGCAGTCGGTGGTCATCATTTCGCGACCAAAGAATAATGAAGCGAGAACGCCAGTAATGCCAAAAATCATAATAAAGAAACCTGTAACCTTTTCTTACAAGGATAGTAAGAGAGTTTCGTGGAACTATGAGTGCAATACAGCTGTCCTTGGAAAGAAGACTGCAAAGGACCAAGGTGTGAGTGCCGATCCAGAACCTGTGAAAGGAAAGGGCATAGCAATGGAACAAAAAGGAAAGTAGCTGAGCCTGTGCCATCTATCAATGAGCCAGTGAAGGAGGAAGAAGCTGTGGAATTCCTCAAATTTTTGAAGCATAGTGAGTATAATGTGGTCGAACAGTTGCATAAACAACCGGCTCGCACATCCATACTAGCCTTGCTCTTAAATTTCGAAGTACACCGTAGTGCGTTGATGAAGGTGTTGAACGAAACCTATGTAGCCAATGATATCTCTGCCAATAAATTGGATCGGTTGGTCAATAATATCAGGCTGATAACTTCATATTCTTGAACGATGATGAGATACCACCTGGGGGCACGGGATCTACTAAAGCTTTGCATATCACTACACGATACAAGGGGTATACATTGCCAGGAGTGTTGATTGACAATGGATCAACTTTGAATGTGTTGTCATTATCCACACTTAACAGACTTCCCATAGACAGCTCGCACATGAAAACATGCCAAAATATAGTGAGGGCATGTGACGATATAGAAAGGAAGGTCATGGGACGAATTGAGATACCCCTATTGATCGGCCCAATAGTTTACGAGGTGGATTTTCTTGTGATGGATATCAAACCCTCCTACAATTTCTTACAAGGGAGACCATGGATACATTCGACGGGGGCCGTACCTTCATCGTTACATCAGAAATTAAAGTTGGTGTCAGAAGGTAGGTTGGTGACGATAAACGCCGAAGAGGATATTATAGCGGCCGTATCTAATGAGGAGTCGTATGTGGAAACCAATGATGAGGCGGTGGAATGCTCTTTTTGATCTCTGGAATTTGTAAATGCAATATTTATTCCTGAAGGGAGTAAAATTTTGGTGCCTAAAATATCCAAAACAACAGAGATGGGTTTGCAATTGTTGTTGGGGAAAGGAGCTTTACCCAGAAGAGGATTAGGGAAATACCTTCAAGGGAAAATTGGGGTTCCAGCGCTAAAAGAAAAACAAGACAACTTTGGCTTAGGGTACAAGCCAGATAGAGGACAGAGAAGGAAAGAGCTGGAAAGAAGGCAGGAAAGAAGAAGGGCGCGTTTAAATGGAGAGGAAATCAAATGGGAGCTAATGACAATTCCCCACAAAACCAAAACCTTCGTGTCTGGGGGTATTATTCACTTTGGGAGAAGGATATCAACTGAGGAAAGCATCGAGGAGACACTGGAAAATGTGTACATCAATGCCATTTGTGAGGGTACAAAGGAAGAAGGAAGTTTGTCAGACATTTGTCCTTATGAGCCCGGGAGTGTTCTAGATAATTGGACTGCGAAAGAAATACCTGAAGTCTTTAGAATTATCTCAGAGTAATATTCAGAACAAACTTGTTGTTTTAGCCTAGAAATAATAAGAACTCTTTTGTGAAAAAGGCTTATGTTCAAGCATCGTTAATTTAATAAAACACATCTTTGCAATTCTTCGAGCAAATATTCTTTCCATACGAGTAAATATTATATAATTATTCTTTCATTTATAATCATATTGCACAAATAATTGTACATAAATTCATACATTCTTTTGTAACCATATTAGGTCCTTGTATATCAACGACGTGAATGACGCCGCTGCAAACTCAGAGTCTCCTTTTGAACAAAACATGTGTTTAGAGGGATCAATGACTTTGAAGGTGACGTAGATTGTGGTTTATCCTTGGACTTGTTAAAGATGGTAGAATAGGAGGAAAAACAAATTCTACCTCACAAGGAAACAGTAGAAATTGTGAGCCTGGAAGAAGGAAAGGAGGTGAAAATTGGAACTAAAATCTCCCCAAAGACAAGACGAGACCTCATTGAATTACTCCAAGAATTCAAAGATGTCTTCGCATGGTCTTATCAGGATATGCCCGGATTGAGCACTGACATTGTGGTACATTGCTTGCCCATAAGGGAGGATTGCAAGACAGTTCAGCAAAAGCTCAGAAGGATGAGGCCTGATATTGTGCTTAAAATAAAAGAGGAAGTCAAGAAGCAGTTTGATGCTGGGTTTTTACAGGAGGTCAAATATTCTGAATGGGTAGCCAACATCGTTCCAATCCTTAAAAAGATGGAAAAGTATGAATGTGCGTGGATTACAGAGATTTGAACAGGGCTATCCCAAATGACAACTTCCCATTACCGCATATTGACACGTTGGTAGACAATACGACAGGATATTCACTGTTTTCTTTCATGGACAGTTTCTCAGGATATACTCAGATAAAGATGCATCTTAAAGATATGGGAAAGACCACGTTCATTATTTTGTGGGGAACATTCTGTTATAAAGTGATGCCCTTTGGGTTAAAGAATGCGGGAGCAACATATCAAAGAGCCATGGTAGCCTTGTTCCATGACATGATGCACAAGGAGATTGAGGTTTATGTTGATGATATGATTGCCAAATCCAGAACAGAGGAGAAACATGTGCAGGTCCTGAGGAAGTTGTTTCTAAGACTAAGAAAATTTCAGCTCAAATTCAATCCAAGAAAATGCACTTTTGGAGCCAGATCAAGAAAGTTGTTGGGCTTCGTAGTCAGTGAGAAAGGAATCGAGATTGACCCAGACAAAGTTAGAGCAATACGGGATTTACCGCCACCACGTACTCAGAAAGAGGTTCGAGGTTTTTTAGGATGTCTGAATTATATTGCTCGGTTCATTTCACAGTTGACCTAGAAAGTGATCCCATATTTCGTCTTCTGAAGAAACATAATCCAGGTGTTTGGAATGAAGAATGCCAGGAAGCTTTTGAAAAGATAAAGCAATACTTATCCAATACTCCAGTGCTGTCACCGCCTAGCCCAGATAGACCATTAATTTTGTATTTAACGGTGTTTGAAAATTCAATGGGATGTGTGTTGGGTCAACATGATGCGACTGGAAAGAAAGAAAATGTGCTATACTATCTCAGTAAGAAATTCACTGATTGTGAAATGAGATATTCGTCTATAGAAAAATTATGTTGTGCCTTGATTTGGACGACAAAGAGATTGAGGCAATACTTGCTTTATCATACGACTTGGCTGATTTCAAAATTAGACTCTTTAAAGTATATGATGGAGTCAACGGCGTTGAATGGAAGAATGGCTAGATGACAAATCTTGCTCTCCGAGTTCGATATAGTATATGTAAGTCAGAAGGCCATAAAAGGGAGTGCGATAGCATATTTCTTTTCTAGCAGAGCTTTAGAAGATTATGAACCTCTGGACTTTGATTTCCCGAATGAAGACTTGACATATGTGGCAAATGCTGAAGAGAATCCCCAAGAAAATCATTCTTGGAGATTAAACTTTGATGGAGCTTCGAATGCGTTAAGCAATAGGATTGGGGCAGTCCTGGTATCTCCAAATGGAGATTATCATCCTTTCACCAGCAAATTGGAATTTGATTGTACTAATAACATGGCTGAGTACGAAGCTTGCATCATAGGTATCTGGGCAGCCATAGAGCGGAAAATTAAGACACTAGAAGTATACGGAGATTCAGCGTTGGTAATATACCAACTAAGAGGGGAATGAGAGACAAGAGACCCTATGTTGATCTGTTATCGGAGATTGGTTCTGGATTTGATTGAAGAGTTTGACAACATTACTTTTCACTATCTCCCATGGGAAGAAAATCAGATGGCTGATGCTCTTGCTACTTTAGCCTCCATGATTGAAGTGAATAAATTAGAGGATATGAAGCCCATTCAAATTAGTATTTATGAAATCCCAGCTCACTGCTACAGTATCGAAGAAGTGGCGAATGATAATCACCTCTGGTACCAAGATATATTGCTATATGTGAAGAATCGCGAATATCCTGATCAGGCAACGGAAAATGATAAGAGGACATTGAGGAGGTTAGCTATTGACTATGTCCTAGATGGAGAGATTCTATATAAAAAGGGAAAGGATCGAGTACTGTTGAGATGCGTAGATGCTGTAGAGGCTAAGGAAATTTTAGAAGAAGTCCATGAGGGGGTTTGTGGAACGCACGTCAACGGATTCACCATGGCTAGGCAGATCATGAGATTTGGATATTACTGGTTCACCATGGAAAGAGATTGCATCCATCATGCCAAGAAATGCCATAAATGCAAAATTTATGGGGATAAAATGCATGCGCCTCCTTCACCTCTTCATGTTATGACTTCTCCATGGCCTTTCTCTATATGAGGTATGGACGTCATTAGACTAATATCACCGAAGGCTTCTAATGGACATCGTTTCATTTTTGTGGTTATTGACTATTTCAATAAGTGGGTAGAAGCAGCCTCATATGCTAACGTCACAAAGTCAGCAATCAGTAAGTTTTTGAAGAAAGAGATCATATGTCGATATGAAATACCTGAAAGAATCATATCTGATAATGCTATTGAATCAATAATGAAGACAATAGCGGAGGTCTACGATCGAAAGATAGACACCATAATTCATCGCCATACCGACCAAAAATGAATGGTGCAGTGGAGGCAGCCAACAAAAATATTAAGAACATTGTGGCGAAAATGGCTAAAACTTACAATGATTGGCATGAGAAGTTACTATTCTCTCTTCTTGCTTACCGAACATCTATCAGGACTTCTACTGGAGCAATAACTTTTTCTTTGGTTTATGGTATGGAAGCAGTCCTACCTATTGAAGTCGAAATTCCTTCTCTCCGAATATTGGCTAAATTAAAATTGGATGAGGTCGAATGGCTCCAATCTCGGTATGATCAATTGAACCTGATAGAAGAGAAAAGACTGAAAGCTATTTGTCATGGTCAAATGTATCAAAAGCGAATGATACGAGCTTATAACAAAAAGGTTCGTCCCAGAGAATTTTATGAGGGGGACTTGGTGTTGAAAAAGATCCTCCCTTTACAAAAGGATTTCAGAGGGAAATGGATGCCAAACTGGGAAGAACCTTATGTTGTAAAAAAGGCTTTTTCTGGAGGTGCTTTGATTTTGGGTGAAATGGATGGTAAAAACTTGCCGAATCCTATAAATCCAGATTCAGTCAAGAAATATTTCACTTGAAGAAAAAGAAGGAATCAAAGTGAAAACCCACAAAAGGTGCTTTGAATTAAAAAAAAATGGAGAGGCCAAGATGAAAACCCGCAAAGGGCGCCTTGAGACCAAAGGGGATTTGAGTTGAAAACCCAAAAAGGGCAGCTCAAACATTGATCAGATTGGGGCATCTGGTGATCTTGCTATACCTAAATCAACAGGGAAAGAGTATGCGACATCTTAGGGCATCAACAAAGTACTGTAGATCTTCTAAACACATGTTAAATTCAAAATGGTCCTTAGTTTGTACGGAGAAGTTTAAGCTGTGATATCCAAGGCACCTAGCCTTCATATTACTTGTACCGAATTTGTTTTTCTTGTAATACTTCATTATTTGTTGTTCTTGAATATCTTTTTCTTTTCAAGATGCGAGCATGTTGCGTTAGAATAATGATTAATGGACTAATAAACTTTCACAAAGGAAGTTTTGAATATTACTCTGGAAGATTCTAAATAATACAATAACCTGAAATAGGACTATTGTTTAGAACACGTCAAGTTTAAAACTTTGTCGAGATATCTTGTTGGTGACAAAGTTTTAATCACCAAGGGATAAGAAGAAGTTCCATTTAAAAAAGAAAATTTTTCGTTTATGCAAGAGAATTGGGTATGACACCCTGGGAATAGTGTAAAAGACCAAAAGAAATTTCGCATGCTGTATCCTTGAATTGTGATAGTAGAGGATTGAGAAAAGGACAAATCTTTTTACCCTTGAGTTACAATGAAAGAAAAATGGTACCAATTTTGTATCCCAGTGGATTGAACCTCGAGGTTTACAGTGGGGGCAATATGACTAAGTGTTTCTTTGAAAACACCAGCTGGGCAAGAAGGCATGGTAGCACAACAGTGATAAAGCCTTAATAAAATTCAAAAAATGATAACCTAAGTGATAAAGAAGGAACATTCTCACAAAAAAAATTAACATTCTACACTCATGCAAACACCATTCACACATGTCTGGTTAAGAGCATTTGATGCATTTTGATCATGCCATCCTCATCTTAGGCATAATTGGGTTCATCATAATAGTCAAGTTTCACAGATAACAGACCCTGTCTTCCTATATTGGTAGGAAGTGGATCGAAGATGCAGATCTTGTCTTCCCATACTAGTGGCGAAGTATATCAAAAAAAGCAGATCTTGTCTTCATGTATTGGCGTGAAGTAGATCGAAGATAGCAGATCCTGTCTTCCTATATCGGTAGCGAAGTGGATCGAAGATGTAGATCTTGTCTTTCCATACTGGTGGCGAAGTAGATCGAAAAAAATAGATCTTGGCTTCATGTATTAGCGTGAAGTAGATCAAAGATAGCAGATCATGTCTTCCTATATTGGTAGCGAAGTGGATCGAAGATGCAGATCTTATCTTCCCATATTGGTGGCGAAGTAGATCAAAGAAAGCAGATCTTGTCTTCATGTATTGGCGTGAAGTAGATTGAAGATAACACATCTTGTCTTCCTATATTGGTAGCGAAGTGGATCGAAAATGCAGATCTTGTCTTCCCATACTGGTGGCGAAGTAGATCAAAGAAAGCAGATCTTGTCTTCATGTATTGGCGTGAAGTAGATCGAAAATAGCAGATCCCGTCTTCCTATATCGGCAGCGAAGTGGATCGAAGATGTAGATCTTGTCTTCCCATACTGGTGGCAAAGTAGATCGGAAAAAACAGATCTTGGCTTCATGTATTGGCGTGAAGTAGATCGAAGATAGCAGATCCTGTCTTCCTATATTGGTAGCGAAGTGGATCAAAGATGCAGATCTTGTCTTCCCATATTGGTGGCGAAGTAGATCGAAAAAAGCAGATCTTATCTTCATGTATTGGCGTGAAGTAGATCGAAGATCATGTCTTCCTACATTGGTAGCGAAGTGGATCGAAGATGCAGATCTTGTCTTCCCATATTGGTGGCGAAGTAGATCGAAGAAAGCAGATCTTGTCTTCATGTATTGGCATGAAGTGGATCGAAAATAGCAGATCCTGTCTTCTTATATTGGCAGTGAGGCAGACTGAGGAAGAAAGTCTTATCCCCCTGAAGTTGCAGTGGGGCAAATTAAATAAACAAATCCTATCTTCCTAAAGTTGTAGTGGAGTGGATTAGAATGATGGATCTTGTCCCTCCAAAATTACAGTGGAACAGATCGCGTCAAATTCATCTTTAGGTTACAACAAGTTGAAGCTATAAGTCTTATCTCCCTGAAGTTGCAGTGGAGAAGATAAAAGATAGCAAATCTTGTTCTCTTGAGAAACTACGATGTACAAATTCTATCTCTCTGGCATTGTAGTGGAGTAGATTGAAGCACTAGTCCCTACACCTCTGAAGATGCAGTAGGAAGGAATGAGGCTACTTGAAGAAGAAGAGTTCCAAGGTCCAGCACGACCGGGCAAAATTGGGCATTTTTAAAATCTTTACTCTGTTCCTGTTACACAATAACAAGCAAAGAGGGGCAGCTGTAAATACCCGATTTTGCCCAGGTTTAAAAGGCCCGAATTACAAGCAGGCCTGTATGGCCTAATTAATAAGACAAAAATACATGGCCCAATAATGACCCAAATACAGTGGCCCAAAACAAAAGAAGAAACCCTAGGGTTTCTATGGAGTTCATCAACAGAGTCTGCTTCAAGGCCAGCGACCAAGAGCCGAATCTTCACCTACAATGAACAAACACAAGAAAGGAAACAAAATCAAATATTTGTAAACTCAAATCAATATGATCAGATTTTATTTCTTTATATTTTTCTCATTATGGCTATAAGATAGCCGAATAGGGGATTTTCCCCTTTTTCCGGCCACCGCTGTCGAAACCATTTTTTTGAAAACAAAAATTTAGTTATCGACAAATAAAACTGGAGTCGCCATCGATCCGTGATTTAGGTGTGATCAGCCCACCTTAAAAAACAAATCTGGTCTACGAAATTTGAAAAAATGGGTTCGGGAGTCAGTTACTATCGAGGAAGGGTTAGCACCTTCGTAACGCCCAAAATTGGTACCGAATTTGATTATTTAATGTCTTGGTGTCGAAAATTAAAAAGATTTGGTTAAACTCAAATGTTGAAATCTGAAACGGATAATCAAATGTTCAAGTTAGATAAAGAAATCGAGACCCAATATGTTAGGGTACAATTTCGAAAAACTCCCAAACTTTGAATATCACTTTTTAATTTTTTTAAAGAAAATCTTCATTTCGAGGAAGCTATATGTCATGCCCAATGCGTTAAGACATAACATATTGAATTCTCGAAAATAATTTTTGTTTATAAATTTTAAATAACGAATATTCTCTGTTATTTGGAATTAACAAAGAAAATCGGAACCCAAAACGTTAGGGCTCAATTTTCCTCGAAAATCCCTAACTTTGAATATCGTTTTTTATTTTGAGAACCTTTGAATCATAAAAAATGATTTTAATGTTTTGACAAAATCAAAATGTATTTAAAAATGTGTTAAAAAACAATGCAATATGAAACAAATATTTTAATTTAAATTATACATGTATATGATATATATATAAATGATATATAAGTGAATTTTGAAAATGTGTCTATGGATATAAAATATAAAAGATGCATACGTATTATAAAATGTTGATGCATATATATATGAAAACAAAAATCATGAAAATAAAACAATAATAAAATATATTAAAATATATTCATGCATTTACACAAAAATATATAAGCATAATATATTGGTAAATAAAAGAAAATGGAAAATATATTTATAATAAGTTCGAATAGAGTATAAATATATATGTACATATTATAAAGAATGTATAAACATATATATAGATTATAAAATATGGACAATGTATAAATATTATAAAATATAAATGTATACACATACATATAAAAACTATGAAAATAAAATAATAAAATAAAATAAAATATGTATATGTATTTAAAACATTTAAAATATATACATATATATTATAAAACACATATGTGTGTATGTCTATAGGTATAATAATAATAATAATAATAATAATAATAATAATAATAATAATTAATAAAATGATGATTAAGGATTAAAAACAAATAAATGAATATTCAAGGGGAAATCTAAACAAAACAAAACACTAATGGATCAAATAGAACACGCAGTTAACAAGAGAGGACCAAAAGGGAAATTAATCCCTTCCTCTAAAACATCACAAGAAGAACACGGACTAAATTGAAACAATTATAAAACATGTGGCGAAATTTAGAAGAAATAAATAATTTAATTTAAAAGCATTGTAAAAGAAAAGGGACCAATTGCGCAAATGGCCCATTTTGAAGAAATGCGCGGATCCTCCCCCGGTCGGATTGGATCGCACACGGGCATGGTCAATACGACGCCGTTTTGGTCGCTGGAATCAAAGGCTCAAAACGGCGCCGTTTTGAGCCCTTATAAAACCTTTTTTTTGTTAAAATTTTCATTTTCTACTACTCTTCAAAAGCAAATCAACCCTAGCCTTCTCTGCTAGGGTTTCAAATCCTTTAGCCCGCCGCCGTCAGTCCTTCCACCACGGCTCCACGGCGATCGGTGGCCGGATACTCATCGAGTTGGGTTTTTTTGAACCCCGTTCGAGCAGATCTGAGTGCCAAGGTAAGCTTTCTTTCTTCTCTTCCTCTTTATTTCTGTTTTGCACACCCAAAAAAAACGCAAAAAAAAAACAGAGAAAACAAATTAAAAATGAAGAAAATCACCTTAAAAATCTGCTTTTTCTTTTCTTTTTCTTTTCTTTCTCTTTTTCCAAATCAAAATTTTGGTCCCTTTTACACTTTTTAGTCCTTCTTAAAACAGTTTAGCCCTGACCCCTTATACCGAAAACTCATTATAATATGAATACAAATCCTCTCCTGCTTGTTATCCTGTGGTTCGTAGAGGCAATAACCGCTAGCACACACGCACGAAGTGGCCCGATGTTTGCGGCGCTGCTGATGCAAGGGAGGCTAGGGTTTTTTCACATGTGCTGTTAAGGGCTACATCGTAGTTGGGCTAGGGTATGGGCCTGGTGTATTGGGCCAAGGGTATTTGGGCTAATGTAATTGGGTCTCGTAAATTAGGTTTTTAAATGGACTGGACACTTTTATTTATTTGGGCCCGGGCGAAAATTGGGTATTACAGTTGCCCCTCTTTGCTCGTTGTTGTATAACGGGAACAGAGCAAAGACTTTAAAACTGACCAATTTTGCCCAGTCATGCTAGACCTTGATGCTCTTTTTCTCCGAGTAGCCACACTCCAACCTACTGCATTTTCAGAGTTATAGGATCAAACGCTTCGATCCACTCCACTGCAACATCAGAGACATAGGATTTGTACTCTTCGGGGGAACATTTTCTATCTTCATTCAACTCCGCTGCAACTTCAGGGAGATAAGGCTTGTAGCTTCAACTTGTTCCACTGAGATTTGACATGACCTGCTCTTCTGCAATTCATAGAGATAAGATCTGTTTTTTTATCCACTCCACTGTAACTTCAAGAAGATAGGATTATTCTTCTGTCTGCTCCACTGCAACTTTAGGGAGATAAGATTCACCATATTCAGTCTGTTTAACTATAATGTCGGGGAAACAAGATCTGCCGTCGTGGCTTCAATCTGTTCCTACTACACCACCAAGAAAGTAAGATTCACCGTTGTGACCTCAATCTTTTTAACTGCAATGTTGGGAAAACCAGATCCGCCGTCGTAGCTTCAATCTGTTCCTACTACACCGCCAATGAAGTAAGATCCGCCGTTGTAGCTTCAATATTTTCAATTGCAATGTCGGGGAAAACCAGATCCACCATCGTAGCTTTAATCTGTTCCACTACACCGCTAGGGAAGTAAGATCCGCCGTTGTGGCTTCAATCTTTTAAATTGCAATGTCGGGGAAAACCAGATCCGCCGTCGTAGCTTCAATCTGTTTCACTACACCGCCAGGGAAGTAAGATCCGTCGTTTTCAACCTACTCCACTACTGCCCAGGGAGACAAGGCTGGTATCTTCGACCGCTTCATTGTCAAGACAGAAGACAAGATCATCATTTTCAACCTACTCCACTATCGCCTGTGGAGACAAGGTTGGTATATTCGATCGCTTCACGTCAAGACAGAAGGCAAGATCTGTCATTTTCAACCTACTCCACTACTGCCCAGGGTGACAAGGCTGGTATATTTGATCTGCTTCACCGTCAGTACAGGAAGGCAAGATCTGTCATTTTCAACCTACTCCACTACTGCCCAGGGAGACAAGGCTGGTATATTCGATCTGCTTCGCCCTTAGTACAGGAAGGCAAGATCTGCCATTTTCAACCTACTCCACTACTGCCCAAGGAGACAAGGCTGGTATCTTCGATCTGCTTCGCCGTCAGTATAGGAAGGTAAGATCTGCTATCTTCAGTCTGCTCCGCTGGAAACTCAGGAAGGCAAGGCTGAAGTTTCACCGGTTTGTCCTCTGAGGAACATGACCTGTATAATTCAACTTATGAACCTAATTATGCCTAATGATTAGGATATCATGATTAGAATGAATCTAATGCTCCTAACTAGACGTGTATGAATGACGTTTGAATAAATGCAAAATGTCATTTTTTTCCGAGAATGATCCCGCTTAGGTAGTCATTTCTCAAAGTTTATTAAAGTCGTATCACTGACGCACTACGAAGTCCTCTTGCTCGGCTAGCATCTTCAAAAAAAACACTCAATCAAATTTCCCCCCACTATGAACTTCAAAGTTCAATCTACTGGGATACAACATTGGTACCATCTTTCTCCCGCTGTAACCCAAGGGTAGAAAAAAATCTGGCCTCTCAATCTTCTCTTATCGCAAGGTGAAGCACTTTAGTCCTTTATACCGTTCTCAAGGTGTCATAGCAAATGCCTATGCACAAATGAAGAATTTCTTTCTCCGAGAAAACCTCTTCTTATTGCAAGGTGATCATTGCTTGCTTGTTCATTGACGCTTTCTCACCAACACGACATCTTGTCACTTTGTTCAATCAATAGTATGACAACAAAATTTGAAGGGATAGTCTCAATTTAGACCTTTCCTTCCCAGATATTTCAACCTTTAAAATTGGTGCGTTCTAAACAATAGTCCTATTTCAGGTTACTGTATTATTTAGAAACTTCTAGAGTAATATGCTAAACTTCCCTTGTGAAAGTTTTATTAGTCCATTGATCATTATTCTAATGCAACATGTTTGCAAAAAGAACAAAATAAAAGATAAAATAGAATTGGGTTGAGAACATAGCTTGAAATGAACATATTATCAAGAATATTAAGAATACAAGAGGAATTGACTCGTATCTTGAAAAAGAATAAAGTATTCCAAGAACAGGCAATTCAATATAAATAGTATGAAGACTAGGTGCTCCAGATACCGCAGCTTGAACTTCCCTGTACAAACTTTCTGAAGACCAATCTGAGTTTGACATGTGTTTAGGAGATCTACAATACTCTGTCGATGCTCCAAGATGTCGCGTACCCTTTCCTACTGATTCAGGTATATCAAGACCACCACATGCCTCATTCCAATAAAAATCTGAGCCACTCTAATCACTTCCATCCCTATTCTGATCAAAATTTGAGCTGCCCTTTTCGGGTTTTCAACTCAAATCCCCTTTGGTCTAAGGCGCCCTTTGCGGGTTTTCACCTTAGGCTCTCCATTTTTACTTTTTCCATTTTTCATTTTTCATTTTTCCATTTTTATTTTTTCACATCTTTTTTCCTTCTTTTTTTGTGACTCAAAGTGCCCTTTGCGGGTTTTTACCTTGGTCCTCTCCTTCATTAAGCGAAGTATTTCTTGACTAATTCTGAGTTTACAGGATTAGACAAGTTTTTACTATCCATCTCACTCAAAATCAGTGCTCCTCCAGAAAAGGTCTTCTTTACAACATAAGGACATTCCCAATTTGGCACTCATTTTTTTCTAAAATCCTTTTGTAGAGGAAGGATCTTTTTCAATACCAGGTCTCCCTCGTGAAATTCTCTGGAACAAACCCCTTTTTTGTTGTAAGCTCGCATCATCCGTTTTTGGTACATTTGGCCATGACGAATAGCTTTTAGCCTATTTCCTTCAATTAAGTTCAACTGATCTTATCGAGATTGGATCTTCATCCTACTTCAGCTCAGTCAAAACCCGAAGAGAAAGAATTTTAACTTCAATGGAAAAACCATGATAAGCTAAAGAGAAAGACATTGCCCCGGTAGAGGGTTTTTTTTTGTTTCTTTTTGTTTTTGTTTTTTGTTCTTTTTTTTTGCATTGAATCTGCACTCATAGTATTAGGCAAGTCCTGGTCATCCTTTTCGATCAGAATCAATATTATTCCCGATAAGTCTTCCCCATAAGATCTTCCACTTTTATTTTGTATGCGAAAGATCTTCTTTGGTATCAGGTTTCTCTCATAGAGCCTTTTGAGGCAAAATTTAACTATGACGAGAAAATTTTAGATCTTCCTCTTCAATTAGGATGACATCCAACAAAAATACAGAAAAATGACACTTGACTTCAACGGGATAAGCCAGAGAAGAAGGTATTGACCCGGCAAAGAATTCTAACTGCATCGTTCATGATGTGAATCTTGAACATACTGCAAATTTTTAACGTTGTGCTATTTCTTAGATTACAATATCAGTGCTTAACCTGGGCATATACTGGTATAACCATACGAAGACATCTTTGAACTCTTGAAGTAACTTAACAAGGTCTTACTTCGTTTCTCCGGTTATGCATGTTCTCTTAAAGTCACAATCTCCATTGTCTCTTCAAGAGGTAAAATTTGTTCTCTTCTTGCTCTACCATCCTCAACAAGTCTGGAGATAGGCTACGATCTATGTCATCTTCAAAGTCATGAGATCCCTCTAAACACATGTCTTGCTCAAAAGGAAATTCTAAATCTGTAGCAGTGTCATTCATGTCATTGATATCTGGGGGCCCATAATAAATACCAAAGAATATACAAAAGAATGTATAAATTTATGAAGAACTACCTGTACAATATGATTATGAATGAATAATGATGTGGAAGAAAATCCAAAAGAATGAAAGAATAACTATTCAGACAGACTGAAAGAATATTGGTTCAAAAATGGTCACAAGGGTGCATTTCATTAAAATAACGACATTCAAACATGAGCCTATTTCACAAAGGAATTCTTATTGCCTCTAGGCTAAAAGCAACAAGTGTGTTTTGAACATTGCTCTAAATAAGCCCCAAACACTACAAATATTTCTTCTGCAGTTTGATTACTTTAAACACTCTCAGGTTTACAAAGGTGGATATCTAACAAGGTCCATTTTCGATTGTGTCTTCATCTATGACATTGATGTGAACGCCTCTCAACACTTCTTCATGCATCACATTCACCCCATTATCAAATGTGATTAGGTAGCGAATTTTCTGCACTGGATGAATCGTCAAATTTGACAACGCCCATACTGATAAGCCTTTCAACCAATTTCTTGAAAGCGGTGCAATTTTCTATCGAATGCCCCGCAATTCCTGCATGGTATTCACACTGAGCATTTTATTATACCATTTAGGAAATAGGGGCAACATTGGTTTCAAATAGAAGGGGGACGCCACATGTGCATTAAATAGGCTTTGATACAACTCGCTATATGACATAGGTATAGGCGTGAACTGAAGTCCTTCTGTATTTTTCTTCGTGTAAGATTCTCGCCTTAAAGGGCTCTGACGGCTAGTGATTTTTGTCTTTGGTCGGTCCACAGTGGTTGGTTTTGAGTGACCCTTTTTTATATCTACCTACATTATCCCCCTTATTCCCTTTCTTCCTCGGGGCATTTAAAGTATTGATTTGAGAGTTCCACTCTCGCCCCTTCCGTTTGTAACGATCTTCGAACTGTTTTGGGAACTCCACCCTCGCCTGCTCTGTTTCTGCTTGATCATCAATGACAACAGGATTAGTTAAATTGCCTATCGAGTTGGAACCTAAGCCAATCTGGAAATTCACCGATGTCAAGGTGTTGGTCTGATATTGGGGTCGGATGTTAACAATTACCCTTTGTGGATATGCATTTGGTTGTGCTTGGGTATTTGTTGGGGTGAAGCCTGAAGGATATGGCTACATCGTAGTTGGGCTAGGGTTTGGGCCTGGTGTATTGGGACAAGGGTATTTGGGCTAATGTAATTGGATCTCGTAAATTAGGTTTTTAAATGGACTGGACACTTTTATTTATTTGGGCCCGGGCTAAAATTGGGTATTACAGCTGTCCCTCTTTGCTCGTTGTTGTACAACGGGAACGGAGCAAAGACTTTAAAAATGACCAATTTTGCCCGGTCATGCTAGACCTTTATGCTCTTTTTCTCCGAGTAGCCACACTCCAACCTACTGCATTTTCAGAGGTATAGGATCAAACGCTTCGATCCACTCCACTGCAACATCAAAGACATAGAATTTGTACTCTTGGCGGGAACATTTTCTATCTATATTCAACTCCACTACAACTTCAGGGAGATAAGGCTTGTAGCTTCAACTTGTTCCACTGAGATTTGACATGACCTGCTCTTCTGCAATTCATAGAGATAAGATCTATTTTTTTATCCACTTCACTGCAACTTCAGGGAGATAAGATTCACCATATTCAGTCTATTTAACTATAATGTCGGGGAAACAAGATCCACCGTCGTGGCTTCAATCTGTTCCTACTACACCACCAAGAAAGTAAGATTCGCCGTTGTGACCTCAATCTTTTTAACTGCAATGTTGGGAAAACCAGATCCGCCGTCGTAGCTTCAATCTGTTCCTACTACACCGCCAAGGAAGTAAGATCCGCCGTTGTGGCTTCAATCTTTTTAATTGCAATGTCGGGGAAAACCAGATCCGCCGTCGTAGCTTCAATTTGCTCCACTACACCGCCAAGGAAGTAAGATTCACCGTTGTGGCTTCAATCTTTTAAATTACAATGTCGGGGAAAACCAGATCCGCCGTCGTAGCTTCAATCTGTTTCACTACACCGCCAGGGAAGTAAGATCCGCCGTTTTCAACCTACTCCACTACTGCCCAGGGAGACAAGGTTGGTTTCTTCGATCTGCTTCGCTGTCAGTACAGGAAGGCAAGATCTGTCATTTTCAACCTACTCCACTACTGCCCAGGGAGACAAGGCTGGTATATTCAATCTGCTTCGCCGTCAGTACAGGAAGGCAAGATCTGCCATTTTCAACCTACTCCACTACTGCCTAGGGAGACAAGGCTGGTATATTTGATCTGCTTCGCCGTCAGTACAGGAAGGCAAGATCTGCTATTTTTAACCTACTCCACTATCGCCTGTGGAGACAAGGTGGTATCTTCGATCCGCTTGCCGTCAAGACAGAAGGCAAGATCGCCATTTTCAACCTACTCCACTCATCGCCTGTGGAGACAAGGTCGGTATCTTCGATCGTCATTGTCCAAGACAGAAGGCAAGATCTGTCATTTTCAACCTACTCCACTACTGCCCAGGGAGACAAGGCTAGTATATTCGATCGATCGCGTCATTGTCAAGACAGAAGGCAAGATCTGCCATTTTCAACCTACTCCACTACTGCCCAGGGAGACAAGGTGGTATATTCGACCGCTTCGTCACAAGACAGAAGGCAAGATCATCATTTTCAACCTACTCCACTACGCCTGTGGAGACAAGGTGGTATATTCGATCGCTTCATTGTCAAGACAGAAGGCAAGATTTGCCATTTTCAACCTACTCCACTACTGCCCAGGGAGACAAGGTTGGTATCTTCGATCTGCTTCGCTGTCAGTACAGGAAGGCAAAATCTGTCATTTTCAACCTACTCCACTCATCGCCCAGGAGACAAGGTGGTATATTCGATCCGCCTTGCCACAAGACAGAAAGCAAGATCTGTCATTTTCAACCTACTCGACTACTGCCCAGGGAGACAAGGCTGGTATATTCGATCTGCTTCGCCGTCAGTACAGGAAGGCAGGATCTGCCATTTTCAACCTACTCCACTACTGGCCAGGGATACAAGGCCCAAAATCGGTACCGAATTTGATTATTTAATGTCTTGGTGTCGAAAATTAAAAAGATTTGGTTAAACTCAAATGTTGAAATCTGAAACGGATAATCAAATGTTCAAGTTAGATAAAGAAATCGAGACCCAATACATTAGGGTACAATTTCTCAAAACTCCCAAACTTTGAATATCGCTTTTTAATTTTTTTAAAGAAAATCTTCATTTCGAGGAAGCTATATGTCATTCCCAATGCGTTAGGACATAACATATTGAATTCCCGAAAATAATTTTTGTTTATAAATTTTAAATAACGAATATTCTCGGTTATTTGGAATTAACAAAGAAAATCGGAACCCAATACGTTAGAGCTCAATTTTCCTCGAAAATCCCTAACTTTGAATATCATTTTTTTATTTTGAGAACCTTTGAATCATAAAAAATAATTTTAATGTTTTGACAAAATCAAAATGTATTAAAAATGTGTTAAAAAAACAATGCAATATGAAACAAATATTTTAATTTAAATTATACATGTACATGATATATATATATAAATGATATATAAGTGAATTTTGAAAATGTGTGTATGGATATAAAATATAAAAGATGCATACGTATTATAAAATGTTGATGCATATATATATGAATAAAAAATCATGAAAATAAAACAATAATAAAATATATTAAAATATATTCATACATTTACACAAAAATATATAAGCATAATATATTGGTAAATAAAAGAAAATGGAAAATGTATTTATAATAAGTTCGAATAGAGTATAAATATATATGTACATATTATAAAGAATGTATAAACATATATATAGATTATAAAATATGGAAAATGTATAAATATTATAAAATATAAATGTATATACATACATATAAAAACTATGAAAATAAAATAATAAAATAATAATAATATATGTATATGTATTTAAAACATTTAAAATATATACATATATATATTATAAAACACATATGCGTGTATGTCTATAGGTATAATAATAATAATAATAATAATAATAATAATAATAATAATAATAATTAATAAAATGACAGATTAAGGATTAAAAACAAAATAAATGAAAATTCAAGGGGAAATCTAAACAAAACAAAACACCAATGGATCAAATAGAACACGCAGTTAACAAGAGAGGACCAAAACGGAAATTAATCCCTTCCTCTAAAACACTGCGCAACAACACGGACTAAATTGAAACAATTATAAAACATGTGGCGAAATTTAGAAGAAATAAATAATTTAATTTAAAAGCATTGTAAAAGAAAAGGGACCAATTGCGCAAATGGCCCATTTTGAAGAAATGCGCGGATCCTCCCCGAGTCGGATTGGGTCGCACACGGGCATGGTCAATACGGTGCCGTTTTGGTCGCTGGAATCAAAGGCTCAAAACGGCGCCGTTTTGATCCCTTATAAAACCTTTTTTTTTGTTAAAATTTTCATTTTCTGCTACTCTTCAAAAGCAAATCAACCCTAGCCTCCTCTGCTAGGGTTTCAAATCCTTTAGGCCGCCGCCGTCAGTCCTTCCACCACGGCTCCATGGTGATCGGTGGCCGGATACTCATCGATTTGGGTTTTTTTGAACCCCGTTGGAGCAGATTTGAGTGCCAAGGTAAGCTTTCTTTCTTCTCTTCCTCTTTATTTCTGTTTTGCACACCCAAAAAAAACAGAGAAAACAAATAAAAAATGAAGAAAATCACCTTGAAAATCTGCTTTTTCTTTTCTTTTGAATTTTCTTTCTATTTTTCCAAATCAAAATTTTGGTCCCTTTTACACTTTTTAGTCCTTCCTAAAACAGTTTACCCCTGACCCCCCCATACCGAAAACTCATCATAATATGAATACAAATCCTCTCTTGCTTGTTATCATGTGGTTCGTTGTAGGTGCATACTGGAAGGAAGACGTGCATATCGTGCGTAGAGGCAATAACCACTAGTACACACGCACGAAGTGGCCCGATGTTTGCGGCGCTACTGATACAAGGGAGGCTAGGGTTTTTTCACAAGTGCTGTTAAGGGCTACATCGTAGTTGGGCTAGGGTTTGGGCCTGGTGCATTGGGCCAAGGGTATTTGGGCTAATGTAATTGGGTCTCCTAAATTAGGTTTTTAAATGGACTAGACACTTTTATTTATTTGGGCCCGGGCTAAAATTGAGTATTACAGGCGCGATGGTCGACGATCTACGATGCTTGGGACTTAAGTTTGACGACCAAGAGGGGGAGAGTTTTTTGAAAGTTTTTTTTGTTTTTTTTTCAAAAAGAATGAAAAATGAAAATTTTTGAATTATTTTTTGCTTAAATAGCCTTTTGGAAACGACGTTGTTTCATTAGGCCTCCCTAGGTGCTAAAACGACGTCGTTTTGGAGAGGCAGACCCGAATCCGACCCGACTCGGCCTAGGATCCGCGTGTTTTTGAGCGGAGGGGTAAATTGCGCTTTTAGCCCCTCTGCCTTTTAATATTTTTGCAATTAAGTTTATTTTATTTTTTTAAATTCGCCTTTAATTTATTTTAAAATTCAATTTGGTCCGTATCGAACGACGTCGTTTAGAGGGAAAGAGAAAATTTCCCTTCCAGTCCCTCCATGATTATACTCGCGTTCAATACAGTCCTTTGGGCTTTATTTATTTGCGGATTTACCCCAGATTTTTTATTTGCAGTTCAATTTAGTCTTTTTTTATATTTTTCTTAAAATTAGTTAATTTTGATAATGTAATTATTATTTTTATAATTTTCATATGTAATTATTATTATTTTATCTATATATATGTATATTTATTTTTATGTACGTATTTATATTTTTTTCAAACTAATATTTTTCACATATTTATATATATATACACATATTTTTTATTTAATTAGTTTTAATAATGTAGATATTATTTAATTATTTTAAACCTATATATATATATTTTTTATATGTACATGTATACATTTTTTATGAATATTCTTTTATATATATATGCGTATATATCTATATTTTTTTTATTTTCAAAAAAATGTTTAACTACCTATTTATATTTTTAACACATATTTTATAATTTATGTATATATGTATATTTATATACTTTTCTTTATTTTCATAAATGCATTATATATTTATATAAGTTTTATAATTCAAAATTTTATATGCAAATCATGTGGTTTTTTTCTTCATAATTTCAATGTATATGTTATGTATCTATTATTCTTTATATTTTTTGTTTATTTCAATCATTTGTTTATCAATTTATGTTTTTATATTTTTATTATTATTTTGCTCATTTATTTGATATTTTCCATGTCATTATTTTTATTTATTTATTTATTTATTTATTTATTCATATTATTTCTATACAATTGTTGTATTCATTATTGATATTTGTTTAAGAGGCATCTATTCATACATTCAACATAACATTACGTCATCTTTTTACTCGAATTTAAAAATGGAATTTTTCAAAATAGAGATAATACTCGTATTTAGGATTTTCGAGAAGATTGAGCCCTAACGTATTGGGTTCCGATTTTCTTCGTTAAATCTAACAATCGAGCATTGCTCTTTAATCAAACAAAATAAAACTTGTCATCGGGAATTCAATATGTTGTGTCCTAACGTATTGGATGTGACATGTTGATTTCTCGAGACAAGAATTTTTAAAAAAAATAAAGGAAATATTGAATGTTTGGGATTTTAGGAAATTGTGCCCTAACGTATTGGGCTACGATTTCTTCATAAATTTTAAACAATTAAATATTTTCTTAAATTTTATTACACGAGTTTTTTGGACTAACTCATCTTGAAGAGAATAAAATGTTGTGCCCTAACGCTTTGGGTGTGATATTTTTCTTTCAAAATGAGAAAGTCTTAATAAATAATTTAATTTAATTAAGAATCGCATTTTTTTAACTCTCGACTTTAAGTCATTAATTAATCAATTTGGTACCAATTTTTGGGCGTTACGAGGTTGCTAATCCTTCCTCGTACGTAACTGACTCCAAAATCCATTTTTCTAAAACTCGTAGACTAAAGCTATTTTTTAGGTGATCCAATCACACCTCAATAAAAGATTGGTGGCGACTCCCAATTTTCATTTTTTGAAGGTCGATAACCAAATTTTTTTTTTAAAAAAAATGGTTTCGACAATTAGCCCTCAATATTTATACATTTCATCAACTTGGTCTTGATATCTAATAAGGGCTAAATTTATTGATTTTTTTTAAAAAAAATCAAAATCAAATAGATAAAATTTATAAATGTTAAGGGTTAAATTTCTTATTATACCAATTTAAAATTCTCTCATATACATTTAATTTATATTTTATACATGCATATTAATTATGTGGTTGTATTTAGGGATTAAAATTAACAACCGATCTATAGGTTTTGCCAGGCTCCTAACCAGCACGAATAACAGTGGTCTTGCGAGAGTCGAGTGATGTTAGCCTGAGTGAGAAGGGTGGCAGCAAAGTCGAGCTGGAGCCGTCGAGTTTCAATACCGCACCCCACGACTGTTGCATCGGTTGCCAACCGTCAGTGTCGAGAGCTTGTTTAAGGTCAACCGAGGCAAGGTCACCATCTCCATTTGTGTATTCAATAAGGGTTGCAAAATAGTTGGGGTTAGAACCAGGGTCAACGTGAAACGCAATGGTGGTTCCAGGGTATTTACAATCAACCCTACAAGTGTAAAACAACCCCATTATATATAGTATTAACCAAAAGAAACTAATTCCCAATAGTGCCATATGAAAATTAATACGTATAACTGCCGATTCAGTTATTTACCATTAGAGATTGTGGGTTTTTCTCAAAATGGAAAAATTATAGTTTTTACCCCCTAAAATGTATAAGATTATATGCTAGTACATAGAAAAATTACACTTTGACCTCTCAAAAAATCATAATATTTTGATTAAATCCTTCATAAAATTATAAAGATATTAACTAATGCAGTGGTGAAATTGCATTTTAGCTCTTATAAAAATATATAATTTAATTCTGATCCCTCCAAAAAAAATTCTGACTTTGCCCATGAATTTTTCTTTCGGGTTGAGAAGGGCAGGGACAAAGCCAGAAATATTTTAGGAGGGGTTGAGATGAAATCATATATTTTTATGATAGTTAAAATGTAATCTCACCATCGTATTAACGTATATCATGATAGTTTTCAAAAAGATTAAATCAAAATTCTAGCATATTTGGCGACCAAATTATAATTTTATTATCTATTAACTTAAATTTTTATAAACTTTGAGAGATTTAAATTAGAAATTTTTCATTTTAGGGACCAGACGCAAAGGTTATGGATAAAAGTAGGCTTTGTATTATATATCCCACAAAGGGATAATGATTGTATGAAATTGTGGTTTCATGTCATCTCAATCCATTTTTAATAAGAGAATGACAAATCAAATTTTTCTCTTGATTTTACTCTACTTGGAAAGGGATAAGGATGACGTAGAATACAATCCATTCTCCCGATAAAGACTTTCCTTATTACTTAATTTTTTTATTTTTTTTTTCATTAGTAGGATTGAAATGTAAGGTTCTTACTTTTTATATTGAACCTGCAAGATACCAGCGTTACGGAGTAGATCAGCCAGGCCGGATTTTGCCATGGCACCAATAGAAGTACCGCTTAAATCGAAATGAACCGACTCCGAAACACAGCCGGGGCATTCATCTGTGATTACGACCGTCACTGGATTCCCTGAGCAGGCCGAATTCGTCGAGCATTTTACCTTTAAGCATTTCAAAACCATATAAGCAACACTTAAATTAATCCCAGAACCAGAATTACTAGTACACATACATACGTACATACATACATACGCACGCAATATGTATGGTACCTCATAACAGGCTTCACATCCTATGCCAGATTTGAATATAGAAGGTCCTCCGGCAGATACCATTGACGAAAATGGGGGTCGCGCTCAACACTGTCACCATATCCACAAGCTCCACCTACATGAACATAAAAGGTATACAATATCAATATATATATAACAGTGTGTAAAACAGTAAATAAACTCCATTACCATCTGTTCCAGCTTGCTCCGGCAGGGGACCAACCGGAGTGATCATCAGATACAGCCAATGAAGCATTAATGTTAAGGAGCTTAGGGTAGAAGCAATAACAGGAGGTGAATAAGATAGAAAATGTGGCTACAATGGGTAAAAAATAGAACACGTTTTGTCTTGATGCCATGAAAAGGTAAGAAAGTAGTAGGGTTTGGTAAATATGGGTTTTTAATGTAACCATTTAAAAGATGACACGTGTATATAATGGGAAGACTTAGGTATTATTTTCTTCAGAAACAAGTCAACGCAAGATATGAATATACAGTTGAGATACGAAATAACATGGAAGGCATAATTATCTTGCAAAACAATATAAAATATAGATAGTTTAAGTACTTACTCTTCCATTTAAAAATGGTAACTTTAAATTTCTGCCCAAGTAGTATAATAATGAGAAAAAAACTTATTTGTATTACAATTTTTAACTTAAATTAGTAAAAACCTCGTGTTAAAAATAAGAGAACCTTTTTCCTTACTATCAATTCAATTAATTTATTGATAACTTATATACTAAAACATACGCAAAAAGTAATATTCCTACCAGACCTACCTTACTCAATTCATTAACTCTTACAAAAATAAATAAAATGGTAATAGTAACGAATTACTTTCTGAAAAAGGTAATAAATTTACTTAATACATATAATATCATGTTATATGCTACAAGTATCTATAAAAAGAATATTTGTTATTTGTGAATAGAATAATATATTAATTCATTGTTGAGTTACCTCTTAATATTAACTCCATCTTTATAATCATTAAATCAAATTAAAATATTGTCCAATACATGACACTGTCGTGCTTCTCATTAGCTAATGCATAAATTAAACTACTAGGGGAGTCCTACACAACCAAGATAAAGTAACACTTAAAAGTCTCCAATAGTAGATCATGTGTTATTATTTACTATCGAAAATGTTAGCTCAAATTAAATGTTAAGGCTTATTGGCCTTCAATTGTTAAATAAAGTATGGACCAAATATATGCAGATACTCTAGTAACTAATTTCTAATTGATAATGGGTTGATTATAAATTATGGCTAATGTGTAAAAGTTATAAATTAAAGTTATGGTCCCCAAATTACCATCTTCAACAAAGATAGAGTCACCTTCTTTAAATTACTTGTGTGTTAATTTGGAGGATCAAGATCTCAAGATTTCAATGGATTCAGGTATGCTTCCGCATTTAGTTTTGTTCTTGATTTATGCTTGATGGATTCTAGTTTATTAAATTTTGTATCAAAGTTTTATAGTTTTAACAAGTGGCATATGAGTCTCGTCATGTAGAATTATTGAGAATGATTTTTTATTATGTTTAGAATAATTGGTTCTAAAATTTTATAGATTTGATATTTGAACTTGGTATTTTAATTAAAGTAGGTTTATTTTTTAGATTTGTTTTTAAGTTTTGGGTTTCGATTTTTATGAATTTGAAAACCAATGTGTGCAAAGTATTATGGCTTATTTACGGTTATACATATTTGAGTTTTTATATATGTATGAATATATATTCATATGAATGATTTTGAGGGTATAATGCATGAGTCGGATATTATTGAATATATAAAATTTATGGTTTTAAGTTTTATGTGTATTGGTGTTAAGGTTTTCGATAATTTTTATGGATTCAATTATATATATTTGTCAAATCGGTTTGATGGACATTCATTAAAATTATCAAAATTCTTTTTGATATGGATATACATATATATATATATAATTTTGGGTACTTCGATGTAAACTCATATAAATTATAATAAAATTTAGTTTTAAGTTTGGTCGTACAAGATTTAGTTTTGAATATTATTTTAAATATTTTTATGGCTACTTGCTTAAGTATTAAAAGATTAGTTAAACAATAAGGTTTTCAATTTCTAATGGGACCATTGAGACAATCTTATTTTAGATTATTTTAAAACTATAGTCCATTATTCAAAAATTTCACATTTGATCTTTGATTATTATGGAAATTTTGAATTTGAATATTGAATGTTTATATATTTTAAAATAATTTAATCGAAGCAAAAAGTCACTATTGTATAAATTATTTTGTTTTAAAATACAAAGGTTGTGTGCACATAACTTAAGTTATGTTAATATTGATTGGCCTAAGGGAAGATTATTTGGTTTTACATGTGAGTAATAGATTGACCCAAAGGAACATTTTTGTTTGATATATTCATTATTGTCGGTGTTTGATTACTACACCGATATAACTTACAAGTTAACATTTTACCCAAAGATTAAATATTAATGCAATGCCCAATATCTTAAGATGGGGTTTACCTTTATTCAAATTATTTTGGCTTAAATTTGAAGTATTATGTGAGCTTGTTTTGTTTGATTTAGCTACTATTATACCCATCAACATCATTGCATGCATCGAAACATTCAGAGGCATTATGTTTGATAAGATTATCATGGAAAAAAATTCATAACCGACATTGAAAAGAGGTTTGTCAAGAACAAAAAGGTTGAAATTGGTACGCTTTATAACAAATCTAACTTCAATGGGGTATATAAAGAAAAATAAGAAAGTTGTGAATGCAACACCTCAAAAGAAACAACAAAAGAAATTAATCAAGGATGGTTGTTTCTCTTATGGTGCGACAGATGTATCTCTTATTTTTTGTTTACTTTAAAGTTAATTTGACTTCGGTACTTGGACACACTTGGTGGATAGATTTCGGTGCAATAGCTCACATTAGTGTATTTATATAGGATTGTCAAAATTGTCAAAAGCCAAATGATGGTGAAATATACATCTACATAGGCAATGATCATCCCATAGAAATTCAAGCAATATAAACTTTAGATTATTATTTAGAATTGAAATTTATTTGGATTTTATTGAGACTTTTATCCTATGCCTTTTAGATAAAATTTGATTTTCAGCATTAGACAAATTTGTTTTTTTTTTCATTTTAAAATTAAAAAAATAATTTTCAAAATTCAAATTTGGTTGGCTTCAATTCTTTATCATGTTATGATAATCTATTTTACTTAATACCATTTCTTCATTCAATGAATCTTTGCATAATACCATAATAGGTGAGAGACACAAATTAATCACTAAGAATTCGGTTTTATTGTGACACAAAATATTAGATTATATCTTCAAAAGGAGACTCAAGAGATTTGTGTCGACGGTATTTTTATCCCTTTATTTTTTTCGGATAGTTTGAAATATTTAAGGTTTAAAAATTTATGATCCCACTACTAAGGTTATTTTTAAGATGAATAATGTATGTTCTTTGAGGATGTTGAATTTAGGGGAAAAGAGAGAATTAAAGACATTGTCTTCGAAGAAGAATATGTTGATATCCTTCCACACATTCTTTTAATTGCTATTGATAAAGATCAGGAATAGTTTATTATACCTGATATTATTCAAATAACAACTTTGGATCAAGACAATATCATAAAACCTTATAGTCAAGTAGCAAACTCTACAACCTCAAGAACCAATGCCATTAAGGAGGTTCACTAGAGAAAGAGTTATAATGGCTTTAGTGACATATTTTGACATTGAGCTACATTAGATGGATGTTGTAACTGCGTTTCTCAATGATAATATTGATGAGACGATTTATATGGTGAAATAAAAAACTTTGTGTTCGGTGATGCAAAGTCAACGATTTGCAAATTAAAGAATCTATGTATAAGCTTAAGTAACCCGCTCATTAGTGGTATTAAAATATTTACCAAGAAATTATCTCATTCGATTTTGAGATGGTTTTAAATAATAATTGTATATATCACAAGTTCAATGGGAGTAAACATAGCCTCAATCAATACCCAAAGAATGATTTTGATATTACAGAAATGCATAAGATTCCCTACATTTCAATAGTGGGAAGTATAATGTATGTTTAGGTTTGTATGCGTTCATACATTGTTGGGATGTTATGAAAATAGTTAAGCAATTCAGGAATGAATTATTGGAAAGAAATCAAATGATTCATACATTATCTTCAGAAAATAAAACATTACATGCTTATATATCAAAAGTTTGATAAATTAGATATTGTCAGGTATACAAACTCCGATTTTGATGGAATATGGATACAAAATTTTGTCACTAGGCTGCAAATTATGACAATGGTAGTCTTTTAGTCCAATAACAATAGGAGCACATCAAAATCAAAACAGATAGACTTTAAATTCCTGGTTATTAAAGAAAGAGTTCAGAATGGTAAGTTGTCAATAAAACATATTGGGGCAAACTCCATAATTGCAAATCCACTTACTAAGGGACTACCACTCAAGTTTTTATGAGCACACTGTTCATATGGGTGTAATGTCATTTCAGAATATTCAGTTTTAATGGGAGTTTGTAATTTAAAATTCTTTTTTTTTTTTGTTTTAGAGATATTTTTTAGTTATTTTAGTTTACAGGTATTAAGGATTTTTTTTTTTTTGCAGAAATAAAGTTTATTTAATTTATTCACACTTTGATTTTAGTAAAGTTTGATCTCATTAAGGCTAAGGAGGACCAGTTGGAAATATACATTTTTAGATCACATTACATGTAATTTCCATACTACACATCCATACTTGATCTATGTCATTTGGTTGTGTTAAGTTACGTGATCAAGGATGGATTTAGTTACGATACATGTAACAAAAGTTGTCTTGGATCTATGTTGACATAATTAATGGATAAGATTGTCCAGAAGACCTTTTGGATATGGTAGTAAAGTTTTGAGATCATAAGGTTATATAATGACATGTAATTATAGAGTAATTCATATATATATGTGGTCTAAGTGGGAGGTTGTTAGAAAAATATGGATACCACATATATAATAAGAATAATTACATGTTATTATTTACTAATGCAGTCGTAAACTAACTAAAAATTTAACTAAGGCAAGTGCACCTATCAATTAATAGTATAGCTACGGTGAGCAAAGATATCGTTCTCACGAGAACTAAAAGTATTAGTAATTACTGTCTTTCTATTATTTTGTTCGAAAAACGAGTTTGGAAAATGCAACAGAAAATAAATTTAGGGAAAAACCAGAGTTTTAAAAAAACAAGATATTGGTTGTGATATCTAAAATAATAAACACTTAATCAAAATTGTACCTTTTCGATTCATCTTGGATAAGCGCTTCGATCGAGTAGTCTTCTCCATTATCCTCAAGCTCACGTCTACCGAGTGTAGGCTCGCTTCGAATCAAAAAAAATTTCACAAAAATTACCAGTAAGGTAATACTGGTAATTTTGCAATTTCTTTAAACTTTTGGGTCAAGTTGTAAATCAGAAAAATATCTCTAGAAATTTTTTGGAATAATCTATTCAGAGAATTTTCTCTCTACCAATTTCTCTTGAATTCAAGTGTCTGTAAATAATGACCCAAGGCTCTCTTTATATAGGGTGAGTTCAGAGAGCTCAATTATGATTAAACTTAATCACTTTAATATTAAATCTTATTAAAATAATATAATGTTTATCAACAAGATAAAAATTAAATTAAATTAAATTTAATATTAAGATAATCACTTTAATATTAAATTAATAAAATACTATTAAGATAAGTATTAAATTTAATTTAATATTAAACTATCAAAATAATAATATTTTTGGAATAACTAAATTGAAATCAAATTCTCCGATAGAATTCTAGTAGGAGTGTAACTCTTCCACTGCTCAACCACCGACGACCAACCGCCGCTGGCCACCAGGACACCGCCTTGTCCGATGATGCAGGTGTGACACCCGTACAGCACCCCGAGTCGGTTCAGCTACTGCAAGTTCATTGATCGACCGGTTCAGTCTAGCCATCGGTTGGACCGTCGGCTTAGTTTCACATATCGGGCCTGGTTCGATCAATTTTTGGGTATTGGTCTCAGTTTTGGGCTCTCAGACCCAATTTACGATCTCAGGTCCAATTTTCAAGTTCAATTACCCATTGGGCCAATTGTCTGACTTGAAAACTAACTTCTAGAAATATCATATTAATTTTAATTAATTTGATTAATTTAATTTTACTTGATCAAAATTAATTTTTCCAAAAATCACTTAGATTTTCCAAATTAATATTTCAAGAAAATTCTTTAATCAAATTCTCTAATTGAACAATTTTCACAACCACCTAATTTAATTCCACATTGAATAAATCGACTCAATTAAATTATTCCCAAAGTCATAGAAATTTTTTCTAATTCAAATGCAATCCGATCTAGTTTTTGTTGAGCTAGCGGAGGGACCAATCGAACATATACAATTAGGCTCTAGTGATCGCAATTATGCCCAGAAGTATCGTTCTGATATTTCGCAATTACTTAATCATGGAGTCAATTCACAAGAAGTACCATGATTGAAAACTCCCTATTGTATACTCTTTACGAAAGCAATTCAACCAACTGCTTTGTCCAATGACCTCGTCATGCGTGTGTTACACTCATATAATATCATTAATTCCTTTGAGTTAAACCTGTTCGCCCAATACAATCATATTTTATCTCATTGTCACCATTGTATCTTCTTAATGATTAATATGATCACTGCCAACAAATAACTGTGATAAATTGTTCGTTCCAGAATAAGCAACCCGTGGCCACGTTCCATATTTATCAATCTACACGGTTCCAATAACAGGATATCATTAACTCTTTAATTGAGTTATGAATTCCACTGTTGCTAGTAAAGCCATGCCATACACAAGTCATGTACCCAACATATCGACTATGGACTCGATCATCTTTAGAGCATAAGCCTCCACTTATATCAAAACACATGAGTTACATTCGCATGGTTAGTGACTAACTCAGGATTTAGGTAAATCACGCCATGAACAACACAAGTGAATTAATTCACAAACGAATTCAGAATTAATTCATCTTGGGTCCAGCCCAATGTATCATTCTACCAATAAATACATCTATGTCTTTACTCGTAGAGTCAACTGCTTCGATAGCCGAGACTAGTCATCTCCGCAATTGGAATTTTAGACGACATAATAATCATTCTCAGTATTTGAATCGAATGCTCACTTTGATTCTTTTACGGGATTACAAACTCATTTAGATTATCTAATCAAGTAAGTTGTCTTTCTCGCAATGTAAACGTTCTTTACAATGTCACTTATCTTCAGTTTGAACTTTAGACAATCAATAAGCTAATACTTGCTTGTCATAATTTCGCTATACATGCAAAATATAAAAGACAAAAAATACAAAAGACATAATAGCGAAATATGAAATTAACTTTATGTAATCATTGTTGACACCATTTTTTGGATGAAAACGGGGTCGACTTGGGTTTTGAAAAATGAAACGGGAGTCGCCACCAATCCTTTTTTATGAGGTGTGATTGGATCACCTCGAAAAGTGGTTGTTTTTAATAAACGGTTTGATTTTATTAAAACAACAAGTTTGGTCCAAGAAATTCAGAAAAACGGGTTCGGGAGTCAGTTACGCACGAGGAAGGATTAGCACCCTCGATACGCCCAAAATTGGTACCTAGTTGATTACTTAATGTCTTAATATCGAAAATTGAGAACTTTGAAGAATTTTAAAAATACGATCCTTGTATTAAAGCGTTGAAAATTTTCAAGAAAATGGGCATATTTCATGTTATTCGAGAAAGAGAATCATATCCAGTAAGTTAGGACACAATGTCTCGAATTCCCGATACGCGAATGAAAAATGCTTATTTAAAAGATATTTAGCTATCTCGGATTTAAAAAAGGGATCACGACCAATAAGTTAGGACACGATCTTTTTTATTCCCGAGATCATTTAAAACTTAAGTTTGAAAAGATTCGTGTAATAAAGTTTAAAAGAATATTCAATTGTTTAAATCAAATGAAGAAATCGCAACCCAATACGTTAGGGCACAATTTCTCAAAATATTAAACATTGAATATTGCATTTATTTCGAAAAATCCTCGTCTCGAAAAAACAACGTGTCACATCCAATGCGTTAGGATACAACGTATTGAATTCTTGATAACGAGCTTTTTATCATTTTTTAAAAGAGTAATCTCGATTATTTAGGTTCAACGAAGAAAATCGAAACCCAATACGTTAGGGCTCAATTCTCTCAAAGATCCCAAATATCGAGTATTACTTTTACTTTTAAAATTTTCCTTTTCAAGAATCTGAGTGAAAATGAATATAATGGATAAATAAATAAGTAAATAAATAGATGAATAAATGAATCAAGCAAATAAAATTATAAAAATGCAAGAAATGTATGGATGTATACGTGTGTGTATGTATATATATATTATAAGACATAATAAGCAATGTAAATAAGCATGCATGCATATATTTATGAAAACTAAAAGGTATGTACATGGGTATGTATACAAATTACATACTATAAACCTATAAGCATATAAATATGTATACACGTACTTATGAAGATTAAAATATACACATAGATATATAATTATGTATGTAAATTAATTATAGTATAAAAACATAAATATATATAAGAAAAATAAAATATAAAGATAAATTTAATAACCTTTAAAGGTATACATATATGTTACAAAAATATGTGCGTGTATATAATATATATATATATATAACAAACTTTTAGAAAAGAAAGAAAAATAAAATAAATAAATAAATAAACAATAAAAAATAAAAATGAAAGAAAACATAAATGAAATAAGGATAATAATAATATTACTAATAGAATAATAAAATAATCTAAAGTTTATATATATATATATATGCGTATATATAAGTAATTAAAATAATAATAATAATAGTAATAATAAATAATAAAAGATGATAATACATTAAAATAATGAAGAAAATAATAAAAATGCTAAAAGGGGACTAAATCGAAATAAAAGCAAACAATACGGGGCGAAATCAAAATAAAAAAAGGACTGATTTGAATGTGCAAATAACATAGAGGGGCTGGAAGGAAAAATTTCCCTTCTCCTCTAAAACGCACAGCTTCATTGAGGACAAAATCGAGAAAAAATGGAATTTTGTGGCAAAATTGAAAAATAAAAACAAAATAGGATCCAATCGTAAACAGCCTCAAAAGTGTAAGGACCAGGGGCGCAAATAACCCCTTTTATCCAAAAACACGCGGATCCTAGGCGGTTCGGGTCGGGTCAGTCTGATCCAAGGTAAAACGACACCGTTTTGGTGCCTGAGAAGGCTACCCAAAACAACGTCGTTTTGGTAGCCTATTTAAGCCAATTTTCTAGAAAAAAAATTCATTTGCCTTGTTATTTCAGAAAAACAAACTTAAAGTTCTCTCCCCCTCCCCTCTTTCAGTCCAAACTCCGGCCTAAGGTCCGCCATGGCCACCGCCAGAAGCAGCCACATGCAAGCCACCGTATACGGTGGTAAAAAAATCAGAAAAATAACTGGAGATTTATTTACTACACGATTTATTGATTGTCATTTTGATGAAACAACATTCCCAACATTAGGTGGAGAGAAAATACAACTGGTAAAAGAAATTACATGGAATGGATCATCATTATCTCAATTAGATCCTCGCACAAGTCAATCGGCACAAAAAGTTCAAAGGATCATACATTTGCAAAACATTGCCAATCAATTGCTAGATTCATTTACTGACCTAAAGAGAATTACATAATCTCACATACCAGCTGAAAATGCTCCAATATGAATTGATATCCCAATAGGAAAAATTTTTAGTGCAAAAGAAAGTAATCCAAGCCTGAATCATGGAAGGCCAATCGGTTCTAAAGATAAAAAGCCTCGTAAAAGGAAATGAGCAATTATTCAATATGGTAATATTGTGGAGGCAAGTGCCCAAGAAGAGGCCAAAGATATAACTAATCAAAAACCCCCAGAAGAGGTTCAGGTACCTAAAAATGGTGATAACGAAAAAATCTCAATAAGTTATGTTACTTCAGGAAAAAGATGGAACCAAAAAAATATAGTTGTCGACAACAATTTTGCTTATAATGTTGCTATTGAAATAGCAAAAAAAATGAGGATCCTGAGTATAAATCTATTGAAGAATGTAGAAATAGAAAAGACTGGTCAAAATGGAAAGACACAATTCAAGCAGAATTAAATTCACATTCTAAACATGAGGCTTTTGGACCTATAGGCCAAACACCTAAATATGTAAAGCTGGTAGGATATAAATGGATATTTGTACGAAAACGAAATGAGAAAAATGAAGTCATAACATATAAAGCACAACTTGTAACACAAGGATTTTCGCAAAGGTCTGGCATTGATTATGAAGAGACATATTCTCCTATGGTGGATGCAATCACGTTTAGATACCTTATTAGTCTGGCAGTACATGAAAAACTTGACATGCGTCTAATGGATATTGTTATAGCCTATTTGTATGGTACACTTGATAGTGAATTTTATATGAAAATCCCAGAATGATTTAAAATCCCAGAAGGATTTAAAATCCCTGAAGGATATAGAGCTTCCTAGGAAAATTACTCAATCAGATTAAAGAAAAGTTTATATGGATTAAAACAATCTAGACGTATGTGGTACAATCATCTTAGTGAATATTTGTTAAAAGAAGATTATAAAAATGACTCAATCTGCCCATGTGTTTTTATAAAAAGGTATGGATCAAACTTTGTGTAATTGCTATTTATGTTGATGATCTAAATATTATTGGAACTCCTGAAGAGCTTCAAAATGCAGTAAATTATTTAAAGAAAGAATTTGAGATGAAAGATCTTGGAAAAACAAAGTTTTTTTCTTAGCCTGCAGATCGAGCATTTAAAAGATGGAATTCATGTCCATCAATCAACTTATACGAAAAAAATCTTAAAGAAATTTTATATGTATAAAGCACATCTATTGAGTACCCCGATGGTTGTACGATCGTTAGATGTAAATAAAGATCAATTTTGTCCTTGTGAGAATAATAAAGAGTTTTTTGGTCCTGAAGTACCATATCCAAGTGCCATAGGAGTATTGATGTATCTTACAAACAATACAAGACCTAATATAGCTTTTGTTGTAAACTTGTTAGCCAGATTTAGTTATTCTCCAACACGTAGACATTGGAATGAAATTAAACATGTATTTAGATATCTCAGAGGGACCATTGATATGGGGTTATTTTATTCAAATGATTCAAAATCCCTATTAGTTAGTTATACTGATGCTGGATATTTATCGGATCCACATAAAAGTCGATCTCAAACAAGATATTTATTTACATGTGGAGGTACTACCATATCATGGCGCTTGACAAAGCAGACATTGACTGCTACCTCTTCAAATCATGCTGAAATAATTGCAATGCATAAGGCAAGTCGAGAGTGTGTTTGGCTAAGGTTATTAACCCAACATATCCAGAAGATATGTAATTTGCCTTTACAGGAAAATATGTCAACTATCTTATACGAAGATAATGCAGCATGTATAGCTCAATTAAAGGATGATTATATCAAAGGTGACAGAACGAAACATATTTCACCAAAATTATTCTTCACTCATGATCTTGAGAAGAAATGTGACATAGAAGTTCAACAAATTCGTTCTAGTGATAATTTAGTCGATCTTTTTACCAAGGCATGGCCAACTTCAACATTTGAAAGACTACGAAACAAGATTGGAATGCATCGACTCAAAGACATAATGTGATGTTGACATTAGGGGAGTCTAAAACACGTTGTACTCTTTTCCTTTAAACCAGGTTTTGTCCCACTAGGTTTTCCTGGTAAAGGTTTTTAACGAGGCAACTTGTAACAGGAGATTGTGTACTCTTTTTCCTTCATTAGGTTTTTATCCACAAGGTTTTTCCTAATAAAGGTTTTAATGAGACACATTTTCATTTAAAAGACATCCAAAGGGGAGTGTTATAAATACATTTAATGGATATCTATAACCTTTAAACATTTATGAAAGTAATGAGTTAAAACCCCCATTCATTATTAAATATGCTTAATGTACGTGTTAATGAAGCTATTAAATAAGCTTCATTCATTTACGTTGCACTGAATGTCAATGGCTTATATATAGCTCTTTTATAAATGAAAAGAGGAGATGAGAAAATTCTCTATTTACTTTAAGTGTTCTTTTATTTAATTATTTTATAAAAAAAATTTTGTTTAAATCCATTTTTTGAGCTTATAATTTTGTTCAAATCTTTCAGTTTTTGAATGGACCTTTGAGCTTGGACAAATGATTCAACTTATAATCGGATCTGCAGGTGGTATTTCAAACTTTACTTTCCTCTAATTTATTAAGAGTTGTTACTCTTGCCCATTCACGTCCTTTATGCCACCCCATCTCCATTGTTAAGCGTATAAAACCAATTTTCATTTTCTGAATATCTTTTAGAACAAGTTGTTTTGTCTAATGCAATTGGATGTTCTTTGATTCGAGGATATGTTTATCACTACACCAGATGTTGCATTCTTTTAGTCAAGACTGTGTGAGTTTTGCTAGTGTCGTTCTCAGTCCAATTAGTTTAGCCGCCATTGAATTTTCACAAGGAATTGTCACTGCTTCCTTCCAAATTTGTCTTCTATTGTTTTCCTCGAGTAAGAACCCTGCATCCATGATGGACTTGTTCTTTCTCCATTCAATAACAAGGTTGAAGCCATTCAAGTTTTGTCCATCTTCCTTGTCTTTGGTGCATAAGCTTCCTTTCTCCAATTCATCCTTGAAGGCTACAGACGATAGCCAATATACATCCCTTGCTTGTTGGATAGTAGCCACTGCATTGGGTTTAGATTTCTCAAAACATACCTTATTACATTAAGTCCAAATTGAGCAAAGAATACATCCAGTAATTCTTAAAATGTCTGCCTCAGATTTCTTGGTTTGTCTAAGACATTGAAGAATCCATTCTCTAACTGACATGGTTCCCAAATTATGACTTCTTAGTCCAATTTAAAAACCCAACCACACTGCTTTTGCATAAGGACATTGGAGAAAAAGGTGGTCATTCGTCTCATATGCTTCATTACACATTAGACATTCAACATCCACCTGTTCAATTCTTCTATGAATTTCCACCTTACATGGTAAAAAATCATTTAGAACTTTCCATAAGAACAAAACAGTCTCCCTATTTCATTTGTAACTTTAACATTCTTTTGAACATTGGATGGACAATAACTTTATTCAAGAGAATTCACACATGTCTTTAAGGATCTTTTTAATATTGTGGCAAGTTTCCCAATTCACTTTGAAGAAAATATAGCAATTATCCACAAATATAGGATTCTTGCCTTCAAAAGGCTTATTTTTTCCTGTCGAATTGACATTTAATCCTCTCTAAATGGTTTTGGGCATACTCAAGATACTTTATCAATGTGTTCTTTTTTTCAATAATGCTTGTTTTATTCCAGCATTTTAAAGCATCTCTTGTAACCTTTAATTTTGCCTTAACTACAAATGAAAGGTTACCTTGAATCTCATTTGTCCATGCTTGCTTGATGATACTCTTGCAACTTGGATCTTGAAGCCACATAGCTTCGAAACAATATGGTCGTCGAGCAAAACAATTTATCTTGTTTGTACTGATAATCATCATCCCATGATCCAATTCAATTATTGGGAGGTTGAGTACTTGCACTTGAGGATGAAAGTCAAGCCACTGAGTATTGCAATAGGTTTTATCCAATCCTTCCCATATAGCTTCATGGCCTGTTCTATTGTTTGTTCAGGTGTATCTTTGGCCAACACATAGGATTTCGAATAGCTTGCAAAAGTTTAGGCAGTCTTTGAATCTTTCATGCCCTTGAATTCTTATGTATGATAGTGATAATTTCTCCCCTTCATGAATTACTTGATTAAAATCACCAAAAAGGATCCATTTTCCATCACTAATCTGATTTGATAATTTTTTATTTGGTCTCAGACTTCTAATCTTTTTTATAGTACTGGGTGCCCATAAGAATAGGTAACCCAAAAAACTTTACCCTCATCATCATACAAAACATAAGTTTTCATTAACAAAGATAGGGTAAACATTCAAACAATCCTCCCACAAAACACAATTACCCCTTTTTTTTCCCACAGCTAAAATTCCTACACAATTATTATAACCTTATTTTTTACCTAGATTCTTTATGAAATTGATTGGTTTTTTCATTTCCATAATAAAACAAAAATGGGGCTTTGGGACAACCTCCTGGAGCCCATTATCTTCTTCTTCCTTATCACCATTTTCACCTTGTTCCGTTATACCAGCTTCTTAAATTCCTAGGTGTCTCGCAATTAGTTGTATCATGACATATTTTTCTGTAAATTTTTCCTTCCTTTTTCCTAATCCATGGGTTGCACTTCAGTTCCACCATCTGTTCTTTGATTTTCCTTTTTTTCATTGTCATCACCAAACCTCGGTCTTTGACTTTCCTGCAACTTTTAGGTTACCTAGAAGCTTTGGTATGTTACTGGTTTCAGAATTATTTCTACTATCATATGCTTTAGTCTACCTTTTGTTTGCAGAGTCCTCACAGTTTTCCTCTTGACTTATTCTCCTTTAGCTTGAATTAGAGGGAGAGCTCGTTACAGTTGTTTTACCGGTTCAACATCTCACATTGTAGGCCTTCTTGTGCATGCGCTAAAGGTGTAACACCCCAAACTCAGCTTAGACATTATGGCCAAATCTAGAGATGTTACAAAGAAGGGTTTGAAAATATTGTTATTTCGATAAAGCTTTTTAAGGTTGCTTGTTAAATCAACCAAGTTTTATATCCCATATTTGTTTATAACTATTACTAAAAGCGTTATCTAATTAATTCATTTGCCAAAACTTAATTTACAGCGGAAGTCTTACAAATCATTATATTTTGAAAATCCAGTTCGTATTTTAGAAATTCCATTTTAGTAAAAATCATGCTTTAGTCTACAGTCGCAAATAAAAAGTCAAAACAAAAAATCCAAAATAAACCAAACAGTTTGAAGAGTCCATTAATTACAGAACCCTATAGAAATAATCCTTAATTAAATAAAAACCATTATTTAAAGTCAGTTCACAAACTTATGGTCATCGTGAGACTCCGCCACACCGATCTGCTTCAGTCTATGGATTACCTGAACAGAACAAATAAACAGATGTGAGCTTACGTAAACTCAGTGTGTAACCCAACAGAAGTAGGCATGCAATATACACAGAAATCCCATATACAATCAGATACCAATTCGGACTAAGTCCATTATAGATACAGATAACAGAATCGGTTAAGCAGAACAGATATATAGAATCCTACCTCCATTCTCTACACTCCATCTCTGACCATCCCATCACACCATGTGGGGTTAAAAACACTCACACATCCCTACATATCATATAGTGTCAATAAAACACATTACAGATAATATGCAGTCAAGCTGCCAGAATATAGGCGAGGTGTCACCATACAGATCACTTCCTCCATATATACGATTCCCACCCCAATCATAAATACAGAATACAGATACAGATTTAACAGATTTAACATGTTTGTATACATATAACATACATACTTAAACAGTATAATCAGACATGCATTTAGCGTCCTACTCAGATTAGTCTATCAAAATATCACAGCGCACAAAATAGGGTTTGGTTAGCCCTTACCGACCTTATAGTAGGCCCACAGTCGATCGGAGCGCCCCGTGCGACCCTAGAGACATTTTCAGAATTATGGACTCACATGCCCATGTGGTTTGCCCGTGTGGGTCCACACACCCAGATTGGCCTTCCCCGTGTAGCCCACACGGCTTGACCCAAAACCCACATGTCCGTGTGGCATGCCCTTGTGTCCCACACAACCACACCCACACCATCACACAGTCGTGTCCTGCGTATGACCATGCCTTCATCAAACACACGGTCGTGTCTCGCACATGGCCAACCACACGGCCAGGCATATGCCCGTGTGGCATCGACAAACAGCACTTTCAGCTTTCGTCGAAACTCAATTTTTCGCGTTAGGAGTACACACCTGGTTCATTTTCGCAGCGAAACCACTTCCGACACCACCAACACCTAAAACAGAATACCCAACACCTTTAAGCAACCAATTTACGAGTCTAACACGATTTACCCAATTACGCAAAAACTAACTTACCGCTTACAAAGACGACCACAACCTCGAATCAAGCCGTTGAAGTGAAATTTTTTGCCTCACAACCTTCTCCTAATCACAGAATTCATCACTTAATCACCACAATCTAACATTGCTAAACCCAAAGTTAAAGAACTGTAAAATTTTACTTACCAGCCGAATAAAGAACCAGGAATGCAGTAGCGATGGTTGAACGAGAAATTTCAACAGAGATCAGAGGAAAGCAATGAAAATCGAAGGTGGAAGACAAAGAAAAAGAGAGGGAAAAAAAGCCAAAGACGAAGAAAAATTTAAAAAGAGAAAAAATAAAAAAAATAAAAATAAAATACAAATTAGATAAATCCCAACTCCCCACTAACAACTCAATCTCAACTACCTCAGAATTCCAACTCCACCAAAACTCTATCACACAACTGAGCAAAAATTAACATTCACGCTCACACAAGGGTTCGAACACAGGACCTCCAGTATGCCAACTTTTTACCACTCAAACCAACAAGCTCATTCTAATATTGATTAACAAACAATTTAATATAAGCCCACTCAATAAGGGTAAGGTTTGGATCTAAAATAACAAAGTTTTTCCAAAAGGGAGACTTAAACCCAAGACCTCACACACACACCCAAAACACTTAACCACTGAAGCAAATACGCATTTATGTTAGATTTCACAAAAATAGACTTAAATCATTCAGGGCGTTACAAAAGGCACTTGATTTCCTTCCATTTTGCTTGATTCACCACGTCGAACTGTGTACCATCTGTGAGATACATTTCTCCGGTTGGTGTTGAGATCATCCTTGAATGTCAAGGTTGGCTGGAATTAGAGGTGTACATGCCCAGGTTGGCTCAATAAAAATTTTAGGCTCATTTGTTAGGTTTGGGTCTTGTCGGGTTTGAAAAATGGGTTTAAGGTTTTGTTCATACCTGACCCAAATAAAAAAGTTAAAATTTGGGCCCGGTTCAGCTGTATTAATTTTTTATATTATTTATTATATAATTTTTTTTAAAAATATAATACATCAAAAATATTAAAATAAATGTTTCCCAACAAATTGAAACTAAATATATAGTTATATAGTATTCAAACAATAAAAACATAATAGTGAAATGGTAACAAAATAGTGAAAAAATAACAAGAAAATAGCAAAAAAAAGTAAAAAAAAAAAAGCAAGGAAAAGCAGCATTTTTTTTTTTTGCATATTTAGGTCGGGCCTAAGCCAAAAAAACTTTACCCAAGGCTCGATCTGTTTTCTAAACAGGCATTTTCTTTCCCAAGCTCATTTTTTGAGCCTATATTTTTACCCAAATCCTTCCACTTTTTAGGTGAACCCAGCCCGACCCATGGACAGGTCTAGCTGGAATGCATGGGCATAACTCTAGACAACTTGTAGCTATTTGTTGTAAGATGGCCAACCATGCAACAACTCGCACAAATGGCGGACTGTTCAAATGAGAATTACTTGGCGAACAATCATTTGATGAATTGCCTCGTGGACTGTCAAGACCATCATGTGATCATGCGAACTATCATGTGGATAGTCATGTTGCGGACAATTCATACGCAACAAGTTTGGTGGGCTGTTCAAGTGAAAACAAATTTGCGAACACATGAAGCTGCAATTTGTATGGTGAGATTAAAGAAATTCGGAGTATATTCGTGGCATGTGCATGTGGATTGTATCCGTAGTTAGAATGGAGTTGTTTTGGTGCACACTATCAGTGACGAGTGCGTGTTTGTTTTAAGTAAAACCGATTTCAGTTGGTAGATTTTTTGATGTGTTTAGATAATGATCGACATATTTGATTAATTTATTTGCGTAAAAAGAATGTATTTCAAGCTTCAAGATTGTATTAGTAGAATTCATTGAGTTGTCTTATAAAGAAACTCATATATATTGTAAAGCTCGAAGAATATGAAATATAGAACACCCTCGTTATAGTGCTAATTCTCTGTTTTGCTTTCTTTCTTTTTTCTTAACACCAACACTATTTCATTTCTATATTCAGGTAACACACTTGTTGGGCTTGGTTGTTCTCCTAATGCATCTCCAAGTAAACCCAAGTTCAGAAAATCCGTGTTATCATCCTCAGACTCCCAAGGATCCACCTCCTGCACTTCATCATTATCAGATTGGTTAGCATCATGTTCCCAAAAACCTAGATCTACTTGTTCTGGAATTTCCTCACTCGGTTCCTGATCAGCCACCCAATCATCCATTCGGTTATTCAAATCTCTTTCGATCTCTATGTTGTCAACTCCACAACTAGGGAACGTGTGCCCTTTTCTCCCACAACTCCTGCAGATTTTGAAAACTCATTCGAATCTGAACTGAACCCAAAACATTCTGCCTTCCCCAACCCTTATGAAACAACCTGCAAGAAGTGGTCTCCATGGGTCAATACTCTTAAAGAAATGAAGGATGATCAAGATCTTAGTCGAAAAAATTATAAGCATAGATTAAATTTTAAATTTACCAAGGTATAGCAAATTTTAATATTTTAATTTGTACATAACATGTAACATGTGGTGATATGGTGTTGGACATGCAACCTATTGCGATTTGCATAAAAAAATCTTTTGATGATTGATTATACTTTAATCATCAATCTTTATTCCTTTGATTGATTAATTATGTCGAAAAAAACATCGTGAATGTGAAAATTAACTTTCTCATTAACCCGACAAAAGCACAAAGCTCAACAATATGAATGTAATGGCTCAAACTTTTCCTCTCTTTTTTATCCGTATATTGGTTTAATTATGGTTTTAGTCAATTTGAATGAGTTAATTGTTAAATTATTCAATTTAGTACGTAAATTCAGTAAAACCATAATAAATTTACATATCACTTAAATGCTTAAGATAATCTAAACCAATCTATCATCATTTTAATAGAAAAATTAATGGTATTATCAATTTGGATCTACTAATAACATTACATAAGTAAATGGACCAAATTACACTAAATTAAAGTAGAAAGATCAAATTCTAAATTTCAATATAGTAGATGAGCTAAAATCGTAATTAGACCTATGCATATTTAAGGGTATGTCTAAGGTCTTAAGTTCGAGTCCCACTTTATGTAAATGTATGGATTCCAAATTCACGATGGTGGGTTAACGTTAATTAGTTTGAATGAGTGAAGGGTTAAGTTAATCAATTTAGTAAATGTAATAATTGCGGGCAACACTAATGGGTAAGTAGACAAATGGTAAAATTATAAATAATGATAATGGAGAAATTGCATTAAGAACTCTGAAAATGTAAAATTTAATTTTTACTCCTTTAAAATAGTTTCTCCTAATAATTGAATCTATTGGAACTACTAGTATTGCATTTGTTGAAACCACACTGACACTTCCAATGCGACGGCACATGTGATTTTGATTATCGATATTAAAATATTATCTGGTTAAAATGATTTCAACTCTCTAGCTTCATCAATCCCGGAACAATCATATTCAACTCAAATCCAATCCGCATTTTAAATTGGACCTACAATCATGAAATTGGACTTGCTTATAGAAAACCCTCTTCACGCATTCCCCTGTTACAACGACTCTCCACTACAAACCATAACATATTTATACATCTATGTACATAAAAAATAAATAGAAACAACTAATTGCAAAGGGTTTAAAGTTGTAGATTATAACAAAATGCGAGTAATTTGATTGTATATCCTTTGGGCTTCACTTTGTCTTGATTTGATTTCCTCAGCACATCTTATGGTCCTTTCAATGTGGTATCCTCCTCCAATGCTCACTTCCCTCTCCAAGTGACTACAATAACTCTCAAACACACTCACATTTACATGCAACTTGAAACCCATCAAAAACAATAATTCAACCTCCAATTTGTTCAATTCTTTTGTTGTCAATCCACCCACTCGTGCAAAGTATGAATTCCTATAATTCCTGCTCAACAAAAATGTTCAACTAAGGCCATTAAAGTTGGTTTAATTCAAATTTTCATCTTACTACTTTACAAAAATTAAGCAATTAACCTCTCTACTTTAATTTATCAGAATTTAGTCTTTGTATTTTTAGTCTAATTGTTGTTATATATGGTTTGTTGATCCGTTGATTTTTGCTAATTACTTTTAGATAAATTGTCGAATTGCTGACTTTTCAGGTCAATGATTTAACAACAAGATTTAGCTGTGTTAATTAATTAGACTAATATTTCAATTTTCATTTGTTAAGTAGAGGGACTTGTCTCTATACTTTTTATACATTTGCACTTTAGTCCACTACCCCTTCTACTTTACAGATATAAAAATGCAATTGTTAAATTCTGATTTGTTACATTTTTTTTGTTACATAGCTATTAATTAAGTATTATTTTTATTTCAATGTATCACATTAGTGAACTTAATAAAAGAATTTGAACGGTTTTAGAGGGTTAACAATTAGAAATGAATTTTGAAATTTGTAAAAAAAAGTAGAGGCTAAATTCCTAGAAATGAAAGCGTAGGTACTAAATTTAAAATATAAAAAACTACATGGACTTGATCCATATTTTAACCACATCAGTAAAGAGAGTGAGGGAAGCAATACTCACATGTCTTCAACATACTTAGAAGCCACCATCATGGTCGTAATGAGAAGCCTATGCACATTCCGAGCAGTAATCCGAAACCCAGGATTTGCCTCACAAAACCGTTCGATATATACATATGCCACAACATAAACCGACGGTCCGGCCTTGGTATACCGGAAAATTCTCTCTAGGTAGCATTGAACCGTCATGTCCGGTGCTTCACGGCAATCGAAAACTTTGCTCCTAAAATCTCTTTGTCTCAACGTCCGTCGTCCACAGTTCTTGGCATCAATCCTTTCGTTTCTAACCATTGTTCTCTCAATAAGAGAAGCAAGAACAGTGATCACCAATGGGTTATTCCCATCGTTCTTATAGGAATAAGAATAGAGATCGGATCGAAGCTTTCTTGGGGAGATTGCAATGGAAGATGAGGATGATGATGATGAAGTAGCCATTTTGGGTTTTACAGAAGAGAGGATTGAAAAGAAATGTGAGGTTTTAATGAGGATTTTATAGAGTGAATTTAGCTGTGAAAGGGTATTGGTTTTCTTGAGGGCGGACCATTTGGAAGGTTGGTGGTGGAAGCCGGCCAAAGATAATAACGAGAATTACTTTGTTTTGGATAAATTACACAAACATTATATTTCACATACTAATTAAATTATTCGAAATTTTTTATTTAAGTTATTAGGTTATTAAAATTAATGTTGTATGTAGGAGAGAGTAATTTTAGGTTAAAATCGACTAAATCGATCTAATCAGTTTAATCTATTTTAGTTTGGTGTGTTTTTCTATTATGGGTTCGATTATTTCGATCAATTATCGATTTTTGAATTTTCAAATTGACCCAATCAAAAAAAAACCAACTTAATTTAATATTTTTTAAATTGTTTAAGTCTAATAACCTAGCCCAATAATTAAAGTCGGTTAACTGATCGACCTAAAGTCAATTTGGTTATGTCGATTTTTTAAATTTAATTTAGTCGGGTTGTTTTTGTAGATTATGGTTGATTAAGTCGGTTTAATAAAAAAATCAACGTAACCAACTAAAAAAATCGAATGCTCTCCCCCCATCTGTATGGCTTTCTCTATTTACACCGCCTGTACCAATCAAAAGCTCTCATTCCTCTTCTCTTCTACCGTTCAATTTTTTTTTCTTGAAATACCTTTAAACATGACAAATTTGTGAATTAAAATCCAAATAATTTTTTTCTCCAATCTTCAACATTGATTGTCAAATCGACTTGGATCTAAAGTATTTTCTTCTACTCATCGATGAATACTAATCCACTTTACTGATAATTGAATCGACGCTAGAGTTCACTAGCTGGACTTTTTAAAAAGAACTTAACCCAGTGAGTTAAATAAAAACTTTAAAATAGTTCAATAACAATTTTGTAACTTTTTGAAGTTAAGTGACCAAAATATAAACTTATTAATAGTTTAGTGACCCTCGATACAATTTATCTCTCTTTTTTTTTAAGATTTGAATGCTACCACTTTGTAAAACCACAGTACAGACAAACCAGCTAAGCTTTCAACATCTTTAAAAAATCACCCAGTTTCTGTATATTTATCCATTTAATCCCTCATTGGTGAAATGAAAATAGAGCTCGCCGACAGTTTGGGTTCAAGAGCATGAGTGAAAAGAGCCGACTAGTTTTTTTCCTTTTCCCTGGTCCTAAGGCTTTGGAAGTTTGGACCCACAAGATTAGATTGGCATCATTAGCTATGTCAATCCGATGGGTGAAACTAGTTTTGGTTCGGTTGGTATTAATATTTTTGTCAGGATAATAGAATATAGATTTGATTATGCTGAAGCTTATTATCCTCGTATTTAAGAATTGAAGGAAGTCTATGAATAATTCTTGGCATTATATCAAAAAAATAAAAATTAAAAACCGTGAATAATTTTTTTGATGTGCTTAAACTGGCATCTAGATTTGGTGTGCTGTGAAATCTAAACAAAACAAGAGTCCAAGTGTAGTGCTTTCCCGTTACACGTGCTGTATCTACTTATTGACTCCTCCAAGTCATCAAATCTTGGTTTTCTACATGTAGTTGTACCACGAGCTAATTTCTTCTTCAGTTAAATATATTATCACATATTTAATAATATATTATTTATTATTTTTACGTATTACTCACTAAAAAATAGGATAACAATTTAACAGTTTTATTTGTGTTAAGATTGAAATTTTAAATTTTAAATTTCAAAAGTATGAAAAACAACCGTATACATAATACAAAACTAATAACATAATTTATCTAAACAGTTTGGGTCAAGATTAAAATTAAACTATTGGGACTAGTAAATGAATTTGACCTTAAATAGCTTTTAAGTATTAAAAGAGCTTAAAATTTTCTAAATAAAGTATCGAATTCAAGTCTTATATAACAAAAGAAAAACACTAAAAAGCTTTACACTTCAAATCTATTCGAAATCCAATATATACTTCTTTCTTCTTGCTGAGCTGATATCGAATCTTGGTTTCATATATATTTGCATGTTACTCGAATGACACAATGAAACAAATCGAATTGCATTGGGAAATCCTCACATATATATATATATACCAAAGATTTTCATATATTAGTACCAACTGGTGTTTCATATAAAAGAAAGTATATTGTATAATTATGCAAGTGGCCAAACCCTAAAATTATGATTATGATTAATCTCTATTGATTAGATTCTAAGCATCAAGTGGGATCATAAAAAAAAATTAAATAAAGTAATGGAACAAAATGATTATCCAGTCTTGCAAATAGGGTCAAGTTGAGTTTTCATTATGAACCAAATAAAAATTTGCAAACACTAAATATTTGAAGGGGATCTTGTGTTAAAGATCATGGTCCACTTGAGAAAAATCTTACCGAAATTTGAGGTTGTGGCTAATTATATTAGTTTATATTTTTTATGTTATTTTTTTAATACTAAAAAATACTGCAATTCAATCGATTGAGTCTTAGCTCGATTGGTATGGATATTGTTGCCAATGCAAGAGGGCGTGGGTTTGAGTGCGCTAAAGCGTATTATCCTCATATTTATGGGTTGAGGAGGGGCTATAGGTACTTCTAGGCATTGTGTCAAAAGAGTAGAAATTATCGAACCTATAATAAGATTGCAATTCATATATATATATATATATATATATATATATATATATATATATATATATTAGAATGTGATAGGAATGACAATTGTCAAGAATGGTGGTTTTTATTAAATTAAAATTAAAAAAATTACAATTTTGTCATTAAATTATTCGATAGTTTTCATTTTAAGTCATTAGATTATTAAATCGATGTTATGTCTTTTTCTGTTTCCATTGACTGCATCAATCAAAAGCTCACTTTCTCTTTCTCTTCTACAATTCAGTTTTTTTTCATAAAATAACTTTTGACATCACGAATCTGCGAACAATTCAAACAATTTTTTCCTCCGATCTCCAACACTGATCATCAGATCAACTTGGATCTAAGTCGATTGGAGCTCGCTAGCGAAACTTTCAAAAAAAAAAAACTTAACAACCCAAACTCAATAACTTAATAAATAAAAACTTTTGAATAGTTCAATGAATTAAATTGAAACTTTCGAATAATTCAGTGACCAAATTATACATTTTTTAATTAAGTGAACAAAACAAAAACTTACTTATAATTTAGTGACTAAGGGTATAATTTACCTTTTTTTTTAAATTTCACCCTTATAAAATTTAAGTTGGATCAAAACAAGTTCAAGTTATTTAGCCGAATTTGATATAAGAAATCCTATCATTTTCATATAAAATTATGCAAACTATTAACTAGATTTGCTTGAGATTCAATTACAGTTTATAAATACAAACACAATATAACCATAGTACAATCACAAATCCATATTCAATCAACAATAAAAATAAAATAAAATTAGGGATAGTAAAATTCGAACCGTCCAATGAATTTCAAACTATTCTACTTCAAATAGAGTGGATTTGCAAAAAAAAAGTGGATGCATGTGGATTTTTTCTTTTGGATAATTGGTTTGAAGCAGTTATGATAATCACTTACCTCGCTCCATCCTACTCCACTATATGAAATCATCATTTTATCCTTATTTTATGTTTAAAAAGGTAAATTAAATTGAAATGGATTGAGGTGGGGTAGGCAAGAATGGATACATCCAATGTCCATGAAATTGATAATGGTTTCAAGATATTATATTGATAGTGGACCGAAGTGGGTGGTAAAGCAGAGCGTGCCAGCTAAATTTAGCAACATCCACTCTCACCCTATTCTATTACCTCTCTAAATCAAACCAGTATATATTAAAAATCAAAATAATCTATACTAAAACAATTAGATTGATGAAAGTAAAACACACATAAAAACAGTAGAATCACAATTACCACATTCTTTGTTACCTCTATGAAATAAAATGTGAAATTTCTTCATTTGCAGTTTGAACCGACACTTATACTTAACCACCCCATTATTGAACCAAACAGTTGAGATAGGCCCAACTCCCATCAAAATTCAGGCTCCAAAATCACAGCCGGGCCACACAATTTGCAAATCAATCCCCATTCTTTCATGTGATCCACAACTTTTGCTGGTATCATATCTTGATTTTTCTTTTGAACGAGATATCATATCTTGAATCAAAATTATGGCACCTATTACACTAACTATGCAATCAAAGTACAAAAACATAGATATCTTAAATCAGTAAAATCAAACTATTATAGTACAGTTAGGCATAAACATATTCGAACATACAGTACAAATAAATAAAGAATTAAAAAATTCAGATGAAATCAACTAACTAGACTAAAACTCACAAATGACATCAGCATGTGGTGAGACTTTAAAACCCATACAATCTTTTAAATAGTTGATTTTGGCGCAAAATAAAAAATGGGAAAAAGTTGCTTGTTAGATATTATTACTATAGCTTATACAATATAAATTAATTAAATATAATAGTAATTGTTATTATCGAAATAATAACACTTGTTATAGTATATGAATGCTTTACTTTTCAATATCATATATAATATGAACATTTTAATTTCAATCACAATAATGTCAAATACTTGATGTCGAAAACCACTTTTAAGTTTTTTTTTTTTAAAACGATGGGAATCGACTTTGAAAATGAAAATTGGAGTCACCACCGATCATTTATTGAGGTGTGATCGGCTCACCTTAAAGATGATTTTGGTCTGCGAAATTTGAGAAAACAGGTTCGGGAGTCGGTTACGCACGAGGAAGGGTTAGCACCCTCGTGACGCCCAAAATTGGTACCGAATTGATTGTTTAATGTCTTAATGTCAAAATTTTGAAAAGATTTTAAAATATGATCCTTTTAACTTGAATAAATTGAATAATAAAACACTCTTATTTCAAAGAAATAAAATGTTACACCCAGTGAGTTAGGGCGCAACATTTTTAATCTTCAAAATTAAGTTTATCTTTTAACCTTAAAAACCCACGCATTTGAGAAGGATATTTGATTATTCGGGTCAAATGAGAAAATCAAAACCCAATAAGTTAGGGCTCAATTTCACAAAATTCCTAAATATCGAATATTGTCTTTATTTTCATTTATCAGAAAAATCCTCGTCTCGAGAAAACAACATGCCATATCCAATGCGTTAGGACACAACGTGTCGAATTCCCGAGAATGAGCTTTTTACTTATGTTTTAATTTAAAAGGATACTCGGTTTCTTAGATTCAATGAGGAAGATTGGAATCCAGTGAGTTAGGACTCAATCTTTACGATGATCCCAAATTCCGAGTGTCGCGTTATTTTTGAAAACTTTGTATGAAATAACTTTGACACTTGTAATCTTTTGAATGAATAACGAAATAACATTGTACATCAGGAAAAGCTAATTTACAAACTAAAATCAATACTAATGAGTTACAAAGAATCAATTCATGCGAATAAGTTATACAATAAGCATAAAAGCAATCATACCGCACATTAAGCCAATATTAATATTCATATTAGAAAGGTAAATGAATTAAAAGGTAAATAGGGAATCATCTAACAAAAACAAAAACAATGAGAAAAATAAAATATTTGAAATCGTCAAGAATAGGTTATACGTATATGAATAAAGAATTAAAATGAATAATATATTTGCAAACTTGAAATATTCAAAATAAAAAAGAATGATATACACATTTTAAAATAAGTAATAGATGGAGTGGAAAACTTAATATAAATAAATTACACATAATAATATATAAGAGAGTTGAAATAAATAAAATATATGATAAAATAGGGTTTGAAAGGAATAAGTTATTTATATATAAAAATATATGAAAGGATATGTAATAATATGAAATCGATAATATATTATGTATATATATATATATATAAATAATTTAACACAAATTATATATATGTATAGAAAAATATTAAGTAAGAATATTATTGTATAAATCTTAAAGCAAAGAACTATATAAGTGTAGTTAAAATGTATTATAAAATAAAAATGTAAATAGTGTATAAATTATATTGAAATTGCAACAAGAATGCATAAGATTGTACATTATAAATTTAAAATAATGTTAATGATATGTTTAGAACAATAATATGCTATAATATTAAAATAATATTGTAATAAATTTAAAATATACTAAATTTAAACATAAAATAATGCTAGATGTAAAATTAAATATGAGTATATATATTTAAAACAGAATAATAAATTTTAAACAAAATTAAAATCAAGTGTATTAAATTAAACAAGTATGGATTAAATTAAAATAAAGATGGAATTGAAAGGAATAAATGAAAATAAAATAAGGCAAAGGGGGCCAAATGTAGCACACGGATGGCTTGGGGGACTAAATGGGAAATAATCTCGTCCCTCCAAAACGCGGCGTACAACCTGGGCCAAAATGAAACAAAAGCAAAATCAAACGTGAAATTCATAAATAAAGAAAAAAACTGATATGAAAACGCCACGAAGGAAGGAGGACCAAATGCGCAAATAGACCAAACGCCCAAAGTGCGCGGATCCTTCCCTAGATTGGGTCACCGCACGGGTCACTGGCCATTAAACGGCGCCGTTTGCTGTCCGCCTATAAACTAAAAAAAACCTAATCAGTTTCAGTTCAAAATCAAAACCTAAAAAAACTATCCTGCCTACGCGCCGTTCTGCGTTCTGAGAGCATCCGAATGGTCTCCGATCCCAGCCCCTACTCCGATGACGACGAAGAGAAACAGGATCGGCCTCAAGGTAGCTCTCCCTCCCAGATCTCTTTCTTTTATTCTCCTTTTTTACTTAAATGAAATGAGAACAGAAACAACAAAGAAAAATGAAGAAAAACCAAACCAGAGAACAAATCACCTTTTTCTTTTCAATCTTTTTTTTGTTTCTGTTGATATTCTCCGTGTCGTCTTACAAACGCTAAAAAATGGCTTTTATATCCGAAAATAAAATAAAAATTATAAAAGGAAAAAATGGATTTTGGCTCTTTTTCTTTTTTCCCTTTTTGCTGTCGATTTCTGCTCGTTTTTGCTTGTTGCTTGTATGCAGGTACGGGCGTACGGGGCAGTGGAGGTTCACGTGGATTTGGCGCAGAGGCGCTACACGCGCGCGGGCGCAACACGCGCAAGGAGGAAGCCTGGCTTTGTTGCGGCGGCTGAGGCTGTTTCAGAAACTGCTAGGGTTTCTGCTTATGCTCTGGGCTTAGAATCGGGTTTAGGTTTGGGCTAGGGTCTAGGCAAATTGGGTTTGGTGAAATTGTTTGTAATTTGGACTGTCATTTTATTTGTTTTTTATTTGTGCACGGGCCGGGCAAATATTGGGCCTTACACCTGAAATTAACAAAATCACATTTTTCAAAAACATTTTTAAACCCTAAAACAACAATGTTGATCAATTGGCAATTTGTACTTGAGTTTAGCATTTTTTTCTAATATAATGCTTTTTTTTTTTGTATTTTGCAAAAGCTATACATTTTGGTATCTTAAAGTAACAGTGTTAACTTTCTAATATTTAATTCGAGTTTTAAGGTTACTTTGATGAAAGTTAATCTCTAATTAAACAAAACCTTGAACTATATTTAACAAATTAAGCAAATTCGCAATTGACACTAAATTCATTTTATTAACAAAACCATCAAAATCTAAACCTGATAATATCAGCAATTAATCAAATAAACCTCGAAGTTCAAATTAAACACCAAAAAATTAATTTCATTACTTTTAAATATCAAAATATGCAACTTCTGTTAAATACAAATATCACATTAGTATATTGGAATTTTGGGGGTTTTGCACAACAAAAATATAGCATCACATTAACCTTAGTCCAAATGGGGGCATCACATGTTCACAATAAATGGGGTATGAATGCCAAGTTGAATATTTATCTAGCCCAAAGAGATAAACATGTAGCATAATCCCATAAAAAAATTAATGCCCGACAACAAAATTAACAATTTTCTATTAAATTTGAATAGTATGTGTTAAAAAGTTTTAAATTGATAACATCATTATTGATCTTTTGTTAATTTAAGCACGGGTCATTCTAATATTCAAATGTTTAATGTTAAAAAATTTAATTGATAACAAATGTTTGAATTTAACATAAATTTTTTTAAATCAGATAATTCCAAAAAGGTGTATGTATTGTAATTACCAAAGAGCTGAGGTCAGTGCTTGTGTAACACCAAAAAATTGACATTTATCAATAGGCTTCGTTGAATGTGATCTTCCGATGACGAGATTCCTTTTGGATGATTTAAGGAACAAAAGCCAATATGCTAAAATCCAAATTCAATAAAGCCATTTTGATGATGACCAACTCTACCAAAAAATAAAGTCATTTATGCTAAAACAAAAATGGTCCAATGGCATCTGCTGAGAATTATAACAAAGCTTTCAATTGGCTCCCGGTATTGGATCCAACTCTTTAACTTTACAAGCCCAAGTTTGCAATTTGACCTATTGGGGAATGTGATTGGCAGGACTTGAACTTTGACATTTGGGTGCCGACTAAGAACTTTAACCACTTGCTCCATCGGGTGGTCTTGAATTGTTGCATCAAACAAATGCAACCCCACCCCCATTAACTTGGCTGAAATGCTTTGGTTTTTTGCCTTGCCAATTTTCCATCAATTAGCCTAAGGAAGATCCATGAAGTTGGGACCAAGTTGGAATTAGAAACCAAATACGGGCATAAGATTAAGAAAGTAACAACTTATATTCTCCAAATAGGAGAAAATTATTAGTGGATACTTGATGTTCTTTGGCTTTCAAAGTTCAAGGTGCTAAAATTTCATTGAATAGCATTTGATTCCCATGCCATCTATTTCCCCTTTTTCTTTTTTCCCTTCACTTTGTTCTACTTTTCAATGGATTTATATGGCAAAGACCTAAGGGAATCGGAGTCACTCAGAAAAGGATATATAATCTTTCTATTTTAAGGCCTACCGACCCTTCAATTTCAATAATAAAGTCCATATGGTTTCTCAATTTTAGTCTGGCCCAAGTCTAAACAACATTTATCAAACTAAAAGGGTTTAATTGCATCAACATTCTAAATTAGTCTCCAAACTTCAAAACGTTCCAATTGAACTTTTAAAGTATCAATATTATATCAATCAGGTTCTTTCCTTAATCGTCAACTTGGGTCTTAAACATTAGCTCAAGCCTAACATGGAGCATATTTAAAATATATTTGATCAAATTTTTAACATGTTTGTACCTATAGAGGATTCTTTTGTTAAAGTGAGGAGAGTTCACAAAGATACGGTGGAGAGAAAGATTTGAGCAGAATCAAAAAACAAGTGTGGTTGTGGTGATGGAAGCAATAGGTAACTAAGAAAAGTAAAAGCTACTATAGTTGTTGTGATTGTTTAGAGAAAATTATAGAGAATTTGGAGTATGCTTAAGTTTGCCAAAATATCAAAAAAATCCCAAACGAAATGTTCAAGCCTCTATTTTTAAGCCCTAGAAGGAAGTTATTAACGGATGGTTATAGAAAAAAGTGGGACATGCTAAAGTACTAGATAATGGGATTGAAAGAAATCAGTGAATGTATTTCTAAGAAAGAGGGCAATTACAAATACCAGGCGAAAGTTACACTCACGTATCATTTTTGGTAAGCAAAGTGTTACTTGTATGATCAAATACAAGTGTACTCTCTATTTACCCAAGAGGAAAAGCACTTGTATTTCATGAAAAGGTTAAGAAGTATACTTCTTAACAATGTCCGCATTTTGAACCTTCAAGATATCTCAACAATGGAGCAACCTAAGAACCTTGCCAACTTTCCCATGTTAGTTCTACAACCTTTGTTTAGTTGTATGTCTTCCTCCACTTTTAATTAAGTAATATGAAGTACCAAACTACCAGGGAGCTTTTCATATTATGGAGTGGGGGCGTTGTTAAAAAGGAGACACCTTGCAAGGAATTATACTTCCTAGGCCTATTGCCAACAGTGGTGGAGCCACCAAGAGACCCAGGGGGGTCATGACCTCCCTAAGATCTAAGATCTTTCAATTTTCCTCTTTATATACATACTATACCCCTCCCAAATATAGAAGTAGGCTCCTCCAATATTTTTATAGTATTAAAAAATATTAAAAATTTATTCTTGATAAAAACAAAGGAAAAATCTTTTTGAAAAAAACCAAATTTGAGGAAAAAAAATTGGAGTATGAAAAGAGCAATCCCCATTCTTGGCACTCACACTACTTTCCTCATCTCTTCTCCTTGTAAAAATTGGAATAGAAAAAAAAATTTACATAACACGTCTAATTTTAGCTCGGCCTTCCCAAGATTAATATCCTGACTCCACCATTGACTGCCAATAGAAGTGTTAGTAACAAAAAACAAGCATTTACAATCCTAGAACATAGACAATTGTTCATGCAGTAAGCATATGCGTATTAAAATTTTTTGGGTATCATTCATGTTCATTTTATGATTTATGTTTGAAGTTCGAGATTATCCCTCTCAACAATGCCGTCTTCAAAATTTGCATCTCTCCTTAAGAGAGTAATATACAACCACTGCACTCATTACTTATTGATAAAATAATATTATCAACGCATTTTAGATATGGTCCACGTCAAATTCAAGCTAACTTGCAAAAAAATTATTGTTGAAACATTTATCGTTCCTTTCATTATCATTTCATAAATCAGAGTTGATAGGCAACAAAAACAAAACCATAATTATTTAAGGTGGTTTAGATTGTGTGCATAAAAGCATGTGGCCATCTCATCGTCCAAGCGTTTCGTTCTCCAATCATACACTCTTTTATATATATCTCTTCATTAAATACAATGTGGCTGCACCTGCCCTTTCACATTCAATTAAGGCTGCACCTGCCCTTTCACATTCAATTAAGGATGCTGCTGCAAATAGCTTAAACGTGAAAGCCCCTTTGAGGTCTCTTTCCACATTTGGCTGCAACGAAACAACCAATTGCTTTCATCTGCTTTGATAAAATTTCCCTATAAGGCTCATAAATATATTGTTTATTTCAAACAAGTCCACTTTGAATTTTCATGTAATCATTGTCAAACTATAAATATGTAGGTAAAAGTATCATGGAGGCCCTTGTACTAAGAGTCAAATTGCATTTTGCCCCTTCTACTAAAAAAAATGAGCAAATTAGCCCCTATACATTAAATCAAAGAGCAATTTGGTGCTTCTGTTAAAAAATTCATTCATCTCTACTATTAAAAATTGGTCTATGTACATCAGAATGAGCCACAGGAGGGACACCCCGTGTAACTTTATGGTTAAGTCACATCAATTTTTAATAGTAGAAATGGATGAAATTTTTAATAAAAAAAATAGTTTGCTCTTTGATCTAACATACAGTGACTAATTTGCCCAATTTTTTAATAAAGGAAGGAAAAATGCAATCTAACTCTTAGTATAGAGGCTCTATGGTACTTTTATCAAATATGTATGTATATTGAGTAGGAAAACATGTATCAATCAATAGGACAATCTAATTAGGAATTTCATATCTTTACGTTATTGAAATTGAGGAATTAGTTTTTATTTTAACTTGTCAAAATTTGGATAGTGTATTTTATAAAAATCAAAAGTTGGTCCAATTGAATAACACTCTCAAACCTTGTCATTAATAGTTGACTTAAAACTTGTAACTTTATATGCATTCAAGGATTTAGTAAAATAAACAGCTTGACAATTTATATGCTACAAAGTTACAAAAATTTGATTGAATTTTAGCATAATTAGCATTGTTGTTATTATAGTAATTTGGAACACATGGACTCAAACGTATTTAAACGTGTTTTTCTCCTATTTAAGGATTAAAAAGAATTATGAGTTGTAAAAATAATTTTCCCATTTTATAAACTACAAAATCAAAATTTGAAGTGTCAAACATTAATTTGTGTGGCATTACTAAGCATCGAAAATTTAGATGTTGATTGGATATGCATTAAATTACAATATTAAAAGTAAGATATTGATTGGTTGAATTTTTAAATTAATTTATTGAAACCTTGAAAATTCATATTTTTCATATTTTACACTAAATACAAGTTTTGAGGAAAGGGAAAATGTTGAGAAACCCCCTTGGTAGCTCATGGGAGAACCATTTAATAATATTACAAATTCAAAGACAATAATTTGCAAACAAAACAAAGCTTTGTAATAAAATAAAATAAAAAACATATAACCAACCACTTGAAACTAAAGAATTATAATCCGAGTTCATGTTGTTGTTTTTTTCTTTTTCTTTTTGTGTATAAATAAAGGCACATTGAAAGCTTAACTCTTTGAACTAGAAGCTGGCGGTTGTTGCATTTGTTGATACATAGCGGCCATTCTACTATAAGCATCCATAGTCATCGGTTGTGATTGACAAGCAAGGAATGTAGATAAAGGGTCTGTCATTGAAGCAGCTTGTTGTAACCGATCATTGTTGTTAGAACCATCCCAAGGTGTATTCATTGTCATGAAAGGATTAGACAAAACAGGTGAGATACCAATGATGTTTGGTCGGCCCATGAAGTTCATGTCCATAACACTCATCCCCATTCCCATCGGTGCCATCATCGACATTTGAAGTTGTTGTTGCAACATCATCGATGGTAAGTTCATCCTATTCATCATTTGGACTTGTGCTTGTAATTGTTTTAAGTATTCAATCACTTCATCTAACATTGAAGCTTTGTCTGTCTGTAAAATGGTAATAAACATTAAGATTATATCAATGCATTGCATGCATGACCAAGTCTTGTGTCATTAGTTAGCTGTTTTTCAAAGGCAAATGACAGATTTTCAGACATGTCGAGGACCAAATAAGGGGCCTACCATGAAAGGGTATTTATGTGGTAGCAGGTGATTGTCGCCACACCTATCAACGTAACCCTCTGTCAAGTTGTTCCCCTTTGGCAAATGTGGCTTAGGATCATTTGCAACAGTCCCGAAATTCCAACAAGCAATTTGTAGGTAATATATATATTTGGGGGGGGGGGGGGGGGTTGGACCACATACATTTAATATGTTGTTCTATGTCTAAAAATAGATCTCCTAATCATGTGAAGTAAATGTTGGATATTTTTTATTCATGGGATTTATATATATATTTAAATTACCCATATTAAATAACTTGTTCTATAAAATATTTATATACATACCATCTAAGAGAAGGATAAGCTTGTCGATTGAGTCTTAACTCAGTTGGTATTGACATTATTGTCAGTGCAAGAGAACGTGGATTCGAATGCGCTGAAGCGCATTATCCTCTTATTTAAAGATTGGGGAAGGATTAGGGATAGTTCTAAGCATTGTATCAAAAATCAAAGACTAAAAATCGTGATTAAATAAAAATATGATACCGGAATAACTTACAAATAACATATTAAATAATGAAAGAATTATTATCAATAATCCATGAAAGGAACCCAAAAAGAATCTAAAAATTATGAAGATTTTTTCCATTTTCCTAAAATACTTGTTTGTAGACCACAAAAAATGTAAATATAATATAATATAATAATAGAAAATGAAAAAAAGACCCCACAAAATTATTGGGTGACAGTGAAGTGTAAGCAGACATCCAAAATAACACTAATAAAAGTATATTATTTGATTGGTCAGCCTTTTTCTTGTTCTTCCTTTTATTTTCTCTAATTTTTATATTTAAAAGAAAATTAAAAATACAAAAAAAAAGAGGAGATTATAGGATAAAGTCTGTATTTTGTAAGTAGAGAATATATGTACAGTAGTCAAGCTTCTTTTGAGCATAGGCAGTGTTTGCGGGGTTTTAATTGAACTGCATGGATTTCTATTTATCAATACAACTTGTCTATTTCCTAAAATGTTTAATATTGTTTATTAAAAACTTAAATCTATTGAAAATAATAAAAAAACATACCTTGCTTGAATTAGGTACCAATTTCTGTAATGTTTTCATCCTTTGATTTATCTTATCTCTTCTTTTCTGAGAAAATCCCAAAAAAAAAAAGGATAAATTAAAAAAATAATATTTATTGAGCATATTTAGAAAAGTGAAGTTACTTTTTTATATATGCTTTTTCTTACTGGGCACTCACACTTCGGCAACTAGCCTAAACATCGAATCCAATCATTGACTCTGATTTTTATTTATTAAATTTAATCTATTTCAGGATTGGAAAAGAATAGACTTACACGTTCAGATTGGTTATGGATAGCTGCAGCTCTGCTCCTTTTTGTTGAAATGGAAGATTTCATAGTTTCTTTTTTGTCTTCCTCACCTGTCTCCTCCTTTAACACACCAAATTTGAAATGAAAAAAGAAAAATCAAATTACATGCACATGCAATAATAAATCATCATGTTTATTGATTATGGAGTTCTATGAGACAACAGACATGTCCCCATAATGTGTTTTTGTAAGACAAGAAAATAATTGAATAGGACTTTGCCTGAGGTTTACTGTGAGAGGCTGAATCATGATCATTATCTGTTGCAGTCTTCGTGTTTTCAATGGAACCATGTGAAATAGAAGTGAATCCAACACCAAAATCTTTGTCGTACGTATCGACGGTCACGTTCCGGTGACTGTCTCTTCCAAACGTGGCACTGGCACTTGCGCTTTGTTCCCATTCCGGTGGTGCTACTTGTACACCCACCGCCTTTTCGCGTTTCCTTGTGACATCGTCTTGTGTATTAACCGTCCCACTACAGGATCCTACCCTAGTGGAACATCCCATCATACAAGTTCCACCACCACCAAGACCCGGCATAGATTCCAACACGTGTGCGGTGGTGGTCTTGTCTTCTGAACAAGGAACTAAAGCATCCATAGCCATGGTGGCTGATGAAGACGACGCCGCCGCCGAAACACGGTGGTGGTCCAACCATACCAATTCATCCCCACCAGCACCGACAGAATCCTTACTACCATATGGAAAACAAGTAGCCTGGTTCACTATAGACTCTAAAGTGCCACCGCCACCGCCACTGGCTCTTGGTTTATCCCAAGTGGTGGCGTTTAGTTGTTTAGCCACCACACGCGGTGGACCTAAGCTGTGCATGGCTAGTTGCCCATTTTCCCATGTTAATTCAGCTACTTCATAATCTAACCTGCAAAAACAAAATCATGCACCAACGTCAATCAAAACCAGTAAATTAACTTAGACGTTACGTAAATAAAAACGAAGGGTTTTTCTCTTTTGTGTACATGGGAACATCAGGGGCAGTGGAATTTGAGTTGAAGCGGAACGAGTGATGGCGAGTGGTGAGTGGATTGTTGTCGTCCAGTTCCCAACTCGGAACACACTGACTCATTTTCTAACAAAAATCCGTTTTGCTTGAAAGATTTCCAAGTCTTAATGGGATTTGAGAATGGATTCATATAATATAGTGGGTACTGAGAAATAAATGGTGTACCCCACCCCCCTAGTCTTTATGATTGTGGAGATAAGAATCAAAATGAATTGATGAGAGAGAAAGAGAAGGGATTCTGGTCCAAATAGTTAAAATGTTTGAAAATAATAAGTATAATTATTATGAATGATACCATTATCACGTATAAAACCATCCTTAATATCCTTTTTCAATTTTTCCCCTCCCTTGTAGGAAAAGAGATCAAAAGAAGTACTTTATACGTAAAAGGACAACATGTTAGAAAGCACTGAAAAACACAGTTTTTAAGTGGTTTAAAAGGGTACAAATTGATGATGCTAGTAACAAGTCTATTGAGACACAACCGCAGGAAAAGAGTCCAAAATTAAATAAACGAACATGAAAACACATTAGTCATACCAAAACAATAGCTACACGGATTTGTCGACCCCCATCACCTTAGGTTGAATTGTAATCTTTTGTTTTGCAATTAAGCTATCTTTTATTTCCGTTTTAAGGTCTATGAAAATGAATCGTTTTGAGGTTTGGAATTACTTTTTCTAGCAATATCTTCTCTAAAACTCGAATATAAATTTACTTTCTAGAAATGCATTGCAACTAACGTTACGATTCAACACATATAAAAGTACTCTATTTGTATCAAGAGAAAGGAATTCTGAAGGGAAGTTGTATGGGCTGGTAAAGTTGAAAAAAGTCCACAATGGGCTTTGTCTTAGGCCCATAAACTTCATTAAAATGAAATTGGAATAATCAATATAGTAGCCCACATTCACTCAAGTTAAATGCTTTTAGTTGTCTTGCACTATTGGACCTACGAAATCCATATAATTTCTCAAATATTAAAAGTAAATAAATAAGTGTTGCATATTGTTGTCGACATGACCGCATCATCTATCTATTTATGGGATAAAAATGAGTTATAGATAATTTTAGACATTATTTAAAAAGAAATAAACAAATAAACACACGAGTTGTTTGTTTATATTAGAAACAATGATTACTAAATTTTGATTTAACACAAAACCAAAGAAACCAATGATTCGATGCTTCTTTTTCCAAAAATAAAATAACATTAAAATTATGATTTAGTTTTAATATTTAAAATGGGAACATTTGAGGCTTTTCAAATGCGTTTTTGATGTACCAAACCTTCATTGATCCAGTACTAAATTAAACATTAAAATCAATTTTAAATACCAAATTGAGATAATAAAAGAATTTAAATACTAAATTAGATAATAAAATCTAATTCATGCTATGGTTAGGTTGAGTTGATTTTTTTGTTATTTTCAATGTTTTCTTTCCTTGCAAAAGCTCATAGACTTTCTTTTGTTTCTTTAAATGATTGCTTATTTTAAACCTAATCTCTAATAATAAAATGAGACAAAAAGAAAAAGTTGAAACAAAATCGTATCCAACAATATAAAGTGAAAGCTGTTAATTGTAAGAAACATATGTCAAGCTTCTCTAAATCACACCGACAATATTTTTAAAAAAATCAAAATAAATCATTAAAGAAACATAATTTATTTTTTTAATTCGGATTATCAAAATTTTAATTAATTTAATTTTTCAAATTTTAACCCCGATCTTTATATTTTTTTGTCAATTTGACCGTTGTTATTTTTAAAGATGTTGACAAAATATTAATAATGTCGACATATCTCATATGTGTATCAATAAATAATTTAAAATTATAAATATATTAAAAATATAAAATACTTACTATATTTAAAATTTTAATGTTTTATTTGTATTAAAAACAATTTGTGAGGAGTAAAAATTAAAATTTACTTCACAATAAGACAATGTTAAGACAAAGCAGATTAAACTAATTAACTGCTAATAAGACAAATTACTTGTTTTATATTTTTTGGGTTTTATAAAGACAAAACAAGAACCAGAACTTTACAAAAATGTCACAATCACCGAAATCCCCAAATACAAACCCTAACCCTAATTCAGACCAGGATTATTTAAACTTGGAACCACCGCCATCGCTAAAATCCCAGTGGAAGCCTAAAGCTTTAAGCTTACCAGACATTTGGGTCAAAGAACAAGCTTTAAAGCATGTTATTTGCAATATGCAGCAACAGTTCAGCCGTACGCCGTCAATTTCGCCGCCGTCGGAGCCTGATTTAACGTCTTTTCAGTCATTTCCTTTAGACCCAATTGAACCGGACTACAGTTCTCTCCTCTCCGACGTCGTACTACTCGGAATATTCTCGAAGCTTCCTGTTTCACAGCATGTTTCAAATTCCTTGGTCTGCAAGCGTTGGTTGTACCTTACCGGCCGGTTAGTTCAATCCCTTAAGGTTAAAGATTGGTCCTTTATTTCATCGGGTCGGGTTTTTAATCGGTTCCCTAATTTGACCGATTTAGACCTCGTTGGTTCTTGTATTCAGATGCCAAAAGACTCCGGCGTGTTACTGACCCATAAAACGGTGTCGGTTTATGTGGATACTAGTTTTACCTTTGCCGGATTTCTCGGAAAAACGGCACTTATGCCGTTGCATGTGGTTGATACAGGGCTTGCAATGGTAGCCGAAAAGTACCCGAATTTACGCCGATTAGTAGTGATTGGAGCAAGTGAAGAAGGGTTAAGGCAAATTGCGGCACGGTGTTATACTTTGCAAGAACTTGAGCTACATTGTTGTGGTGATTTAGCTTTGAAAGGTATTTCCGGGATTAAAATCTTACAAGTGATGAAATTGATCGGTTCGGTTAATGGGTTTTACGATTCGACCGTATCGGATATCGGGTTAACGTTATTAGCTCAAGGCTGTAAAAGATTAGTAAAGCTTGAGCTTTGTGGATGTGAAGGGAGCTATGATGGGGTTAAAGCAATTGGACAATGCTGTCAAATGCTTGAAGAATTAAGCTTTTATGATCATAGGATGGATGGTGGATGGTTAGCTGGGCTTTCATACTGCTCGAATTTGAAGACTTTGAAGCTCAAGTCTTGTAAAAATACTGATACGAGTCCGGGAGCAGACGAGCATTTGGGGACTTGTTTGACACTCGAAGAGTTGCATTTGCAACAGTGTCACATCCGGGATAAGCAAAGTGTTAAAGCATTGTTTTTGGTATGCGAGAATGTTCGAGCTATTGATTTTCGGAATTGTTGGGGTTTGGATGATGATGTGTTTAGCCTTGCAAGTATTTGTAGGTACGAAGCTTTTAATTTTTTCCATAAGCGTTATATATATATTCTACTAGGTGCCAAAGTCCTAATACTGCATTGATGTAGCGTTAATTCAGCATGTATATTGTTAAGAAATTGGTGATCTTATTCAAGAATGGCGTAAGTGTTAACCGAGTTATGAGGTAAAAATTAACCAGTCTTATTATTGCAGTTACATGGTAGAAAATTTAGGCAGTGACGGTTGATTTGATCTTAAATTTTCTGGCAAGTTGAGTAGTTGAAGAAGGGGATATATGTTCATGGTGTGCCTTTAAAACATATGTTCCGATACAAGTACGTGTCAGACGGAGAATGTCATTGGCCCTACAGAGTCTATTATTATACCTATGTCTGATTATGCGTTGAACACAAGTAGCTTTGCTTCAAGTTCTAACTTGCGATTTTCATCGTCTTTTGATAGGAGAGTGAAGCTTCTTTCTGTGGAAGGATGCTCGTTGGTGACGATAAAAGGTTTAGAATCGGTACTACTTTCTTGGAAAGAGCTTCAACAATTAAGAGTAATGTCACGTAATAACATTAAGGATACGGAAGTGACACCGGAACTTGCAACCTTGTTTTCAATGCTTAAAGAGTTGATATGGAGACAGGATTCCCGATCTCTGCTGTTGTCAAATCTGGTAGGGACCGGAATGGGAAAGAAAGGTGGGAGATTCTTCCAGAGGTCTAAGGATTGATGACTCACCTTTACTTTGTCCGACTAGTAATGGAGAAAACATTCGACTTTGTTGTTATTGTATTTTAGTGGGGTTGTAGCGTTAGATTATTGTCGTTGATGTAAACACAAGGGGTAATCCTTATATACACTTTTTACAGCTCTCTTCATATCCGGTTGAATTTTATAAATGATTATCGCATCCGACTTCAGATCGTATATCTAACAGAGATTTGAACGTCAAATAAACACCTAATATTGTGATGCTAAGAACACAGATGACTTGTGAAATCTGATTCTTCTTGTTTCTTAATAATTAAACGGTTTCAATTAAATATTTATAACTATTAGACTTGTTATATATCTGTGTTGTCTCTTATTTATGAACAAATTATATGTTCACGGATACCATCATTTAACTTATAATTTTAAATAAACAAACCCAACCAAACTTAAAAATACACGAACAAAATCTATTCATTCAAACTAGGTTCATTTACAACCCTCAAATAAACTTCTGCAAAGTTCAAACAACAATAAGACATAATATACAGATGTAATGACAACGTAGATTTTTTTTTTCCCTATTACATTACATGACATGACATAAACAATAAAAATAGAACCTTTAATGTGCAGTTTCAGATACCCAACCAGAAACCATACCCTCATCCACAGGTTTGAGACCTCCACATGATCTTGCAACCGATTCAAACAGTTTCTCAATCTCAGGTGCACACCTTATGAATGATCGATTCCAAAAATTGTATCTTGGATTCTGAATTACAATAAATATAAGCATTAGCAAAATTTTGAAATTGAGCTTCTTAGCTTTCCTTCAGCCCTAATGTTTACACAAAATATTAAAGTCGTAATATTTTGTTTGATTCGTGTTTACACAAAACACTATGAGATTTGTAATAATTTATGTAATTAGATCATTATAATAAATTGTATAACTGAGTAACGTTTTACGTAATTGTGTAATTACACAACATTACAAAAGTTGTAATAATTTATGCAATTAAATAATGTTTTATATAGTTGGAACTGACGGAAAACTTATATTAGAAAGCTCACACTAGGAGTCGGATTGCATTTTTACCCTCCTACTCAAAAAATGGGCAAAATAGTCCAAGCACGTTTAGATCAAAGAGCAAATTGATCCTTTTGTTAAAAGTTCCATCCATCTCTACTGAAAACTGGTCGCTGTATGACACCATAAGGTACACGTGACGTGTAACTGTCTGGTTCACATCAACTTTTAACAGTAGAAATAGATGAATTTTTAACAAAAAAAAGAGCATTTTACTCTTTGGTCTAACTTACAATGACTAAATTGCTCATTTTTTTAGTAAGAAAGGCAAAATACAATCCGACTCCTAGCACAAGGGCATCCATGGTATTTTTACCGAAAGATGATTCATACAAGAAAAGGCCCAAATAATTTTACCTTTATGAGCTCAATGAAGGTAATGAGGAGACCCCATGGATGTGGTTTATTAACAATTAGCCGTTCCAACAGAACTCTTGTAATTTGCTCTTGGATAATTTCCTGTACAAAACAGATGTTTATTCACAACAAATTTCAAAATGAGAAGTGGGGGAGATACATCATAATGTAATACAATCAAAACAGAAATTTTCACCTGATTTGCTTCAGCAAACGAGTATAGCAAGATGAAGGAGAAGTAATGTGTATGGCTGTTTGGATATCGCAATTGATTAGCAATTGCATTAAGGAAAAGATAACGCCCCTCCGTATCAAGGTCCCCTATTAGACTCTGGAAGATATCCAAGGCAGCACTAACCAAGAACACAGACATCGGAACAGTGTTTGCTGTTGCCTGTGCATGAGGTACCCTTGACTGCAGTTGTTGGATGGCCTAATTGCAGTTTGCCACAAGAATCAAATAAATGCTAAATGACATATTTTCAGTCATTCTAATTTTTTTCACCATAATCTTAAAAAACTAAAAAAGGTGAATCTGAACACCAGAAAAGTAGAAGAAACTGTAGAATACCTGCATTCCAACGTAAAGCACCAGTGAGTTGATTAACGGTACATTATAACGGGTGCCAGCAGATGCTGCCTCACTTGGTGAAAGGAGCAGTCTTTGTTTCAATTCAGTTAGAAATGAGCATCCCCCTTGTGGCCTTGTCTGCAAATAATTTAAGAGGATTACATTAACGGATCGCTGACAAGAATACTGAATTTCCAGAGAGAAGTAATATGGAAAAACTCCAATTCCAACATCTGAAAATGTTAGATAAAGAGTAGGTTTAAGCAAATAAAGATTTGAATACCTTGAGATACTCATCTACATCAGCCTTCATCTGTTTTGCTTTAAGAGCAGCATCAACCTCGGATAAGATGCGAGGTGATTCTCTGATTTCTGGAAGCAAATCAATCTGCAGAACAAATTATTGAAGAATTAATTTTCATGAATAAACAATCTGAGAAAAAGGACTAATAAGATAAATTGACACCTTTAAGTTGGGAGTAGATGGATCTGGTAGCCTCATGTTGCGTGGAAAAGCACTAAGGATGATATTTCGCATTTGTATGCAGCTCGGGGGAATCACATCACAAAAGGTAAAATGATAATCACACAGGAACTCCGGAAAGTCATGAAGCAGAACCAGCAGCACCCTTAGTGTGCCTTTATACAGAAAATGAACCTATACAAATGGTACAAGAGAGAATAAGTTTAAGTAGCATAATTCGTATTGGAACAAATAATAAAATCATTCTTTAGACAGAGAGAAACCGGAACTCCAAGCTCAGCATTCCTCAAAAACGGCTCCAGGAACTGAAGCAAGTCCACCAGCAAACGTTGGATATAGGGCCAACCCTTCTGAGAATTCCCAGTGAGCAATTTCGGCATGAAAGTCCTATGACTGACAAGCTCTAGCCATGCAAAGCTATAAAAGCTCAAAGCAATGACCATAAGTGAAGGACTAATGATTAGCATCTTCAATGATTGTAAATATGCCAGCCAAATATTGATTCTCAACAAGTAAATGTTTTTCTAACTTAATCTTACCAAATGCAAAGTTCTCAAGATAACCTTCATTCAAATGCTCCATAAAACATTAATAAAAAGCAGCGTTACAGTATTACACAGTAACAGAGCAGTCATGTACATTTGCTGGAGCAGCTATTTTACACTCCAAAACATAGCTACCAGATAATTTTAACCCAAAACATCCATTTATCAGAAACCACAGCATAAGGTAAGCCAATTCATTCCAAGCACCCCCCCCCAGTTCAGGACTTAAATCAAAATAATAATACTATCCAAAATAAATAAATCCTTCACAAGGAAACTTTACTTGAGACTGAAAATTGCATAACACGTGATGCTTTCCAAGAGACCACATTCTAAAATTTTAAACAATTGCGCAAGCTCAAGTCAAACCATTCTAGGTTCAGCTCATTGCAGTTCAGGCCTTCTTGAATTGGGACCAGTTGAAGTTCAAACTACTTCAGTCAAGTTTGGTCCGACGAACTTTAACATTCAACATGTAAATTCATTTTTATATATATTATCCTACATAAATACATATACCCGTATGAAATAAAACTAAGCAATTGGTCTATTTGAAAAAGGAAAAGACTAATCTTAGTCATTTTAGGTTTGGGATTGACTTTTAGGTCAAATTGGATTTGAACGAGTTTTGAGTTTGGGTTTTTTAAAGCATGTGTTTAGGTTCGGGCTCATTTTGCCACCTTTAAATCTATTGAAAACTTAGCTGACAATTCTTACCAGAAGGAAGGAACTTTAAGAGGCTGGAGAGCATGAAATGCGTTGGCAAAGGCCGTCAAAATCTGCAATAAGCTCAACAAGAATTAGCAATTTGATGGCCAAGACCTCAGCTATATGCAAATAAATCATACCTGAAAATTAGCACCATCAGTGACAGGGTCCAAGGAACCAAGATCTAACAGCCAGTTGATAAATAATCTGAAATATGGTCTCGGATTAAAAGATGCTTTCTTATCCTCGGCATCTTTTTGTATAAACCTCACAGTCACGGTCAAAATCTGTTAAGCCACCATAAATACAGTTAAACACTCCTGGAAAACAAGAATGAACCAGATAGAAATAGAAGACAAATAACAGTCACCTTGGACATAAGAAAGAGTTTACTTGATCCCTGTTCCACCGGGCAATACTAGAGTAGTTCCCAAAAAAGGAAAAAAAATGTTAAAAGCATTTACAAGGTTAGATTTACAAATATTAACATAATGAACAAAGGAAATAAAGAAACCTTGAGGATTGCTAGCACAAGTTTTGCATAAATATCAATGGCAAGGAAAGAAAGAGTCTGCGCCTGTTGAGGTGATTGCAATGCCCCAGAACTCATTACCTCAGAAGATAGGCAATGTGCAACAGATAGTTCCTAACATGAAGGAATAACAAAATGAATTGAGTCTTCTTAGTTACGCTGGTGAATTTAAATGAGGCAACAGAGAGAAAGTCGGGAGGGAGGAGTCTCACTGTGATAATACGGAAAAAGCGTTCTGTCATATCATCCCCTTTGAGCAGTCCATTTTGATACAATTGTAGGATGTAATGATTACAAGGTCCATCATTTGCACCAGGAAGCTCACAAATCTGATACCATTCTGCAAACAACATGGAGACCTACGAAATTTTTTAAAACAAATTTAACACATAAGAATTACATACCATCCTCACTTTTCCTAATCATTCAGGAGAAACGAGAGGTGGAAGAGATGGTGGGCACAGAAAAAAAGGAGAGAGACAGAGAGGAGAGACACAGAGAATAGTGCAGGCTCAGAAGGAATACATGCATCAGCACTTCAACAAGGTGGTGAATAAGCAGATTTGCATGTCGAATCAAGATGAGGAGAAAAAAGGCCAAATAAATAGGCACATATGCAACAGGAAGCAAGGAGTTGTGTAAAGCATAAATGAATGTATCCCATTAAAAAATTTTAATATCTATAGAATCAAAGATGATGATTACTGCAATTGTGATACATTATCAGACCATATTTTGAGTTAGAATAATACATATTTGCTACTGTGGCAAAACATGGGCCAAAGATTGCTTTCTTTTGTTTTGAGATTGTTAGTCTAGGAAAAAGATACAACAGACTACCACTCTGCAGAGAATCCAATTATATGAGCTTTTTAATAGGCTTTTTCGTTCAAAGATACGACTACTCTAGGTTTATAGTTGTGACACCGGTTTGTAGAATACCCTTAACATCCTTGATCCTCCTAAACTTTTCAATCCAACCGATATGATATTTTTCTCCATAGTAGATTGGTAGCAAAATCTATAACATGCACAAAGTATTCTACCAATGACTTCTTGGAACTTAAAACAAATAGTCACCTGCTCCTTGAAGCCTGCAGGATCTGGTTCTAGAGCCTCCATACTACTGTTATCTTCCCTGTTAGCTGGTGCGTGGCTGGGTCCCTGCTTCAAAAGAAAGATTTCAGGCCAGAATTCATTATACAAAAAAAAAAAGAAAAAAGCAATAAAACGATGAGCCAGTGACCTTTTTGTCTCTAGATTGTTTGGCCTTATCCTCCTTTGCAACAGTAGCACTGGATAATGCAGCCATACTAGCAGATGGATTTCTGATCATCTCAATCAACTGTTGCAATGATTCAGGAGCTCCAGGTTTTGAAGCAACCTGCATGTTCAAGACAGTTAAGAGTCCATGACAACAAAATCAAGGGAATAAGTTAAAGAAGAAGAAAACAAGAAAGGGAGGGAGAGACCAACCTTTGCCAGAGCATCAACAAGATTATGGAGTTCTGAGATGACTCTGGATTCATCAGAGACCAAAGTTTGAAGAAGGGACACCGCAAATTCCGTTGCAGCTTCTGAAATTTAATTTGGTTAGCTGATTTACTGAATGCATGATTAGCTGTAAAAGTGAAATTTATATATACATACTATTCCTTCCCCCGTCAATATATTTTGCCATATGAACATTGTACTCTGCAAGGTTCAGCAATTCACTTCGAATAAGGCCAACAGTGATATCTTTGTTGAACTTCCGCTCATCTTCTGAATATATCACCTGTAAGAGAAGAATGACCAATCACCAGAGATGATGAAGATAGTTCCAGGCATAGAGAATGTGGAACAGAGCATACCCAACTAGTAAGCTCCTTAACAGCGAGCTTGCAAACATCCCGCACAGCAGCCAGAATAGCAAGGTGAGCACTGACATGAAGACTGTTTGATGCATTCTCATATAAGCCTTTGAAAACCTGTATAAATATTATGAAACAGAATCAAGGATGAGAATGATTTCAGAACAATAGAAAAAACAACAAATAAAAGCTTAGCACCACAATTGTTAGAACACCTTTTGAGCCACAGCCAGTGCAGCCTCGTCCCGACTAACACATCTGAGTATGATTTCAGGTACCTCAGAGATCACTCCCTAAAATAGGAAAATGCCAAAAGTAAAATAATAAATCTTTGTTCAAATAATTTAACAAAACAAAAAAGAAATTTTGTTCCTTAAAAAAACATGCCAAGGAGCATAATGAAAGCGGAAGAAACAAATTCATCAAGGGCAGGTACATGATATCTTAGCAGCAATACATAAAAGTAGAAGGTCAAGAATACCTGAATGTCAGCTTCTCTACCATCACTTGTCACCAAATTTTCCAACTGAAAACATTTGACAAAGAGTGAAAACATGTTTTCGCAAGATTTCAGTGTTTAAAAGATAAAAAGTCAAACTAAGGTAGTAAGAGGAATCACAACTCTATAACTGAGGGATCTCCTCCCTAACTCTCTAGTGAGAAACTACAGGTCCTGTTGATAATATCATGCATCTAACAACAATTGAGTAATGTGAAAAGGTATATAAATAAAGGGTGCAGAAAATTATAATGTGGCATCTACTACACCATGACATATACAACCCTCTTCTTCAGGTCAGACACTAGACTCACACTGATCTGGCAAAATTCTCACAAACACCAACAGACAACAGATTAAATAGGGAAAAGAGGAAAGAAGAACAGGAGTTATATTCAACCTTCTGAGCAACAATCTGATATTTATCCAATGCATCCCTTGTGCTCAATGAAGTCTCTGAGATGCTACTTCCTAGACGCTCAGTAGCAGCAGGTGAAGGTAACGACTGTGATGTAGGTCCAAATTCCTACAAACAAGTTTGCAGCACGTGTCAGTAAAAAGGCACGAGTCTACCAGTGCAAAAGTTCATCCATATAACATTTCTCACTTTTACAGCATCAGTTGTTTCAACTGAAAGTAACTCGGGAGCTGCAGTTGTTGAAGGGAATGAAGCATTCAGGGGATCATTTTCGGTAGTCTGCTGTGTAAGACCAGTTCCTGAGCCAATATGAACCGAGGGAACACTGAAACAAAAAAGAATTTCCGATAAACCAGCAAGGAAGGAAACCAGGAGGCAAAAAAATCAAAGAGAGTCGCATTTAAAATATAACACCTCAATAGGGATGCTGATGTAGTTTCAATCGCCTCAGAAGCAACATCTGCTTGTCCCAAGTTTCCTGGGCCAGATGTGTAACCAGGGGTAACTTGCCCAGATGTAGAACCAAATGTGCCCGTTAGGCCAGTATCACCAGGTGAAGTTGAAGGACCGGCAGACATAGTATGCGTGGTCTGGCCAGATTGGTTTTGCCAAGGAAGCCGAACAAAGTCCTAAAAGATAAAACAGGAAAAACAGAAAGGGTAAGTAGCTTACTCTCAGAGCCCTGGTTTCTCAAAACCAAAGCAATCTTTGTGCAAAAAGTTAAACATATGACTACCTCATAAACTCGCTGCTGAGACACAGTCAAGTGACCTGGTTTAGGTCGAAGAGCCTCAGGCACCACACCCATAGAACCTTGTCCATACATGCTTGGATCAAAAAATGCAGGATCCCTATGCTTTCTTCTTAAAGCAAGTTGATTAGCTATTTCTCCATCAATGGTTTGTATTGCCTATATAATTCAAGGGGGAAAAGGATATAAGTTAGAACTAGGAAGCATAGAAGATTAGTCAAACCATTCACTACATGCTTTTTCCAAAGCCTGTCTTAGTGCAAAAGAACACCTCCACTCAGGCAAAACTCCAATATGAACATGCGTTACTGAGAAGAAGGAAGCCTTGAAACCCAAATCTAAATATAATAGTACATCAGAGGATGTCCAATTTTAAGTCTTGCATGAGAATCATTTTTTTGGTAATTAGAGTCACTAAAGCACCGTACTTATGACCTATATCCATGAGGTTTATAAAGAACAGAAAAACAAACTTAAGATCCAATCCATGAAAACCAGATCAAGCCTATCTGTAACACTTTGCTCAATGAAAATATATGCACAAAATACTCTAGGGTAAAAGGAATAAACAGACCTTATCAGTAGCAGCTTGTTCAATGACCGCACAGCCAAGATCAAGGTTATCATTTGTAACAAGCTGAACAGCTTGTTCAAGAAGATCACTCCCAACATTCAACCCCTGAAGTGAACTTCTCAGCTGACTTGATATAGAGCCACGTAGAGGTTCCTAGAACACCACAAAGTGAGATTAAAAACATATGATGAAATGGAGAAGGTATGGAATATAGAAACAGTAACTTAAAAAGTTGATGGGAGATAAAACCTTGCATGTTACATGTGCCAGACTTCCAGCCAAACTTGCTACCATCAGGTGTGCTGCATTATAAATCCGTGTCTCATCTGATTCCATAGCATAATCCTAAATTGTAATGAATTAAAGTGATATTAGACCAAGAATATTGATTGGATATCTTATTCAAAAAAGGTGGTTGTAACCATTCCAAGATGATTCCCAGATGTTTTCAGGAAGACACCTATGTTTCCCGATAAATAGTAGGGGATGATACTAAACCATATGAACAGAAACTTGAAAGAAAAAGCTATCTAACCATTCTGAGAAGAATCATAAGCTATAAAGAAACGAACAGGAGAATCAAAATTGAACTCTAATAGGATCAATACTAGAAAATACAGAAAAGTAGTAACAAAGAAAAAGTTAGTAAGGAGAAAAAACAACTGGTAAGTCCAATTATTGCCCAAACGAAATGAACTGAATCAAGTTAAAATTAGTTGGATCTAAAGCAGTATTGAGAAGATTTTTCAGACCTTTAAAACAAGCTCCTTTGTTGTTTGAGTTGCTATGGAAACACTGCGCTGAACAATACCAGCTACAATCTCTTTAATAGCTCTGTCCATTGCAATTGGAACCACCCTGCAACACATTATATACAGAGTTGAACACCAGATGCACCAAGCAATGTGTACAAGAGGCAGGAAAAAATACTGCAATGGCATCGAACCTCTGAAAATGCAAGTGCAAGCCTAGAGCACTTAGTTTCTGATTGATAATAACATGAGTTCCGATGTTTGGTATTGGCGTCGAAAGCTGCAAAAAAGACAAGGACCAACAATCTGAATAAACAAAAGTTTATAATTCTTGGAATCTTGAAGAATGTAAACAAAAATGACAAACCTGACTAACAGAAAAAGGCGACTGTGAAGGAGAGGCTTGAAATAGCCCTTGCGCAGAAGGAAGCTGATCAGACAAGCCTAAAGCTGCTAGTTTTTCATCCTCCACCAACGCACCAGAAGAAAGACGCAAGGGACCAGCATACTAGAACAGCTCCAAGAAATAACATATTAAAACACACTTAATGAACTGCTAAAAGCATTGGAAAACAATTGATAAAAATGCAAACCTGAGATAACAAATGTGTGTGGCCACCAGGATTAGGTGGACTGGCAACCTCGAGAGGTATGTCAACATGATTAAGTGGAGAAATTATTCCTGTTTTAGCTTCTGGAACCATCTGGGGTTGAGATGCTCCAACATCTTTATTAGAAAAATCAGGATTCCCTTCAAGTTCTCTTTTACGATCCTTGAGGAGAGAAGTCGGTGTTATGTCCTTCATATCCACACCAAGGTTCTTGAATAGAACCTAAATCACCAAAAACAGCAAAATGAGCGGATACATTAAAAGTTTCCAAGCTTCTGTGAGGCAAGCTATAATAATGAGAAAAAAGCCTTGTCTTCACATGCATGCTTAAAACATATCCAAATACCTCTATGTCAAACTTGAGATTCATTTTCAAGTTTGGCATTGAATAAATCTCAGCTAGTAATGCCAAAATGCCCATGGTCCATGGATTAGGAGGTTGATATGCCAGACTGCTTTGGCATGGCTCAAGAATCTGCAAAATGTAACAGATTTGTGAATTCAACTTAAGCTTGGCAGAAAGAAACAAGTTAATTATAGAAATAATCATACCTTTGAAGTAAATGGGATAACTGCAATCATCAATCCCTTCTCATATGCCTGGAAACAGCAAAAATGAGGAAAGAGAACCAAGAAAGGAAAAAGAGGAAGATGAACTCAAAGTAACTGATGAACCAAGACTAGATTAGATAGTCTTTGCTGGACAAATAAATGAGTGATGTGTCATGGCAAATAATCAACTAAATAAGAAACAAATACCTCTATAATCAGAGATTTGGGATCTATTTCACGAGCTCTCAAAACTTGATTCCGGCCAATTGTTAACTTTCCAAGCCAACTACCCAAATTTTTTAGCAATGACCGCTCTTCAGAGCTTGATTTTATAAGCTCAGATCCCAACAAGACCTAAAACAATATATGGGTTAAAAACTTTAGTCTTCAATTTGGTCAAATTAATATGCATGGCAATTTCACTTAAGCAACAGAAACCTTGCAGTTCTCATATGTAGCTTGGATAATCTCCTTATTCAAAGCCTTTGAGTTAACTTTGTCAAGGAACTTCAAATACAAATCATGAAAATTTGGTTCAATGCTAGCTCTGCAATAAAAAACATGATTTAGTTTAATGGTACAGAAAAATGAAAACACTATTGAAAGTTGAACGGTGTAAAAGAAGAGCATCAAAGTTCAACCTTTTCATAACCATGTACTGGGCAAACCAGGGATAATACTGCTCCTTCAATATTTCAGTGAACTCTTTCCCTTTGGCTTCAATATTTGCAACTGAAATATTATTGATTATGAATGATATCTTGTCCTGGATATCAGATGTCGGAGCCTGCAAAGATAAAATGAATGTGTTCCAAAGTAAGGTGACAGTTTCAATAAAGCAAAATTGGCAAAATTCAATTAAGGTTCATTAAATACCTCTATGGGTGTCTCTCTTCTCTCAGCAGCAGCAACTAGCGTTTCAATGTTCAGAGCAGAGCCAAATCCTATGTTTAGAAGGGAAAAAGGATTGTTGTGTAAGCTTGTAAAGATGTTAAAGCTTTATGGAAAACTTTAAATAAAACAACCCCAATGAAGCTATGGAAAAACATTACTAGTAGAAGTGACTCCACGAGAAGGACGAACAAAACCGGGGGATGCAGACAGCATAGATGCACTAGTTACTGCATTTTGCGGCTGCAATTTTAGTAATAATATTAGTTCTAGAGAAGAAAATTCCACATGCATCACAAAAAAGTCACCAGACATACTTTCTGAATGCTAGAAGCATCACTTAGGGAAGCAACTGAAGGCTGCCCTACAGAAGGTAGAAGTGGTTTCACATCATTCGATGATGCAGCAGAGGCTTTGTTACGGTCATCAAGAGAACTATCATGTCTTGGAAGCCGCAGCGGAGATGAAAGTTGTGGCCCAGATTGAATGATGCTAGAGCTATTCAACTGCAATGATGACTCAGAATATTAGAAAACAAGATAACTATAACTCAGATTGCCTAACTCCTATATATATATATATATATATACACACACAGAAATCCAGAATAACTCTATCGCTGGAAAACCATAACATGATTTTGATCTGATCACCAGCAAAGTACAGATTATCTATCTCTTATGATTCTCCAGCCAAATGGATTGTACTTTTCTTTTGTTTTTATTTTGATGGCACCAAATCTGAAGCATGTATTTTGATTTTGACATTTATAGGCAAGGATATAAAGAGAAAGATCATTGATGCAGGCTTCAAAGAAGAAAGGATAACTTGTTTAACAGCTCAACTCCTGAATGACGCCATCATAATATCATATCACTCTTATCATAATCAACTGAACTCTTAGCTGGAAACCAAATCGGTTATCATTCATGTGCATCAAAACATGGTTATATTTATATATTTGGGTCAAGTTAATATTTATTTCGTGACAAGAAATTCATGAACTTATATTATCTCATACAAGACAAACTAACAACAGGATTTACCTCCCCGTTTCCTGGGGTCACCTGAGAGGAAACTTGGTGATGAACAGAAAGGTTGTTGCTCCCAGTTGACTCCAAATGCCCTGATGAAATCCTTGCAAGAGCTCGTTCAATAAAAGCAACAAGCTCCGAGTGAGTGGCACGCATGTGAGAAATCTGTAAAATATGGTTGCAATACTGCGGCCACTCAATCAGACGATCCACGAACTGCTCCAAGGCTTTAGTTCCAAACAAAAACATCTGTACACGCAGATAGGTCAACATTTCATAGTACCTCCAATTGAAGAATTCCTTTACACATTTTTGCGCAAACCCAACAATGAGAAAGATGAAAAGACTATTGGTAAGAAATGACACTAACTTTTGAATCTGCAGGTTTACGCAATGCATCTAGAACACCACGCAAGGCAATTCCAAGGGTGAGATGAGTTACAAGTTGCTGCTTGATAACAGAGCCTGAAAAATGTCCAAAAGCATGACGCAAGTTTAAAAAGAAAGAGGGTGTCTCAAATGGGTGATTGATAAAAGCGCCTGAAAATCATCCATAGCCATGACATAACAAATAAAATGACGAGTTCATCCTAGACAACTAAAGTTCTAAAAGGACAGCAAATATGACCCACCAAATTACTAGTATTCCATATGCTACACATATTTTTTAACACATTTATCCAGATTGATCATTATAGAATTAGAAAAGTACAACAGCAATGTAACTCAAGTGGACACAAAGTCCTACACATATGTAATAAATAGCTACACTATCAGCCTTAAGTTAACACTAGGATACAAATTGGTATACTGGGAGTATATGGTATAACAACTCACCAAAGAGAACTGCGGCGATCTTGAGCTGTCTTTCAGGATACTTGTGAAAAAATCGGTATTCTTCAAACAAATTCGCAATCATGCACTCAAATATCGATTGCTCCCTGCCAGAATTAAATAGCCCATCAAACTGTCATGTCTCAAACATGAAATTTCCAGTAAAATTCAAGTTTAAAATGATGAAATATCTAATAGAAGATATATAATGTGAAGAAAAAAGATCAAGCTCCTCCTATGAAATATTTAAAAAAAATCAACCAGATACATGGAAATTCAAACAGTTACAAAACCAATTAAGAATATCCACATCGAGCATATTTGATGGAAGGAAAATCTAAGAATGGTACTGAAGCAACAAAATACCTTTTCACAGAAGATTCCTTGAACCGTGAAAGCATTTCAACCATTGCATCAATGGTCAACTGACCAGAAAACATTTGATGGAAGTAAGAATTTGCTTCTGCCTCAATTTCATCTCCATATCCATCAGAGGGGGAAGAAACTGTTGTCCCACCATTTTGCAGCTTTGAAGTAGAATCCATAATTGTCACATGCAACCTTTCCATTTCCTCAAGAAGCTGAGTAGAGGTTATGGAGCCACTATTAGCTTTAAGGATCTGCACAGGAAACATACAAAGGGAAAGCAGTTAGTGTCCAGATTAAAACATATTAAATGTTTGGATCACAAGAATAACCAGCTACTAGCAGCAGAACCTTGAAAAAAGTGGTACTAGCTTCCAAATAAAGATTTAAAACAGCAGTAGTATGATGGAAGGGTTTGGCAGAAAACTCTTGTGATCCACCAAATTGTATCTCCTTCAAGAACTTTAGGCACTCCTGAAAATTGGACCATGCATGTTAGCTAAAACATTCTTTTGACCAAATTAACTTCAGTAGAATAGGATACTGGAGGACTCAATATTACCTCAAAGAAAACATCTTTATACATATTCAGAATACTACTCAACCACTTCTCAAAATCTATAACCTCTTTCCTGGAAGCAAGGACTGCTAATCTGATGGCAGAAGGAAAAGGCATCATCTCCAACACTGATGATAGAATCTGCAACAATAACAACAAGAGAAATTACTGAAATAGAAAACAGATATAACATGCAAATAAATCCTGAAGCAAATTTTTTTTCTAATCAATAAAATACAAAATCACAATCTAATGCAAAAGGAAAGAAACATCAAAGAAAATACAAACTTACATTTAATTCTTGACAGATATCCAAAATTCTAATCATGCTGTCAGGCTCAGTATTCTGTACTTCTACAAATCCACGTAAGACAACTTTTGGGTTCACATGCCAAAGTTGAAGTATTGTACCAGCACCCACAGCATTTTTAATTATCATTAGAAAAACTGAAGAAGTCACATCATGCTGCAGGAGATTATAAGCCGTCTGCAAACAATAGATGCAAATTTATTACCCCAAAAGTTAAATATGCAAAAAAGAAACATCATACGGCATTATCACATATGTGATATGGTGAACATGTACATTAACATGAGCCATCCCAATAAGCAGGATTTCAGGGCAGTGTTTTAAGGAATAATCGAGCATTGATCGAACAAAACTGGCGTGACCTCTTTCAGCTAGTTGACACAGCACATCTAAGAGGTCCAGACACAACCAGGCATGATTTCCATTTCCAATCTGAAGCTTATGTCCATGCACTGCCTCCGCGTAGTCCTGCAAGATTGATTATTATTCTTACAGCAATACTGTGACAAGAAGAAGAGAAGGAAAGACTAAATTTGCATAGCTCTTACCAGCTGCCTCACTGAATGGGCAAAGGTAAATACTTCTGGCGGTGCTTCTACAGCATATTTTAGAAAAGATAGCTGACCTTCAATATTCTTCCACACGGACCCACAGACAGCATGGAGAGGGAAGGGTTCCTGCACAAGTTCCACAGAAAAATTACACAGATGAAAAATAATGATTAAAAAAAAACTAAAGAAAAAGAACACGGAACCAACTTCAGACATGTTAAATGAAATCAATAATACCTGGCACGAATGTTGATACACAGACATGAAAAAAGTGAATGCTGTCTCATTAGGAATGTAGAACCCCTCGTGATCCAGGTGTTCAATAACTTGAACCCAGTTGGTATTGGGTGCCTACAAATATAAAGAAAATAGATTTAATTTAGAATGAAAAAGACAATATGAAAGCAAAAAAAAGAGTATAACTTACGAGTTGCTTTATAGTTTTTATAAGAACATCAACGTTCCATGAGCTCAATGGAGGCAAATCCAATGAATTCCCGCAACCAAGGGCCAGGCTAAATGTTGAAAATGCAATTTGGTTGTCCTCTAGACCAACATAGGTACGGGTAATTGCACCAAGTATCCTAGATATAGTCACCTCAGTCAGAGGTAAATAAAGAGATAAAATCTCTTTGCAATGTGCAGCATCAGTGGTGCATCCATAACCTAGTTCCTTAATGATATCCCCCATGCTCATTTCCTTCTCCATTTCTGCTAAAAGAGCATCAAAATCATTTTCCTCAGATTCATCGAAGAAATCTATATTCCTGCAGAGAGAAGAAAGGGAATAAAAAATGAGTTATCACAACATGATGAAATTTTAAAAAAAAAGGAACAGAACAACACAATAAAAAAGCTCTCAAGATTAACCGCATGTTCAAATGAGAAAAGGAACCTTAAGAAATTAGCCTCGCGCAATTCATCTGAAAGTATTGGAGTTAAAACAAACTGCGCAACATCTTTGGCTTGAACTAGAGATAACATCTGCATAAAGGAATCTACATGCTTGGAAAAAGCGCTGGAGCACTGGAGGAACATAACCATATTCTGAATTTGCATGGAAGAATCAGGACAGGCAGGATTAGACTGCAATTCCTCAATCTGAGCCATACAGAAATTCTTCCCTAGAAAGGTGCAAAAGCTTCAATTTCATCATGCTGATCAACCATGTCAAAAAAAGAAAACTAAAATAAATCAGGAGTACATCCATTTAAGAAAACAACGCAACTTACCACACATTCTTGTCTCTGGATTTTCAGAATCAGATAAAGCAAGACCAACAGCAATTTTTTCAGACAGAGATAACTGCAGTGTTTTTGAGAAATTCTCCAGGAAATTCTCGCTGATATCCATACTTCTTAGGGACTGACAGAAGACAGTACAAAAGTTTGGCTTGTCCATAGCATGTCTAAAAATTGAGGCTACAACTTGTTCAGATTGCAAATTCTTTGAATCTGTTTTGTGAGAACTCAAGCAATCCAAACAGGTTTGCAGCACCAGAGTGCTTCCTTCAATTCCATATTCAATGAACTATCAAGAATCAACAGACCAAATGTTATCCAGAATATTGCATTAAATAGAAAAGAATCACATAAAAGCCCCCATCTCAACCAGCGAGATATCACTTTTCACACCCCACCACAAGAGCATATAGCTCTTCGTAAATTCACACTTCATTTCTAGATAAGCTGCGCAACTAGAAACTAGCTAACATGACTTGCTAGCCTAAGAGTACATCTTCTAGCTCATAAACTTTTAAATCTAAATTTACTTGTGAAACTCCGAATCAATTTACAAAATTATTAGCTACAAATTATATTGGCAACAGTCTAGGGATTTTTCTTCAAGAAAATCAACAGAAATCCTAACACCCACTACATTTCAGTAATACACATATATATATGGATTCTTATAGCTCAAACGGCACCAAGCTAACTAATCGAGTAAAGAAAAGAGTTACAACGTGTTCAAGCGAATTCTAGGGTTTTCTTTAAGTAACTCAATCTAATTCTATTAAACAAATACATTAAATCTAACGTCAAGTTTTGCATAATTCTAGGGTTTTCTTTAAGTCCATACGAATCAATACAAATGTAACCTAAAAAACCATCGAATTGGCATTCGTAAGGAAAATTAGATAGCGAAAGACCAAAAATAAAAAACCTGGCAGAGTTCTCGAAAAACAGAGTCAGCGTTGGCTTCGGTCAAGGACTGCAGCAAGAACCGAACGTGGCTTGAGAGTGTGGAGGAAAGCTCGAGCATGGTGAGTGAAGATAGATCGCGAGTGTTTTTCGATAGTAAACGCTAGTAAGAAGATAAAAGGGGAATGGATTAGGGATATGATAGGCTTTGAAGATTAGGGATATTGAGAGAACCGTCGAGAAAAAGAAAAAAAGCGAGCGCTGAACGTCTGAGAGAGAGTGTGTGTGTACGAAGAGTACAAATGATTTTGTGCAAAGTGAAATGCGGGTCACGCTTCTATAAGAAACTTTAAGAAAATAACAAATTTAGTCCCTGAACTTTGTTAACTTCTCTCGATTGGATCTATGTACTTTTTTTTTTCTAAAAATATTCTCCTTGAACGTAGTAACCTTTTTCACTTTGGTCCTATCCCGATGTTCAATGTGAATAAGCACCAGCATAAGTCTAATTCTGAGGATCAAGGGGATCCCAAATCCCGATCAAAGCAAATCACACGTAAAGCGATAGCCTCAAATATACAAAGGGGCAAAACTAAGCGAATTAAACCTCTACATGATACTTTGTTATTACGCTACTTCATCATATACTTTATTTTTAAAATTATATATAAAATCTAAAAATTACAAAGTAACTATAAAAATAATATTTTTTAAAAAAATCAGGTGATTATGTGCACAATGTCTGAGTACCACATTATCGTACCTTGTCAAATTCAAGCTTAAAGACTAAACTGAGAAAAACTATCAAATTCTAATACTAATGCTAACCAAAAAAGCTTATAGACCATTATAAAAAATTACCAAATTTAAGGACTAAATATTACTTTCAATGAAGCAATGAAGCTTCTAAAATATTAGATGAAGCAATAAAATAACATTTAGCCGCTAAACTAAACATTTTTACTCATTGGTCCTTAAACTATTTTTCATCCATATTAGTCTTAGAATTTGGCAGTTTTGTTTTCAAATTGATCCATAAATTTGGATTCTGTTAAAGTATGATGACGTTGTACTATGAAATTGTGACACATCATCACTTGAAATTGTTTTTTTAAAATTCTTTACAATTTTTTTGGTATTTTTTAGATTTTTTATAAAATTTTTAAAAGTTTTATGTTAAGACTTAGCATAATCTCATAATCTCACATTATCACACTTTAACGGAGTACAAACTCACAGGTTAAATTGAGAAAAATTACCAAAATCAAAAATTAAATGTTGCAATGAAGCAAGCAATGAATGGGCTTTTAGTCAAGCCTGCTGCGCCTAAAACACTATATTCCCAATAGGTTTACGGTCCGTCTTTGATTGCCATGAATGTGCGACTTAGGCCCATTTCGCCTACTTCTACCTTCGGCTTTGGGCAGTGCCAATTAAGATTTTTCACACTTGGGATCCTCATTTTGATAACAAAACTCAACTTGTACTATAGATTTTGAATTGATTTGTTCCTAAATTAGAGGGAAAAATTTTAAATGGATGTAAGGTGGGACAAGATAGATTTTTTTTTAATAATAGATATAAAGCAGTTATGATAATTTATAGACAATTTTGGTAGGTTATAATAATAATTAATGCGCATGGATTCACAAAGAGCATAATTAGAATCTACGTCGGACCCAAGGTTTCGTTCAATTAAATCTAGTGAGTCCCATAATTATCTATTGTGATTCACACCATCACATGTAATGGCAGGTGGATGGAGGACCTTATGTACATTGAAATATATTTTTCATGTTGAAACATTGGTGATTAAGATAAGACCACCAAAAGAAGCAAGCTTATATTTATTGCAAAATGGTACATCAAGGTGGCTCTCTCTAGGGTCCATAATAATGGTGTTTTGGGGTCTAGTTATGTATCCCCAAAGTGTATGGAATAAACCCCCCTAAAATTACCATAGGCAATGCAATGCAATACAATAGGGTGTGCGAAAAGGAAGGGGGAAAATGGCATATTAGAAGGGGATTTTATGTGGGGTTGCCTTGCTTTTCGGCCTTGTGATATTAGAGCCCAATAGATGTGATGTTCAACTTTGACATTGATGCATATCCACCTTTGGTTTTCATTTTCATAAATTTTATTGTCTAATTTATGTTAAGTGGGCTTCCGATCCATTATACTTTAAAACATGACTTCTTTTATATATATGTGATTATAAGTATTTTTATCTGTTTTACGGCCTAAGATTAATTTTGTTTGGATAGACAGAGATAAAACTAGAAGTTTATTTTTGGGGTAAAAAATAAATTATAAAATTTGAAAGAGATCAAAGTACAATTTCATCTTTGTATATATTCGTTATTTTAGAATTTTAAAGGAATTAAACTAGAAATTTTTTATCTTCGGGGCCAAAGTGTATTTTTATTATTAAACTAATTTATAATTTTAAAAACTTCAAAGGACCAAAATAATAATTTATCCTTTTGGAGGCTAGGGCCTTGCCTGCCCCTCTTGGCGTCGTCTTTACAGACCAGGGTGATATTCGGATAAAACTCTCACCTATTTTTAAAATGCAACTTGTTTCTCCACAATATAGTAAGATACAAACTTGGATACAATTTAGGTGCAAGCTTTCTAATTTAGGGTTAATTGCATCATACGTTTGTAAAATTATGGTTTAGATTCTAAATTAGTTTCCAAACTTTGAGACTTAATTTGGATGTTAAATGTTTGCTCAAATTTGGATTTTAGTATATTTAAACTACATGAATCAAACTGTAAACAAGTGTTTACTTACTGCCTAAACAATTTATATAACATCATGTTTTTAGTGAAATCAGAACAGTGGTTTCAAGATCACAAATCCGAGTCCGTAAGAAAAATTATTTTAAAACTATTTTATGGTCTACCATATGATAGGAATATCGTATAAAAAATTTAAGAAAAATTTACCAATTTCATGTTTAATTAGATGGAAATGATCAAATTGCATAAAATGCAAAAGTTGAATTCTAGTAGCTATAGGTATCAAATAGCTATGAAATTTAAAATTTAAGGTCCTTATATGAAAAATAGGCCATTAAGAAGAGTTAGTAGATAAGTATGACTAGACATCAATGGAAAATTAGAAAAAGAAAAGGGTGAAATTGGAAACTAAAATAATAAAAGATGATAAATGATAAAATAATGAAAATATCATCATATTATCATCTTTCCCAAATTATTTTTACATGGAAACCCTAGTTAGAAGAGCTTGAAGGTAGCAAGCTTATTTGGCTCAATTAGGTGAGCATTCAAATCCGGTTTTTAGTAATTTTTATATTTCCGAGATCGTAATAGCTTAATTTAGCTATCTCGGGGATTAATTTGTAAAGTTATCAAAGTACTAGGGTTTTGTCATGGATGAGTATGTATGAATTATGAAATTTATGGTAGAAAGTGAAGGGTTGTTGATAGATAAACAACTTTTGTAAAGTGAATTTTGATGAAATTGTGATTTAGGGAGTAAATTGAAAAGTTGCAAAATTCATGGAAAAATTCTAAATTTTATAAAATACATGGACTGTTATTGTTATATGTACAAATCGGCTAGGCTTGGAATAAGGATTAAATTGCATGAATTTTATTTGCCGAACCTAGGGACGAAATCGAAATTAATTAAAAGTATAGGGGCAAAATTCCTAAGATAAGAATTGGATTGTATTGAATATGAATTGTATTAAATTGATGTTAAATTCATTCTTATAGATCCGGATAACTCAAATACGAAGTTAGATCGTGGAAAAGAAAAAATGTCGGATTAGTAGATTTTACGTACACAAACACTTGTCAAGGTAAGTTCGTGTAACTAAATTGTATATTTATATGTTTGAATTGAATGTTGTGTATGTGAATTGTGTAATTGTTATTGATATGAAATTGATTACTTATCCGAAAAAGCCCGATAAACGTTAAGTCCCATTTGAATAGATGAAATTCGATGGATACAGGATTTTCGGTATTGGTTATGGTCTTGCATATGTTGCGAACACACCACAGCTCGAAAAGAGTGTCGTGTTATTAGCCCTCTCGAGCTTCCCGTTATATGGTTCCTACGAGCTTTTCGTTAATAACTCTTCGGAGTATCCCGATCTGTTATGATTCTGCATGTGTTGTAGACATACCACAACTCTTATGAGCGTCTCGATGTATGGCTCTTCGTGAGTTTCCCGATTAAAGGTTCTTTGTGAGCTTCCTGATTAATGGCTCTCTGGAGCTTCTCGATTAATGGCTCTTCGAAGCTACCCATTATTGGTTCGCATGAGCTTCCTGATTATGCCTCTTATGAGCTTCCCATTATACAACCCGGATAAACTTCCCGTTACATGGCTCACATGAGCTTCCCATTATATGGCTCGAGAGAGGACTTCCCAATTATGTGCTCTAATGAGCACTCCCGAATATGAATTGACGGATTATAGAATAGTACACTTCGTGTGTACTACCCGTGTGTCCATCGGTATTTCAAATAAATTCAATAGGCAAAGTTCCGACATGGGATAATTTGAACTTGAGATGAATTATTATGGAAATATACATGTTATATGAATATATGATGTGGAAAGTATATGTATATGAAATTTTTACATGATGAGCTCATCCTTGTTTCTTAATATTCACATGAAGTACATGACTAACATGTTTTTTGAGGTTGTATGTGTTTAGGCAAATTGCCAAATTTCTTTGGATGAATTTTTGCATACTTACTTTAAATATAAATGAATGGTAAGATAATTTCCCGTTATACGAACTTACTAAGCATTAAAATCCTTACTCTGTTCTATTTTCTCCATTTTATAGTACTTCGGAAGCTCGTCGGGTTGGAAGCTTGGCGGAGATATCTCACACTATCCATTAGCTCATTTCGATATAATTAGTAAATTAAATTTTAGGCTATAATGGCATGTATAAGCTAAAAGTGGTCAAGAATGGCATGTATGTGTTTGGTTGAAATTAGCCATTGGTATGGCTTATAATTGGTATGTTTTGATATGTAAAAAGTGGCCTTAATATGTTGATGTGTGTTTGAAATGGATAAATGATGGAAATCATATAGGCATGTTGAGGATTGGTTTGAGATAGTATAAATTTGGTAGAATATGTCTATATGTATGTATGGTTGTTTTGGTAAGTTTGTACACTTGGTTATATGAGGTATTATATCATATAAAAGACTTGATCTTGGTTGGTTTTGAATGTCTTGTATTGGCTTGAGAATATATTTAAGTGTTTATATAGGTGAAAGGCAAGTTTGGGTGAGAAATATGGCTTGTAAATGGTCTTATTTCATCCATACGGGCGGAGACACGGGCGTGTGTCTTGGCCGTGTGTCCCCTGCATCTTTAAAATTCAAAACAGAATGCTCAAGATTTTTCACACGGCCTGGCACACGAGTGTGTGTCTTGACCGTGTGACCCCTATTTTGAATGCCCACACGACCTGAAACACGGGTGTCACTTGGCCATGTGAGCCACACGGCCTGACCACACGAGTGTGTGTCCCCTGCACCTTGGAAAAATTTTGAGATTTTGCGAAAATTCTCAAAGTACCCGGTTTAGTCCCGACTTATTTCTAATGTATGTTTTGGGCCTCGAGGGCTCATATAATGGACTTTATAAATAATTCCTGACATGAATGTTAAATAATATGAAATGTCTGTATTTGATCTGTATATTATGGTAATGCTTTATAACCCTGTTCCAGTGACGGATATGGATTAGGTGTGCTACAATTTGGATCAGATTAGTCCTTCTATTATTCAACTTGGAACCTTAATAAGTTGCGTAAGGATGGGATCACATTAGTATTTCTATTATTAACTAGATCAATTTAGTTCATATACTATTAAAAAGAATAAAATAAGTTCAAATTATAATAAAGTTAACATTTACTATACAAAAACGTCTTAAAAGTTTTTTTTTTCAATAGGAGTTCAATTCCAAACAAAAGATTTCATTTATATAATCATAAAAACTTTAAAAATATTAACTCTATTAAGCAGTAAATGATTTTTTTAAAACAGTAAATGTTACTTCTATTTCAATTTGGTCTTATTTGATTCTTTTAATAGTACACAGATAAATTTGATCAGGTCCTTATAATAGTGGGACGTCTGAAGCACAATGACCTCAAATTGGCCTTGTATTACATAAAATCGGATGCCATAAATTTGATTGAAATGGCACTTGAAAAATAGGTGATTAATTACATATCAAAACAACAACAAAAAATTCAATTTCATCCTTCACCTACTTCACATTGCATTATAAAATATAAACAGTCAAGTTTTGTACTTTATTTATATGCTTTAACTTTTGTCCACATGCACATGGCATGAAGATGACATTTGTCCCAATTCGTTTGTTCATATATATAATGTATAGTTGATTTCAACCTTTTCCTATATTAATTCATATTATTAATTTTTCTTCATGTAAACACAATTACGGATCTTGGAATTGAGTTTTGAGGGTCTAGTAAAATTTTCAAATATTTTAGGAGTTTAATGAGAGTTTTTAAAAATTGGGGTTCTAATTGAAAATTTTAAAGTTTTTGTGAGATTAATGAGAATTTTCAAATGTTTTAGTGAGCTTAATTAAAATTTCAAAGAAAATTAAAAGGTATAATGAGAATTTTCAAAAATTGAGGAGCTCTAATTAAAATTTTCTAAAAATTCAAAAGAAAAATGTGTGATCAATTCATGAATGATGATAACCTATAAAAGTCGTATATAAGATAAGAGATTAGGCCTAGAAATCAGTTGGATTCTCCCATGATTGTGATGTGGTATGGATATGCAGATACATATACACATGCTTATATCATAAAGTTTTGTTTAACTTTTATTTTCCATCTATTGTATTTACACCAATCAACATTCTTTTATGTTTCAAGCACCATAACAACATTGTTATTTAATTCTTTATAAATGTTGAAAACTATTTTCACATTGTTTTTACATGATGTACCGACAATATGTAAATTCATACATTGTCGATAAATCGTATTAAAACATATCATTAATGGATAAAGATAGTAAAATAGGACACCTAATAAAATATTATAGAACCAAAGAAAAATAATCCGTGAGGATATGAGCAAAAGAAATCACCCTAATTTGTTTGGCTAAACCCTAATAATTCCAAGAATGGGTATCCTCTTAAGAGCAACAAAGTAAAAAAAAAAAAACTTGAATTGAATTGAATTCATCAAGTAGTCCTATTAGTGTTGAGTTGCTTGTCATTGTATGTTAAGTTGCAAATAAAGTAACATATTGAAAAGAAAAGTTAACAATAAATGCATGTGAGAACTGATTACTCAATTTGAAACCATTTTCAACGTCTACGAGGCCTTACCTAAAGAGTAATTCACTATGAATCAACAGTGCAAGAAGTTATTTAAGTTCAACTCACTTATCAAGTTGCAATTGCATTCATATAATTCGACCAATATCACTCTCACACCAATACTTTCCTTTTCAAACTTTGTTACAAACTAAATATGAAAACAATTTATTTACAATCAAATTGAACCTAATGCAAGTTCCTCTGATGAACAACTAAGCGCTCTCACTAAATCGTACATAATACTCATAACAATCCTTCAATATATATGCTTTAGTATGTTGGTAATCTTCTAGCTAACGTAATCGAATCACACCACTAAAATTGCACCCGAATATCTCTTTGATAAATAATGAAACTAAAAAGAGAAATCGGGTACTTTAACTTCTATAGATATTGTTAGGCCTGGAAATATCAAAAGAATGGGTGAATTTGTATTTTAAAACTTTTAAAACTTTCTAAATGATGAGGAAAGAGAAGGAAAGCTTGTATAATCGATTTTATAGTGGTTTGGCCCCAATTCCCTACCTTCGCTACCTTGGTATACCTCAACTAAGGATTCTCCAATTTATTGTGAGAGTTGATACCTTTCAAGAAGAAGGTATAATCTTTATAATACTATATCTTTCTTAACGCCTAAATAGAATCTATCCCCCTAATTTTTATGGCTAAATTAAAACCTTTTTTAGTTTTCGTGTTTACAAAGTTAAGCTCTCAAAGAAATGAAATGAGAGTGATAAAAAATGTTACAATATGAACTTTTAGACTACGTACAAGAGAAAAATGAAAAAAATCAAGAATTTGAAGTTTTTCCCTTAATTTTGATGCTTGGATATTTGTCTCTTAAGTCTTTGATTGTTTTTTTACTTGTATTTATACCCTCTAACTATTTTTAGATGTTTGGTGTTGTTGTAACATACAATTTGCATACTTATTGCAGTATATAGATGCCATGTTCCTGTTGGAAAAAATCTGGTTTGAAAATGGTTTTTTTTGCACAACGAAAAATTAAAATTTTGAAAACTGACCCAATTTGTAATATTTATAACAATAAACCCTCACCAAATTCATAACTGTGTTTTTGGCTTAGCGGATGTTCGTTGTTTATGGCTTTCAACCAAATGATCTTCTCCGCTATTCTCGTACCATGAACTGCTTCGAGTGTGGGCTTGAACCAATTGAATTGAAATATAGAACCATAAAAAGTTTTCTCTCCTTTTTTTGGGGTGAAAACAAAAATTCTCTTTTCTTAATAGAAACCGGTAGAATTGTTATTTTGAAAAAAATATATGTAACAATTAAGAATAAATTCTCTCAATTTTTCGGCAAAGTAACAATATCTCAAAGTTATGTAAATAGCTCTATAACACCCTTATACCCGGTTCGACCCAAGGAACCTGATATATGGATATTACATTTGGTGCCAAAGTGATTTTGACTAATCTCTAATATATTTGAACATTAAAAAAAATAGAGTTTTCATAACTTATATTTTAGTACCTACTATTTGGAACACACTTGATCTTCCTAAGTACATGTCATTCTATTCAGAATTTTGAAACATACCTTTTTGGCACTTGGAGATGTGATGAGATGGATGCTCACAACTTCAATTACAACTTTTCAAAATCACTATACCTAATTTGCGCACAGAAAACAAAACCATACGCTGAGTAAAAACTCGGTGGTATTTTTATAATCTGAATATTTAAACACAATATAATATAATAGGCACAATTAAATTATAATGGCATATTAATGTCTAGTATCATAACTATCATTTTTCATTTATTAAACAATATCCTAATTCACACAGTTGTTATATAAATGGTTATTCACATATCAAACCATATTTATTAGTACAATGACATCAGTCATACAATACTCAATTCATGAATACATCATTTCATACCATACTCAATTCATGAGTATATAACTTATATATTCCATGTATTGCCAACATATTTCACATTCTATTTTCAGTTCACTATATCACTTCCATTTCTCATACCATGCCATTTCAATATCAATTATAGAACTTTATTATTTATTTACCCCTATTAACACGACTCGGACTCGAACGGATACACGGATCCAACCAACACACCAATTTGGCACCTAGTGTCTCATCGGATAATTCGAAGTAGTAAATTGGCACCTAGTGTCTCATCATATAAATCCGAAGCAGTAAATTGACACCCAGTGTCTCATCGGTTAAATAGAAGTAAATTGGCACCCAATGCCTCATCAACTCGAAGTCGAAGAAATCCCTGAACTCTTCCAATCCTATGACATGCCATCTATATCCGACTCAGCCCGATATAGTTAATAGAGTTTCAATTCACTTTCCAAATGCAACAAATATCCAATATTTAAAATTCACATTAATTTTCATTTCAATTAAAATAATCAATATATTCATATATATATATATATATATATATGTATATATATATATATATCAATTCAATCCATTCAATCAACTTTTAAATCAATTCAATGTCAAAGTGCTGAATCCTCACCTCAACACTTACCATATGTATTAAATAAAAAATACAACAATTAATAACTAGTTTCGGATTATAGAAATACAAACCAGAAATTTTGAGCTATTTGATGTTGACTTTATCTTTCCCCTTTTAGTCGAGGATTCTGGTACGACTTTAGCTATGGAATTAAAAAAATTAAAATTCATCAATATAACACAATGCAATTTCATATTGAATATTTCAATTTTGACTCAATATTTTCCTAATTTTCAATTTAGTCCCTAAACCGAGACTAACTTTATTTCTTCACAATTAATCCTATATTTTTATACAAATTTCACTTTAAACTAAATTTAACTCCTATTTTCACCTAAATCCCTAAATTTCAAATTTTCACAATTTAGTCCCTATTACTCAAAATTTACAATTTATTCTATAATTTAATCCTTTTCATTCATAACTTAAAATCTATCAATTTAGTCTCTAATACTAAAATTATTCAACATTAACAATATTTAAAAACTCAATAATTGCTAAAGTTTCGACATAGGTCGGGTAGTATTTAACATTGGAATTCCAAAACATAAAAATTACAAGAAAAATGGACTATATTGATTAACCAATTGAACTTGGAAACTTTGAAACCCTAGCCTTTTCTTTCTCCTTTCTTTCTTTCTTTTTTTCTTTTCTTTCTTTTCTTTCTTTCCTTTCTTTTCATTTTGTTTCTTTCTTTCTTTATTCGTTTACTTATTTGTTTTGTTTTATTGTATTTACTTTATTATATTATATATATTTACTTAAATATTAAGTAACATATTATAATATATATTTTAACTTAGAATTTTATAATAATTTTACCCTTATCTGCCTCATTTATAAACTATGGTAAAATTGCTTCTTTAGTCCTTTTAATTTTTTCTTTAATTTATAATTCACCTTTCATCCTTTATGCAATTCAGTCCTTATACCTAATTACTCTTAATTCATGCAAATTTACCTAACCAAAACCTAATTAACTACACAACTAACTTCGTAAATATTTTATTTATGAGTCTAATTTACGGTAACAGAGTCTTAGAAATGCACTTTTCGACACCCGTGACTATCGGGCCGTTACAAGTTCTACCAGTGTCATCTAATTATAAGAAGAAAAGGTAGAGCCGTTGTTGAATTTTAGAGGTTTATTTCAAATAGAAAAACTTCCTAGTCCAACTAGGAGAGAGAGAGAGGCTAATAGGGTGTGTTTCCCCTCATATGTAATATGATGGAAATTCGGGCCTCTCATTGTATTTGACCCAATTAGATGTGCTTTTTGGACTTTTAAACCAACACTTTATAATTTAATCCAACCCAATACATATTTTTTTATTTTCCAAAATAAACTTTAATATTCTATATTAAACAAATTCCTCATCCCTATTTTAACTCTAGTAAAATTTTGACGATTTTACCCATGGTAAAATTTTGAGAAAATATATTTAATATTTCACAATTTAACATGTTCACTGTGAGTGAATGATTTATTTTCATTTTCGGGATTTAAAATAGCTAAAAAACATAAACTTATTCTTCTAATCATTTTTAAGTAATCCATATAGAATTGCAAATGAATTCCATTTATCTATTTCGAAAAAAACATAACCATTCCTATTCATTCCAATCATTTCTATTCAAACACGCAATTCATTTCTGGTTTCAACGAGCTAGCAGAAGGACCGATTGGACATATGTAATTAGGGCTCAAGTGATTTATAATTAAATTTTGACTTTTCGCTTATTAATTATAAAATCATTTAGTCGTGAAGTCATTCCACTATAGTATCGTGACTGAGCTCTCCCTAACGACATACCATTACGAAAGCAACTACTCAGTGCTCGTCCAATGATCTTGTCATAAGTGTTTACCCTCATAGTATATCATTAATCTCTTTGGGATAATATTTGTTCTCCCAATATGATTTCATTTTGTCTCATGGTGACCATTACATCTTCCTTCATGAAAAGTCAATCACTATCAAATAGTGATCAAGTCATTCATCATAAAGACGGATGGCCTGTGGTCACGTTTACTTTCATCAACTATGTGATGCCAATGAGAGGAAATCATTTACCCATGTTTTCGGCTATGAATTCCACTATTAAGAATGATGTTACATACTGTATAAGTCGTACACCCAATTCAGTTTCTTATATATTTGGACTCAAGCTTTTACTTACATCAAAGTGTACGAGTCACACATACATAGTCTGTCATCCACTCATGATTGGTATACCACACTATGAACGTCACAAGTGAATAAATCCATAAACGGGTTCAGGATTTATTCTGCTTGGGTCCTATCCGATGTACTGTCAGTCCAGTCCGTCACATCTATGTCTCTATCTTCTAGGAGTCATCCGCTCCGATGCCCAAGACAATACATTTATCCAATTAGACTTGATAGACGACATATTAACATTTCAATCGGTTTGCTCATTTTCGATTAGACTATGGACATGTTTAGGTTCGTCTACTAATACAAATTGTCTTTTCGCATTACGATTCGACCACGTAATACCGCTTAGAATTAGTTAAACATTAGACAACCAATGAGCAACATTTGCTTTCATTTTGCTTTGTGTGCAAAAACCATTTGAGGACAATTTTATACAAAGTATATTAATTTAATTAATGAATCTATTTTATTAACCAACCTGTTCAAAAAAAAAATACAAGTGTATATTCATGAAAATGCTACACTTAGAGCACCAAATCCAACAGTGCCAATACATGGCCTTGTATAATAGTACATTTCTTTAAAAATATAATCGTTGAAGGGCAGATGTATCAGAAGAAAAGGTCATGTACCGATACAACCGGAGGTGCTCTGATATCTCTAAGTTATGTTTTGATACAATTCTTCAAGAAAGTTTAAGGGGCATATTGACTTCATTGTTGCAATATAACTCCAGGGTATGGACCAAGACAACCCAGCATGTAACAGTACAACCAGGTATGTTTCGATGATGCTCTCCTCTGTTTCACAATTTTGCTCCAAACTTAGTTAAAAATGTTTATAAACATTTTTAATGACTTGAAAAAGCTTTAAAACATTTTGTAAAATTTTATAAGTTAATTTGACACTTTGTTTTTGCGTTTTATTGCTTAAAAATAGCTTAAGAATGTTTGAAGTGATTTTTACAAATTTAATAAAAGGAATCTTGAAATTTATTTTGTTATATCTAAACATTTGAAAATCAAAGTTAATAGATACCATATCTTTTCAATCATGGTAAATTTGATCACACCAAAATGCTTAAAAGTATCATTGTTTGATCAAATATATTACTCGATCATCATCTTGTATATGGGTGCTAAGAAATCTTCAAAAGATATAAGGAAATAAAACCAACCAACATATGAGGATATTGTTTGATTCTCATTTTAGATGCAATTGAAATTTAAATATCTTTCTTATCTTAATGGTTTTGATTTTTGAACCGTTAGATCGAATTATCATCGATATTTTTGCTAATTTGTAATTCGGTTTAACTCTAAGTTTATTGATTTAAAATTAAATCATTGTATATATTGACATAAATTTTACTAGATTATAGCAGATATACAATGTGGGTGAAAATTTTATGGAATAAATTTATTAAAATTGATATAGAAACTAACCATGGCTTTAGTTGAAATGATTAAGTTAGTAAAGATTATGATATCTTTGATTCAAACACCATGATTCCAATTATGTGCGTGTATTTTTCTCGATTTATAAAATATAAAAAGGCACAAATATCCTCAAAATAATATGTAATAAGCCCAATTGTCCCGGGCCCGCACAAAACAAAGTAGGCAGTCTGTTTTTTGTAATAACAGGCCTAAACCCATCTAAGGCCCAATTTTTTACAAGCCCAACAAGTAGCCCATAACATTTTCAGCAGAAAAACAAAAAACCAAGTCTTGACAAGCTTGGCGCTTGTGGCGTCGCTCCCACGCGCAGCAAGTCCCCACCTTCGGCAGTCCCAAGCACCGCACGTCTCGGAGACCGACTCCCCACGCGCACCGTGCTCTCCGCAACGAACCTGCAAACACGGATTCAAAGAATCCGAAAGAGGAAAAATAGCAAAGAATAACAAAATAGATAGTTTTTATTTTGTACATTTCGGCTATAAAAGGGTTGATTTTAATCTGTAAAAGGGATTTTTTTTTGAGTTTAACGTACGAGAATAGAGGAAAAACACAAGGAATACAGATGAAATAGGAATATAAAATCTGTTTTTACAAAGGTTTTTTTCTTTTTGTTTTACTTTCCAGTGCCCATTCTTTCTATTTACATATATATCTTTTTTTATTTCTTTCTATTTTCATTTTACTTCATTTAACATATAAAGAAAATGGAAGGACTTACCTTACTCATCGGAGTCGCTGAGTCGACGCCACCTCCGTCGCAATCGAGGTCGGGGCGTAGGCGGAGGCCAAGGGACGGCCTTGACTGAGAGCGGCGGCAGAGAAAACAAAGAAAACCCTAGTTAGGGTTGTTTGTTTTTTTAAAAAGAAAGCAGAAAGTGATTTTTTTTTTAGGAAATTTTTTAATTTTATAACAAAATTGAAACGACGCCGTTTTAGAGGGGGAGGATCCGCGCGTCGACCCGACCCGGTTCCAGGATCCGCGCGTTTTCCTTTAAATGGTCCATTTGTGCATTCGGTCCCTCAAATTTTTTAAAATCGTTTTCAAAACAAGTTTTTGTTTCTTTTTAATTTGGCCCGCATGTTTCTGTTGTTGTTCATTTCAGCCCATATCACTGCACACCGTTTTGGAGAGGCGGATTATTTCCGATTTGGCCCTCCATGTAACTCGCGTGTCGCGATTTGACACATTATTCTGCCTAAATCTCATTGATTTCTAGTTATTTTATTTTTTTAACTATTTGGTCCTTTTTTTGCAATTTGTTGTTTTTTTAAATATATTTTCTCCCATTATTTATTATTATTGTTATATTATTTATTATCATCATTATTATTTTTATATTTGTACATACGCATAGTTTTTGATATAATGTACACATGTGCATTTTTTGTAATATACATATTTTTTCCATATGTTTTATTTCAATTTTATTTCCTAACTTCTATATATATATACTGTTTTTTTTCCTTCAAAAACCCTTTTACCTTTGTAAATGTGTATATATATATATATATATATATATATATATATATTACATGTATATTATCCTTCATATTTTTTCAAACGTATACATATATATACATATATATATTCATACACTATTTTAAATTATTGTAAATATATTCTCCACATTTTGTATACTATATGTACATAATTTTTAAGCTTTTGTAAATATATACACATATTCATTTTTTATTTTTTATTTATTTTCACGATTTTCAAATACATACACGCATTTTTTATTATTTTCTGATTGATATATATATTCCATTTCATCTTTTCATATGTATCTTTGTATATGTGTGTTAAATATATGCGTATACATATTTGCAAATTTACTTGTATATTGCACTTATATATATGTTTGTAAATATTTATTCATATTGGTCTTAAATTAAAGTTTTGTTTCACACTATACATTAACTTCAACATACCTTTCGGAAATATATTTTGGTTTTGTCAAAATCATCATATTTTATAAGTTTTCAAAATATTTGGTACTCATGATTCTCGAGAAAGATCGTATCCTAACTTACTGGATTGCGATTATTTTTCGATGAATTTAGAAAACCAAGTATTCATTTTGCATTAAATTCGTAAATTTTAAATAAAAGCTTATTCTTGGGAGTTCAAAAATGTTGGGTCCTAACTTACTGGTCCTAATATTTTGACTTCTCGAAATAAGAATTTTCAAAAGCAAAAGGCAATATTCGGGTATTTTGAAGATTTAAAAATATTGTGCCCTAACTTACTGGGTGTGGTGTTTTATTTCTTTGAAATAAGAATGTCCTGTTATTTTGATTCATTCATGAAATAAAAAGTCTCCTATTAAAATCTTTTCAAATTTTCGACACTAAGGCATTAAAGAATCAATTTGGTACCGATTGTGGGCGTTGCGAGGGTGCTAATCCTTCCTCGTGCGTAACTGACTCCCGAACCTGTTTTCTCAAATTTCGTAGACTAAAATCGTTTTTAAGGTGAGCCGATCACACCTTAATAAAGGATCGGTGGCGACTCCAATTTTGTTTTTTAAAGTTGACAACTAAATTTTTGTTTTCAAAAAACGGTTTCGACATAATATTTGTTGCTTTATAATATAAATAAGCTTTGATGGTTCTACAATTGAATTAGAATTCGATTGATAGATAATACCAACACAATCAAACTCTTAATAATAATATAGATATTAAAAATATTAATTTAATTATAAAGGTTTTATTTTACCTATAACCCAAAGTAGATGCATTCTTACCTAAGTTAACTACAAATCAAGGATGTTTTACCAAACTAACCCAAAAATAAATTATATTTGCAAAAATAACTCAAATTCAAAAACAATCACCAAAATAACCTAAAATGAACAGTACCCACTCTTTTTTTGCACCAATGATTGCCTAATCATTGTGTCAGACTTAAAAAATATATTTTTTTGGGTTTTGGCCTGTCAATGGCCGGAACCCATGTATTTTTTTAAAAAAAATGTATAATACTGATATACGAAAAAGAAAAAAAAAGAAAAAAAAAATTTTAGGTGCTGGCCTGTCAATGGCCGGCACCCAACAGTAAAAAAAAAATTTACTTTTTTTTCGTGTCAGAGTCAGATATATAAATATACAAAATAAATTTAAAAAAAAATTTTTTTGGGTCTTTGGCTCATCAATGGCCAAAGACTCAAGACTAAATTAAAAAAATTCTTTTTTTCGTGTCGAGTCGATATAAATATCTGAAAAATTAAAAAAATTTTGGGTCTTTTTGTCAATGGCGGCACCAAGACAAATTTAAAAAAATTCTTCTTTTTTCGTGTCAGAGTCAGATATAAATATACGAAAAAAATTTAAAAAAATTTTTGGGTGCCGGCCCCATTACAAATTTAAATTTTTTTTGTGTCAGAATCAGATATAAATATACGAAAAAAAGTAAAAAAAAAATTTTTTTGGGTGCTGGCCTGTCAATGGTCGGCACCCAGTACAAATTTTAAAAAAAAATTCTTTTTTTTTCGTGTCAGAGTTAGATATAAATATACTAAAAAATAAAAAAAAAATTTTGGGTGCTGGCCTGTCAATGGCCGGCACCCAGTACAAATTTAAAAAAAAAATCTTTTTTTTTCGTGTCAGAGTCAGATATAAATATACGAAAAAATTAAAAAAAATTTAGGTGCTGGCCTGTCAATGGCCGACACCCAGTACAATCATATATATATAGGCCATTTCATCTTCCATTTGTCTAGTTTGAAAAGTTTTTTTTCCTCTGTTTAAAGGAAAGCAGTTTTTTTTGAAAATGAATTCTCAAATACTTTTTGTTTATGTTCATTTCGATGGTGAAATGATAAATACAAATGAAGAAGGATGTGTATTCCAAAGCCGGAAAAAAATAGGAATGAGGTTCAACAAACAGATTTCGCTGTCGGATTTCAAACGAAAAATCAGTACAAAGATAGCAAGCCGTTGCGGAAAGCAAATGTCGGATTTCAAAAAAAAAAGTTTGGGTCTTCAATGCATCAATGGCGGCACAAGATAATTTAAAAATATTTTTTTTTTTTAGTAATGAGTCGATATAAATATCGAAAAAAGAAATTTTTTAAAATTATCTTGTGCTAAACCATTGATGTGCTAACACCCAAATTTTTTTTATTTTTTCAGATATTTATATCGACTCGACACAAAAAAAGTAATTTTTTTTTGTTGGTGTCAGTCCATTGACAAAGCCAAGACCAAATTTTTTTCCTTTTTTCTTTTTCAGATATCAAGATTATACAATTTTTAAAAAAAATACATAGGTTCCGCCATTGATGTGCCAAAACCCAAAAAAATAATTTTTTTAAGTCTGACACAATGATTAGGTAATCATTGGTGCAAAAAAAGAGTGGGTACTGTTCATTTTAGGTTATTTTGGTGATTATTTTTGAACTTGGGTTATTTTTACAAATATAATTTATTTTTGGGTTAGTTTGGTAAAACACCACAAATCAAAATCTATTAATATTTTTCCTTTTTTTCTTATAAGTTTTATGCAAGCTAATAATAAAGTTAAATTCTACTATTAATTCTTGTATTTTATAAAAGAATATATATAGTTCCTATATTTTAATTTGATCGATTTTAGCTCCTTTACTTTTCAAATTAGTCAACTTTAGTCCCTATACTTTTAGAATTTTGAATCTTTAATGTGACCCAAACTGTAGCAATTAAATCCATTTAGTTAAATTTAATTTCTAGTCTCATATTATGTGTATAGTTGTAGCTTTTGTCTATATTCTCTAATTGGACCATTTTCAATTTCTATACTTCTAGAATTTTGGAATTCCAGTCTTAACGTAAATGAAAACTGTTAATCTATTAACTGGATTTTTAATGAGTGTTGACACTATTTTTTTTGTAAAAAAGGGTCGACTTGGATTTTGAAAAAGAAAACGAATACGGGAGTCGCCACCAATCTTTTTTAATGAGGTGTGATCGGGTCACCTCAAAAAGTGGTTGTTTTTAATAAGTGATTTGGTTTTATTAAAACAACGATTTTGTTCCATGAAATTCAGAAAAACAGGTTCGGGAGTCGGTTACGTACGAGGAAGGTTAGCACCCTCGTAACGCCCAAAATTGGTACCTAGTTGATTAATTAGTGTCTTAGTGTTGAAGATTGAAAACTTTGAAGAATTTTAAAAATACGATCCTAAAATTTTTTTGAATAATATGGGTTGGAATTTAGGATTCTCTTGTTCCGAAGGAATATCACATCCAGCACGTTAGGATTAGGGGTGAGCAAAACTCGATTCGAATCGAAAAAATAAAATAAAAATTCGAATTTCGAGTTAAACGAATCGAGTTATTCGAGTTATTTGAATCAACTCGATTTTTTTTTTTGAATTTCGAGTTCGAATCGAGTTGAGTTTTCGAATTTGAATAACTCGAATAATTCGAATAATTCGAATATCAAACTATAATATTTTACATTTTTACCCTAAACTCTCAAACCTTTTTACTTTTCCCTCAAAACTTTTATTCCTTCCCGCTCTCCTCCCAAGACTTTTACTCCCCTCCCCTACCAAGCCCCCAATCTACCCAAAATTCATTTCCCACCAAAATTTTACTCTTCCATTTACTTTTTCTCAAAATTTTACTCCCAAAAACCCTCAAAACCTTTTATTTTCCCCCCAAATTTTTACTCCCTCCCACTTTTTCCCTAAAAATTTTATTCTCTTCCTATCTCACCTCCCATCTACGATTAATTAGTGTCTTAGTGTCAAAGATTGAAAATGTTGAAGAATTTTAAAAATACGAGCCTAAAAAATTTTCGAATAATATGGGTTGGAATTTAGGATTCTCTTGTTCCGAAAGAATATCACATCCAACACGTTAGGACTTAGGATACGATACTTTAAACTCTCAAAATCAAGATCACCTTATGGTTTCCAAAACCCATACTTTGAAATTTTAAGAGGATATTTGGCTATTTGGTCAAAAGAGAAATCGAAACCCAGTACGTTAAGGCACGTTTTCTCAAATTTCTAAACGCAAAATATTACCTTATTTAGAAAAAATTTCCTTTTGATGTATAGTGTTAATATGCATAACGGAATAACAAATATGACAATGTAAGTAAAAATAATACGAACAACAACAAAATTAAGATAAATAAATAAAAGAGACAAATCAATTATATAATAACAAGTAAATAAGCAAATAAAATTAAAACATTCTTTCAAAATAATAATGAAAATGTAAATAAATAAATAAATAAATAAATAAAATGAATAAGATTATAAAAAGTAAAAGATATATATACGTGTATGTACATAAAATTATGAAAATATGAAAATCTATATTCAGTATACGTATTTTAAAATTTATTAAATATAAAATATATATAAGTATGTATATATATACATATATGTATATAAATTAGCATATGTATATATATGTATGTATATAAAACTTATGAAATATAAAAAATATAAAAGTATGTGTATATATATTTATGAAAAGAAAATGTGTATGTAGATATATATCGTTATGTATATAAATTATAACATATAGAAAAATATATAAGTATGTATACATATATGTATAAATAAGTTATAAAAATATGTATGCATATGTGCATATATATATATATGTTATAAAACGCATGTATAATGTATATATAAATTATAAAACGTAAAAGTGTAGAAGTATATATATATATAAATCAAAGATATGCATGTATATATAATTAAATCTAAAATGAAAAGGTCTGAATGAGTAACTAATAATAAACATGATAATAACAATATTAAAATAATAATGGTAAAAATAATGACAACATCATCAAAATTATTTAATTTAATAGTAAAATATAAAAAATATTAATTTGAACTGAAAACAGAGCTTTGGGGGCAAATCTACAAATAAAATAAAAAGGGAAGACCATTCAGAACACGCGCATAACATGGAGGGACTAAAAGGGAAATTTTCTCTTCTCCTCCAAAACGGCGCCTTTTCGAATAGGGACTAAACTGTAAGCGCGAAGAAATGTGGGGTAAAATTGAAAAAAGTAAAGAATACTTAATTGAAAACACAAAGAAAAGCGGAAGGACTAAGGTAGCAATTATACCCTAGTTACAAAACACGCGGATCCTCCAGGTAAATGGGTTGGGTTGCGCGCGGGTCATGCAAAACAGCACCGTCTTTGCGCTAAAAAACCCTGAACGAAACGGTGTCGTTTTGTAGCAGTATAAAAACTAATTTTTTTTCAAGAAAGCTCATTTCCTCTTCTTTTTTCCAAAAGAACATCCTCATTCTCTCTCTGTCCCTCTCTCCCCTTACCCATATTCCGACCTAGGGCTCCGGTGCACCTCCGGCATAGCTCCGCCGTAGGTGCAAAGTCAGGCCCTCATCGATCTCTTTTGAGGCCGGCATCTCTAGAACTAGGATTCAAGACAAATTCTTCGAAAGATGGGCCAAACCCAGAAAAACTGAAAGAAATTGTTCTTTTCTTCCTTTCCTCCAGCGCGGCGCAGGTAAACTCCCTTCCCTTTTTTATTTTTATTTTACAGATATGTAAGAAAAAAAACACAGATTTAAAATATCAAAAACTATAAAAGAATCACCTTTTTTGAACTTCTATTTTTTGATTTCTCCTCAATATATTTTTTTTACATTCGTTCTCCCCCCTTTTCTAATTACATTGCTTTTGCTACTGTTTGTTTCTGCTATTTGTTGATGTTGTGTTTTTCTTTCTCTTTTCTTGCAGGTGGTCAGCGGATGCGGAGTTTGCTATTTTGGTGTAACTGGAGGCCGCCTCGGGCGTCGAACGTGCTGCTAAGGCACATGGGCAGTAGGGGGAAACGACGCCTTAGGGTTAGGGTTCTGGTTTCTTTACTGAAACCAGTTAGGTTGTGGGCTTATCGGGCTTGATTTTTTAATTTGGGTCAGTTTGGGTTTGATTTGGGCCATGTGGTTTGGGCTGGCATTGTAATGGACTTTATTTTTATTGGTTTTGGGTCATTAGACCCAGGTCAAAATTGACCTGTTACAATGAGTAAATGTGGAAATAACAAGCTAACATAGCATTACACATATATTAATATGTATAACACATCATATTTCGAAAACATCAAAACTTAACGAGTTTAACATATTTCGTTTGGTGAGGACTAGAATTTTAAAACTAGAAAAGAACAAAGACTAAAATAACCAAATCAAAATAGCGATTGAATCTACAACTTTTATAAAGTATAGGGATTAATAGCATAAAGTAACCAACCAAGAATGGTTTCTATTTCTCACAACAAGTGGACAAATGAAGTGGATGATTACTTGGCTACGCCATTGAAAAACAAAAAGTGACCCAAGATGTAAATGCTAAAGCATTGATGATCTGAAAACCCAGCTGTAACACCCCTTACCCGTATTCGACACCAAAATAGGGTACGAGGCATTACCGGAGTTTACAAATAAATTTTCAGACATTTCATTTTTATCTAGCATTCATATTTATAACTAATCAAAATCAATACATTAATGAGCTAAAGTTAACCAATTTAACTTATACATGCCATTATAACCAGAATCAAATCATCCAAAATTACCGATAGAACCAATGGATACTGTGATATATCTCCAACAAGCTTCCAACTCAATTTAGCTTCCGATAATCAGCTAAATGTATCAAATAATTATACATATTACCAATAATAATTTAATTACAATAATAATACACACATATATATATATAATTTTCATTACCAAATAGCATTCACTTCAATTAAAATTATTACAGAATATAGCTCATTCGAGCTTACCAGACTAAATTGCAGAAATACCAAAATTCAGGGATATTTTGGAAGTTTTAAATTGCAGAAATACTAAAATTCAGGGATATTTTGGAAGTTTTCTATTTTTCTCAAATTTTCACCCAATCTTGATCTAAATTAATATTTCATTCCATTACTAATTTAAATAATAAAACAATTCATTTCATGCAATTTGGTCACTTTTTGATATTTTTACAAATTTACCCTTAAAGTTTTACTTTTATTCAATTTAGTCCCTGAGTCTAAAACGTGCAAGTTATCCATGCTAACTGAATATTCATATATATTTTTTCCTCCTCCTCCTCTCCATTCCACATCCTTAATTTATAATACATGCTTATAAGTAACATTATCTATGATTTCACAATTTACTTGTAAATTTATTCAAAGCTGTCCATTTGAGTCATAGCCACTAAATTATTTTTATCTTGAGCTACGGAACTCCAAATTAGGATCTGCTAATTTTACCTGAAACTAGACTCACATACCTTCTTACCATAAAATTTTCAGAATTTTTGGTTCAGCCAATAAGTACAGTTTATTCTTTAAAGTCACCTTTGTTCTGCTGTCTGACAATTCCGACCCTTCTTCACTAAAAATTAATTATCTCTTTGTTCAGAATTCGGATGATGTCCCCATTTATTTATATTGAAAATAGACTCATTAAGGATTTTAAACATATAAATTGTAACCCATAACTATTTTTGTACAATTTTTAATGATTTTTCCAAGTCAGAACAGGGGAACCCGAATTCATTCTGACCTTGTCTCACAAAATTTATTATATCTCATAATTTACAATTCCATTACTTACACCGTTTCTTTTATGAGAAACTAGACTCAATAAGCTTTAATTCCATATTTTATTCATACTCTAATTCAATTTTCATAACTTATGGTGATTTTTCAAAGTGAGCCCACTGTTACTGTCCAAAACCATTTTAGTGCAAGATGTTTATTACCATGTTTATAACACCCTTATTTTCTTTCTCTACACTATTTCTCATCACTTTCTCTTATTTTCTCTTCACTAACATATCGAGAACATAGGACCATATATACAAAACTTTACATTAACATCATTTCCATGCTTTTCAATAATATCAAACTTAAAAATATATTAAAATCTTGATGTACTTACCTTGTCATACTGATTTCAATCTTTAACTTGATTTTCTCTCTCCTCCAGCTTCTATTTATTGAATCTAACTTGATATTCTAGCTCCCCATAGTCTCCTTGTTATCTTTCTCTCTTGATGGATATGGAAATTCTTTTGATTTCTAGATAAAAATGATGAATTTTTGGTGGAAGGACTAAATTGTAAAGAAAGTAAAACTTTCTTTCTTCTCTTCTCTTCTAACGTGAATTGCATGGAAAATATGGTGGGTTTGATCCTTCTCATCTTTCTTTCCACACATATATATATACTAAATATTAAAATAATAAAATAATAACATATCATTTAAAAATCAAATCAAAATATTAATAAACTAATATTTATTTATTTAATTAATCTAAAATATCTCCAATATTATCATTATCTTCTAGATTTCTCTCTCTTCTAATTGACCATTTTGCCCTTCATGATCTTTTAAAATTCCATCTTATGTCATCACTTAATTTGGTAAAATTGTGATTTAGTCCCTCAAACTTATTCACCTTTTTCAATTTGGTCCTAATCCATCCATTTTTCTTAGTTTCTAGATCATTCCACCCTTAAAATATTTACACCATTGGTCCTTCAACTTTTCATATTTACACTTTAACTCCTTAATTTTTGAGTATTTACTCTTGGGCAACAAAACTTTTCTCACTTTTACGATTTAATCCTTTCTTGAACTAATATGTCATAATATACGACCCAATGTTGACATAACTCCAAAATTTCCCCTTTTTGACGCTTTATTTTCTTATTTTCTTATATCAAATATAATATCTTATTGTAAAGATTTTCGGGGTATTACACCAGCCTACCAAATGATGAGAAGAACTAGAACTATAAATCTTGGAATTAATAATGCATTTGAAAATTATCAAAATAATTAATCCATACAGCCGCATGGTTTAACATCTCTTAAAAGCCAAGTACAGAAGTTATCATATGATGGAATTTCATATTTTATTTGGTTGGTTTATATTATATTCATTATTTGTTTATTTTTAATATACTATGTTACATGTCGATTGATATGGGTATTGTTGTCAATGTAGGAGGACGTGGGCTCGAGTACGCTGAAGCGTATTATCGTCCTAATTATAGGTTAGGAAGGGGATATGGGTAGTTCTAAACATTATGTCAAAAAGAGAATCCTATAATACAATTTAGCCTTATGTGACTTGTTTTAATAGTACAAGGACTAAATTGATTCATTTAGTAGTAGAAAGACTAATTTGATCAGGTCCATATAATAGAGTTATCTATCTGATAATTCACCTATGTATATGCATTATACCAAATATATAATTGAAGAGAACCCTAAAAATGTGGACAACCAAGTAATTTAAAATTTTCAATGATAACAATATATATGGGAGAAGCTAGAAAAATTGTTTAGGAGAATCGAGATAAAATTATAAAATTTTGAAGGAACAATATTAAAAAGGCGGTTCTCCCATCTAGCTAAGGGGACGAAAGTCCTCCCCTTTGGCTACGCCCTTATTGTTATTATAGAATATTAGATGAATATTTCCTATTTTTTTAAAATCAAAATAATTTATAAATATAAATATAATACAATCAAAAGTATATATTCAAACAAATAAAATATGAAATCAAATTAATATTAAATATGAAAAGAGTACAAATCAAAATATTTTAAATTAAAATAGATCCATCAAATTTATTTTTGAATAATCTTATTATAGGTTTTTATCATATTTGCTCTTTTTGACATAATGTCATGAACTACCTCTCTCTCCAACCCATAAATAGGAGGATAATGTGCTTCAGTATACTCGAACTCACGTCCTCCTACATTGACAACAATACCCATACTAATCGAGTCAAGACTCAATAAACCGACTTACAAAAATTTGAATGTAAACCTTATGTTAGCAAAAATTAAGTATGGAGATGGTGAATATTTATTATTTTTTCCTTTTAATTATTAAGGAACAAAACTATTCAAATGAAATTAAGCCGAAAGGAAAGTGCAGCTCAGGACAACACTATCATTTTTGGGCATCAATTTTGAAGGTTCACATCTTTCTAGTCGAAGCAACCTGTGGTCTACCTATGATTATATATATATATATATAATGTTATAATTAATAAAATGGTAACTTTTCTATTTTGCCCCCCCAAAATTCTTAATTCGATTTCGGCATTTCATTATAAAATTTCTTGCTTTACCTTATTCACACATGCTTACAGTTTGATTCATGTGTTTTAAACATTATAACTAAGCATTTAATGTCTAAACTAATGACTAGGCTGACAGAAAGATTTGATTGATACAATACTACTACTTTGAAAACACAATTAGAAAATTTTGATAAAAGTACTATGGATGCCCTTTTACTAAGAATCAAATTGTATTTTGCTCCCATTATGTAACACCCCCTAACCTTAAACTGTCACCGGAACAGGGTTATAGAGCATTACCAGACATATCGGATAACTTATAACTAATTCACAAATAAATAACAGACATATCATACTTTAATCATTTTCATTTCATATTTGTATAAATTATGTCATTTTAGTTCCATTTCATACTTATAACCAATTTAAACATCATTCTACAACCGTAATAACAAAACTCTTATACTTAACCTATACATCACCTAGGTACATGCCACATTATCAAAACAAAGGTACATCACTAAAATTTCCCTGAGGTCGGGATTGCTCTGGATGCTGGACCAGATACTGGCTTTCTACTAACCTGTGCACAGAAACAACCGTACGCTGAGTATAGGTATACTCAGTGGTATTACCATAATTCAAATTAATAACATTAATCGATAAATTTTATAAATTTAATTTATGTCTACAATTATTCATAAATTATCTCATACTTTAAATCAACTTGATCATTAATAACAGTAAACAATATTTCACTATCTCAATTTCATTGAATTTTTCACATCTCATTCCAATAGTTCATTTCAATTCATATACAATTCATTCAATTTATCACTATATTCAATGTCAATTCTATTGCAATTTGTACTCACTAATATCATATAACAAAAATTTACTCTTAATCAAATCATGAACTTTGGGTTCATATCTTCAAATCTCATATCTCGATTTCAAATTCACATATCAATTCACAATTTCACTCTCATTTCTTTCCATAGCCCAATCAATCACATTTACTCAAATTTTCTCATTATAATTATTTACCCTGTTAACTTGACTCGTACCTTGGCGGATACACGGATCCAATCAAACACACCAGAATGGCACCCAGTGCCTCATCGGATAGTTCGAAGCAATAAAGTGACACCCAGTGTCTCATCGACAGAGCCGAAGAAAGTTGGTACCCAGTACCTCATCGAATCTATCCGAAGTAACAGTATAACACCCAGTGTCTCATCGACTCAAGGTCGAAGTATCCTTGAACACTTCCAATTAGAGGTGCTCATGGGTTGGGCGGCCTGGCCCAGTCCGACGGCCTGCCCGAAATTTGGGAGGGTTCGGGTAAAAATATAGGCCCGAAATATGGGCTCGGGAAAAAAATGAGGCCCGTTTAGAAAACAGGTCGGGCCTCGGGCAAATTTTTTTTGGCCCGGGCCCGGCCCGGATCTAATTAATATATATATATTTTATTTTTAAATTTTATTATTACAGTTACATTTCCCAATTCCCCTCCCCATTTCCCATTTCCCATTTCCCGACCCCGTGTATCTGTAAATCCCTAACCCCTTCCCTCCTCTCTTTTTTTCCCCCAAATCGAAAACCCACCTCCACCGATCCACCATTCCACCTCCGGTGTCCGGTCCTCCACAACTTCACCTCCGCTCTAGCCTTCAACGTGGTAGAATTTCAAAGGTAAGTTTGCTGTTAACCCTAATTCTTGTTAACGGTTTTCTAATTTTTCAATGTCTTCTCCCCTTTTTGCTTTTTGATTTTGATTGTGATTTTGATTTTTTTGTTAACGATTTTTCGAATTTGATTTTGAGACTTTGAATCTTGGGGATTTTGATTGTGTTTACACTTTACATATTGTTCTATTTTTTTAGTTCTTTTGATTGGATTAATGTGATTTTCTTTTCTTGAATGATGATTTTTCTTTTGTTGCAAATTTGTTCTTTTATTAAAACCGAAAAGGAAGAAAATCAATAGAATTGGATTTAGAGTTTATGGAATCTAAAAAACTGAAAAATAACCCTCCAAATTGATTGCTTAAATTAAACTAAACTAATATGTCACTTGTCATTAACAACAAATTTCATTTTGGATGAGAATTAAGAGCAAAATTGTATTATTCAATTATTATTGGATGAGAATTGATTTATGTTTTATAGAACATGTAATTTGCGGTGAATTCGAGATCACATACAAGTATATTTTTTCGCTTCTTTCATGCATCTTTGGTTCACAAGCAATGGTGGTAGCCTTGTCAAGGCTTGCGGTAGCTTAGGTGCTATTAAACAAGGTAAGCAAGTTCATGGCAACTTTTTAGTATCACCCTATTTTGATGATGATGTTGTTAAGTCATCTTTGGTTGATATGTATGCAAAATGTGGATTACCTGATGATAGTCGTTTAGTTTTCGATTCTATTAAGTTGAAAAATATGGCATCTTGGACTGCTATCATATATGGCTATGCTAGAAAAGGAAGAAAAGAGAGGCTTTGGAGTTGTTTTTAAGGGTTCACCTGAAAATTTTGTTTGCTTGGACTGCTTTGATATCTGGGTTAATACAGAGTGGAAATAGGGTTGATGCAGTTGGCTTGTTTGTTAAGATGAGAAGGCAAGGGATTAGTATAATTGACCCTCTTGTGCTTTCAAGCATTGTTGGTGCCTCTGCAAATTTATGGATGTTGGAAATATAAGTTTTACTTAAAATCAAAAGTTAGTTTTTTTTCTTTCTTTCTCTGATCTTTACTGTAAATATAAGTTTGATCTATTGTAGTTAATATACTGTTTTAGTATACTGTTTTAATATACTGTTATAAATGTAATATACTGGTTTAATATATTGTTATAAAATTTGTAATATACTATTTTAATATACTGTTATAAATTATCACAGTAATATTTGGGTTACCTGGGTTGAATCTTCATGTAGCTTGGGCAGTTTTCTTTTATCAATACTGACATACCATTTTAGAGCCCATATTCCACTATATTGGCTTCAATTGTTGTAATCATTTTATCCACAAAATTGCAATTATAGATAATATGCTACACTATTTTCTCCTTAATTACGGAAAAAACAAATATCAAATTGATTTTCCTTTTTGTACAGGCTACAGTTTGAGGTTATTTACTTAAGCAGTTTTATCCCACATTAGTCAATGTTTGAGTTTGTTCTTCAAATAAGTTATCTTATTTTATTTTTTTGTTCATTATATACAAAGAAAATATAATTGGATATTTAATATAATTTTAATAACAATTAATTTTTAGTAAAAAAATGGGTCGGGCCTGGGCCTTGTATTTTTTCCCGGGCCGGGCCTGGACAAAATCTCAGGCCCATATTTAGGGCCGGGCCTGGGCATAGGACACGGGCCAAAATTTTTTTGGGCCCGACCCAAACCCGGCCCGGCCCGGCCCATGAGTACCTCTACTTCCAATCCTATGGCATGCCAACTATATCCGACTCAGCCTGACTAGTTAATAGGGTATTCAACTCATTTTTTTATTATTTCAAATTCAATTTCGATTCAATCACAATTCATTTTTTAATCAATATACAATTCAATACCAGTACCTTTTTCCACTTTCCAATCAATGTACCATCAAATGCTCATATATATTCATACATCATTTCAATTTCATTCAATTCACAATTTTCATGTTCACAATCCAATATGCATTTCAATATCACATTAATTCTTTTAATTCAAATCATATCACTAGTAATTTCCATTCAATTCACATACAATTCAATATCGATATTCACCTTATTTTTATTTACTAAACATATTATTCAAAATTCAATACCAATACGTATTTATCATTCCACTCAATCGTGATACTTACCTCAATTTGCTTATCATGTATATTAATTTAAATTTTAACAATTAATAATTAAATTCGAATTATAGTATTACTAACCGAAATTTCTCTCGAGTCACTCCTTGTTCACCTTCTCCTTTCCTTTCTTGGACAATGACTCTTGCACGACATTAGCTACGTAATTAAACAATTAAAAATCATTAATACACAATTTCTTTAAAATATTTCTATTTATACCTAAACTTTACCTAAATTCTAATTTAATCCCTTATCAATACTAATTTTATTTTCCCAATCTAACTCCATATTCTCTCTCAATTCTTACTATAAACTCATTTTAACTCTTCATTTTCACCATAAATCCATAATTTCAAAATTCTATCAATTTAATCCTATTAATTCAAAACTTATGTTTTATTTTACAAATTAACCTTTTACTAACTTCTAACTTGAAATTCAATCAATTTAATCCCTAATTCATCAATTAATTCAACATGAACAACATATAAAATTTACTAACTTTTAAAATTTCAACTTAAATCAAGTAGTATTTTGTTCTAGGATTCTAAAATATCAAAATTACAAAAAAGGAATAAATTAACTTACCAATTGAGCTTGGAACTTCAAAACCCCAATTCTCCTTTTTTTCTTTTCTTTCTCCTTTCTCCTCTTTCGTTTTTCAATTCTGTTTCTTTCTCTTTTATTTCTTGTTTTATTATTATAATAATATAATATAACAATAAACTTATTATTTAAGTAAACATAATATATAATATATATTTTAAATTAAAAATATCTTAGATATTTCTTCTCTTATGCCGCCTCAATTTAGGCCGATGGCATAATTGCCTATTTGGTCCTTTTAACTTTCTTTAATCTATAATTAAACTTTTATCTCTATTGCAATTTAATCATTTTTCATAATTAACCTCAACTTAGACAAATTCACTTAATTAAAACCTAATTAACTACACAACTACTTAATTAAAACCTAATTAACTACACAACTAACTTCGTAAATATTTATGATAAATATTTACGAGTCCAATTTACCGAAATGGAGTCTCGGGATTATATTTTTTATTTTTATCCTTTTAATCAATTAACCATCGAAAGGTTAAAATTTCTTAACGAAACTTTAATACCTAATGACACTCCGTAAATATTTATAAAAATATTTACGGCTCGATTTATAATATCGAGGTCTCGATACCTTGTTTTTGACCCAATTTAGCTAATAGTTTCTTTTAAATCACAAAATTCACTAATTTAAAAATATTTCTAAAATCACGCTTAACTTATAATTATTAATTAATAAATTTTTCTAACTTTTTCATCGAATTTAGTGATCTCAAATCACTGTTCTGATACTACTGAAAATTGAGCTGTTACACATTTATTCAAAAAATGAACAAATTAGTCTATGTACGTTAGATCAAATAGCAAATTAGTCCTGCTATTAAAACTTCCACCGATTTCTACTGTTAAAAACTAGCCCCTATACATTGGCATGACGCACGTGTACCTATCTCGTTATTCTGTCAGCTATACTAATTTTTAATAGTAGAAGTGGATAGAATTTTTAACAGAAAAGACATTAGTTTACTCTTTGATCTAACATACATGGACTAATTTGCCCTTTTTTATGTAAATGGGGCAAAATACGATCGGATTCCTATTATAGGGGCCTTCATGATACTTTTACCAAAAATTTTAAAGTTTAAGGACCGATTTAAAATATGGATAATAGTTTGAGGATGTTTTTTTTTTAAATTAGCCCTTTTCCTTTATGTTATACAAGTAAAGAAAAAAAATGTAAGGGATTAGGATCAGGATTTATACGCCGACTCTAAAAACCATTACTATTTACTTATAACTTTGTACACTAAAGATAGATTATATATATATAAATATAATTATCTCCTTTTATTGGCCTTTCTCCTCTCTTCAATTCCATAAAATATTCTTCATCTTTTAACAATGGTAGATTATCAAACTGTTTGCTGCATGTGCGGCGACGTTGGTTTCTCCGATAAAATCTTCCGCTGCAACAAGTGCCGCCACCGCTTTCAACATTCGTATGCCCTTTCATCATTTCATCATCATATGTATATATATATATTTCGTCTTATTCTTATATTTTATGGGTTGATTTTATCAGGTATTGCAGTAATTACTACAGTGAGTTCGCTGAGCCGATTGAACTGTGTGATTGGTGTCGAAGCGAAGAAAGAAACTCAAAGCATGGAAGCTTTTCGAAGAAATCACCGTTGATGAACAGAAACGAAACCGGAATCGTAAATCGATCTGAGTATTCGGGTGATAAAATAAAGCAACACAACGATGATCATCAACATGAGCATCATCATAGAGGGAAGAACGGTGGGACACCTTCTCCTAGGCCTACGACTCGCAGGTACAAGCTTCTTAAGGATGTCATGTGTTAAAAGAACCAAATGTTTATAAAGTTTTCATTCGATGTTTTTGCTTTTGAACATGGACGCCGCCGAAAGGGGCGGCGCGGTGGAGGCCATGGCCCCTTGGCTTTGTGATAATCCAATATTATATGGGTATGATAAAATTACGCTTGTTTAATTTCTATTGATGATCAAATTCAATGCTCCCTTAACAAGTGTTTTTTTTTTTAAAGTCGTTCTCTTTTATAATCAAAGTGTATGAGAGACATTGAAGAAGCATCAGGTTCAATAGAGAAAAAGTGTCTTTTGTATTCAAAGTGTCGTCTATTGGTAGTCAACAAACAAACCCCTCAATAGGTCAATATTATCCCCATTAGGGTTGTCTCTTGATTTTGTGAATAGTCCAAATGTTTAAGGCTGCTTAAAGAGGTGGTAGATTCAACAGAACATAAAGCACATTTTTGTTCAAAGGAAGTCAACTTCTTCCAAAGAAGTTTTTAAAGTGTTGTCTAGTAGGAACAAACGAACCTCTCAATAAGTTGATACTATCTCCAATCAAGATTTTATCTCTTAACTCTGCTTGAGGCTATGGAAAGTTAAACAAAGCAAGAAAACTATGCATGACAAACCACCACCTTCTAACAAAATATGAACATTTGCAAAGCCGATATTAACCGAAAACTTGAACCCAAAGTCTTCTGCGGCTCTACTCGTGATTCATCATTCATCTAAGTAATCAGCCTTTGATATTTCTTACATGCTTCCTGTCTTGGTCATAGCTATGATAAATTTCATCAAAGTACACAAAGCTGGTAAGTTCCTTCCACTGTATCTATTTTGGCCATTTATGACAAACCAACAAAACCCTTTCTTGAAGTGACAATGAAGCCATGCCCTTTACCTTAAATGGCCTTTTCTTTTTTTCCCTTACCCTTTTGTTGATGGAACCCATGGATGATTGATTACTCAATGATTTCGTTACCAAATATCTCATTCTTTCTGTCGTTTTTTTTCTTCTAAATATCTTCTTCTACTTTCTCCTTCATGTGAAATTGATCTCAATAAGGGAATTAGTATAAATAAATAAACTATTGATGAAGTTTAGCAAAGTTGTGGAATTAGTCTTATTTTAATGTGATCAATATTAGTCCATGTGCTTTTGAATAGATCAATTTTAGTCGTGATTCAAACAATAATAATTAAATTGATTTAGTTAAATTCAATTACTAGTCTCGTACTATGCTTACAATTGTAGATTTACTCCATATTCTTTGATTAGATATTTTACTTTCCTATACATTTTGAACTAATCCATTAACTGGATTATAGTAAGTAATGTGTAGAAATAACAAGCTGCCATTGCATACACATATGATAATATGTTTGCCATATCAAATTTAAGAAATAGCATAACTTAATGAATTCAACAGTTATAATTTGATGAGGTGTGGAATTTTAAAATTTTAAAAAGTACAAAGACTAAAATGATCGATTAAATCCACAACTTTGGATAGCATAATTTAACCTATATCAAATATAAATCTTTTCACATGGTCGCTGTTTCTTTTTAAGATCTTTACACATTATCAAGTATCTTAAAACATATCATTATCTTTTCTTTTTCATTAAGTTTGTTCTTAGAATTGCATGTGAGAACGGATATCGAATTCAGTTTAATTTTTATTTTATGTCTTGGAAAGATTTCGAGGATCTGATTTTGTACTTTCCATCATATATTGTTGTTTCTGCTTTCTATATTTTCATTCACGTGTTCATAATTAAAAAAAAACACATATAATTGTGCTTAGTTGGAGTGAGATTAGTTAGATGAGTTTATACAAGTATATAATAAGCAAAAACATAGTATATTTTAATATAGTTTATACAATTTGTTGATGGGTCAACTCCTTTGAGAGAAATTTTTAAAGTGTTGTTAAGCGGGCAATCGACTGATCTCTCGATAACTGAAGCTATTGTCTCCAGCCTTCGGGGAAATTTGTGCATGGTTTATGGAGGAGGAGCGCCTAGGTTTGGGAAGACCTACAAAACTTGAGGAAGGCGTTAGCATTGTACACAAGAATAATTAAAGAACTGCTCAAACCTTATTGCTCGCTTACCGCAACCCAAGGCTTAGAAACGTAAGGTATATAAGTACATAAAATGAGAGTCATACTTGTATATTTATACTTAGCGTTTGGGCTGATAGTTGTTTGTCTGGAGATGCTGGCAGGGGCTTATTTAAAGGAGCAGACAAATTAGCCAAATGGATTAATTGCTATTTTAGTATTTTTAAATGTAAATAATTTAATTTAATTCTTGTTAGCTTATTTTAGATAAAAATTTTTATTTTTAATATAAAACTTTTAACTTTAACCCCTCTAATTTTTTTTATTTTTATCTCGACCCCTTCACATAATTTCTAACTTTAGCCTGTATGTTGGTGCGCTAGTTTCCTTGATCCACTTAGGCCAATTTGTTGTCCTTGCAATTTCGATTGCTTTGGATCTCTCCTGATAAAGTTTTAGGATCTTAATAGCTACTAGCCATGTCTAATCTTGACCTATTGCTAAAGATATGCCTACGTGTTTTACTTTTAATGTAAATATGAAAAACAATCAAATTTTAAAAAGGGAAACTTAAACCTAAAAAAATTGAAATTAAAAAAAAAGCACAACTCAAAAAAGTTCAAACCAAAAAATCTGAACACAAAATAATCCCAATAAATCCGAACGACCCAATTTCCCTACTATATTTATAAGTATGCAATAATAGAAATTAAATCGTGGGCCATCAAGTTTCTCATGTATGATTGAGCCTTTTCCCATTAAGCAATCTGGGTTTCAACTATTGGTCCAAAATGACCAACAAAAGTTAATATCCACACCGACAAGTGCCATTTTCTTGGATCAAAAAGTGAAGACCAAGAAATCCTGCCCATGGATGTTCATCATCACTTGTGGGATATGCATTCATCAAAAAGTAGTAATAATGTGATAGGTCTACATTAGGCTCTTTTAGTAATAAATAAAAAAAATGAGCATTTGTGTATTAGACCAAATAATAAATTGGTCCTTTTTGTTAAAAATTTCATCTGATTATATTGTTAAAAACTAGTGTGGCAGTCGAAATAACCAGACCTTGATATGTGACATGCTATGTGTACATTATGCTGATAATATAAAGATTAATTTTTAATAATAAAAATAAATAATTTTTTAAACAGAATGACCTACTAACTTTTTGATCTAATATATAAAAACTAAATTACTTCTATAACTGAATCAAATCAATACAACGGCTACCGTGAACCTAGGCATGGATGCTTTTACTATATTTGATGAAACTTTCGGCAGATGTGCCACTAAATACAGCACTATGGAGTAAGGGGGGGGACCTTGTAAGGTGAAACTCCAAAAACTGATCACCCAATTAATCCCCCACGCAGTTGACCACATTAAACATGACCCATTAAAATGTATAACAAACTTCAATAAATTGAAGTGACCCTTTGTGTTGAAATATAATATTAAAAAAAGAAAAGTGGTAAAATAATTGAGGCATTTTTCCCATTGAGTAAGTGAAGGTTGAGGTGATGGTTTTAAAGAGATGGGTCCATATGATATATGCTCAAATCCAGTTGTAGAAAAATTAAATCACAGGACAGATTTTCTTTTATGAAAGACAGTAAAGAAGGCCCCCCTCGCCTTCAGCTTTGATTGAAAAAACTGAAAACTCTATTGCTTGATGGGCCACCCTTTTCCTCACCTTTTCTTGCAACTATCTTTAATTATTATTAATAAAGAAGGATTTAAATTGAGTGTATTAGAATATGTTATCTTCCTATTTATTAGTTAAAGAGAGACTATAAATAATTATAAGTATTGTATAAAAAAATAAATATACTCAGAATTAATAATGAGATTGTTTAAAAAATAAAAATAATTACATCCCTTTTTAACTTTCTTTGTTCAATGGGCTATCTTCATTTAGTTTTCTAATTATTATAATATGTCACTTTCTTTCTTCCTTACTTCTTACTTTGAAATGAAAGGTTTCCTTTAGAGGGTTCTTTTGGAAAAAATTTTGAAGTATTATTTGTAGAGCAATTGACTAAAAATTTAACAATGTTAAGGTATTGTCTTTGTGTTTGGGAATTTTGTCTCCCGCCTCTGCTAGTAGTTGTGTACGATTCACAGATGAGTAATACATTGGTTGGTAGAAATACAACTTGTGAGGCTCAGAAGAAAGGTGTCAATATAATACCTAATAGTTAATTGTGTAAACAACCGAACCTGTGCACGGGGAAGCTCAAACCAAAGTAAGGCTTATTAACCACTTACCTCCACATATGGCACCACTTGAGCTACTCATGATATCAATACCTTACATAGTTGTCTAAACATAACATGACTAAAAATATGAACCTCAAATTTTGCTCAAGTTCATCCATATTTGTAATTAGTAAATCCTAGCTTGTTTAGGCTTGCTTATATTATTTTAAATATACATATAATTATTATTTATTTATTATATATCTCTAACTATAATTATATATTAGTTCTTCTATTTTCTTAAATAATATTTGTTCTTTTATTAATATTTTAAACATAAACAACTTACTATATTCTTTATTATTTACATTATAGTATAGTATATTTAATTTTTTATATGATATAAACTACATAATATATAAAATAAATTAAAAATATATTATAAACTCAAAAAGGGGTCGGTTGGGTCAAGGTTATGCTTTGAATACTGAAGCCCAAGTCAAGTCATTATTTTAAATGGACCTAATTATTTTCCCTAGTTCATTTTTTGAGTATAACATTTTTATTCAAGCCCTCTCAAGTATTAGAAAGACCTTTAAGCTTAAGCTAGTAACCCCGCTTTTGAATAAGTTTAGTCTCGTTCAACTTTCTTTCCCTTTAATCAATTTTCCTCATTTTTAGAAAAAAAATTAGCATAAAATCAAGTAGTCTTAACACATTTAGATTCAAAACTAATCTTTATCGAATTTCTTAAGATTCGAACTTAAATTCTCAACTTTATAGTAATAAAGCTGCTGCCACATTAATCAACAACAACTTGTTAATAAAAGATTGTTCAAAAGTGCATTTCTTTAGAATTGAACTTAATTTCTCAATCTCATGTGAGCAAAGTTGCTATCGGTATTAGGAGTGGAATTACATTTTGTCCATTCTAATAAAAAGTAATAAATTAGTACTTGTACGTTAGATCAAAAAGTAAATTGGTCATTTTGTTACAAGTTTCATTCATTTCTACTGTTAAAAAAGAGAAAAGATTGTATGAAACAAAGATATTATCTATTTTCAATAGTTTTATGCCATATCAGTAATTTTATCCTGAATTTCAGGATTTTAATTTGGATTTGATTTTTTTCATGATGAAAATGCTGAAATTCAATATGAAAATGCTGATGTGGCATAAAACTATTGAAAAAGAGATACAAATGACGTGACGTCCCTGTTTCATAGAATATTTTCCCAATACAAAAAGTCATTGTATGTCATAATGAGGTACATGTGACACGTCATGTGTAAATGTCTAGTTATTTTATCAGTTATGTCAGTTTTTAATAATAAAGATTGATGAAAATTTTAACAAGAATAACCGATTTACTTTTTAATCAATCGTATAAAAATAAAATTCTATCATAAAATGACAAATTTATCTTTCTTAATAGTAAAACCTCCCTAATACATTTACCCAATTCTTTACAAATACAAGAGTGTACATTTCATAGATTTAAGACCAAAATTTTGATTGACAAAACTAAGATTATTGAAAATGGTCCCCTCTCATGACACCCAAAAAAAGAAAACGATCCTCTCCTTTATATCGTTTGGGTTTCATTAAAGGAAACAATAGTATCAGACATTGCCTATGTTTATTATCAGTTTCCCCAACTCTGTTTTAAGTACGAGGGGGATATGGAATTTGTAATAATAATATTAATTTATATTGGATCCTCAATCAAGTTTGTCGATTTACACGTGGCAAACACCCAGATAAGCAAGTACAAAGTTAGAGTTGCAGGTTCCACTTTCTCTCTCACCACGCCTTTCTTTTCCTTCCATGGCCTGCAACTCACATCCTAGCCGTTCACGTGGTTGAATCTAGAGGTCATTTATTGTTTTGGGGTCCCCCATTACTTTGGATACCCCCCCTCTATGTCTTTAGCTTATACATATCCTTATTACAATTCCTGACAGAAAAGGAACCCAACAGTTTAATGACTGTGAAAAGAAATAAAAACCATTTTTATATTAAATAATACAACTAAATTTATATTAAAAATATAATCAAATATATTAGACTTATTGAGGGTAGGTTGACACACTCTAAAGAAGTCTTTCAAGTGTGGTTTACGGGACAACTGATCAGATCTTCAAGTGGAACATTTTCCTCAACAAATAATTTATATGTTATAGATAAAGAGTTTGGATCTCACCAAGGGCGAGACGCTTATGTTTCCTAGGTAGTTTGATTGTATGCTTACGTATGATTGAGGTGCTCAATAACTCTGCAAATCAGGTCTTTAGAATAACTGCTCACGGCACGTTGGCTCTCGATAAAGTATTGGGGGAAAACTCCGAAACAGGAATAATACCTTCGATTGTTGATGAAAATATTTCGTAAACTTCTTCCGTAGGAGCTGATCCCGCTCAATAAAACTTATTTTATATTAAACAATAATTAAGTAGTCTTAATTCAATTGGTACCGTTTCTATTAAAACAATTAGGAACATGTGAGTATAAATACCATTCTTATTAAAAAGTATTTTTAAGAAGATAAAATCTTAATTTTAGATACGATATTATAAAATAAAAGATTTAACAAAAAAAATGAAGTGATAATTTCATTGAAAAGTTTAATTTCTTTTATCTCATAATACAATATTTAATCTAAAAAAACAACCCAACACTTCACTGCTGAATTACTTATTACTCTGACTCAGTTGACAAGTGGGAATCAAAATATCAGTGTCAGGTTGTAGGAGGCAATATTTTAACTTTCTAAATAAATCCAAGACAGATAAAAGTGGTATAAAGCCTTAAAAAAATATCCCATTCCTGGACTTGACAGATGACTGTGTAGACACAGTTTGATCAGTGAAAAAATGGTTTACCATTTCCCAGTAGAGACTTTTTGCTTTGCTTCTTGTAGTTGCTTTCACTTTCTCCTTTGTGCATTTAATTCTTCACAACATCCATGCAAATTGCAATTGAGTTTAATATTTTAATATCATTCTTTTCTCTTCTATATCGTAAGAAATAATAAAAATTCGAAGTTTTTTAAAGGAACAACTATTATGAAGGTGTGGTCACGATTAAAGTATTTTAAGTTGGGTCAAATCTATATATATTATATATAATTGTTTAAATTTGACCTAATTTGAAATATAAACTTCAAATTTTGCTTATTTAAATTTACCCATATTGTTTTTTATAAATATAACTACTTTTACTTAATATTTAGTAATTATATATATAGATTTATTACTTTTCTAAACGATTTAACATGTTTTTTAATATTTATGTTATAATATAGTATATTTAATTTAATATGATATATATTATAATGTATAAAAGGAAACAAAATTATATTATTAACTTAAAAATGGGTTATATTAACTTAAGTTTGATGCATATTTTAAATAAATCTAATTTTTTTTACCTAAACCCAATTTTCAAACTTAATATATATTTTTTGTCTAAATCCTTCTAAGCTTCAAAAGAAACTTTGAATTTCGATAAATAGCTCGGCAATTAAACAAGTTTAGTCACCTTCACCGCTTAGCCAACATGGTGTAATTGAGGGAAGATCTAAGTATTTGAGTCATTTCATTGACATGTGTCTTTAAGTAAAAAATCGGATTCGAGTTTTCTAAATAAAGAAAATAATTAAGAAATCGAACTTACTTAATATAATTATCGACTACTAAAAAAATCCTCTGTAAAGAAAATAATAAAGAGAAATGCAAATTTTCAAAGTCTATCAAGTAATTTGCTGTGTAAATTTATTTGTTTGTAATCAAAGCCAACAGTATTTCCATTATTCACCTACCTTCTATTAAATTAAACTAATTCCTACAGACAAATAATGTTAGCCTCTTCGTTACATGTATATCTAATTGTGGATTTGGTTCGAAAATTTATTTAAAAAGTGAGAGGATTTAAGTAAAATTATTGATTTGGAAAATTAGTTTGGATAAAAATAAGATTTGTTTTTTAAATGAGTTGAAGTCTCGGTAGGATTTTTTGCTACTATTTTTATTATTATATGGATATTATATAACTCTTATTTTATTATTAATTTTACTATTATTTTGGAGACATTTATCGCTAAGTTGCAACTATCTTAGTGTTACTTAAGTATAAAGATTTTTTAAAATGTATTTTCAATTTGTTGAGAAACATTTATTTTAATGTTTTTAGTGTATTTGATGTATTATATTTTTAAAATTTATTTTTGTATAAAAAATAAATACAAGTAGGCCAAAAAAAATTCAGATTTAGCATTTTTAATCTGGGTCAAATTTGGACAAAATTTTAAGCCTATTTTTAAAATCGAACCTAAAATTTTACATCAATTCAACCTAAACCCAACCCGATCTATGATCAAGTTTACTTGATTCATTAATTTATTTTACATTCCATATTATGTTTTTCAACTTGTTTTCCTTTTTGAACTCATTTGGAGAACTAGTTTTGGGTATAGTTAGTTCAACCAGTCCTCTGGTTCGGTCCTAACAACTATCATAATTTTTACCTTATTTTCAATTCTATCACAAGTAGCCCCTCCATCTCTTAGCTTTTTCTCAAGGACTTTAGGGGTGACTTTTGAGGGAGGGATTTAAATGTGAGGTGGTGGGGGGGTTCTTTGAATACTCTTTAGTTTTAACAATAATACAATAATTTGGTTAAATTTTAAATTTGATGTGTTTAATTGTTTTAAGATTATATAATAATGATTAAATTTTTGTTTTTATATTTGTAAAGAAAAACTTTAGTCCATATACTACGCTCAAATCTCAATATTTATTTTATAATGTAAGACATTCTTTATATGATCCACGCCCAAGGTTTTTTTTGTTGACATTATAAGATAATTGTTATATTTCAATTTTGATTCATCTGTTATTTTAAAATTATATATTTTGATTTTTATACTACACTCGAATTTGATATTTAGATTCTACACTTTAAAATTTGACATAACTTGATAATTTAACTTTTACAATTCCATTAGTTAGACTACATGCTTAATTCTAATTAAAATGCTAACGTGAATTTTAAAAATTGTTACCATCATTAAAATTCTTTGTTAAATTTAAGTTTATTATAATGTCATTTTGGTCACATAACTACCAAGTGAGTTTATTCTTTTTAACTTCAAGATGTTATATCGAAAAATTTTAATGGTGTCGGGGTGAAGCTAGAAACTTTTTTAGGGAGTCGAAATTAAATTGTAATTTTTACGATAATAAAGATGCAATTTCACCATTTTAATAGTCTTTATCTTTATAATTCTTTAAGGATTAAATCAATTATTTAAGTTTTATCTTTACTAATTTAAAATTTTAAAAATTTGAAAAGGCCTAAATAAAAATTTTCTATTTTAAGAGGGTCAAGGCTCGCGCCTAAATGGTGTTAACAACTAAGCTTACTTTTCAAATATATAGAAAAAGATAATCTTTAATTCTTTACTTTATAATGTAGTAACAAACAAAGTAAGTGAATGCAAAGTTTGGGTTTCCATTATTTAGCTGCAAAATGTTTTTTCTTAAATTCAAAAACAACTCTATATAAAGGTTAAAATTGTTTTTAATCATAATTGTTTGGAACGTGAATCGATATTAAACTGATTTAATTATAAAAAAAAACTAATTGAACCCATTTTATTTAATCAAATTAAAAAGTGACCTAATTAATTTTAAAAAAATTAGCACCTATTATTGGAATAAACGAATCTGACAAGCAGTCGAAGCGCGTTGAAAAGACGCTCAGTTAGATCAAGATAAGAATGAATTAGTAGCAGACGATGCACTGAGTTCCTATTCGAAGCTTACGTAGGAAATTCATGCAACTTAGCTGCAGCGACACCCGCCGTGTACTACACGTTGCTTGGATCGCGTCTACAACCAGGCTTGCTTGCATGCCCATTTTCACATGACCAAATTCTTGTTTGATTTATGTGTTTTCATAATTTCATCTAAAATGATATTTTTGTGTTAGAAATAAATTTATTTAGAGAAAAATATGTGAATATTATCGAAGAAAAAGAACTAAATTATGTTAAATTATATCTTAAATTTAAATATAATTGAGGGGCTAAAATCAAAATTTAACCCTTACATTTGTATTATATTTTTTTTCAAAGTCAAGTTACAAATTGAGGGATGGATTTGAATCCTTATCATTATATAGAGTATGTTCTTTTATACAAAATCAAAAAAAATTACAACTTGAATTTAATGCCAACCAACTTCAAATCAATACAAATTTACCATTAAGTTAATGGGATAATTCTAGGGGTAAATTAATTGATCGAACAGATTTAATTCCGTTAACCGGTTAGTAGTTGAACTTAGTTCGGTCGGAGGTCGGTTAATAGTTTTCTGGAATTTCAATTATCGGTTAATTCGGTTCAAAAGGGTAATTAATTGAATTAACTGAACTTAATAAGTATGTAGTGTTTCAAGACTTAAAAATTCGGTTAACTTTCAAGACAAATGAACATTATCAATGTATTTTTTATATGTTTTATACTTGTTTTAACCAAAAGACAACCGAATTAATAGAAATATTTTTATTTAGTTAATTTTTTTGAAAAACTTTTAATTCAATTAACATTAAAAGATTATACAATTTTATTAATTTAATTAATACTAGTACAATTTAATTTAACCGAATCTACCATTTCAACACCGAGGTGATTTTATATATAGGATGATTTGAGGGTTGTGAGATGTGAGGAGGTAATTTAACCTTCAATCTAGTTCCCACGTGCTACACTCTCCCACTCACGTGCCACTTTCCCCTTCGCTTGGGGCATCATCAATCCCCTCTCTCTCTCTCTCAATCACTTTCTGTCAAATTTGCAGCTTTTATCTGTCTCCAGCTCCCGATAACTCCCCATTGTATCAGTAGTAGTACCCTACAAATAACTAAAAATAAAAAACCAACCCTTCATTCATTTTCTCTTCTACTGTCTCTTTAAAGCTGTGACTTTTTTTTGAAAAAAAGTTACTTTTTTCTATGTAAAAGTATCAGTCCTCTTTGCTTACACAAAACAGGCAAAAAAAAAAAAAAATGGCAAAGCTGTAATAGATATTTGATAATATAGTTATATATATACGAATACTGGTGGCTGCTGCAACAGGGAGTGAAAAAAAAAAAGGAGAGACAAAGATTATGGAACATGATGATATGTTCATGGGGAACCGAAGCCAAACTGGTAATAAGTATAACCCCAACAATGGAACCACCAACAGTTTCAACTTCGAGACCACGCTCTCTGAGTCTCACGCGCTGAACCACCACCAACAACAACGACACTCTCTTTACGCCGGCGATGGGTCGAGTCGTATTCAACAATCGGCAGATCCTCATCTTGTTTGTTTGAAGCTTGGGAAGAGACATTACTTTGAGGGTTCAACAGATCTGAACAACCATCGTCACTCCGCCGGTGGGTACTCTATTGGAAAGAAAGGTAAACCCTATTATGATAATCTTAGCGGCGAAGGAGGTGGGCCTTCTTCGTCGACGGTACCGAGGTGTCAAGTTGAAGGGTGTAATGTTACACTAGTCAACGCTAAAGAGTATCACCGGAGACACAAAGTTTGTGAAACACACTCTAAAGCACCCAAGGTGGTGGTGCTAGGGTTAGAGCAACGCTTTTGTCAACAGTGTAGCAGGTATGGTCACTTTTTAATTAATCTCCACTTCTTTTTTTAGTTTGCATTTTCATCCCTCAGTTAAAAATTTCAAGTATTTCTAACTGGTCATCGTGCATCGTCAGGTTGGGTTATGCAAATTTTTTTAACATACATTAACTAATTTGATCCTTTTCAAGCTAAGGAAGCAAAATATAACGTGTAACATTTAATTTGTTCATTTTTGTTGAGGTGTATGTGACATATAATATCTGAACTGTTTGGTTATTTCGGTAATTACATCAATATTTAACAATAAAAATAAATAAAATTTTTAACACTAATTTACTATTTGGTCATATATAATTATTTTGGTGAAATATTTTATTTTTCTTTTTGGTCTCCATCTTTCTTACTGCATGCTTTTATGCATTGCTCAAAATTTGGGGGCATAGGTTTCATGTAGTGTCAGAATTTGACGACTCTAAGAGGAGTTGCAGAAGGAGATTAGCAGGTCATAATGAGCGTAGAAGAAAAACCTCTCACGATTCTGCTACCAGGAACTTTGCTCAAGGTATACTTTTTCTATTCCTTTTTACTAATGGTATTTTTTTAATCAATTGTTAATTTTAAAAGGGTTTTTTTTATTAGCTAAACCCCATCTTAATAAAGGAATTATATATTAATGTTACTTTTGGCTGCATGTTTTACATGTCACCTTCTTGTTGTGTATTATTTTAACACAAGTCCTTTAGACAGCGTTACCGGATATTAATCTTTCATTTCCCAGATGCACGTTGTTTTATGTCTCGTGAAAAGTATGTATGATTTTTATTTATTTATTATTACACCGTGAAAAGCTTCTTTAGTTGTCTAACTATTTTTGGATTTTTGAGTGTCATTGGTGATTAAAAGATAAAATTGAATAGTTAAATAATTATTATGTAATTTTTCATAATTAGGTGATAAAAAAGAAATTTATTGATAATTGAATGGTTATTTTATAATTTTTCATAGTTGAGTGACTAAAGAAAAATGTAATTTGCCATTCCGGAAAATGTAGATTTAAACTTAAAAAATGTAATATGTACGGGAATAATTTTTTTGCAATTGAGACAAAAAGGGTATGCTTGTTTTTTATGTTTTTGTCGATGCTTTATGATCCATTTGATTTGGATAAGGTTTCACTTTATTGAGCTGGTCACAGTTGAATCCCTTGTAGTTTGAAATTCGAATAGGCCATGGTCTCTAATGCACACATATATATACATATATATAGCATGTATAGCATCATAGGAGTGGCACATCATGTTATGTATGCATACACCAGTGTATTCCGTAGGGCAGTTCAAGCGTATGATAATCTTATGTATGTAGTATGTTGTCAAACAGATAATAAACCGATGACCGGGAGTTTTCCGTATGTATCGTCGCCAACAGGACGTGCTCTCTCTCTTCTGTCATCCAAGGTCGATTCTTGGATCTCTCCGTCTAATCTCTCCACAAGATCTAGTGCCGCCTTGCGTGAGCTGATTGTGGAAAACCGTGCTGCCGTCCTCGCACGGCAGCCCGTACTCGAGCGAGACTGGCAGTATATAGGTGAGCCCCAACCTGCGGGGTCCAATCCTATATTTGTTCAGCATCACTCATTGCTTGACCCTCATGGTTGGGACGTTCAGTTCCCGGAAACCGGTGGTCAAGTCACATTAGATCTCATGCAAGCTTCGAACTCAGCGTTTGGAATGTTGTCGGTGAGGGGAAAAACTAAGGAAGAAGAAGAGTGTTCGGAGTTGTGGCATTCCCTGCAAGGAACACATGGATAGTTCCAACTATTATTCTCATTTCATTATTGATTGTTGGCACTGTATAATTATCCATTCATATATAGTTTGATTGAAGAACAATTTGTCACCACTTTGTTCTTTTGTAACATAAAGTTCTCAAATGTTGTCACTGAACCATAAATGCCAAGTGATTGTTAATTGTTGACCTTTCTTTTAGGCCATATTTTATTTAGGTAAGCCGCATTTGTTTGCTTGGACCACAAATGCAAGTGATTGAGCCAAATCAACCGCACCCACCAATACATGTCAAATATATATACTTGTTATACCTTCGTCTTAGACCTCCTTGTTAGAGTATTTAATTACCGTAGAAACTTGTCAACACATAGCTTCAAGCTGGACCCCATGGTCTCGCCTAAGCATCTTGTCATACTTAGCAAACCCATATAATCTGCAGAAGGTATATTGAGAAGGGTCTTTCAAAACATCTATCAGTCCATCACATTGTTAATGAACGAGACTCTTTCCTTTATAAATACTCCCTCAAGTACGGGTAAAGGAGAACCTAAGAGCAGGGGCAAATTCAAAATATTGCTCTTTAATAGAGCTAAAAATGTAATTCTGTCAGTGTATTAATGTAAAATTTTGTAATTTTTAAGGGATTAAACTATAAACTTTTTTGTTTTTGAAAAATGTATAATTGTATTTTAAATTTCAGGAGGGAGCTGAAATATAATTTTACCATTAAATTAACTTAAAACTTTGTAAATACGAGACAAATTTTCATTTGTTTGGAGGGGGACCCCAGCCTAAGAGAGAACCCTAGACTTCCCAAGAGCTCTACAGGAATACAAGTATAATAAAGTGAAGGTGGAAGATGATGTGGGCATTATCAATTTACAGCTCTGTCTATGGTGGATTCAAGTGAGGGGTTATTTTCATGTGAGAAAGTTCCTTAGAACCCAAGCCATAATTTTAGAAATATGTGTGTTTCCATTGCGTGTAAAGTGAAAATCCACACACCAACATGCGTACAATTAGTGTGACCACTCTTTCCTCTTCTATGGCTTTCAAAACTTTCAATTTTAATTTCACTACTATATAATTCCAAATTTAATATATATAGTTAGTATTTGATGTATTGTCACATAGTTCAGTTTAAATTAAACTTCGGCTTATCCGTTCAAGCTCGAAGGCACACTCGAAAAACGGCTTGGGTAAAATTTAAGGTTCGTTTTCTATATAGGCCGGGCATTGAGCAAGATTTTTTGGCCTGAGCTCGGCCCAAATATTATGTTATAAAACATATTATATTAATTATATATGTTAAATAATAATTATATATTTATATTTATATTAAATCACTAATCCAATAACAATTAAACCCATTGTTCAAGACCTAAAAAAAAACTTACCCAACTAAAAAACCCAACCCAAAATATAAAATTTCAAAATTTATATTTAATACAATAAAATATTTACTATATTATTTTTGTTTTTTAATATAATAAAATATTTATTATATTTATGGTAGTATTTTTTAATATATATATTTTTAATGTGTTAGAAAAATTTTATTTTAGCATTTAGTGTATTATATCATTAAAAAAATTTGTTTTAAATAAAAAATTAATCTAAAAAAATCAAATATGAGTGGACCGGGTTGGACCCAAGTTCACTTTTCTTAAATCGGGCCGACTTGGGACAAAAAAGTAAACTCATTTTTCGGGCTAGATCGGGCCTGAGATTGGGTGAGAAATATGGCTTGTAAATGGTCTATTTTCTTCCACACGGGCAGAGACACAGACGTGTGTCTCAACCGTGTGTAACACACGGCCAGGTGACACGGTCGTGTGTCCCCTATATCTTAAATTTGCACAAAACAGAATGTTCACACAGTCTAGCACACAGGCGTGTGACTTGGCCGTGTGACCCAAGTCAATATACTCACACGGGCACGAACACGGGCTGAGACACGGCTGTGTATCCCTATTTCGAATGCCCACATGGCCTGAGACACGGGCGTGTCTCCAAACCGTGTGAGTCACATGGCCTGGCCACAGGGCCGTGTGACCCTTGCAGTGTTAAAAGTTTTAAATATTTTCGAAAAATTTTCTGAGTTTTCGACTGAGTCCCTATTTGTTTCTAATGCATAAATTTGAGCCTTGAGGGTTCGTTTAAGGGACAATATGTATGATTTTGATTGGTTTCTAATATGAATGCTAGATGAAATGAAATTTCTGATAATTAATTTGTAGACTTGATGTTTCAGAACCTGTTAAACGATTTGATTCGGGTTAGGGGTGTTACATATGACATATGAGACAAATAGTGCTATGTCAACATGGAGTATAAGTGGACTTCCACACCATCATTGATAAAAAATCAGTGTTTTAGTCGGTATTTTGTTAAAAAAAAGCAATTTGATTCTTTCTAAGAGGTTAACAGTCAAATTTAGCTTAGAAAAAGAAAAAGAATCAAATTCACAATAGATACAAATGTTGAGGGTTAAATTTAACATTATGCCTTTTTTTATTATAAAACATTTTGTTGACTTTGAATTAGCTAATTTAACAAAAAAAAATCTAAATAATCTAATAATCTAACCTTGACTTAAGATTGGACTATTCGGTCAAACCCTAAGGTTCCACATGAAATTTGAAAGGGTTTTGGAATATGAATCATGGTTGCTATAAGTGGAGAGATTTCTTTTAAAGCTTGGTGGTAATTATAGTGTAAAACGATTAAAAAATATTATGCTCAAAAAATAAGTTGAGATAAAAACTTAAACTCTTTAAAATATGGGTCATGATCGAGCTTCAATATTTAGAACCCGAGTTTAGCTCAACTTGACCTAATTTCATGTTATAATATGTTAAATTTTCATTTATTTAATGTGATATAAAAGCTTATATACTCGTTATATTATATAGTAAAAATATATATTAAGCTATTTGCATTTGGAAATTTAATAAAAGAAATAAATTCATATGATAGTAATAAAAGATATATATAATTACTAAATGTTAAATGAAAATAGTAATATTTTAAAACTAATAAAAATAATATAAATGAGTCTAAACAAGTATGGATTAATCATTTATAAATATGGATAGATTAGGGCAAAATTTAAGGTTGAGCCAAATTTGAACAACTAAGTATTGCATTGATACCAAAAATAAACTCAACCGTTTTGATCTATGAACACCTCTACTTATGAATGATGACATCCTATCGTATGTGCATATTTATATTTCTTTTGAAAACATATTATATATGCAATTATTTAAAAAGATAATAAAAATAATATCAAACTGGTAGGCAATGGCCTCTCCCTAAAAAATACCTTCTCGGTGGTAAATTCTCCATATAATTCCTTTTAAATTCAAAAAAATTATAGATTAATATAATGATAAAATTACACTTTGATCTCTTATTCTAAATCTTTTAGCCAAGAGTCTAGACAGAGGGTACACAACAGCCTTGCCGCCCCCAATGGTGCGATAGTCCCTTCAGAATTTAAGAAATTATAAACTATTATAATGATGAAATTACATTTTAACCCTAAAACTTTATTATTCATTTTAGCATCTTTTAATTTCTATCTTTAAACCACATCAATACTGACTTAAGCATCAAAGAGCGTCTGGCATCTCTTAACATGGTTTGCAAAAACTCGACTTAGCTCGGCTCAACTCGAGGTCTCATTTTTGAAGAGCGTCGTCCACAAGCTCAGCCCAGCACCTCATAAGTGCATCAGCTAGTGTAATATATATCATAAAAATGAAAGACAAATGAGAGTGTTGTCTCTTTCCTAACATATTTACTAGAAATGGTATCATTAACTTTTTGTCTGCTTATATTAAATTAGATGAACATATATACTCGATTTCGGGCAGACAGATTTCAAAGGGATTGATGACTTATATCTCAACCATTAATAATACCCTGCCCTTCTTTACCAAAGAAATGTATGGTTGAGACTGAATTTTATTTGGATTGACATTATTATTTTTCGGTATTGGTATTGTTACCAATATAAAAGGAGAGCATTAATATTTCTATTTAAAGATTAAAGAGAGCTATAAATAATTATTCCGGTCTTTGAAAATAGAAAGTAACCCTCCAACTAACCATGTATGTATGTATATATATAATCAGCTTTGTGACTGACCAAGCATCTAAATCCCAATGGCCCCTAGTACAGAGATATACTGTTGGTAAAGTCCCCACAAAGGACGATCGCTTCAGCAACCAAGTACCAATCATCACGTGCACTGCACGTGAAACTCTGCAAATCCATTTCACGCCAAATCAGTTGAGCCCCCCACCCACCCACCCACTTCTTGCCTTTTCACATGAACTGCAATGCAATGTATGCATTTATATACCCATATATATCAAATCTTTTTATTTACTTAATCCAACAAAACAATTATTTAATTCCAATTTCGAAATTTAATAAAATTTCTGTATTTTTTCGTACGTATTGAAATGCATTGATGGGAGGTGGATTTTTGTGAAAAAGTATATGAAGTGTCGTTCGTTCGAAACTAATGATCCCTCAATAGGTTGTTATTGTCCTTGAATCAAGTCAATATTTTATCTCCTGACTCTGTCTTGAGCGCGAGTCGAAAGCGAGATTCATAGAGCGGAAACTCCTTATCAGATTAGGCTGTGCATGATGTACGATCACCTTCCAAGGAAATGGTGGCAATTATCTAATTATAATTTCGAAAATTAATAAAAATATTTGTAATTTTTTACAAATTGAAATGCATTGATGGGAGGCCGACTCTTTTCGAAAATTTTTTGAAGTGTTGTTCGTTCAAAGCTAACAAATCCATTGGTATTATCCTTGAATCGAGCTAGAGTTTTATCTCCTTACCCTGTCGAGAGCTCGAGCTTAAAATAGGGTTCATAGAGTGACAACACCTTATTGGATCAGGCGGTAAATGATGCACGATCACCTATCAAGAGAAAATAGGCGTTGTGCAATTGGTAGGGCTCACCATTTCCTTGGTAGGTGATCGTGCATCATGTACCCCTGATCCAATACAGTGTTTCTGTTTTATGAAACCCGCTTTTGAGTCGGGTTTTCGATAGAGTCGGGAGATAAAATTTTGACTCGATTCAAGGACAATACCAACCCGTTGGGGGATTTGTCAGCTTTCAAGAAACCATGCTTCAAAGGTTTCTTTGGAAAAAATCAGTCTCCCCTAGACAAAATGTTTTCCCACTAGTATGATTGGTTTGGATTCCCTTACTTTTCCATCCTCCATTAACATTATTTAACAGTAGGCGGCCATGGCCGAAGGCTTAGGTAGTTTGGCAGAGAAAGGGGTAGGGCCAATGGCAGGGACCATAATAATAAAAGATGGAAAATTAGAAGTGTTTAGGGACCCTACGAAGATGGAGAATGGGGAGCTAAGGGATTTGCTGCACTCCTTGAAAGAAGCAGTATGTGAAACGTTGCTTTCAACCTTTTATCCAAAAGAAATATAAATATAAACTTATATATATATATATATATATGTAAAATTATTGGTTTTAGAATGAAAAAAAATATATTCTAAAACATGTGATGAAATTTCGATAAGCTATTTTCTTTTATGTTTTTTTATCGAACAATAATTTAAGATGATTATTTAATTTTAATTTATATTTCTTTAAAAAAGAAATTTTGAGCTTATAAAATCTTGGGTAAATTACACTCAAGATCACTAAATTATTAATAAATTTACATTTTGGTCATTTAATTTTAAAAGTTATAAAATAGTCACTGAACCATTCGAAAGTTATTATTTAAGTCATTGGGTTGTTAAGTTATTTATTTATTTAAAGTTTGGCTAATAAGCTCCAAGCGACGATTTAACAATCGATATAGTGGATTAGTATCCATCAACTAGCACAAGAAAATACTTTAAATCCAAGTCTATCTAATAATCAGTATAGGAGATCCAAAAAGAAAACTATTTAAATATTGGTTTGTAACATTTAAATTGTTTCATGAAAAAAAAACTATAGAAGAGAAAGGGAAAAATAACTTTTGGTTGGTGCAGGTAGTGCAAACGGATAAGGTCATACAACAACGATTTTAACAATCTAGTGACTTAAATGAAAACTTTTAAATAGTTTAGTGATCATTTTCTCACATTTTGAAGTTGAATGATCAAAACGTAAATTTACTAATAATTTAATGATTTGGACGTAGTTTACCTAATATTTTGATATATTCTTGGCATTTTCTTCTCTTTGTCCAGTGAACAAATTATTTGGGAGTGCCCACGCTGCCAGCTATTTTTAAGCTTTTTCTTTTCAATAGAAACGATTTATAAAATTATTATACACACAGCTCTTTATCATCTTTTTGGTCTATGAAAGTAAAATAATTTCTTTTTAAAAAAAATGCACCTTAGGTGAAGGAAAGTAATTGGTATATGTCAAATTTGCAACAATTATAGGATGGGGGAGTGAATTATATATGTTCATGATTTTTTGTAATGAGGAACCTAAAAGTAGTATGGAGATTTTGTATTAGGAATTAGATTGTATTTTATTTATTTTACTTAAAAAATGAAAAAAAAAGTAGTTTTTGTATGTTAAATCAAAGAATAAATTGGATTTTTTTTTTGTAAAAAATTTCATCAATTTATACTGCTAAAAACTGGTGTGGCTAACGGAATAACCAAACAGTGACACATGACATGCAACATGTATCTCATGTTAATGTACAGGGACGAGTTTTTAACAATAGAAATGGATGAAAATTTTAACAGAATGACTAATCTACTCTTTAATCTAACATATAAAGACTAATTAGCTCATTTTTTTGAGTAGAGGGAGTAAAATACAATCCGGCTCCTAATACAAAGGTCTTCATGATACTTTTACCAGTTAGAGAATGGTCTTCAAGGAAGGTGATTTATTTAGATTGTTGAGGTGATTTTTTATTTCTCAGGGAAAAATTTTTGAAATCTTGTATTGCGAAAGGTCGATGGAATCTCTCAACATGTCAGGAATTGGGTTTAGGGTTAAGACTGAATATAAACACTTCAAGCTCAATATTGGACCTATTAAGGTGATCTATCGACGTTCAGTGAACGACACTTGCAAACTTGTTGTGACTTTGCATGGTGGGTGAATGTGCTCCCTCTCCATTAATTTGGTACAAATCTCGGTGGAGGCGAGGGACAAAGTCCAAGGTTAAAATTAAACATAGACACCTCGTGCTTAATACATGATTTGTTGAGAAGGGTCTATCGACTCTTTGCGAATGACATTTCAAAGACTTCATTTGAAGAGGTCGAAAATTTCTTCAACAGAGATTTTTCTTTCAGCTCTTCTAAGTGAAAAATTTATGCTTCAAAAATGTTCTCCGATGTTTTAATCAGCATGATAAAGAAGGGAAAGTAAATTGTAAAACCCCCTCTTATATTATGGACAAATTATGGGTGTTTGTACTTTATTCTTAAACTATTTATTACAATTGGCTAGATTTATTAGCCAATAGCTACCTGTTAGCCTTAGTGTGTCAAACTTTGGTAGATACACTTGTCTGGTCCCTTTATTATAAAGATGGTAGTTGGTCAGCTATCTATAAATTCTGGATTATTCAAATCCAAATCCTTAAATCTACCTAAAAATTTGAATCCGCAAACTATTCGCAAATCCGACTTTTAATATCTAAATCCAAATCCAAATTAAATATCATTATCCATCGGATATTCAAATCGAAATTAGCATTACTCTTCTGCATGCCCATGGATTTTTGAAAAATCCCAACATCTTAGAGATAGATAGAGAGGTTGTAACACCTCTAACCCGTTTCTGTCACTAGATTAGGGTTACGAGCCATTACCGTACCATAGAGAACAATTAGTATCGTAACATTCAAATAGAATAAACATATCATAATCCACCCAATCTCACGCACTTTGTCCCTAAATCGAGCCCTCGAGGCCTTAAAAATAGTTTAGAAGCAATTCGGGATTAATTAAGTGATTAAATGGCTTGATTAATAAATGAATGAGGACTTAAGAAACAATTATACCTAAATTGATATAGTGGGACGACATGTTAAGAGAAAATAATAAAATAAAATGATGGAATGGCAAAATTATAATTTACTTGAAATTAAAATAAAATAAATTGGAATTTGAAAGTTTTCTATAAATTCTTCTATTTTCGGCCTAAACCGCCATAGGAGGGAGCTTTAAGTTGGTTCATTTTTTTTGTTTCATATCAAGATCCCGTAGATAGTCGTGAAAAATAAAAAATAACTGAATAGTCCTTCAATTTCTACAATTACTACAATTTAGTCCAAGTAAGTTCGTATGGTTAAAATTTAACATTTGTATAAATTGATGATTGTTATTATGCATATATTCTATTGTTGGATATGAATTATTGTTTGAATTATAATATTGAGTTGGATATTTGGTTTGAATTGAACGCGAGATTTGAGTACATTCGTGTTTGGTGTATGATGGTATTGGAGGGAGATATCGGCATTATTCCCAAGTAAATTGGGGTTCAACATTTGTTGCAAACTCTCGTGTTTTACTTTCTGTTTGACGTAATTGGGTGGATCAGCTCTTACGAGCTTTTGTTCAGCTCTAACGAGTTTTAGTTGGCGTATTCGAGAGGACCAACTCTTATGAGCTTTTGTTGACGATGTACTCTTATCCGTAAATCGTTCTTCGAATGGAAAAATCTTGGTAAGGTGATTTATTTAATGAATTTGAAAGACATGTTATTTATTTTTGTATTGATTTGAATACGAATGTATTTACTGATTGAAGTTGTGAATGACAGGGAGTTGTTATGAATGATTTTTATTATTTGACTTACTATAGCTATTTTGGTAAGATTTTTGTTTAACTCGTCAAACTTATTAAGCTTCATTAAGCTTATTTGTATTGTTTAGTGTTATTATAGATTTTCAGAAGGTTGGATGATGGGATCGACATTCAAGACACACTATTCAGCTTATCTCGGTAGTTTTTGAAACGTTCAATACGGTTTATATGGCATGTATAGGCTTTTGTACGGTCTTGGTCAAAGTTTGGTTTATGTAAATATTATGAATAATATTTTGTTTATATAGCCAACTTACAAATTGGTATGAGAATAAGGTATAATTGTGACATTAGTACGAGTGATATATGTATGTATGTATTTGAATTATAGTGAACTTTGGTAACTTTGTTAGGCAAAATAATTAGGTAAGTTTGGATACTTGGTTGACATGTTTTTAAGTTGTCATTTGAGGTGCCTAAGGTAATATTGGTTGAATGTGGTGATAATACATGTTTAAGACTTGATTTTAGCTTGTTTTGAATGCATTGTTATGGCTTGTTGATGTGCTATTTGTTGAGTCTAGGTTGATGTCAATTTGGTTGAGAAATGTGATTTGGAAAATGGTCTATTTTCGTCCACATGGGCCAAGGTACGGGCGTGTGTCTCAGCCGTGTGTGACACACGGCCAAGTGACACGGCCGTGCGTCCCCTGTATCTTTTTAAGAATGCAAGTCAGTATGCTCACATGGTCTAGCACACGAGCGTGTGACTTGGCTGTGTGACCCAAGTTAAAGAGTTACACGGGTATGGACACGGGCTGAGACATGGCAATGTATCCCTATTTCAAATACTCTCATAGCCTGCGACACGGGCCTGTCTCTTGACCGTGTGAGTCACATGGACGTGTGACTCTTATAGCTTTGAAAATTTTCTACTTTTTTAGAAAAATTCTTTAAGTTTCTGATTTATTCTCGACTTGTTTCTAATGCGTATTTCGGGTCTTGAGGGCTCATTTAATGGTATCAGAACAAAAGTTTAGAAAAATTTTCTACATTTTTGATTGGTTTTATTATGAATATTGATATATAATGAAATGTTTGAACTTTTTGTCTAATTGATTCGTAAACCCCAATAATGCTCTGTAACCCTGTTCTGGTGACAGATACAGGTTAGAGGTGTTATATTTAATGGTATCAGAACAACAGTTTAGTCAATTCTCAGACTGAACATAGCGTGTGAAATTTCTAGAATTACATGCCATATAAATATGTGATAGTGTGATGTGTATGATCTGATCCAACCTTCGTTTTCTAATAGATTGTCAAGATGTTAGACAGATCTGATCGTGCTGACAATGATGAGGTTAACAGTAAAGTATCGACTTCTAAACATGGGACGAGTAGTAATGTCCTGATTCCTCCGGCTCAGGAACATAAACTTAAAAATATATTCTTTAGGAATATGAAGTAGTGGTTGAACGAGTTTATGTAAGAAAAAAATTTGGCCCAACAACCTTCAACCCTTATCGTACCACTTGTTTTACCTCCGGCTGCACCTCTGGTTACACCTTCACCTCCTCTAGTGATTGAACCTAATAGACGTACTCCGGTTGAGAAACTTAGAAAGTGTGGTGCTGAAGAATTTCGAGGCAAATTAGAGGATGATCCAGTTAAAGGTAAGTACTGGCTTCAAAATATATTACGGGTTTTTCGAAGAAATGGCTTGCTCTCTTGATGACTTTCTTAGATGTGCTGTTTCGTTATTAAAAGAGGAAACGTATAGTTGGTGGTTGACGATAGTAGTTGCGGTACCGAAGGAAAAAATTTCTTGGGAATTTTTTCAGACTGAGTTTAAAAAGAAATATCTCAAGAAAATGTATTTGAACAAGAGAAAGAGAGAATTTCTTGAGTTACATCAAGGAAATAGATTGGTAGCTGAATATGAGAGAGAATTTGTATATCTTAGTAATTATGCTCGAGAAATTGTGCCTACTGAAAAAGAAATATGTATCCGGTTTGAAGATGGTTTGAATGATGAAATTTTAATGATGATTAGAGGTAATGAAATACGATAATTTGTTGTCTTGCCTGATCGTGCACAGAAAATGGAAGAAGTGTACAACTTTAAGATACAACTGGATATACAGATTCATCAATTTCATAAGAGAGGTTCTTCCAAGTCATTTTCGGTATCACTGGTGAAAAAGACTAAAGATGATTTTAGTCGAACTACCTCAGTGTCTGAACGTTCGAATAAAACAAGACGATTCAACATGATTTCAAGGTATCTACTAGACTAGCTGATAATGTGGGTAGTGTACAAAATAGTCTGAAGCTTAAATGTAGATATTGCGAAAAATATCACATTCGCGAGTTTAGAAGTAAAATAGGAGCCTATTATAGATGCGGATCAATTGATCATTTTATTCATAATTGTCCTAAATTGCCAAAAGATGAAGATTAGAAAGAAAAGGAAATGTCTACTTCTCAGAAAAGTAGACGTTCGGGTCAGAATAGTGCTACCAAAACTACTCGTTCGGGAATGAAAGATACTGTCGTTCAGTCAGAGGCTAAAGTACCTGCTCGCACCTATGCCATTCGAGCTAGGGAGGAAGGTACTGCTCTAGATGTGATTGCTGGTATATTCTATCTCTTTGATGTTACTGTGTATGTATTGATTGACCTTGGGTTAACTCATTCTTATGTTTGTGTAACACCCCCTAACCCCGAACCATCGCCGGAACAGGGTTATGAGGCATTACCGGACATATCAGACAGTTTACAAAAAGAATTCTTAAATAACTAACAAACATATTGAGATAAAATCATAAAATCATATGTTTATTTACCAATTGACTTCATCTCTTTATTATTATTATTATTATTATTATTATAAATTTTGTAAAAATTTCGGCAGCATTTCTGCTTATTTTTACATAGAACCCCCTGCAATTAAAACCATATCTTTTCCAAATATAACCAAATCAACCAATTCATTCCACATTCACATTTTCTATTCTAATTACTTCTAATCAAACTCAACCAACATAATATCAATTTAAAATTTAACAAGGTAATAAATAAATCAAAATAGATAAACTTCTTTCATAATAATTCATAAACTTTTAATACTAACATTTTTTTAAAACCATTTATATTAAAACATAACAACCTTTATACACATCCTATGTACATGCCACATTACCCAAAAGAAAATATACATCACCAAAGTTATGCTGAAGTCGGGATTAATCTGGATGCTAAACCGGGACCTTTGACTTCTATCGACCTGCGCACGGAAACAACCGTACGCTGAGTATTTCATACTCAGTGGTATTACCATAATTCAAATTATAACAATAATAAACATGTAATGCATAATTCGTATATACAATTTAAATTCAATATTTCAACAATAGCAATTCACCAACCAATATCGTATATCCACAATTTGAGTTTGAATAAATCATGAACCTTAGGTTCATTTCTCAATCTCATTTCACATTTCAATTCACAATTCAACTTTTTCATATAATTTCAATAGCTCGTTTGACCAACTCGTTCGGTTTATCATTTCATCATTTACCCTATTAACAAAACTCAGACTTTGGCGGATACACGGATCCAACCAAACACACCAGAATGGCACCCAGTGCCTCATCGGATAGTTCGAAGCTATAGTTGACACCCAGTGTCTCATCGGCCAAGCCGAAGTAAGTTGGTACCCAGTACCTCATCGAATCTATCCGAAGAAATATAGTGACACCCAGTGTCTCATCGACTCGAGGTCGAAGTATCCCTGAACTCTTCCAATCCTATGGCATGCCAACTATATCCGACTCAGCCCGACTAGTTAATAGGGTATTTAAACCACATATATTCTCAATTCAATCACAATTTCTCACATTTTCAATTCAATCATTTTTCCACCTTTCAATCAATAATTATTTCACAAATTCACACATTTTCACAACTCAATACATTTCCATACAATTTAATACCATTCACAATTCGATTCAAATTCATTTCCCGCTTTCAATCAACAAACAATTCAAATATTAATTCATATCAACTATTCAATTTAATTCCCACTCATAATAATAATAATAATACTAATAATAAATTAATACTAATATTAATACTTACCTCACATTTCATTTACTAGACACATAAATTAAAATTTAGCATTTAATAATAAATAACTTGAATTATAGTAATACAAACCGTAAATCTCCCGCTTTAGTCCTCGATAGCTTTCCCTTTTCCTTTTGATGGCGATGCCTCGGGTTCTTTATTAGCTACGAAAATAATAATAATTTATATTATTAATTACAGCACTAATTATAATAAATAATTGAATTTCTATCCAATTTCTTCCTAATTCTCAATTTAATCCTAACTAAATTCACTTACTTTCCTAATTCAATTCACACTCTATTTCTATTCAAATTTCATCCAAACTAAAATTTAACTATCAAAATTTCAGCATATTTTGCTAATTTCGAATTTCTCTAAATTTAGTCCTTAAAACATAAAACTTATAGTTTCTTTTACAATTTAATCCTTTTTCAATTCTAACTTAAAATTCCTTCAATTTAATCCCTAATTCATCTCTTTTGTTCAACATAAACTATTCTTGAAAACCTATGAACTTACAAAATATCAACTTGATTCCATCAAAACTTTGTTTTAAAGCTTTTAAAACATTAGAACTAAGAGAAAAGGGCTAATTTGACTTACCAAATTAACTCCAAGCTTTAAAATCTATTTTCCCTTTTTCTTTCTTTTTTTCTTCTTTCTTTCCCTGTTTCGTTTGCTTCTCTGTTTCTTTTGTTTTGTTTTTTTTCTTTACTTTCTTTTATTTACTTTACTTTATTTCTTTTATTATAACTAATAATATTAATAATAATAAAAATCTTTTACTTATTATTTAAGCATATATATTTATTTTTATTACAAGTGTACCTATGTAATTATTACTATTACACTTGTCTTAATCCTTACCATACATTTGTCATCTATTTAATTTATATAATATAATACAATATAATATATTATATTATATAATAAAATAATATATATAAAACATAAAAATCTAAGATTTTTATCACTTTTATCGTCCCATTTCTTATTAATGGCTTAATTGCCATTTTAATCCTTTTATTTTCTTTTGATTTATAATTAGACTTTTACCCTTTATTCATTTTAATCCTTTTCCTAATTACTCTTAATTAAGCTAAATTCACCTTTCTAAAACCTAATTAAATACACAACTAGTCTAGTAAATATTTCTAATAATTATTTTCAGACTCAGTTTACTAAGACGGAGGCCCGATATTATACTTTTCTGATGCCCGTGAATTTTGGGTCATTACAGTTTGCACTGCATTAGTAACAGAAAAGAAGTTACCTGTTGAATCTACTGAATATGATATTCAAGTTTCTAATCTATTAGGTCAAAGTGTGATAGTTAATTTAGTTTGTCTTAATTGTCCACTGAAAATTAAGGGCTGCGAATTCCCTGCTGATTTGATGTTGTTACCGATTCGAGAATTTGATGTTATTCTGGGTATGGATTAATTATGTTTGCATGATACCGTGGTATGGATCGATTTGAAATGTCAGAGAAGAGAGATGATTTCAGTTGAGTCTAAAAATTAAAAAGATGTTGTTAGAATTATTTCAGCTTTTTCTACTCAGAGACTCATACGAAAAGGTAAAGAAACATTTCTAGCATATATTGTTAATACCCGAGATTTAGAATCGAAGCTAGATCAGTTACAAGTTGTTAGTCAATTCGTTGATATATTTCCTGAAGAGTTACCGAGTTTACCTCCTGATCGTGAAATTGAGTTTGTGATTGATTTGATTCTTGGAACTGCACCGATATTAATATCGTTGTATAGTATGGTACTAGCTAAACTAAAAGAATTGAAAGCACTGTTGCAAGAATTATTAGATCGATGATTTATTCTTCTGAGCATGTCTCCATGGAGTGCACCTGTTTTTTTTTTGTGAAAAAGAAAGACGGTTCTTTGAGATTGTTTATAGACTACAGACAGTTGAACAGAGTCACAATAAAAAATAAATACCCATTGCCACGTATTGACGATTTGGTTGATCAATTGAAAGGTGCCACAGTGTTCTTGAAGATAGATCTCAAATTCGGGTATTATCAATTAAAGGTTAAAGACTTTGATGTGTCAAAAACTGCTTTCAGAACTCGTTACGGTCATTACGAGTTTCTGGTAATGCCATTTAGTTTAACTAATTCCTCTGCTGCTTTTATGGATTTAATGAATTAGATTTTTCAACCTCATTTGGATAGATTCGTTGTTGTGTTTATTGACGATATATTAATCTATTCCAAGACAGAATTTGAGCATGCACAACATTTGTGGATTGTACTACAAACTTTGAGAGAAAAGCAGTTGTATGCAAAATTTAGTAAATGTGAATTTTAGCTTTGTGAGGTTGGATTTTTGGGTCACATAATATCAGCTGATAGGACTCGGGTTGATCCGAGTAAAATTTCTTCTGTGATAAATTAGAAAACTCTGAACAATGTTTTAGAAGTGCAAATTTTTCTGGGATGAGCAGGTTACTATCGACGTTTTGTAAAAAAAATCTGATTATTGCTTGCCGATGACCAAATTATTACAAAAAAATGTTGAGTTTGTTTGGTTCGATAAGTGCTAACAAGAGTTTTGATCAGCTGAAGAAAATGTTGACGGAAGCTCTAGTCTTAACTGAGCCTGAATTTTGAGTAGCGTATGTTGTTTATAGTAATGCGTCTCGCAATGGTTTGGGTTGTGTACTGATGCAATCAGGAAAGGTAGTAGCCTATGTTTCTCGACAATTAAAGTCGCATGAGAAGAATTATCCTACACATGATCTCGAGTTGGCCGCAATTATATTTGTTTTAAAGATTTAGAGACATTATTTATACGGCGAGAAGTGTCACGTGTTTACAGATCACAAAAGTTTAAAGTATTTTATGACTTAGAAAGAATTAAAGTTGAGACAGAAGCGGTGGTTAGAATTACTGAAAGATTACGATCTTGTTATTGATTACCATTTGGGAAAGGCTAATGTAGTTACGGATGCACTTAGTTGAAAGTTGTAATAGGCCCAATTTGCCTTGCCCGATAAAAAATAATAAAATAAATAAAACCAACATAAAAGCAAAATTTTAAATGTCCATAACATCAGTCTAGATTAGAAACCAAAGCCCAAACCCGATTACAAAATCCAAAGTCCCAATTAGCCTAAACCCAATTAACCTTAGCCCAAACACTAAACCCAAACTAACCTAATGGCCCGATGGCCCAACACCTAGCCTAACAGAGACCAAAACCCTAGCAGCATTCGGCTCCCAGCGTCGCAGCAACCAGGACCCATCACCTGCCCTCGCGCGTGCGCCACCACAACAGTAGCCTCACATACACTGCCACGCACGCCTCCACGCCACGTGCCTCCGTACACTGTACCTACAAAGGAAACGAAGACAACGCAGCACACAAAAGAACAAAAAGGAAGAAAAGAAAACAAAAAAATAGCAAAAAAAGAAAAAAGAACAGAAAAGAGGATGTATTTTTTTCTCTTTGATTTTTATTCCGTATTTTAGGCTTTATAAAGCCATTAAACTGAATTTGTAAGGCCTTACACATTCAATATACATTTTCAAAATACAAAATCAAAAAAACTTAAAAAAGGTAATTTTTGGGTTCTATTTCTTTTGCAGATTGTTCATTCATTTCCTTTCTTTTTTTCGTTTTGCATTTATCGGTCGCTTATTAAGGAAAGAAACGGTCAATAGTAAGAGGGGAGAGACTCACCTGACGACCGCATCTTCTTTCTCTCCGTCGTCATCGGAGTTGAGGGGGGATCAGGCCTGGGAAACTAATTCGTCGAGCGGCGCCATGGGTGTACAGTCTAGGTTTTTAGGATGAAAGAAAGTTTTTTTAGGGTTTCTTTTTCTTTTAAGTGCGGAGATGAAACGCGGCCGTTTGGAGTCAATGCGATGGCTCTGAAACGACGTTGCTTTGGTGACCCGATCCGAACGGTGACCCGGTCCGGAAAGGATCCGCGCATATGGATCGATTGGTTTATTTATGCAATAGGTCCTTCCATGTTTGCAGTAGTTGCGATGTATTTTCTTTAATCGTTTGTAATTTATATCGCACATTTGATATTGTATTCATTTAGATCCATTTTAAGCGGCGTCGTTTCTGTGATTAATTCGAATATTCATGATGTTTGCGTATAATTACTGATTTAGTCCTTCAATTTTGAAGTAGTTTTTTTTTAACTCAATACTAATTTATTTTTCTTTCTTAAAATTCAATGTTTTTTAATTATAACCAATTCTATTTTTATATATTATAGTATTTAATATTCTTTATAATATTTACTTTGATATTATTTTAATTTATATTTTAAAATGTAATAAAATATTATTTAGTTTATACTCTGTATTTTTAATTTCATTATACATCAATATTTTGAGTCTATTGTATATATCTTTTTATATATTGTTATTTTAATTTTGTTTAAGATTGGATTTGAGCTTTGTTGATCATGGTTCTTGATTTTAAAAAATGTTTATGTATTTAATTTTATTTTAAACCCTTTTAAATAAATCAATTTTATTAATTCATTATTTTTAATGTTATTTTAATATTGGCTTAATATAATTTTTAAACTAATTATTAGAATAATTTCTAAGATATGATGCACTATTCTTCTAAATTATTATCCACATGATTTAAATTTATCAACATTATTTTAAATTCTTTTTACTTATATTTTTGTTAATTCAATATGTTATTATGTATGACATTATTTTTAATATATATATGTGTTTATAAAATATATTATAATTTGTGCCTTATAAATTTTTATTCTACATTTTAAAATTTTATTCATTGTAGATTATTTTGGTTGGTTTATTTGTGATTAAATTATTTTTGTATTAATTATTCTCGTTTTGTTATTTGTAAGATTGATTATTAGCTTATTTGATTATAAATGTTAATGCATTATATGTTTGGGTGCTCTAAATTGTAGAATTTGTTTGTTATTCATCATTTGCTTTGTATATTGTTATTCAATCATATTGTTTGTAAGAATTGCTTTTCATTAAGACATTATAATCGTTTTATTTCAAAATTCCAAAAATAAGGCTTGGTGTTTAATAATTCTCGAGAGAATTGTGCGCTAACTTACTGGGCTTCAATTCTTCTCGATGAATTTATATCATCAAGTATCTACTTTATTTAGACCATGCAATTTTAAAATAAAACATTTAAGATTTTAAGATGTTGGATCTTAACTTACTGGATATGACATTTTGTTATCTTGATTTTAAAATAAAGGCAATATTTGGTGTTTAGGAATTTTAAGAAATTGAACCTTAACTTACTGGGTCTTGATTTCTCGATTGACCCAAATGACCGAATATCCTTCGCAAAACGTATGATTCTTTTAAAAAAGGGACGAATCTAGCTTCGAAGATTGAATTGTTGCACTCTAACTCACTGAGTGTGGCGATCTATTTCTTCGAAATGGGCCTGTCCACTAACCAATTCAATTATTTAAGCTTTCATTTCATGGGATCATATTTTAAAATATTTTCAAAATTTCGACCCAAAGACATTAAACAATCAATCTGGTACCAATTTTGGGCGACTCGAGGGTGCTAGCCCTTCCTCGTGCGTAAACGACTCCCGAACTTGTTTTCTCAAATTCGCAGACCAAAATCATTTTAATGGTGAACCGATCACACCTTAATAAAAGATCGGTGGCGACTCCCGTTTTCAGTTTAAAAGTCGATCCCCGTTTTTTTTAAATTATTAAAAAAATGGTTTCGACAAAATTCATCATTGTTTGCACTTCGAGCATTGAACACTCATTTAGCTCTTAATGAAGATGGTTTTGTATTAGCATAGTTGAAAACGAAACCCCTATTTCTACAACAAATTTGGAAATTGCAAGATGACGATCCGAAGTTGGCGTTGAAATGACAGATGGTGCAAAAAAAATTGAGTTTAGAGAACAATGTTAATGATAGTGGTACATTGCGTTATCGCGATAGAATTTGCATTCCAAATAATTTAGATTTGAAAAATGATATTCTTTCTGAAGCTCACAGTAGTATGTACTCTATTTATCCGGGTAGCACGATGGTTTTCGTATCTGGTTTACCTGTAACTCTGAGAAAGAAAGATTCGATCTAGGTGATTGTTGACAGACTGACTAAATCGACACATTTTATTCCAGTCAGAACAGACTTTACACTTGAGAGATTAGCGGAACTATATGTATCTGAGATTGTGAGATTACACGGAGTTCCGACATCTATTATTTCAAATTGAGATCCGAGATTTACATCGAGATTTTGGAGTAAACTTCATGAGGCTCTAGGCCCTAAGCGTAATTTTAGCACAACATTTCATCCTAAGACTGACGAACAATTAGAATGAGTGATTCTGTAACACCCTTAACACGTATTCGTTGCCGAAATAGGGCTACGGAGCATTACGGGAGTTTACATTTCAGAACTATCAAAAATTTTAAAACATTTAATTCATATCATTAATCACAGCAAAACCAATCAATGACATACATATTGTCCTTTATATGAGCCTTTGAGCCCCTAAAAACACATTAGAAACAAATCGGGACTAAATCAGAAACATATAGAAATTTAAGGAAAAAGATGAAAATTTAAAACTGCAGGGGTCACATGCTCGTGTGGCTAGGCCGTGTGACTCACACGACCAAGAGACACGCCTGTGTCTTAGGCCGTGTAGGCATTCGAAATAGGGACACACGGCCGTGTCCCAGCCTGTGTCCGTGCCCGTGTAACTCACTGACTAATGTCACACGCCCAAAGCACACGCCCGTGTGTCAGGCTGTATACCCTTCGAAATAACCTCACGTGCCCTTGTGTCAGGCTGTGTAAAACCTGACTTGTAACCCTTGAAAACTATAGGGGACACACGACCATGCTACCTGGCCATGTGTCACACACGGCTGAGACACATGCCTGTGTGGACGAAAATATGCTATTTTACAAGCCATTTTCTCACCTTTTCAACAGATACCTATAATCCCTTTTGCACATATACATATGCCCTCAAAAGTCACCAAAATCATGCATAATCAAGCCAAACACATATGGTATAATAACATCCAACCAATATGCTCAAAGGCACCTCAAATGGCAACATTAAAACATGTATAATCATGTACTCAATTTGGCCAAAATAATAGATTAACTTTTAACTAAGTTTGCATCATTACACAACGTGTAAATCATTGACCAAAACATACCATTTGGTACCAACTGTACCACATAATCATTAGCATCAAAATAAATATATGCTTACTATGGCAAAACACTAATTCACAACAAGTTATATGTCATATCTAATATGCACATTCAACTATTTTTCTATCTACCATCATTCAACCATAACAAGTCATATATCAACCATTTCAAGGCTGCTTATATACACCTTATAATATATATCATTTTACCAACACAAGGCCAAAATACAAACTAACCAAATGGTCATTTCCACAAGGAAAACATATAGGCTAACATTAGCCAAAATACCTATACATGCCATTATAACCTTAACCAAGATATCAACATCTATCGATATAATTGTTGGATAGTTTGATAAATCTTCGACGAGCTTCCAACCCAATCGAGCTTCCGATAGTCTGAAAATGTAAATAAAAATAACTACGTAAGCAATGAATGCTTAGTAAGCTCGTATAAACTTTAATCAGATCAATTCATTTCCAATATGAAATTTACACATATCAAGAATAATCATATAAAGATACCACACGATTCATGAAACCAAATTCAACATCTCATAAAATTAGTAAATCCACAGTATCACTTATACATATTATCTCTAGCATAGTAGGATTTTAAACAACGTTAAACTCTAGCAAAATTCTTTATTATCATTTGTATTTCATTATTTTCCAGACCTATTCCATATGCTTAATATACAAGACATAGCATATCATTCAACCATATCCACAAGCTAGTGCATTTAAACATAGCCTTTTTGAATTAATCACATAATAAGCCATTTCATAAGAAATTGCATAATTTTAAACCTTACCACTTTTTCATGGGTACAAGCATATTTTCATTTGAGCGCTTACCATTCCAATGCAACTTATAAGTAAATAGAATACCATTCAACCAACAGCTTGGCACTTGCCTGAGCATCAAACAACAACACATGTTAGCATACTTGAACACATTTCATATATATTCAAATTTGATATCCTTAATTTCTCAACATGTCACAGTTGAGTTTATTACTCGTCTCAACTTACATAATTACCATGTATCAACACATCAAAGATATTCACATGTGTACATGTCATGATACATATCATTATCTTACCGTTTCATCATATACATATATCATTCATTTCAATATATCAATATATAAACCATTTCCATGTAATTCATGTAAATACTTGTTCCAGTTCGTATCGAACCTATATAACCTCGTAACAGAACTGTACCCGTTGAACCACTGAGAATAATATTGGATACGCGGGAATCTCACACACTAAGTGCCAACACGTGGTCGAAACCAATACTATCTCATATCTCTTATCAGTGCTCTCTCTCTAGCCATAAATGGGTCTGCTCACACAAACTGTTAGTCAAGACACAGCTACACTGTGCTGCTCACACAAGCTTTAAAGTAATCGCAACACATGTCAGAAACTCAGCCATCGGTAGGACGTACGGGACCAGAAGCCAAAACACAGCAACCCCTAATGACATGTCATTTGTATTTGAAATATTCCTAAGGTTCAAACGGGACTCAATAGTCGTCGTGCGTCGTTGAATTTTCCTCGTATCGTTATAAGCTAAATTGTATACTAACATATATATATCAATTCATTTTCAACAAAATTTCATATAATAACATTCATTTTAATCAACATTATACATAGTATAGTTCATACGAACTTACCTGCCTAAATTGCAGAAATACAAAAGTTCAGGGGCATTTTGGTAATCTTCTATTTTCAACGATTTTTCACTCGATCTTAATTTAAATTAATAATTCCATTCAATATATTAATTTATACAATAAAAAATTTCATTTCATACAATTTGGTCATTTTTGACATTTTTACAAAATTACGCCTAAACTTTTACTTTTATTCAATTTAGTCCCTGAGCCGAAGACATGTAAATTAACCATTTTTACCCAACATTGTGATTAGCTTAATGTTCATGGTATCCAAAGCAGCCCATTCTTGCAACAATTTCACATTAAATCCTTGTATTTCTATTAATTTAACAAATTAGTCCCTAATCGAAAAATTTCATCAAAATCACTTAACAAAATACTTTTAAATATAAATCAACATTACAAATTCATCATCTAAAATAAAAAATCACAAGATTCATCAATGGAAACATTCAAAATCTTTAACAGTTTCAAAATCGAAGGTACGAGCTAGCTGGACCTAGTTGCAACGATCTCAAAAACATAAAAATTACAAAAAACTGATAGTTTAGGGTCTTACATGCAAGGAATTTGCTGAAGAAAAATTTCAAAGCTTCCATGGATCTTCTTTGCTGTAAATTTCTGTTGAAAGATGAAACAAAAAGATGATCACTTTGTTTTATTTATTTATTATATCTTTAATTGCCTAATTACCAAATTACCCTTACCTAACTTTAAAATTTTCATAATTTCCAAGCCATGCAAATCCAATAACTTATTTAATGGTCTAATTACCATATAAGGACCTCCATTTTAAATTTCTATAGCTATTTAATGCCTTTAGCTTATAGTACATAACTTTTTCACTTTACGCGATTTAATCCTTCTTGCTTCATTAACTATCGAAACGATAAAATTTTTCAACAAAACTTCAATACCACCTTAATTACACTCCATAAAAATATTTATGGCTCAATTTATTGAAATAAGGTCCCAATACCTCAATTTCTAAAACCACTTAACCTTAGGGTCATACCACTTGAACTTAATAAATCGCTTATAAAACAAAAGTCACAATATCAAAAAAATTTTAAAATCACAATTAACTTGTAAATATTAAATATAATATTTACTAACTTAGTCGCCGAATTTGGTGGCCCCGAAACTACTGTTTCCAATACCATTAAAACACGGGCTGTTACAGATTCAGATTCTGGAAGATATGTTGAGATGTTGTATACTCGAATTTAACAGTAGCTGGGAAAAGTAGTTACTTTTAGCTGAATTTACATATAATAACAATTATCAGTCCAGTATAAAAATGGCACCATTTAAAGCTCTTTACGGGAGAAAATGTAAAACATTGTTTATTGGTCTGAACTGAGTGATCCAAAATGGTAGGAGTTGATTTGATCTGAGAAATTGAGGATAAATTTTGGATTATTCGAGATAATTTGAAAGTTGCATTTGATCGTCAGAAATCGTATACGTATCTGAAAAGAAAAGATATAGAATTTGCTTTTGGTGATCCGGTATTCTTAAAAGTCTCTTCGTGGAAGACAGTGTTATGGTTCGGCAGAAAGGGAAATTTGAGTCCGAGATTTATCAGACCGTATGAAATTGTTGAAAGAATTGGCCCTGTAGTTTATAGATTAGCTTTGCACTTTGAACTCGAGAAAATCCATAATGTGTTCGACGTATCGATACTGAGATAGAGTAGATATGATCTTTCACATGTCATTCCTCGTATTGAGATATAGCTACCGTCAGCTTTGACGTATTTAGAGGAACCGGTAAGAATTTTAGCCTGTGAAGGCAAATAATTACAGGATAAACTAGTTCCATTAGTAAAATTATTGTGGCATCATCATGGTTCTGAAGAAGCTACCTGGGAAACTGAAGAATCAATGAGATTACAATATCCAAATCTATTTTTAGGTAACAATTTCGAGGACGAAATTTCCTAAGGGGGAGAGTTGTAATACCCCGATTTTTTTCAGTAGTGTCAGAAATAGTGGATTTCAGGCTACCAAATTCGATGAGTAAGTTCATGAATATTATTATTTAATATTTATGAGTCAAATATGGTTTTAAAAAGGTGTTTGAATTGGTAATTTATGTTTTCTAATGATTTACTAGGTTCGATTGGTAAGACCTTAGGTCAAGTGGTTTTGGAAAGTGAGGTATCGGGACCTCGTTTCTATAAACCGAACCATAAATATTTTTATAAATATTTACGAAGTGTCATTTAGGTGGTATTAAATTTTCGTTGAAAATTTTTAACGCTTCGATAGTTAATTAATTAAAATGACTAAATTGAAAAAAGTGCAAAACTTGCTAATTATATTAATTAAGTGATTAAATGGCTTGATTAAGAAATTAAGGAGGACTTAAGAAACAATTATACCTAAATTGATATAGTGGGATGACATGTTAAGGGAAAATAATAAAATAAAATGATGGAATGGCAAAATTGTAATTTACTTGAAATTAAAATAAAACAAGTTGGAATTTGAAAGTTTTCTATGCATTCTTCTTCTGTTTTTCAGCCTAAACCGCCATAGGAGGGAGCTTTAAGTTGGTTTTTCATTTTTATGTTTCTTATCAAGATCCCGTAAATACTCATGAAAAAGGAAAAATAGTTGAATAGTCCCTAAACTTCTACAATTACTACAATTCAGTCCAAGTAAGTTCGTACGGTTAAAATTTAACATTTGTATAAATTGATGATTGGTATTATGGATATATTCTATTGTTGGAGACGAATTATTGTTTTAATTATAATATTGAGTTGGATGTTCAGTATGAATTGAACGCAGGATTTGAATGCATTCGTGATTAGTTATATAATGGTATTGGAGGTAGATATCGACATTATTCCAAAATAAACATGGATTCAAAATTTGTTGCGAACTCTCGTGTTTTACTTTCTGTTTGACATAATTGGGTGGATCAGCTCTTACGAGCTTCTGTTGGCGTATTCGGGAGGACTAGCTCTTATGAGCTTTTGTTGACAATGTAGTTTTATCCGTAAGTCGTTCTTCGAATGGAAAATCTTGGTAAGGTGATTTATTTAATGAATTTGAAAGACATGTTATTTATTTTTATATTGATTTGAATACAGATGTATTTACTGATTGAAGTTGTGAATGACAGGGAGTTGTTATGAATGATTTTTATTATTTGACTTATTATAGCTAGTTTGGTAAGATTTTTGTTAAATTCGTTGAACTTACTAAGCTTCATTAAGCTTATTTGTATTGTTTAGTGTCATTGTAGATTTTCAGAATGTTGGATGATGGGATCGACACTCAAGTCACACTATTCAGCTTATCTCGGTAGTTTTTGAAACGTTCAATACGGTTTATATGGCATGTATAGGCTTTTGTACGGTCTTGGTCAAGGTTTGGTTTACGTAAATATTATGAATAATATTTTGTTTATATAACCAACTTACATATTGGCATGAGAATAACGTATAATTGTGACATTAGTACGAGTGATATATGTATGTATTTGAATTATAGTGAACTTTGGTAACTTTGTTAAGTAAAATAATTAGGTAACTTTGGATACTTGGTTGACATGTTTTTAAGTTGTCATTTGAGGTGCCTAAGGTAATATTGGTTGAATGTGGTGATAATACATGTTTAAGATTTGATTTTAGCTTGTTTTGAATGCATTGTTATGGCTTGTTGATTTGCTATTTGTTGAGTCTAGGTTGATGTCAATTTGGTTGAGAAATGTGGTTTGGAAAATGGTCTATTTTTGTCCACACGAGCAAAGTTATGGGCGTGTGTCTCAGCCGTGTGTGACACACGACCAAGTGACACGACCGTACGTCCCCTGTATCTTCTTAAGAATGCAAGTCAGTATGCTCACATGGTCTAGCACACTGGCGTGTGACTTGGCCGTGTGACGCAAGTTAGAGAATTACACGGGTACGGACATGGGCTGAGACACAGCCGTGTGTCCCTATTTTGATGCTCACATAGCCTAAGACACGAGCATGTCTCCTGACCATGTGAGTCATACGGGCGTGTGACCCTTGTAGCTTTGAAAATTTTCTACTTTTCTGAAAAATTGTCTGAGTTTCCGATTTATTCCCGACTTGTTTCTAATGCGTATTTCGGGTCTTAAGGGCTCATATAAAGGACAATATATATGTAACAACTTGATTTTGGGTCTAGTCGGAATAGTGGTTTTTGAACCACAAATCCGACGAGGAAAAATGTAATGGCCTGAATTTTCAGAAGTGTCGGAACGGTGATTCGAGATCACTAAATTCGACAAATGAGTAGAAAATATTATTAATTTAGTGAGTATACGGGAAATGTGAAGTTAGGATAATTTTTGAAATAGTGAATAGTACACTAGAAATAAATATTAAAATAATTAGAATAAAAAACGAGGTATCGAGACCTCAGAGATTTTAAACCGAGCCATAAATATTTTTATTAATATTTATGGAGTGTTAAAAAGTTAGTATTAAAGTTTCGTTAAGAAATTTTAAAGTTCCGATAATTAATTGAACAAAAAGGGCTAAATTGTAATAAATGCAAAATTATGGGAAATGATTAAATACCTTAAATGATAAAAGGAAGAGGGCTTAAAAGGCAAATAGACCCAAGGTCTATTACAAAATTTACTTAATAAAGCTGGACAGCAAAGGTACAAAATCAGCAAGAAAATAAGGAGAATTAAGGGCAAAATTGGAATATTACAAAATTTACTTAATAAAGCTAGGATTGAAGTGGAATTATCTAGATTTCTCTTTATTTTTCTGCATTCTCATCAGCTAAAACACCATAGAAAGGTTTCCTTAAGCTAGTTCTTCATATTTTACTGCAAGTTCAATTCTTGATTATTTCTTGAAATTTTTGTGTTTTTGTGACTTTTACAACTAGGCCCACTTGTTGTATTCATTAGTTTTTGATTCTATGAAAGAAGTTGAAAGTTGCTATGAATACATGCTGGAAGTATATGATGATTTAGCGTGGAATTAGAGCTTTAAATGGTTCATATGTTGATTTTATTGAAAGAATTGAATAGAAAGTGAATGTTTGGGACCTAATAGTAAAAGAGTTTGAAGTTAAGGTTATATGTGGAAATTATAAATTTAAATAGTTGTGAAATAACTTATAATGTCTAGGTAAAGTACTAATTGAGAGAAAATAGCTTAATTGAGGGGTTAATTGAGCAAGGACTGAATTGTATGGACTGTGAAATTTGGGGCAAAATGGAAATCAACAATTTGCACTAAAACAGTTTTGGACAGCAGCAGTAGTTTAACTTTTAAAAATCACCATAAATTGTGAGAATTGAATTATAGGGTGAATAAAATATGAAATTAAATCTTATTGAGTCTAGTTTCTCATAGAAGAAACGGCGTAAGTAATGGAATTGGAAATTATGAGATATAATAAATTTTGTGAGACAATGTCAGAATAATTTCGGGTTCCCCTGTTCTGTCTTTGGAAAATCATAAAAAATTGAATAAAAATAATTATGAGTTATAATTTATATGTTTAGAATCCTTAATGAATATATTTTCAAAATAAATAAACAGAAACATCATCCGAATTTTTTACAATTAGATAATTCATTTTTAGTGAAGAGTGGTTGGAACTGTCAAACAGCGAAATAGGGGAAACTTTAAAGAATAAACTGTACTATTTGGCTAAACCAAAAATTCTAAAAATTTTATGGTAAGAATATATGTGAGTCTAGTTTCAGGGAAAATTAATGGATCTTAATTTGGAGCTCTGTAGCTCCAGATAAAAATAATTTAGTGACTTTGACTCGGATAAACAACTTTGAATATACATGTGAGTGAATAGTGAAATTATAGTTAATGTTGTTTAAGTGTGTTATACACATTAAGGATGTGGAATGGAGAGGAGAAGGAAAATTGGGAAATATATGAATGATTTGTGTATAATTGGTCATATGCTTGATTATAATTGATAAACGATGAAATAGAAATGATGCTTATATTTGTGCATTATTGGTCATGGTTTAAGCTCATGTGTGAAAATAAAGTTTCATAGTATTTGTGTATGGTATATTCGGCATATGATTTGGCATAAAATAATGTCATGAATGGTTTATGAATTAACACATATTGGTAAGCGTGATACATGAATAAATGTTGTGCTCATCCATGCTTATATTGCTTATGCTATATGTGTATTTGGCTAACATATTTGGTGTACATGCTTAGGCTTTGGCCAAGTAGTGGCTAGATTATGCCACGTTAAATTTATAAGTTATGCATTGAAATGGTAAGTGCCTAATTGAAAATATGCTTGTGATCATGAAAATGGTGGTAAGGTTTAAATTATGTAATTTCTAGTGAAATGGTTTATCATGTGGTTAGTTAAAAAAAAAGTTATGTTTAAATACACTAGCTTGCGACTATGGTTGAATGATATGTTTATATCTTGTGTGATGTGCATAGGAAACAAGTGTGGAAAGGTAATGAAATAGTAAGTTCATATGGCTAAAATTTAATGATTAAATGTTAATTTCACGAATTATATAGTATACGATGATATATATTTGTTGATGGATTGATAATAAAATAACAATACAAAAAACCGAATAAATGATCAAATTAAGCGGAACGTCGGATTTGAGTACTTCTAATCAGTGACAAATGATAAGTGGTAGCGTTAGCTACACTTATCTGATTAGTGACAAGTGACAAGTGATAAGTGGTAGCTTTAGCTACACTTATCTGATCAGTGACAAGTAACAAGTGATAAGTGGTAGCTTTAGCTACACTTATCTGATCAGGGACAAGTGACAAGTGATAAATGTGATCCGTGTAAGACCGTGGCAGTGCTATGGCTTCGGAAAGTGATAAGTGATCATATGCAAGACCATAGTTATACTATGGAAAAGTCGAAGTGAAGTACTCAATTTTCCATAACCGTTCCCTAATTTGATTAAGGATGGTAAGTGACAAATGGGCCCAAAAGAATTAAAGTAAATGGATAAGTGGTAGTGTATTTATACCAGGATGATGATGTTATTTAAGCTAAAGTGATATTTTCATTGCAAAATTGAGAATTTCATAAATGTGTTAATGAATGGTATAATCGATAAACGTTGAGTTAAATGGTAAATACGTATTAGTGTTAAACTTAGTGACATTGAATTGCACGTAAATTAAATAGAAATTGCTAGTGATACGATTTAAATTGTGAGCATGAGAAATTGCAAATTGAATGAAATGGAAATGAAGCATTGAATTGCATAAGTATGTATCAGGTCTCGTAGGCCCTATTTATTAAGATTATAATATTTTGAGGATATATTGTGAAGAGTTATAAAAGCATGTTAATAATTTTGAAAGTTTTAATTTAGATGAAATTTTATTACTCGGTTAAATACGTTTACAAGTGTATGTGTTCTGGTAATTTCTCGTACCCTATTCCGGTGTTGGATACGGGTAAGGGGTGTTACAATATATGATTTTTTTATAAGTTTTATTATGAATATTGATATGTAATGAAACATTTGAAATTTCTATCTGATTGATCCGTAAACCCTGATAATGCTCTGTAACCCTGTTTCGGTAACAGATACGGGTTAGGGGTTGGATACGGGTAAGGGGTGTTACAATATATGATTTTTATAAGTTTTATTATGAATATTGATATGTAATGAAACATTTGAAATTTCTATCTGATTGATCCGTAAACCCTGATAATGCTCTGTAACCCTGTTTCGGTAACAGATGCGGGTTAGGGGTGTTACAGGGACTGATTTGAAACAAATTGGAAAGTTTAAGAAAAATATGCAAAATTTCCAAAACAGGGGTCACATGGCCATACGGCCAGGCCATGTGACATAGCCCCAAGCAATGTAACTTTCGAACTAGGGGCACACAGCCGTGTCCCGGCCCGTGTCCTCACCTGTGTAACTCATTGAGGAAGGTCACATAGCCATATCACACGCTCGTGTGCCACGCCGTGTAACTCTTTGAGTCGCCCCACACGCTCGTGTGCCAAGCCATGTGTTAGGCTGTCTAACTTACTGACTTGAACCCTAAAAAATTCTTAGATGACACATGGACGTGCCACTAGGCTGTGTGAACCCAAAATTTACCTAAAATCAAGCCATTTCACGATCGATTCACACCTAACAAATCTAAACACTTAAGCATACATCCAAAGGACTTAAACATCATAACGACATAAACATGCCATTTTAGACACCCTAAATCAACTAACCAATGTGCCATTCAAAGACACCACAATTATGTCAACACATCAACTATCAAAACATGTCAATATCGCCTCATTTCATGCATGATAACCTAATTCAAACATGTACCAAAACATACCACAAAATAATCATCTTCAAACCACTATAATTACAGCAAAAAGAACCTTATTTACAAGTATTTTAAAGTAACCAAGTGACATAATTTGGTAAAGTATCAAAGTATATCAAACTAACTTATTTATCTATATATACATGCCACTACCCTAGGAGATACAAAATCTACCAACTTAGATGAACAGTGTGAGCCGGTTGAATGATTCTTCCAAACTGTCAGCAACGTTTACGAACAAAACAATCCATAAGAATCAATAAGCTGACAAAGCTTAGTAAGGACATAGTATAACATTTAATCTAATACATATAAATACAGTTCATATACTATTCTATCCAGAGTTGTCGAGGTATAAACAGGGGCACAAAAGTGCATTCAGAGTACCGAATTACAAACAGGGGCACATATGTGCAATCAGGGGTATCAAAGTACAAACAGGGGCACTTATGTACAACAAGGGGTATTGAAGTACAAACAGGGGCACGTATGTGTAATCAGGGGTACCGAAGTACAAACAGGGGCATGTATGTGCAATTAGGGGTACCGAAGTACAAACAACGGCACGTATGTGCAATCAGGGGTACCGGAGTACAAACAGGGGCACATATGTGCAATCATACAATAATTTTCTATTATCATATTAATTAAAGAATCATAATATAAGACACAAGTAGAAATTCATTTACGTATTGAAATACTATGAACTTACCTACTATTCAATTCCGATTAACACGTAGGAACTAATCCGTTATTTTTCCTTTTCCTCGGTTATTGTCTTTTTTATCCAAGTTTTGACCATGCAAGAAGTATTCAAACTGAAGCTTTTCTCCTCTTCAATAGTGAATTTCGGTTCTCCAAAGACTAAGAACTTGAAGATGATCACTTTGTTTTCATATTTTCTTAAATTTCTTTTTAATTGTTAACTTACCACTTTACCATTATCATTAATCAATAATTTCAATAAAAACATGCCCATGCACATCCACTAATTCTTTAAATGATATATTTACCATTCAAGTCCCTTAGTTTAGATTTCAAAGCTATTGAATCCCCTTAACTAACAAAACTCAACTTTTACTCTTTTTATGATTTAATCCTTTTTACTTAATTAAATATCTAAACGTTAAAATTTCTTAACCAAATTTTAATAAGGGTCTAATGAATCCGTAAATATTCCATAAATAATATTTACGAATTAACATGACAGGAATTTGTGGTCTCGAAACTACTATTTCGTCACCACTAAAAAACGGGTTGTTATGGAGGTAAGAATTTATTGAAGGAATCACACTCCTTCATATACGTCAGGATTCCATTGATGAGAAGGTGCTAAGGAAAGGCTTACGGTGAATACCTAGGCACCTAAAAACAAGGGCATAGTAAGTAGTGAAATGCTTCAGCAAGTTGAAAATAAGCATAGATCTGAAGATTCTCGAATAGGTCAACCTTTTGAATTGCTGCTGAATCCATGGTAGAGAAGAGGCAACTTGGAAAACTGAAACATCTTAGTACTCGAAGGAAAAAAGGAAGAAGCAAAAGTGATTCTCATAGTAGCGGCAATTGAAATGGGAGCAGCCTAAATCGTGAAACGAGATTGTCGAAGAGCAATAAAAGCATTGTGCTGCTAGGCCAAGCATGAAGTGTCGAACCCTAATTAGCGGATTCAAATATCCAACTTCGATATCTGACTCCACATTGATTATAAAATATGTAAAATTTTAATTCCTATATTATTCAAACAAATGAGCTTTAACAATTAAGACCATATACCATAAAAGTTAGCCTTCAACTTTGATTTAAAATTTACACAAGCTAATAAATAATGTACAAATATCAATAAAATAATTTCTAAAATTAAATATAACAATTAATAATAAATTTAAATATAATAATTAATAATAAGTTTTCATTTTTATTTGAAAAAAATCTCATTTAACATCTTATTATCTTAAATCTCATGTAGCTTTTCTTAAATTTTATTCTTTTGTATTCATAAACCTAACTAAACAAGAATATGGAGTCATCGAATTTGTAGATTTGCGAATGTCTCTTTTATTATTTGATTAATTCAATTAGTTAATTTTTAAACAAAAATTAATTAATATTTATATAATTAAAATAAATATTATGATATAAATTTATTTCGTAATGTGACATAAGTATATTCGTACATATTACATTATATAGATGTACATAATGATTAAGGGCATATAATATATTAATTTTATATCATTAAATTATGAATGTAAAATAATAACTATAACATTATGATATTACAATGTACATTCTTCTATTAACAATATGCAACCTAAACCTTAAACATGTAACTAATTGTATATAGGCTAGGCTCCTTTGTTACATCAACTAGACTCACTCCCATAGAAAAGAAATTTTTTTATTGGCCAATCCTCATTTGTTTCTCTTTTCTTGCCTTCTTTATTAGTGAAGGGGGTCCTCGAGAAAGCTCTTTGGCCAATCCGATAGAATTTAACATATGGTGATGTTATTTCCAACCAATATATCAAATTCCATTTTGTATGTAACCCTATATACCATTATGTTATTATAATAAACGTAACTAACATACCTTAATTATATAATACTAATAGTATATATTATTGTATATCATAAAATTAGTTACATGTTCTAGGTTTAGGTTGCACATCATTAATAGAAGAATGCACATTTTAGTATCATAATGTCATAATTATTTTGCATTCAAAATTTAATTATATAGCAATTGATATATTATATGTCCTTTAAAGTGTATGTATATTATTTTTATAATATAATATGTACTAAAGATAATTATGTCGCATTACAAAATAAATTCATATTATAATATTTATTTTAATATATAAATATTAGTTATTTTTGTTTAAAATAATTTAACTAATTGAGCTAATCAAATAGTAAAAGAGATAATCACAAATTTAGAAATTCTAATGATTTCATCTTATTGTTCAATTAGATTTATGGATAGGAAAGAATAAGATTTAAGAGAAGCTGGATGTGATGTATTTGAACTTGGTTCAAGTATTTTGTAACCAATTATGTAGATTTGGAAAATGGATATCCAAGAGGGTCTATCGCTTCAAATATGCAGTGTATAGTGATTTTCATATCCGAAACTATAAGATCCGAATTCGCAATTTGAGTTGTCATCCCTACTTTATTATAGGGATTAGATCAAAGTTGTCTCTCTATTATTAAATAAATGGACTAATTTAATCTCTATATTATTTAAAAGAATTAAATGTTTAAAATTGTCATTTATGACTAAAAATTAATATTTTGAAGGTTTTTTATAGTTATGCAAATGAAATTTTTGTGTAGAGTTAAACTGCAATGAAAAAAAATCATGCCAACTTTTTAACCATAAATATTAATTTTGTTACAATTTAGCTTTATTTAATTTTTTAATAGTACAAAATTAAATTAACCCATTAAATAGTAAAGAGGCTAATTTGATCTAGTCACCATCATAATTTTGAAAAACAAGTTATTTTGTTTCATAGCTCTTTGGTAATATTTTGATATATTTTCTTTTAATTAAGAAAATCTCTAAAAATAGCGGACTGAGTTTTAGTTTGGTTGGCAACAACATTGTTGCGAGTGCAGAATGGCGTGGATTCGAACGCATTCAAGTGTGTTTTTCCTCCTATTTAAAAGTTAAAAACGTGTTATAAATAATTCTAAACATTGTATAAAAAACTCTAAAATTAACAAAAATCGAGTAGTTCCATTAATTTACTTACATTAGAGAAAAGGATTTTATCAAAACCTAGCTTCATGGAAATGCATTGGCATGACATGTAGGGCTCCTCCAATCTATTTCACTGGGACAAGTGTCAAGTTCTTCCTTACAAGTCACACACTAGGTATTTCGTTTAGTCAATCTCATCGCAACCTATCTAGAAAGTTACTATGCTGCCAACTTGATCGATCATGAGACTTACATTGTACACATGCCAAGATCCCAGATTTAAAAAAAGGTTAGCTTCACTTATAAATACCCACCTAAACTAAACATGACCTTTGTTAGGCACGTCTACCACAGTGTGAGCCATTGTCTAAGCCTCCAACCCTTTTTTGTCCTCAACAGGACCAAAACAAAAGAAATACGAGGGTGGAAGTCGAAACAATGACATGTTAGAATGGGGGTACAAATATAAGAAAACAAAAAGTGGAAGGACCCACAAATAACTTCCTGGAAATTGCAAGGAGGTTTCCGAATGATTTAAAACTTTTAAAAGGCAACAAAAGGTTACCAAAACAAATACATGTAATAATTTTCATAAAAAAAGAGGAAAAAATCAGAATAAAACAAACACAAGATCTCATCATCACTTGTGCGACCATCATTTGCGAAACAGAACAAAGTGCCAACTTTGTTCTCTGGAATGTCGTGTCAGTATAATCGACACACTCGGATCACAATCACAACCAAAAATAGTATAATGTTACATTTATCGTTACTTTTTTTACCTTATGAAAATGATAGAAAATTGTTGAGGAGAGATGGATTCTAAGTCTTTTTAAGTATTATCTTCGATTCAGGTTTTGTTTTATAATTTCGTGGAGAATTTAAATGTTTAAGGTAATAGGTTTAATAAAGTGAGAGCGTCCTGTTAAAATGGATTGTGCCTTACAAACGCGAAGTCAAAAAATTGTTTTAAGAAGTCAAAAATAAATAAATAAAAATATTTGGAGGGGGATAAATTTTTTTTAACATGTGCCCTACAACATATAGGACACTTTTGAGCAACCTTTCTACCACTTAGGCTAGCACATTTGCACTTGGTAAGTGGCCATACGCCACGCACGATCCATCTTGACATGATACTCTCACTTTACTAAATTCTATCACTTTTCCAAACAATTTTAAACATTTGAGCTATGACGAAATCTCGATCACAAACAATTCTATAATTTTAAACTACCCATTTTGATTTGAAATTGTATTCTTTATAATTTCGAGTTTGAAATCATATCAATAGCAGAATTATTTTACATTGAGGAAGATAGGAAATGGGCTCCAATGAGTAACCTGTTATGCAGGTTGGGATGGATCAATTCATGTCATATGTTAAATTTGCTAGGCACACCCCATCCCAATTAGATCCCACCTTTTTACCAGTCCTAATTCAAAAAATAAAAAAAAATTTAGTTTCAGTCCCTTTATTCTGTTAAAATTATAAATTTAACTCACCTACTTTAACATATTATAATTTGGTCCCTTTATTATTATTATTTTTATAATGATTAGTAAGTTCGATTTAATAACATTGTTATTTGTATTGTTAAAGTGATGGGATATTTTTTAAAACACATTATAACATATAAATTTATTATTAATTTTTGGTAAATTACATTTAATGTCACTAAATTATAAGTAAATTTACATTTTGGTCATTCAACTTCAATGATGCTTCATGAAAGAATTTTGATTTGTAGAAGAGAAAGGAAATGAGAGCTTTCGATTGATGTAGTTGGTGTGAATAGAGAAGGCCATACAATAATGATCTAAACAATCTAGTGACTTAAGTTTTTCGAGTAGGTCAGTGATCAATTTGTAACTTTTTGAAGTTGAGTGATCAAAACGTAAACTTACTAATAGTTTAATAACCTTAAGTATAATTTGCCCTTACATTTTTTATATAATTTTTAGCTATTACTCACAATCCTCCTAACCCTAAAAGGTGTGATAAAATATGTGTTTAAATGCATTTAAGTATAAATCTTCTTAATTATAGTAATAACAGTTATAGTAATTTGAATTGAGACTTAAATCGAGATAAATTTATCATTAATCCAATATAATTTATTGATTGAATGATTATATGATTGAATTTAGGGTATAACTAAAGGGCCTAAAAGGTTCTGACTTCCCTAAAATAAAAAAAGTTTGTATTTAGGCCCTTTAAATTTGTGGCATCTCCTAACAATATAAAAATTTGATTTAATCCTTTAAAATTTTAAAAATATAATAAAATTTAATTTCAACCCTTGAAAAATTTTCTATCTTCACACCTGAGAACTGGATGATAATAGGAGAGAGAAATTACAACCCTGAGATTGATTTTATTCATCATAGCTTTTGATTTAGTACGACCAGCCTCCATTGAGGAGACAATCGAATTGATTGCTTTTTTGCTTTGAGATCTCTTCCGTAGTCCCCTTAGGGTCCCTCCTTTCCCACAACATTTTCTATTTTCCCGGAAAATTCCTTTCTTTACATACACATTTCATTTTCCGGGAAAATTCCAGTACCAAACAAAAAAGATAACAAGGACTTTTTCCCAAAAAAAAATGAAAAAAGTAAAACCTGCCAAATGGAATATTATATATACCATGCAGAGAGAATTAACATATAAAAACACTGGAAATTGCAATTTCAGTTACATAATATGTATTATATGTTCAACTAAGTCCAAATCGGTTGATATTAATATAATCAAACCCCAACTGAGAAAAAATATTCAACTTGTTATTGCAAAAGCTAATAATATCTTCATATGTAAGTTCAATGGCAATGGCATCTCACTTATTATTATTTAGTACTGAATTAGTAATCACCCACTTGAGAAAAAAAAGGTGCTCGGTGATGATGATGATGATGAAGACCCCGTTGCATTGTAAGGTCTTTGCCTGAAATAATCCAATGACATTCGTGGAGGTGAAACTGCGACGGTTACTGTCGAAGAAGAATGAACCCTAGAATCCGACTGTGGTGGCGGTGGTCGCGGTGGTGACCCTGTTAATATCACCAGAATCAAACAAAACATCAAGTAAAAAACAGCTTAATAATAAATTCAGCCTTTCATTATTCTTTAGCAAAATTTGTTGTTTTTTCTTTTAAGAAAATGTAGATTAAAACATTAAATTTTTTACCATATTTGGTATCTCATTATATCATTTTATCTATTTTATATATCACGATAATAAATAATTTAAAATTCATAAAAATCAAAATCAAAATCCAAAAAACAACATAAAATACTTCATGTGAGTGATCATATTTAAAATTTAACACTTTATGAAAGAATGTTAAAAAAAAAATTGAGATTAAATTTAACTTAAAAATGATGATGACGAAATTGATAAAAGAGGTAAAGATTAAGAGCTAAATTTACTATTATTCCAAGAAAAATGTTGCAGAATATTAAAAAGAGAAGCTTTTTGAGAAGGACTTGCTTGGATGGTTATTGTCAGTGGAAGAATTGCGGCCATTTTCAAGCGTGGAGTGTTTCAACTGGTTTTCTTGATTACTGGGTTGTTGTTGTTGATGTTGTGATTTTCGCCGTCGACGATTATGATCGGCTAATCTTTTCCGGCAGCTACGTTTTCCGTTGTCGAATTCCGAGAGAAGATGGAATCTGTACGGACCGACCCGACGTTAATGAAGCTTAAGCAAAGAAACACAGAAAAAATGATAATGGCGGAAGTGGTAGAGAGTGAAAATACGAATGCATGGGAAGGGTGTTTTCGTATTTTAACACGATTAAATGTAATACTACTATAATAAGTAAACAAATCAAACGGGTACGTAAATGGAAAAAAAGAAGCAGGGAGCTTTTTACGGACAGATATACCCTCGGGATCATCCTATGTACGGATAAACCCAATCATTGGCTATCATAGACATCCACAAGGGCATTTCCGTCATTTCTGAACATACATCACTATCTCCTCCCTCCAACTCCAGAGAGCTTAACGAACATCCTATGATTACTGTAAAAAAGAAGAAGGGAATGGCATTTTGGTAAAATTTTTAAACCTGCTGCATTGCTGACAGAACCGTTGGGTTAAACCGGCGGCAATGACGGTGGAGGCCTTTGAATGGAACTCACAGACTTTATGACGGCGATGGTAGTGTTTAGCGTGTGTAAGATCAGCATTACAACCTTCAGCTTGGCATCTAGGGGAGTTCGTCGAACCGGGTTCACCGGGTCTCGATCTCCGGTATAGCCGGTTCACGAAATCATCCTCAGCTGAAGAAAAATACGTCCGGCCACCCAAGTTTAAACCGATCCTCGCCGTGAAATCAACCGGTCTAGAAACTTCTTCAGTCTTAGGAACTAAAAAGTAACCCCCTCCTCCATTTCCTCCGGTACCGGAAACAGGATCGAGAGACAACAACGACGAAGGGTGGGGAGTAGTGTAACCAGACGCGCCGGTGTAAGCGCGTGGGTCGTACATGGAGTGTAAGTAACCATGTTGAGTTTGAGCTTGGAAAGGAACAAAAGCAGCACTTTGTTGGTGAGGAAAAAGGGTTTCATTGAAACCAGCTTGATGATGATGATGGGTCGTAGTGTTAGCACCGTAGTGTTCGAGAATCTGACGGGTCGGGTCGGGTTCTTGATCCGCTTCTTCGCCGGTTAAAATCATAGCCGTCGGATTTCCCCATTCGTATTCCAACATTTTGTTACTCCGGCGAAGCTACGCCGTCGTTTTCTTCTAAGAAGAAAAAGCTAAGTTTTTTGAGAAACCCTAACTGAAGCTTGATATTCCCAAGGATGAAGTTTCACTCCTTTTTTTTTTTAAAGTGATTGCCTTTATGTCTGTTTGTCTGAAAAAAAGCCAACTTTGGGTTTAGTTTCTTTTTTCTGCCTTTCTTTCTCACAGTGTCTGTAAGGAAGAAACTGTGTAAGGAAGGCGGCTTTGTGTTTGTGATTGATGAGTTTTTCTGAGGAGGAAATTACGTGTTTAACCTTTGGTGAATGATGTGATATGGCTATGTGTTTCGTGTGGGGACACAATGGAAGAACAGTGCAATGAAATTCCGTGTAAACAAAAAGGATCAATTTCGTTATTAGTCCCTCTACTTTGAAAACATTTTGGATTTAGTCTGTTTACTTTGGAAATTTCAAAATTTAGGCCTCACTGTTAATGCTGTGATGTTTTGAAATAAAAAACAATTTTACTTACTTAGTAGCCATGTAACTAGAAAAATAACTTCGTAGTAAACTTAAATTTAACTAAAATAAATTAATGGTGTTAACTGTTGTAAGGTTAAATTTCGCTCTTAGTCCCTATACTATACTTTAATTTGGTCATTTTAGTTTTTATATCTTTTAATTTTAAAATTTCAATCCTCGCCAAACAACTACTGTTAAATTTTTTAAGTTAAGTTTTGCTATTGTGGCAAACATATTATAATACTTGTAATTCCATGTCACTTTTCATTTCCACATATTACTCACTAAATTATCTAGTTAATATTAAAATTTTAAAATTGAAAAGTATAGGAACTTAGCATAATCCAATTGGAGAATGTAGTCTAAATCTACAACTATATCCATGGTACAAGACTAAAATTGAATTTAACCAAATAGATCTAATTGTTACTGATTGAGTCAAGATTAAAATTTAAAAACCGAAAAATATAAAAACTAAATCCACAATTTTCATAAAGTATAGGATTTATAGCAGAATATAAGTACAGGGGTTTGGCAGAATGTGTGTTTGGTTTCCTAGTCCAACTAGTTAAGAAAAATAGGCATATCTATAATACTAGTAATTGAATTTAACCAAATAGATTTAATTGTTACCATTTGGGTCAAGATTAAAATTTCAAAACTTGAAAAGTATAGAAACTATATCCACAATTTTTATAAAATATAGGGACTTATATAGCAGAATTTAAGTAGGGGGTTTGGCTGAATGTGTGTTTGGTTTCCTGTCCAACTAGTTAGGAAAAATGAGGGTATCTCTCTTGGTTTTGAGTTTAAAGTTAAAATAACCGTGTGGTCGGTTTCCTTTTCTTGGAGTGGTAAACGCCAAAGCGTTAATGCACTTCAAAAGTTAACACGTCTGGTCCCACTTTCTTTCTTTCGTGTTGTTTGTTTGATCATACTCAGAATTACCAGAAATGTATAATCATTTTCCTTTCTTGGGTAAATTATTATTTAAAATTCCAAAAATATTCTCGACCTAACTTAAGCGATGATTCGACGATCAGTATACTGAATTAGTACTTTAGATGAGTAGAATATATTTTAGATCTAAGTCGATCTGATAGCCACTGTCGGAAATCAAAGAAAAAATTATTGGGATTTTGGTTCGTAGATTCGTAACGTTCAAAGTTATTTCATGAAAAAAATTGAATCTAAAAGAGAATAGGAATGAGATTTTTCGATTGGTACATGCGATGTAAACAGAGAATGCTATACAAAAAACGATTTTAACAACCAAGTGGCTTAAATGAAAACTTTTGAATAGTTCAGTGACCATTTTGTAACTTTTTAAAAATTAAGTAACCAAAACATAAACTTACTAATAGTTTAGTGACTTTGGATGTAATTTATCCAATCTCATCTCTTGCAAATCAATGTATTTTTTTTATGCCCATAATATCATTTCTAACATTTGATGTTTAATTTGGATATGCAACAGGTGTTACTATTGTACCCAGTATTTTGTACATTAGAAAAATAAGTAAATTGATATTTTATTACAATTAAAAAACCATTGATTTTATAATGTGAACTTTATTAATTATTTAACATAAAATTATGTATTTTATTAGTAAATTGGTATTTAAATTATACTCAATTTTTCATATTAATACATAAATTTTTTTTTGAAAAGTGGTTCCTAGTTATTAATTTCATTTGAGTTTACCCCAAAAAAAACGACGTCAACCAATAAAAACATGACATAAAAGCTAGTTTCTAGTGGATAAAATAGGACAAAATTGATAGTTTAAAGGCTATTATGGTAAAAAGAACTTTTAAGGACCAATTGAGGTTTGGGGTATAATTCAATGATCAATTGACTCATAATTTAACATGAATTTTTTTTGAACAATCTCATTACAGTTTTTTTTATCTTTTTTGACACAATGCCTAGAACTATCTATAGCTCATTCTCAACCCATAAATAGAAGAATAATAAACTTCAATGCACTCGAACCCTCATCCTCCTATATTGGTAACAATACTCATACCAGTCGAGCTAAGACATAATTCACACTTTAACTTATATCATTTAATTAATTCCACATCATACTACACATTGCATTTAGGTAATCTAGGTTAAAATGATTTGAAATTTGCAAAGCAAGGGGAGGAGAGAGAGCTTGATTTAAGACAAAAATAGGAGCACAAGTCCTCCTTTATGTTTCTTTGTTCCTTGAACCTAAAGCCCCTTCGAATGCAATGTAATTGAAATGGGGAAAACGACCGTTCAAATATATTAATTGCTTCAAATCAAACATGTTAAACCGAATCTTTCATCCCCCACGAGAAAACATCATTAACCCAACTTATAATCTTTTTTAAGCAGAATCAAAATATAATTTTATTATATTAATAGTCTATTTATTTATAATTCTTGAAGGACTTGATCAATTTTTTACCATTATTAATTTAAAATTTTATAAGCGGTAAAAGAATCTAAATATAAATTTTGAAAGAAAACTAGGGTCCAAATTGAAAGTCTCAGTTGTTTTGAAGGACGTGATGAATTTTTCAATGTTATATTTAAAATTCGTAGATCATATATATTTAAGATAAAGATTCGAATTATGAAATTTATTAAAATATTAGGTTTAATGCATCCTTTAATACCGAACTATCAAAATGTGTTTTATTATGGTGCTGCACTTTCATAAAATATCCAATGTGGTCCATTATCAATATATATTTTATTATGGTTTTCCAAATCATTAAGTCCACATGGATAATATATGAAAAACTAAATAAAACCAAAAAAAAATTAACTAAACATATGGTTATACTAAACACATAATTATATTCACGTGGACTTGATGATTTGTGGAAAAAATCTACCTATTGAATTTTCATTGGTTGGTTTAACAATTCACGTACTGAGTTAACATATGATATCATAATAAAACACATATTGATAGTTCAGGTACCACACTAGACATCTTCAAAGTACATATATTACAAGGAGTAAGCAAAACTCGATTTGACTCGAAAAAATTATTTTTTTTAAATTTTGAGTTAATCGAATCGAGTTATTCGATTTTTTCGAGTCAACTTGAATAATTAATTTTAGTTCAAGTCGAGTTGAATTTTATAATTTGAATAGCTTGAATAATTCAAATAACTCAAATAAGATATTGGTATAAATTCTCCTTTGGTCCTGTCAATTTTCAAAATGAGCAAATTAGTCCCTTTCAACAAAAATTTCAAAAAATTTTCAAAAAATTAAAATAATTTTAAAATTTAAAATATTTATAAAATTTCAAAATTTATATTTTAAAATTTGTAAAAATTCTAAAAATAAAAATTCTAAAGAATATATAAAAAAGTTTAAATTTTTTTCAAATTCTCTAAAATAATAATTTTGGGATTTAAATTAACTATTTAAGTTTATCATACTAAAATATCTTCTTCTTTTTCCTCTTATTTTGTCTTGAAAAGTTTTCAAATATATATATTCCAAAATTATGTGCTTTAATATTGAATTAGTTATATTGTAACAATATTTTACTTTAACCTGTTTAATTTTTTAATTTAACTCGAACAATTTCACTCGATTCGACTCTACTCAAATTTTATTTCGCTCGACTCGATTCGAAAAAATTTCAAATCGAGTTAGGATAATAAAATGAGACTTGTCAATTCAATTAATTCGAAAATTTTTCACTCGATTCAATCGAATGCTCACCCTTATGCATCACATTATGCATTTTTATAAAAGTACAAATATAAAATGTGACATTATTCTTTTATTAATAGAATAAATTTAATAATAATACTGAATTTTTTTATTTTTATATTTAGAACTATAATTTTTCTTCGAATTTTAAGATTTATTGATGAAATTCGAATTAAATACTAAAATGTTAAAACTAGGAAAGAAAATGTATGTGTGAAATTCAATGTTTGACCAGTTTAAGGTGGGATAGGATATCATTTATTATTGTTAGAGAAGCATTTCCGATTTTCATTCAACACCAATAGCATATAATAGTTTATAATGTCACATAAACGTCATTCTGATGCAATTTTTTAAAATATGATGTGTTAAAATAAATAAATATATTTTTACATTTGAATGATTTTGTTCATTTTGAATATATGTATATATAAAATTTGATTAATTTGTTTTAGGGGTAAACTATTATCAACAAGTTTATATTTTGGTTACTCAATTTTAAAAAAGTTGCAAAATGGTCACTGAACTATTCAAAAGTTTTCATTTAAGTTACTGAATTATGCAAAAGTTCTTATTTAAGTAGTTGGGTTGTTAGTTTTCTTTTTTTAAGTTCGGCTAGTGAACTCTAAGTGACAATTCAACGATTGGTACGATAGATCAATACGCATCAATGAGTAGAAGATCGAAGAAGAAAGTTGTTTGGATTTTGATTCGTAAATTCATAACGTTCAAAGTTGTTTCACAAAAAAAAAAAACTAATTGTAGACAGTGTGAACAGAGAATGCCATACAATAGTGATTTTAATAGTCCAATGTCTTAAATGAAAATTTTTTAAAAATTCAGTGACCATTTTGTAACCTTTTGAAGTTGAATGACCAAAATGTAAACTTATTACTAGTTTAAAGACATTCGATGAAGTTTATCCTTGTTTTAAATATGTACCAAGTCATAATTTAGGTAGCATTTTAAATTTAAGTTAACGCTTAAATTATTAAAAGACACGGTTGATCTGAAATTGATATTTTAAGAACTCAAATATACTATAAGTTTAGAAATGATATAAAATTGGTGGGATGCAATTAACCCAAAAACTAATGTATCTTCTAAATATGCATATGCTTTAGTTGCAATTAATTCAAAACCAATGTTACATAACAAACCCTCAAGCAGAGCCAAAAACTTAAAATGTTAAATATTGTTATTAGTCCTTATATTATGTGTAAGTTGTGGATTTAACCTCTATATTTTAATTTGATCAATTTCGGTATTTGTACTTTTCAAATTAGTGGTTTTATTATTATTATTTGTGCTTTTCTAATTTTAAATTTCAATCTTGACTCAATAATAGCAATTAAGTTTGTTTGGCTAAAATTTACTATTAATCCCTATACTCTTGAAATTTAAAATTTCAGTTACGTAAAATGACAATTTTTAAAAAAAAATAGAAATTATGAATGATAAGAAAACAAAGAGATGTCACGTAGTACAAATGGTATAAGACGTTACAAACTGATGTCCAAATGTCATGTTTGTAGAATAATCCCCAAAGAGAACAAAGATAAATCGGCAATAACCATAACATTAGAAGAATTCAAAAACAAACCAAAGATGCATCACCTTGATAAAATTGCTAAAAATTCCATCCTAGCTCCGCTATCATTGGACATACCTAACAATAAACTCTGATCAACCAAGAAATCACTACTAAAAGTCCCAAGAGACTGACTGAATTAGTGATGCGTAAAAGGCCAAAACTCATATGACCTATCCTCCTATCTTGGATTCCAATTTTATAGGCCTCATTAATGTGTTCTATCATGATAAGGTTCTTCGAAAAAAGTTTCCAATACACTTAGTGACAACTTTACCTTAACAAATCACATATATACACAAGAAGCATGACTATAAATTAAAAAATAAAAATAAAATCGAAACCAATATTGCTTTCAAAGAAAACAAAGTGGACAAAACAAAAACCACGAAAATATGGATAAAACAAAACCGTGAAAATGTGGGAAAAAAGCTACGATATTATAGATTGAAATGAAAAATAAAATAAAAATTTAAAAATTGTTGAAGAAGCCATGACCAGCCAATAAAGTAATTGAAAAAGTTGAGCAACTAAAGTTTTTTGAGTGAAGAAAAGTATAAAATGATAATAGTTAAATATAACAATTAATTCTTATATGTAATATATGGAAATAATAAGATACATAATATTATATATGTAATAATATGTTTAGCATGATTGGAATTTAATACGATTGAAATTTTAAAATTTCAGAATATAAATTAAAAATTAAAAAAATTAGGGTAAACTACATAGATAGTCACCCAACTATAAGAAATTTTCATTTTAGGCACCAAAATAAAAGTTTACAATTTAAGCATCCGCTTTACATAGTTTATCTTTTGGTCACTCCTTAAAAATCGATATAATAACAAATTTAACTCTCAATTTTTACATATCATATTGATTCAGTCATAATTTTAAAAATTTTACCTCAAAATTTATAAATGACTTTAGAAAAAAAATACATAAATACTTTCAAAAAATATATGAAAAATTTAAGTTTTGTATTAATATTAATATTAAATAAAATAAAATTGAGAGCTTAAATTGTTATTATATCAATTTTAAATTGCCATGTTAATTTGTAATTTTGAAACTATGTAATTTGGTGCTTAAAATGTATTTTTTATTTATTTTCATGCTTAAAATAAAATCTTTTATTAATTGGATAAGGATAAACTATCAAAATAGTCATTTATTTACCTCATATTATATTTTCGTCATTTTATATTTGAAATGTTACGTTAACGTGTTGTAACATTTTAGTCACTGAGTCGTTAATTGTCGTTAGCGGTGTAATGGTAAGCTGATGTGGCATGTTAAATCATTATTTTAAACAAAAATTTTAGGTTAAATTTTACAATTGGTCCCTATATTTTTTTCGTTTTGAGCAATTTAATTTTTTTCTTTATTTTCCACTCTCTTCTGTTTCTCCCTTTGTTTTTCTCCTTTCTCCATCTATTTTAACGTAGTTTTTTATGTTTTCATTTATTAAAACTAGTCCCTATATTTTTTTGAACAATTTAATTTTTTCTTTATTTTCCTTTTCTTATTTCCTTTTGTTTTAACAAATGGAAAACATGCAAAAACTAGATTAAAAGAGATGGAAAAGGAAAGAAAATAGAGGAAGAAGTAGAAAATAATGAAAAATAAAGAAAAAAAAGGGACGTTAAAAGAACATAAAAATTTAAATTGTTCAAAATAAAAAAATATGGAGACCAATTATATAATTTAACCTAAAATTTTCATTTGAAATAATGATTTAACGTGCAACGTCAGCTTATTGTTAACAGCTCAGTGACTAAAATGTTACAACACGTTAACGTAAGTGACTAAAACGTAACACTTCAAATATAAGTAACTAAAATGTAACCTGAGGTAAATAAAAATGACTATTTTCAAGTTTACCCATTGGATGATTCTCTAAGAAATTTACCCAAAAATTTAATAGAGAGAGAGAGAGAGTGGGGAAGAGATAACAATAATCCAAAAGAAAGAGTACAATGATCGTCTGGTAGCATCTGGTGAAAGCCTGACACAGACGTTGACTCTATTGTACGGAATATTTTTTATTAATTAATTCTTTTGTCAATTTTTCTTATTGGATAATCTGAAACCTCAGTTAATTTAAAAATAAAAATAAAAAACTGAAAAATTAAGATTAAAGCTGGTTGAATTGCAATGGGCCATATGAAGTGAACTCTCACTAGTCTACCGACAAAAGTTCATAACCAATACAAAATTAACCATATTTTTCTTTTTACTAAAAAAAAAATATATCATAAAGGTTATTGTATTAAAATCGGATTATATCTTATTTTTATTTAAAATAGATAAATTAATTCTTATACGTTAGATTAAAGAGTAATTGATTTTTTATTTTAAGTTATATATACCTCGTATGTAGCTGGTAAAGCAACTAGACATTGATACTTGATGTGTCACGTATACCTCATACTAACATGAAGAAACTAATTGAAGCAAAATAGATTAAGTTTTTAATAGAAGAAATGGATGAAAATTATCACTTAAAAATAGAAATAGTTAAAATTTTTAGCAAAAGAACCAATTTACTATTCGATCTAAACTTTTAATGACTAATTTGACCATTTTTAGAAGTGATGGGGGTAAAATGCAACCTGAATTATAGTACAATGGTCTCCATAATATTTTTATCACAAAATTTGGGTGCAATGATAAAACAATATTATGCTCTAAATACGAGAATCCAGATTTAAACATTTGAGACAATTATTGAAAAGGATAGCCACAAATTTCGAAATGGACTACAAAATAGATATGAAAAATATAACAATGAAAAGAGAGTAAAAATGAGGAAGAGATGATGCAATTGCAATGCCATCATCATGGCTTGACAACATCTTCAACTAACAACCTATCATGATAACGTAGGGGCAGATTTAGAAACTTTTTTGTGGGTTCAAAATTAAATTATGAATTTTTAAGCGAGTAAAAATATTTTTATAATTTTTAATTTTATCATATTTGAAGGGATTAAATATATATTTTTAGAAGTTAAAGTGTAATTTTATCATATATTAACATATTCTTTTATTATTCATAAAGAGATTAAATTGCATGATTTATATATATTTGGGCTTCAATCCACTCTATTGTTTTGGAAATTTTTTCCTTTAAATCCAGGGAAATGGCTTTTGTGTTCTTCATAGCCCAGGCTCGGGCTCTATAAACCAAAATATAAAAATAACAAAAGGTAAAATACACCTAAGATTATTAAACTATTAGTAAGTTTACGTTTAATCACTTAATTTTAAAAAGTTATAAAATAATCATTAAATTATTCAAAAGTTTTCATTCAAGTCACTGAATAATTCAAAGTCTTTTATTTAAGTCACTAGGCTATAAAATTTTTATTTAAAAAAAAAATCTGGCTAATGAGCCCCAAGTAACAATTTGACAATCGATATAGTGGATTAGTACCTATCGACGAGTAAAACATATATTAGGTCCAAATCGATCTAATAGCCAGTGTCGGATATTGGAGAAAACTCTGGATTTTAATTTGTAGATACATGACATTTAAAGCTATTTCATTTTTAAAAAAAAGTTTAACTGTAAAAGAGAAGAGAAAGGAGAGTTTCCAAATGGTGCAAGTGGTGCGAATGAAGAAGGCTATACAACAATAATTTGAACAGCTCAGTGACTTCAATAAAACTTTCGAATAGTTCAGTGATCAATTTGTAATTTTTTGAAATTGAGTGACCAAAACGTAAACTTATTAGTTTACCCAATGGCAAAACGTATATGATTATCTATAATTTATTAAATTGACAAATTAACATAATCGATTTTCATTTATGGCCCTCACTAATTTAATTTAGCAAAAAGTATGCACAATGACGTTAATACCAAAGGGTTTTGTTGTTGTTGTTGCCATTTGTATGAATAAAGGAATATTTTCAATGTAAATAAATAAACATAAATTATCCTAAAAAGAAATGAAATGAGAAGAGAAGATCACTATCCTTCATTTATGTCTATTTTTTATTGTTATAATTTAATTATTTTTCATGGAATTTTTAATAATAAAAACATTCCCCTAAGAAAGACAATCAAATCGTTTATTTGATACACTTGTTCTTTCATCAATTAAGACAAGAATAAGCCAATGTTTTCTCCTCCACAAGCTCTTTCGCTGTTGCATCCATCTTTTCTCTCGAGAAATCGTCTATCTTCAGCCCTGCCAGGATCAAATTATGTCGAATTAATGTACAAAAATTAAATTCCGAAGCACATAATAAATGAATCAAAATTGCAATTTGACCAAAAGAAAATTACATATCAAACACAAATGAAAAAATTTAAGCAAAAGTACCCTGGAGGATTGGTCATCTATTTTTATCATTAAAAATTGGTCCATGTATGTTAGAATGAGATACACATGGCACGTCGTAACTATCTGGTTATTTTGTTAGCCATATCAGTTTTTAACTGATAAAATTGATGAAAATTTTAACACAAAAAACCAGTTGCTATTTGACCTATCTTATAGTAACTAATTTGCCAATTTTTTTAAATAAAGAGAGCAAAATATAACCTGACTCTAACTCAGAAGAGTCCATAGTACTTTTACCAAAAACTTACCCTGAAAAATTGACCATTGTCCTTTATCACATGTAACTGGGAATGAGTAGATAATGCCAGATTGAATTCCATATGATCCATCAGAATACACTCCCATGGACACCCATGTTCCCTACAATAATCACCCAATTATAACTCATACATACATACATACATACATACATACATACATACATACATACATACCTTGGGAGTCCCAAGAACCCAATCACGAATATGATCACAAGCAGCACTTGCGGCGGACAATGCACTTGATAGCTTTCGAGCTTTGATAATGGCGGCACCGCGTTGTTGCACCGTGGTAACGAACTCGGTGTTCAACCTATAAAAACGACGAAGGATTAGTACAGTCACGAACGTATAGTGTCTCGAAATATAGATTCGGAATTTTATGTTACCAATTATCGTCCGCTACGACACTTCTAACAGGCTTCTCTTCACTGTTTGTGGGCGTGACAGTGGCATGGTTCACATCCGGGTATTGAGTGGAGGAGTGGTTACCCCATATGATCACGTTCTTCACTTGACCAACATGGATCTTTAGCCTCTCGGAGAGTTGTCCAAGCGCTCTGTTATGGTCGAGTCGAGTGAGACACGTGATGTTTTTCTCCGGGATTGATGGCGCGAATTCTTTCAAGATAAGGGCATTGGTGTTCGCTGGATTAGCGACCACCAACACCTTACAATCCGGTGCGGCTTGTTTCTCCAATGCCGAAGCTTGAGCCTTGTAAATCGATACGTTTTTTGACATCACGTCTTTCCTTTCCATACCTTCTTTTCGTGGGAATCCGCCAACCATCACAGCTATGTTCACACCTTTACAAGCGACCATGGCGTCGGTGGTAGCAATGACATCTTTGCGTAAAACCGAAAAAACAAAACCGAGTTAAAAGAAAACATTTGATCAACAAATGTGAACCATGATGTGCAAATTACACATACCCATGAGAAGAGGAAATGCAGCATCAACTAATTCCATTTTGACACCGTTTAAGGCCTCGGTGGCCGGTTCGATATCGAGCATATGAAGAATTATGGGTTGATCGGAGCCTAACATTACTCCCCTAGCAATCATAGGCACTAAAGCATACCCGATTTGCCCTGTTGTAACACGAGAACACCAATGAAACACAATACTAATTACTAAATACAATATATTAACAGCACAATACGTACCAGCAGCACCAGTAACTAAAACTCTAACAGGTTCTTTCCCCATTGATGATGAATTGAGGGTCGAAAATGGCCGTAATGGAGGAAAGATATGAGGGTGATGGTGATTATATGATACAGAAAGTAAAACCCTTTTTGTGTTGATTACAAGATGATCTTCATAGCCGGAGGATCCTCACAGTTAGTTTCGGTTTCAATTTGTGTTAGTTTGTAGAATAAATTAGGATAATTGAGAAACTGGCACCTGTTGATTTGACTTTTTCAAATTGATAAATGGATTATATTCTTCTATTTCAACTTTGAAGGAAGTTTTGGATTAGAAGAGTTTGGGTCCTAACAGGGGACTACTCAACAATTTCAAAATTCGACTTGATGAACTCAAATTGAATTGAGTCCAGATTGAGATGAATACAAAGTGATTGGAACCTGAATTGATTTCACTTTAAAAACTCGAATTTGAAATTTCGACTCGATTAAATCAAATTCGATCCTATTTTGTTTGATCATAAGAGTCTAAAACTCGAATTGTCCAATTAAAGCGAATCCGAATTGATTTAAATATGAAGTGATCAGAACTTGAACTGATTTGAACCCTTAATGATCTAACCTGAAAATTTTAAACCTGAAACTTCGATTGGACTCAAATTTGGTGCAATCAAATTTTTTCATAAAAGTCAACAAATCAAATCATCTAACCTTAAGCTCGAATTGAATCAAATCCAAATTGACTTGAACATTTAATGATTAGACATTGAATTGGTCTGAACCCTTAATGACCCGACCTGAAAAAATTCAAATTTGAATATTCGAATCAATCGATTCAAACTCAAATTCGATCTCATCCAATTTGATCATTAAAAAACTCAAACCACCTAACCTTAAATCCAAATTGAATCAAATTTGGATTAACTTGAACATAAAGTGAGTAAAACTTGAACTGATTCGAACTTCTTAATGACCCAATTTGGAAATATCCGAATTTGAATATTCGAATCGATCAATTCAAACTCCAATTCACCCCATCCTATTTGATCATTAAAAATCTCAAACCACCCAACCCTAAACCCAAATTGAATTGAATTTGAATAACTTGAACGTGAAGTGATTAAAACCCTGAACTGATTCGAACCATTGATGACCCAATCCAAAAAAACCTGAGTTTTAAACACAAAATTATTTTAAATCTAAAATGATCTAAAATTAAAAATTACCCAAATCAAAATAAACCGAAATTTTAAAATCCAAATTCATGCTATATAGATACAAACTCGGATTGCTGTAATTAATTTTTAGGAGAGACTAAAATTACAAAAATTTTATTCATTTAAATGATTAAAAGACTTCAAATAAATAATTAATACTTGAAAGGATCATTAATGATATTTTCCTATTTGATCAAAGGGTCAAGATCCTAAGATCCCCAGTTGGTCTCCAAATAATAAAATTAATTATATTTAAATTCAAGATAATAATAACTTTTATCATTTCAATCAAAATCATATTTATTTTAATAAATTTATTACATAAATAAATTTCCTTCTGTATTTATAATTTAGAGGGCAAAAAAATCAATCATTCTTGGCCCAAAAACCATGAAATCCAAGAGGGAAGTTCAAGTGCTTAGGGACTTCAAATCTTGCTACAACCCTATCACTTTCTCCAATTCTCTTTGGGTCCAAAATCACCAAATAACATCGCTGTATTGAAACTGCATACTGCAAAAAAAAAAAAGAAGCACAACAACATAACATTATACATCATGCAAGAAAAAACCCCCGAAAAACACTGTCGGAACAGAACAAAATTGGGTCGGATTCTAACCTCGACGACAAGAATATACCCATCTTCTTCTTCAGTTCCTTTAGGGACAAAAATAGGTTCACCAATGAACCTACGAGCCCCTGCAGACCATGTACTTACGGTTTTTGATGATAAATTTAGCTTCATTACCATATCAAATGGAAAATGAGGCAATGCTTGTCTTGTCCCTGAAGATGTTGCTGCATAAATGCATGTATTCTTTTTGCCCGAAAACTCCGGGTTGATGATCGGAAAATCCGATGGCTTGTTCCATTCATTCATGTTCTCCATTGAACATTCATGACAGCTGCCATTAGTGTCCAATTTTATTGTTACCTGAACTAAGTGTGGTACTAAGGACTCGTTTTCGTGTTGTTTTACGTTCATAATCGATGGATCTAGTTGTCCGCTTTGCCAATTATATCCTGTTTCCATACCAAATTGTCTAAACTTGGAAAGCAGATTTCAGATAAAGTAAATATATATATATATATATATATATATTGAACTTACCAAATAGTTTCTGGAAGTTGAACCATTGATAAGAACAAGCACAAGCTTGGATTTGAATCATTGAATTACCATCAATATCCTTGATTTCAAAGGCATTGCCAACATGCAACAGCCATTTCCGAGACGGTGCTTCCACCGGTACCCTCCAATCTCGTTGTCCGGCTGATTTTTCAGATGGAAACCGAGGAAGCAAGTAAATGGGAGAGGTGGACTTACTCGGATTCACCGACAATGCCGAAATCATCGGCGATAACCCGCATACTGCTGTCATTGATCCTGCAGTACTTAAATTATACATGACACATTAAAAACCTATAGCTTTTTAGGAAATTTTCAATAAAAGTATAATGGAGACTCTTGTACTAAAAGATAGATTGCATTTGGTCCTTTTTACTCTTTGATATAATGTATAAAGATTAATTTATCCACGGTGAAATGCAGTTTAACTTCTAATATAGAGACCTCCACAATAATTTTACTGAAAATTTCTAAACTTGATTTGTGATTCGATCGTTACCGATAATGTCGAGCTTGATCCGGTTTCCGAACAGTATGTAATAAGTATCGGTAAAAGCCCAATCATGGATCATCAAATGATCAGGGATGTTAAATTCTTGTTTCTGCAACAAATTGAAATTCGAATCCAACTCTAAAAAGATGACAAAAAAAAAAAATTACTAAAACATTTCACATTAATAATCTGTTTTTTTTTTTTAGATATTCTAAGTTCTTAAACTATTACCATAAAATGTAAAGTTGCTTCGAGGCAGTAACATGTCCTCTGCATTACATGTTACTGCAAGTAGTCTGTTCCTTTGAGCATCAAGCTTATAATGAGACAATAATCTTTTTGGGGGCATCTTGAATACACCTATGGAGCATATTATTACAAGAAAAAAGACAACATTCAGTTGAACTATATATATATATATATATATATATATATAAATATGTATATTACCTATGGTAGCTTCAAGTTGGAATATTTAATAAGGGTTAAATTTTGCTATTAGTTCCTATACTTTACAAAAGTTGTGGACTTAATCCATATACTTCAATTTAGTCGGTCCTTATCAAAAGATCACTATTGACTTCATTAAGTTCAACTATTTCCTAAATCTAATACAATAAACATATTATAATATGTGTAATGCCATGCCACTTGTTATTTTCACATATTACTAAATAAAAATCTAGTTAATGGATTAATGATTGTCATTTGCACCAAGATTAAAATTTCAAAATGAAAAAAAATAGGGCTTAGAATAATCCAATTGGAGAATATGAGCTAAATATTCTAGCAAATAATGACTAGTAATTGAATTTAGCCAAATGAAATTTAATCGTTATTGTTTAAGTCAGGACTAAAATTTCAAATTTCTAAAAGTACATGGACTTAAATTGATCAAATTGAAGTATAGGGACTAAATCCACAACTTATACAAAGTATAAAGACTTATTGCAGAATTTAGCCTTTAATAAGGTGTATGAAAATTGTCATATTCAATGCTAAGGACATACATACTTACCATGTAACACCGGCTTCAACAACCGGGCGGCTACGTCGAATAAATCACCGGGCCCCCGTTTCTCGGCGGATGGTAGGGATTCATTTATCACATTAAAACTGCCAACGGTATCCAACGTCTCCGATTCGATCTGGTAAGGATCACCACCTTCCCATAAACACAAAAGCTTTCCACCCCACTTCAACACACTAGTATTAGCTACATTTTTCATCACCTTAACGTTACCAAGTTTTTTACCCCCTTTTAAGACCGAAAATGGACCGCGGTGCGTAAACCGCCACGAGCCGGTCACCGGATTGTGTTCTTCCACTTGAGCTTCGGTCTTTATGTACTTAGCCGTGAATTTAACTTCTTTGGGAACACCATCGATGCTAAACGCTCGAAGGTAACCGTGACCATCTAGAGGGTGCACGGTCGAGCCGTGATCATCGACGAATAACCCCGGACCGGTTAAGTAATACGTACCGGAAGGGAAATCAGGGGGGATCGTACCTTCAACGACACGGAGTGTGATCGGCTCGGACGTTTCCGACCGTTGCGATATGAATAGAAATTGATAGTCCCAAAAAGCAGCCATGGATTCATCTTTGTCTGGTATTGTTAAAGGACCAGGAACATGATGATTATCATTAACAGGGCTGGAAATAGATATGGCTCGTGGTAGTTTTCTTGGTAATGATGGTTGATGTAGGTAAGAAGCGAGTTTTGAAGGCGAATGGAACATTGTAGGAACAATATGGAATATTTTTGCCTGCATTTTGTTTTTGTTTTTGTTTTTTTTTGTGTGTGTGAATGATGGAGTACTTATATATACTATGTAGCTTATGGGAAGGTGTGGCAATAATTTTTGCATGGAATAAAAAGGGCATGGGATAGTGGCGGAGTCAAAAAAAACTTTTTGAAGAGATCGAAATAAAATTGTATATTTTTATAATAATAAAAGTGAAATTTTACCATTTTAATAGTTTATAATATTTTTATAATTTTTAAAAGATTAAACCAATTTTTTCTCATTCTTTAAGAGTCAAAGTGTAATTTTATAAACATTATTAGTTCAATTTAATAAATTAAAATCTAATAGTAATATGTATATGTGTGACATGACATTGGAATTAATGTATATATACACGAATGTTGGCCACTTGACCTAGTCTAATTTCCATGGAATTTTCTGGTAATTACAGATTTGCCAGTGGTATGGTGGTTTCTGGTGTGGTAATGCGTTGGACAATCATGGAAGACAAGAATGTTGCACCATGGAAATGGCAGACAAAATATGTGTTTTGTTTTGTTTTTATTTTCAGTTTGTTTTCTAATGTGAAGGCAAGAGTACATATAAAAAACAAAGTAACCAAAAAAGACCTCGATTATGGCATTACTGTAATAGATATTTACTATGTCCCAAAAACAAAATAAATTGTATATATTTACTGCTTAATTCCTGTAATATTCACAAAACTGTTGGGGGAAATTCAACAAAACCATTAAAGGTGTTTTGTTTAGGTACAATGGAGACCATAAGAGGAGACGTATTATATTTTGCTCTCTCTCTTTAAAAAATGGGCAAATTACTCCCTCTATGTTTGTTGATATCGGGTATTAGTAAGGGAAGAGACAAGCGAGAGATGGTAGTGGAGGAAAGGAGGCCGATTCACTTGAATCAGGCATATAGTTGAAAAATGGCAAAGACAAGAGAGGAGGAGATTGATGGCTTGGTATGTTGCTAGGATTGCTGAAAACGAGGGAGGAGTCCCCTTTCTCGTCGTGCCTTGGGGCATTTATAGGGGAAGGTACCTCTTATCGGACAAAGTTCTATCACCAATAAACTTTGGATATGATAAATATGTGGCCAGCCAAGTGGCAAGGCTACAGTTTATGACTCTAATATTCCTTTTGCTGAGATAGTAAATAGGTTATTAGACTTTAGTGGTTCCTAGGTGATCCCCCCTTGAGAGAGTGCACCTGCTAATAGTGGGTGGCCAAGGACGGGTGATCTTCCTATGAAATACATGGAGTATGCAGGAGGTCAATCACCTAGTGACTAGTCGAATGATGTGAGGTGGAGGGTCGTCTGCGGGTACTTCTCAGATATGTTCTGGTAGTGTCATGTGTCTAAGTTGGTAGGGGTATAACAACATTACATCTAATAGCAAACTAGTTATTTTGTTAAAAATTTTATTCATTTCTTCTATTAAAAACTTATCTTTGTACATTAGCATAAGATACACGTCTGATTATTCTGTTAGCCATGCCACTTTTAACAATACAATTGGATAAAAATTTTAACAGAAATAATCAATTTACTCTTTAATCTAATGTGCATTGAGTAATTTATCTATTTTTTAATTAAAAAGAATAAATTACAATCTAACTTTTAATATAATGACATCTATAGTATTTTTACCAAAATGTGGGTCGAAAATTGTACACAAATTGGGCACTAATGAAATTAATGATTAAGGGTTTGATGCCATTAGATGTTGTTGGTATGATACTGCTTGAAAAATGACAAAAAATAATAATAATAATAATAATAATAATAATAAAAAGGAAACAAAACACAAGGCAGTGGACCATGTGTCTGCATTTGCTACGTTGGCCGTTTATTGAGGAATATGCTGATCTCATCTTCAACTTGGATGCTTCCAAATCTGAACTTTCACTAAATATTGTCAACTTGCATGGATTAATTTAATTTAAACTTGCAATCAAGCTTTTGGTTGACTTCAATTTTTCATTTGCTTCAACAGTTACTACCCTATTTTGCATTATATATAGTTAATATTTGTCATTTTTTTAGTGCAAAGAAGTCGGTGGGTTGGATTGAAATCTTAAAAAATCAACCTAAACATCTTTAAATTATAATCTTTATTCTAAATTGGTCTTTAAATTTTTAAAAAAATTAATTACATTATTAAATTATCGATGTTATATTAATAAGATTTTTCCATTACTAAAACCGTTAATTTAGGCGTTAAACGAGGCTTCAATCTTATATGATATAATCTAAAGCAAAGTAGATGTTGTAAAAATATTGAGTTTCATGTTTTAAAAACTTTTACAGAAATCATCTCTCTCTCCTCTCTTTAATTTTACTTTATTTTTAGTTTTAATTTTAAAAGTTGAGGCAACATTTTACTTTTCTTTAAAATTTTCATTTTAAATTATGTCACATAAGATTTTACATGTCATTTAATGGTTAAATTAACAGTTTCAATAATAAAAGGACTTGATTAATATAACATCGATAATTTGGGGATGTAATTAGAATGTTTTGAAGTTTAGGGATCAATTTAGAATGACAGCCATAGTTTGAGGATGCCTAGTGCTATTAACTCTTATTTAACTTAGTACTTTAACAAGCTTAATATGTACTATTGATCGATTTGGTTGGTTAAATCAATTAAATCAATTTTTTTTGCTTTCTCTATTGTTTGGTTTCAAGTATGATTAATAAAGATTGAATATAATTCAATTTAAATTTTATTAAATTTAAAAATAAAAATAATATATGTTACAAGTCAACTAAATAGATCAATTTTGTTATGATAATTTATAATCGATAATGGATTGACTTAGCTTCCTTTAGATGGGCGGTGAGATTGCTTTTGATGAGATTAAAAATAGTAGTGGCGGTGAGATTAATTACTATAGCGGTAAGATTGCTTTTGATGAGGTTAAAAATAGCGGTGGCGGTGAGATTAATTACTATAGCGGTAAGATTGAATACCGTAATTATTGTTGTGAGATTAAATTAAATTAAATATGCAAAATAAATAATTATATTTAATATTAAATAATAAAATATTTTTATTTTTATTTATGTTAAAATAATAAATTTATTAATAAAAATAATAATTTTATTAATTATATTTGTATTTATTTTTATTATTTGTATATCTACTTATTTATAAGGGTAAACTATCAAAATAGTCACTTTTATTTACCTCAGGTTACAGTTTAGTCACCTATATATGAAATGTTACGTTTTAGTCACTTACGTTGTCGCGTTGCAACATTTTAGTCGCTGAGCTGTTAATTGTCATTAATGGTAAGTGTAGTAGGCCAATTTGCCCGGGCCCAAAATCACAGAGAAATAAAAAAGACCAAAAAATTAATTAATTAAATGTCCATTTTACATATATGCGGCCCAGTTACAAAATAAACTAATTACCCAAAATAAAAAACGAGCCTAGCTAAACCCAAATACATCAGACCCAACTAACTAAGCCCAAATCTGCATATCTGCGGCCCAACACCAAGGAAGGGGAAACCCTAGCATCAGCCCTAACCAGCGCCGCAGCAGACGTCCCCCCGCACGCACGTAGCACCACTCGCACGAGCCTCGTACACGCGCCTTCTCCTCCGTACATGCCACATCTGCAACCTCTGCACACAGTACCTGCCAAAAACGAGCAAACGCAGCAGAAAACAGACCACAAAACGAAAAGAGGCAGAAATCGGCAGAGAAAAGGAGAGAAAAAAGAAAATAAGAAAAACAGAAGGAAAAATTTGTATTTATTTTATTTTATTTTCGGGTTATAAAAACCCCAAGATGTACCCTTTTTTGTGGGAGAAAAATACAATCAAAATAGAAAAATCAAAAAATACACCAAAAGGTAGATATTTTTCTTTCCTCTTCTTTCGGTTTCGTTTCGGTTTCTTTTTGGATCTCTTGGTAATAAACAGAATAAGAGTTTAAGTTAAGAGTTTACCTGCCTCGGTGACCCAGCCGTCGTTCTTGGCGGTTTTGCGGCTATCGGAAGAACCGTGAATGGTTCTAACCCGAGAACGGCGTAAAAGGGGAGAGGGGGGAACAAAGAATTTTCTTTTTTCTATTTTTGTGGATGGCTGAACAACTTTTAGGGTTTATTTTTACTTTTATTTTTGTTTCTCAAGGGATGTCTAAACGGCGCCGTTTGGAGTCTGATCTGTGGCTTCAAAACGACGCTGTACTGACCTAGTTTGGCCTCCAACCCGACGACCCGACCCAGTGGGCGAAGGATCCGCGCGTCTTAAAGCCAAACAGGCTATTTGCGCTTTGGGTCCCTCTACTTTTCTAGCGTGTTTCAATCCAGTTCTTTTATCTATTTTTAAATCTAATCTTTTATTTCGTTTTTGTTTTGATTTGATCCATTACTGCGCAGCGTTTTGGGGAAGCGGAATATTTCCCAATCGGCCCCTCCATATAATTCGCGCACTGCAGTATGGCCCTCTGTTTTAGCTAAATCTCATTTATTTCCTGATAGTTTGATTTTGATTGCGATTTACCCCTTTTTATTTATTTATTTATTATTATTATCAGTATTATCCTATGTACATTTATCATCATTATATTTGTTGTTACATTTCATGCTTATTTGCTTTCGTATACACGCATTAATTTATTTTTATTTTATACATATCCTTTAGTTTTTTTTAAAAAAAGATCTATATGCATTAGCCCTTTCTTATGACATATTACTACTATTATTAATATTTCTTAAGTTTATTTCATTTTAGGTTTGTAAGCACTAAATTTTGTCCGGGTTTTGTCGTATTTATATATATATATTTTTAAAAAATTAAAATTTTCTTTCAAAAGAATAAAAAAATTAAAAAATATATTTCGACCCCTGAATTTTTTGAAATTACATTTTGACCCATTAACTTTTTGAAATTACATTTTGACCCCTAAATTTTCTCAAAATTTGTTTTGGCCCTAAAACTTTTACTGCAATTGCAGTTTAGTCCTTCTGGCAGCAACTTGCACACCTACCCCGTGATTTCCGGCCACCGGCCTAAGGCATGGCCTCCCTCTCCCCTAGCCACCTAATCCCTGCAAAAAGGACAAGAAAAACATCTATAAATGGGTTTAAAAAAACCCCAAAAGAGGGGATCCTCACGAATCAAAAAAAAAAAAAAGAGAAGAAAGTTTCGAAAAAAAGAAATAGGAGAGAAAAGAGAAAGGAGAGGAAGAAAGGAAGAAGAGAAAAGAGGGGAAGGCAGCAACGACGGCGTGAAGCAGCAGCGGCGGCAACGACGGCGGCGGGCTAGGGTTTCCAAGAGAAGAAGAAGAAGAAGAAAAAAGAGGAAGAAAAAAAGAAAATAAAAAAAAAAGAAAAAGAAAGTTTCAAAAAAATTTTAGCAGCAAAAAGAAAGAGGAGAAAGAGGAAGAGGAAAGAAAGAAAGAGAGGGGAGGAGCGACGTCGGTGCAGCAGCGGCGTAAAGGCGGCCGAACGGAGAAGAAGAAAGAAAAAAGAGAAAGAAAGAAGGAAGAAGAAGAAGAAAGAAAAAGAAAGAAAAAAGAGAAGAAAAAATAAAAATAATAATTAACAGTCGGGTCAAACCTACCCGACCAGATCCGGCGACCCGACCGCCCGACCGGCGACCCAAGAAACCCAGCAGCAGCCCAGGCCCCCCCAAAAAAAAAACAAAACAGCAAAACAAAAAAAGGAAAAATCAGAGCAGAAAAATAATAGCAGGCCACAGCAGGCCCAATCCAGCGCAGGCCCAACAGCAAGTGCAGGCCCAGTGTAGCAGCAGGCTCCAGGCCCAGCGCAGCAGCAGACCAACCCAGCAGGCCCACAGCGCCAGGCCCAGTTCGCCAGCAGCAGGCCTAACAGCGCCCAGGCCCAAAGGCAGCAAAAAAAAAAGAAGAGAAAAAAGAAAAAAAAGAAAAAAAAGGAAAAAGCCCAAGTCGTGTAAACCATTCAATCAAGCTTGTATTTTTGGGCTCTTCGGTAATTTCTTTTTTACGCACTTTTAATTTAATTTACATATTTTTATGCCATTTCATATTTAATATTCTTGTTTCTTAAAGCATTTTTTTTATTTCGTATTACGTTTTTTAAAGCATTTTTTGTATTCGTATTTAATTTTATTTAATTTCATTAATTTTAATTTTCATAAATAAGGCGACGAACCAATTTAACATTAAGCCGTATATTTTCATCGCTATGTTGGGTGAATATATTTGGCTCGTGTTAAATTCGGGACGCCCTTTTAAAAAATTGAAAAACTTAAAAATTCTCGTGTTTTAAATTTTTTTTTCGTGTTTTCAAAAAAAATAATTGTTTCAAAAATCTTCGTGTTTTTTTTTTAAAATTCTCGTGTTTTGATCGGATCACGATTAAATATTAAATTGAACTTGTAGTTTTAAAAATTCAGACAACACGCGTTTAACGATATACCAATTTTGGGCGTCGCGAGGGTGCTAATACCTTCCTCGCGCGTAACCGACTCCCGAACTCTAATTTTCTCTGGATTTTCACGTAGACCAAAAATTACCTCTTTTTTAGAAAGATTTAAAAAATAATTTTTTTCTTCTAAAAAGAGAATTTATTGGATGTCCGATCACACCTAGAAAAAAAATATCGGTGGCGACTCCTTTTTTTTTCAAATAAAGTCGAGACATTGTTTTCAAATTTTCAATAATTCCTTCGACTAGCGCCCGTACCCAAATTTTTAGGTTGCTACAAGGTTCTTTTTATATAAATTCATTCATTATATTTTAGACTTTCAAATAATGCCTTATTGTAATAATAATATATTTACTTATATGTATGTATAATATTTTCTTTTCTTTTGCCATACGAATGTATATATAGTATTATTTTATTATTTTCAAATGATATAGTTATGTATAGAAGCCTTCTTTCTTCCAAATTTGTTGCTTATTTTAACTGCCATATATACTTGTTGTGTAGATACTTTTATTTATGCAGATCAAGATGTAGGTATTAATTTTAAGATTATTCACTTTTATTTCATTTCATTTTTAAACTTTTCATTCAAACATTTTATTTGTTTTCTTAGTTCTATTACATTTTATTATTTACATGATTTTGTGGGATGCTTAAATTTTTATGACTGTTTGTATAATATAACCAAAGTTGATATTGGTATTTGCTTATTATTAGTTTAATTGTCACTAGCTTAAGTTTAAATTTTTATTATCTTTTACATTACATATGTCATTGATTAATCATATCCTTTTTCTGAAAGTTTATTTTTAAAGGCTTCTTAGTCGTTTTATTTTACGATCCTAAAAAAAAGGGCTTGGCGTTCATTTTCCCGAGAGAAACGTGCCCTAACTTACTGGGCTTCGATTCTTATCGATAATATTAGACAACCAAGTGCCCATTTTTATAAAGCCATTCAACTATTTAAATAAAATTCATAAGATTTCAGAATGTTAGATCCTAACTTATTGGATACGACATTTTTGTATCTCGACTTCAAAAATAAAGGCAATATTTGATGTTTAAGAATTTCGAGAAAATTGAACCCTAACTTACTATGTTCGGGTTTCCCAATTGACTTGAATAATCAACTATCCTTCTTAAAACACATGATTTTCTTTAAAGGAGAACAAACTTAATTTCGAAGAGCGACTATCACGCTCTAACTTACTGAGCGTGGTAATCTATCTCTTTGAAATAAGTGAGTCTTATCACTCATTTGAATTTTCTTTTTAAATGACCGTATTTTAAAATATTTACAAAATTTCGAAATTAAGACATTAAACAATCAATTCGGTACCAATTTTGGGCATTACAAGGGTGCTAACCCTTCCTCGTACGTAACCGACTCCCAGACCTATTTTTTCAAATCTCGCAGACCTAAAATTTATTTTTAATGGTGAACCGATCACACCTTAATAAAAGATCAGTGGCGACTCCCGTTTTCATTTTAAAAGTCGATCCACATTTTTTTTAATTTAAAAATAGTTTCGACAGCTTGGCGACTCCGCTGGGGACGTCAAGAGAGTCAGGCAATAAAATTAACTGTTTTTGTCTTATTGTCGAAATTTAAAAATTTGATTTTATGATATTCTCTTTGCATATGTTTGTTTGATTATTGTGTTGTATAATTTGTCATCATATTGCATAAAGACTATTTAGTCTTACCCTTTTTAAGTGGGAGTGAGAAGCTACTCCTTCGTGAGGTTTTCACCTCCGTGCAGGATAGTGGATCACTTTCGGAGTACATCCGTACCTATGTCTTCGTGAGATTTTCATCTCCGTGCAGCCATAGGGAAATGTATTCCCCTGAACCGAACTTGGTCTGTATGAGTCTATAATGGGTGAAGACTGAGGAATCTGCTGGTTCGGGTACCTCGACTTTAGAACCAAACCGCATATAGATATAAAAACTACGTTAAAAGAAATGAAGAAGGGAGGAAAACAGAGGGAGAAGCAGAAGAGAATAGAAAAAAAAGTTAAAAGAACATAAAAGAAAAAATTAAATGCTCAAAATTGAAAAAAATTAAAATTTCATTTAAAATGATGATTTAACGTGCCATTGTTGGAAATTATAGATTGCAAATTTAATTTTTGATGAGCACTTATTCAATTTTGGAAAGTGATAATTTATCAGTCAATAGATACATTTAGAAAGTGATAATTTATCATTCAATGGATACATTTTCATGGGACATATTTCTTTTAAGAAATATGTCCAACATGAAAGGTTGTGATTCTTCAAATTAGTATCCTTTGAGTGCATATAAATAAAGGGTCTATGGTGCTCACAAATAACAATTACAATCAATCCTATTTTCAGAAACTAGAGTAAGAGTTAGGGATTTCCTCAATTTTGCTAATCAAAGGAAATTCAAAACTTCGTTGTAACCCGGGAGGACTTTTGTCTTAACCCTCTAGCAACTTTGTGTGAGGGGCAAATAGTTCTCTTTGGAAAGCGTGATCCGCGCCTCGAAGTCTACTGTTTGTTTCCATATAAGTCTCTGATTCTATCGTCTCCACTCAAATATCCAACAATAAAAGATAACTATTTTGGAGATGTCGGCGGAGGCTATTACTGTATTCAAAGTGATGAACCAAGAGTTTATGAAACTTGATTTGATTGTTCAAACTTTAATCATTGAAATGACAAGATGTTGTTCCTTCTTACTATATTAAATGTGGCGTATGTTTTGGATTCAAACCTACAACCCGTGGAGGACCCAACTTCTAATGCAAACTCCGAGGAAATTGCAAAAGTGGCTGAACTCAAGAAGAAGCGCGAAGAAGACAATTTCACATGTCGATGACACATCCTCAACACATTGTCTGATCGATTGTATGATCTTTACATGTCGATGCAATCCCCGATGGAAATATGGAAAGCTCTTGAAGAGAAATACAACATCGAGCGACAAGGTACTGATAAATTTTTAATGATGAAGTATTTCGAATTTAAAATGTTCGATAGTATCCCGATCATGGATCAAGTCCATGAATTACAAGTCCTTATAAGCAGGCTTCATAACTTGAAAGTTGTTATTTCGGAATTGTTACAAGTCGAGGCTATCATCTCGAAGTTGCTTTCCTCTTGAAATAATTATAGGAAGAAACTTATGCATATGGCAAAAGACTTCACCATGGAGAAAATACTTAGGCATTTGCGTATTGAAAAGGAAACTCAGAAGCGTGATGTGGTGTATCTTCCCCAAAGTTCTAAAATGAACCATGTGAGCGAATCCAAGAACTCTTGAAATGGTAAGCGAAAGACCACATCTGAGACCAATGACGTGCAAGACAAGAAGAAAAAATCTCGTAATTGTTATAATTGCAATAAGAAATGACACTATATTAAGGATTGCAGACTTCTAAAAAAGAAACAAGATACACAACTTCCAAAGCCAATATGGTGGAGGAAATGGGCTTAGTGGCCATGGTTACGGAAGGAATCAAGAGTTTGGATATTGGTATGATTACTGAACTTAACTTAGCCATGAATGATAAGTCATGTAATTGGTGGCTCAACTCTGAAGCTACTGTCCATGTGTGTAATGATCGACAATAATTCAAGAGTTATGAACTATTGGCAAACTGTGAAGCGCTTATGGGCAACTATCAATCAGTTAAGGTGCTTAGTCAAGGGATAGTGGAACTTAACTTCAAATCTAGAAAGAAATTGACTTTGACCAATGTGTTGCATGTTCCCGATGTGAGAAAGAATTTAGTGTCCGCAAGTATTCTGTGTAACAAGGGGTTCAAGATTATCTTGGAATCCGATAAGTTTGTCTTGCTTAAGGGTGATATATGTTGGAAAAGGATATTGTAACAAGGGATTGTTCAATTTGAACATTGATACGAATAAAGTTAATTATTCTTCTTATATTGTTGAATCTTATCCTTTGTGCCATGCGCGTTTAGCACATTTTAATTTTAAAACTTTACAATATATGCAAAAGAATGGTTATATAAGTCTAAGTAATGATGAGTTTGTGGATAAATGTGAAATTTGTATTCAATCAAAAATTACCAAGAAGTCGTTTCCTAATAAGTGTGAAAGGAATTCGCAAGTGTTAGATTTAATTCATTTAGATGTTTGTGAATTAAATGGAACACTACAAGAGATGGAAAACGATATTTTATCACTTTTATAGACGCCTTCTCTAGATTTACTTATGTGTATCTCATGAGAAGTAAAGACGAGGCTTTTGATATGTTTAAACGTTTTAAAAATAAGGTTGAGAATTTATTTAGTAAGAAAATCAAAGTGCTTCGTAGTGATAGAGGTGGTGAATATTTTTTAAATGAATTTAATGTATTTTTTGAGGAACAATGTGTGGTATATGAGTGTTCTGTGTCTTATACTCCGTAACAAAATGGTTTGGCGGAAAAAAAGAACTGTAGTTTAGTAGATATGGTTAACTCGATGTTGTAAAATGCTAACTTCCGTATAATCCATAGGGTGAAACATTATTGACTGCATGTTACATTCTTAACAGAATACCATTGAGAAAATTTAAAGTATCTCTTTATGAGTTATGGAAGGGTAGGATGCCAAACTTAGATTATTTCAAACTGTGGGGGTGTTTGGCTTACTATAGAGTTCTCGACCAACAGAAAACAAAGTTAGGTGTAAGAGCCGTCAAGGGTGCATTCATTGGATATACCCAACACTCTAAAGCTTATCGTGTTCTTGACTTAGTGTCAAATACGATAATTGAAACAAGAGATGTTGTATTCATTGAAAATAAGGTTTTCAATGATTCAACAGATTCAAAAAAAGAATACCAATCAATGATCTCAAGTGATCAAACCAAAAGAAGTCTTTGTGATAATAAGGATACAAAGCTGAGGAAAAGTCACAGAATGAGAAAAGTAAAGGACTTTGGTCCTGATTTCATTTCCTCACAATTTCTAGCATTCCTTGTTGAGGGAAATAGAAAATCCGTAATTAGGAAGATCCCCTAATGTTTAATGTGGGTGGTGATCTAGAATCCTATGGTGAAGCCATGACTTCTAGGGATGCAACATTTTGGAAAGAGACGATCAATGATGAAATGAATTCAATATTATCCAACAATACTTGGATTCTAGTTGATTTTCCTCAAGGATTGAAGCCTATCGGGTGTAAATGGGTGTTTAAAAGGAAAAATACTCCAACAGAGGGTTCTCCAACCTTTAAGGCTAGGTTAGTGGTTAAAGGATTTAGGCAAAACCAAAACCTAGATTATTTGACACTTATGCACCAGTGGCTAGGATGACCTCCATTCGAATTCTTATAGCATTTGCATCTATCCATAAGTTACATATACATCAAATGGATGTTAAGAAGATTTTTTTGAATGGTGATCTCGAAGAGGAAGTTTACATCAAGAAACCAGAAGGTTTTGTGCTTCTTGGGAATGAACATAAGGTGTGTAAGTTGATCAAGTCATTATATGGTTTAAAACAAGCGCCTAAACAGTGGCATGATAAATTTGACTCGGTTATCTTGTCATATGGTTTTTTTACATAATGGTGCGGGTAAATGTATTTACACTAAATTCACTGATAGGTATGGCGTAATTATTTGTCTCTATGTAGACGATTTATTGATTTTTGGTACGAACATGGAAGGTGTTCGTGAGACCAAAGAGTATCTAGCCTCGAAATTTAAGATGAAGGATCCCAACGAGGTAGATACAATTCTAGGTATAAAGGTGAAAAAGTATGAAAAGGGCTTTGCACTAAGTCAATATCACTACATCGAGAAAGTATTGGAAAAGTTTAAACACTTGAATATTAAGGATTCAAACACTTCATACGATTTAAACTTCAAGCTAACTGAGAACAATGGCAGGGCTATAGCACAACTTGAGCACGCCAACGCAATTGGAAGTCTAATGTATGTAATGCATTGCACTAGACTCGATATCGCATTTGTTGTGTGCAAATTGGCGAGATTTAAAAATTTTCCTAGTACCAATCATTTTAAAGGAATTTGTAGGATTTTTGGCTATCTTAAGAGAACAACAAAATTTGGGATTATTCTATAGTGATTATCTCGCAATACTAGAATGTTACTTGGATGCAAGTTGGATTGCAAGTCTAAGTGACAATAAGTCCATATCGGGATGGATTTTTACAACCAGAGGTGGAGCCTTTAGTTGGGCCTCCAAGAAAGAAACTTGCATCTCACATTCAACTATGGAGGCTGAATTTATAGCCTTAGCGGCTACTGGCAATGAAGCAGAATGACTAAGAGATCTCTTGCTAGATATAAAGTTGTGGCCACAACGTAGGTTCGCCATTTTCGTATATTGTGATAGTGAATCTACCATGTCTCGAGCGTACAATAAGGTGTACAATGGAAAGTCTAGACATATAAGTTTGAGACATGAGTATGTGAGACAATTGATTAAGGATGGTGTGATAACTGTTACCTATGTTAAGTTAATTGACACTTTAGCGGATCCATTGACAAAAGGTTTGTCAAGGGATATGGTTAAGAGTGCCACCACTAAGATGGGATTAAAACCATTCTAATCACATCATTGACAATGGAAACCCTACCTTGTTCTAGCCAAAAGTTAGTTTCAAGGTTCAAAGGGTAATAACAAGTTATCGAATGACAACGTACACTAAGGATCAGGATTTAATGTTTATATTTTAGGAGGATGAGTTTTACTCTTAATGGATGGACATTAATTGTCATGAAATCCACCTATATGGACATGAAGTGGTGCTACTTCAACGAGATTTTCTTTATGGTTTTCTCTCGTACATGTTTATGAAACATGATGAGCACATAGCCATAACGATGCTAAAGCAAATTAAACTCTTACTCTAATACTTTACGATTATTTGTAAAAAATTTTTGATATTAATTTTGAGAGTGATGGTTTAAGCGACTAGCCACCATTCACTTTGTTGATACTTTGAGAGTTTGCACTAAAGGAAGGTTCAATCTGCGGATACCTTTCTTTATGCATAATCGTTGTGTACTTATTTTTTGGAATTAGTAATCTAGTGGGGGATTGTTGGAAATTATAGATTGCAAATTTAATTTTTGATGAGCACTTATTCAATTTTGGAAAGTGATAATTTATCATTCAATGGATACATTTTCATGGGACATTTCTTCTAAGAAATATGTCTAACATGAAAGGTTGTGATTCTTCAAATTAGTATCATTTGAGTGCATATAAATAGAGAGTCTATGGTGCTCACAAATAACAATTACAATCAATCCTATTTTCAAAAACTAGAGTAAGAGTTAGGGAATTCCTCGATTTTGCTAATCAAAGGAAATTCAAAACTTCGTTGTATCCCGAGAGGACCTTTGTCTTAACCCTCTAGCAACTTTGTGTGGGGGCAAATAGTTCTCTTTGGAAAGCGTGATCCGCGCCTCGAAGTCTATGATTTTTTTTCCATATAAGTCTCCGAATCTATCGTCTCCACTCAAATATCCAACAATGATGTCAGCCTACCATTACACCGTTAATGACAATTAACGGCTCAATGACTAAAATGTTACAACACGATAATGTAAGTGACTAAAATGTAACATTTCAAACATAAGTGACTAAACAAAAGTGACTATTTTAGTAGTTTACCTTATTTATAATTAATTCATATAATTTTTACAATAATAAAATTTAAATTTTATTAAATTATTATAAAACAAAAATTATTTATTTTATATAATAAACATAATAAATTATTATAACATTTGTTTATTGTTTATATTTATTTCAAAAAATAAACATATTAAAATTATTTTATATTAAAGTATTGGTAGGAAAGTGCTTGGTATAGAGGGTTACTTGCCTCTCTCATTGGAGACCTTAGCTAATATATGTGGGCTCCTCTAATCTCTATATGCCACACATTCAACTATGATTGAGGTTTAGGTATGTCAGTAAATTGTATCAATAGGTATAGGTAGGGTGGCACTACAGTATGTACAACCTTCTTTGGATTCGGTCAAGCTATTTGTATTTGGGGTTCACATGAGGTGGATATGATTCTATTAGACCAAATGTTTCATATCACCATGAAATGACTTAAAACAAGGACAAATATGCACTGAGATGAAAAAAGTATTCAATAAAATGTTTGGGTGACGAAATCTTGCAATCATTTGCTCCCATACATGTGATTTTACTGTATTTATAAACTATAAAAAAATTATTTATAAAACTAAATCTTAATCGAAGAGTTTATTTATTTATTGTGTTGTTATTTTTCATGATTTTGCAATGAAAGTAACTTAAAATTTGTGTTAGTTTCACAAAATGGGGCTAATTTTGGGCTGGGCCTTTTAGTTAGTATTTAAAATACGCTGCGTTTTGTTTCCCTATTCTTTTCCTTTGGCTGCTGAAAGTTGAAACCATTCAGCTTTCTTCCCGCGCTAAAATCCATCGCTATCTCCTTACCCAAAAGTTCGTCACCGAACAAATTCATACAATTTGATTGATGAATTTCAAACCTCCTAAAGCCGCCGCACCGCCACAGAAATTTTTTCTTAGCAAATAATGCTCGCCGCCGGAGAGACGACGGTGGATGTTCGGAATTTGGAGTTACGGCAACGCTCAAACTTGATCGCCACCAAGTCGCGATGAAGTTTCTTGGCTCACTCGAAGGTACTATGAACATTGTTCTTTATAAATCCTTTCTCTTTTAGTATTTAATTTCCTTGAAAACTTTATATTCTCTCTCTCTTTCTCTATCTATATATAGATTGTTGAATAGAAATTGCAAGATCTATAAGGTAGGTATGTCTTGCTTTAACATTTGAATCCAAATTTAAAGATTTAACAGTCCTTTTGGCGCTAAACGGTTTGACTCAGTAATTTCCATAGTTTATTTGGTGTTTTTGATCCAGATTTACAGTAAAGTGATGGCTACTAAAAATTAAAATAATGATGCGATGAATATGCTTTTTGTTTTTAAATAAAAATAAAAATTGATGGTAGAGTTTGATTTTATTGTGCTAGAAAACATTTGAAATTTTTACATAATTTTAATAACGCTAGGTGGCCATGGTCACATGGAGCAGACGTGTATGACTAATTGACTATATGTTCCTTGTGGCGTGCAACAATTGGGATAGACATTTATATATAGTCTTGATTATGGAATTTTAAAAAATTATGATATAATCATTTATATATAGTGTAGCAGGCCAATTCTGCCTGGCCCGATGGAAATAAATAAGGCCCCATTACAATACACGGCCCAAGTGGCCCAAAACAAATCAGAAAAAAAAGAAAACCCTAACCCTAGGTGCGCCGCACCTAGGGCCTTCTGACCCTCTGCTGTCGCCGCTTCTGCCACCGCTACCTTTGACGCCGCGCCGCCCGTCAATCACCTACTCCATCAACGTCAACACCTGCAAACAAGAGAAAAAGCAGTTACAAAAATAGCAAAAATATTGTAAAAAAAAAGGCTATAAAGCAATAACAACCATTATAAACGGACGGCGGGCCTTTTCTTTATTTCACGAATACAAGTGAAATAAAAAGCAATATTTAGGAAGTTGATATTTTGTTTTAGATATGAGTTTTTATTTTTATTTTTATATATTTTTTATCTACGGAAATAAAAAGAAAAAGGAAGAAAAACTCACCTGGTGGGTCCCGCGCTCATCGTCGGAGGCCCTTTTCGGTCGCCGAAATCGGACCCAGAGAGTGCGTGGAGGAACTCTTTTCCTTCGGCCTTCCGGCCAAAAAGGGTGGACTTTTGCCCGTGTTTGAAACGAGGTTTAAAAACCCGACTTTTGGGTGGTTCCGTCCGCCGTCCACGGCGGGTACGATGGCGACCGACAGCGACTCTGCGGCGGTCCTCTCGCCGGATTCTGGGCAATGCTCGGAGAAGGCAGAGAGAAAGAGGGAGAGGTTTCTGAAATTTTTGTAAAAAATGAAGGGAAAAGTGATTTTTTTAGGTTTTTTTATTTATATAGGGTACCAAAACGGTACCGTTTTGGGAAGTTCAGAAAATCCCCAAAACGGCGTCGTTTCGGGGCCATCCGACCCGACCCGCTTCGGAAGGAGGATCCGCGTGTTTTAGCCTTGAGGGGTTATTTGCGCAAGGAGTCTCTCCGTTTTTGCAGCGTAGTGCAATCTGATTTTTTTGTTTTTTGTGATTTGGGCCGTGAATTTTGCTGCTGTTTCACTCTGGTTCTTAGACCATGTGCAGTCCCTCGGTTAAAACGCTGCGCATCGGACTTGGGATATTTTCCATATCAGCCCTGTGTTCTTTGAGCGCGTTATATTTTGGTCTTTGGGGACCCCTTTTTGTGTATTTTCAATTTAAAACCCCTAATCTTATTTTAAAATTCAATTTAGTCTTTCATTTTTATATATTATTTTTAATATTAATGTGTTTGATATTATTATTATTGTTATTGTTATGATTTACTTATTTATGTCATTTTGAATTTCAAATTTTGTTATATATATATATATATATATATATATATATACTTGCATACATTTCTACAACATATACATACGTACATTTTAAAGTTATAAATATATTTTTATATTTCCTTTTCGTACATACATACACCTACATCCATATGTATATATACATATTTATACACACTTCTATTTCATAATTTCAAAATATATATACGTATATCCATACATATTTTTATATACATATGTATATATGTATGTACTTATGTATATTTTCTATATTTTATAATTTCAAATATATATACATACATATATATATACATATTCTATATATTTTAAAATCTATATTTTTCTTATATATATTTTCTATATTTATAATTCATATATACATATATTTTAATATATTTTACAATGTATATACGCACCTATATATATATCTATATATGTTTTTTAATTTTATAAATATATATGTACACATACTTTTATATATTTTCTATGTTTCATAATTTTATATACATACTTATATTTTTTACATATTAAAACATGTATATTATACATATATATATATATATATATATTATATTCACATACATATATTTTTCTTATATGTACATATGTATATTTTTATATTTTATAACTTTTACCTTTTTTTTGTTTGTTGTTATAATTGCTTCACTTGGTGTTTAGTTATTTATTTATTTACATGTCCATTATTATTATTATTTTTATTTTAAAATGCTTTAGTTTTTATTTGTTTATTTACTCGTTATTGTATACATGATTGATTTTTTATATATTTGTCTTCTTATTTATTTATCTTTTGTTTTTGCTTGTATTATTTTTACTTATATTATCATAATTGTCATTCCATTACATCAATTTTACCCAAATTCAAAAAAAAGAAAATTTTGAAAATAAAGGTAATGCTCGGTATTTAGGATCTTCGAGAGAATTGGACCCTAACGTATTGAGTTTCAATTTTCTTCGTTGGATCTAAATAATCGAGAATACTCTTTAATCAAAAAACATAAATAAAAGCTTGTTATCGGGAATTTAATATGTTGTGTCCTAACGCATTGAATATGGCACGTTGTTTTCTCGAGATGAGAATTTTTTCTAAAAGATAAATAAAGACAATATTCAATGTTTTGAATTTTGAGAAATTGTGCCATAATGTATTGGGCTGCGATTTTTTTTCATCTGACCTAAACAATTAAATATCCTTTTAAATTTATTGTACGAGTTTTTTTGGACAAGTTTATTTTTGAGGAGGTGAAATATCATACCCTAACTCATTGGGTGTGATATTTTCTCTCTCCGAAATGAGAGGGTCTTAACAGGTGATTTGATTTATACAAGATTTTTTTAATACAAGGATCGAATTTTAAAATCTTTGCACATTTTTTATATTAAGACACTAATTAATCAACAAGGTACCAATTTTGGGCGTATCGAGGGTGTTAACCCTTCCTCGCGCGTAACCGACTCCCGAATTTGTTTTTCTGAACTTCGCAGACTAAAAGCATTGTTTTAATAAATCTAAACCGTTTATTAAAAACAATTGTTTTTCAAGGTGACCCGATCACACCTCATCAAAAAAGATTGGTGGCGACTCCCGTTTTCGTTTTCATTTTCAAAATCCAAGTCGACCCCGTTTTTATCAAAAAAATGGAGTCAACATATAGATTTGTTATATTTTGGTCACTAATTGTTTAATTGTTATTAATAAACTAATGATAAGTTGACGTGATAAATTATAAATTATTTTAGTTGAAAATTTTAAATTAAATTGCATAATTAATTTCTATATTTTTAAGCAATTTAATTTTAATTTTTAAACATGTTTTAGGCTAGAAAAGGTCTCTTCCAAATGAAAAGATGATACCTTCTCTCTCTTCATTGTCTCTAGAGACCTCAATGGAGGTTAGGCTTTTATAAAACATATAGATCCCTTATTTATTTATTTTTGTTAGAATATGTTAATTTTAGAACTTTGTTATTATTAGTTTGTTAGAATGGTTTTGAAAAAATTGCTTAAAAAATTGGAATTACTTGTATAATTTTCATTTGAAATGATGATATATTGTATCATGTTTGTTTATCATTACACCATTAACAGAGTTAATAGCTTAGTGATTGAATGTAACAAATCGGTATCATTAGATACCGTATCATAACTTTTTTAAAATTAGATGACCAAAATTCAAACTATACATAATTGACTACATTTGTAGTTTATAAAAAAAATTATTTATAAGGTAAGTAGTTAAAGATGATGAATGATGACCTAGCTGGAAGAAGTTATTGGAACATTTGACTATTCCATAGCGTGTTAGAGTGGGTGTATGTTCTAGTCAAAGTTCTTTAAGGTTGACATTATTGTCATTAAATGACCATATTTTCAGGGCCAAATTAATAGAGACACGAATGTTGCTTGAAGCCCATGTTTATTTAGCTCGAGGTTTCTTGTGATAAAACACTGTTTATATTGCTTGTCTCATTTCATGTTCAAACAACAATTAGAACATGTTAGTTTGGAACAACCAAAGTCTTTATGTTAACGTGTTTGACTTTTGATTAAATCTCATTAAAGCATTAATTATAGTGATATTTCGTGCCCAATATTCTAGAATAATCATCACTATTTGCTTGTGTAACTTGGAGAAGAAGAGAAATTTGATATGCTTGGAAAGACTATGCTTATCCTTATCCTATTTTTATATTTTGAGAATTTTGAAGCTATAGAAAGCTTCTTTAAAAAGAGCTTTGTTTGAATACTTTTCAAGATAAATTATGAAGATAATTATTAGAATTTAAACATGTGATAAAGACTTATTCTCTAGCTACTGATCACATTGAGGAGAGTCTATAAATAGATTGTTGGTCGACTTCCTCATTAGCCATTTAAGTGTGTGTTTAGACACTCCTTGTTAAGGATTTTTATGGAGATATATTGAATGCAAGTAAGGTATTAGGGGAGAGTGGTCTGTAACAATTTGGCTTAGACTTTGGGGTTGCAATTATCCATTGGGAAATGGTAGATTAGGCTTTAGTAAATAGTTGTACTGGATGAATTGTTGAATAAAATAATTCTCTAAGTGAGGCTCCATAGACATAGGGTTGGTAAATCTGAACTACATTAACAAATATCGTATGTTGATTCTCTTTTATTTATCTCTTTGACTCACTTATGTTTTGGGTTTGTTAGGCAAACTCTCTAATTCTGTCCCAAATTTTGTTCCAACAAAAGATAGAATGAAATTGTTTTTGAACGGCTGCAAACTAAGGCCATCATGTATTCAGTTTGCAGTAATGAAGTTGATTAATGCTTTGAATGATTGGGTGAAAATGTGATGCTACACATAATGGCTTGACAGTAGATTTTGGGGGCACACCATATTGCAATTTATGTGCCACATGATGTGCTAAATTTATGGTCAATAACTTGGTGATGATCCTTAGGCTTTATTTGTAACACCCCACGTTCGATCCGTCTACCGAATCCAAGTATGAAGCGTCATAAATGGACCTATACTTAATAATTTCTAACTTAACTGCTATATAACAATCTAAAAATAAAAACAATCTAATAATGAAGTTAAAGATAATAATTCTTACAACTAAGGCCTTAAGTCATTGAATGCTTAATCTCTTAAATTTCTAACTCTAATATGTCTGTTTATCTACAATGAGTCCCTTACAAGTCTTAGCCGGGCTAACTATTCCATTATCCAGATTCTAAGGGTACTATCTGTCTATAGATCGTAATTCTTGAGGTGAAGCCTCTAATGGTATCCTCTTTCCATGTGCATGACTCTAACTGCATGTGATTCTCGCGCTCAGCAACATCTGACTTGGTCTCACCTCAAAGTCCTCGATTAACCTTGTAAATCTTGCGAATATCATACAAACTCTTGTAAGTTCAAACGAATTTAGTGAGTTCCTTTGTTGTACCATAAATTAAACCCATTACACAAGGGTAACGAATGTAAAATAATATAAAATAAATAAGAATTACTCTCTGCTTGCTTAAGGCAAACATTTAACATCAGGGTGGTGAACTCCACCCGATCCTCTAAGCTACTCGCTCACTGTAAGTCCTTCCTTTAGTCGAACTCTTCACTTGACCATGCCCTGAATACCTTGCCACATCAGCAGGTTCTATTATTTCTTCATGCTTTTCCTTGTTGAAAAAAAAATCTGGTTTGAAAACTGTTTTCTTTTACAGCAGAAAATTAAAATTTTAAAAACCAACCCGATTTGTGATATTTATAGCAATAAATATTAACCGAATTCATACATGTGTTTTTGGATAAATGGATCATTATTATTTTCTGGCTTTCAACCAAACGATATTCTCCGTTATTCTCGTACAACGAACTGCTTCGAATATAAACTCGAACCAATTGAATCAAAACACAAAACTAGAAAAAATTTTACTTTTGGAGTGAAAACAGAAATTCTCTCTTCTTTAATAGAAATCAGAAAATAGTTATTCTAAAAATATGTTTAAAAGTTGAGAATAAATTCTCTCTATTTTTTAGCAGAATAACAATCTTTCAAAAGTTGTGTTAACAACTCTATCGATATCATTTATTTATAGGAAGAGAAAGTAGAAACCCTTATAGAGTTGTAGTTGTTTATTTTAAATAGGAAAACAACGTCCTGCTTAAAGTAGGAGAGGGGTGAACGACTCACCTTTGTATTTCTGTTAGGGTTGCCGCCCCCTTCATGTTATATGAGAGGTTTTGGGCCTCTCTCACATCAGGTCCAATTATGAGTACTTTTTGGGCCTTTTTGACCCAGTACTCTGTAATATGATCTAACCCGTTTCAGTTTTTCTATTTTTTAAAATAAAATTTAATATTTACATATTAAATAATTTTATCATCCCAATTTTACTCCAGTAAAATTTTGATGATTTTACCCCCAATAAAATTTCGAGAAAATTTGTTCAATATGTCATAACTCAACATGTTCACTATGACTGAATGGTTTGTTTTCATTTTCGGACTTCAAAATAGTCTAAAAACATAAACCTATTCTTCCATCATTTTTTAAGTAATTTTATATAGGATTGCAAATTTCTAATTTCATTTCCATTTTTGAAAACCTACATTCATTTTCAAATGATTTCATTTCTCTATTTTGGAGAAAACCATAATCATTCTTGAATGTTTCTCATTTCTTTTTTTTTTCTATTCATTTTGTTCATTTTTATTCAAACACGCAATTCATTTCTGATTTCAATGAGCTAGCGGAGGGACCGATTGGACATATGAAGTTGAGGTTCAAATGATTTATAATTAAGTTCCAACTTTTCTCCTATTAATTATAATCTCATTTAGTCATGATGTCATTTCACTATAGTATCGTGACTGAACACTCCCTAACGACATACCATTATGACAGCAATTAACTAGTGCTCGTCCAATAACATTGTCATAAGTGTGTAACCTCATAGGATATCCTTAATCTCTTTAGGATAATATTTGTTCTCCTAATATGATCTTATTTTATCTCATGGTAACCATTACATCTGTTGAAAAAACGGGTTTGAAAAACACATCGGAAAATAAATTTAGGGAAAAACCAGAGTTTTAAAATTTTTCCAAAACAAGATCTTGGTTTTGATGTCTAAAGTAATAAACACTTAATCAAAATTGTACAATTTTTATTCGTCTAGGATGAGCGCTTTGACCAATTAGTCTTCTCTGCTATCCTCAAGCTCACGTCTGCCAAGTGTGGGCTTGATTCGAATCAAAAAAAATTTCACAAAATTACCTGTGGGGAAATTTTACAATTTCTCTAAACTTTTGGGTCAAGTTATAAATCAAAAAAATATCACCAGAAATTTTCTGGAATAATTTTTTTAGAGAATTTTCTCCTATTACTTTATCTTGAATTCAAGTGTGTATAAATAATAGCGCAAGGCTTTCTTTATATAGGGAGAATTTAGAAAGTTCAACTATAATTAAAGTTAATCACTTTAATATTAATTAATATTAATATTTATCAAGATAAATATTAGATTAAATTTAATATTAAATTTTATTAAAATAATAAAATGTTTATATATACGATAAACAATAAATATTAAGATAATCACTTTAATATTAAATTAATAAAATACTATAAAGATAAGTATTAAGTTAAATTTAATATAAAACTATTAAAATAATATTATTTTTGGAATAGTTAATCTGAAATCAAATTCTTTGGTAGAGTCCAATAGGAGTGTAACTCTTCCACTGATCAACCATTGATTATCAACTGTCGCCGTCGCAGCCATCGGCATTACTGTGTCCAGTGATGCAAGTGTGACACCCTTATGGCACCCCGAGCTGATTCATCTGTTGCCGGATCGGTCTGGGTCAACGACGACCTGACCGGTTTGGTCTAGCCGCCGGTTGGACCGTCGACCTAGTTTCACATATCGAGTTTGGTTCGACCAATTTTTGAGTCTTGGTCTCAGTTTTGAGCTCTCGAGCCCAATTTACGATCTTAGATCCAATTTTCAAGTTCAATTATCCATTAGGCAAATTGTCTGAATTGAAAATTATTTTCCAAAAATATCATATTAATTTTAATTAATTTGATTAATTTAATTTTACTTAATCAAAATTAATTTTCCCAAAAATCACTTAGATTTTCCAAATTAATTTTTTAAGAAAATTCTTTAATCAAATTATCTAGTTGAACAATTCTCATGACCACCTAATTTAATTCCACATTGAATAAATTGACTCAATTACATTATTCCCGAAGTTGTAGAATTTTCTTCTAATTTAAATGCAGTCCAATCGAGCTTTTGTTGAGCTAGCGGAGGGACCAATCATATATATACAATTAGGCTCTAGTGATTGCAATTATGTCTAGAAGCGTCGTTCCGATAATTCCCAATTACTTAATCATGGAGTCAGTCGACAATAAGTACCATGATTGAAAACTCATTATTGTATACTCTTTACGAAAGCAATTCATCCAACTGTTTTGTCCAATGACCTCATCATGTGTGTGTTACCTTCATATGATATCCTTGATTCATTTGAGTTAAATCCGTTAATTCAATACAATCCTATTTTATCTCATTGTCACCATTATGTCTTATTAATGATTAATATGATCACTATCAACAAATGACTGCGATAAATTTCTCGTTCGATAACAAGCAACTCGTGGCCACATTTCATATTTATCAATCCACACAATATCAATGAGAAGATATCATTAACTCTTTAATTGAGTTATGAATTCCACTGTTGCTAGTAAAATCATGCCATACACAAGTCATCTACCCAACATACCGGCTATGGGCTCAATCATCTTTAGAGCATAAACCTCCACTTATATCAAAGCTTATGAGTTGCATACGTATCGTCAGTGACTAACTTAAGATTTAGGTCAATTACACCATAAATGTCACAAGTGAATTAATTCACAAACGGATTCATTATTAATTCATTTTAAGATTTAGATCATTCTACCAATGAATACATCTATGTCTTTATTTATGGAGTCATCTGTTTCGAAAGCCAAGACTAGCCATCTCCCAAATTGGAATTGTAAACGGCATGATCATCCTTTTTAGTATTTGAATCAAATGCTCACTTTGATTCTTTTATGGGATTACAGACTCATTTAGATTATCTACTGAAGTAAGTCGTCTTTCTCACAATGTAAACGTTTTTTACAATGCCACTTATCTTTAGTTTGAACTTTAAACAATCAATAAGCTAATATTTGCTTGTCACAATTTCTCTATGCATGCAAAATATAAAAGACAAAAAATACAAAAAACATAATAGTGAAATGTGAAATTAACTTTATTTATTTATTAATCGTTCAAATAAATAGAAAACAATTACATGTTTACTACAATATGGGCACATTTCCCAACATCTTCCTTTATAAAAAGTCAATCACTATCAAATAGTGATCAAGTCATCCATCACAAAGAAAGACGACTCGTGGCCACGTTTACTTTTCATCAACCATGTAATACCAATGAGAGGATACCATTTACCCATGTTTTAGGCTATGAATTCCACTGTTGTGAATGACATTACATACTATAGAAGTTGTACACTCAATGCACCAGCTTTCGGTTCCTTATCTATTTGAACTTAGGCTTTTACTTACATCAATGTGTACGAGTCACACATACATAGTCTACCATCCACTCAAGATTTAGGTATGTCACACTATGAACATCACAAGTGAATAAATCCATAAACGGATTCAAGATGTATTTTGCTTGGGTCTTGTCCGTTGTATTGCCAGTCCAGTCAGTCACATCTATGCCTTTATTTTGTGGGAGTCATCCGCTCCGATGCCCAAGACAAAATATCTCCCCAATTGGACTTGATGGATGGCATATTAGTTTTTCAATCGGTTTGATTATTTCCAATTAGACAAAGGACATGTTTAGGTTCGTCTACTAATACAAGCTTTCTTTGTGTACTACGATCTGACCACGTAATACCGTTTATATTAGTTAAACATTAGACAACCAATGAGCAATATTTGCTTCCATTTTTCTTTGCGTGTAAAAATCATGTGAAGACAATTATACAAAATATATTAATGTAATCAATGAATTTTTTTATTAACCAATTTTTTCAGAAAAATAAAAATAGATATTAACGAAAATACTATACTTAGGGCACCAAATCCAACATTCTTTCCTTTCATACGTCCACCTTTAAGGCGTTCGTTGTCTTCTATCTTATTTAGTTGTATATTCGTTTACCATCTCATACCTTAGTGGTAACGTATCTCTTGCCTCCCCGCCCAATGGTCCTTAACCCGTACCCTCCTTGACGGACTTTTTTTTTCTATACCTTAGTCTCGAAGGACTCGTTGACATCCTCATGATGAGTGTACTTATGTTGGACCTAGCCTTCTTAACGTATCTACCTTGACTTTTATCTTATTGTTCATAGTGGACCCCTCACTTCTTCCTTTACTTGTGACTTCACTCGTCTCATACATGAAGATCTCTTGGTCTAGCTAGACTAGCAGGTTATCGTTCCTGCGACTATACAAATTTGCTATCCCAAATCCTCGTTCCTTCTTACGGACTATTATTGTGACGTTCTTCTTGCTAGGGGTGAGCAAAACTCGATTCGATTCGAAAAAATCGAAAAAAATTCGAATTTCGAGTTAAACGAATTGAGTTATTCGAGTTAATCAAGTTATTCGAATCAACTCGAATTTTTTTTTATTTCGAGTTCGAATCGAGTTGAGTTTTCGAATTCGAATAACTCGAATAATTCGAATAATTCGAATATTAAACTATAATATTTTACATTTTTACCCTAAACTCCAAACCTTTTTATTTTTCCCTCAAAACTTTTACTCCTTCCCACTTTTCCCCCAAAACTTTTACTCCCCTCCCCTCCTAACCCCCAATCTACCCAAAATCCATTTCCCACCAAAATTTTACTCTCCCATTTATTTTTTCTCAAATTTTTACTCCAAAAAACCCTCAAAACATTTTATTTTCCCCCACAATTTTTACTTCCTCCCACTTTTCCCCTAAAACTTTTATTCCCTTCCCATCCCACCTCCCATCTACCCCCTCCCCCCTCCAATTTTTTTTTTAAATATTTTCCCTCCAAAATTTTACTCCCCCTATTTACTTTCCCTCAAACTTTTATTCCCCAAAATTTTTTATTTTCCCCCTAAACTTTTACTTCTCACCCTTTACTCTCAAATAAAAATCAAAATTATCCAAAAAATCACTAAACATAAATAGTAATAATTTTATTTATATCTACTATTTATATTATTAAATTAAATTTCACATTTTATATTATTTATATTATTGAATTGTCTAGTCATATTGAATATTTATATTAAAATTGAATTATTAATTATGCCGTAAAATATTCGTGTTAAAATTTTATATTGGTATCAATTTCACATTTTATTTTTAAAATAACTTTTATTAAAAATCATATTTTTACATTTAATATATTATTTAATTCCAAAATACATAGTGACAAGAATCCAAAGATAATTGAAACAACTGAGCAAGCAAAGAAGCTAATCAATATATAAAAAATTAATAAATAAATTATGAGGTGATGAAAGTTAATAAAAAAATTGATTAAGGTAGACAAATTTTATTACGATGGGTGACAATAGTTACAAGGACTCAATTATTTTTTAAAATTTAACTCGAACAAATATATTCGATTCGATTCGATTCGAATTCCATCTCACTCGACTCGATTCGAGAAAACTTCAAATAAAGTTAGGATGATAAAATGAGATTCGAAAACTCGATTAACTCGAAAATTTTTTATTCGATTCGATTCGATTCGATCGAATGCTCACCCCTACTTCTTGCATTAGACCTTTCTCAAAGAGGAATAGCCTTTATAGACATTCTGTCTCATCATAATTTCCTATACTTAGGCCAGTTCGTGCACGACCTATTTCTCTCTAATCTTATTAGGTCATTGCCCATGCCTTATTAGCCTTCATTTCTACCCTTATTGCATTCTACATTTTGGCAAATACCTTATAGTCCGTTTGCCATGTTTGTGTTTTCTTTTAACTCATTTTCTGCCTATGTGGTCTCTCATGCTTAGTGTACTGGTAACATGCCTTACTCTTAATTATCCTTATAGACCATTGATATTCATATCCCAGCGAACTTTGTTGGCTATCATAGCCGAGCTATGGTCTTAAGCCCTTCCCATCCCATTTCTCTTATCCTAACAAGCTTACCCCGTGTTTACTATCTCGGCGGACTTACTATTTTTCGTGTTTACCGTCCCGATAGACTTACTCTGTTCTGTGTTTATTATCTTGATAGATTATCTCTATTCTGTATTTATTATCCCGACAGACTATCTCTGTGGATGTCATAGAGTCTTTCTTCCATGGTCTTACACCTATCTACCATCCTAGTGTACTATAAGTTGATGTTATGGAGTTTTTCATCCATGGTCTTACTTATTATACTTGGCCGCCATAGCGTCTTTCATCTATGGTCTTATACTATTTACCTTATACATAGTTACCATGACGTCTTTTATCCATGGTCTTATGCCATATACCTTTTTACTGTGTACCATGCTGTCATGTCATCTTTCATTCATGGTTTTACGTTTCGTATCTCATACCAGACTACCATAGGATCTTTTATCTATGGTCTTATACCATATACCTTATACTAGATTGAAACAGTCTCTTTCATCTATGGAATTATGCCCTATACTGTCGTCATGATGTTGCCTCGAAGAACCAGTCGATATTGTCGTCGTAGTAAATATTTTTCCATTTTTTTCATTTCCCAAATCTTCCTCCCATTACCTCCTTTAATCCACCTAACATTGATACTTGAACATCGTAATGTTCCCTCTGCAAGCTTTAGAGATTCACCTGATGCGGTATTTAATGGGTTCTCTCCTTATTCCCATCCTAACTTCATTTAACCCCTTGAGGTTTATCTCATAGTCATGCAATGCATGCTTAAACAACATAAACCATAACAGTAGGTTTGGAGTGTGAAATTCACATGAGTCTTTGTTGTTTCCATATATTATTCCTTCTCTTGAGCACCATAGCTTCTATTATCCAGGTAGTAGCTTACAACCAAAAACCCCACTAGTTAAGCTTATGCTACGTCTTAAAAGCTTAAACTTTCATGACATGCAGAACCTTTAAAATAGTTTTGAAGTTCCATAACTTCATCCTACGCACACAGAAGTTAAGAACTTTACCCGCTTACTCATTTCCATACTTTTCCATCTCCATCCTCATGAAGTCTGCTTCATGCAAAACCTTTCATGGCTACTCTTTTGAGCTACCGAATAGGATGAAGAACGGAAGAAATTGGAACAAGGTCGGGAAGAAAAATCATCCCTGAAAGCCACCTCCCATTTATTTATAGCCATTTCCGTGCTATTTCTAATCCTATGAAAGTTTTCCATGGTTAATTATTATGTCTTCTACTAAGAAACTAGCTGGTTCCTTTTTACCGAACCAAATTTGTTTCTTAACCATGTCTAATCCAATTTTCAACTTTCCCATTTCTTCTAATTGAGGCTGCCAACTTGCTGTCTTTTTCAATTTAGTCCCTTAATTATTCTAAATTTTCGGATCTTTAGAAATCCGGGTGTTACATTATTTGTTGATTAAGTTAAAATTGTTTATGATTTGTGGCATTAAGGATATATTTTTTTAGATAAATTTAGAGCATTTAAATGAGCTTTTATCATCCTAAGGAGAGATGTGTTTAACCAAAATACTGTTTCATATTGGTTAAAACTATTTTTTTCTTTTACTTTCGCTTTTTTTAGTCTTCTTTAAAGGATTTTTTTTTCTTTTAAGAAAACAATTTAACGAATATAGTGAGGGTGAAGAAAGCTTAGTGTCGAATTATGTCCAATGAAATTTTTTTATAAAGAGTTTCTTATAGTCAATGTTGGTAGGGCTAAGAAAAAGTGCCAATTTAGGCAAACTCAAGGTTTTAGCTACAATTACTTGAGAAAAATGTTTATGATATGATCTAAGGGATGATTTAGGATATGTTTGGAGAAAAAAAAGACTTTTGACGAAGATGATGAAAAAGTTGGAGGACAATTTGAAGAAAATGAGATTGTCCTAGATCTTGTTATAATAGGAAATGAAATAGAGCATGATAAAATAGAGAAGTTGTCTTTGATGGAAAAATCTTACTCGAGCTATAACAGTATTTGTAAAACTCCTGAATCAAATACTAATGGTACAAGCTTTCATATTGATAAAACAAGTGAGACTCTTCTTGAGATTATAAATGATAAAATGAGACTTGTTCGAAAATGGAACAAGACTATGATAAAATGAGACTTGTTCGAAAATGGAACAAGACTATGTTAAAAATTAGTGAGGAGGGGGAAGATGATATCAATAAATATGTTATTGATCTACTAGTTGGTTGAGCTCTTGTTGGTGTTGTGAAATATGTCCATATTGTAGTAAACATATAATTGTTTTCTATATATTTAAACGATGAATAAATAAATAAAGTTAATTTCATATTTCACTATTATATCTTTTATGTTTCTACCTTTCATGTTTTGCAAGTATAGCGAAATTGTGACAAGCAAATATTAGCTTATTGATTGTTTAAGTTCAAACTGATGGTAAGTGGTACTGTAAGAACGTTTACATTGAGAGAAAGACAATTTACTTCTGTAGATAATCTAAATGAGTCCGTAATCTCGTAAAAGAATTAAAGTGAGCATTTCATTCAAATAATTAGAAGGATTATTATATCGTCTACAATTCCAATTGGGGAGATGGTTTGTCTTAGTTGTCGGAGTAGTTGATTCCACGGGTCGAGACATAGATGTATTCATTAGACGAATGATACATTAGATTGGACCTAAGATAAATTAATTTTGGATCCGTTTGTGAATTAATTCACTTGTGACGTTCATGGTGTGATTTACCTAAATCCTGAGTTAGTCATTGACCATGCGTATGTAACTCATGTGATTTGATTGGAGGCTTATGCTCTAAAGATGATCGAGCTCATAGTCGGTATGTTGGGTACATGACTTGTGTATGGCATGACTTTACTAGCAGTAATAGAATTCATAGCTCGATTAAAGAGTTAATGATATCCTCTCATTGGCATTGTGTGGATTGATAAATATGAAATATGGTCATAGGTTGCTTATTCTTGAATGAGCAATTTATCATAGTCATTTGTTGATATTGATCATGTTAATTATTAAGAAGACACAATGGTGACAATGAGATAAAATATGATTGTATTGAGTGATCGGATTTAACTCAAGTAAATCAAGGATATCATATGAGGGTAACACACACATGATGAAGTCATTAGACAAAATAATTGGATGAATTGCTTTCGTAAAAAAATATACAATAAGGAGTTTTCAATCATGATATTCTTTATGGATTGACTCCATGGTTAAGTAAATTACAAATTATCGGAACGATGCTTTTGGACATAATTGCAATTACTAGAGCCTAATTGTACATATTCGATTGGTCCCTCCGTTAGCTCAACAAAAGCTTGATCAGAATGCATTTGAATCAGAAGAAAATTCTATGACTTTGAAAATAATTTAATTGAGTCGATTTATTCGATGTGGAATTAAATTATGCAGTCGTGAGAATTGTTCAACTAGAAAATTTGATTAAAGAATTTTCTTGAAAAATTAATTTGGAAAATCGTAGTGATTTTTGAAAAAAATTAATTTTGATAAAGTAAAATTATATTAATTAAAATAAATAAATATGATATTTTTGGAAATTAATTTTCAAGTCAGACAATTGGCCCAATGAGTAATTGAACTTGAAAATTAGACCTGAGATCGAAAATTGAGCCCGAGAATCCAAAACCGAGATCGAGACCCAAAAATTGGTTGAACCGGGTTTGACATGTGAAACCGGGCCAATGGTCCAACTGGTGGCTAGACCAGACCGGTCGGGTCGTTACTAGGCTTATATCAGCTCGGGGTGTCGTGAGGATGTCGCACTTGCGATGACACTGTCAGACATGATGGTGCTGGTGGTGGCGACGACGACATTCCGGTGGTCGGCGGGTGGTCCTTCGACAGTTAAGCAGTGGAGGAATCACATCCTACTGGGACTTTACCATATAATTTGATTTCAGATTAACTATTTCAATTAATTTTATTTTAATAGATTGAATATTTAATTCAATTTAATATTTATCTTTATAGTATTTTATTAATTTAATATTAAAGTGATTATGTTAATATTAAATTTAATTTAAAATTTGTCTTATAGATAAATATTCTATTAATTTAATAGATTTAATATTAAATGTAATCTAATATTTATCTTAATAAATGTTATATAAATTTAGGGTAAACTATCAAAATAGTTACTTTTGTTTACTTCAGATTATATTTTAGTCACTGATGTTAACACTTTAGTCACGTACGGTAACGTGTTGTAAAATTTTAGTCATTGAGCCATTAATTGCCGTTAACGGTGTAATGGTAAGCTGATATGGCACATTAAATCATCATTAGAAACAAAAATTTTAGGTTAAATTATACAATTGATCCCCATATTTTTTATTTTGAGCAATTTTTTTAAATTTTTTTTCCATTCTCTTCTGCTTCTCCATTTGTTTTCCTCCATTCTCCATCTCTTTTAACGTAGTTTTTCTATGTTTTCCTTTTGTTAAAACTAGTCCCTATACTTTTATTTTTTTGAACAATTTATTTTGTTTCTTTTATTTCTTTATTTTCCTTTTCTTCTTTCCCTTTAGTTTTAACAAATGGAAATCATAGAAAAACTACATTAAAAGAGATTGAGAAGGAGGAAAACAGAGGAAGAAGCAAAATAGAATGAAAAAAATAAAAAAAAGGAACGTTAAAATAACATAAAAGAAAAAAAATTAAATTGCTCAAAACAAAAAAATATAGAGACCAATTGTATAATTTAACCTAAATTTTTGTTTGAAATGATGATTTAACGTGTCACGTCAGCTTACCGTTACACCGTTAACGGCTCAGTGACTAAAATGTTAAACACGTTAACGTAAGTGACTAAAACATAACACTTCAAACATAAGTAACTAAAATGTAACCTGAGGTAAACAAAAGTGACTATTTTGGTAGTTTATCCATTAATTTAATATTAAAGTATTTAAGTTTAATCATAGTTAGAGAGAGTTTTGGGTCATTATTTTTCACACACTTGAATTCAAGAGGATGTTGTAGAGAGAAAATTCTCTGAAGAAATTTTTTCAGAAGATTTATGGAGATATTTTTCTTATTTATAACTTGACCCAAAATTTACAGAAATTACGAAATTACCTTACTGGTAATTTTGTGGAAAATTTTCTGATTCGAAGCGATCCCACACTTGGTAGATTTGAGCTTGAGGATAGCAGAGAAGATTACTCGGTTGAAGAATTCATCATAGAATCGAAAATGTACAATTTTGATTAAGTGTTTATTACTTTAGATATCACAATCAAGTTTTTGTTTTGGGAAAAAAGTTTAAAACTCTAGTTTTTCTCTTAAACTTATTTTCCCCTGCGTTTTTCAAACTCGATTTTCCAATAGTTAGCTAGACTTCTTTGTTGCATGCTTGTCAATTAGGAATCATTTTGTCCCCGAACTCTTTTGAGTTCAATCCTTGGAATACTCGAGTGCTTCATTGTAAAACTAAAAATATTACAGCTCGACCTGTTACACATGCAGTATATCACCTTATTATTGATTGTTTTTATGTTGATTCTCAATCCGGATGCACACATGTCAGGGCGCAATCACATATCTTCGATTGATTGTGCTTTGATTGTTAATTATGTAATAGATATTTTCAATAAGTTACTTGGTATTCACTTAGATTCTATATTAGTAAGTCGAAATTTATATATGTTTTGAGGTTTGTCTATTTGCTTTGAGGCTTGTCTAGGTTTTGTATAAGAGTTTATTGAGTGCATTCTAATATGTTCATTGAGGAATTATTTTTGTGAGAGAGTGCAAACTGTTATTGTAAACATTGTTGAGTGTTTACTACCCAAGTTCTTTGGGGGAGGATTTGGATGTGAGTGTTCTAGTCTTTAGGTGCGAAGGTGAGATCTCTATGCTTAGCGAGTGATAGAGTGTGAATCACTTATTGTATTCGCGATTAAAGATAGTAAAATTACTCAATAAACTAGGCTCCACAGACGTAAGGAACCAAACTGCATAAACAAACCTTGGTGTTCTTTGTGTTTTTGTTTGCACAGTTTTTGCAATGCCAAGCCGTAGTGGCCACTGTAGTCTAGCACTTCCATTAACAATTTTCTTATTAAGGAAATGAGCAACTTAAATTAGCAACAAAGATAATTATTAGCATATAAACATGTGATAAATACCTTTTTTTCTAGCTACTTATCACATTGAAGGAGAGCTTATAAATAGGTTATTAGTGAACTTCCTTATTAGCTATTTGGGGGTGTGTTTAGACACTCCTTGTTAGGGATTTTTATGGAGAGATATTGAATGCAAGTGAGGCATTTAGGGGGAGAGATTTGTAATAATTTGGGTTTGACTTTAGGGTTACAATTATCCATTTGGAGAGCATAGATTGGACTTTAGCCAATAGTTATGTAGAATGAATTTTAAATAAGATTATTTTCTGAGCAAGGCTCCACAGATGCAGGATTGGTGAATCTGAACTGCATTAACAAATATCATGTGTTCATTCTCTTTTACTTATCTATTTGACTCACGTTTTAGGTTTGTTATTGATCTGTCGTACGTTGATACGTCAAATTAAGCTCTCCATTACACTTAAAGAGCTTATTCTCAAGCAATTTAGATGTTTTTTTTTCGTTACTTTTGTTTATTTTTAGTTTTATCATTAATAAACTGTTTTTTGTTAGTTTTATGTCATTTTTATACCCAAATTGGCCAAACGTGCCATGGGAACCTAACTTGATTGAGCGTTTTAGGGAGTCGATGGTGGCTCGAATGTGAAAAACATCACCTAAAAAAAGGGTATCGCGATATCAAAGTATGAAAGTTGTGACACCCCTGACAATGTTGAAACAAAGAGGATTGAGGCTATCTATAATGGTATTGCAATATTAGTCATGGGTATCGCGATACTAAGACACCCAAGGACACCCAATTTCAATATTGTTGTGGGTCTCGTGATACCCAAGCTTGACGTGTGAAAAAAACTGTAAGGGCAATTTTATGTCCAATAAGCTTAAGTATAATTTTCATTAAAGGGAATAATGGTCAACATTAGGTTAAACATTAGTAGGCTATAAATACAACCTTATAAGCCTTTCATTTCAGATTTTGTTGGTTGAAAACATTTTCCTTAGTTTCTTAGCTATTAGTTTAGGTTTTCTTTTCTTTTTTATTTTTGTAGTATTTTTATTTCTTCGTTTTTGTTGGAACATTGTGAAGGAAGATGTATTAAACACTCGTACTTCATCGGATGTTTATCTATTAATAAGCATTTTCTCAATCCTTATCTTTTACATTTTATACTTACTATATGTTTGTTAAAATGCATCTGTGGAATTCAAGTTTAATCATGAGCTGGATTGTTTTATTGGTTGATTGATGAATGAGTTACTTAGCTAAGTTATGCTTCATGCATTGATTGGTTGTTTGTTCAAGTGTGTTACATTGCATATTACACTAAAATTGACACCTCTAGTGGAATATTTAAATAGAAAAAATCGAGAGGAGACTCTATCATGTAGGACTTTGATACACTTGTGTCGAATAGTGAGACCAAGAGGAGATCTATATGCCTAAGTGAGATCGAAAGGAGAGCTTAGTTGGTATCTTTTAGTTTAGGATGAGACCGATAGGAGATTCCTAACTAGGAGTGGCAAACAATATAATCATCATAGGTTTATTAGCTTAGTTAGTAATCCATGAATCATTCAACCATTATTTCAATCAAATTGCATTAATTTCAGTAAAAAAGAAGTTTAGTACTTTTATTTTTTAATTTAGATATAGCCCTAATAATTTTCGACTCGATTAGGTTAGTAATTGTTTAACTTGTAATTAACTTGACAAAAATATTTACCGGCAATCCTTTGGGTTCAATCCTTGAAATGCTTTAGTGTTCCATTGACACTACAAATATTACAACTGACACTATACGCTTGTAGTTAAAACTTTACTCTTAAAATTATTTTACAAAACTGTTTGTTTTTCTGTGCACACGTGCATGCGGGTCAATTATGCAAACTCTCTAATTTTTTTCCAACAAAAGATGGAACAAAATTGTTTTTGAACGACTACAAACCAAGGCTTTTAATAAGTGAAGTGGACTTCGTCTCCAAGTATATAGACTGAATTTAAATCCTTAAGTCACCGCTATTTGAAGGGCTTTACCTAAATACCATCATAGTCGGAATAAGATTGGTTTTAGATCGTGAATTTGATCTGAATTTGAATCTTAAAGTCATCGCTATTAAAAGGGCTTTACTTGAATACTATTCCGGCCTAAACATGATTTATTATACCAAAAAGATAATGAATGATGAAGAACTTGTTATCCTTTGTCCTTTCATTCGTTTCATTGTTTGAATGTTTGTAATATAAAATTAATGGAACCAAAAACCTTATTCTCAATAATTTGTCCTTGTAAGACAAAAAAATTAGCCCAGAATGAATAACTACCTGTGATTGTGGGTCTCTTGATATACAAACTTGTTTTACAATATATTTTGTCTCCTTTCATGAATGGGAAATAGAATATGAGGGCATAAATGAAGATGATGTCAATTTGCCATAAAGGAAAAATAGTTGGGGCCTGATTACTTTCCCCCCATAATAACACCTTTCTTGATCATTATAAATTTGAGGAGGGAAATAGGGATGGTTTAGTTTTTTTTTTTTTTTTCGAAAATTCAAGTTTTGAGATGGACGAATTAATTTTTCATTCAAATTTTTGGGTTAGGTTTAGGTAAAATATCTCGAAATATTTAGTGAGAAATTTTTATATATTTTAAATTATAAGTTCTTAATTTCATAAAATTTTATAACCTATATTTTAATTTATAAATATTGTATAAAATTTTATGACATTTTTTAATTCTTATAACATTTTATAAATATATTTGGTTTAGTTTTATTTGATATTAACATAAAATTTTCATGTCAAGGTGGAATAGGATCAGAAAATCGTTTTGGGGTCGAGTACAAAGTCGAGTAATAGTATATTAAATAAGATTGAAATTGGGTTGAAACCATCCCTAGAGGAGAAGATTTACACAAGGTTTGGTCCATAATTACCAGAGGCGTAAAAAAGCCAACTTAAGAAAAACTAATTACATAGAAGAGTTCTGAACCACAAGGGGCTTTGACCCTATCAAATTGGTAAATTTTCTCACTATTTCTTTAACCTTTTATAAAATTACAAGTTAATATAATGTAAAAATCTATTATTTATTTATGTCCCTAACACAATTTTCTAACTTCACCCATGATAATTAGATTATGAATGTAAAACAACCTTTGTTATTAAGATTCAATCTAGAAGCCACAAAGTCTCTAATTAAATTTAAAATTGAATCAAGTAAAATCTATTTTCCGATACTCCACTTGACCCATTATTCTGTCAATTTTGTTTGGGGTTAGTTCTAAATATGTGTCCACATGGATAAGGAATCTCCCCTTAATTTCCTTTAGCCAAATAATGGTAGTAAAGGTGAAAAGCAGTGTTGTACAAAAGCACGACCATTCCTCGATCCGTCACCTTCAACTTTGTTCCTTCCTTTCGTATATCACCAATTCCATTTACAGCAAAACAACTTTGCCACAAATCACTCCACCAATATCATGGATCTCTTTCAACTTTTTTCGGTAAAAATATCATTGAAGTCTTTATATTAAGTGTCATATTGAATTTTACCCATTCTATTAAAAAAATAGGCACTTTCTTTTAAAAATTTCATTCATTTATATTATTAAAAACCGATATGATTAATAGAAAAAATCAAACTATCACAATTATTATGCCACATGTATCTCGTACTGACATATATGAAAAAGGTTTTAACAGTAGAAGTGGTTGAAATTTGTAACAGAATAACTAATTTACTCTTTAATCTAATGGGTTAATTTGTCCATTATTTAATAGAGAGGACGAAATGCAATTTGACTCCTAGTATAACGGCCTCCACGATGCTTTTACCTTTTCTTTTCTTTTTCTTTTTCTTTTCCAAGCTATAGACACATAGAAAGGGTACGTATACAAATATAGCAGAGTAGCTACTATTTCTTGCTTTAAAGTTATTATCACTCAAGTTTCATAAGAACAATTAATTTCTTGATTTTGCTAACAGAAATATATATATATATATATATATATATATAAAACAAAGAAGAAGTGAAGAACCTAATCTCCATTTATTAAATGTTTATTGATCTGACATGCTCAAATTTTACATATATATTTTAACCATATGATTGGTTAATATTACCCATGTCAAAGATTAAAAAAAAAGATATTGCATGTACTGAAAAGATACGGTCTTTTCTTAGTAGTACTCCCGCGCGAATGGCTCCTCGATCCTGAAACCAGCATCGACTGCACATACTTGCCACGTTGAAGAATAAGAGCAGAACCCATCGCTTCGATTGATGGCATCAATCGTGAGATCGGGCAAATCAAACAAGGCAGCATCGTCTTCAAAGGGTGAAGTACTACACATATTGTCCGAACGTGAAACCGGAACTTGTTCTTGCCTCGGTCGACGACTAACTTTGTCTTCGGGTTCAATGTTGTTGCTCCACCGCGATGTGTCGAGATATGTTGAAGCAGCAGCTTGGGAAGCAGCGGCTTGGATTTCCTTAGGAGATGTACTAGCGGGGCGTGGAAGTGTTTTTGCAAGTTCGGGGAAGTTAAGGTGAGCCGAGCAGCCTTTGATGGCTAGTGCGGCTACATCGTGGGCTCGAGCTGCCATTTCTGCGGTGGGGTAAGTCCCGAGCCATATTCTCGATTTCTTTTTTGGTTGTCGGATTTCGGACACCCATTTGCCCCAACTCCGCATTCGTACACCACGGTATACCGGTTGCTTCCTTTCCAAGTCTCCTACAGCTTTCTTTGAACCTTTAATAGCTACACTGTTTTTTGAAGTTTTCTTGTTTTGTTTAGGACCCGAAACGGAGAATGTGATGGAGGTGGCCACGGTGGTGGTGGTAGAGATGACGGAACAAGAAGTAAGCGGGTTATTATAATGAGCATCATTCTCAATGTCGATATCCCTTTCCATGACAGATAGATAGATGCCTAGTTTTTTGTTAAAGAAAGAAATTCTAAAGTTGTAGGGGCCTTTATGATTTATGATTCTTTCACCCATGAATTCTCATTTAAAAATGCATGATATGATATGATATATACATACATATATATGTTTATGTATTATACGTATATAAAGGAAAAAAGAATTAAAGAAGCTTAGGTCCATAGCATAAGGCTATAACAGTTGAGCACTTCAGCTAATTCATCTATTATCCATGTGACTAATGGGAGTATTATTACATCATGCTTACGTTTGGATTGTTCTTATTTCAATTTGGGATACAGAATTGTTTAGTCCTGGTAACTTTTCACTATTAGGTCCTTGAATTTCTTTTGTCCGCAATAGTTTCGAAAATTGAAAACTTTTTTCAATTTGATCCTTCAACTTGGATTCCTATTCAGGAAAAATGACATGACACTCTAATTGCGCCATATTATCACTTGAAAATTTTAAAAATTATATATATATTCTTTTTAAAAATACAAAAATTAGATGATCTCATAGTGTCATGCCATTACTTTTTAATGAAATTCAAGTTAAGATTGAATTGGGAAAAATTACCAAATTTTAGGATTAATATAGATAAAAAATTAAAAACTAAATTAAAAATTGTTAAATCAAAAACTAAATGTTACTTTATGCTCTACTATAGACTTGAAAATTTTAAGGATGCAATTAATATTTATATTGAAATTATGCAGATAGATTGTGATTTGTTAGATTGATATTTTAATTATGATTGGATCTCTATATTTTTGGATTGTGTCACACTAAAATCATAAAGTCCTTAAAAGAGTTTTTTTTAATTTTTAATTTCACGAGCGAAATTAAAAATAATTTTATATATTATTGATATTTAAAAGTAAAATTTTAAATAAACGAGGCGTATAACGATTTCTTTGATTACTTGTAAAATTAAAATATTCACTAATATGCCAAATAATAATAATTGATTGAATTAGTTAAAAAAATGATAAACTACATATAATGTCATTAAATTGTTAATAAGTTTATATTTTGGTCATTCAACTTCAAAAAGTTACAAATTTATCATTGAACAGTTCGAAAGTTTTTATTTAAGTCATTGGACTGTTAAAGTCTTCTTTGTTCACCACACCGCGTAAACCAATTGAAAGCTCTCCTCCTCTTCTTCTACAATTCAATTTTTTTTCATGAAACAACTTCAAACATCATGAATCCGCGAACTAAAATCCAAATAACTTTCTTCTTCGATATTCGACATTGACCATCAAATAAACTTGGATTTAAGTTATATTATTCTATTTATCGATAGGTATTGATTCACTGTATTGATCATCGGATTGTCGCTTGGAGCTTCCTAGTTGATTTAAAAAAAAAACCTTAAGAACCAAATGACTTAAATAAAAATTTTCGAATAATTCAATGATTGAAATAAAAACTTTTAAAATTAACACCCACATGATTAAAGTACTTACCTCAGTGTAGCCTTGGGTTTAGCCAGATGATATGTCATCTTCACCTTGACCCAATTCCCTCTCTCCCATAGCTTTCTCACTATTCTATCTTGTTTTATCTTGTTTTATTTCTAAGTATCAGTTGTGTACATAATAATACAACATCACAAATTTTAATTAATTTTGTTTTTTTATAAGATATTATTTAATTCATTAATAGTACATAAAATTATAAATTATTTATTATTTAATTTAATAAAATAATCTTAGTAATGTGAATGAGATTTTTTCCCTTTGATATGGTCTGAGTTTCATACATCACATGACTTTCTTAATTTGTAATGTTGTTTTGATTTTATTTTCAAATTTTTGTGATCATTTTCTTTGATTATAAGAATTTTATATATCAATAAATTTATGCTTTACTAATAAATGTAGTAACCTTTTCTTCAAACATTTAAACTCAACTTAGATCTCGAAACTGTTATTGTTGAATGAATTTTATCTAAATAACATAATTAAACTCAGAATACTAAACATATACTATGTTTGTGATTATATAAAAATAGTTTTAATTAATTATTTCCTTCAAATTACAACGATGGGGCGGTTTGAAGATTGAAGTCTTGTCATGTTTTTCCCGGTATTGCTCGGCATGAACGACTGTCTTTCTCTTGTTTGTTCTACATTAATCTAGCTCCAATGTTCGGGTTTTCAATTTAGCAACGTTAATGTTTAGAGTTCATAATTATCTTTTTCAACAATATCGTCTTTAAGATTCGAATTTCTGTTTTTTCTCTTTTTCGAAATGCAATATATCTTATTACTGCATCCAACACTTACTGGTTATTTGCTTAACTTGTTAAGATAGGAAGACATCGCCTTTAGCTTAATGAATGGGAAGTGACAAAAGATTTATGTTCAAGTCTTTAATTGACTTGGTCTCAAGTTTGATGTTGAATGGTCTTATCATTTGCCTCTTATGAATTTAACATTAAGGTTGTTATTATCTCTTTATTATCAAAAGATTATAATTTCATAAGTTAAGAGTTCAATTAAATAGGTGCTGAGATTGATATTGATAAAATTAAAAGTGATAAAATCATAAGTTAATACTAAATAAAATTACACTTTAACCTCACAAAAAATTATAATTTAATTTTAATCCTTTAAAGTTTTTCTGGATTTCTGCTTAAATAGCACCTTAAAAAGGCCGAAAATACCTTTTATAAGATCTCCACCTACCACTATGATTCTTATTTGGTATTAACAAATAGTAATAACAAAATTAGGTAATGTAACTGTGAAATTAAAATTAGTTATCGAATAAAAGTTCAGTGATGAGTAAAAGTATATAATTAATTTTTTGTGACAACAATGAATTATATAATAAAATTGGATCCTGGGCCTTGACTGAGATTTTACTAATTAGGGCTAAATATATAACCCACTAATGTCCTGGGCTAGTAAAAACGGCCCAGCTTAATGTGGTTCAGTACATTAATTATTTTCTTGGGTTTGGATTTTTTTTTCTTTGTTCTTCGTTGATGATCCAGCTAGAACGGAAAGTATTATTCATATTGGTTGAAGGAAAAAAATTCAGTTTATTTTGAATCGATTCGGAATCTATCAAACGATTTAGGTTTTATCCTACATTACACTATGACTGCCGGTGTAACCTTTTCCGGTAACAATGCTAAAACCCACCCGAGGTGGGTTACACTCGCTTTGGCTCAATTCAAGTCGCTGTAAGTATCGGTTTTATCGTTAACTCGGCCAGATTGCTGCTTTCTAAGCTACTATTTTTCAATTGCTTTGGTAATTGGGTTGGCCTACAAATTACTATTTGGGCCTTTCTTTTGACTGGCTAAGTTGGTGTTGGATCATGCTATCGTGTTAATTTGGATTGTAAAATTTATGAATCATTTCAGTTTGGATCAATTTGTATTGAGTTGTTTTGAGTTCAAGTCATTTAACTTTTTGAGGTTATGATTTTTCAAGAAATGTTATTATGGCTTCAAATCTTTTCGAGTTCAGTTACTTTAAATTCAAATCATTTCAGGTTTATCGTGTTTAATTCGATCAATATGAATTTAGGATTAATTAAATTTGAAACAATAAAATTCAAATATTTAATATTTTAAAATCAAATCAAATTAAATTAGATTTGAGATTGAATTTACTTTTAACAAATTCAGGCTAAAACATCAAAAATATGAATTGAATGGTGATGTTAATGATTATATCACATTACGTAATACATACCCCAAATACAAATGGAATTTAAATGATGATCTTATAATGAAAGATAATAGCAACATGCAAATACAACGAAGATACAATATATATATATATATATATATATATATATATATATAACCAATAATTTTAAGGTCTTCGTCAATGGTGTTATCGTTACTAACGCTCCGATATATTAAGAGCAAAAGAAACATCATAATTGCTCCATGGCCCTCAGCAAAGGAGTTTAAGAATTACATGGTTCTTATGATTCTCATGCTAATAAATGATGATCCTTTCCCTTCTATGGAATATTCATTCCACTAGTCACTATATAGTGAATTTAGAAACTTTTTTTTACTATAATTTTGAAGAAATTAAACTATAACGATTAAAAGTTTCTATTATATTTTTACCGTCGATTTTGGTCATCACCAAAAATTAGGTCAGCAGAATAGCAAAAGTAAAGAAAAATTTCATGATTCCTTCTGATCATGAATCCATGTTAAAAGGAAGAGATGTTTGTAAGTTAGGGTTTGGATGTACAAACTTGGAATGGGCTTGAAAACGAATTGTCTAACTCAAACTAAAGGTTTATCATGGTCGATGAAGGTTGTCAACAAATCAACACTCTTATAAAGGACCTTATCAACCCTGTTCATAAACCATGGCAAAGTGAACGATTGAACACAATTCTAATGCAAGAAATTTATAATGATTTCATAAGTAAATCCATTTCGTAGGAAAAACGACACCGATAGTGCCTTCTTTGAAAAATCATCTTATAACATCTTGGCACAATAGGTGAAGCCAACTAATGATATCAAATAGAAGATTCTCTTGAAACTCAATCTTCCTTTTAAACTCAATATATTCACGTAAAATATTTTACAATAATTCTCTCCTAATAAGGTTTGAATTAGAAAACGTAATTTGGACATCCCTCTTTATTATCTAATGTGTAACAAAAAAATTAGAAGGATGTTGAACGCACCTTTTTGCTAAATGTGATTTTGTAAGGTGTTGATATGGTGAATCACTAGGGAGGAAGGACCAACATAGGTGAATAGCGGTTCACCCTTGGAGGTCGAAGGATTGTCGCGATAAAGTGGTGGAAGAGGTTGAGAGGATGGGAAGAGAGTTGTTCATCCCCTGTTAAGGTGAGAGTAGTGACGATTTTAAAGGGGATAGGCAAGGGCCTTAGTGTTGGGAAATGTGCTCATATTATAGTAAACATGTAACTATTTTCTATTTATTTAAACAATAAATAAATAAAGTTAATTTCGCATTTCACTATTATATTTTTTATATTTTGCATGCTTAGCGAAATTGTGACAAGAAAATATTAGCTCATTAAGTGTCTAAAGTTCAAACTGAAGATAAGTGGCATTGTAAAGAACGTTTACATTTTGAGAAAGACAACTTACTTCAGTAGATAATCTAAATGAGTTTGTAATCCCGTAAAAGAATCAAAGTGAGCATTTGATTCTAATACTGAGAAGGATTATTATGTCGTCTACAATTCCAATTGAGGAGATGGCTAGTCTTGGCTATCGGAGCAGTTGACTCGACTAGTAAAGATATAGATGTATTCATTGGTAGAATGATACATTGGACTAACCCAATATGAATCAATTTTGAACCCGTTAGAAAATTAATTCATTTATGATGTTCATGGTGTGATTTACCTAAATCCTAAGTTAGTCACTGACCATGCGTATACAACTCATGTGCTTTGATATAAGTGGAGGCTTATACTCTAAAGATGATCGAACCCATAGCCGGCATATTGGATACATTACTTGTGTATGGCACGGCTTTACTAGCAACAGTGGAATTCATAGCTCAATTAAAGAGTTAATGATATCTTCTTATTGGCATTTTGTGAATTGATAAATATGGAACATGGTCATGGGTTGCTTGTTCTCGAATGAGCAATTAATCACAGCCATTTGTTGACAGTGGTCCTATTAATCATTAAGAAGACACAATGGTGACAATGAGATAAAATATGATTGTATTGAGTGAACGGATTTAACTCAAAGGAATCAACACATGACGAGGTCATTGGATAAAACAGTTGGATGAATTGCTTTCGTAAAGAGTATACAATGAGTTTTCAATCATTGTACCTCTTGTGGACTGACTCTTTAATTAAGTAATTGCGAATTATCGGAACGATGCTTCTGGACATAATTGCAATCACTAGAGCCTAATTGTATGTGTCCGGTTAGTCCCTCTGCTAGTTCAAAAAAAGCTTGATCGGACTACATTTGAATCAGAAGAAAATTCTATGACTTTGGGAATAATTTAATTGAGTCTATTTATTCGATGTGGAATTAAATTAGGTGGTCGTAAGAATTGTTCAACGAGAGAATTTGATTAAATAATTTTCTTGAAAAATTAATTTGGAAAATCTAAGTGATTTTTGGAAAAATTAAATTTGATCAAGTAAAATTAAATTAATCAAATAAATTAAAATTAATATGATACTTTTGGAGGTTAATTTTCAAGTTAGACAATTGGCCCTATGGGTAATTGAACTCGAAAATTTGACCTGATATTGTAAATTGGGTCCGGGAGCCCAAAATCGAGACCAAGACCCACAAACTGGTCAAATCGGGCCTAGAATGTGAAATCGAGTCGACGGTCCAACCTGTGGCTAGATTGGACCGGTCAGGTCATCGTTGACCCGGACCGAACTGACAGCAGCCGAATCAACTCGGGGTGTCGTAAGGGTGTCGCACTTGCATTACCAGACATGGCGATGTTGATTGCTATGATGGTGGCGGCCCGATGGCCGATTGCTATTGATCGTCGGTGGTTGAGCAATGAAAGAGTTACAGTCCTATTGGAATTCCACCAGAGAATTTGATTTCAGATTAATTATTCTAAAAATAATATTATTTTAATAGTTTAATATTAAATTTAAGTTAATACTTATCTAAATATTATTTTATTAATTTAATATTAAAGTGATTATCTTAATATTAAATATAATTTAATGTTTATCTTGTAGATAAACATTCTCTTATTTTAATAAGATTTAATATTAAAGTTATTAAGTTTAATTATAGTTGAACTTTCTAAACTCTCCTATATAAAGAGAGCCTTGAGTCATTATTTGCACACACTTGAATTCAAGAGAAAGTTGTAAAGAGAAAATTCTCTGAAGAGATTATTTCAGAAAATTTCTACAGATATTTTTCTGATTTACAACTTTACTCAAAAGTTTAGAGAAATCGCAAAATTACACCACTGGTAATTTTTGTGAAAAATTTTGTAATTCGAAGCAAGCCCACACTCGGCAGACGTGAGCTTGAGGATAGTAGAGAAAACTACTCGGTCGAAGCGCTCATCCTAGACGAATCGAAAACTTACAATTTTGATTGAGTGTTTATTACTTTAGATATCATAACCAAGATCTTGTTTTGGAAAAAAATTAAAACTTTGATTTTTGCCTAAATTTATTTTCCGCTGCGTTTTTCAAATCAGTTTTTTCCAATATTTGGTATCATAAGCCAAATTGTGTTCTATCTATAAATATAAACAGATAATCAAAATAAATTTCTCTTCTTCTAGAATGATTTGATTACATAGAAAGTGACATTCTTTAGATCTTATGCATGTTTTGAGTTATATATGGGAATGGATGCAATATTATATATTTGTTATATAACTGTTTTTGTCAAGTTTGTGGTTCTTAGGAAATAGACCGTGGACTGTCATCTCCACGTAGGGCTATATATATTTTTTAAATTCATAGAATTCTTGTGAGCCGGAAATGGACATAAGACTTAAATGTAATTTTTTCAAAAGGAAACCATGACGAGAAAAATATGTGATGGCGGTTGAAGACCCAAGGAATGTCTTGTGGTGAAAAATTACGTAATTTTATTTTTCCAGTTATTTTCTTGAAATACAACCATGGAAACCTTGGTTGGCAATTTTGTTTTAATTACCTATCTCGTTATATATATTTTTATAATTTTTATATTATATAATAATATAATTATGATATATATATGAGATGATCCACAGTTGATCGATTAAAAATAAGAAGTGTGGTTGTAATAGCCCGAAATAGGGCCTAATCGGAATAGTGGTTTTGTAACCACAAATTCGAAGTGAAATAGTTTAATTTTATAATTTTTTATTAATTACCGATTGATTGAAATATTGTGTGAAAATATGGATAGGAAATTTTAATGATTTAGTGCGTAATTGAATTTTTAGGACTAAATTGAGAAAAATGCAAATTGTGTCTAATTAGTGATTAAAGGGCTTAGTTGAATTATTGCATGAAATTGGAAGTGGTTATGTGGCAAGTAGACCATAAATTAGTGTTATGGACACATAAGGGTAATTCTAGAAAAATATCTAAGTAAGTGGGTCAAGGGAATTTTTGTCAAAATTGAATAAAAGACAAAATAAGATGAAAACAAGTGTTCATCTTCTTCAAATTAGGCCTTTGCTGCCAAAAATTTCATGTCACCATAGCTAGGGTTCTTGATTTTTCTAAGCTCAATTGTAAGTGATTTCCTACCTCATTTTTAATTACTTTCGTATTTTTATGCTTATTGAAGCTTGAATTTCATGTTTCTACCATTTATTTTAAATGAAATGAAATTTTAAAAAATTTAACCATTCATGATATAGTTGTAATTTGATGAGTGATGATAGATAATGAATGATTGAAGTGCTAATTACGAGTTTTACTAGATGAATTTCGATAAAAATGTTGAAAAAGGACTAAATTGTGAAAGATAGTAAAGTGTGCATAAAGTTTTGATTTTGTGAAATTGAGGGCTGTTATGAGCATGAAATATGATTTAGTGAGGTTTAAAATTTAAGAAATTTAGTGAATTTTATTTTTACGAGCTTTGGGGCAAAAGTGTAATTTTTGAAAAGTTATGGGAAAAATGTAAGTTTACCAAAATATTGTGTATGAATTGTATTTGAATGGAATGTTGATAAAATATATTAAATTGTTTTAATATAGATCAAGAAAGAAGGAATAGTGAAAGTGATCGGGGAAAAGAGAAAGTTATCGACTAATTTACGAAAATAGTCATTTTGCAACCGAGGTAAGTTACGCGTAAATAATAGCAATATATTTTTATAAATTGTGAATTATATTTGATATGTGAATTAATATTGAATGTGGAAGGAAAATTGTTCATGAATTATTCAAGTGATAAAGGGTTTAAAATAAAGTGTTAAGTGTAAATTCCCGGTTGAACTTAGGAATAGAAGTGAATACAAGTGACATGTTACTAGAGACCAGTATTACAGTGTTACTAATCAGTGGTAGCTTCGGCTACATATCAGTGGTAGCTACGGCTACATATCAGTGGTACATTCGGCTATATATCAGTGTGGCACTTATGTGGTAATTCTCTACGTAGCTGTGTATATTTTGAGTGTTCAATGAGATTAATAATGAGTTAAAGTGAATATGAAATGAGGTGTGTATACAGGTACATTTGAAAGAATGAGCATATGTGATAAAGGTTAAGTGTGTAAATGTATATGCAAGTGAATTTGGTAAGATTGTGCATATATAAGTGATTGAAATTGCTAAGAAATGTATTGATTAGTTATATGTTAAAAAATGTTAATTATTAAATGAGTGCTTATTGTTTACATGTAACTTACTAAGCTATTAGTAACTTACTCCTTTCTTCATTTCCTTTGTTTTATGGTGTTTTGAGCTTACTCGAATTGGGCATCGTCGGAGCTTCGTATCACACTATCAACAGACATCTCAGTATTATGTGATTTCAAAACATTTAAAGCTATGGCATGTATAGAGACTTATTCATTTTGAGTATGTTCATATGATATGGCTAAAGATTAGCTATTGAAATGGTTAGTAAAGAACATGTTTTGGTGTTATATATGTTTAAATGGTAGCTAATACAAAGAAGCAGTTTTTGGACAGCAGCAGTGATGTAATTTTAAAAAAAATCACCAAAAATAGTAGAAATGGAATTAGAGAGTGAATGATATATAAAATTAAATATTATCAAGTCTATTTTTACATGAAAGAAACGTTGTAGGTAAAGGAATTTTATATTTTGAGATATTTGAATTTTAGTGAAACATGGTCAGAATGGTTTTTGAAGTCCTTTATTCTGAATTTAGAAATTCATTAAAAATTGTACAGAAAGAATTATGGGTCATAATTTATATGTCTAGATTCGTTAGTGAGTCTGTTTTCAAAAGAATCAAACTATAACATTATATGAATTCTGTACAATGAGATAATTGATTTTTAATGACAAGAGGACAGACCTTCAAGCAGTGAAATAGTGGAAAATTTAACGAATAAACTGTACTAATTGGCTAAGATAAAAATTCTGTAAATTTTATTGTAAGAAGGTATATGAGTCTAGTTTTAGAGAAAATTTACGAATCTAAATTTTTAGTTTCGTAACTCGAGTTATAATTAAATTAGTGATAGTCGCATAGGTGGATAGTTTTGTTGGGAATAGTGAAATTAATTTTAAAAGCAAATTTTTGTGTTCCGAACTAGTAAGTTAAGTCAGATAACGTCTCGTGCTTGACTCCGACAATGGTCTCGGGTAAGGGGGTGTTACCGTGGTTATGAGAAAATATATGTGTTGTATTATTTTATTCACTTCTTTAGGTTATTTGATAATTGTGAGAAATGTGGTAATGAGAAGGTGCATATCTAGGATTTGCTCTGGCTAGGAAAGACTTGGTTTTTAAGCAGTTAAATTTGACTCTCATTCTTTTCCTGGGACCCTTCCTGGTGCACGATTCGCATTCACTTCTTCAATTTTTCCCTTAAAAGAAAAACTGTGGAGAATCAAATTTGTTTATTTTTATGATTGATTGATTCTTGCGAATGAATGTGAATATTATAAAACTGTCATAGCATGCCATGCATATATTGGAAGCATATCATTTAGATTAGGTAAGAATGCCACTATGACTATAGTATGATTATTCTTGAAATTTGGGATTAAAAACCTTGCATGTTTTTAAAATATTGAGTGGGAGAAGGTCCTTGAACAAGACCTATAGCCTCCATTGATGGTCCTTAAGTGATAGCATGGTAAAGTTTCGAGCAGGTTCCTATCCTTGCCGCACCCCAAGGACTCCTTGGGTGAGAATGATCGTAGCAATAGAAATTTTTTTCAATGTTTTAATACAAGACAGATGCATCATACTACATTCTTGATATGTTACTGAAATGAAAAATATTTGCTTAATACAAATATAGTAATTAGTGAAATCTTTATTTTTTCAGTTCAAATATGTCTCATACTCCTCTTATTAACATTCTTACTGAGAATAAATTAAATGGGGATAACTTTCGAGAATGGAAACGAAACTTGCTGATAGTTCTCAACTATCAGAAACACAAATCGTTCCTGACGAAACATGCCCTCTTGAAGCTCAACCCAAAGCGAGAAACTATTGGAGAGGTTTTGATTCGATTACTCGATGTTATAAGTTAGCGAGCATGAGTAGTGTGTTGTAAAAGGAACACGAGAATTTTTGTACTACCAAAAAGATCATGACAAATTTGGAGGATGTGCTCGGAGGCCAAGTCACATTGGCTCGATAATCCGCTATTACAAATTTGATGAATTCTCAATAAAAAACCAATACTCCAGTCAAAGAACATATGCTTAGGCTTATGGGATTCTTTGCGGAAGCAAAGGATAATGGGGCTAAACTAGACCTGCACACTTAAATTGAAATAGTGTTCAAATCCTTAACCAAGGAGTTTGTTGGTTTTAAGGCCACTTACAACTTAGGGAACAAGGCGCTTACCTTGAGTCAGCTCATGAAGGAATTATAATCCTATGAGTAGGTGCTAAATGGTGGTAATCTAGTTTAGGAGAAACCTAAGGCAAACTTAGTTGTGGGCCCCTCATCCTCTAAGGGGAAACAGAAAACTAAGGAAAAGAAGAAGCCGACTAAGTCTTCTGTTCCACCTCGTATAGATAGGAACAAGGCTAAAAAGTTAAAAGATCTTTAAAATATCAAATGTTTCTTCTGCAATAAAAAAGGGCATTTGAAATCAAACTGGAAGGAGTATTTGGATTACCTAGTCGAAAAGGGCAAGGGTATAGAACTCTTTGTGGTTGAAACTTGCTTAGTGGAAGAATGAATTGACAACTAGGTTACTAATTCTAAAGCCACTAACCATGTGTATGTTTCTTTACAGGGGTTCAGTGAAATGAGAAGTCTACGTGATTGGAGCCTCTCGTTGTGGACCAGAGATGGGAGCTATGTTTTAGCGAAAGTAGTGGAAGAAGTTATTTTACACTTTCATAATTTTAAGAAGATTGTTTTAAAGAATGTGTTTTATGTACCTCATTTTAAGAGGAATTTAATTTCTGTAGCATGTTTATTTTATGACGGTTATACCGTGACATTCAATAAAGAGATTTTTATTCGCAAAAATATTCTTTAATTTGTAATTAATGGATGGAAAACAATCTCTACTTTATCAAACCAAATAACTACTTAATGCTTTAAACTGAAATAGTGAATAAAAAGCTTAAAACTTCTCACTCTAATGAGGGGTACCTATGGTATTTAAGACTTGGTCATATTAATCAAGAAAGAATCACTAGTGTATCACCCATAACCTGTATCCATCGTCGAAATAGGGTTACAGAGAATTACGACATAAATCGTAACTTTAAACTTTCAATACCAAAATTTCATAAATCATAGTAATTTAATTCAAACGCATCATTATTGTCCCTTATTCAAGCCCTCAAGGCCTAAGAAACACATTAGAATTGATTAGGGACTAAATCGGAAACATTTGGAAACTTTAGGAAAAAGATAAAAAATTTCACACTACAGGGGTCACACGGCCATGTGAGTCACACAGCTGAGACACACGCCCATGTCTCAGGCTGTGTAGACATTCGAAGTAGGGAAACATAGCCGTATCCCAACCCATGTCCGTGCCCGTGTAACTCTTTAACTTGGGTCACACGGCCAAGCCACACGCTTGTGTGCCAAGCCGTGTAACTCTCGAAATGGCCTCAAACGCCAATGTACCAGGCCGTGTGCTGGGCCGTATAACTACCAGAATTGAATGCCTTAAAAACCTATAGGGGGCACATGACCGTGTCATATGGTCGTGTGTCACACACGCCCATGTCTCACACACGCCCGTGTCTCACACATGCTCGTGTCTTAAGCCGTATGAACATGAAATTGGCTAAATTTAAGCCATTTCCATCTCCAACTTACAAATGTACCTAAAAGCATTTTTTTTCCACATTATAGACCTCAAATGAAACCAATTCATCCATGAAATAATCAATTCAATGTACCAAATAAATTTATCCTATGCCCACAACGCACCTCAATTTCAATCAACCAACAATCCATCTAAACATGCCAAAGACCTATCAAAATTAAGCATCATAACTTATTACAAACCAAGCTAATTCACATAACATACTTGAAGTATTCAAGCATCATCATTTGGCACCAAAAGATTTATACATTTTCTACTTATATATATATTCCAAAAGGTTTACCTAATTATGCACACAAGTTAAAATATCTTTTACTAGCATTAAGCATAACATATTAACTTTCAATATTTACATCTATACAAAATATCTAAGTACTAAAGACCCTTCCTAATACATGCCACTTAAACCAACTAGCAAGAACCAAAATGACTACCGAGATGTTGATGATAGTGTGTGAGCTTCCGAGTCGATCTAATCAAAGCAACGATTCCAGAGGTCCTACAAGAATAAATCAAACTAATAAGCACCAAAAAGCTTAGTAAGTTCGGTATTGGCTTCATTTATTAATTAATCAAAAACGATCAAATTGATGTAAATTTTTAATACACTGGCACAAGCCTGCTAGGCACAGAGCCCGAATAACACTTGCACAAAGCCTGCTAGGCACATAGCCCGAATAACATCTGCACAAAGCCTGCTAGGCACATAGCTCGAATATCACCGGTACAAAGCCTGCTAGGCAAGTAGCCCGAATATCATTGGCACAAAGCTTGCTAGGCACATAGCCCGAATATCACCGGTACAAAGCCTGCTAGGCAAGTAGCCCGAATATCATTGGCACAAAGCCTATTAGGCACATAGCCCGAATATCACCAACACAAAGCCTGCTAGGCACATATCCCGAATATCACCGCTTTTCTATTTCTTTAAACATAACTAAAAGAAATTCATAATTTAAACAATAATGAAATAGTATAAAATATTCAATACAATTAATAGTAACCATATAGCGAACTTACTTGGATAGTGTGATATCTCCCGACTCTGATGAAATTTGTTTCAATATTAGGCAAAGATGTTTTCCAACCGAGCTAATTCCGATAATGTTGAATGCGATACTCAAGTATCAGAGTAAAGATGTTGCTAAGGATGAGTAGGAACTCATAAAGGTATGAAGAAATGTTTTGTAATGTATGGTAATGATGAACGTTATGTTATGTGTATATATATGAGAGTCAAATTTAGAGGCTTTACGATCTCCACCCCCTCACATTCAAAGTCTTATACAATGAAAATTTCAAGAGTTATGTTGAATAAGTCTGCAAAAGAGAAGCTAAAGAATTTAGTGATTGAATTAGTAATAACGTGGTCAAAGTTGAGAATTGGTTAGCAAATAAAGAGAGTTTGTAACAGCCAGTTTTCATTGAAATCGGAACAGTGGCTTTGGGACCACAAATTCAAGGTCAGAAAAAAATTACTTTAAAATTATTTTATGGTTTGCTGTATGATAGAAATATCGTATGAAAATTTCGTTTAGATATTTTACCTTTTACATGCCTAGCTTGATAAAAAAAGGCCAAATTGCATAAAATGCAAAAGTTGAATTCTAGTAGCTAAAGGTATCAAATAGCTATGGAATTTAAAATTGGAGGTCCTTATATGAAAAATAAACCATTTAGAGTAGTTAGTAGATAAAGATGATTATTCATCATTGGAATTTAGTAAATTATTAAGGTTAATTTTAGAAAGTAAATGATAAAATGATGATAAATTAATAAAATAAAACAAATTATCATCATTTTCATCATCTTTCCTAAAATAAAACATGAAAACTCTAGCCATGGAAGCTTGAGGATAGACAAGCTTATTTTGCTTAATTAGATCTGGATAGACCTAGTACAGAATTAGATCGAGGAAAAGAAAAAGTATTTGATTAGTAGCTTACAAATCTACGTATACTTGTCTAGGTAAGTTCGTGTAACTAAACTGTATATTTATATGTTTTGGATTGAATATTGTTATGTGTGTGAAATGTGTAATTTCCATGTAAAATACTGATCACATATCCGACAAGTACCAAGTCACGTTGGAACCTTAGAAATTCAATGGATACAAATGACATGTCATTAAGGGTTCCCATTAGTTGTTGTCCTCCATGTGTTGCGGATACACCACAACTCTCACGAGCTTCTCGTTATGTAGCTCTTATGAGCATCCTGATATTTGGCTCTCTTGAGCTTCCCAATAAATGGCTCCTAAGAGCTTCCCGTTATACAGCTCACATGAGCTTCCCGTTATATGACTCAAAAGAGCTTCCTGTTTACATGCTCGTATGAGCATTCTTGAATATGAAATGACGGATTACAATTTTGTACACTTTGTGTGTACTTTTCTTGTATCCAATGATATTTTAAATGGTTCAACGGACATAGTTCTGTTATGAGATTATATGAGAATGACTTGAAATGTTACTGGAATTCATGTGAAATACATGGAAATAATCTTACATGATATATTGAAACATGAAATGGGATTATACATGTATATGGAACTTGCTTGATGATTATGTTCACCCATGTTTATGGAATATTACATGAGATTCACATGGCTAACATGTTGAGGATATGTGTATAGGCTTTTTGCCAAATTGGTTTGGATATGTTATGAATGCTTACCTTAAATGTGAATAAATGGTAAGTTAAATTCCATGTTATACGAACTTACTAAGCTTAAATGCTTAATCCATTTTTTTTTATGTTTTATAGTAATCCGGAAGCTCGATTTGGTTGGAAGTTAGTCGGAGCTACTTCACACTATCCATCAGCCTTTTCGGTACATATATTAAACTAATTTTGGTTATAATGGCATGTATAGGTTAATTTGGCCAGTGATAACATACAAATATTTTATTTACAAATATTTTATTGAGATTAGCCATTTGTATGGCTTGTATTTGGTATATTTTGATGTATATATATACTTGTAACCTTATCATGTTTGATGAGTGCTTGATGTAGTTGAATGAGGGATAATTTATAAGCATATTGATGATTGGTATGAGACAGTATATATTTGGTAAAAATATGCATATATGTGTATTAGATCAATTTGGTAAGTTATGTATAAAACTTGTTTTTAGCGTTATTTGAATGGCTTCTTATGACTTGATATTGTGTTAAAGTATTGTGTTAGGTTGATGATAAATGGGGTGAGAAATGTGGCTTGGAATTGGCCTATTCTTGTCCACATGGGCAGAGACACGGGCGTGTGTCTCAGCCGTGTGTCACACATGACCAGGTGACACAGCCGTGTGTCCCCTATATTTTAAATTTGCACAAAACAGAATGCTTACACGGCCTAGCACACGGACATGTGGATTGGCCGTGTGACTCAAGTTAGAGAGCCCATAAGTTTGGACACGGCTAGGACACGGCTGTGTGTCCCTATTTCAAATGCCTACACGGCCTGAGACACGGGCGTGTCTCTTGACCGTGTGAGACACACGGCCTGGCCATACGGTCCCTTGCACTTTTACAAAATTTTAATGTTTTCCAAAAAAAATTTTGAATGCCTGATTTAGTACTGACTTGTTTCTAATGTGTATTTTGGGCCTCGAGGGCTCACATAAGGGACATTACGCTTGGTTACGACTAGTTTTTGATATGAATGCTATATGATATGAAATATTTGTTTATTTGTTCTGTAAATTCTAGTAATGCTCTATAACCCTGTTTCGGCAATGGATACGAGTAGGGGTGAGCAAAATTCGATTCGACTCGAAAAAATCAAAAAAAAATTCGAATTTCGAGTTAAACGAATCGAGTTATTCGAGTTAATCGAGTTATTCGAATCAACTCGAATTTTTTTTTCGAATTTCGAGTTCGAATCGAGTTGAGTTTTCAATTGAATAACTCAAATAATTGAATAATTCAATATCAAACTATAATATTTTCTGCTTTTACCTAAACTCCCAAACTTTTTACTTTTCCTCAAAACTTTTACTCCTTCCCACTTTTCCCCAAAACTTTTACTCCCTCCTCCCAACCCCCAATCTACCCAAAATCCATTTCCCACCAAAATTTTACTCTTCCATTCATATTTTTTCAAAATTTTACTCTCAAAACCCTCAAAACTTTTTATTTTCCCCAAAATTTTTACTCCTCCCACTTTTCCCTAAAACTTTTATTCTCTTCCCATCCCACCTCCCATCTACCCCAAACCCACCCCTCCAATTTTTTTAATATTTTCCTCCAAAATTTTACTCCCCTATTTACTTTCCTCAAACTTTTATTCCCCAAAACTTTTATTTTCCCCTAAACTTTTACTTCTCACCCTTTACTCTCAAATAAAAATCAAAATTATCCAAAAAATCACTAAACATAAATAGTAATAATTTTATTTATATATACTATTTATATTATTAAATTAAATTTCACATTTTATATTATTTATATTATTGAATTGTTTAGTCATATTGAATATTTATATTAAAATTGAATTCTTAATTATGCCATAAAATATTCGTGTTAAAATTTTATATTGGTATCAAGTTCAAATTTTATTTTAAAATAAATTTTATTAAAAATCATATTTTTATATTTAATATATTTTTAATTCCAAAATACATAGTGACAAGAATCCGAAGATAATTGAAACGAGGTGATGAAAGTTAATAAAAAATTTGATTAAGGTGGACAAATTTTATTACGATGGGTGACAATGGTTACAAGGACCCAAAATTATTTTTTAAAATTTAACTCGAACAAATATATTCGATTCGATTCGATTCGATTCGAATTCCATCTCACTCGACTCGATTCGAGAAAACTTCAAATAAAGTTAGGATGATAAAATGAGATTCGAAAACTCGATTAACTCGAAAATTTTTGATTCGATTCGATTCGAATCGATCGAATGCTCACCCCTAGATACGAGTTAGGGGTGTTACAGAGTTCTAGAAGAGATATTAGATTTTTTCTGAAGATCATTCGGGATATACAATATTGCTATTGAAAAAGAGGTTAATCTCGGGTAATCGACTTATTCGGGTATGGTATCTAAAGAATGTATTAACCAGAATTTCTTCTTAATTGATTTCTTTAGTGAATGGGATAATGTGGGATTATTGATGACTATAGTAGTCTATGGAATAATGTTTGAATTGCGAAGATATTTGAATGCAACAGTTATAGTCGAGTATCTTATGACGGTCTCTTCGCGGTATTCTATATGTTCTTTTATCTTCAAAAATATATGCAATTGTTCATCTTTAGATGTGATTCTTATCATAAGAGAATGCTAGCTAATCATAATGTTAGACGGATGTATTGTTAGGTTGGTTCATTTATGATTGGCATTACTTTATCTTTCTTTGGCATTTATTCCATTATGTTTGGTAGAAAATTCAACGATAAAACTCATATCATGCTATTATTATGTTTCTACTAGTTGTTACTTTACTTTTTATATATGCAAATTATGTTGCCTCTACCACAACTGATTCCAGTGTGTATGAGCAATATTCTTCTTCTTTATCATTCAATATGGGTTGTATTCTCAAAAATTCAATATAGCTTCACATCTTGGATTTTACTATCTCGGTTTTCTTATCATTCTTATGGTCTAATTTTATCTATAAAAAATGGTTCATCTGTGAAAGATATTTATTGGTTAGAGGTAATTACATTTATTAAGATTATAAATCCTGGGTCGATCATGGGAGCTCGGTGATATAGATATCAGATTATAGAGTTTTTGTTACTGCAATGGTTATTATTGGAACTACCTTCAGTTTTCCTCTTCTATTTAGGAGTGTACTATTAATGTTGAGGTATTGTTCTATTTATACGATTGAAACGTCGGTCTTATTATAGCACTATGGTTTAAATCTATCTAATGGTTGTGGTTCAGGTATGGTTCAAAGCTTCGATGTTAATAAGTGAAATAACTTTATTATATTCCCTTTCTAGCTTTCGTGAAGGGGTAGGCATCGGCAAAAGTGTAGACAGTGGAAGATCGAGCTCAAACTTGTATATTGGTTCTCATTTTTAAGGTAATCTCGATTTATGTCAATGAGTTAAAATGGGATGTTATGCTTCGTTTGAGTTAATGTAGTTTGTAGAAATCTTTGATTGTTATTCTGAGTGAATTATGATAGATTATATGCCTGGGTTGTCTTGACAATAAGAAAAAGGGGTTATTCTGAAATGTTATTATCCGATAGATAAAATCGACTCAATTGTTTTAATCAGAGAGGGTTATTCATTTGAAAAGTTAATTGAGTTATACGCATTAGAGTTTATCCTCAGGTTCAGGAATAAATTTTGTGCATTAACGAGTAAATTGACGAATAGTCAGAATGAGGGATTTATAATCTAGAAGACATGATACAAAAATATATCTATCAGATCAGTTCTAATCAGGAAATGTTATTATGGGTTAAAGTCGTCTTGATAGTTGAAGCTATCACGCTTGTGTTAAATGATATTGCTTGACACCTCATTAGTCAGAGTTTGATAATCTGAGTTTCTCAGTTATACGATCAGTGTGAATTTCTCGGTTGATATACTACTAATGAAAAGTGATTACAGGAAAACACCATAGCTGCTTAGTTAAGTTCAGATATAGTATCAAGTTTTGTTATGAGTTCTAATGTGAGTTTTGAATCGAGGTTAGTTATAAATGATTTATCTGTAGATTACCATTAATAAGATGGCAGAAAGACTCGACTTGATAGCTTTTATCAGGTGAGAAATTTCGAGGACGAAATTTTCGTACGATGAGGAGAGTTGTAATAGGCTGTTTTTCTGTGTACCGAAAACAGTGGTTTCGGGGCCACCAAATCCAATGGGTAAGTTCATAAATATTATTATCTAATATTTACAAGCCAAACATGGTTTTAAAATGGTTTTTGATATAGTAATTTTTGTTATATAAGCAATTTATTAAGTTCAAGTGGTAAGACCCTAAGGTCAAGTGGTTTTAGAAAATGAGGTATCGAGAGCTCATTTCTATAAACTAAACTGGAAATATTTTTATAAATATTTACAGAGTGTCATTAAGGTGGTATTAAAGTTTCGTTGAAAAATTGTAACGTTTCGATAGTTAATTAATTAAAAAAGACTAAATCGTAAAAGATGTAAAATTGGATCACTATTTGATTTGAGTGATTAAATGGTTAATTGAATAAAGGAAAAGGGACTTCAATGGTAATTATACCATTCAAGGTGTTAGTGGACAATAATGGACATGAATTTGATGTTTTATTTAATTATTAACTAAGGTTAATATGGTGATTTGATAATTATATTAACTAAGGTTAATGGACATCATCTTAATGTCTTCTTCACCGATTTTGAATGGAGAAAAACTCCATGGAAGACCTTGAAGCTTCGGCTTACCTTGTGATGATGCAAGTAAGTCCATTTTAGCCCCATTTTTAATAATTTTTATATTTTTGAGATCGTTGCAACTAGGTCCAGCTAGCCTGCACCTTCGATTTTGAAACTGTTAAAGAATGTGAATATTTCCATTGATGAATCTAGTTATTTTTTATGTTAAATGATGAATTTGAAATATTATTTGGTATTTAAAAGTATTTTGTTAAGTGATTTTTGATGAATTTTCTGATTAGGGACTAAATTTTTAAAATAGTAAAAGTATAAGGATTTGATGTGAAATTGTTACAATAATATGCTATATCAGATGCCATGAGTATTCGTCTAGGCTCAATTTTGGGTAAAGATGGTTAATTTGCATGTTTTAGGCTTAGGGACTAAATTGAATAAAAGTAAAACTTTAGGGGCAATTTTGTATAAATGTAAAAATGACCAAATTGCATGAAATACATTTTTTTACTGTCTAAATTAATAAATTGAATGAAATTATTAATTTAGATCAAGTTCGAGCGGAAAAATTGAGAATGAAAAATTACCAAAATACCCCTAAACTTTGGTAAATCTGCAAGTTAGCCAGGTAAGTTCATATGAACTATAAACACTTAAATGTGAGTTAAATTGTCTTTTTAATGTGCTATTATATTGTAGATGAATTAATATATAGATGTTATTATGCAATTTATTATGTCATGAAACGATAGAAATTTAACGACGTACGATGACTATCGAGCCCCTTTTAAACCTTAAGAATTCATAGCATACAAATGACATGTCATTAGGGTTTACATGATTTGGGTGCTGGTCTTGAAGTCCTACTGATGGCTGAAGTCTGGCATGTGTTGCAGAGACTCCATAGCTCGTGTGAGTAGCATCGTGTAGCTACATTCCGACCCATAGCCCGTGTGAGCAGGCCCATTTTCACAGCTCATGTAAGCATATTGATTCACAGCTCGTGTGAGCATATATGTACAAGATTTGACGAACTACAATTATACGAGTTAGCACACTTTGTGTAAGCTATCCTGGGTATCTAACGGTATTCTAAACGGTTCAACATGCATGATTTGGAAAGGAAACAGTAAATGTTCAATATGAGCAAATACATGTATATATGAAATAAATTGAAATGATGAGATAAATGGAAAACATGTTATGTTATGAAGGATGTTATATCCAATTGAATCATATTCAAGTATAATGGTTATCCATGTTGAAGTCATATGAAATATGTTCAAGTATGCTAACATGTGTTGTTGTTTGATGCTTAGGCATGTGCCAGGCTATTGGTTGGATTGCATTATGCTTACTTATAAGTTATGCATTGAAATGGTAATGGTCCAAATGGAAATATGCTTGTGTTCATGAAAGAGTGTTAAGGTTTAAATTATGTAATTTCTTATGAAATGATTTATCATGTGGTTAATTCCTAAAGAGCTATATTTAAATGCACTAGCTTGTGGTTATGGTTGATGATATGCTTATGTCTTGGGTGTTATGCATATGAAACGGGTGTGGAAAGGTAATGGTATAGTAAGTTCATACTCGAAGTGTAAAATGATGAAAAATGAATTAATGAGTTGAATTGATGTTGTTATTTAAGCTAAAGAAAGTAAATGCAACGGAAAGTAATGATATGCAAATGAAAGTAAGAAAATTTGGAAAAGGTTTAATGTTTTATAAAATCCTACGATGCTAGGGATGATATATATATGATGTTGTGGATTTATTCACTTTGTGAGTTGTTGAATATGGTTTCATGAATCTTGTGATATTGGTATAGGATTATTCTTGATATGTATAAATTTCATAATTGAAATAAATTGATATGACTATAGTTTATACGAGCTTACTAAGCATTCATTGCTTACTTAGTTGTTTTTCTATTACTTTTTAGATTATCGGAAGCTCAATCATGTTGAAAGTTCGTCAGAGATCTATCACACTATCCAGTGATTATATCAATAGAGTTTGATGTCTTGGTTAAGGTTATAATGGCATGTATAGATGGACTTATGGTTAATGATTAGTTGAACATTAATTGATGAGTTTGGTAAATATATATGTAATACCCCTAACTCGAATACGTCGTCGAAACAGGGTTACGAAGCATTATCGGAGTTTACAGAACAAATAAATAGAAATTTCAAACATTTCACATCATATAATATTATATCATAAACCAACCGAAAACAAACATATTGTCCCTTATATAAGCCTTCGAGGCCCAAAATACGTGTTAGAAACAAGTCGGGACTAAATTGGGTACTCAAAATTCTTTTCGGAAAACATTGAAATTTTTCAAAGTTGCAAGGGACACACGGCTGTGTGACCCACACGGCCATGAGACACGCCCGTGTCTCAATCTGTGTGGGCATTCGAAATAGGGATAAACGGCCAAGTCACACGCCCGTGTGCTAGGCCGTGTGAGCATACTGACTTGTGCAATTTGAAAGATACAGGGGACACACGGCCGTGTCACCTGGCCGTGTGTCACACACGACTGAGACACAAGCCCGTGTCTCTTCCCGTGTGGACAAAAACAGGTCATTTTCGAGCCACATTTCTCACCCAATTTGGTACCAACCTAAACACAACTATTTGCATATCAACAAGCCATAACAATGCATTCAAATCAAGCTAAAATCAAGTCTTAAACATGTATTATCACAACATACAACCAATATGCCCCTAGGCACCTCAAGTGACAAATTAATAACATGTTAACCAAATATCCATATTTACCTAGATAATCAAATGCGTATATGCATAATTATAACAAATATACTATTTCAAACCAATCATCAATATACCTATAAGTTTTCCATCATTCAACCATATCAAACACACATTAAATATGTTAAGGCCACACATATAGACACATTGAAATATATCAAACGCAAGCCATTCAAATGGCTTGCCTTAACAAAATCCGACCAGCTTCCAACCCGTACGAGCTTCTGAATTACTATAAGACATGAAAATAAGACAGAGTAAGCATTTAAGCTTAGTAAGTTCGTATAATTCAGAATTTAACTTACCATTTCTTCATATGTAAGGTAAGCATACACACATATCCAAACCAATTTGGCCAAAAGCCTAAACACATATCCTCAACATGTTAGCCATGTAAATCACATAAAGGATCCAATACACATTGATGAATTCATCAAGTAATCACATTTCATGAATGTCATGTATATACCAGTAATAGTTTATATCGAACTCATATAATTTCATAACATAACTATGCCCGTTGAACCATTTAAAATATCATTGGATACACGGGTAGTACACACGAAGTGTACTGAACTGCAATTTGTCAATTCATGTACATGTATGCTCATACGAGCTGTAAACAGGAAGCTCCTCCGAGCTGAATAACGGGAAACTCGTGCAAGTTGTATAATGGGAAGCTCATGCGAGTGAAGTATCGAGAAGCTCATAAGAGCTGTGGTGTGTCCGCAACACATGCAGAACCCCAACCAAATCGGTAACCCTAATGACATGTCATTTATATCCTACAAATTTCATAAGGTTCAAACGGGACTCGATAACTGTTGGATATGCAATCGGTATTTATTCATGGAAATTGTACAATTCACAAACAATAAATCAATTTAACATATATAAATGTACAATTTAATTACACGAACTTACCTCGACGAGTTTATGTAGATACGAATGCGACTAATCCAATATTTTTCCTTTGCTTCGATCTAACTTCGTACTAGGTCTAATTGGATCTATACGAATGAATTTAACTCAATTCAATATAATTCATATTCAATTTAGTCCAACAACACATTTTTGGCAAAATTACTATTTTCCCCTATACTTTTAATTTATTACAATTTAGTCTCTAGGCTCAAAAAATGACTTTCATGCAATTTAATCCTTACTCAAGCCTAGTCAATTTTTATACATTTAATAGCATCCCACATAATTCATAATTTCACAATTTTACCATAAATTTATCATCTTTTTCAATTTAATCTCTAATTGATAATTTCATCAAAATTCTCTTTACAAAAGTTGTTTATCTAACAACAACCTTTCATTTTCTATCATAAAACTTTAAAATTCAAGAATGCTCATCAATGGAAAAACCCTAATACTTTAACGGTTTTACAAATTAATCCCCGAGTTAGCTAGATTAAGCTATTACGATCTCAGAAACATAGAAAGCATTAAAAACGGGACAAGAATGCATACCTAATTAAGCAAAACAAGCTTGCTAATATCTAAAGCTTCCTTGGCTAGGTTTTCTCTCTTTTTTAATTTGGTGGTAGATGATGATAATAGAATTTTTTATTTTATTTAATATCACTTTAATTGATAATTTCCAAAATTAACCTTAATGTTTCATGAAATTTCTAATGATGACTATTCATGCTTAACCACTAAGCATTTTAATAGTCTATTTACTATATAAGGACCTCCAATTTAAAATTCTATAGCTATCTAATATCTTTAGCCATTAGAACTCAACTTTTGCACTTAATGCAATTTAGTCCTTTTCATTAAATTAGGTACGTAAACGATAAATTTTCTTAACAAAATTTTATACGGCATTTCTATCATATTTTTGAACATATAATAATAATATAAATTTTTTGACTCTGGATTTTTGGTATCGAAATTATTGTTCCGATTTTACTGAAAACGGGTTGTTACAATATTTGTCATTATGGTCGATGATTATATGTCATTTTGGTCGATGATTATGGCATGAAATGTTGCCTTGGATTTGAGGTGCTTAAGGTACTATTGATATCTTGTTGGTTGTGGTTAATTTGGTCAAATTGGTGTATTTTTTAATGACCAAAATTGGTATGTGTTAATGTATCTTTAAATGGCAAAAATAGTATGGTTGTTATGTATCAATTATGTTATGTTTTGGCATGAAAACAAGTTTAGTGATAATTGTTTAAATATGCACATGTATAGGTGTATTTGTTTGATGATATAGCCATTTTTTTGCCTGTATTTATGGTATTTTGGGTGATGAAATGGTGCTATGTTGGCATGTACATATTTGGCCTTGTAATGGTTGTCATTTTGGAGTTTTATGGTGATTAAATGATGGAAAATGGTATGGTAGTTAAAATTTATGCTATGAGTTGTTCTTTGATATGCTTGAATTTTGTTATTTGGTATATTGGTTATAGTTGACATATGTGGCTAATGTTTAGTTGATGGATATTAAATGACCAATTGGATAATTTGAGTGTGGATTTGATATGTGGATATGGAGGTAAATGTTGGCATGAAGTTTGTTACAATTTAGTTGTTTTGTGTCTAAATTATACAACTATAAAGTACATGTTGGTTGTTGTGATTGAAATGCCCTTTGGGCATATTGGTTGTATGAACATATACCATGTTCTTCTAGCTTGATTATGCATGTTTTTTTATGCATCTTGAATGCTTGATTATATGTGCAAGAGTGTTATAGGTGGATGCATGTTTTGGGTGAAAGAAATGGCTTGAAAATTACCTATTTCTTGTCCGCACGACCTAAGACACGGGTGTATGTCTCAGCCGTGTTTGACACATGGCCATGTGACACGGCCGTGTGTCCCCTATAGGTCTTTAAAGGTTACATTTCCAGAGTTACACGGCCTGGCACACGGGGGTGTGGCTTGGCCATGTGACCCAAGTCAGAGAGTTACAAGGGCACGAACACGGGTTGGGACATGACCGTATGTACTTACTTCGAATGTCCACACGGCCTGAGACACAGGCATGTGTCTCAACCATATAACCCCTACAATTTGAATTTTTTCATCTTTTTCCTAAAAATTCCATATGTTTCTAATTTAGTTTCGATTCATTTCTAATGTGTTTTTAGGGCCTCGATGGCTCGTATAAGGGACAATATGTATGTTATTGACTGATTTTTCTATGATTGATGTTGTGAATTACATGTTTTAATTTTTTGATAATTTTGAAATACAACTCCGGTAATGCTCTGTAACCCTATTCTAGCGACGGATACGTGTTAGGGGTGTTACATACAAATTCATAAATTTCTCGTTTCATACCCAGCCACCAGAAAATCTGTTTCAAGTTACAATACATCTTCATACTACCCGGATGAATAAAGTACGTACTGCTGTGAGCTTCTGAAAGAATATCATGTTTCAAATTTAGATTGTTCAGAATGCAAATTCTATCGCGATAATGCAATGTACCACTATCATCAATACTATACTCCGAACTTAAATTATTTTGAACCATTTGTCGTTTCAACATCAACTTTGGATCTTCATCTTGCAATTCTCGAATTCATTGTAGAAACAGTGGTTTCATTCTCAACTTTGCTAATACAGAACCATCTTCATTCAGACCTAAATGAGCGTTCAACACTCGAAGTGAAAACAATGACAACTTTCGACTGAGTGCATTCACAACTACATTAGCCTTTCCCAGATGATAATCAATAACCAGATCTTAATCTTTCATTAGCTTTAACCACCATCTCTATCTCAAATTCAATTCTTTTTAAGCCATCAAATACTTTAAAATTTTGTGATCTGTGAACACGTGACATTTCTCTCCCTATAAATAATGTTTCCAAATCTTCAAAGTGAATACAATCGCAGCCAGCTCGAGATCATGAGTGGGATAATTCTTTTCATGCGAGTTTAACTGACAAGAAGCATAAGCTACTATTTTTCCTGCCTGCATAAGTACACAACCCAAACCGTTGAGAGATGCATCACTATAAACAACATATGCTACTCCAGATTCAGGCTGAGTCAACACTGGAGCTTCTGTCAACATGTTCTTCAACTGATCAAAAATCTGTTGGCACTTATCGGACCAAACAAACTCAACATTTTTCTGTAATAATTTGGACATTGATGAAGCAATAATCGAAATTTTTTTAACAAGACGAGAGACTAACATGCTAAACCCAGAAAACTTCACACTTCTGAAATAATCTTTGAAGTTTTCCAATTCATCATAGCAGAAACTTTACTCGGATCAACTCGAATCCCGTCAGTTGATACTATGTGACCTAAAAATCCAACTCGCGAAGCCAAAATTCATATTTACTAAATTTTGAGTATAATTGTTTTTCTATCAAAGTTTGTAATACGATTCTCAAATGTTGAGCATGCTCGGATTCTGTCTTGGAATAGATCAATATATCATCAATAAACACAACAACAAATCTATTTGAATGAGGTTGAAAAACCCAATTCCTTATATCTATAAAAGCAGTAGAGGTATTATTCAAACCAAATGGCATTACTAGAAACTCATAATGATCATAATGAGTTCTGAAATCAATCTTTGACACATCACAATCTTTAACTTTCAGTTGTTAATACCCGGATCTGATATCTATCTTCGAGAACACTGTGGCACCTTTCAATTGATCAAATAAATTGTTGATACTTGGCAAAGGTACTTTTTATCGTGATTTTGTTTAATTGTCTGTAATCTATACACAATCTCAAAGACCCATATTTCTTTTTAACAAACAACACAGGTGCACCCTAGAGCGATGCACTCTGTCTAATAAAACCTTTGTCTATCAATTCTTACAGTTGCACTTTAAGTTCTTTAAGTTCAGCTGAAGCCATTCGATACAGTGAAATAAAAAATAGAGCAATACTGGGCACCAGCTTAATGACAAATTCAACTTCTCGCTCTAATGGTAAGCCCGACAATTCTTCAGGGAAAACATCTAGGAATTCACAAACTATCGGTACTTGGTCCATTTTCTTCTCTGACACCTTGGAATCCAAAATGTAAGCCAAAAACGTTTCACAACCCTTTCGCATTAACTTAAGTACTTTCATTGCCAAAATTATATTTGAAGTACCGTCTAATCTCTCAGACTCAATGAAGATTACTTCACCATTAGAACCTTTCAACTCAACTCTTTTCTGACGACAACAAACCACAGTATCATGCATGTTTAACCAATTCATACCTAAGATGACATCAAACTCATTGAAGGATAAGAATATTAAGTCAACAGGAAATTTACAGCCCTAAATTCTCAGTGGACATTGCTTGCAAACCATATCGACTATAACACTATGGCCTAAAGGATTCGTGACTTTAACAACGCAATCAATTGACTCTACAGGTAAGTTTTTTTCGGTCACTAATGTAGTGCATATATATGAATGTGTTGACCCTGGGTTAGTTAAGGAATACACACTAACATTAAAGATAGAAAATGTACCCGCAATAACAGCAGGAGCCGATGCTTCCTCTCACGTTCGAATGGCATACGTTCTTGCAAGAGCCCTGGCTTCAGATTGGATCACTGACTCTTTAATCCTGCCTCTGTTGGCCCTTGTCATTGCGCTATTTCTAGGTCTTCTACCTCTGTTAGAAGTGGTCTCCAATTTCTCATTATGCTTTTTATTAGACTCTTTTAGACTTGGACACTCTCTTTCGAAATGATCTGGAGATCCATAACTAAAGCACATCCCATCGTTAATTCTGCAGACACCAAAGTGAACCCGTCCATATTGCTTACACTCTGCTCTATTTGTATTCTTCATATTGCCCATACTAGCTACTGAAGAGGCCGGAGTTTTCTTGCTATTCTGTCACAGTTGATCTTTTCCCAAAAACCCTGACGGAGCAAAAAACTTACTACTGGATTCCTTCATCTTCTTTGGTGGAGAAAGCTTTAGATCCCTCACGTTTACTAAATTCCCGTCTCTTTTCTTCGTTCTGTCTTTTAATTTCACAAATCTCTTCCATTTTTTGGGCTTTATCAGAAACACCACAAATTCGTGGATCTCTAAAGCTCCTACTAGCATCTTAATCTCATCCTTCAATCCATCTTCAAAATGTACATATATGTCCTCCTCGGTAGGCACTATCTCATGAGTATATTTGTTAAGCTGAATGAACTATCTTTCATACCTTGCTAATGTCTTACCTCCTTGCTTTAACTCAATAAATTCTTTTTTCTTTCATTCCAAATAGCGTTTGCTAACATACATCTTCCCAAATTCAGACTTAAAGAAGTCCTAGTTGATTCTTTCTTTCTACACAATTGTCGTTAATGTAGACCACCATTGGAATGCTTCCTCTTTTAACAATGATATAGTACACCTTAAACAATCTTCAAGGGAACACAACATGTCCTCTAGCACCCTTTGAGTATGTTCTAACCAATACTCAGCCTTGGTTGGGTCATCACTCACGTTACCACAAAATTCAACAGCTCTACACTTTCTAACTTTACTAATAGTCACTCTATGAACACGTTGCTTACTCGAACCTTGAAGGTGAGAAGATTGAGGTTGTGAAACTACAGAGTTTACCTTTAAATATGCATCATACGTGTCATGCATCATACGGAGAAACGCATTAGGTGTGACATCCTTAAATCCTTGCAGTCCAGGTTCATTCTGCGTACTTTCCTCATCAGTAGGTGGAATAAAACTTACTACCTCATCAAAACCTACTCGGTTGGATCCTGACGACATCTTTTTATCTATATAAGAACAATTCATAATAACCAAAAGCTATCACACTATCATTGGTTAGTCAAGTGGCATGTATTTTTAGACTCTGTAAATGCTATGTTCAGTCTAAGAACCGACTAAACCATAACTCTGTTACCACTAAATGTAATACCCATAACCCGTGTTCGTCGTTAAAATAAGGTTATAGAACATTACGGCATAAATCATAACTTTAAACGTTCAATACCAAAATTTCCTAAACCATAGCAATTTTATTCAAACACATGCTTATTGTCTCTTATTCGAGCCCTAAAGGCCCAAGAAACAATTTTGGAAACTTTACAAAAAAAGATAAAAATTTTCACATCGCATGGGTCACACGATTGAGACACACGCCCGTGTCTAAGGTCGTGTGGAAATTCGAACTAGGGACACATGACCATGTCCCAACTCGTGTTCGTACCCGTGTAACTCTCTGACTTGGATCACACGGCCAAGCGCAAGCCCATGTGAGAGGCTGTGTAACTCTCGAAATGGCCTCACACGCCCGTGTGCTAGGTCGTGTCCTAAGCCGTGTAACTGCTAGACTTGAATGCCTTAAAAACCTACAGGGGACACATGACCGTGTCGCATGGCCGTGTGCACATGAAATTGGCCAAATTTAAGCCATTTCCATCTCCAACTTCAAAATGTACCTAAAAGCATTTTTTTTCCACATTATAGAACTCAAATCAAACCAATTCATTCATGAAATAATCAATTCAGTGTACCAAATAAATTTATCAAACCAACAGACACCTTAATTTCAATCAACTGATAATTCATCTAAACATGTCAAAGACCTATCAAAATTAAGCATCATAACTTATTATAAACCAAGCTAATTCACATAACATACTTGAAGTATTCAAGCATCATAATTTGGCACCACAAGATTTATACATTTTCTACTTATATATATTCCAAAAGGTTTACCTAATTATGCAGACAAGTTCAAGTATCTTTTACTAGCATCAAGCATAACATATTAACTTTCAATATTTACATCTATACAAAATATCTAAGTACTAAAGACCCTTCCTAATACATGTCACTTAAACCAGCTAGCAAGAACCAAAATGACTACCGAGATGTTGATGATAGTGTGTGAGCTTCCGAGTCGATCCAATCAAATCAACAATTCCAAAGGTCCTATAAGAATAAATCAAACTAATAAGTACCAAAAAGCTTAGTAAGTTTGGTATTAGCTTCATTTATTAATGAACTGAAAACAATTAAATTGATGTAAATTTTCAATACACCGGCACAAGCCTACTAGGCACAGGGCCCGAATAACACCGGTACAAAGCCTGCTAGGCACATAGCCCAAATATCACCGGCACAAAGCCTACTAGGCACATAGCCCGAATATCACTAGCATAAAGCCTGCTAGGCACATAGCCCGAATATCAACAGCACAAAGCCTGCTAGGCACAGACCTCGAATAACATCGGTACAAAGCCTGCTAGGCACATAGCCCAAATATCACTGGTACAAAACCTACTAGGCATATATCCTGAATATCACCGGCACAAAGCCTGCTAAGCACATATCCCGAATATGACCAGCACAAAGCCTGCTAGGCACAAAGCCCAAATATCACTGGCACAAAGCCTGCTAGGCACAGAGCTCGAATAACATTGATACAAAGCCTGCTAGGCACATAGCCTAAATATCACCACATTTCTATTTCTTTAAACATAACTAAATGAAATTCATGATTTAACCAAAAATGAAATAGCATGAAATATTCAATACAATTAATAGTAACCATATAACGAACTTAGTCGGACTGAATTGGAGTAGTTGTAGAAGTTTAGGGACTATTTCGCTATTTTTCCTTTTCCACGAATATTTATAGGATCTTGATCTAGAATGTAAAATTCTTCAATTATTAGCACACATTTCATATTCCAATCCATTTTACAATTAATACCCTTTTATTTTTTTATTTTACACAATCACCCCAAACTTTTACAATTTTTGCAATTTAGTCCCTTAACTCAAAATTCATCAAATTAACCATTTTTCTCATGTCAATATTTTATCCAAATATACGAGACCCTTAAATAGTCCCTAATAAACATAAAATTCACTATTAGACCCTAAAAGTTTGACATTTTCACAATTTAATCCTAAAATCAAAATATAACAAAAAACACTTTACAAATAAATCAAATAACATAGTCAAATCTCCAAATACATGGTATTCATAAAAAAAATTCAATATTCATCAATATAAACTTCCAGAATTTTTAACAGAATAAAAAATGAAGGTACGGGCTAGCTGGGCCTAGTTGCAACAATCTCAAAAACATAAAAAGTACAAGAAACAGGTATATAAAACGAGCTAGCTTGGCTGATTCTCCTAGCTTAAACAACCTTCAAGTTTTGACTATGGAAAAATAAGAATGAAGAACCTTATTTCTTTTACTTAATTTTGTTTTAATTTAGTTTTATTTGCAAAAATCCCATTGATCACTTAAATTTTTAATCCATTTTAACTATGTTGTCGTCCCACTACATTAACTAGGTATATTTGCTACTCGAGTCATTCCTCATTTACTTTTCAAGCTATTTAATCATTTAAATACAATAATTACTAAAATTTTACACGTTTTACAAATTAGTCCTTTTCTTATAATTAGCTATCTAAACATTAATATTTCTAAACCAAATTTTGATACAGCTCTTATGGCTCTATAAATATTCTAAAAATAACATTTACGAGTCGACACGATGAAAATTTGTGGTCTCAAAACCACTATTCTGTCACCACTGAAAATCGAGTTGATACAACTAGACTCATGAAAGATGGTCCCTTAAGTATGTTTAAAGGAGTTAGTCTTCCACAATGTGAATCTTGCTTGGAAGGTAAAATAACTAAGAGGTCTTTTCATGCGAAAGGTACAAGGGCCAACCAACCTTTAGAACTTGTGCATACTAATGTATGTAGTCCCATGAGCATCAGTGTCCGAAGAACTTACGATTATTACGTGACTTTTATCGAAAATTATTCTCGATATGAATTTATGTATCTAAGGCACCGCAAAAGCGAAAACCTTTGATAAATTTCAAAAGTTTCATGCAAAAGTGGAAAAGTAATTAGATTTATCCATAAAGAATCTTCGGTCTTAGAGGTCCTAGGCTGCCCTGCCCATAAAAAATTCTACTGGGTCCTAGGCAGGGCAAACGGCACTGAAATATGGGCCTAAGATTTTGCCCAGCCCACCAGTGAAAAAATCATAAGCAGGCCCTACTGCCCATTTTATTTTAAAAATTTTAAAAATTAAAAAAGTATTTTAAAAATATTTTAAAATTAAAAAATTTTAAAAATATTTTAAAATTAAAAAATTAAAAAATATTTTAAAATTAAAAAATTAAAAAATTAAAAATTATTTTAAAAATATTTTAAAATTAAAAAATTAAAAAGTATGTAAAAATATTTTAAAATTTTAAAAATAAATATATTTATTATATCGGGCAGTAGGTGAAAAAGTGGTTTCGAGGCCCACCCATTTTCTAAGCAGGCCTCGTTTTTTGCCCAAGCCCATATTTGGGCCTATATTTTTACCCAAACCCTCTCATATTTTAAGGCCGTCAGTCAGGTAGGCCGCCTACCATGAGCACCTCTATTCGGTCTGACTAAAGTGGGAAATATTTGTTCGATGATTTCTTAAGATACCTCATAAAGAATGGAATTTTATCCAAATTGATTGCACCGGGCACTCCACAATAAAATAGCGTAGCTGAGAGAAGGAATATAACATTGCTTAACATGATTCGTTCAATGTTAAGCTATTTACAACTTCCTACTTCCTTATAGGGATATGCGATACAAATGGTTTGTTATATTCTGAATGATATGCCAACCAAGTCTTATTGTAAGACACCTTATAAATTGTAGCATGAAAACAAAATTGTGCTTGTTTGTAGGGTGTCGGAAAGGAATAAAGAGAGGATTATTCTACAATCTGAAAGATAAAACGATTAAAGTTTCTACTCATGCTACTTTCCTCGAGAAAAGGTACATGGATAACTTTAAGCCTCAAAATAAAGTGGTGCTCAAGGAACTTTCGAGAGTGATAGAACAATCACCAAGTTCAATTCTCGAGAAAGTTGTAGAAAAACTTGAAAACGATCAACAACTTATGGGAATCCATCGTAGTGGGATAGTTTCCAAGAAACCAAACTGCTTCATCTATGATGGTAGTATTTATAATACAGAAACCAATTATAAGGATAATGATCCACTCACTTACGATGAGGCTATTTAAGACGTTGATTCCAAGCTCTGGAGAAAGGCCATGGATGTCGAGATGGATTCTATGAAATCTAATATGGTATGGGAACTTGTAGACTTATCGATTGGGATTAACCCCATAGGGTGTAAGTGGATCTACAAGAAGAAGAGAAATGTGGAAGGGAAAGTGGAAACACACAAAACTAGACTTGTAGGGAAGGGCTACACACAGAAAGAAGGCATCGATTATGATGGACCTTTTCTCCGGTGCCATGCTCAATTCTATTTGCATACTCTTATCCATTGATGTTACTCTCGATTATGATATCTTACAAATGGATGTCAAGATAGCATTCTGGAATGGTTATCTTGATGAGACCATTTACATGGCTTAGCCCACTGGCTATGTTGTCAAAGAAAAGGAGCAAAAAGTTTACAAACTGCTAAGATCCATTTATGGACTTAAGCAGACATCTTGCTCATGGAATAAAAGATTTGATCAAATGATCAAGACTTTTGGATTTGAGCAAAACATTGATGAACCTTGTGTTTATAAGCATATAAAGGACAAAAAGGTGGTATCCCTCGTTTTGTATGTCGATAATATTCTACTTATCAGAAACAATGTAGGAGAATTATCATCGATTAAACTGTGGTTAACTCAATAGTTTAGCATGAATGACTTGGGTGAAGCTAGTTATATTCTTGGAATTCGAATCATTAGGGATCGAAAGAATAAAATGATAATTCTATCTCAACCTTCATATATTGATAAGGTACTGAAACTTTTTGCAATGATCGATGCAAAGCCAGACGTTCAGCCGACTACATCAGGTTTTCACCTTTCTTTAGATGACTGTCTTAAGACAGCGAAAGAAAGAGAGTGTATTATTAAGGTTTTATATGTTTCAACAGTTGGAAGCCTTATGTATACGATGTTTTGCACACGTCTAGATATTTGTTTCGCAGTAGGAAAGGTTAGTCGATATCGAGCAAATCCAAGTCTCAGGCATTGCAAGCTGTAAAGCATATATTAAAGTATCTTAAAAGAACCAGGGGTTATATGCTTATGTATTTTGGGGATAACTTTACTCCTGTTGGATACACAAACTTAAACTTCCAAACCTGTAAAGATTTGAGGAAATCAATGTTGGGAAATGTATTCATTCTAGGCCATGGAGCCATAGTATGGAGAAGTGTAAAACAAACTTGTACTACGAACTCTACTATGGAGGCCAAGTATGTGGCTACTTCTGAAGCAACGAAAGAAGCAATATGGCTTCGAAAGTTCTTAACCGAGCTTGAAGTTATTCTTGGTATGGAAAAAAGCTATAACATTGTATTGTGAAAATAGTGTTGCAATAGCTAATGCCAAGGAAATGAGAAGTCACAAGATGACGAAACACATTAATCAGAAGTATCACTTGATACGAGAGGAGTAGCCAAATAAATTGTAGATATGATGAAAGTAGCTTCTAAAAATAACATTGCGAATCTGTTTACTAAGATCTTATAACTAGGAGTTTTAGCAAACATGTCGAGGATATGAGAATGCGAAACATGACACATTTACTTCACTAGGGAAAGTGAGAGATTATTGGGAAATGTGTCCATATTGTAGTAAACATGTAATTATTTTCTATTTATTTGAACGACAAATAAATAAATAAAGTTAATTTCACATTTCACTATTATGACTTTTGTATTTATGTATTTTATATTTTGCATGCATAACGAAATTATGACAAGTAAATATTATCTCATTGATTGTCTAAAGTTCAAACTGAAGATAAGTGGCATTGTAAAGAACGTTTACATTATGAGAAAGACGACTTACTTCAGTAGATAATCTAAATGAGTCCATAATCCCATAAAAGAATCAAAGTGAGCATTTGATTCAAATACTGAGAGGGATTATTTTGTTGTCTACAATTCCAATTGGAGATATGGCTAGTCTTGGCTATCGGAGCAGTTGACTCCACTAATGGAGACATAGATGCATTCATTGGTAGAATGATACATTGGACTAAACCCAAGATGAATTAATTCTAAATCCATTTGTGAATTAATTCACTTGTGACGTTCATGGTGTGACTTACCTAAATCCTGAGTTAGTCACTGACCATATGCTTTTATATAAGTGGAGGCTTATGCTCTAAAGATGATCGAGCCTATAGCCGGTATGTTGGGTACATGACTTGTGTATGGCATGGCTTTACTAGCAACAGTGGAATTCATAGCTCAATTAAAGAGTTAATGATATCCTCTTATTGACATTATGTGGATTGATAAATATAGAACATAACTACGGGTTGCTTGTTCTCGAATGAGCAATTAATCACAGTCATTTGTTTACAGTGATCATATTAATCATTAAAAAGACACAATAGTGACAATGAGGCAAAATAAGACTGTTTGAGTGAATGGATTTAACTCAAAGGAATCAAAGATATCGTATGAGGGTAACACACACATGACGAGGTCATTGGACAAAGTAGTTGGATGAATTGCTTTCGTAAAGAGTATACAATAAGGCATTTTCAATCATAGTACTTCTTGTGGACTGACTCCTTGATTAAGTAATTATGAATTATATGAACGATGCTTCTGAACATAATTGCAATATCTAGAGCCTAATTGTATATGTCCAATTGGTCCCTCCGCTATCTCAACAAAGGCTCGATCGGACTGCATTTGAATCAGAAGAAAATTCTACGACTTTGGGAATAATTTAATTTAGTCAATTAATTCGATGTGGAATTAAATTAGGTGGTCGTAAGAATTGTTCAACTAGAGGGTTTGATTAAAGATTTTTCTTGAAAAATTAATTTGGAAAATCTAATTGATTTTTGAAAAATTAATTTTGATCAAGTAAAATTAAATTATTCAAATCAATTAAAATTAATATGATATTTTTGAAGGTTAATTTTCAAGTCAAACAATTAGCCCAATGGGTATTTGAACTTGAAAATTAGACCTAAGATCGTAAATTGTACTTAGGAGTTTAAAACCAAGACTAAGACCCAAAAAATGGTCAAATTAAGCTTGGTATATGAAACCACAGTCCAACCGGTGGCTAGACCAGACTGGTCGGGTCGTCGTTGACCCAGAACGAACTGACTCGAGGTGCCGTAAGGGTGTCGCACCTGCATCACCGGACACGGTGGTGCCAATGGCTGTAACGGCGACATCTTGGTGGCCAGCGGCAGTTGGTCGTCGATAGTTGAGCAGTGGAAGGGTTACATTCCTACTGGAATTCTAGCAGAGAATTTGATTTCAGATTAAATATTTTAAAAGTAATATTATTTTAATAGTTTAATATAAAATTTAATTCAATATTTATCGAAATAGTATTTTATTAATTTAATATTAAAGTGATTATCTTAATATTTAATTTAATTTAATGTCATTCTATTATTTTAATGAGATTTAATATTAAATTTAACCTAATATTTATCTTGATAAATAATATATTAATTTAATATTAAATTGATTAAGTTTAATCATAGTTGAACTCTCTAAACTCTCCCTATATAAAGAGAGTCTTGGGTTATTATTTACACACACTTGAAGAGAAAGTTGTAGAGAGAAAATTCTCTGAAGAGTTTATTCCAGAAAATTTCTAGAGATATATTTTTTATTTACAACTTGACCCAAAGTTAGAGAAATTACAAAATTACCCCACTGGTAATTTTTGTAAAAAATTTCTGATTCGAAGTGAGCTCACACTCAATAGACGTGAGCTTGAGGATAGCGGAGAAGACTACTCAGTCGAAGCGCTCATCCTAGACGAATCGAAAATGTACAATTTTGATTAAGTGTTTATTACTTTACATATCACAACCAAGATCTTATTTTGAAAAAAATTTTAAAACTTTGGTTTTCCCTAATTTTATTTTTCACTGCATTTTCCAAACTCGTTTTTCCAACACTTGGCCCCCGAAAATGGAAAAATTCTATGCAGGGCCCTTAAGAAATATTTAAATTGCAAATTAATATATGATCAATTTTCACTTTGGCCCCTCCCCCAAAAAATAATGAAATCATAAATTAACACATGATAAAATTATATTTTAACCTCTCAAAATTTCATAATTCAATTGTGCCCCTACAAAAATTTCTAGATTTGTCCCTGGGTGAGAAGGCTTATATATGAGGCATAAGAGATGTCATATGTAAGCATCTTGTTGGCGGCAACGTCATATTCTGTCCTAAGTTACCTAAATCACCAAATTTCATATGATTTCATATGATAAAGATTGAAGAAATGAAAACAATGAAAAAAAAAAGTCTTTAGCTCTGTCATTTTAATTTTTTAACAAAATGGAGTTTTTCACAGTTCACACCAGTAATCCCTCTTTCCCAAAATTTATTGACTTTGCTCCTTTTTTAACACAATCTCAATTATTTTTAATTTTTTTCAATTATCTTAATTTTGTTTAATTAAGTTATCTTACATTTTATTAATTTAAATTTTTAATAAAAGTTGAAAATAAAAGATAAAATAAAAATAGTTTTTATTTTAAAATGTTTAGTTAATTAAATTTGTATATTTAAATTTTTAAAAATATATTATGTTTTATTAATTAAAATTAAAATAAAATAAATCATAAATATTTATATTTTTAATTTTAGATTATAAATTATAAAAAATTTATACTCTAAATGTAACAACTTATTTTCTATGGTGTCGAAAACAGTGGTTTGAGGACCACAATTTCGACAATAGGGTCAATAAATATTATTTAATAATATTTACGAGTTTATTATATTGTTTTTATTGATGTGTGAATTGGAAAATTTGGTTAGCAGGTTAGAAATGAAAATGTACGGACTAAACCATAAGAATTAATGAATAGCTAGTCAAATGAGTTTAATAAAAAATTGTTCAATGTTCAAAGTGGTAAATAATCACTCTTGCATGGTAGTGTCGGTTGTGTCAATGTTTAGTGGAAACACCTGTTAATTTCCATTTGACGATGAAATTAAGAGATTAAATGTTAGAGGGTGAAGTGGATGGAAAGAGAGTCTCATTCTCGTCTTCCTCCACCGAAAACATTATTCTCTACAGAAGAAATAAAAGCTCTAAGCTTTTTCGATTAATCGGCTTTGCATGTAAGTGCTTTCAGAGGTTGTTCTTCATGAGTTTCATGTTTTTAAGATCCTTGTATCTTGATTTAGCTAATCTGCATGTCTAATTTCAAAACTGTTAAAGTTTGAAGTGTTGTCATTGATGAACTGAATGTATTAAGGTATAGATTAAGAACTGAATAAACTAGTAGATAATAGAGGAAAAGGAAAGACTACAGTTTGTTCATTGACATTCAATTTCTGCTACTATAGCAAGTAATTGTTGGGAAATGTGCCCATATTGTAGTAAATAATGTTTATATTGCTAGAAAGACGACTTACTTTAGTAGATAATCTAAATGAGTCCGTAATCCCGTAAAAGAATCAAAGTGAGCATTTGATTCAAATACTGAGAAGGATTATTATGTCGTCTACAATTCCAATTGAGGAGATGGCTACTCTTGGCGGAGTAGTTGACTCCACGAGTAGAGACATGGATGTATTCATTAGTAGAATGATACATTAGACTAGACCCAATATGAATTAATTCTGAATCCGTTTGTAACTTAATTCACTTGTGATGTTCATGGTGTGATTTACCTAAATCCTGAATTAGTCACTGACCATGTGTATGCAACTCATATGCTTTTATATAACTGGAGGCTTATGCTCTAAAGATGATCGAGTCTATAGCCGGTATGTTGGGTACATGACTTGTGTATGGCATGGCTTTATTAGCGACTGTGGAATTCATAGCTCAATTAAAGAGTTAATGAAATCCTCTCATTGGTATTGTGTGAATTGATAAATATGGAACGTGACCACAGGTTGCTTATTCTCGAACGAGTAATCTATCATAGTGATTTGTTCACAGTGATCATATTAATCATTAAAAAGACACAATAGTGACAATGAGATAAAATAGGATTGTATTGAGTGAACGAATTTAACTTAAAGGAATCAAAGATATCATACGAGGGCAACACACACATGACAAGGTCATTGGATAAAACAGTTGGATGAATTGCTTTCGTAAAGGGTATACAATAAAGAGTTTTCAATCATAATACTTCTTGTGGACTGACTTTTTAATTAAGTAATTGCAAATTATCGGAACGATACTTCTGGACATAATTGCAATCACTAAAGCCTAATTGTATGTGTCCTGTTGGTCCCTCCGCTAACTCAACAAAAAATTGATCGGACTACATTTGAATTAGAAGAAAATTCTACGACTTTGGGAATAATTTAATTTAGTCAATTTATTCGATGTGGAATTAAATTAGGTGGTGGTAAGAATTGTTCAACTAGAGAATTTGAATAAAGAATTTTCTTGAAAAATTAATTTGGAAAATCTAAGTGATTTATGAAAAAATTAATTTTGATCAAGTAAAATTAAATTAATCAAATCTATTAATATTAATATTATATTTTTGGAAGTTAATTTTCAAGTCAGACAATTGGCCCAATGGGTAATTAAACTTGAAAATTGGACCTAAGATCGTAAATTGGGCCTAAGAGTTTAAAATCGAGACCAAAACCCAAAAAATGGTTGAATTGTGCCAGGTATGTGAAGCTGGGCCGATGGTCCAATCGGTGGCTAGACTGGACCGATCGGGTCATCATTAACCCGAACCGAACCAACAGCAGTTGAACTGGCTCAGGGTGCCGTAAGGGTGTTGTACCTGCATCACTAGACAAAACGGTGCCAACGGCTACGACGGCGGTTAGTCATTGGTAGTTAAATAGTGGAAGGGTTACATTTCTACTGGAATTCCACTAAAGAATTTGATTTCAGATTAATTGTTCCAAAAATAATATTATTTTAATAGTTTAATATTAAATTTAATTTAATACTTATCTAAATAGTATTTTTTTAAATTTAATATTAAAGTGATTATCTTAATATCAAATTTAATCTAATATATATCATTATATTAATTTAATATTAAATTGATTAATTTTAATCATATTTGAACTCTCTAAACTCTCCCTATATAAAGAGAGTCTTGGGTCATTATTTACACACACTTGAATTCAAGAGAAGTTGTAGAGAGAAAATGTAACGAGCTGTTTTTAGTTAAATTAGAACAATGGTTTTGGAACCATAAATTCGAAGTCATAAAATTTATTTTAATATTATTTTGAGGTCTACAGTATGATAATATGATAATATAAAATTTTCGTTAAGAAATTTTACCGTTTGTATGCTTAATTTATGAAAACGGACTAAATCGCGTAAAGTGCGAAAGTTGTGTTCTATTAGCTAAAGGTGTTAAATAGCTATAGAACCTTAAATTAGAAGTCCTTATGTGGTAATTAGACAATTAAATGAGTTATTGGATGTGCATGGCTTGGTAATTGAGTAATTTTGAAAGTTAGGTAAGGGTAATATGGTAATTAGGCAATTAAATGATAAAAATAAACAAAACAAAAGTTAGCTACCATCTTTTCCTATTTATTTCTTCTTCAACTGAAAAACACAAAGTTAAGGGGAGTTTTGAAGCTTGAAATTCGGCTAGGCTAAATCCATTGCATGTAAGTGAAGTTTTGGTTCATTTTTAATGATTTTTATGTTTTCGGGATCGTTGTAGCTTAAGCTAGCTAAATAGGGAACTAATTTGCAATATGATTGAAAGTTTAGGGTTTTTCCATGTGAGCATTCTAGTTGTTCTTGAAGTTTAATGGAAGAATAAGAATCCTTGTTGTTAAATAAACAACTTTTGTTATGTGATTTTTAGTGAAATTGTCAAATAGGGATTAAATTGATAACTATGAAAAATATGTGTTAATATTGTAAAAAGGTCAAAAGTATAGGGGCAAAATAGTAATTTTTTCAAAACATGAATTTTTGATTGAATTGAATAGAATTGTGATTAAAGTAGTTAAATTTGATTATATAGATCAAGAAAAGTAACAAACGGAATTAGATCGAGGAAAGGACAAAATTATCGAATAACCGATCATTTCCTATCATACAAGTTCGAGGTAAGTTCGTGTAATTAAATTGAGTAATTTATATACTTTAAATGGAAATATATGTATGTGAATTATTTAATTATTATGTATAATTAGAGAGTATAATCAACGACGCACGAAGAATACCAAGCCCCGTTTGAACTTTAAGAATTCGTAGGATACAAATGACATGTATTTTTTGCGGACTCATCGCAGTTCATATGAGCTTACTGATTTGCAGCTCGTGAGAACTTACCGATACTCAGCTCGTATGAGCTTACCAATATTCAGCTCGGAGGAGTTTACCGATAATCGTTCGTAGGAGCATACATGTACAACCTCATATGTACCACCCGCGTATCTAACAATATTCTAAGTGGTTCAACTGGCATGTGTTATTATGAGATTATACAAGTCCGATATGAACAAGTACAGGTATTTACATGGAAATGGTTAATATTTGATATATGTTTACATGGCTTAGATGTTACAAGTACATAGAATTCAATTAGTTGATAAATTCATATATGATTCTTGGTTTTATGTGAATATATGACTATCATGATTATGGATTGTATGATAGACTTTAGCCAAATTGAATTGTGCATTGCTTTGAGTTGCTTACTTAAATGGTAGTCAAATGGTAAGTCTAATTTCGTATCACACGAACTTACTAATCTTAATTTGCTTACTCTGTTTATTTTTCTGTGTCTTATACTGTTTTGGTAGCTCGCTCGGATTGGAAGTTGTCGGAGATCGCGTCACACTATCAAATATTGTTTTGGTACTTATGACTTTATATTTTGGGTTAAATGGCATGTATAGGTCATTTTGGCTAATGGTGGCCTTTATGTTTTATTGTGTATTTAGCCATTTGATTTGGCTTGAATTTGGTATATTTTGTTATGCATATATGTAAATGGCCTTATTGTATATGATGTATGGTTGTCATGTAATGCCTTGTTTGTGAATTGGTATTAAGGTACCAAATGGTTGAAATTAAAATGTGGTATGCATGTTGAATTTAAGCACTAGATCTCATAGGTGAGGTTGACCATTTAGGTTTACTTTGGAAGTATATTTGGTATGTTGTAAAGTGATCATTTGAATGTATTTATGGATATAATATTGTATGTGTGAGAGAAAATGGCTTGTCATTTTGGCCAGGTGACATGGCCGTGTGTCCCCTAATACTTCTATAGAAATCAAGTCAGTAGCTTCACACGGCCTAGCACACGGGCGTGTGGCTTGGCCGTGTGGCACAAGTCAGTATACTCTCTAGTTTTCATACGACCTAGCACACAACCTGGTACACGGGGTACACGGCCTAGCACACGGGCGTGTGGTTGGCAGTGTGACCCAAGTTAGTGAGTTACACGGGGTCAGACACGGACTGAGACACAACCATATGATCCCATTTCAAATGCCCACATGGCCTGAAACACGAAAGCGTCTCTTGGCCGTGTGAGACACACTGCCTTGCCATATGGGTTTGTGTCCCCTGTACTTTGAAAAATTTTCCACGTTTTTCTAAAAATTCCTTAAGTACTCGATTTATCCCAAACCACTTTTAATATCTATTTAGGGCCTCGATGGCTCGTATTAGGGACTATATGATTGAATTTGAATGGCTTTTGTTTACAATGAGAAATGAACATGTTATAAGTCTGGTAATGCTCCATAACCCTGTTCTGATGTCAGATACAGGTTAGGGTTGTTACAAAAAATTCTCTAAAAAGATTATTCCAAAAAATTTCTAGAGATATATTTTTATTTACAACTTAACTCAAAAGTTAGAGAAATTGAAAAATTACTCAACTAGTAATTTTTATAAAAAAAATTCTGATTCGAAGCTATCCCACACTCGATAGACGTGAGCTTGAGGATAGTGGAGAAGACTACTCGATCGAAGTGCTCATCCTAGACGAATCAAAAAGGTACAATTTTGATTAAGTGTTTATTACTTTAGATATCAAAACCAAGATCTTATTTTGGAAAAAATTTTAAAACTCTGGTTTTCCCTAAATTTATTTTTCGCTGCATTTTCTAAACTCGTTTTTTCAACAGTAAGTTCATATGAAATGTTTAAATGTGAATGTATATGGCAAAATGTTAGTAAATTGGTCGGTAAGATGAGAAAGGTGTGATCAATAAAAAGGAAGTTTTGTTATGTATATGGAGCCCAAATGAAAAAAGGATACAACTGGCATGTTAATAGGGGTAATGACGCGTTGCACGTGAAGAAGGGAGATGTGAAGAAGATGAAAAAAATTTACTATAGTTTTCCAGAATCTTGCATTTGTTGTAGATTTCCAATTTAATCTCTTCGGAGATTCTGGTGTGTTATCGAGCAAGGATATTTAGCCTACGGGCTTTGCTTTATGTGCGTTTGGCGTGTTACCGGTTGGAATAACTCTTATGAGCAATTTGACGTGTTATTGAGGAGAATATTTATCTTATGGGCTTCGCACTATGTGCATCTGGCGTGTTATCAGTTGGAATAGCTCTCATGAGCAAACTAGACCCACCTATTCTTGTCTGTTCGTGTTGAGTCATTGGACTGAATGTTCTGAAATAGAATGTTTGATTGTATGATCTATATGAATTGAAATAAGGTATGAATGAGTAAGGAAATGTTTGGGATGCATTATATGTTTGAATGTTATGTACCCACTTTATACATGTGGAATGTATTGGTACGATAAAGAATTTAGTTAAGTTAATGTTTACCAAAACATACAAGTTATAAATCACATCCAAACATATAATGTATCACATATGGAATGGTGCCAAAATCACATGTGGAATGTGATTTATAACATGTGTTGGTAGTCGAATTGGTCTACAACTCATATTATCCAGCTCATGTTATGACAGAATTATTTTAACTCTACATCGGGTTAAGTGGCATGTATATAAGGTATATTTTGTGAAATTGAATGTGAAACGAAGGTTAATGTACTAAACGTTATATATATGTATTTACTCTTTTGTGATGCTTATCCAATGTTGGCATAGGCAATTAGTACGCTTGAAATGAAAATAATTGCATGGGTTAAATATGTTAACTCATGTTGGATAATTAGCGAACTTATAAAAGCGGACTATTTGGGCGGATAATAATAAATTAATAAGAATGTGTAGCGGATAGACTCGAACGATTATTTTTCTAACGGAACGCCTTGGCGCGTTTTGTTTAGAAGTTTTTGTAAAGAATTATAAAATACTAAGACTAAACAAGGTTTACTAATAATGTTGTTTAGACCTTGATTAGTCTCATATATGTTTATACCTCTAATATATATGTATGATTAGAATAAGAATTTTGATGACTTTAAAATAGATTTCTTTGATGATCTTGCATGTGAATGTCTATAATTTTTTGTAGCACTCCGTAACTCGGTTCGGCGATCGGGCCGGGTGAGGGGTGTTACACTACCCTAATAAATCATATTTGGTTCCTATTAAGTGAACTAAAAAAATTGTATTTCGTTCCTATTAAATGACTCAAATAAGACTACCCCTATCAAATTACGTGTCAAACAATTAGCGATTTGCATTCCCGTTTTCATTCCTCTTACCGAACCGATCCACATTTTAGGTAACATAGGATTCCTATCTCCTTACAAATTAGTGACGTGACAATATAGGGTGGCTTGGTAATCAATAGACGTCCCATTACAATTGAAGGCCCCTAGCTACTTCCATCGAAGGTAGCTCATGGCAAAGGTGTGCCCAATGGTGTGATGCTCATAGGTGACATGTTGAGGTATTACGAAAGTGGTATAACAAAGGTTTTTAAAAGCGATTAAACCGGAAAAAAATAAAAAAATAAAGAAATAGAGAAAATTGAATTGATTAACGATTCAACCAGTCTAATCCTTATTTTAAATTGATACCTCAATTAATTCTCGATCTAATTAATTTAAATAGACAAAATCCAGATAGAAGAATTTCAAGTTTCAAACCCAATTGCAAAAATAGATAAACCTATTAAGTAAATGGATAACATCGAATCTTTAAACCAAACTTTCTATGTTGCAAGTCAAAGAAAACATCTTAAGCGCGTGAAAATGACTAAGTAAAGCATGAAATCCCGGAAAAGGGTATCCAATGATTGTAGACAAGTGGATGTCTGGTCGTGGAGAGGCAAAGTAACACCCCACGCTTGCAATTATGGGACCATGTGTTAACACGTGGCAGTGTACCCACATGATGTGTGCACGTGAACTACCACACCTTTCCCACGTGACCTCCACTCCAAAAGCCAAAGTCGATATATGCCATAAACAACCAATACTATTTCACACTCAATGAAAAAAGTATGGTCCAAGTAGTACATCCACCATTAAAGATATATATATATATATATATCTAACACTGATTTATAAGAATATATTTACAAATAATTAAAAAAATATGTTGGGTTTTAGATTTTTTTTTTAAAAACCCTATATGTATCTCAAATAATGAGTTTATTATGTATGTGACATGTGTCACACTTTAAATTTTAAAATAATAATAATATCGATCGAGATTGTCACATGTCAATTTTAACACATGGTAATCTATTTCTTTTTTAAATTACAACATGTCACACATGTAATAAATCTATCATCTAACATGATAAAATCATATTTTGAAGAAAGAAAATCTATTACATTATTTTAAATAATCTAAAAAACCACTATATTTTTTCAAATAATTTTTATAATAAAATACAACTATAACACCATATCAGCCGTTTTCTTTTAATTGTATACAAAAAGAAAGATGTCAGCAATTGTTATGATTATCTAAAGCATTAAGTGGTATTATATATATATACGTGTGTGTGTGTGTGTTTTCCATGAGACAAAGATTTGATTCAACCATATGCAAGCAAGATGAAGGTTAGTGTTATAATAATTGGGGTTTAGTTGAATGATTAGTGGGAGGGGTCTTATTGTCGGTGGATGGATAAGAATCAAGGGATGAGATTCCAAAAGGAAACCATGCCTTGTGATGTGATGACAAACCAAAACTCATGGTAGATTTTTACGAGATTTGGTAGGTAGAATGTACAAATATTTACATGAACATATAAATGTTGAGTGATCTAGTTTAACATGATAATTTAGTTAATTTTATTCTATATATGGGTCTCTAGTATTGTAGAAAAGATTAAATTTTTAAGGTTTGTAGTTGTTTCTCTTAATAATACCATTTTAGGGCTTAAATCTAAGTTCTTTCTTTTAAAATGCAATGTGTATTATCACTACACCCAATATTTATTGTTATTTCTATGTTGCATCTAATAAAAGGTCATATATATTATAGGAGAGGATCCACTTATGTAAAACTAAAGTAATTTTAGACGATTTAGTATATTTTTGTACAATTAATATTTTAACAATCTAGCCATCATATTTTATATCCCATTCATATAGGTCATGAATGTCAAATTTGGTGTAACTTAAAATTTTCTTTGCCACTATAAAAAATTAATGTATGCATTATTTTAGATCGTTATGATAGAGATAATGGATCGGTTTGAAAATTTACATGCATAGCGAGATACAATTATATTGATAAATTTAATGGTTGAATCGTTAAAATGTTAATCGTCCAAAAATATATGAAAGAGTATAAAACTACTTTGATGTAAGTGAATCTCTTCTTTATATTATATGTAGCCATAGCTATCTAAAACTTTAATCAACAACCAACGGGCCAAGTTTATATTTCATCATGCATCGAATAGCATTTTTTAATTTAGATTTATATTTGGTACATTCACGATTTATATATAATTTTATACAATATCAATAAACTAATTACTATACATTACAAAAAATTAAAATCTTCTATAAGAGTGAATTTGTTTAGATTCATAGGCCACGTGATAGTGGCAAAGAAAAGATATAGTGCCACCAATTTATTCGCTTAACGTATCTTTTGATTTGGTCCATTTGTTTCATTTAGAGTACGTAGATGGATGGGAAAGCATAGATTTAAAGCTGTGAACTTATATATATAAGAATTTATTAAGAATGTGTCACTCTTAATTTAATTGGTCACCAACTCAGTTATAAAACTATAGAAATACATATTTAAATTATATTTGATATTATTATGACACTTTTATCTTTTCATATTTTTATATTATATTTAAATAAAACAATTATAAATTACAAATCTAAAAAATAAAACATGTGTTCAAAATAGTTCTAGCGATGATTTGTTCTGATAAAGATAGCAAAACAGGTTTTTAGCAGTATTTTTAACGGCGTTTGGACAAAAAACGCCGCTAAAAATCGAGCATTAGCGGTGCTTTTTGGAAAACACTGCTAAAAATGAGCATTAGCAGCGTTTTTGAAAAAGCACCGCTAATGCTCGGGGCTTTAGCGGCGCTTTTGAAAAAGCGCCGCTAATTCTCGGGGCTTTAGCTGCGTTTTTGAAAAATTGCCGCTAATTAATACTATCGTAAAAGAAATAGTATTAATTTTAAAATATTGAATTAATTATCACTATAGTTTAGGGTTTTTGGTTTAAGGTATATGGTTTAAAGTTTAAGGTTTAGAAGTTACTATTTTAAGGTTTATGGATTATGGGTTTAGGGGTTATGATTTATGATTTATGGTTTAAAGGTTGGGGTTTAAGGTTTAGAGGGTATACGTTAAGAGTTTAGGATTTTAGGGTTTAGGTTTAATGTTTAGAGTTTAAAAGGCCGGGGTTTAAAGTTTAAAGGTTATGTGTTAAGGGTTTAGGATTTTAGGGTTTTAAGGTTTAGGGTTTAGATTAACTAGTGTTTAACTAAATTGTTACTTAAAAACTTTTCCAACTTCAAGCTCGTTTTACCCGAGTCACCCATTTTATTGTTTAAAAATAATAAAAATTATTTATATTTAAATTTAATTATTAAAAATAATGTCAATATAACCTGTTTATATTTTTATTATTTTAAATGGTAAAACAGGCAAAGTTTGGCTAGCCTAAGGTTAAAAAATATAAATCTAAGCCTAACCATAATTTCAACATTTTCCCCACAAAATTTTAATTATTTTAATTAAATTTAAATTAAATTAGAGTAAAGCGATTATAGTGGGTCCAAGTAAGCCCATTTAACAATTAACCCAAAAGCCCAAATTAGAGTTCAGGAAACGAATAAATAGTAAAGGAAAAGTGTGAATGACTAAACACCAGGCTGCCCAAAGTTGCCATCTGTCATCCCATGCACTGCTAGCAATGGGCGGTGCCTCAAAGAAACAAACCCTAAAAAACTTAAACGGCGCCTTAAACATCCTAAAACTGAAAAACAACAGATCAATTTCCTAAAAAAACTAAAACAAAGAAAAAATCTGAAATGCCTACAACTTTTCCCCTTCCCTTCATCTCTGTTTTGCATCTCCGGTAAATCTCTTCGCAGAAACAAGAACCAGTGTTCCTTTGTATCACATTCTCATTTTCGTTCCCCAGGTTCCCTATTGACCGAGCTCCTCGGAGATTCAAATCAAGTCACCTCTTTCTCCGGACTCAGAAATGCCGATATGACTATCTCTCTGTCCCTCAAGCAATTCCCCTTTGATCCTTCTGAATGACTAGTTCGACCGCTGTCGAGGTTTCTTCCACCCAGAAGTCGGCGATTCACTTCTTCCCCATGCTGCCATCGCATGTGCCGCTTCATTGGCTTCCCGAGGTATGTGGCTAAACCCAAGACTTCTGAGATTTCTAGTTTTGCCTTTAATTTCGTTTATGAGTCCTCCGATGACAGATCTGTCATTTTCTTTATAAAGATTAAATAATTTTGTTCCTCACTCCACCATCTTCCTGCATTTCCCTTTCTCTCTGCACTATTAAATTCCTTTTTTTTACTGGTAAAAAGCGTTTAATTAACGCTTAATCTATGCTTGCTTTCCCATGGATTTCCATTCCAACTAGCTTCGATATGGATCTGCTGCTTTCAGTTTCACGCGATCTCCTCACTGTTAACTTGTAATTATCCTTTGTCCACCTTTTGATGAGTGATTTTTCTGCTGCTATTGTTGTTATTAGGCTCTGATAGCCAATGGCGTTGAAGCGGGGACTATCCAGTGTGGGCGTCCAAAGGAGCAGAAGTTCTGGATCTCGATTGCCTATCGTGATTCTTTTTTTCTTCTCAATTCTGACGCTACTTGTTTTCTTTGTCGGTCAAGGGCTTTACATTTCAAGTTCGTTTTTTCTCTTAATTTCCCCCCGCGTTTTTATGTACTACTTACCAGATCTAACTTTGTATTTGATTTTGATTTTGTATTCTAGAATGATGATAAATTAATTCTTTGTTTTGATTAGTTTATGAATGCGTCTTTTTCGATCTGATAAAATTGAAAATTGCCTCATCTTTCAGTTCGTCGATGCATTGTTAGTCAGGATCATTCAGTTTTGAACTTGGTTATTGTGAAAAAGGGTGAAATGATCTTCCTGGACTGACTGACACTGAGAAACCAAGAATGAGGGGTCCGAAGAGAGCATCAAAAATCAGGAAGTTGTTCAACCTGTCTAAGGAGGATGATGTTCGGAAGTATGTTTATTAAGCTGTGAGTTTATTAAGCTGCTTTTATGATAAAATATATAATATTATTTGTATATATTTTGAGTAAAATTATAATATTATTATATATAATCAATGCAAAATTTTTAAGGCACCTTTTTAAATACAGAATTTATAGGCACGAAACTAAGAATGATTGAAGCTTCTGCAAACTTTTTTGTTGTCAACATGGCGACATTAGCTTTCTCAGCATCAAGAATTACTGAACTGTTAACCTTAATCTCCTCAAAATCACATTCCTTAGCAAGCTTCATAACTAGCTTAACGACACACTAATCTCTTAAAAGCAAAGAATTTAATTGAAGTTCATATTTTTGCAAGTTAAATTTAGTAGAGTCTGTCGTCATTCATTGTGTGGTTATTTGTGTTTTTCGGCCACTGTATGTTGTTTTTGCTTTTTCCTTTTTCCTTTTTCGTTCTTTGATACATGAAAGCACAAGTCACTAATCTAATAATATTGTTTAGGATCATGTTATTTGGACTCAGGTGTAAGTATTAGATACAGAGTATGTGTTGATACAAAATAATGTAAATAATATTACATTTTATACTTTTTCATAATATATAATAATTATTTAATTATATTTGTATTTAATTATATGTGTTTAAGTATCAAATTGATAGAATTTGTAAAAGTAGAGAATTAAATTTATTAAATTATTTATAATTAGGAACAAATTAATAATGTGACATCATATCAACATTGCATCTCGCATGAACAATTAATAATTCTATTTTGTTGATTTTGTCCAAATTTATTAAAATTGACAAAGTTATAGCTTTTCTTTTTGGAAAATTCATGTTGGAATTTTGGGGTACTGGAAAAAAGTTCCTTGCCTATGATGTGGACAATGTCTCATTCCAGCACTACGGATATATAATTTCGTTTTGGATAAAATGGTGTTTATATTTGACTAGAAATTTCTGATAGGCTATTATTAGTTAAATACATTTTGTGGAAATTTGGAAGAAACTTCTTTCTGCTTGATGTATGTGCACAATACTTTTGTTTCACTAAGCTATTATTAAAATTCAATGCATTTTCTGAGTACCATTTGTTCTTTCTTTGGTACAAAGTTTGCAACAATTCTGAGCTACAATTTTTGTTAAGCTTATCATGGATTTCGATTTTTGCATTTCATGGTAGCTCTTTTCTTCTTTGTTTGATGCTTCACATCTGTTTTGAACATTTTCAGGATGCAGTTGATAACTGGAATGTTGCAGTAAATTCTAGGAAGCCAGAAGTTAATAATGATGTAGAAGAAGAGATGTCTGTGAAGCATCTAACAATGAAGAAAAGAGTCATTTGTGAATTGCAAAATCAACAGGTTAACCCCACACTTGTTGGCCATTCAAAGAAGAAATCCAGTCACTTTCGTGCTTGTGGCTGTAAAGCAGCAATTGAGGGGAATAGCCAGCCTTCTCTGCCAACAAGAGGTTTATACCCTTCAATCTAATAATTGCTCATTTAGTAACCTTGTGATTTGCATTTATTTATGCAAAGCTACATGACTTGTTTTTATCGAGTGATAAGTTCAGTGGGACTAATAAACACCAGTTGCTTTAAATTTTCATGAACCCTCATAATAGAGCGTACATTCTGAAAATGCTTAAATGTGTACTGTTGAGTTTATATTCAGTGGCTTTGATCACTGAACCTTAACACCTTCAATATCTGAGACTTCTTATGTAGCATAGAAGAATTGGATGATAGAATTTGTGGTAGTCTAATCTGGTCTGTTATAAGATCAAAAACTGCAATTAGAATGAAACTCAAGGAAAATCTTATCATAGAATCTAACCTATGATTAAGAAGAAAAATCAAGGTAAAAGCTTGTGGTTTTTTGTCTTTCCGTTCCTTCTCTATCCACTGTACGGGTTGCAGAAAAAGAGCTTCGCTCGCTCTTGCTATTAAAGTCGGGTTAGTTTCCTCTTTGATCTTCTAATTTTCCTTCTTTGATTCGTGTTTTTTTGTATTAAAGTGTCTGCAATTTTGTTTGTTTTTGGAGAAATCTGGGATTATTGTTGTATTGTCTGAAACTGATCTGTTATTGATGGAAGTCAACCCTTACAGTTGTTAGTGATAAAACACAAATTTAAATGTTGATAAATTATTGAATTATTAATTTCTGTTAATTTATTGCATATAATCATTGAATTGTTTATTTTACTAATTAATTATATATAAATAATTAGATAGTTGATTTTCGAGCAATATTATTTGATTGGCTCATTTTTGGTATGGCAATGTAAAGATATTAATAGTTGTACTATTTTTAAAAAGTTATTCCCCCGACCAACTATAAAATTAAAGTTAATCAATTGAAGTAGATGTAGATCATAAGGTATTTAAGCTGCTGCAATGAGTAGTATGTTTAGTTTACTAGAGTTTCTTTGGACTTTGGTTTGATTCAATTATCAAATTTTTAGTTCAGCATTTGATTGGTCAGGACTCGGGTCTTTAAAGTTCCTCAATCATTTTATTCCTTTTTTTCAGAATCGGATTTGCTTTTTTGCTTGAATCTCGACTTTATAGTCAATTTGGTGGGTCGGGTTGATTTTTGGTCGAGTTTCTTGAAGCTTCAAGGTTGTATGGTCGTGGCTGGCACCAAATAGAAGGTAAGTGCACAATGAGTTGAACTGATTTACTTATCTCTGCCATGTTCACTATGGTTTGAGCAGTTTAAGTTACTCTTATTTTCATGCAGAGCATGTAGGCACCAAATCTGCAGTTTAAATTCGAAGCCATGCTCAAAAGTTTTTCTCTTAAGGCTTATTGCTTTGAGTTCATTACAAGATTTCCTTGATTAAGTAAATATATTATATCTTTTATTATTAAGATTTACTTGATTAAGAAAAAGTATTGTATGTTTTATTACCTTGCATATGTATTATTTTAGTTTTGATTCTAAATTTTTATTTTAACTTTAATATTTACGATATTTTTAGATTTTAATTGTGTTATTAATTTATTATTTTAAATTTTAAATTTAAATTTATTAATTTTTATATTTAGTTTTAAAGTTAAAATTTTTGTAGAAAATTTAATTTAAATAATATTTTTATTTATCCTTAAAACAAAATATAATATTTATCATAGAAATAAATATTATTTGATAAAAATATATTTTTTTAAAGATATGTTTTTAGCGGTGTTTCATCAAAAATTGTCGCTAAAGATTTGTTCTATAGTCGCTAAAAGCTATGTTCTTTAGCAGCTATTGTGGTAAAGTGCAGCTAAATGTCATGGTCTATTGTAGTGTTTGTAATAAAAGCATTGTGAAGGCGTTTTTTCACATAAATACCATTAAAATTAGCGATGTTTATAGCGGCGCGTTTTGCGATGCTTAAAAGTGCCTCTAAAGGCCTAAAAAATGTTGCTAAAAGTCTAATTTTGCTCAAAGTAATCTTGTGTAACTAAGTGTTATTTTCTTTTTATCATAAGAAAAAACACACACACAAATTCATTACCATAAATTTGTTAAAACTAACGTCGATAATGGTAATATAGAACAATAACAAAACAGAAATATTCACTATTGAATAAATTTGTTAAAACTAACGTCGATAATGGTAATATAGAACAATAACAAAACAGAAAGAAAAGAAAATTAAAACATACAAATTTTACGTAGAAATTTTTTTAAGAAAAAATCATGGGTAGAGGAGGAGAATTTTATTAATGTTGAGAACTGAATGATACAAGAGGAGTTTTGACTACATCAATGTCAAATAGACGAAGAGTAGTTCTATACGGATTTTACTTGTGCCACATGGTCCCTACTTTAATTTTTAACAGGAACTTGGGTCATACCATTCTAACAAAATTTAATAAAATTAAAATATTTTTTTCGTATCGTAAATATAACAAAATCTAATATATGCCATCTAAGAAAAAAGTATTTCCTAAACCCTAAATGCATAAAGGTTAAAAGGAAAAATATTATATCATGCCACGCAAGGATCCACAATTATATGTTCCATTTCTCTTTTATATAAAACATATTATTTTTTAAATAATCTTATTATAACTTCGGTTATATCTGTTTTTTTCACATAATACCTAGAATTAATTATATCCCTTCCCAACCTATAAATATGAGGATAATATATTTTAGCATACTCGAACTCACGTCTTCTCATATTGATAATAATATTTATACCAATTGAATTAAGATTTAATCGACATAAACATATTATTTGACTGCATGAAATAAATAATTGGAGACGATACACAAGTTAGGCCAAAAAATGTAAATATTATTCAAGGTGTATGTACTTGTACACCCAATTTGGCCACGCATGGCTTAGCAAATTAATTATGCTAGGTTAGAATTAATTAAAGTTTGTGTGTTTCCTCTTTCTTATGACATTTTTGTAAGGCCGTGAAGCCCCTTTTTTTTTTCGCAAACTTGGGTGTACGTACTTGAAAAATTAATTTCTAAAATATTTAACTTAATTATAGATTTTGAATGTAATAAATTTAATATGAAATTTATCATTTATCAATTTGATTTTGTTTTTTTATTAATAATGTTAGCATGACAACTTACATATATTTTATATTGATGTGACACTATTTATCATATATGTCACACCAATAAATAATTTAAAAACTATAAAAATATTTTTAAAAATAAAAAATTCAAAATTAAAAGAAAAATCATAAAAATTCAAAAACTAGCATGAAGTACATGTGGATTTCTATATGAGCTACACATTTAAAAATTTAATGTTTTAGTCCATACTCCCATTTATAATTTTAAAAAAATTAAAATAAAATTTAACTAAAAATAAGTCTAATTTTAATGTATAAACGTTGAGAATTGAACTCGAGTTTTTATTAATGTAATAATAGTGATAATAAAATCGAGTTTATATCAATGAAGGTTGAATTGAGCTACAATGTAACGTTTATTTTGAAGTAATTAAGCTTAATTATGAAGGTTGAGTTTTTTTTTTCAATGAAGTCCAAAAAATGAAAACACTATAATAAGTGGAATTTAATTGCATTAATTAATGGGATATTAATGATGATTTAATTTAGGCAAGGTAACTCCCATGCAGTTTTTTCTTTTTCTTTTTTGGTCATTACTAAAATGTCAATGCTTGTAACCTAATCCTTCACATTACAATAAAAATCCCATTGAGCCCAGTGTCGAAGACATTCCCCACGCGCCTCCTTTCACTCACCTTCCATACAACATGTGGACCCACAAGCCACTCATTTGCCTCGTGATTTGATGTTGGGTTGTTGGTTAAAGGAAATGCATGGGCCCAACAATGGGCGGCTTATGGTCCTACAAAGGGGAAAGATAGAAGACTTAATTTGTGGCTTTGCTCCCTCTATCATCATAGAATTTAAGATGTAGTATTTATATTTTAATTTGACATATTTTGAGAACTATTTTTATAATACCATTTGTTCTGATAAAATATTAATGTGTTTTTTTATTAAAAAAATCTTTTTTAGCTAAGGATATAAATAAGACATTATTCCTCATAAGTCATAAGGTATTCAAGTTCAATCAATAAAAAAAACTCAAATTTGGTTTGGTAATTATTGATCTGGGCTTAAGCTCGAGTAGGGGCGAAGAGAGGGAAAGCAAGGGCTCTAGCCCCCTAATATGAAAAATTGTTGCCTTACTCCTCACAAAGTTTATAAAATCTTAAGTTGATATATGGTAAAATTATAGTTTACCTTTAAAATGTAAGAATTTTGATTTGGTACTGAAAACCATAAAGATATAAGTCAATAAAATGGTAAAATTGTATTTTAGCTCTGTTAAAACTATAAAACTTAATCTTGGCCCCCCTAAACAAATTTTGGTTTTGCCCCAAAGCTCGAGCACCTTGAGCTATTAATCAAGCTAATTTGAACATCATGATATTTGATTCGAACGGCTCATGAGCCTAATTAAGCTTTTCATTTTAATAATTATTATGAACTATTATTACATAGAAAGAGATTAATCGAGCTTGAATTCGGTTTTAAGTACAAAAATTGATACTAAAATAGAATAACTAAATTCTAAATTTGATGAAGTAAAGAGACCAAAAACAAAATTAGACCAAGGATAAAGAGAATACTTGGTTTGGTTTGGTTTGGTTTGGTTTGTAATATAGGTGATCATGGATTGGGCTACCCGGTCCGGCCCGACGTTTCGCCCGAAAAATGGGAGGGCTTGTTTAAAAATATAAGTCCGAAATATGGGTTTGAGCAAAAAACGAGGCCCGTTTAGAAAACGAGTCGGGCCTCGGGTAAGACTTTTTTGGCCCGAGTCTGGCCCGGCCCGAATTATATATTAAATATATATATTTTTTATTTTTAATCAAATATACTTTTTATTAAATATATATTTTTTGGACTTTTAATACGAATTATATATTAAATATATATATTTTTATTTTTAATCAAATATGGGCCAGGCAGGGTCGGGCTCAAGCTTAGCAATTTTCTTTCGGGCTAGGCTTGAACAAATTTTTAGGCCCATATTTTAGGTCGGGTTGGGCCCGAGCCTAGAAAACGGGCCTAAACTTTTGTTTGGGACCGGCCCAAACCTGGCCCGGCCCATGATCACATCTAGTTTGTACACATGATTACTATCATGATTTTCAAAGAGCGTGGCACCAGCGACTAGGGAAGGTTTTACAGTAGTTTTTTTTTTCTGTCCCAATTAGTCAACGGTGAACGAGCATAAAAGCTGCAATTTAAGCCGAGTTTAATAATATTAATAACAAGAGAAAGAAAAACTCCTCAAACAAGACACCTAACTGCGGTTAAAAAAAGACTTTAACATCAAAACAATAAACATCTCTCTCAGTTACACGTTATAACTTCAATCCAATCATGGTTAAAAATGAGGGATTTTAAACCATAGTTGAGTTAAAAAAGTCATGCACTTGAAGGCTAAACCAAGCCAAAGAAAAGAAAGCTATATATATAATGATGATTGAGCCAATAGGGGCCACTAACATAAGTCATGATTGATTCTATAACCATCTGTCTCTTTCTCTCTTATTAATCTCTGTTTGTATATATAGTCCCATCCCCGACTATTTTACCAAACTGACTCAAAAAAAATTGATATTTATAAAAATGACCCAAGTTTAAACATAATCACCAAAATAACCTGAAATGAACAGTAAAAAGAGGTTTTGGCCTGTCAATGGCCGGCACCACCTGGTATTTTAGACCTATGATTGCTTGATTATTGTGTTTTTTAGTTCTGGCCTGTCAATGGCCGGCACTAGTGTGTTTTTTTTTAAAATCGTATCATACTAGTAAACAAAAAAAAACATTTTGGAGTGCTGGCCTGTCAATGGCCGGCAGCAGCACGAAGACGAAAATTTTTTTGTATCATACTAGTATACAAAAAAAAAACAAAATAAATTTTGGGTGCTGGCCTGTCAATGGCCAGCACCACCTAGGAAAACGAAAAAAAATTTGGGTACTAGCCTGTTAATGGTCGGCACCAGCCTGAAAATGATAAAAAAAATTTTGTATCATACTGGTATACAAAAAAAAATTGGGGGTGCTGGCCTGTCAATGGTCGGCACCACCAGTACGAAAACAAAAAAAAAAATTGGATGCTGGCCTGTCAATGGCCAGCACCAGTACGAAAATGAAAAAATAAAGTTTTTTTCTGTGCCGGCTTATCAATGGCCGGCACCAGTATGAAAACGAAAAAAAATTTTGGGTGCTGGCCTATCAATGGCTGGCACCACCAGTATGAAAACGAAAAAAAAATTTGTGTGCTGGCCTGTCAATGGCCGGCACCACCAGTACGAAAACGAAAAAAAATTTTGGGTGCTGGCCTGTAAATGGCTGACACCACCAGTACAAAAACGGAAAAAATTTGGGTGATGCTTTGTCAATGGTCGGCACCACCAATACGAAAAAGGAAAAAAAATTTTGGATGCTGGCCTGTAAATGGCCGACACCAATACGAAAACAGAAAAAAAAGTTTTGGGTGCTGGTTTATCAATGGCTAGCACCATCAGTACGAAAACGAAAAAAATATTTTAGGTACTGGCCTGTCAATGGCCGGCACTACTAGTACGAAAACGAAAAAAAATATTTTTTTTGGTACTGACCTGTCAATGGCCGGCACCACTAGTACGAAAACAAAAAAAAAATTTGGGTGCTGGCCTGTAAATAGTCGACACCACTAGTACAAAAACGAAAAAAAAATTGGGTGATGTCCTGTCAATGGCCGGCACCACTAGTAGGAAAAAGGGAAAAAAAATTTTGGGTGCTGACATATAAATGGCCGACACCAGTACGAAAACGAAAAAAATTTTTGCCTGCTTGCCTGTCAATGGCTGACATCACCAGTACAAAAACGGGAAAAAAAATTTGGGTGTTGACTTATCAATGGTTGGCACCATCAGTACGAAAACGAAAAAAATATTTTAGGTACTGGCCTGTCAATGGCCGGCACTACCAGTACGAAAACGAAAAAAAATATTTTTTTTGGTACTGGCCTGTCAATGGCCGACACCATCAGTACGAAAACAAAAAAAAATTTTGGGTGCTAGTCTGTCAATGGCCGGCACCAAATTTATCAAATATATATGTATTTTATCTTCCATTTTGTTTGGTTTGAAATTTTTTTTTCCTTTGTTTAGAAGAAATCAGTTTTTTTTTTAAATGAGTTGCCAAATGTTGTTTGTTTATGTTCATTCCTCCATCGAAATGATAAATACAACTGAAGAAGACTGTGTATTTCGAAGCCGGAAAAAAATAGGAATGAGATTCAACAAATGGATTTCGCTATCGGATTTAAAACTAAAAATCAGTACAAAGATAGCAACCCATTGCGAAAAGCAAATGTTGAGACTATTTTAAATATTTCCGATTTCAACTGATCCGCTAAAGTTCTTAGAAATGGAGCTTAAAGATGATGATGATTTAGGGACAATGATAGCAATTTATTGCCCCCCTGAGATAGAAAATCTCAGCCCGATTGAGTTGTTCGTAGAGATAACTGAACCGGATCCCATTCAAGTGGTAATTCTAGCAAGCCAGCGCTCCGGAATTGATTTTGATCTTAATGTCTCTTGGGAAGATCAGTCGAGTTTTAGACAGTCAATGCCAACTCCCGAAAATTCAAACACCAGTGGATGTTCTTATAACACCCCAGACTTGTGTCCTTGTTTAAAGATCCATTCAGAGGTGTTGGCCACCATCGAAGATAGTGATGAAGGGTCCGATAATGATGATCAGTCCCACCATGATCCCAACGATGATTTTAGTGACCCCGATTTGGTTGACATCTCTGAAGACATAGACGAGGAAGGGCCGGTAGAGGGTGAAAATGTGAACCCCCATTCGGCCGGAAACACGGGCCCTAGTATAGTTATAAGAAATAATCCAGGGTCCTTTATGACCGACGTGGATCTTGATGCGGTTCTTGCACACGAGTTCCCGGAATATACAAATATTATGTCGGCTCACCTAGTTGACAATGAATTCGACGAAGAAGAGTTGTTTGTAGGACAACAATTTGATAACAAAAAATACTATTTACATGCTATAAAACAACTTAGGTTGAAGTTAGGTGTGGATTATAAAGTAACGAAGTCGACGTAGTCTTTCTACGTAGGAGAATGTTGAAAAGCGTTGAGTGGTTGTAAATGGCTTGTCTGAGTCACGTTAATACAGCGGACACAGATGTGGATGATAAGGAAACTAGAATGTCCACACACATGCACGTCCGCTCGTATGTCGCAAGACCATGGAAAGTTAGATGCAAAAACTATATGTAACTACATCATCCCTTTGGTGAAAGAGTCTCCCACCATTCAAGAGTTGGTCCTTATTGCGGATATGCAAGCTCGATTCAAGTATAAAGTGTCGTACCGAAAGGCATGGTGGGCAAAGCAAATGGTGATACGAGAGTTGTATGGTGACTATGATGCGTCATACAACGAGCTTCAAGGTGGATAGCTGGGATACAGGAGTATGTGCCAGGGACAGTGACTGATTTGTAAATATTGCCATATAAAGGCCTTGACAGGGAGATACAATCGGGGAAACGAGTTTTTCATTGAAATGAAATGAGGAAATATTTTAATTTAAATGAGGAGAAAAAATTTTAAACTGAAAATAGAAAATTTAAATATAAAATGAAATGAGAAAAAAATAAATTTGCATTGAAAATAGAAATTTTAAATGAAATGCGAAAAAAGTTAAATTTAAATTCAAAAATAATATAAATAAATTGAGAAAAAAATTGAAATTGAAAAAAAAATATTTTTTAAATGAAATGAAAGGGAAATGGTAATGGTAATGAAAATGAAATTAGAATGAAATGAAATAAAAATAAAATGAAATGAAAAAAAAAAGTTGAAATGACCTATCTGTGTTAGGCCTGTGTCATTGGCCAATTTGGCCTTTCAATGGCCGGCCTTACACCCTTTTTGTTTTTTTTTTGCCTTTTTTTTCCTTCAAAATTGAAATAATTGTTACAGGCCTGATAAATGTAGTGTCAGACTCGAAAAAACCCCAAAAAATAAAATTAGATATTTTCTTAATAAATTTAAAATTTAAATTGACAAAAATAATAAATAAATTAAAATATTTAAATAATATATTAAATGAAAAATGAAATTAGATTTATTTTAACAAATTTAATTTATATAAATGGGGTGTCAGGCCAAAAATACCCAAAAAAATTGAAATTAGCATTTTTTTAAAAAAATTTTAAATTTCAATTGACAAAAATAAAATTTAAAAAAATTTAAAAAATAGATGAAAAAAATTAAATTACCCTGATATTAGGAAAATTTAAATGAAACTAAAATAAAAAGTAATGAAATTAAAATAAATTTTGAATAAAAAAAAGGTTGAAATGATGCATCTGCGTCAGGCTTGTGTCACTGGCCAATTTGGCCTCCCAATGGCCGGCCTTACACCCTTTTTGTCTTTTTGGCCTTTTTTTTTGCCTTTAAAATTTAAATAACTGTTATCAAGCCTAATAAATGTGGTGTCAAGCTCAAAAAATCCAAAAAATGAAATCAGATATTTTTTAATAAATTTAAAATTTAAATTGATAAAAATAATAAATGGGGTATGAGGCCTAAAAATTGAAATTAGCTTTTTTTAGAAAAATTAGATTTAAATTGACAAAAATAAAAAATTTTAAAATAGATGAAAAAAATTAAATTACCCTGATATTAGGAAAATTTAAATGAAACTAAAATAAAAAGTAATGAAATTAAAATAAATTTTGAATGAAAAAAAAATTGGTTGAAATGACCTATCTGCGTCAGGTCTTACACCTTTTTTTTTTTACCATTTTTTTTCTAATTTTGCCCTTCAGCCAAATGGTCCCCTACTATAAATGGGCAACTCCGACGACCACCGCGGTTCACCTTCAACCGCAGCTAACGACCGCCGCTATTCACCCTCAACCACCGCCAACGATCGCCGATCACTCCATGGATCCTAATCCGAATGTTCTTTTAAATGACAACGACCACATTGCAAGCAATCCTAATCCGAATGTTCTTTTAAATGACAACGACCACATTGCAAGCAATGTGCATAAGGTAAACGAGAAATCAAATGCCTTTTTTTAATTTTAAATATTCTTTTAAATTATTTTTAAAATGAGAAATATAATATTATATATTTACTATAAACGCAGGATTTGTACAAAATTGTGAGACCCCGCTTGTATCATCCTGGTTATTTTCCCGGTCGAAGAGTTATACCGTATTTGAATGTTGCGGGTTTTGGGGTAGCTGCGTACATTAAGATATCTGAGTTACGGGCCAATTTAATATTGGCATTAGTTGAAAAATGGCGCCCGGAGACATATACGTTTCACTTCCCATGTGGAGAGATAAATATTACACTGCAAGACGTAGCAGTCCATCTAGGGTTGTCTATAAAAGGCGAAGCAGTGACTGGGATTGGAAGAGTGCCCTATCCGTGGGGCACTTGCGAGCGGTTACTTGGAAAGGTGCCCCCGAACAACGAGGGAGGACTATTAACATATATTAAATTTACTTGGTTAAAAGAAAACTTCCAGCATCTTCCGAGCAGTCCAACGCAGATAGACATTATCTACGCTGTAAGAGCGTTCATTCTTCAACTTATAGGTGGGATACTTTTGCCGGACGTCAATCAAAATAAAGTTTCAATAATGTATCTCCCCTTATTAGAGGATCTCAAACTTGCCGGAAGATTTAGTTGGGGCTCTACAGTATTGGTATGCTTATACTACGAGCTTTGTCGAGCGACAAATCCGTCTATGAAAATAATGGCCGGTTGCTGCCTTCTACTGCAATATTGAGTTTGGCCACTCGTTAATAGGTAAATATGTAGTTCAATTTTGCCATCTATTTTTTATTGTATACTATAATGTACTTATTTTTTGCATGGAAAAATAATTTGATAATTTTTCTTTTTTTAGACGGGCAATTGTACTGGGAATTGGGCGATCGTTCACCGTACCTATGTACCGTATGATGATAAAGACTCATTTCGGGGATGGCGTAAAATACGATTCCAAATATTTTTTTTAAATACAATAATTGCACAAGAAAAAAATAACGTGTTGTCTTTATTTTGCAGTTTATATATGCCATATAATGAGGAAGATATTGCGGCGCTCATATCATCATGGGTTATCGAGCAGCAACAGCTGTTCGTGTCAAATGTGCCGTTGATTCATTTCCATATGGTGGAATGGCACGATGGAGGTCGGGTTTTGAGGCAGTTCGGTTGCGCACAACCTATCTCGAACCCTTCCTTCGACATCAAAGAAGTCCACGGAATGTATAAAAAGGGTTCGGGTAGGGACGCTTTAAATTGGGCGCAACAACATGAACCGTATATCTTTCTGTGTAATTACCGACATTCGAGGCGCCCTCCCTTGTATGTCTTAGAGGAAGGGTTCTCTCCTATGCCCAAGTACGCAGCATGGTATATGGCACACGGGAAACCCTTTATATTCCAAGGTCAGCACATGCTGATCCAAAGAGACGCGCAACCTGAATCTTCTCGATGGCAACCAAAGAACGCAGAGCCTCGCAGTAACCGAGTTTCACCATTTAGGAACACCGAGTCCAATACTGCCTCGAACACCGATCTTGAGGCCCAATATAAAGCATCCTGCTCATCATCACACTACATGGATCCGGATCCGCTGCATGAAATTCCTCCATAGTTCGAAGATATTTTTGGTGATGACCTCGAGCCTCAACATTCGACACGATCTAGATCATCCTCATACCACCATGAGTTCCATCCCGAAGCACGTACACCCACCACTGAGGATATTTTTCCATCGGCGCCTCCAGTCACGCAATACAAATTAACTCCCGATTATAGTGTATTCGATTATTCTACCTTTCTAAGTACATCGGATGAGACACCGGACGCCGAACCGAGCAATTATCAAATGCCTTAGCAAGGTGCACGACATCACCGACGGAGGCATCCAGACCATTACACGCCAGCGCCGGGGACGTCCCTAGGATCGCGACAATTTTAAATTTTCTGTTAATTTTTACTTTATTTTAAAATTATTCTATAAATATTTCTTTTATTTTTAAATTTTCTTATTTTTTAATATTAATTTAATTTCTCTAAAATAATTATTTGTTTGAATAAATGACTTTGTAATATTAAAAAATAATAATTCAAATAAGTAATACTACACGACAAATTAAATTTACATACACAATAAAATACAATCATTCTACAATATTAATACAAAAATATAAATTTCAAACAAAAATAATACGCACTATATTAAATTTAAAAACCTAATGAACTACAAACAGATGGGTAAAATTAATACACGAAAATTTAATTTTCAAACTTTATATATTACAAATTAAATTAAATTTACATATAAAAATACAAACATTCTAAGAAATTATTACGAAAATATAAAATGAAACCTTAAATCCTAAACAAATATATTAAATTTACATATATAAAAAAATACAAACATTCTTAAGAAATAATACAATTATTTTCAATACTAGTTTCTTCACAATTAATCGTCTTCTACTTGAATCAGGTCTACGTTGCATCGGTACTAGTTTCTTCACAATTAATCGTCTTCTGCTCTAAACCTTTTCTTCTTCCATTGTCTCATGAGATACCTTTGCATGGAGACTCTACCAACCGGTTTCAACCACAACCTAGTTGCGGAATAAACACTACTGCACCATAGATAATGTCAATCTGCGTTGGACAACTCGATTAGCCCTCTATGGTGCAAATAATCATCCAACCCTTAATGGCATAACCTTTAGGGTGGACATGACAGTATATAATTCAACTCCATTAAAATATTACAATATATAATTCAACCCTGAAATTCAGTTGTACAATATAAAAAACTTCATATACAATCCACTCCAAAAAAACTCATTTGATGATATACTACAAAACACTCTCATTTTGATGCCTCTCTCAAATTTTTTTTCTCATTCCATTTACACTATCAGAACCCAAACCACCCACTATATATAAAGTTTGATGCCGGCCATTAGAAAGCCAGTACCTAAATTTTTTTTCGTATACTAGTGCCGGCCATTGATCAGCCAGCACCAAAAAAACTCAGCACCAAATTTTTTTTTTTCGTTTTCGTACTGGTGGTGCCGACCATTGATAGGCCAGCACAAAAAAGAATTTGTTTCAGTACTGGTGTCGGCCATTGATAGCCTAGCACCCAAAATTTTTTTTTCTGTTTTCGTACTGGTAGTGCCAGCCATTGACAAATCAGCACCCAAAATTTTTTTTTCGTTTTCGTATTGGTGTTCGCCATTGACAGGCCAGCACCCAAAATTTTTTTTCCGTTTTCGTGCTGGTGCAGACCATTGATAGGCCAGTACCCAAAAAAATTTTTCGTTTTCCTAGGTGGTGTCGGCCATTAACAAGCCAGCACAAAAAAAATTTTGTTGTTTTTTTTGTATACCAGTATAATACGAACAAAAAATTGTTTTAGTGTTGGTGCCGGCTATTGACAGGCCAGCGCCCAAATTTTTTTTGTTTTCAAAAGCGGTGCCGACCATTGACACGACAGCACCCAAATTTTTTTTTCATTTTCCTAGGTGGTGCCACCCATTGACAGGCAAGCACCCAAATTTTTTTTTATTTTTTTTGTATACCAGTATGATACGATTCAAAAAAATACACTGGTGTCGGCCATTTATAGGCCAAAACAAAAAAATTCAATTTTTTAAAGTCTGACACAATCATTAGGCAATCATGGGTCTAAAATACCAGGTGGTGCCAGCCATTGACAGGCTGAAACCCCTTTTTATGGTTCATTTTCAGGTTATTTTGGTGATTGTTTTTAAACCTGGGTCATTTTTATAAATATCAATTTTTTTAGGTCAATTTGGTGAAATAGCTAGGGATGGGACTATATATACAAACAGAGATTAATAAGAGAGAAAAAGACAGTTAGTTGATAGGCTGTCAAGAATATAGAAGATGTAGGATGGGCGGTTGGTCAGATCTAGTATGGATCATACATGGACGATAGTTAGAGTCAGCAGCTCCCCTAGGTTCCCCCATCTGGGATCCCTAGGGAAGAGGATCAACTTGGCCCTTGCGAACAGCTTGATGCACTATCTCCCTTCAACCCTTTGAGTGAAATGCGGTAAAAGGAAGGAAAATTCATGGACCAACCCCTTCGTCTCCGCCCCGTAGGAACTATGAGATCACCCCAAGGACGCCTTCGGTATCTAGGGGTCGCAGTCCGACCATAGAACCCTATTCAATAAGTGGAATGCATCAGCTGTCAACCCTCAGGTTGGGCAATCAATCATGACTTATGTCAATGGCCCTTTATTTGCTCAATCATCATTATATATTTAACTTTCTTTTCTTTGGTTTGGTTTAGCCTTCAAGTGCATGACTTTTTTAACTCAATCATGGTTTAAAATCCCTCATTTTTAACCATGATTGGATTGAAGTTGTAACGTGTAACTGAGAGAGATGTTTATTGTTTTGATGTTAAAGTCCTTTTTTAACTGCAGTTAGGTGTCTTGTTTGAGGAGTTTTTCTTTCTCTTGTTATTAATATTATTAAACTCGGCTTAAATAGCGGCTTTCTCGCTCGTTGATAGTTGACTAATTAGGACAGAAAAAAAAAACTACTGCAAAACCTTCCCCAGTCGCTGGTGCCACGCACTTTGAAAATCATGATGGTAATCATGTGTACAAACCAAACCAAACCAGGTATTCTCTTTATCCTTGGTCAAATTTTGTTTTTGGTTTCTTTACTATCATTAAATTTAGAATTTAATTATTCTACTTTAGTATCAATTTTTGTACTTAAGACCGAATTCAAGCTCGATTAATCTATTTCTATATAATAATGGTTCATAATAATGAAAAGCTTAATTAGGCTTATGAGCCATTCGAATCAAATATCATGATGTTCAAATTAGCTTGATTAATAGCTCGAGGTGCTCGAGCTTTGGGGCAAAACCAAATTTTGTTTAAGGGGGCCAAGATTAAGTTTTATAGTTTTAGCAGAGCTAAAATACAATTTTACCATTTTATTGACTTATATCTCTATGGTTTTCAGGACCAAATCAAAATTCTTACATTTTAAAGGTAAACTATAATTTTACCATATATCAACTTAAGATTTTATAAACTTTGTGAAGAGTAAGACAACAATTTTTCATATTAGGGGGCTAGGGCCCTTGCTTTCCCTCTCTTCACCCCTACTCGAGCTTAAGCCCAGATCAATAATTACCAGACCAAATTTGAGTTTTTTTATTGATTGAACTTGAATACCTTATGACTTATGAGGAATAGTGTCTTATTTATATTCTTAGCTAAAAAAGATTTTTAAAATAAAAAATCACATTAATATTTTATCAGAACAAATGGTATTATAAAAATAGTACTCAAAATATGTCAAATTAAAACATAAATACTACATCTTAAATTCTATGATGATAGAGGGAGCAAAGCCACAAATTAACTCTTCTATCTTTCCTCTTTGTAGGACCATAAGCCGCCCATTGTTGGGCCCATGTATGGCCTTTAACCAACAACCCAACATCAAATCACAAGGCAAATGAGTGGCTTGTGGGTCTACATGTTGTATGGAAGGCGAGTGAAAGGAGGTGTGTGGGGAATGTCTTCGGCACTGAGCTCAATGGGATTTTTATTGTAATGTGAAGGAGATTTTGTTTGTGTTTGAAGGATTATGTTACAAGCATTTACGTTTTTTTAAGGACTAAAAAATAAAATAAAAAAACTACATGGGAGTTACCCTGCCTATATTAAATCATCATTAATATCCCATTAATTAATGCAATTAAATTCCACTTTTTATAGTATTTTTATTTTTTGGACTTTATTGAAAAAAAAAACTCAACCTTCATAATTAAGCTTAAGTACTTCAAAATAAACGTTACATTGTAGCTCAATTCAACCTTCATTGATATAAACTCGATTTTATTATCACTATTATTACATTAAAAAAATATCGAGTTTAATTATCAACGTTTATATATTAATTTTTTTTCATTTTCGTGTTGGTGTCGACCATTGAAAGGCCAGTAACCAAATTTTTTTTTCGTTTTCCTAGGTGGTGTCGGCCATTAACAGGCCAACGCAAAAAAAAATTTTGTTGTTTTTTTGTATACCAGTATGATACGAACAAAAATTCGTTTTAGTGTTGGTGCTGGCTATTGACAGGCCAGCACCCAGAATTTTTTTTTTGTTTTCAAAAAGTGGAGCCGGCCATTGACATGCCAGGAACCAAAATTTTTTTTTGTTTTTTTTGTATACCAGTATGATACGATTTAAAAAAATACACTAGTACCGGCCATTGACAGGCCAAAACCAAAAAATTCAATTTTTTAAAGTCTGACATAATCATCAGGCAATCATGGGTCCAAAATACCAAGTGGTGCCGACCATTGACAGGCCAAAACCCCTTTTTACTGTTCATTTTCAGGTTATTTTGGTGATTGTTTTTAAACCTGGGTCATTTTTATAAATATCAAATTTTTTAGGTCAGTTTGGTGAAATAGCTGGGGATGGGACTATATATACAAAAAGAGATTGATAAGAGAGAAAGAGCCAGATGGTAGATAGGCTGTCAAGAATGTAGAAGAGGTAGAATGGGCGGTTAGTCAGATCTAGTATAGATCGTACATGGACGATAGTTGGAGTTAGCAGCTCCCCTAGGTTCCCCCATCTGGGATCCCTAGGGAAGAGGATTAAGTTGGCCCTTGCGAACAACTTGATGCACTATCTCCCTCCAACCCTTTGAGGGAAATGCGATAAAAGGAAGGAAAATTTATGGACCAACCCCATCGTCTCCACCCCGTAGGAACTACGAGATCACCCCAAGGACGCCTTCGATATCCAGGGGTCGCGGACCGACCATAGAACCCTATTCAATAAGTGGAATGCATCAGCTATCAGCTCTCAGGTTGGACAATCAATCATGACTTATGTCAGTGGCCCCTATTTGCTCAATCATCATTATATATATAACTTTCTTTTCTTTGGCTTGGTTTACCCTTCAAGTGTATGACTTTTTTTAACTCAATCATGGTTTAAAATCCCTCATTTTAACCATGATTGGATTGAAGTTGTAACGTGTAACTGAGAGAGATGTTTATTGTTTTGATGTTAAAGTCCTTTTTTAACTGCAGTTAGGTGTCTTGTTTGAGAAGTTTTTCTTTCTCTTGTTATTAATATTATTAAACTCGGCTTAAATAGCGGCTTTCTCGCTCGTTGATTGTTGACTAATTGGGACAGGAAAAAAAACTACTGCAAAACCTTCCCCAGCCGCTGGTGCCACGCGTTTTGAAAATCATGATGGTAATCATGTGTACAAACCAAATCAAACCAAGTATTCTCTTTATCCTTGGTCAAATTTTGTTTTTGGTCTCTTTACTATCATTAAATTTAGAATTTAATTATTCTACTTTAGTATCAATTTTTGTACTTAAGACCGAATTCAAGCTCGATTAATCTATTTCTATATAATAATGGTTCATAATAATTATTAAAATGAAAAGTTTAATTAGGCTCTTGAGCCGTTTGAATCAAATATCATGATGTTCAAATTAGCTTGATTAATAGCTCGAGGTGCTTGAGCTTTGGGGCAAAACCAAATTTTGTTTAAGGGGGCCAAGATTAAGTTTTATAGTTTTAACAGAGCTAAAATACAATTTTACCATTTTATTGACTTATATCTTTATGGTTTTCAGGACCAAATCAAAATTCTTACATTTTAAAGGTAAACTATAATTTTACCATATATCAACTTAAGATTTTATAAACTTTGTGAAGAGTAAGACAACAATTTTTCATATTAGAGGGCTAGGGCCCTTGCTTTCCCTCTCTTCGCCCCTACTCGAGCTTAAGCCCAGATCAATAATTACCAGACCAAATTTGAGTTTTTTTTTATTGATTGAACTTGAATACCTTATGACTTATGAGGAATAGTGTCTTATTTATATTCTTAGCTAAAAAAGATTTTTTAAATAAAAAATCACATTAATATTTTATCAGAACAAATGGTATTATAAAAATAGTACTCAAAATATGTCAAATTAAAATATAAATACATCTTAAATTCTATGATGATAGAGGGAGCAAAGCCACAAATTAATTCTTCTATCTTTCCCCTTTGTAGGACCATAAGCCGCCCATTGTTGGGCCCATGTATGGCCTTTAACCAACAACACAACATCAAATCACAAGGCAAATGAGTGGCTTGTGGGTCTACATGTTGTATGGAAGGCGAGTGAAGGGAGACGTGTGGGGAATGTCTTCGGCACTGAGCTCAATAAGATTTTTATTGTAATGTGAAGGAGATTTTATTTGTGTTTGAAGGATTAGGTTACAAGCATTTACGTTTTTTTAATGACTAAAAAAGAAAAAGAAAAAACTGCATGGGAGTTACCCTACCTAAATTAAATCATCATTAATATCCCATTAGTTAATGCAATTAAATTCCACTTATTATAGTGTTTTCATTTTTGGACTTTTTGAAAAAAAAACTCAACCTTCATAATTAAGCTTAAGTACTTCAAAATAAACGTTACATTGTAGCTCAATTCAACCTTCATTTATATAAACTCGATTTTATTATCACTATTATTACATTAATAAAAATATCGAGTTTAATTCTCAACGTTATATATTAAAAATTAGACTTATTTTTAGTTAAATTTTATTTTATTTTTTAAATTATAAATGGGAGTACGGATTAAAACATTAAATTTTTAAATATGTAGCTCGTATAGAAATCCACATGTACTTCGTGCTAGTTTTTGAATTTTTATGATTTTCTTTTAATTTTGAATTTTTATTTTTAAAAATATTTTTATAGTTTTTAAATTATTTATTAGTGTGACGTATATAATAAATAGTGTCACGTCAACATAAAATATATTTAAGTTGTCATGCTAACATTATTAAAAAAAAGTAATTTAACTTTTTTAAAGGTTGAAGCTCAAAATTTATTACATTCAAAATATATTATAACTTCAAATGTTTTAGAAATTAATTTTTCAAGTACGTACACCCAACTTTGCAAAAAAAAAAAAAGCTTCAAGGCCTTACAAAAATGTCATAAGAAGGAGGAAACACACAAACATCGAATCTTCGAACCAAACTTTCTATGTTGCAAGTCAAAGAAAACATATTAAGTGCGTGAAGATGACTTAGGAAAGTATGAAATCCCCGAAAAGGGTATTCAATGATTGTAGACAAGTGGATGTCTGGTCGTGGAGAGGCAAAGTAACACCCCACGCGTGGAATTATGGGACCATGTGTTAACACGTGGCAGTGTACGCACATGATGTGTGCACGTGAACTACCACACCTCTCCCATGTGACCTCCACTCCAAAAGCCAAAGTCAATATATGCTATAAACAACCAATAATATTTCACACTCAATGAAAAAAGTATGGTCCAAGTAGAATATCCACCATTAAAGAGAGATATATATATTTACAAATTATTAAAAAAATATGTTGGGTGTACAAAAATTAATTATAGATTTTGAATTTAATAAATTTAATATGAAATTTATCATTTATCAATTTGATTTTTATTTTTTATTAAATTTGATCTTCACCTTTAAAAAGTTAAATTACTTTTTTTTAATAATGTTAGCATGACAACTTACATTTTTTATTGACGTGACACTTTATTATATATGTCACATCAATAAATAATTTAAAATTATAAAAATATTTTTAAAAATAAAAATTCAAAATTAAAAGAAAATTCATAAAATTCAAAAAATTAGCACGAAGTACATGTGAATTTCTATACGAGCTACATATTTAAAATTTTAATGTTTTAGTCCGTACTCCCATTTATAATTTAAAAAATAAAAATAAAATTTAACTAAAAATAAGTCTAATTTTAATATATAACGTTGAGAATTAAACTCGATATTTTTATTAATGTAATAATAGTGATAATAAAATCGAGTTTACATCAATGAAGGTTGAATTGAGCTACTATGTAACGTTTATTTTGAAGTAATTAAGGTTGAGTTTTTGTTTTTTTTTGTTTTCAATAAAGTCCAAAAATGAAAACACTATAATAAGTGGAATTTAATTACATTAATTAATGAGATATTAATGATGATTTATTTTAGGCAAGGTAACTCCCGTGCAATTTTTTATTTTTCTTTTTTGGTCCTTAAAAAAACGTAAATGCTTGTAATCTAATCTTTTAAACACAAATAAAATCTCCTTCACATTACAATAAAAATCCCATTGAGCCTAGTGCCAAAGGCATTCCCCACGCGCCTCATCTCACTCGCTTTCCATACAACATGTAGGACCCACAAGCCACTCATTTGCTTTGTGATTTGATGTTGGATTGTTGGTTAATGGCCATGCATGGCCCAACAATGGGCGGCTTATGGTCCTACAAAGGGAAAAGATAGAAGACTTAATTTGTGGCTTTGCTCCCTCTATCATCATAGAATTTAAGATATAGTATTTATATTTTAATTTGACATATTTTGAGCACTATTTTTATAATACCATTTGTTCTGATAAAATATTAATGTGATTTTTTATTAAAATATTTTTTATCTAAGGATATAAATAAGACACTATTCCTCGTAAGTCATAAGGTATTCAAGTTCAATCAATAAAAAAACTCAAATTTGGTCTGGTAATTATTGATCTGGGCTTAAGCTCGAGTAGAGGCGAAGAGAGGGAAAGCAAGGGCCCTAGCCTCCCAATATGAAAAATTGTTGCCTTACTCCTCACAAAGTTTATAAAATCTTAAGTTGATATATGGTAAAATTGAAGTTTACCTTTAAAATGTAAGAATTTTGATTTGGTCCTGAAAACCATAAAGATATAAGTCAATAAAATGGTAAAATTATATTTTAGCTCTGTTAAAACTATAAAATTTAATCTTGGCCCCCCTAAACAAAATTTGGTTTTGCCCCAAAGCTCGAGCACCTTGAGCTATTAATCAAACTAATTTGAACATCATGATATTTGATTCGAACGGCTCATGAGCCTAATTAAGTTTTTCATTTTAATAATTATTATGAACCATTATTATATAGAAATAGATTAATCGAGCTTGAATTCGGTCTTAAGTACAAAAATTGATGCTAAAGTAGAATAACTAAATTTTAAATTTGATGATAGTAAAGAGACCAAAAACAAAATTTGACTAAGGATAAAGAGAATACTTGGTTTGGTTTGGTTTGTACACATGATTGCCATCATAATTTTCAAAGCACGTGGCACCAGCGACTAGAGAAGGTTTTGCAGCAGTTTTTTTTCCTGTCCCAATTAGTCAACGGTCAAAAAAACAAGAAAACCACTATTTAAGTCGAATTTAATAATATTAATAACAAGAGAAAGAAAAACTCCTAAAAACAAAACATCTAACTGCGGTTAAAAAAAGAAGCCAATAGGGGCCCACTGACATAAGTCATGATTGATTCTATAACCATCTGTCTCTTTCTCTCTTGTTAATCTCTGTTTGTATATATAGTCCTATCCCCTCACAGTTTTGCTGAACCAAAAGCAAGTCTCTTGGTTGCTAGATCTCAAGCTATTTTCTTTCTTTCTTCTTCTTTTTTTTCTCGAAATCCAAACAGAAAAAAGTTGAGAACTTTGGTTGTAAGAAGAAGAAATGGGTGATAAAGATGATGGTTTGGGGTTGAGTTTGAGCTTGGGTTGTGGTCAGAATCAGCCTTCTTCTAAATTAAATTTCATGTTTTTAGCTTCAAACCCCTTGCAAAATCTTCAGCAGAACAAAACTTGGAACCGACTGTGTCTGTCTTCTGGTATGTTCTTTGTCCCCTCTATCTTATTATTATTATTGTTATTATTATTATTATAAAAACTGGTTAAATATAGAAGAATACATTGTATTTTAGGTTCAGATCTGTTTCGAGTCGCAAAGATCACTTGCGTTTGGTGCGTGAGTTGTATACATAAAAGAAAAATTAGAATTTTTTATGAGGTTAAAGTGTAATTTTATGTTGTATTAACTAATGATTTCATCACTTCTGAAAGGACTAAATAAAAATCTTTACATTTTTGGGAAGGCAGTGCAACTTACCGTGTAGAAATTTTTAAGTCCATTATTTATCAGAGGACTAAAACATAAATTTTCCATTTAAATGGAGCCAAAGAGCCTGCCACTAACGTTAAAAACTCATGCATTTATGTTACTAGTAACTTGTTCTATATGCAACACACAGTATCGATTTTCATGAAGGTTCCTAGGGAGTAGCTTGGCGCCGTTTCTTATATTAAAAAAATATGGTGAAATTGTATGTTTTTTTTTGGTTCCTTCAAAAATGTATATGACTCAATTTTAACGTTAATGAAGTGAGTGTTGTGATTTCACAATATGCATGCAGATGGACACATGGATACAGGATCATTTCTTCGAGGAATCGATGTGAACCGAGCACCGGCAGCAACGGTCGATTGCGAGGAAGAAGGTGGGGGGGTGTCGTCGCCCAACAGCACTATTTCCACCATAAGTGGGAAGAAAAACGAGAGAGATCATGTCGCTGATGAAACCGAGGCCGAGAGAGATTCTTGCTCTCGTGCCAGCGATGACGAAGATGGCGGTGGCAATGCTGGTGGCGGGGATGCCTCGAGGAAGAAGCTTAGGCTTTCAAAGGAACAATCCATGGTGCTGGAAGAAACTTTCAAGGAGCATAGTACTCTGAATCCGGTTAGTGGCAAATTCAGTTAGTTTATTTTTTGTCTTTTAAGGATTACAAAAGGTCATCCAACATTAAAAAATTATTTAAGTAATCAATTTTATCTTTTGTATCAGCTGTTACCTATCGTAAAAATAAAATAAAATAAACCCAAAAATCCAAAGTAGTTGGGCTATAAAAAAGACAAAATTGAATGGTTACTTGGTTTGGTTTTTTTTTTTGGATGACCAAAATGAAAAGAAAAAAAAATTGTTGGGTGTCTTTAAAATTTTGGTTTCTGATGTTGGGATTATAATTGGTTGTCTTGTGTGACATTGCAGAAACAAAAGTTGGCATTGGCTAAGCAATTGAATCTCAAGCCCAGGCAAGTGGAGGTTTGGTTTCAAAACAGAAGGGCAAGGTTAGTAAAGTAACTGCCCTTTTCTTTTCTTTTAGGGTGTAATAAAAGAACAATTAAGCATTTATTTTTATTACAAGTTTTAAACACCCTCATTAATGTCTTGATATGGGCTAAGCTTTGTCACTTTCAACTAAAGAAGATTTTCAAGAGATTCTGTGGGTGTTTTTCAATGAACAATAATAAAAAACCCTATTGGGGGGGGGGGGGTATTAAAGTTGTTGTTCGCCGAGCCAAAGTAGCTGTTGCGTCAAATCTTTAGATTTTGTGTAGGGTGATTGGGTTTGGAGCAAGATTTGTTCATTCAAGTTGTGGATTCGCTCATTAAAGATAGGTTGATTTAAAAAAAAAAAAGGATAAAATTGAATATTTGAGTAATAATTAAAAAATAAATTTACTAAATATAGTTTACCCTAAATAAGAAGGAAGGGTTTTTACTTTTTATGGGATATAGGAAAGCTTTGGACCGATAAAATCCGAATATGATCCCACAATGCATATGGACATTAATATGTTCGGTGCAGGACAAAGTTGAAGCAGACGGAAGTCGACTGCGAGTATCTAAAAAGGTGTTGCGAGAATCTAACGGAGGAGAACCGGAGGTTGCATAAGGAAGTACAAGAACTTAGAGCACTGAAACTATCCCCACAGCTTTACATGCACATGAAACCTCCTACGACACTCACCATGTGCCCGTCTTGTGAACGTGTGGCTGCCCCTGGTTCTTCTGCTGTGAAGCGTTGCCAAACGAGCCCTGACCGTCAACAGCCAGTGCCTGTTAACCCTTGGGCTGCAATGCCGATTACTCATCAACCTTTCAATGCCCCTGCATCTAGATCATAATATCTCAAATGGCAGAATATTTTTGGGGAGGATACAAACAAATGAGTGACTGGTTAGGAAACTAATTTTTCTTAAAAGCCTTTGTACCCTTTTTGGACAAGACAGGTATTAAGGTAGGGCCCGTGACAGAATTTTCTATCTATATAATAGGAAGCTGGGAGTTTAGATAATATATATATTTATTTATATAAAATATAACAGAAGAATCTGAATCCCTTTCGTTTATATTATTGTGATCTGTTGGGGGCAAATTGAGAAAGTAGAAAGGGGCATTCATATATCTAAAGATTCTAATGAAGGAATAACAACTATATGGGAAAGATAGGCTTCGTTTCACTCTTTATAGCTTATTGGTCAGTTTATCCATGTGAATGGTTGTCCAGTTAACTTTGATCAGATTCCTACTGCGCTCTTTACAGCTAGGACTTAAGGTTTTGGCTATTTCTTACCATGGTTTTTTTTTCTTGCCATTGCATCCCTTGATCAATTTCTAGGAAATTGATGAAGTAAAAATACCATGGAGAATTTTATATTGGGAGTTAAATTATATTTTTCTCTCTGTTCAAAAAATGTACAAATCAATTTTTGTACATTAAATTAAAAATCAAACTAATCCCATACATGATATATTATGTCACTGTCTAGTTATTTTATTAAAACATTTTTCCCGAAAGGGATGCCATCAATGTCAAACATCAGTTAACCATATATTTTTCAAACCTAGGGCATTAACGTGTTATGACTTCAAATTGTAAACCACACAATATTGTCTGTCAGCTTTAAGCCCCAAAAGTAAAAGAGAGTTAACAGAAATTTGGCAGAAGCTTTTCAATAGGCAAAATAGCAGAAACCTGTGACAAATGGTTGGCACTTAATGATGATTTTCAAGTTCCTACAGAGACAAAGTTTAAAAGCATTCAATGTGCTAATAACTGCATTAGCAAGTCTTCAATAATGCACTCAGTTTCAACAATAAGCAACTACTTCTCTTTTATCATTATTGGTCCCTACGAAACAACAGTTTCCACTCTATATCTCATCTCTACTCCCTCAGCTCAACTACACCTACTCAAAGTTCAGATTTATTGAGTTCTAAATAAGTTTTTGGTTGATTGTCTAGCTATTTTTAGACATCAAGCAATCCACAGGCAAGAAACCAAAAAATATAACCAAAGAAACAAAATAAGAAAGGTAAAAGTACCACAAAAACTATTGTACTAGGAGTTGGATTGTATTTTACCAGTAGAAATGGATGGAACTTTAACAGAAATTGCCAATTTGCTCCTTGATCTAACGTATATGAACTAATTTGCCCATTTTTTAGATAAAAGGGGTAAAATACAATTTGACTTCTAGTACAAAAGCCTTCATGGTACTTTTACCAATAAGAAACAGAAAATATGCTCATGTCTAGTAAATTTAACAATTACAGCTATCTATACTTTTTGAAGTCTTTTGCTTCATATTCGATCTCTCTTGTCATGCAGATTTCATAGCAACCCATAGGTAACAAGATTCTCAAATTAAGATAAAGAGGGAGGGAAAGGGAGAGGGACTGGAAGGTGGTGATAAGATTCTATACCTAAACACCTCCAATTACCCCAAGTAGAAAAGCCAGATAGGAGACTATATAACCCATGTGACCGCAACTCTGATCTGGAAATACGAATCATGAAAGAAAAGCTGTAACATAAAAGCTTCTAAAGCACTTCAATGATTTAAGAACAACAACACTTGAAAACATTTTCCAAAGTGAAGGGCTGATTAGAGTCAAACTGTATTCACAGTGTCTGCAAGGGAACGAAGTATGCAGCCCAAACCAGCTCTCTCCGTCAGCTTCTCATGGATCCTAAGGCACTGATCACATGTGGGGCGATCTCCGGTCGACAATCCTCTATACAAGTACCTGGAAATAACACAATAATCCTTGCTTGTTATTATTTTGCAGTATCAAATATACAAATACTGAGCATGTGTACTTGTCAAGAAAGCAATTGTTTACTTTTACCAGAGCTATAACATTTCACTAGGCAATATTCAGTAGCGGAACTTAAAAACCTTGTCAAGATAAAGTTTTGTAAGTGTCATCAGCTGAATGAACTTCTAGACCTTTACCAATATGCAATATTGAATATGATTAGTAATAAGGCTGTAGTTGTAGTAAAGATAATATGGTTTTTTAGAAAATTTGACTCGGTCCAAATTAATTGGATCGACCGTTGTAGTAATAAGGCTGCTGATTTACTTTGTAATTTAGCTATTAAGAAAAAGTGTAATTTGTATTTCAATATCGATTATCCTGTGGAAATCCATAATATTGTCATTAATGATGCAATAAAATGAGGTTGACCTTAGGGTCGTTTTTTTTTATCAAAAAAAAATGATTAGTTCTTAATAATCCAATATTTACAATATCAACTATCTCCTATGGTCCTCTAAAGGTAACTATTGATCAGGAACTCAAAAAGTATTCTGCAGAATTCAAATCTGATTTTCTTTTTCAACCTCAGGTTCCTACCATTCTAGCCAATTTAAGATATCCTGTCACCAATACTCCGAGTTCGGAACAAAGACCAAACTCCTACAGAAAGAAGACCTTAAATCCAATAAACTGTTATATCTGTAATAAACCAAGACCAAGTAACATTGTTCCCTATCAAACTTCTTATCAGAACAATTACAGTAAAAATGTTAAAAACCATAGCACCAGCACCAACTATGAAAATTCAGCTCTAAAGGTATGAAATTGGACTCATATTATCAGCAATAAGAATGACAATAACATAAAGCTACAAACATGAAATATAAAATAATCTATTAGGAAGAGATCATTATAATATGCATAATTGAGAATAAAACTAGCTCGCCCTATTTAAATTTTCTAATTTTCAGATACAATACAATCAAAACAAGGAATACCAAAAAAAAAAAAAAACCCTCACTTCATAAGAATATCATAGTACTCAGGATCCAAAGAAGAGAACATTCCTTCGACATCTTTTATAGCCATTAGCGCTCTATGCACAACTATCCAATTCGCTGACTGCAAATCCCCAAATCCAAAATTTAAAAGAAAAGAAGAAGAAGAAATGCTTAATGCTTTATATAATTGAATAAAAAGAAATTGAACATTTTTTTCGGGTCCAAAACCTTGCATCGCTCGTCACGTATCATATGAGAAGATCCCTCGAGCGCAGTTTTAAGAGCTTCAACGGGCTTATTCCTGACATAGGAAGAAATTAATTTCAATTAATTAAGGGTTCTTTTCAAAAGAGATTTTAATTGGATTAAAAATACTTACTGTTTAAGTAAGCTCTCGATCTTCCTGGATTTGTGCTCGATTCTTGTTATTATGGCTTCCGCATTATCAGCTTCCACGAATTTCTCAGCTCCTGCCATCATCGCTAATTCACTACCTCCTCGGATCCAAAATCAGAGTTCTAGGAAAAAGGCCTTTTTGCCCTCCTAAACAGCGTCGTTTTAGACTTTCTACCCGAAAGTAAATGGTTAAACTACACTGTTAGTCAACCAACAATTACTAAATTTATTTTTTGGTCATCTAATTATAAAAAATTATAAAATGATCATCAAACTATTCGATTTTTTTAATCACCTACTTGTGGGAAGATGATGTATCTAGGGGTGAGCGTTCGATCGAATCGAATGGAATGAAAAATTTTCAGTTAATCGAATTGATGAATCATAGTTTATCATCTTAACTTGATTTGAAATTTTCTCAAATCGAGTCAAGTGAGATAAAATTCAAATCGAATATATTTTTTCAAGTTAAATTTAAAAAATAACTTTGGATCCTTATAGCCACTGTCACTCATCGTAATCAAATTTTCCATTGTAATTAAATTTGTTATTAACTTTCATCTCCTTATAATTTATTTATTAATCTGTAATTTCTGAATAGCTTACTTGTTTGCTTAATTACTTCAATTATCTTCTAATTCCTCTCCATTGTATTTTGAAATTAAAAAATCTATTAAAGGTAAAAAATATCTTTTAATAAAATTTATTTTAAAGACAAAGTGGCAAATTGATCTTGATGTAAAATTTTAACACGAATATTTTATGTCATCATCAATAATTCAATTTTAACAAAAATTGATAAAGGTTCAACATTATTAAATAGTTTAATAATATAAATAATAAAAATGTGAAATTTAATTCAATAATATAAATAGTAGGCATAAATTCGAAAAAAAAGATTGAGGGTTTAGGAAAATAAAAATTTTGAAAAAAAAGTAAAAGGAAAATATTTTTGGGGTTTGGAGGGAAATAAAAGTTTCGGAAAAAGTAAAAGGAAAAAAGTTTTGAGAGTGTAGAAGGAAGTAAATTTATTTGGGAAAAGTAAAAGTGTTGGGGGGTTGGATGAAGAGCAGTAGAATGTTTTGATATTTAGCTTATTCAAATTATTCAAGTTATTTAAATTCGAAAATTTAGCTCGATTTGAACTTGAAATTTGAAAAAAAAATCTAGTTAATTCAAAATTCAATTTTTTCGAGCCAAATTAAATTTTGCTCACCCCTAAATGTGGTAACTTTTAAAATTGACATAATAGTAACTTTAATATTTATACATTATATTAACTTAGTTTTGATTCTAAAAGTTTAACCTCAATCAAATTCAACTTGATTGATAACTCGAACTATTCAATCTCAAACTTGACTAAATAATTATCAAATTAAATTCAAATATTTTTAAATGGAATTTAAATAATTTGTGAGTACCCGTGTTTTATTAACCTCTATTTAGATAGTTTATTTTAATATTTATTATGAAAAAAATTAACAATGTTTTATTGTTTTATTGAGCTGGATTGGAATTGATACTAGATTAAATAGATTATATTATTTATAGGAAATTCAATCTAGTAAATTTTATAAATTTTAAAAAACTTCAACTATAAATAATAAAACAATCATATCTTAATTTTATAAATAAAATTATAATAATATAACCAAAATTCAGAAATATTAAAAAGAAACTTCATCCATTTATATGTTTTTTTTTTTATATATAAACATGAATTTTTAATCTCAAAATAGTTTCAAAAATCAAACATCCTTTGTATCACCTTATTGTTAATTAATCAAAACTAATAATAGAATTACTACAAACAAATCCAACTTAACACGCAAAATTACACACACAACGGCAACTTTAGACACTGTTTAAGCACCATAAGCATCGTCTTTGCCGTTGTTTCAAAAAGCGCAAATACATACACAAAATACGATGGTGAGGAGAACAAGGAAGACGATATTGACGGTCGCCTTTTTCTTTAACGACTGCTTCAAATTATCTGCCACACCCGCCTTGCATGATTTGCAATTAAAACACAACACTTTGGGATCGTTTTCCCATGTTTTGCAATCGGGATTGTCGAAAACTCCGCTCTCCTTCGTCCAGTTCGTCAGACCTCTATACGTAAAAGCGCACTCGTCCGGTAGTTTACAGCACCCGGACTGCAATGAATCATTTAATCACGAATTATTTTTGAACAAAGCATGATTGTTTTGAAATTTATAATATGTTGGAACAAATTTCATGCACGAGACGAATCCAAAAATGGAAATTTTGTAATTTATTACCTTCAAAAATGATGGAAATATGGGTGTGTGCGTTTGGGATTATTTAGAGTTCATATGGCCGAGGGAATGCAAAATCTTTTATCTGTTTTTTAGTTTCAAGCCCAATTTAAAAGGTAGATTTAAAATTTTGTCTAAGTCTCTCCAAATAAAAATGTTAGAATTTGGACTCAGCTTGGTTCGGTCATATTCAAATTTTGTATATTATTTTTTTATATAAAAATAAATTAAATGAATATCAAATATCAAATACATTATAAACATTAAAATAAATATTTTCTAACAAATTGAAAATAAATTTTAAAAAAAATCTTTGTACTTAAATAACACTAAGATAAGTGCAACTTAACGAACAAATGTCTCTAAAATAATAACAAAATTAATAATAAAACAAGAGTTATACAATATCCAAACAATAACAACAATATAATAACAATATAATGACAAAATGACAGTAAAACAATTGCAAAAAAACAACAGTTTTTTTTTACAAATTCGGGGCAGGCCGAGTCCAGATAAAAAAAGCTTACTCGAGGCCTGGCCCATTTAGAGAACAGGCCTTATTTTTTTTGTCCAAACCTATTTTCTGGACATATATTTTTATTCAAACCTTCTCACTTTTTTTATCAAATCTAATTATATTCTATATATATATAAATATAAGTTAATATATGATAAAATTATATTTTGACCCCTTAAAAATAAAATATTCTACTTAATTACTTCAAAAATGATCAAATTATAAATCAATAAATGATAAAATTATATTTTGATCTCTAAAGTACCCTAATAAAAGTTAGATTTGCTCTTGTGTAAGGTGGACTTAAATTCAAAATAAATCTAAGAGAAAATCATATATGATAATTTTAATTTAGATAGGACCTCGAATGAGAACGAAATGAAATGACATTTTACCCATTTGACCTTGACTTTTATATGTATGCATCCAAAACACGTCTCAAATTTTTAAATAATACTTTATAATATACTATTTTTACAAAATTAAATAAACACAGTACAAAAGTAATAGATTATAATAAAATATATAAAAGTATTTTAAAATAGATTATTTTGAGGGAAATTAACGAAAATATATGTTATAAATTATTATAAAATTATAAAATTATAGTTATAAAGCTCATATAAGGGGTTTTAATAAATATATAGAGATAAATGTTACAAATTACATTTAAATTCTATTTTAATTCCTGATTAAAAAACATGATTCGGTTCATCCAAAATCCGGTTTTAAAAAACCGGGGTGCATTTGATTTTTTTTCATCATCCTGAATTTTTAGAAACGAGCAAATAATTTAATTAGTTGATTTGATTTTAATTGAGAAAATTGATTAAATTGAACTGAGTGAATCAAAGTTGCTTCGATGATTATAAAATATAAAAATAATATAATATAAATCAGTTTCTTCACCATGTTGAATGGAATTAAGAGATAAAACCAAAGCGATGGAGAAAAGGTAAGAATCATAGGAAATGGTAATTATAGGATACCTGAATAGGATTCAATCGCTCTTTGAAAAACATTTGGATGGTGTCATTGTGATACTTGTTTTCATAACTGCTGCAAATCTTGGAATCAACAATACATGATTTGATATCATTCCAATTCTGGGTTTCATTGATTGCCTTTTGAATTACAATAGAATATTTTTCAAGCTTATATTCTTTGTGTCCTTTTCCGGGGAGACTTTCAGCGGTCGCTTTCCTACTCACAGCATATGAAAAACCGGAAAATCCAAGGCCGAGGAGGATTAAAATCAGTATAACAGCGAGGTAGATCCAGAGTAGCCATCTTAAGTTCCGAAGCCAGCCAGAGAGACCATCATGATCGCGACCCCGATGCCGATCAGGGATTTATCGGAAGATAAGCCGCATTCCGTTACGCCGCTCTTGGTTACCAAAACGCCCAGTATGATGATCGGGATGGAGAATAGGAATGTTAAGAAGTTGATGAATCCAAGTAGAGTGTTACTGAAGTGGCAGGACATGGTTTGGGACTTGTTTGGATTGAAGGAAAGTTGGAGACCGACGTGGGGGGTTTTTAGATATGGCGGGAGTTTTGAATTTAAATTGAAACTGACGTAAATTGGAAATTCGCAGTTAATGAAACGCGTGTAAAACCGAGCTCTGGTACGCGCGTATCAAATAATAATTAATATTTATTTCTTGACATTATTATTCATTACACTAATTACTTTAGAGTAGGGTAAATATACTAATTTGGTACTTAAGTTTGGTTTCAATATTTAATTTAGTACTTAAGTTTTTTTTGTCTCAATTTGGTACTTGAGTTTAGCTTCAATGTTCAATTTGGTACTTGAATTTTTTCATTTTGATGCTTGAGGTTTCTTTATCCTAAATTTGTACTTGAATTTGGCTTCAACGTTCAAATTGGTATCTAAGTTTTTTTTTCATCCTAACTCTTTTTTTTTTTTACTGAAGCAAACCTATGGCATCAAACATTAATTGCGCCACATGATGTCATTTGGTCTAGGTGTCAAATTGAACCGTGAAGTCAAACACGAATACCAAATTGGGGAAAAAAACTTAAATGCCAGATAATACATTAATCCTTTTATACAATGAAGTGGAAAAAATTGTACAAACAGGTTTACCATGCTTCCATGTAAGGGTAAAATTAGGAATTACGTGAAAGAGGTCGAGATAAAATTAAAAAAAAATGGATAGCTAAAGCTAAAATTGTGTATTAAAAATGGTTTAAATTGAATTTTTAACTTTTGAGAGCACCAAAATGATAAATTTTCTATTTTAAAAAAGTTAAAAAATTCAAATTAAACTATCTATATTAGAGAGGCACTAAAAAAATAATTATACTATTCAACCAAAAAACCAAGGTCTCTACTTGCTCCCTAACTATGCCCTTGCTTACATGATAGCATTCTAAATCTATTCGCTCATGGCGTATAGAATAATTATCATATTTTATTATCATTTTAGTGGTATGTAACAATTCGATTAGGTTGTTAATGATGCTTTGACAGAGTTATTAAAGTTCGGATTTTGAATATTTAATATTTCAAGTTCGAGTTTGTATAAATATTTTTATATCTATTTTAACTTAAATTCTATCATATGTAACTTTTCTTTTAAGTTATTCTAATTTCGCTCTAAATATGCTTTATAATACATTACAATTATTAATCTGATTATGTTTAAATATCTATTGTTTGTATTTAGAACTTAAAAACAATTCAATTAAATTGAATAAACTTCTTCAAAATAATTCCAAAGACAATAAACTTTATTAATTTCTTCTTTACTCCTTTTCAAATCAAAGATTTACTTACATATATATACCATTTGGATATTTAAATTTGGTTTTTAATTTTAATTTCAATTTGGTACTTGAGTTTGATTTCAATATTCAGTTTGGTTCCTTGGTCAAACAATATCATGTAACCTAATAAATATTTAACATATGCGCTTTGGTAAAAACAAAACCCAAGTACCAAACTCGAGTACTTAATTAGGACTAAAAAACGTAAAAATATCATATTGAAAAACTCAAGTACCAAATTAATATAAAAAACGCTCAAGTATCAAATTGAACATTGAAATCAAATTTAAGTACTAAATAGTATATTAACCCAAATTACTTTTTCATCTTTCACATATATTAAAAATTTATATACATTTGATTATCTTATTCTAGCTTTTTATTTGATTAAGATATGTTGTTTATCTCTATATTTTGATAAAATTTGATATTTAATTAAAATTGTTATCCTATTTTTCATTTAAAAATATTAGTCTAGTCATTAAAATTTTGACAGAAAGTATTAACAACGATAATGATTAGACAAAGTTTTTACATTGAAAAAGTAGGAGGATTGAATTTTGAACTTTTAAAATATAGAGACCATATCTCAAATACTATACAACTACAGGGACAAACATAATATTTTAACCTTTTATTTTTTACATTTAACTTATATAAGAAAACATTAATTAGAAAAGATACTAATAATCTTCTTCCTCCTTAATGAAATTCCATATATAATACAGAGCCAAATCATTAAATTATATTTCTGGTTTTTGCTTCGTCAGTGTCAATCCTTACATCTTAACTCATATTTTCATTACAATTTTCCCCATTATCACTTTGTCTCTCTCTCTTCTGTCTGGTTTTTGCTCTCTCTCTCTATCTATCTATGCTTGTTTATGGTTTTCAAGAATCATAGTGTGTGGCGCAAGGTGGCAATGAAAGACAATGGATTTGTGGACTGGACAAGCTTGCCTGATGATGCTATGATTCAGTTGTTTTCGTTATTGAATTACCATGACAGGGCAAACTTGTCTGCAACATGTAAGGCATGGAGAATTGTGGGTGCTTCTAAGTGTTTATGGACTTCATTAGATCTTCGTGGTTATAAATTTAACATTACAATGGCTGTTTCCCTTTCTCCTAGATGTGTTAACCTTCAACAGGTTCGGTTCCGTGGGGCAGAATCTGCTGATGCAATAAATCATCTTAATGCTATGAATTTGCGTGACATAAGCGGCGATTCCATAACCGACGATACTCTAACCATGCTCGTTTCTCGACATAAGGATTTACGATGTATTCAGGTCGGACCGGACGACAAGGTCACCAGTGGTTCTATAAAAGCAATAGCATTTTACTGTCCGAAACTGAAACAACTTCGGTTGTCTGGTATAAAGGATGTTCTCGCCGATTCAATCAATGCATTGGCTAATTATTGTCCCAATTTGGTTGACATTGGGTTCATTGATTGCTTAAATGTTGATGGGGTAGCATTAGGACATGTTTTATCTGTTCGGTTCCTATCTGTTGCAGGGACGTCTAATATGAAATGGGATGTTGTTTCACATGTTTGGTGCAAGCTGCCTGAATTGATCGGATTGGATGTTTCGAGAACTGATATCAGTTCCACCGCTGTTTCGATGTTGTTATCGTCATCCCGGAGTTTAAAGGTTTTATGGGCTTTGAATTGTCCTGTTCTCGAACAAGACATTACCGTTAACACCGTTAAAACCGAAGGCAAATTGTTGCTTGGCCTATTTTCGGATATAAGGAATGTGTTTTCGGATTGGGGGTGTTCCAACGAGATCATGACATGGCTCAAATGGATACTATCTCACACTCTTTTACGTATCGCTAAGAGTAGTCCACAAAATCTTGATTACTTCTGGCTCAAGCAAGGTGTAGCATTGTTCCTCAGCTTATTACAGTGCAAACAAGAGGATGTTCAAGAAATGGCAGCCTCCGGACTTGCTACTTGTATTTTCGCCAATGAGGGAAATGCCATTATAGATCCTGGAAAAGCCGAAGCCGTTGTGAAAAATGGTGGGGTTCCTCTTCTTCTTGATCTAGCAAAATCATGGCAGGAAGGGATTCAATCTGCTGCTACAAAGGCTATATCGAATTTATCTGCCGATCCGAATGCTGCAAAAACTGTTTCTGATGAGGGAGGGATCGGTATCTTTATAGAGTTGGCTCGGTCTAAGAACAGGCAGGTCTCTGAGGCGGCAACCGGCGGGCTATGGAACCTTTCCGTTGGGGAAGAGCACAAGGCTGCAATTACTGAAGCTGGTGGAATCAGAACTTTAGTTGACATTATATCGGAATGGTCCTCAGACGCAGATGGAGTCCTCGTATGTTGTCTATGTACACGATGTATTATGTTTTCGTGTACTATGTTGGATCATTGTTTGGTTTGTGTATGTTACAGGAATGTTCCGCTGGTGCCTTAGCAAATTTAGCAGCTAATAAGAAATATAGCACGGAAATCGCCATTGCAGGTGGCGTACAGTCGCTGGCAACGCTCATCAATAACTGCAAGTTCCGCGGTGTACAAGAACAGGTACCATCACTTTCACAATTAAGAGGGAACCTTGTACAATTAATGACTGATTTCGTGTCTAAATATGCTAGGCTACTCGCGGCTTAGTGAATTTGGCTGCTCACAGTGTTAGAAATGGTCCTAATGCTCGAGAAGCTGGTGCTCTTGAAGCGCTAATTCAACTTACATGTTCTCCCCATGAAGGTGTTAGGTAAAACAAAATCATTTTTTTGATGCTCTGCCTGAAAAGTAGCTACTGGTGCATTGTGATATTTGCTGATTGAAACAGGCAAGTAGCTGCTGGTGCATTGTGGCATTTGTCATTGACCAACGTAAACCGAGAAGCCATTGCAGCAGCCGGTGGTGTCGAGGCATTGGTATGATATTTTATCTTCTTTAGCCCCTAAGGTTTTTAGAAGCAAGCACATCGTAAAGATACTGTCTTTTTTTCTTCTTTTGCTTTTATGTAGGTTACTCTTGCCCAATCTTCTTTAAATGCTAGTCAATGTCTTCAAGGGATGGTGGCTGGAGCACTTTGGGGATTGTCAATGTCGAAAGCTAACTCGTAATAAGATCTATTTTTTTGTTACGTTTATGTAAATATATTGATGCCATGGAACACTAACAGGCTTCTCGTATTTGGGTCTTTTGTAGCATTGCTATCGGACGAGAAGGAGGTATTCCGCCCTTGATCGTGTTTGCACACTCAGATTCTCATGTATGCATTCCTTGCAGCTAATTGCATAATCTATTTTAGACCAAAAGTGGCATCTTCAATTATGCTTTTTGTTTTCAGGATGTTCATGAAGTTGCTGCAGGGGCTCTTTGGAACCTTGCTTTCGATCATAGTAATGTTTTTCAGATAGTCGAAGAAGGTGGGATCCCTGTACTTGCTCGTCTTTGTTCTTCATCTGAATCGAGGAAGGCTAGTTTCATGGCTGCTTTGGCCCTAGCATACATCTGCTGTGGGAGGTAAATATCTTGTGTGTGTTCTATAGGAATAACAGCCCAAACTGGCTTGATGATAATTTGTTTCCTATGATAATTTTAGCGGAAACAACGAGCTTGCACCGACGGGGACATCATCGGAAAACACTTCAAAGAGTGTGAGCTTAGATGAGGCGAGAACAACAGCTTTGAAGCATATTGAAGCTTTTATTCTTACGTTCTCCGATCCACAAGCATTTGCAGCTGCTGTTGTTTCATCATCTCGGGCAGCATTAGATCAAGCAATCGAAAGAGCTTATATTCTAGAAACCGGGCTTCTGAGATGCAGGTTTCTTTACCTTTCACCCTGATTCTTTCGTGTCATGTCTGCGTGTGACTCTTAGTTGATCTCTCTGCAATAACATAACTTTTATGTTGATTAGTGAGGCTGAAATCGGAAGATTTATCGCCATGCTTCAAAGTTCCTCTTCAATACTCAAGGCATTTGCTGCATTTTCTCTACTCCAGGTAATTTGTGCCTATGGATCGATGAAGTATCCTGTTTGCAAAATTCTTTTATCTGAGCTTACACCGATAATTGTATTCCGTAATTGCAGTTCACTGATCCTCAGGGTCAAAATGCTGTTTACCATGCTAGCTTGATGCTAGATGCTGGAGCGGTAAAGGTTTTGCGTGCCGCAGCTGCATCAGCCAACGAACCCGTCGAGGTTAAAATCTTTGCTAAAATTGTACTTAAGAACCTCGAGTACCATCAGCAAGAAACCCTCTATCTGGTTTAGGAACCCAATTAAGATTAGCTGAGGCTTTCATCGACTATACAGATCTTTTCAAGTCACTAATGTTAGTATTTTCGAGAACATGTTTATTGTCTCGCATTTGGTTGTTTAAAGTCTGGTTTTAGGTTTCAAATATAAACATTGAGATGCTCGTTCGGACCAATTAGTTCCGCAAATAAATAAGTGAAGATGTTAAGGTCGGTTTCAATGGAGTGCCGAAGCATCAAAGTACGGATTTGTACGAAAGTCATTATTATCATAATCATAAAATGATAAGAACGTCAAAATCTTTCACATATATGGTAATAATAGTGGCATAAAACCAATAATAACGTGGATTGTACCCCAAGAAAGTTACAGTTTTAGTACACAGTATGCAGCAAAGGTTGATCTTCGCTCAGGCCAATTAAGTCTTTAAAAAAGTGCCCGACTTTTGAAATCCATTGATACGATGAAGCTTCTGTCGGTGTCTGCCTTGTTGGTGCAAGTGTTTGGTCCTCCAAATATGGTACCATGAACTTCTTCATGTCGCTTGTCGAGATTTGTAGGTGATTACCCGAGACATTTACGAATTTAACTTTTCCAGCTTCATCCAAAGTTTTCAAACCGATCCAATCTTCCTTATAGAGCTTGGTCTGCAGAAAAGCAAACAAATCCGGACAATACCGAAACAAAAGGTTTTAGTTTTAATTTGCTTATATAACAGTTACGTATATGTTTACCTCTTGTACAGGCAATACAGGTTCGAAAGCCCCGTCTGGAAAATAACCGAACCAGGCTGTTTCTTTTGGTATCAAAACCGTATCGTCCTCAAACTGGTCCAAACATGGAAGAGATTAACGTGATGACATTGTTCAAAAGTCGTAGAGCCAAGTGGATATTTCAACTTACCATTATAAGCACCAGATTCTGTAAACTTGCAAGCCGTTCCTTGTAAGTAGAATTTCTCATACCATTGATTTCATTGTTGAGTTCTGGGAGGAATCTACATCCTTTAAGATAGTCCGACATGTCCTGGTGAACGGAAAAAGAACATCAAATCTGGAGAGTCAGAGAAGCGTAGCTGTACTTGTCTAAATTTAAAGGGTCAAAGGTTACTCACTGTTGGAATTTTAAGATAACCACTGGGAGCCAAGTGTTCCTGTAATTATCGATGGCATGTATTCTAGACGGTATTAAATTTTTGTTTAGATATAGAAACAAAATACAAAAAATATGCTGAAGGGTATAAAAGAACCTTATACCTGGAGATAGTCACTATAGATTCCGAACTTGATTAAGCTATCAAGCAGTATGCATATCACAGCAGACTGCCAAAAGAAGGGCACATCAGACCGGATTTCGTTAATAGTCTAAAACAATTAAAACCAGAATATGGGCACTTACTCCGCAAAATGGAATTGATGCAGTACCAGCATGGGGTCCTCCCAATGATATGAAATTCTTGACCTGACATAAAATTAAGTTCAATTTCGGTTTTAAGACAAAATATATGGAAACAGTGTAACAAGAGAAAAACACAGGAGAAGTAAAAGCATGCAAAAAAAGCCGAGTTGAAAGGATTCGATTTCCAACTGCCAATTCAAGCAGAATTAATTGGCTAAACAAAATATTAAATGAAAGGTAAAAGGACCATGGAGGCCCCTATACTAAGAGTTAAATGCAATCCAACTCTTAGTACAAAGGCCTCTATGGTACTTTTACCTAAATGAAATGCAGTATAAATGTTTTTGTGAATAAGCTCTTACAGGGGGTCCTCCATCACAAAATTCAATAACCCCTCGACCAATCAAGTTACCCTGAGTAAAAGTTTGCGAATATGTTAGTGAACGTTTGTGAGCACGTGCACGCATAGAAAAAGTTTAAAATTATAGAAATAAGCAAGCTTCAACTCATATTAGTCACCTGAGAGAGTCCAACTATGTTGTAACCGTTGCTAAGTTCGCTCATTTTTTTCACCTGCAAGTTCGAAAGAAGTTCCATTCAGAAACAAATTAAAACTTCAAGTATAGTACAGCATAGTGATACATGTTACCAAATGGTTTTACGACCTTCTCACAAACAATCGATGTCTGCAAGAAAAACGTAAGATAGGTCAGAGTTATACGACTACTATAGGACTGCAAGTGATGAGAAATTTCGAACTCAATTTAATATGTCACCTGTTCTGAAAGGGGCATTGTCCATGAATCCCAGGATCCATCTCCAATTTCACTATTACAAAGGAAAAGTATGTCAGATCAGGGGGATAACACGACCATAAGAACAAATTTTCAAACACACACAAACACGTATGAAGAAGGTGCTACACGCATACTGAAAAGTTCAAGCATCGATAACTAAAATAGCTGCATAAGTTTGCTAAAATCGGTGAGGAGTCCAAGAATATGCTCGAGCAAATTTCATTTCTTGTTCTTGATGCAACTAGCTAATGCAAGCTTTTAGTACCAAAATAAAAGAAAAATGGGAAGAAAATCATACACACAGTAGCCTTGAGATTTAGACCAGTCGCTTAAAACCTCGGTAAACTCGGAGATTCCTCGGTTACTGCATTTATCACCAATGCCTGCCATAAAAACGTATTAGTAGTGAATAACATAGTAAGAAAAAAATCCAATAAAATCGAGTTCATTATATATCTTAAAGGAACATTTTTACAGATTAAAATCCATGAAATTTGTTCAAGAAGCCTGTACTAGAAGTAGAATCAGAACCAGACTACTACATAGCCTGAAAATTTTAATACTATATTGCATATTTAAGATAAATTTTAGCTCACAAAAACACCATGAGACTCTATTTGGCAAAAGCATCATAGAGACCACTGTATTAAGAGTGAGATCACATTTTACCCTTTTACTCAAAAAATGCACAAATTAATCCATATATCTTAGATTCAAGACCAAATTAGTCATTTCCATTAAAAAATTCATCTATAATTTTTAAGAGAAAAATCAATTTGCTTTTTAATCTAAACGTACATGAGCAATTTTTTTACCGACTCTATTTTGTTCATCACCATGTTCTGCAATTACTAATGGAGCTTCATAGCATATGACAGGTTTCAATGATCCCACCAAGCAAACAGTCATTGCAGTTCACTGGTTTCTCCAAAAACATAGTTCCAAATTCCATGGAAATTAAAAATTGACCCAACATAACAAGTCAAAGTGAGAAACTTTGATTAATTCAAACCCAACAGGCAATTAATATTACAAAGACAAGAACATTACCGTGCAATACGATGAAGGGAATAGCGTGTCTAGTTGGGATAAGAATCAATGTAATGAAGAAGATGAATAATAAAGTAGTTGACTGCAAACGAGAGGCCATTGCTGGTGAAATTAGAAATAAAGTTGCTTACTTTAGAGTAGCATCGGGTTTTTGCATATAACCCAACAAAGATCTGCTTCTGGGTGTTTGAGATTTTGAGGTTCAAAGTGGAAGGATAAGAACAAAATTATAAAAGGATGAAATTTTGAAACAAAAATGGCTATAAAAAGCTATAAGGGAAAAAAAAAAAAAAAACTAATTTTGACAGACCGAAGACAAATGAGCCAACTACTTGCTGCCTTGTCTCAAATACAGGAATAAGTTCAGTAAGATATTTCAGATTATATTTTAGTTATTTAGGTTTGAAATGTTATGTTTTAGTCACTTATGTTTTCGTGTTGTAACATTTTAGTTACTGAGCTGTTAATTACTGTTGACGGTGTAACGATAAGCTGACGTGGCACATTAAATCATCATTTCAAATAAAAATTTTAGGTTAAATTATACAATTGGCCCTCATATTTTTTTCGTTTTGAGTAATTTAATTTTTTTCTTTTATGTTCTTTTAACTTTTATTTTTTTCTTTATTTTTCATTTTCTTTTGCTCCCTTTGTTTTTCTCCCTTCTCCATTTCTTTTAACGTAATTTTTCTATATTTTCCATTTGTTAAAACTTTTTTATATTTATGAAAAAAGAAAAGCAAAAGCTTAAACCAAAATAAAACTTGTTTCACATATTCTCACCCTACAATTACAAACCCTTATCATCCATCATCGTTTTAATGAACCAATTTGGATCTCTCAATGACCTAGACTACAAGCTTGCCTCACTTTAAGACCTCGCCAATCGTAACTAATGGCAGTCCACCCTCAACAAAGTTTCTCGAGTCCGTTCCCTCAACCTCCTAACCAACCCCCACAACCACCTTATTTATCTTTACCTACAACATTCCCGCCCTTCTGAAATTACGTTATTTTACGGATTCTTCAAACAAACTCTACACTCTCAAAGGCTAAAACGACCACCATACAAAACTTACCTTCAACTTTACCCAAACCAGTTTGGTTCCATGCTCCCTTTTTCTCTTCTATTCATTCATGCTTTGCTTCCAATCAAGCTTGCTTGGGAATATCCAGGAAAATTTAAATAAATTTTATGATTTGCTTAATTTTATTTGTCAGAGAATAAAAGAAAAGGAAAAGAATAATCTACATGATTCTGGAAAAATTTGAAAACATAAAAAATTTGTTTTGAATATAAATAATTCAATTTATGTTTAGATTTGATTAAGGATGTGGTTTTTTATATTAATTAGTTAGATCCAATTTTAGTTTCAAAATTAGGTTATATTCAAATCAAGATTTGATTAAGAATAATTGATATTCAGTTTTGAGTTAAATTCAATTTAGGAATAATGTGAAAGAAACAAAGACTTGGTTTATTTGGTGGGTAAAGATTATGTTTCAGTAGTGAAGAATATGAGAAGAGAGAAAATAAATGGGAAGAAAAGGAAAATAAAGAAATAAAAAGAAAAAATTAAATTGTTCAAAAAATAAAAGTAGAATGACTAGTTTAACAAATGAAAAATATAGAAAAACTATCTTAAAAGAAATGGAGAAGGGAGGAAAACAGAGGGAGAAACAGAAGAGAATAGAAAATAAAGAGAAAAAAAAAAGAAAGTTAAAGGAACATAAAAGAAAAAATTTAAATTGCTCAAAACGAAAAAATATAGGGACCAATTGTATAATTTAACCTAAAATTTTCGTTTGAAATGATGATTTAATGTGCCAAGTCAGTTTACCGTTATACCGTTAACGGCTTAGTGACTAAAATGTTACAACACGGTAACGTAAGTAATTAAAATGTAATATTTCAAACATAAGTGACTAATATGTAACCTAAGGTAAACAAAAATGACTATTTTAGTAGTTTACCCTAAAAGATTGCCCATGCCTCAATTGTTTTGGTGTTTCTTACTGCATCGGTATATCTGTGGTCACACTCTCTATTAAAACGGGCCCAACAAGGCAAAGCCCTCTTTTGTTTGGTTTCGGGTCAGTAAGGGCATGTCAAACCTTTAAGCCCAATGTATCTGTTGGGTTGAATCGACTCCACCCTCTCCAATTGTAAAGCACAAAAATACAACAATGTTGTTGTTTTCTTAAACGATTTTTTATGAAAAAAATCTAAGATTCATACAATATCTAGAGTTAGTATTTCATATAATATCAATGAATTTTTTTTAATTTTATAAGTACGTTTTTTACTAGTAAGAGGTATGTGTTATCACTTATACATAAGAGGTTCTACGATATAAAAAAAAAAAAATCATACCAACATTTTTAACGCTAGTCATTAGAACAACACTAATATTAATAAGCGTTAAAAATTTTGGTATACACTTTTTTATGAAACGTACAATATTGATAATCCAAAATTGTTGCATGGAACTTGGATGTCTTATATCCAATATGGAAGCTTAAAGAAATGCAATAAATTGGTGTATAATAAAAATCAGATTGAATTGGTTAAATCATCAATTTTCAATACAATTGATTCTTGATTCAATTAATAAGTTTGAGTTGATTAAATTTTTATACTATATTTAGTCAAAAAAATAACCGAACACGAAACCTAAGTAAAACCATATTAATTAAAATCAACGAGTAAAGGTTAAGGCTTGTCCAAATTTCTAGTATAGAAAAATATTATTTTCCACTCAAAATAATTATTGTAGGTGTCTACTATATGGTTAGTTTGGATATAGAATGTTAAGAATAAATAGTTATTTTAAATTTTAATGACATTTTAATGCATTAAGTTAAAATTTTCATGCTATAAGAATAAATGTATTTTAAATTTGATTCACGTGTTTTAAATATGCTCCATGTAAAATTTGAGTTAACATTTAACATTCAATTTGAGAACAAAACCACGCAAAGAATATAGTTAATATCCTACTAATGCTTTAAGTACTTAATTAAAAGGCTTTAAAATTTTGGTAAATAGTTTTAAGGTAAACTATAATGCAGTCACTCTAAAATAGCGTCATTTCTATTTAAGTCACTTTAAATTTTCTTTTTTTATCAATTTAACCACTCTAATTAAGATAATTGTTAGAATTTGAACTGTCATTAAAAATTTCGTTAATCCACTAAAGGATTGTTGATGCAACATTTTTTTTTACTTTTGACTAAAGTTATGGTCCTCTCTATAATTAGTCCAAAACACTTTTTTTATTTGCAAAATAAGAACCACCCATTTTTATTACCCTCAACATCCACCATAAAAACCACTAACCTTCATCACCGTCAATTCCTTACTCCCGTCTCTATTGCTCCTCACTCCGTCATCCCCACACCATAGAAATGACGTGATGAGACATCTATTGTACCCAAAAATGAAGTTCTGGAATTAATATTGTGTTCAGAGAAGTAGAACAAAAAAAAGCTGAAGCAATAATGCATGGGCTCTGCATTCCATATATGTTTGGTTTTTTACTTAATTTAATTTTCGGATAAAATGCAAACCATCTCTAATTCTAGATTTCTTTACCAATCACCCCAAAGATTCAAGAATGAGAAATTACCCAAACTCTGTTCAATAAACCTTCGATTTTTGCCCACTGAAAAAGAACTAATTTTTGGGTATAAATATTTTGTATCCATTAACGGGTACAAATGATGTTGTTATGAGGGTGGGGGATGGAGCGAGGAACGATAGAGATAGGAAGTAGGGAATGGGCGATGATAAAGATTGGTAGTTTTTATGGTGGGTGTTAGGTGGTAATAAATATTGTTGTTTCATATGTTGCAAATTGTTGTAGAACTCTTTATAACCCAATTGCAATACGACCTTGCGACCTAGAATTCGACCTATAATTGACACCTTTACTATCTCATAGGACCAACATGGAATGCTCCAAAATCTTGCGAGGTGTTATTAACAAGGGATTCCTTGTAACCTGTGTGAGGTACTCTTGAGATCACGCCTCATGACCTTGCAAGGTGGGATACGCAATCACTTATGTGTTACAGGGGATGCCTCACAACCTGTGCGAGGCGGAATATCAATGCTTCGTGGCCTTTCGAGGTGGGATACACGACCACTTTTGATAATACTTAGGCGTGAGCCCTGTTCAAAAGGCGCATATATGATACGTGTCGAACCTAAAAGGAGGACATGCCGTCTTAAGTTATATGCATGACACCTAACTACCTCCTTAAAATGTCACGTAAAGATAACCATATCTTATAAATAAGGAAGGATCGTCTAGGGGAAGCAAAATGAAACCTCTTTTTTTTGGTTTTGGGTCAATAAGGGCATGTCAAACCATTAAGCCCAGTGCATCCATTAGGTTGAGTCGACTCCACCCTCTCCAATTGCAAAGCACAAAAATACAACAATGTTTTTGTTTTCTTAAACGATTTTTTATGGAAAAAAAATCTAAGATTCATATAATATCTAGAGTTAGTATTCCATATATATACTATCAATGAAAATTTTAAATTTTATAAGTACTTTTTTTTACTACTAATAGGTATGTGTTATCACTTATACATAAGAGGTTCTACAATATACTAAAGAAAAAAATTCATACCAAATTTTTTAACACTAGTCACTAGACCAATACTAATATTAATTCGCATTAAAAAATTTGGTATACACTTCTTTTTTATGGAACGCATTATATGTGATAATCCAAAATTGTTGCATGGGCTATGCAACAAGGGGATGTAGAAAAACTTGGATGCCTTGTATCCAATTGGAAGCTTAGAGAAATGCAATAAATTGGTGTATAATAAAAATAGGGAAGATGATTGAATTGATTAAATCATCAATTTTTGGTACAACCGATTCTCTATTCAATTAATAAGTTTGATTTGATTAAATTTTATACTATATTTAGTCAAAATAAATAAATAATTAACCCAACACGAAACCTAAAAACCATATTAGTTCAAATCAATGAGTATGTTAAGGCTTGTCCAAATATCTAGTATAGAACAAATATTATTTTTCGCTCACATAATTATTTTAGGTGTTTACTATAGGTTAGTTTGGATATAACATGTAACACCCCTAACCCGTATCCTTCTCCAGAATAGGGTTATAGAGCATTACCGGAGTTTACAAATTAATTTTCAGACATTTCATTTCATCAAGCATTCATATTTATGACCAATTAAAATCAAAACATTTATGAGCTAACATTAACCAATTTAACTTATACAAGTCATTATAACAAGAACCAAATCATCCAAAATTACCAATAGAGCCAATGGATAATGTGATATATCTCCAACAAGCTTCCAACCCAATCGAGCTTCCGATAATCATTTAAATGCATCAAATAATTATACATATTACCAATAATAATTCGATTCCAATAATAAAACACACACATATATATAATATTCATTACCAAATAGCATTCACTTCAATTGAAATTATATAGAATATAGCTCATACGAGCTCACCGGACTAAATTGCAGAAATACCAAAATTGTGGACATTTTAGAAATTTTCTATTTTCTCATATTTCCACCCAATATTGTTCTAAATTTCATTCAATTTTGTAATTTAGATAAATAACCAATCCATTTCATGCAATTTGGTCACTTTTTGACATTTTACAAATTTACCCTTAAAGTTTCACATTTGTTCAATTTAGTCTCGGACCTAAAACATGTAAATTGGTCATTTTAATGAAAACTCATGCTAGTTAAATAATCATATATTTTCCTCCTCCTCTCCATTCCACATCCTTAATGTATATAACATGCTTGTTGGTAACATTATCTATAATTTCACCATTTACTTATATAAATTCATTCAAAGCTGTCCACTTGAGTCGTAGTCACTAAATTATTTATATCTTGAGATACAGAACTCCAAATTAAGATCTGTAATTTTTTTCTGAAACTAAACTCACATATGTTCTTACCATAAAATTTTCAGAATTTTTGGCTTAGCCAATAAGTACAGTTTATTCTTTAAAGTCATCCCTATTCTGCTGTCTAACAGTTCCGACCCTTCTTCACTAAAAATTAATTATCTCCTCGTACAGAATTCTAATGATGTTTCCGTTTGTTTCTATTGAAAATGACTCATTAATGATTTAAAAATATAAATTTAAGCCTCTAATTATTTTTTTCCAATTTTTGATGATTTTTCAAAGTCAGTACAGGGGAACCCAAAATCATTCTGACCTTGTCTCACAAAATTTATTATATCTCATGATTTACAATTTTATTACTTACACGTTTCTTCTATAAGAAACTAGATTCAATAAAATATAATTTCATATTTTATTCATCCTATAATTAGATTTTCACAATTTATGGTGATTTTTCAAAGTTAACCTACTGCTACTGTCCAAAACTGTTTTAGTGCAAAAATTGATTACTAAGTTTATAACACTCTTATTTTCCTTCTCTACACTATTTCTCATCACTTTCTCTTATTTTCTCTTCACTAACATATAAAGAACATAAAACCTTATATAATAAAACCCTACATTAACATCAATTTCATACTTTTTCAATAATATCAAAATAAAAAATATATTGAAATCTTGATGCTCTTACCTCGCTCAATTGATTTCAATCTTTAACTTGATTTTCTCTCTCCTCCAGCCTCTATTTCTTGAATCTAACTTGATATTCTAGCTCCCCATAGTCTCCTTGTTATCTTTCTCTCTTGATGGATATGGAAATTCTTTTAATTTTTAGGTGAAAATGGTAATTTTTTTTGAAGGAGGGACCAAATTGTAAAGAAAGCAAAACTTTCTTTCTTTCTCTCTTCTCCTCACGTTGGATGCATGGAAGATGATGGGTTGGTTGGTTTTTTTTTCATCTTTCTTTCCACATATATATACTAAACAATAAAATAATAAAATAATAAAATATTATTTAAAAATCAAATTAAAATATTAATAAACTAATATTTATTTATTTATTTAATTTAAAATATCTCCAACATCATTATTATCTTCTAGATTTCTCTCTCTTCTAAATGACCATTTTGCCCTTTATGATCTTTTAAAATTCCATCATTGAGTCATCACTTAATTTGGTAAAATTATGATTTAGTCCCTCAAAATTCTTCACCTTTTTCAATTTGGTCCTAATCCATCTATTTTTCTTAGTTTCTAGATCATTCCACCCTTAAAATATTTACACCTTTGGTCTTTCAAATTTTTTGTATTTATACTTTAACCCCTCAAATTTTAAACAAAACTTTTCTCACTTTTGCGATTTAATCCTTTCTTGAATTAATATGCCATAATATACTTCCCAATGTTGACATAACTCAATATTACCCTTTTTATCACTTTATTTCCTTATTTTACTATACCAAGGATAATATCTTACTGTAGAAATTTTCAAAATATTACATTTGTGGTCCCAAAACCACTGTTCCGACTAGGCCCAATTTCAGGCGTTACATAACATGTTAAGAATAAATAGTTATTTTAAATTTTAATGACATTTTTAATGCATTAAGTTTAAATTTTTCATGCAATAAGTATAAATTCACGTGTTTTAAATATGCTCCATGTAAAATTTGAGTTAGCATTTAACATTCAATTTGACAATAAAACTACGGAAAGAATATAGTTGATATCATACTAATGCTTGAAGTAATTAATTAAAAGGCCTTAAAATTTTGGTAAATAGTTTTAAGGTAAACTATAATACAGATCACTATAAAAATAGATAAAGGCATTACGTTAATAGATGCTCCTAAATCACGCATGGTTTTCTTTATGCCAATATTCCCTATTTTGCAGGATATAGAAAACATACATTGGTCCTTACACTTAAGTGGAATTTTCCTTTGTAGCACTGTAGAAACATTTTCCCCCACATTTACCCATTTGTTTCCTTGGAGCTTCTTTTTGCCGATGCATAGTTCTTTCAAAAATTTTGCATAGCATGGAACCCATTTAATTGCATCAAGTAAAGGAATATTAATTTCTACCTTTCGGAATATATCAAGGATTTCTTATTCCTCTCGTTCCTTTTTAACTTGGGCGAGCCTTCCAGGGTATGAGGGAGGTACAACAAATGGTTTATGAGGTGCTGGCTCAATGGAGCTGCTGGTTCGGCTTCTTGTTCAATGTCGTGGTCACGACTCGTGCCAGGCACTAGTTTTGACTCCGTTCCATCTTTTACGGTCACAGCACTAGTATTCTGACGTGGCTCAACTTGATTTGAGATGGCAATTTTCCTTGGTTCTTGCTTATCAATTTCTTGGAAGTGCACCTTAGACTTTTATTGGAGCTTTTCGGTGCTAATGGCCAATAGCATCTACTTGTACAGTTGTGTCCTCAAGTAAAATCGGGTATGAGTCGATAGGATGATCAGGCTTAGCACAAATCCCGCACAACCGAGCTGGGTTCGTCTGTCCTGCAAGCATATTTTTAACCATATTAGTAAGTTCATCAATCTTATTTACTATGGAATGAGTATTTAGCTCATGAACCCTTCTTGTAGGTTCCTAGGTGGTCGATACTGTTGAAAATTTACAGCCATAGTTGAAATTAATTCCCTAGCTCTTTGGGGAGTCATGTTCACAAGAGCCCCTCCACTAGCGGCATCAATCATCTTAATTTCCATTGGGAGTAACCCCTAGTAGAAATATTGTAAGAGCGATTGTTCAGGAAGGCCATGTTGTGGGCAACTTACGCGCAACTTCTTGTATTGTTCCCAATATTCATAGAATGATTCTGCTTCTTTTTGTTGTATCTCAACTATACTCCTCTTTAATTTGTCTACTTGAGCTGTTGAGAAAAATCTATCAAGAAACAATCGAGACATATCAGTTCAAGTATTAACAGATCCCGGAGGTAAATAAAACAGTCATTCTCTAGCAGAGTCAGCTAATGAAAAAGGAAAAGCTCGTAGTTTTATTTGATCCTCAGTTATTCCTTTTGGTTTCATGCTTAGACAAACCATGTGGAACTCTTTCAGATGAGTATAGGGGTTCTCGTTTTTCAAATCGTGAAAAGTAGGAAATAAATGTATTAATCTCAACTTTAACTCAAACGGTGTTTCACCCGCCGGATAAGTTATGCATAGTGGTTGTTGTTTATTTGGTGCAACTGCAGGTTGGCGTATAGTTTGATCTACCATGCCGTCTAAATCTTTGGATGAGTATATATCTTCGGTGTAATATCCTTCTTCATAGTCGGGTTGTGGTTGTTTACCGTGCCGAATAGCTTCTCTTCGAAGTGTTCGAGCCAACTTTTCTATCTCCGGTTCAAATGCTAGAGTCCCCGATTCTGACCTGGTCATAAAGAAAATAAACAAAAATTAGAAATTTTCACCAATCCCCGACAATGGCGCCAAAATTTGATAGGTATCGAAATTACCAAATATAAATTCCTGCGACAAAATAATAGTAAATAGCAGTATAGAGCAATACGGTCGAATCTACAGGGACTGGCTATCTAATTTTGCCTTTTTCAGTGACTAAAATCGCTATCGCGGTCATAGTCGTACGCACGACCTGTACGTAGTAGTGCTAAAAAAATAAAAATGTGGGGTTTAAATTGATTAAGATAATAAAATAAGGAAATACGAAGTCTAATAAAATAAAATAAAAACAGATTCAAAAACACAAAAATAAATTTAAGAAAATAAAATAAATGGATAAATAAAATATTTTTAAGTATAGCCTTAACCTTGGTGTACTCCAATCTTGAATCGATCCTTCAAATAAATCTTCCCTTCCAAGCAATAAGTTGGTTATAGCGACCAAGAACGTCCCGACCGCCAACTTTTCCATATGTAGTCGATCCCGGTATGACCTGCAAACCGACTCTTGTCAAATTTCTAACTGCGATACACATGTTCGCAATTTAAGATTTCAACAGCCGTGCGATCTGAATAGCCCAACTCGAATCAATGGCCTCAACTGTGTGAGTCATTTAAATCCAATCTCTATCTCCCTTAACGAAATCCAACTGGCTTTTTCCACCTAGAAATGCCAATTTGTTCGCTGGAATTCGAACACAGCACAGCCGGTTCGACTTCCGAACTGTACGCCAAGCAAATCCAACCAACGTGCACTTTTTGAATCAAATTTAAATCAACTTTAAGGGACGAATTTGTACTATCCCATATACCGAAGAGATAGAAGATACTGCGTTGAGAGGTTTTTTAAGCGGTTTGTATATCACGATTGTTTTGTTGGAGCAATTTTCGGGCTAAAACTAAATAGGGGTTTAGCTAATCATTGAAAGAATCATGCTTAAAAATAAATGATTTTATGGAAAGTGGAAAGGGAAGGGCCTTGGAAGGTAATTAAACCAAAAAGGTTGAAAGTAAAAGGAAAAAAAAATGAAACGGAATAGAAATCGTAGAGTGACGCCGGAAAAGGAAGAAAATAAATGAATATTTATTGATTCCAAAAGTCAAGTGTGTGTTTAATTGGCTGTAGCTACTAGGTATTTATACACACTTCTAGTGCTAAAATTTAGCTAGATTTTTCCTAAATATTATCACTAAATAATTTAAAATTTAAAAATCAAATTTAAACTACATTAAATTTAAACTAATTAGAGAGTTGTAAGAATATAAAAAATCTTTCGATCTTTATCCAACCACTTTTTAAAAAAATCTTCAACCCTTCAATCTTTATCCAGGCATCTTTTTATATTCAATCTTTCAATCAAGCCCTCCTCTTCGATTTTTGTTCCAATTTAGCCCCATTTTGTAAGAGTTTGAATTCAGCACACCAACTTCATTCCTGATAAGAAAATTCCAAATTTAATAGCATTTTATCCGATAATTAGCTAAGAATAAATATATTAAAATACGAATTTATCTTGCTGTCAGTCATTCTAGATTTTTTTATCAATTTAATCACTCTAATTAAGACAATTGTTCGAATCAAAACTGTCATTAAAAATTTCGTTAATCCACTAACGAATTGTTAACATAACATTTTTTTTTTACTTTTGACTAAAGTTAGGGTCCTCTCTACAATTAGTCCAAAACACTTTTTTTATTTGCAAAATAAGAACCACCCATTTTCATTACCCTCAACATCCACCATAAAAATCACTAAATTTCATCACCGTCAATTCCCTACTCCTATCTTTATCGCTCCTCACTTCGTCGCCCCCACACAATAAAAATTTGACTAAAGTTAGGTCCTTTCTACAATTAGTCCAAAACAATTTTTTTATTTGCAAAATAAGAACCACCCATTTTCATTACCCTCAACATCCACCATAAAAATCACTAAATTTCATCACCGTCAATTCCCTACTCCCATTTCTATCGCTCCTCATTCCGTCGCCCCCACACAATAAAAACAACATGATGAAACGTTAATTGTACCCAAAAATGAAGTTATGGAATTAATATTATGTTCAGAGAAGTAGAGAAAAAAAAAGCCTAAACAATACTGCATGGACTCTGCATTCCATATTTGTTTGGTTTTTACTTGATTTAATTTCCGGATAAAATGCAAACCATCTCTAATTCTAGATTCCTTCACCAATCACCCTAAATATTCAAGAATGAGAAAGTACCCAAACCTTGTTCAATAAACCACTAGTTTTGGCCCTTTGAAAAGGAGCTGATTTTTTGGTACAAATATTTTGTATCCTTTAATGGGTAAAAATAATGTTGTTATGGGGGTGGGGGATGGAGCGAGGAACAATAGAGATGGAAAGCAGGGAATGGGCGATGATAAAGATTGGTGGTTTTTATGGTGGGTGTTAAGCGGTAATAAATATTGTTGTTTCATATGTTGCAAATTGTTATAGAACTCTTTATAACTCAATTGCAATCCAGCCTTGTGACTCGAAATTTTACCTGTAATTGACACTTTTACTATCTAGTGGGACCAACATGGAATGCTCCACAATCTTGCGAGGCGTTATCGACAAGGGATTCTTCGTAACCTGTGCGAGGTGCTCTTGAAAGCATGCCTCACGGCCTTGTGAGGTGGGATACACGATCACTTATCTGTTATAGGGGATACCTCACAACCTGTGTGAGATGGAATATCAGCACCTCGCGGCCTTTCAAGGTGGGATACGTGACCACTTTTGATAATACTTAGGTGTGAACCTTGTCAGAAAGACACATATAGGATACGTGTCGAACCTAAAAAAGGGACATGTCGTCCTAAATTATATGCATGGTACCTAGATTTGGTGACTATGGATTTAGTGAGAAAAATATGAGGGGATGATAATTGTGAATTCAGGTTTGCTGCAGTAATAGGGAGGTCGAGAGGGTTGTTGACAATATGGGATAAAGAGAATTTCAAATTATCCAAAGAATGGAGTGACAACAGATTGATTGTGATCGAAGGAAAATGGGTACATGAGGAAATAGAAGCATGTTGATAAATGTATATGCTCCAAACAATGTGTTTGAGCTGAGAACTCTATGAAGGGTGTTAACAGATTTGAGAAACCAGTTTACAAGTCCATGGATTATAGGATGAGACTTTAATGTGGTGAGATGTAGAAGTGAAAGGAGTAATTGTATGGGACCAGAGAAGGGATCTAGAGATTTTGATAGCTTTTTTCATAATTGTAAACTCATTGACTTGCTGTTGTTGGGAAATAAATTCACATGGTATGACCCAAATAATAAAAGGAGCAGACTTGACAGATTTTTTAATATAGGTGCACGATAATAAGGGAGATTTTTCGGTGAAGAAGTTAACTAATTTGTTGATCGAGGGAGAAAGGGATGACGTCAATTTTGCTTTTGATAAAATCTGGAAATTAAAAGTCCCTCCTAGAGTGCGAAACTTCCTATGGATGTTAGCAATCAACAGAGTTCCCACTAAGGATTTCTTAATGAAGAGAGGGGTGCATCTGCAAAACATAATGAATGTATTCCCAGGTGTGAACGTGAACAGGAGAGAGCGGACCATTTGTTCTTTAAATGCAATTTTATTGTGGGTTTTTGGAGAATGATATTTAATTGGTGAGAAGTTGGTTGGAAAATGGTGAGCTGTTTTGAAAATTTTTACACTTTATGTTTTAATGTGAAGTTACATGGTACTAGCAAAAGTCTTTGGTTGATAGTAATAGCAGCATCATGTTGATCTGTTTGGCTCGCAAGGAATGAGATGATGTTTGAAAGAAAGGTGTTGTCTATGGATACGCTGATATTTCATTCCAAGATGAGAGCATTGTTGTGGGTAAGAGTTGTTTTCAATGAATGTATGGTACAAGAGAGATTATGGTGGTTAAGTCCGTTCAAGTGCAGGTTCGTCCAAACCTATTACACTGGGTTGGCGTTATCCTCTTTATGGGTGGCTAAAGTTTAACGTAAGCGGACTGGCAACTGAGGAAGCTATGGGCTGTGGAGGTGTTCTTAGAGACGAGGAAGGACATGTAAGAGCTTTATTCTCGAGACCATGTGATGCCATTGATGCAGATTTAGCTTAATTAGGAGCAATACTTACATCATTGGATGTAATAATTGAGATAGGGTGGAGGGGAACTGGTTTGACTATTGTTGAAATTGGGTCACTGGTGGCGTATAATTGGTTATTGAACAAAGACAGGAGACCTTGGTCGCAACAAACTACATTCGTAGATATGGAAAGGAGACTAGCCTGTGTCGGTGAGGTAGCATTTTCAAAAGCAAAGTAGCATGGCAATGAAATGGCAGAAACATTAGCGTCAGTAAGTATTAATCGTAGGGTTATGTTCAAGGCGTGGTGGTGAATGTTAAATTGGTGATTGGAATGTCTGGTTTTCATGTTATTAGCTTTTTTGACAATTGTATTGTTTAACTGGAACTATTATTTTGTTGCTTTTAAACAGAATAGTTTGACTGAAGCAAAAAAAAATGTTGCATCAAGAGAACCATATCTTATAAATAAGGAAGGATTGCTCCTATGGGAAGTAAAATGAAACCTTAACACAAATAAATAAATAAATAAAGTGTTTTGGACTAATTATAGAGATATCTATATCTTTAATTAAAAGTAAAAAAAAAAATCACGTCAAGAGCGATTATTAGTAGATTAAAAGAATCTTAACAAAGAATGACAATTCGAGCAATTATATTAATTAGAGTAACTAAATTGAAAAAAATTTAAAGTAACTAAAATAAAAACGACACTATTTTAAAGTGAACTAGAGTATAATTTTTCTTAGTTTTATTTAATTTTGTTTCTTTTAAAGAGGAAAAATAAAATTGGTATTTAACACCCAACAAACATTTATTTTTTCTTTTACTATAGAAGAGATTGCATAAAATTGTGATTCTACGTCATCCCTATCCCTTTCTAATATGAGAACGACAAATCAGATTTTTCTTTCTAATTTTCAGCTTCTGATTTTTAGCTTTTTCCTCTTGAAAAAATTCAAATCAAACTAAAAATATTAAAAATCAGGAGAAAAAAATTTTGATTTGTCATTTTCTTATTAAAAAGGGATATGAATGAAATGAAATCACAATTTCATATAATCATTCTTTGTTTCTAATTATAGTGGAATGAAAAAAATATTTTATGTAGAATGATCAAATATATTACAAAATTCATTTTTCAAATTTTAGAGAAAATAATCTTAAAAAACACACACACAAAGGCTGTCATCTATATATTGATTCGAGGCCGTTAATTGTCCCTCTTTTTCCGCTTTGACATAGACGAGACGGGAGTATTCACCGTGGAAAACGACGAAGAAGACGACTGCTCAGGTGACCGGCGCCGTGGTCCGACTCTAATTGGCTCGACTTTACTCGAGCCGATCAAGTGAGGGAAATTGAGCTTAGCTTTGGCGCCACGAATCTTGAAAGCGGCTTTATCGTAAGCCAACGCAGCGTCCTCCGGCGTTTCGTAAGTCCCTAACCAAACCCTTAAACCGTTCCTGTCGGGATCCCTTATCTCCGCCGCGTACTTCCCCCACGGCCTCCTCCTCACTCCTCTGTAATGCACCGTTTTTACACGCGCCGCCACCGTTGCAGCAGCCTCCGCTTGACTCGCTTCCGGCGGCGGCTCCTCCTCCGCTTCTTCAGGCTTTGTTGAGCTAAGGAGACTAGTAAAGCTGCAGAAAAAGGGATCATTGAAGCTGGACGCCATGGCTGAAGAAGTTAAAGAAGCTTCAAAATCATCAGCTAGAAGATTCTGGCTAATGATGTCCAAGGAAGCAAGGTCAGATTCTGACTTAATCTCATTAACCCACATTTTCTTTTTTGTTGCTTGGATTCTAAGAAAATAATGGAACAAAGCTAGTCTTTTTTTTTCCTTTGAAGAAACTGATGAAGAGCTGGAAAATATATAAACCCTAAAGTCCAACCATGGAAGAATCTACAGCCATTTCATATTTGAAAGTTGAAAGTGATGGGTCTCTTTTACTTATTTTATTTGAAATATTCCCTATTTCTACGAAATTTCATATTTTAATTTTCTATGAATCCAAACGTGCTTTTAAAAAAAAAAATTATGAAACTTATTTCTTAAACAAAAAAAATGTGAGAGCTACCCTACCCTAGTAACCTTCTTCTTTATTGTTTTAGTGTTTGAATTTGATAATTTTTTTCAATTTAGTCCTTAAATTTTTTTATCTAATTGAAAAAATAAACGTTGGAAAAACAAGTATTTAAAATTTAAGTTATAAAATATTTTTTATATATTACTTAAAATTATTTACGGAATATATAATTAGATTGTATGATGAATATGGATTTTAAATTATAAAAATTATATTTTACATTAATTTTATCTTTAATTTTAAACATTTCACCTCATTCTAAATAAAAATCAAAATTTAAATGTAAATATTTTATAAGACAGTATAATATTAAAATAAACAAAATTAAATTAAATTAATTGAAAATATTCTTCATTAAGTGATAAGTTGTTGTTATCAACTAATCATTTTCACACTTTTTATGGTAAAACTCTATTAAATTGTTTTTGTTTCAAATTATTTACAACAAATTAAATCCAATAAGGCCTAAGTTTTTGGAACTTGACAAGTTTACCAATTTGGTCCTTAAAATTGGATTCTGTTAAGGTACAATGATGTGACGCTTGAAATTCGTTATCTAAAAATTTTAGAAGTATATATACTATCTAAATTTTTTTAAAAGAATTACAAAGAAATCAATTTTAGAATGCCACATCATTATATTTCAACAGAATCCAAATTCAAGAATTACTAAATTGAGGGACTAAATGTTAAATTTAACCCTTTAATTAGTAAATGTTGAGGATGAGTCATTGTTACAATGGGTTGGTGATGAATGATGATGATGTGGTTAAATAATTCAGACTTTGAGATATGGGTCTTAGTTAATTATGTTATCCATCAATTTCTTTGGAAATTCTAATAAATTCATCTTTTAGAAAAATCAATATTTTTTTTATAAATTAAGGACAAGAATTCTTTAGTTTCTTACAATGAGGACAAATTCTGTCCCAACATCAAAGCCACACTTAATAAATTATGACCAAAGGCTTCGACTTAGCTAATTGGATGTTTTTTTTAATTGTATTGCACCAATTAGGCTTATGTTAGACTTACCTAATTACAAGAAAAAGGTTATTAAGGGTTATTTAAAGACTTATTGACCTAATTAATATGTATATGTATACTATATAAAAGCCCTAAGTCCTTCCTTCCTTGACACATTTCATTGCTCTCTTTTTTTAAATAATTTTTAACGTTACCTCGATGTTTATAATGTCATTAGTTAGTCTAAATATTTTATTCTAATTAAAATATTAACGTAAGTTTAAAGAATTGTTAATATCGTTAAATTTTTTTGTTAAATTCAAGTCCATTAACATGGGGACTAAATTCCAAATATATAGATAGTACAAAGACTTGAAGCATATTGTAATCTTTAAATTTTAACTATTTATTCCAAAAATAATTAACCCAACGCCGGAAACCATACTAATTCTATTAAAAAGAAGGAAAATAATTATAGGAGTCTGTGTCGTAAAGTTAATTTCCATTATTACATAAGAACTTTATTTCAAGGAGTCGAGATCGAATTATATATTTTTATAAGAGTTAAAATACAATTGATATATCGACATATGTCAATTTTATAGTTTGCAAGAACTAAACAATATATTTTGAATTTAAATGACGTGAAAAGAATAATGATGCTTTTAAAAGAATAAGAAAGCATCATGATTTCCACATGCTATATATATATATATATAAAAGCAAAACAATTATTGCTGATTATAAAATTCAGCTCAGTCCAAATAAAAACAATTGAAAATTCCAAAGTCTTTTAAATTAAAATAAATTAATTGAAAGGTATGGCACAGTGCATAAAATACTACAATTGAATTGACACCATGTCCTAGAAAAGTAATGCCTTAGAATTTTGAAATTCACACACTTAATTCCAAATAATTCCTTTCAAATCATCTCTTTTAAGGGTTTGCCCCTTTCTATTTCTTCCTTTAGGATCCGACTTGATTCATAGGGAGAAAAAAATTGAAATAAAAATGTCATTTGATTCGTCGATCCTCATAAAATGAAATAAGCAAAGTTCCGTCGTTGAGTGAGAAATAAAAAATTCATGGAAAGTTACAATCCTCACTAAGAAATAGTGTCAGATCTGGTGTATTATAAGGGACGGATTAGATCAAAAATAATTCTTGATTGAAGTATTCAACTCCAGGGATGAATTGAAAAAGAAATCTTTATTGGCTCTACCTCCTACTTTTATGAAGAAAATGAATCTTTTTTATCGAAGGATCAGAAAAAAAATGGGTCTGGATCTCCTGCGGGAATGATTTGGAAGATCCAAAACAAAAAAATAGTGGTATTTGCTGGCAACAACATAATGAAGGCAGTTAATTAAGATAGACTGATCTAGAATCTGATTCAAATCCAATATGGCACCTATGGGTTCATAGGAAATGTATTGAATCGATTCATTAAAAAGAATCGATCCGATGACAACTTCGAATATGGAATTCAAATGCTCATTTGGCAATCTACGTAAATTACAAACTATTTTCAATATTTTTTTTTATTTGTTCTTTTAGATTTTTTATGAATTAGATTTTCCATCTAAAAGAAAACAACTTAACTAAAATTTGAGAATTAAAGGTTAAAGTGAGAGAATAGATAAAATTTATCATTATACCCTAAATAAAATCTAAAATGTTAATTAATAAATTGCACAAGAAATTCAAAATCAGAATCAAGATGTAAAATCTTTGTGTTCATACGATGTATAAGCAGTCAACCTTCGTTTGAGAAAAGTTTTGTACGAAAAATCAACACTCTTACAACACGAGGAAATAAAAAAGAACGTTAAAAGTGGTACCACTGTACGTAAGTCATAAATCTTTAGGACAATTAATAGAACATAAATTATTTTAATATCTGGAGAAGATCTTCAGTCGTTTTCAAATATTCCGAGTTTACGAAAATGCCGACACCGAGTCCTCCATTAATGTCTTCCTACTTTGTTTCTAATTATTGTTAATTAAGCATGCTTTGTTTTGAAAAGAATAAGAGAGAGGAAACTATGGAACATGAAAACCCTAGCTTTTGATGTAATTAAAATATGTTAAATTGGCATCAATTGAGTCTTAGTTCCATCGATATTAATATTGTTGTCAGTGTAAAAGGTCATGAGTTCGAGTGTGCTGAAGCGCATTATCTTTCTATTTAAGGGTTGGAGAGGAGTTATGGATAATGAAACTAATTAATCTTAATAACACATGAAATTAACAATATAATACGTTAGACTAACAATACTAGATGCACTACAATTATTTATCATGACGTTGTCATCAATCGCAAGTTAGTGTCTTAACAACCTTATTAATATATACAACTGATAGGGATAATAATTTGTGCATATTAAAATAAAAATGTATAAAATGTGTTGAAATGAAGTTTTGGTGGAGTGATAAACTTAAGGTTTTATTAATCCAATTGACGTGAGTTCAAATTCTATCATATCCGTATTTTTATTGGCTTTTTATGAAAAGACTAAAATATCCTCGAATAATATAACTTATTTTAATTACGAAAGAGCATTTCCATAATTTTCTTACCCAAGTTGGTGACCGGTTGAAGGTGACACAAACTTAGTAAAACACTTAATAAATTGTATATATATACAACTAATAGGGGTAATAAAAGTGTGTATAATAAAATTAAAATGTATATAAATATCAAAATAAAGCTTTAGCTAAGTGGTAAATTAAAGGTTTTTCTAATGTAATTGGCATGGGCTTAAATCTCACCATAGGCATATTTTTATTGATTTTTTAAAGAAAAAAGACTAAAATACCCTTGAATAATATTATTTATTTTAATTACGGAGGGGGTATTCTCATAACTTCCTAATTGAGTTAGTGACCCAGTTGAGGGTGGCACAAACTCTGTCAGGTAAGGATGATATCGGTTCAGTTCGATCGAGTTTTTTAGTTTTTTTGAACCGTCCATCGCAAATCGGTTTGGTTTTCAAATTTTCCATATTAATTTTTTTCATACTTATTTTGATAAAATGAGTTTTGTTTTATAGCTTTTGAATATTATTGGACAAAATTTCAAGGTTTTTTCATTAATATTTCTAAAAAACAATAGAGCTTTTAAGTTATTTCACTATTTTAAATATAAAATATTTATTTTTATCGTAAAAATTAAAATTAATTATATATTAAAGAAAAAATAGAATTTGATTCGTTTTCATGGCATCGCAGATTTTGAACTTACATTTATATACCATCCAAATACTTCAATCTATCTTCGATTTAATTGGTTTTAAACGTAGAAAAGATTAAAACCTTTTGAAAGAAAATAAATATTAAGGGTTATCCTAAGAATTAGAAAATAAATGAGGGCACTATGCATAGATGAATTAATTAGTAGTCTTGTTACTTTCAAGATAAATTTAAAAAAAACATAAAAAATTTTCAAAAACCCTAATGTTTCCCTATATTATACGCTGTGGAACAATGAGAAGGGATTGTATGAAACTATGATTCCACACCATCCCCATCCATTTTCAATAGAAGAATGACAAATTAGATTTATTCTTTTGATTTTCAATTTTTTACTCCTCAAAAAATGTAAATCTAACTAAAAATATTAAAAATCAAGAAAAAAAATTCTGATTTGCGCTTCTCCAATTAAAAAGAGATATGGATGTGGTGAAGCAATATTGCTTTAAATTTTTTGTTTTCGAAGAAATGATTGGGTTATTGAAAACTAAAATCTTCCCCAACCTCCTCCACTTCAATATTAATTATAAATTAATGACCCCAAAGGCCCTGAAGGGAACATTCATAGAAATGTCCTCGAAGGCAAAACATCAAGGCTTTGGCTTTAGCTTTAGTTCCCATTTTGATTATGTCTCCTTATATAACCCACAATATCCTTGGCCAATGGCAACCTCTTCATAGTTCACTTACACTCTCAAAAGAAAAAAAAAGAGTTCAAAGCTTAGTGATTTTTAAGCTTATGGAGATTATTTCAGAATCAGAGTTCAATATACTTGAATCTTTTCATCACTATCTTTTTGATGATTTTTATGAAACTCCAGCAGCAGCAATAACTTGCAGCAGTGATAATGGTGTTTTTGTTGATCAACCTTGTTACAACAGGAGTTTAAGTTTCAGTGGTGTTTTCTTGAATGAAAGTTGGGGTGATTTGCCCTTAAAAATGGATGATTCGGAGGATATGGTGGTTTACAATGCTTTACGTGACGCTGCAAACTCTGGGTGGACTCCTTCTAACGAGGTTACGGCGGCGGAGGCGGTTGAAGAGGTGGTGGTTTCAGGCGGGGAAGAGAAAGAAGGGATAGTTAATGTGGAGCGTGAAACAAACGCGCCACTTCGGCCGAGGGGGATGAATTTTAAAGGGGTGAGAAGACGGCCGTGGGGGAAGTACGCGGCGGAGATTAGGGACCCGAAGAGGAACGGCTCCAGGATTTGGCTCGGAACCTACGAGACGCCTGAAGATGCTGCTTTGGCTTACGATAGAGCCGCTTTTGAAATGCGTGGGGCTAAGGCTAAGCTGAATTTCCCTCACTTGATTGGCTCTAACACTTCGGACCCGATTAGAGTTGGTTCGAGGCGCCGGTCACCGGAACCTTCAGCTTCGACGACGCCCTACGGATTGAGAGATAGCTCGCCGAAGCCGAAGAAGAGGAAGAGTGCAAGCAACTCAGAGGATAAAGCCACGCCGGAAGTGGTTCAATTGAATACTTGGCCAACCTTTGGAGACCAGTTTTGGATTATTTGAGTCCGACCCATTTTTACTTGGATCTAAAATAATACCCCTGAAGAATATTTAAAAAAAAAAACTAACGAAATAATAGTTTTATTTTTTTTGGAATCTTGAAAATTAATTTTTTTTACCATTTATTTCTCATTGGTGTAAAAAGTCCTTTATTTGTATTTCCTATTTTTTTAATAAACTTTCTAAGAATTTCTCTTTTTGATATAATATTTAGAACTATTCATAGCCACTCCCTTAAGGATGAGCATTCGAACAAGTCGAGTCGAATCGAGTCAAAAAATTTCGAATTTAGTCGAGTTGACAAATCCTATTTTAACAACATAACTCAATTTCAAAATTTTCAAATCGAGTCAAATTAACAAATCTTATTATTTATACTCAATATTATGTTTAACTGATTATTTAACTAGTAAACAAAGTACAAGACTATTATTATATAAGTAAGGTTGATGGATAAACATTTATCAAAACGACGTAGTTTTACTTTTTAACTTAATGGTTTTGACTTTTAATTTTTGAAAAGGTAAACATTTATCAAAATGACCGAAAATTTTGATTTTTTTATTCAAGTTGATCCGAATAACTTGATTAACTCGATTAACTTAAACTATTTAATTCAAAATTTGATTTTTTTATTAAATTTTTCGAATCGAATCAAATTTTGCTCAACCCTACCCTCCTCAACTCAAAAATAGAAAGATAATGCATTTTAGCGTACTTAAACCTACATCGTCCTACATTGACAATAATATTCATGCCAATCAAACTAAAATTTAACCAATGTATTTTTTAATTTTTTAATCTTACTTTTCCTTGTGGATCGAAAATTATTATTTGATTGTTTAATAAAATATTTTAATGCAATACCAATTCAAATATCATCTTAATTAACTATCACTATATATTAACGACTTCAATTTAGACCGGGATGAAGCTAAAAGATCATTTTATTAATCAAATTTTCATATATAAATATTAACTCAACTATTTCAATAACAATTCGATAAAAGATAATATAATTTCTTTTATCATAATTTTTCTCAACCTTTAAATCAAAATAAAAAAAACACGTTCTTATTATTGAAATACTTGAGTTAAAGCTTAATTGATAAATAATATAAATTTTATATATTATTAAGAGAAATAATCATAAATCCAAAAAAAATATTTTTATGAACGATAAAATGTACAAGAATAATATTTTAGTAATTAAAAATGTTTTCTTTTTTCCTTAAAAGTAAAAGGCCACAAATTTTCCACCCAGATGGGCGATAAAAGACTAACATCAACAAGTTGAGAGTCAATGAAAATGAGCGATTCGGTCAAATAATAGTACAGTAAAAAAGAGAGTAAAAACCATATGAAAATTATGTTTATTAAAATATTTATTTGTATTAATTAAATTTAATATTATTTATTTATATTTTATTTTATTTAATGATGTCATGTTATTATTCATTGATAATTTACGAGATTCATACACGAATAATACATTAAATATTATATATACTATGTCAATTATTTACATAAATTAATTATGAAATTAACCATAATTTAATACTACTACTAAATAATAGGGATAAATATTAAATTTATATATAAAGTTTGATTTAATGTGCGATTTGATTTAATCTAAACACATTTAAAAAATGAATATATATACATTTACTTTCATATCGGATTAATATTTTTATTTGCTTATGCAATATATTAACGTAAAACACCCGTAATTCTAAACATTCAACTTTATCATTTTAATTAATAAATATGTTTTTTATGTATTTTCACTCCATAATCTTATTATTTATAAATTGAATGACATATTAAAATTCATAAAAAAAAGAGAAGCTTCATAGAAAAAGATAAATATCGCAAACCAGGGGCAAAGCCAGAACAATTGTTTACGGGGTCAAATGAATTTTTAATTTTTTATAGTCTTTATATTTATAATTTTTAAAGGATTAAATCAATTTTTTTATAATTTTAAGGGTTTAAAGTATAATTTTATTTTTATTAATTTAAAATTAATTTTTTTAAAAAAACCTAAATAATAATTTTTCATTTTAAGGGGCGGGCAGGTATAGAATAGCCTCTGTTGCAAACACAGAGTAAAATTGCAGACATGTTACTCCAAGTTCCTATAAACCTTATAAAATAATATATAATAAAATGTAGCGTGTGAATGCTCATTTTTAAAATCCTCTCCAACAAAAGAAAACTTCATTTTAAGTTAAAACCAATGAATAATAAATAGAAAAAAACAGTATGAACGCTTGAATAAAAGTCTTACCACTCATGAAATATATGACAAATAATGCAATCGAATTAAGTGCCAAAATCTTTGGAGATAATGGGGTTTTAAAAAGGATAAATTAATATTTAGTCAATTTTTTTCATTTTGGTCCTTTAATTTTTTGTCTATATTGATTTTGAGATTTCATGGTTTTTTAATTTAGTTCTTAAACTTTGATTTTGTTAATATATGATGACGTGACACTCGAGAGATGTTATAATTTTTAATAATTTGTTGTGCTTTATATAACATTTTAAAATTTTCAATGATCAAATAGAAAATGTTATCAAATTTCAGGATTAATGTGGATAAAAAAAGTTTAGGGATCAAGTTCAAAGACCAAATGTTGCTTTAGCCCAAAATCCTAACATGAAAGTAATTTAAAATAATAGGTGAACTGTCATTAAACTATTAGCAAAGCTTACATTTTGATTAATCAACTTTAAAAAATTAAAAAAAATAGTCATTGAGTTATTTAAAAGTTTTCATTTAAGTCACAGGATTGTTAAAAGTATTGTTGCATGACTTTCTCTGTTCGCACTACCTGCACTAATAAAAAACTCTCATTTCCCTTCTCTTCTACAATTCAGTTTCTTTTTCATGAAACAACTTTAAATGTTATAAGTTTACAAACCAAAATCCAAACAAAATTTTTTTTAAAATTTCGACACTGATCATCAAATCAACTTGGATATAATATATGTTCTTCTACTTGCCGATGGGTATTAATCCACTGTACTGATCGCCAAATCAACTCTTGGACCTCACAATCTAGGGACTTAAATAAAAAATCTCAAATAATGTAATGACATTTAAAAATAATTTAGTGTGGGAATTATTTAGTAGAGTAAGTGGGGGATTTTTGGTTGAGAAATATTTGGAAGAAGTGGATAATAATTCAAAAACGTGATCAAATTACATATTAATTGTTTAGTACAAAAGCAAAGGTTTAAACAAACATTAAAGAGGCAAATCAAAAACGTGATCAAATTACATATAATTTTCAAAGCCTCAACCCCCTGAGAGTGAAACTTCCCAGAAATAGGATCATCATTGAAATAAAAGGAAAATCCAGTTATATATATGATCAAAGTGGACTCAAAAAAATTCAAACCTACGCGTCCCAGTCTCAGGTGTCAACGTCAAACAGGAAAATGTATGGAGAAAGTGTCGATATCGGCCTTCTGGAGTCTATTGGTCGGTATCTTTTGGAAGATGATTTTGAAACTCAATGTCCGGCGACTGATGATACTATTAATGTTGATCAATGGATAACCTTTGATCAGTTTTTGGATGATTTCGCCGTCGCTGGAGAATTAAATGTCTCCTTTCCGACCAGAGAAGTGAATGCTGATTCCGAAGTGGTGGAAACTAAACCCCACGCGCTGCCGAAGAAGGCGCATTATAAGGGTGTGAGGAGGAGGCCGTGGGGGACATACGCGGCGGAGATAAGGGATCCGAAGAGGAAAGGTGCGAGGATCTGGTTGGGTACTTACGAGACGCCCGAGGATGCAGCGTTGGCTTATGATAGAGCGGCTTTCGAAATGCGCGGCGCGAAAGCCAAGCTGAATTTCCCTCACCTTGTTGGGTCGGATCAGGTGGAGCCGGTAAGAGTGAGCAATAACAAGCGGCGGTCTCCGGAGCCTGCTTCGTCTTCGGCTTGGTTATCATCGGCTTCGTCCACGTCGGATAACGGAACTCCCACGTCGAAACGGAGGATGAATGAGATTAACTCAGTTGTTAAATCTGAGTTTGAACTAAACATGTATTAAATCAGTTGATCCTGACAGTTATCTGATAAATGGAAAAATTAGTGATTTACTACTAATTTTATTCTATTTTTAGCAAAACAATAGTTTTGGGCTTTTTTAATTAAAAATTCGACATTCAATTTTTTTTCGCTTTTTTTATTTAATTTCTCGTTATTGAATATAACAATAACGTGAAATTTCATAATTTTTAAAACCTTTGCAAGATACATTTTATACATAAATTATAATCATTCTTAAAATTTTAATTAATTTTTTTTATAGAATCAAAATAGATTTTGTATTGAACCCCACGTGATGATTTGATAGTCAAAAGTGTTCACCGCCTTAGAAGTAACCTGAGTTTGAGTCGTACTAATCTCGTTTATTATTCAGATTTTATCTTAATATTGTAATTCACAAAAATAAATAAATTTTATATTCATTTTAAAGATTATTCTTTTGAGATTTGTGATTATCCTTTTTAATAAAACATGCCTTTGAATATTCCTTTCCAACTAACGAAAGCAAAGAAATTAAAATATATTAATTAATTATTTGTGTAAATAATTCTCACGTGAGATGTTATCATTTTGTCGTATAAAGAAAATTACTTGAAAGTTGGTAGCCTGCCTACATTAGTACGGTGTAAAGGACTAAGCTAAGATCAATGGTGAACATCTTCAACAATCAAAGCATTTCATAAAAAAAGGATTTCTATTTCATGCACGTCCGAATTAAATCAATTTGAAAAATTATCAAATTAAATCATAATCAATTTTTCTTTAGGGTATTGTATCAACTTAATAATATTTGATATTTTTTTTATTAAAGTTAAATAAAGTATTATATTTTTATTATTAAATTAAAGTTCAGTTCAAATCTTTTCAAAGATTAAATTATTTGTGTTACGGGGTTAGAATTTTAGTCTCACAATCCGTGTGACCTTAGATAATTTCTTGTGCTCAAATTCGTCTAAGTCAACCTAACTCTTGCAAAGTGAGAATTCTTTATAGAAATTCCCCAATGCACCAAAAATAAAGCGAAAGCAGCTCAAGCCAAAATAGCAACGAAAGAACAAAAAATGCCACAAGAAAGCAAAGCACGCCAAGTGTTTGACTAAATGTTCTCAAAGTATTCTATTACTCCAGAAGGAGTACAAAGAATGAGATGATTACAAATGAAGGGGAAGACCTCTATTTATAGTTGAACTCCCTCAAAATCAATGGTACAGATTGGGTTACATCAACAATCGAGATTAAAGACTATCCACAATTGAAACTCTTAAGGGATTGACTCGGTCCTTTAAGATTACAAAATCAAATCTTACCAGATTACATATCTTCAAATATTACTTTCCATATTTACCAAGGTAGTCCTAACTTTCCATAAGTGTTTCACTGGGCCAGTTCAAATGGGTTAAATGAGCCCCACTTAATAAATTGACCTCCATGATACGTTTTTTGTGTAATGGTTACGGGTTTTGAATCGTGGTTCGTGACATTCTCCCTTACCCTTCTCGCAATGCCCTCGTTACGTCTTCGGAATGGAACTGGACTCACTATCGAACTTTCTCGATGCTTTGGCTATTTCTCAACTAGTCTCACTATCAAGTAGTCTCGCCCCTCGAAACCTTTGCCTCAGTTTCCATCATCTCCTAGCTCGAACCTTTCCACTCATTGGTACATTTAGTTCATAAGAGCCCACCACTCTTACTTGCCTTGATCGAGATCCCCTTGATCCTCACAAATAGGCTTCGATACACCCACATTGAACACGAGGTTAATCGTGAGTATTCCCACCAATTTTGATTTGTCAGCCCCTCGACTTACCCGCTTCAGAACTCTGAAAGGGCTATTGTGTCATTACCAAGCTAATGGTAAGCTAAAATGAAAAACACTAAGAATGTGTTTGAGATGTACCTCGCTCACATCATTTATTCATCTCAACTATCCAGTCTGCATCACCACTTTACCTCCAAAGTCCAATGCACAACCCACCTCTCTCATAGGTCGTAGCCCCACTAATGACTTAATAAGCTTCATGTTTGTTTCTTGCTCCTCTAGTACTTTTGAGGAGGTCTTCGTGGTGCTTTATTCTACCAAGTCAATGTTCCTCCAATATGAAACATCCTTTACTAGCTAGATTGCCGAAAATACCTTAGTCCTAACGCTCATGTCTCGATTTACCAACACAACACATCGTGGTTGCGAATCATCAAATATAAGAATGCAATTAGCAAAATGACAAAGACACGCCTTAATCCGGTCAAGGAAGTTCAAGCCAAAAACAAGGTCGTAATCATCTAAGTGGATTACCTCAAAATCTTCCTTGCCTTTCCACTTGTCAATTTGTAACTCCACTCATCGTGCTACTCCCATAGTTAGGACATGATCTGGCACAATTCGTTGTGGCAAATGAGGTTCTTTCCAGCACTTAATAAGCTTATTTTCAAGCAGTTTACTTAGCTTTTTAGTAATTTTTCAATTTAATAAATTTATGTCCGATATCAATAGAATAATCATTTTTACGCACTTTTAGGTGCTTTGATGCCCCGTTAGGCCAATACAGGCTTAAGGAACTACTAATGGGTTAATTGAGTGTGCAGGATACCATTTCGGGCCAAGGAATTTAAAAAATGGCTCCAATGTCGTTGTAATATCTCGAAAATTACTACTGTAATACCCCGAAAATTACTACAGTAAGAAAGTAGGTATCCTTGATAGTAAAATAAGAAAATAAAGTGACAAAGAAGGAAATTTTGAGTTATGGCAACATTGGGAATTATATTATGACATATTAATTCAAGAAAGGATTAAATCGTAAAAGTGAGAAAAGTTTTGTTGCCCAAGAGTAAATAATCAAAATTTGAGGGGTTAAAGTGTAAATACAAAAAAGTTTAAGGACCAATAGTGTAAATATTTTAAGGGTGGAATAATCTAAAAACTAAGGAAAATGGATGAATTAGGACCAAATTGAAAAGGTAAAGAATTTTGAGGGACTAAATCACAATTTTACCAAATTAAGTGATGACTCAAGGATGAAATTTTTAAAGATTATAAAGGGCAAAATGGTCAATTAGAAGAGAGAGAAATCTAGAAGGTAATGATGATGTTGGTGATATTTTAAATTAATTAATTAAATAAATATTAGTTTATTAATATTTTAATTTAATTTTTAAATGATATTTTATTATTTTATTATTATTCTATTTAGTATATATATGGAAGGAAAGATGACGAATCTTCATCTTCTTCCCATGCATCCAATATATGAAGAGAAAAGAAAGAAAGAAACTTTCTTTTCTTTATAATTTGGTCCTTTCACAAAAAATTCACCATTTTCACTTAGAAATCAAAAGAATTTTCATATCCATCAAGAGAGAAAGATAACAAGGAGACAATGGGGAGCTAGAATATCAAGTTAGATTCAAGAAATAGAAGTTGGTGGAGAGAGAAAATCAAGTTAAAGATTGAAATCAATAGGACAAGGTAAGAACATCAAGATTTCAATATATTTTTAAGTTTGTTATTATTAAAAAGCATGGAAATGATGTTATAGTAGAGTTTTCTTAAATAAAGTCTTATGTTCTTGATATATTAGTGAATGGAAATAAGAGAAAGTGATGGAAAATATTATAGAGAAAACGAATAAGGAAGTTATAAACTTAGTAATCAACATTTTGCACTAAATCGTTTTGGATAGCAGCAGTAGGCTAACTTTGAAAAATCACCATAAATTATGGAAATCGAATTAGAGGATGAAAAAAAATATGGAATTAAATATTATTAAGTCTAGTTTCTCATAGAAGAAACGATGTAAGTAATGGAATTGTAAATCATGAAATATAATAAATTATGTGAGATAAGGTCAGAATGAATTTGGGTTCCCCTGTTCTGACTTTGGAAAATTACCAAAAATTTTAGAAAAATAATTATGGGCTTAAATTTATATGCTTAGAATCCTGAATGAGTATATTTTCAATAGAAACAAACGGAAACATCATCTAAATCCTGTACAAGGAGATAATTAATTTTTAGTGAAGAAGGGTCGGAACTGTCAGACAACAGAACATGGATGACTTTAAAGAATAAAATATACTTATCGGCTAAACAAAAAATTCTGAAAATTTTATAGTAATAATATATGTGAGTCTAGTTTCAAAAAAATTAATGGATCTTAATTCAGATTTACATAGCTCAAGATATAAATAATTTTGTGACAATGACTCAAGTGGACAGCTTTGAATGAACAAATAAATAAATAGTGAAATTATAGATAATGTTACATATAAGCATGTTATATACATTAAGGATGTGGAATGGAGAGGAGGAGGAGTAAAATATATGATTATTCAACTAGCATGAGTTTTCATTAAAAATGGCTAAGTTGCATGTTTTAGGTCCAAAGACTAAATTGAATAAAAGTAATATTTTAAGGGTAAATTTGTAAAAATGTCAAAAAGTAACCAAATTGTATGAAATGAATTTTTTATTATTTAAATTAATAAATTGAATGAAATATTAATTTATATCAAGATTGAGTGGAAATTGAGAAAATAGAAAATTATCAAAATGTCTCTAAATTTTGATATTTTTGTAATTTAGCCTGGTAAGTTCGTGTAACTTGAATTATATTCTTAGATGATTGAAATATATATATTGGATTGAGAAATTGATTTGAATTGTGAACATGAGAAATTGTGAATTGAATGAAATGGAAATGAAGCTTTGAATTACATGGGTAAATATCGGGTCTCGTAGGCCATATTTGTTATGAATATAATATTTTGAGGATATGTTGTAAAGAATTATAAAAGCACGTTAATAATTTAAAAGTTTTAATTCAGATGAAATTTTGTAACTCGGTTTAATACGTATGCAAATGTATGTCTTCTAGTAATGCCTCGTACCCTATTCCGGCGTCGAATACGGGTAAGGGGTGTTACAATGTGACATCGCCAGATTCAGTCATAACGTTTAGACCGGGTTTGGGGTGTTACAATCGTGACATCCACTGGTAGTGTCGGGACAAACCAACTTCGAAGGTCAAAATGGGGATTCAAAGACGGCAATGTTGCGACACCAATTCTCAGTGTAGCGACAATGGACTTTGAATGCAAGCTAGGAGAGCAAAGTCGGTGATGTCGTGACACCAACTCTTCCACGTTGCGACATCCAACTTCAAAGGTATGTAAAGGAATACGAAGGCCTTGATGTCATGACACTAGCACTCAATGTCGCGACATGTAACTTTGAAACTTCCAGGAGAGATAATTCATTTTCGATGTCGCGACACCGACTATAGGGTGTTGCGACACTGATTCGACGAAGGCCAAATTACAGCTGAGGATGTTTTCGTCTGCACAACTCATTTTAACTCTGTTTATTCACTTGTAATAGACCTAATATGGTCATAAAACACGATAACTATAAATAACAATGCTTAATGCTTGATTAGGTAGCTTATTCCTTTAGTTAATTTTTAGTTTTCTAAATTAGGGTTTGTTTTCATTGGGAATTTGCTGTCAACTTTTATTTTGGATTCAATTTCAATTTTTATTTTGTTTTCTTTAATAATTTTTAGTTTTTCTCTTGTGTTGGCTTTCAATTGTTGTTCACTTGACGACTGTTAATGGGTTTCTAGATTTCGAGCTCAATCGACATCCAAATGATCAAAATTTCTTTTCCCTTTACTTTTATTTTGATATTTGTTTTAATATCTGAATTGAATTTAGGGAAAATTGCATCTAAATTCATGATGAACTAAAACATTAGGGAGATTAACAATTCGATGCAACACTAATTAACTGAAGAATTAAGGTTTGCCTTAGAATTAGTTGGATTAAATTATGTGTACTTAAACCCTAGGATCGACAACCTTAGGAAGTTATCTAAGTAAATGAGGTCGAAAGAATAGTTTATCAAGTACATCTTAATTTAACCCAGTTTAAATTATGAGGTCAATGTTGGAAAAAATTGGTTTGAAAAATGCAGCGAAAAATAAATTTAGGGAAAAACCAGAGTTTTAAAAAGTTTTCCAAAACAAGATCTTGGTTGTACCTTTTTGATTTGTCTAGGATGAGTGCTTCGACCGAGTAGTCTTCTCCGCTATCCTCAAGCTCACGTTTGCCGAGTGTGGGCTCGTTTCGAATCAGAAAATTTTTCACAAAAAGTACCAGTGGGGTAATTTCACAATTTCTCTTAACTTTTGGGTTAAGCTGTAAATTAGAAAAATATCTCTAGAAATTTTTTGAAATAATCTATTCAGAGAATTTTCTCTCTACAACTTTCTCTTGAGTTCAAGTGTGTGTACAATAATGACCCAAGGCTTTCTTTATATAGGGAGAGTTTAAAGAGTTCAACTATGATTAAACTTAATCACTTTAATAATAAATTAATATAATATTAATATTAGATTAAATTTAATATTAAGATAATCACTTTAATATTAAATTAATAAAATAGATAAGTATTAAATTTAATTTAATATTAAACTATTAAAATAATATTATTTTTGAAATATTTAATTTCAAAAATCAAATTCTCTGGTAGAGTCCCAGTTGGAGTGTAACTCTTCCACTATTCAACAACCGAAGACCAACTATTGCCGACCATCGAGACGCCGCCGTCGCAGCTGCTGGCACCGCCGTGTTTGGTGATATAGGTGCAACACCTTTACAGCACCCCGAGCCAGTTCAGTTGTTGTCAGTTCGGTCCAGGTCAATGACGACCCGATTGGTCCGGTCAAGAAAAATCACTTAGGTTTTCTAAATTAATTTTTCAAGAAAATTCCTTAATCAAATTCCTTAATTAAATTCTTTAATCAAATTATTTAGTTGAGTAATTCTCACGACCACCTAATTTAATTCCACATTGAATAAATCGACTCAATTAAATTATTTCAAAAGTCGTAGAATCTTCTTCTAATTCAAATGCAGTCAGATCGAGCTTTTGTTGAGCTAGTGGAGGGACCAATAGGACATATACAATTAGGCTCTAGTAACTACAATTATGTTCAGAAGCATTGTTCCGATAATTCGCAATTACTTAATCATAGAGTCAATCCACAATAAGTACCATGATTGAAAATTCTTTATAGTATACTATTTACGAAAGCAATTCATCCAACTGTTTTGTTCAATGACCTCGTCATGTGTGTGTTACTCTCATATGATATCCTTAATTCCTTTGAGTTAAATCTGTTCACTCAATACAATTTTATTTTATCTCATTGTCACCATTGTGTCTTCTTAATAATTAATATGATCACTATCAACAAATGGCTGTGATAATTGCTCATTCGAGAACTAGAAACCGATGGCCACATTCTATATTTATCAATCCACGCAATGCCAATGAGATGATATCATTAACTCTTTAATTGAGCTATGAATTTCATTGTTGCTAGTAAAGCAATGTCATACAGAAGTTATGTAGGCAAAATACTGGTTATGGGCTCGATCAACTTTAGAGCATAAGCCTCCACTTATATCAAAGCACATGAGTTGCATACGCATGGTCAATGGCTAACTCAGAATTTAGGTAAATCACACTATGAATGTCACAAGTGAATTAATTCACAAATGGATTCAAAATTAATTCATCTTGGGTCTAGTCCAATATATCATTCTACCAATGAGTACATCTATGTCTCTACCCGTGGAGTCAACTGCTCCGATAGCCAAGACTAGTCATCTTCCCAATTGAAATTATAGATGACATAATAACTCTTCTCAGTATTTGAATCAAATGCTTACTTCGATTCTTTTACGGGATTACGGACTTATTTAGATGATCTACTGAAGTAAGTTATGTGATAGCCCGAAATAGGGCCTAATCGGAATAGTAGTTTCGTAACCACAAATATGAAGTGAAATAGTTTAATTTTATAAATTTTTATTAATTACTGATTGAATGAAATATTGTGTGAAATTATGGATAGGAAATTTTAATGATTTAGTGCCTAATTGTATTTTTAGGACTAAATTGAGAAAAATGCAAAGTGTGTCTAATTAGTGATTAAATGACTTAATTGAATTATTGCATGAAATTGGAAGTGTTTATGTGGCAATTATACCATAAATAGTGTTATGGACACAAAAGGGTAAATCTAGAAAAATAAGTGTCCATCTTCTTCAAAATTGAAGAGTTGCTGCCGAAACTTTCATGTTCTATAGGCTAGGGTTCTTGATTTTTCTAAGCTCAATTGTAAGTGATTTCTTTCCCCGTTTTTAATTATTTTCGTATTTTTATGCTTATTGAAACTTGAATTTCATGTTTCTACCATTTAATTTAAATGAAATTAAAGTTTAAAAATTGACCCATTCATGATATAATTGTAAATTGATTAGTGATGTTAGATAATGAATGTTTGAAGTGTTAATTACAAGTTTTACTAGATGAATTTCGATGAAAATGTTGAAAAAGGACAAAATTGTGAAAGATGGTAAAGTGTGCATAAAGTTGTGATTTTGTGAAATTGAGGGCTGTTATGAGCATGAAATATGATTTAGTGAAGTTTGAAATTTAAGAATTTAGTGAATATTATTTTTACGAGCTTTGGGACAAAAGTGGAATTTTTGAAAAGTTATGGGAAAAAATGTAAGTTTGCCAAAATATTGTGTATGAATTGTATTTGAATGGAATATTGATAAAATGCATTAAATTGTGTTAATATATATGAAGAAAGAAGAAATAGTGGAAGTGATTAGGGAAAAGAGAAGGTTATCGACTAAATTACAAAAATAGTCGTTTTGCATCCGAGGTAAGTTATGTGTAAATAATAACAATATATTTTTATAAATTGTGAATTTTATTTGATATGTGAATCTATATTGAATGTGGAAGGAAAATTGTTCATGAATTATTCAAGTGATAAAGTGTTGAAAATAAAGTGTTAAGTGTAAATTCCCAGTTGAACTTAGGAATGGAAGTGGATACAAGTGACATGTCACTAGAGATCAGTGTTACAGTGTTACAGTGAGTCCCGGGTTCCGGGTGATCTAGCATGTGTTGCAGACACCTGACAGCTTGTGCGAACAGGCCCGTGGACATTTCCAGTGTTATTGATCAGTGGTAGCTTCGGCTACATTTCAGTGGTAGCTTCGGCTACATATCAGTGTGGCACTTATGTGCTAAATCTCTACGTATCTGTGTATATTACGAGTGTTCAATGAGATTAATAATGAGTTAAAGTGAATATGAAATGAAGTGTGTATGCAGGTACGTTTAAAAGAATGAGCATATGTGATAAATGTTAAGTGTATAAGTGCATGTGCAAGTGAAATAGGTAAGATTATGCATGTGTAAGTGATTAAAATTGCTAAGAAATGTTTGATTAGTTATATGAGAGAAATGTCAATTATTAAATGAGTATTTATTGTTTACATGTAACTTACTAAGCTATTTGTAGCTTACACATTTTCTCCTTTCCTTTGTTTTATAGTGATTTGAGCTTGTTCGAATTAGGGATCGTCGGAGCTCGTATCACACTATCATAACCATCTTGGTATTATGTGTTTTCAAAATGTTTAAAACTATGGCATGTATAGAGTCTTAATCATTTTGAGTATGTTCATATGATATGGCTAAGATTAGCTATTGAAATGGTTAGTAAAGATTATGTTTTGGTGTTATGTATGTTTAAATGGTAGCTAATACAAAGAAGCAGTTTCTTTGACAGCAGCAGTGACATGAATGTGAAAAATCACCATAAATAGTAGAAATGGAATTAGAGAGTGAATAATATATATAATTAAAGTTTATCAAGTCTATTTTTACATGAAATAAATAGTGTACGAAAAGAAATTTTATATTTTGAGATATTTGAATTTTAGTGAGACAGGGTCAGAATGGTTTTTGAAGTCTCCTGTTCTGATTTTACAAAATCATTATAAATTGTACAGAAAGAATTATGGGTCATAACTTATACGTCTAGATTCCTTAGTGAGTCTATTTTCAAAAGAAAGAAATGATAACATTATATGAATTATGTACAATGAGATAATTTATTTTTAGTTCCAAGAGGTCAGAACTGTTGAGTACTGAAATAAGGGCTACTTGAATGAATAAACTATACTAATTGGCTAAACCAAAAATTCTAAAAATTTTATGTAAGAAGGTATATGAGTCTAATTTTAGGGAAAATTTACGGATTTAAATTTTGAGTTTCATAACTCGAGATATAATTAAATTAGTGACAGTCGCGCAAGTGGACAGTTTTGTTGTGAACAGTGAATTTAATTTTAAAAGTAAATTTTTATGCTCTGAATTGGTAAGTTAAGTTGGATGACATCTCGTACTCGATTCCGACGATGGTCTCGAGTAAGGGGTGTTACAAGTTAACTTTATCGTAATGTAAACATTCTTACAATGTCACTTATTTTCAGTTTGAACTTAGACAATCAATGAGCTAATATTTGCTTGTCACAATTTCTCTATGCATGCAAAATATAAAAGACAAAAATACAAAAGACATAATAGTGAAATGTGAAATTAAATTTATTTATTTATAATTCAAATAAATAGAAAGCAATTATATTGTTACTACAATATGGACACATTTCCCAACATTTTGACCGCCTCTCGTCGTCCTCGTGGACTACAAGAAAAATCAACACTAAAAACAACAATTAATCAATAACCATGTGTTATGTCTGCAAGTGTGACAAGCCAGTTGTAATACAATTGTAGAACGAGGTACGGAGTACTCCGAGGATCGAACCTACAGAAGACGATAATTGAACTGATTTTAGCTACAAGTATGCACAATAAAGAGTCTAACCAACTAATTGCTAAACACTATAGAACAACAAACCATAAAGTCAAGAGTAATTATACTGATTAACGAGCTAGCTACAAAGGGCTAAGTTGTAAAGTGTGCAAAGTTACAAAATTAAAAACTAAATAAAAAACGATGGTTGATTAATTTTGATGTGGTTCACTAATCCTCGAATTAGGGATCTAAATTACTTAAACTCCAAAAAATGGTTCCATTTTACCTCTCGATATCAAATTTACCAAATGAGACAAGTTAATCTAGTTTATCTCTCGATCTCACAGGCTAACCTGGGAGTAACGAATAGATGCTCAACAAGATTACCTATTGGTCTCACTTTCCTAGATTTTCCCTTAAGGGCGTCAATCCTAAGTTTTTAGGTTTGTTCAATTTAGTCCAATTTATTACGATTTAGTCCCTTACTAAAAAACCATATCTCCATCAATCAACCCCCTTAAGGTTTAGTTACTCATGATAAAAACTAATCGAACAAACAATAAATAAGGAAACATGGTAGCCATTAACATCAAGGTCAACAAGAAAATGAAAGTTTGGATTTTTAACCTAGAAAACTTAAAAGAAAAGTAAAGACAAGTTTCTAACAATCAAATAATAAACAAAGAACACTAAAGATGATGTTTTTAACAGATGAAAATAAAAGAAACTGAAATAGCATTAGCATAAAGAGTTTAATGTCATTACAACTAAAGGAGAGGTACTAAAGGTGCAAATAAACCCTAACTACAATAATAACTAACTTAACAAACTTAGGAAATGGAAATAACAAGAAGAACATGCAGAGAAAATGAAGCTACAGCTATGGAAAAAGATAGAAAATGATAAAACCTAGAAAAGATGAAGAGAAACCTAAGAGAAAAACTAAAGAAAACTATCTAAAACTATGCCTAATGCTCTTATTCTCTCTCCTCAGCCAAAATTGGTTGTTTTAGTAGCAAATTCTGACCTACAATTGTTGACCAAAAAGCCCTTAAACATGTCTTTCTGATTGGTGCTTCAATTGGAAAAGGCTACCCATGATGTCATTTTTTTTTGTCTCCTCACGATATCGATATCGCGATACCTAGGTATAGATGTCGTGATATCATCGACAATTTTAAAATGGGGGATCCTTAAGGTGTTAGGTATCGCAATACCACTGTAGGTGGTCTCCGTTCTCTTTATTTCAACACTATTTAGGTTATCGTGATTTTTAGGCTTTGATATTCTGATACCCCTTCCTTTAATGATGTTCTCGCTCGAATTTGACCACCAACACGTTCCTACAACACTCAATCAATTGTTAGGGTCCCCAATGGCACAATTGGCCAATTTGGGTCTTAAAATGAGTAAAAGGAGGCATTCACACTTATTTAATTGCAAAAACTAAAATTAAGCTAAACAACTAAAAAGACATTTTAATTGCTTAAAAAAGCTCGTTAAGTGACACGATGAGCCTAATTTGAAATATCAAATTATAGCAGATGAAACTCCCCCACACTTAAGTCTTTGTTTGTCCTCAGGCAAACATTCAAAACATGCAAAAAGAGATGACCCTTGAATAATGAATTTATTTGACAGTTGATGAATGGGCATGCACTATGTACCAAGTCTTGTTATTGTACAACTCAAAATTGATGCATTGCAAACTCAGAGTTTTGAGAGTAAATTGTTTTAGTTTAAGAAATTACAGAGCAAACAGAAGTAGAGGTAGTTTAAGAAAACCAAATTTTACACATTATTCTATCACAATAAGACAATAAAACATGATGTATCTATGTATGAAAGAAATCAACTTATTCATTTTCAATAAGTTTCTACAAGTTTCGGTTTGTAAATGAAGACGCTACGGTCACATAGGGCTTAGTGGCTTGTAATGTTCTGAGGTTTAGGTTGGTATGGATTCAAAGAAAGGTAAGCTCAAAACGGTTCAAGCACTATGAACATTATAGCACATCAGTCCTTCAACGTTGCAACGAAGAGCTCCTGTAGTCGCGACGTTGACCTGGCATTTTGCAAACTTTATAATTTGGTCCTAATCCAACTTTGGGTTAGCAAAAGAGCTTTTGTAAGCTTAATTGAGACTCGAAAATGATTCTTTATCCTACTATACAAATTTTATACTTGTATTTAAATGTTTTAATGTTCTCAAATTGAATATAAACGGTCATAGTTGCTCCGACAACGAATGTGACATTCTATAGCTCGGACCTCTATAGCTCGGACCCGATGATCGGGTCGAGTATGAGATGTTACATGCTAAGTGTTTGAGTAAATGCTCTCAAAATATTCTATTACTCTAGAAAGAGTACAAATATGGGTGAGCATTCGATCGAGTCGAGTCAAATTGAGTAAACAAATTTTGAGTTAGTCGAGTTTACGAATCTTATTTTAAAAATCAAACTCAATTTGAATTTTTTTCGAATCAAATCGAATCGAGTCAAAAAATTTTGAGTCAACTCGACTCAAGTTAATGAACCCTGTTATTTATACTCAATGTCATGTTTACATGGACCGATTATTTAATTAATAGAAGAAGTACAAGATTATTTAACTACATACATGGACCGATTATTTAATTAGTAGAAGAAGTACAAGAATATTTAACTACATAAACAATATAATGGTTTTGCCTTTTAACTTAATGGGTAAACATTTATCAAAACGGCGTAGTTTTGCCTTTTCTTATTCGAATTTTTAGATAACTCGAATTATGTAATTCATATTCGAGTTAAACCAAAAATTTTAATTTTTTATTCGAGTTGATATGAATAACTTGATTAACTCGAATAACTTGAACTGTTTAATTCAAAATTTGAATTTTTTATCGAATTTTTCAAATCGAGTCGAATTTTGCTCACCCCTAATTACAAATGAAGGGGAAGTCCTCTATTTATAGTTGAGCTCCCCCCAAACTAATGATACAGATTGGGTTACATCAACCGTTGAGATTAAAACCTATCTATAATTGAGATTCTTAAGGGATTGACTCAATCCTTTAAGATTACAAAATCAAATCTTTTCAGATTACATATCTTCAAAGATTACTTCCATATTTACCAAGGTAGTCCTAACTTTCCATAAGTGCTTCGCCGGACCACCAAGGCTTCAAGTAGATAGGATTTGTCACTTGTTCTTTGAATAGGACCAGTTCAAGTGGGTCAAACAAGCCTCATTTAATAGATTGACCTCCATGGGATGCTATTTGTGCAATGGTCACGGGCTTTGAACCGCAGCACTTGTTCAAGCTTGAAAGACATCTTGATATTCAAGAGAGTTTAAACAAAATATTAAATACGAAAAATAAGTTTAAACAAAACAAATTATACCTCTATAAAATACAAACCAAGCTTAGACTCTCATGTTTAAACTTGATACTGGATTCAACTTGTTTTTAAGTTTATAATATCTTTTTCTTTTCTTTTGTAACACCTCGATTCTCGACCCTATCGTTGAGTCCAAGTCACAAGGTGCCACTTTCATTGTCTGAGCAACTACAACCAATCATACTCAATCCAACGCCATTATACATTTAATATAAGTAAATTATGCATATAATACAATACGTTATCAATTTCGGGTATTATACAAGCTTACGAAAGCTCTTTTTCTAACTTGGATTTGAAATGGGACCAAATTGTAAAAATTTCTAAATATCGGATTGACGTCATAACATCAGGGAGTTCCTTGTCGCTATGCAACATACTGAGTAGGCCTTGTCGTAGCGTTCAATACTCGGCGTCGTGCCATGGCATGACAACTTTGTCATGTCACAATGTCGAACGTATGTCGTCGCAACAAAACCAAGTTGCGATGCCACAACGCGACGCCGAGTATTGAACGTTGTGACGAGACCTACTGAGCATGTTGTGTCGCAACATCAACCTAATGTTTTGACATTTTTACAATTTGATCTCATTTCATACCCAAGTTAAAAAAGGAGCTTCCGTAAGCTGATATAAAACCCGAAATTGATAACGTATTTTACGCATAATTCACTTATATTAAATGCATGATGACGTTAAATCGATTATAATAGCTCCGGCAATGAATATGACACCTTGTGACTCGAACCCGACAATAGGGTTGAGAATCAAGGTTTACATCTTTTATGTATTGCATAATTTATACCATATATATAAAAAATAAATTATACTATAATTGTAATTATTAAAAATATATATTAAATGTTTTTTTTTTTTGTTTTTTTTAGGATAGGCATTAAGTTTATATATCTAAAGTGGTAAATAAAAATATAAAAATTACTAAATATTAAATAAAAATAATACAATTTTCAAAATAAAGAAAAAAACAACATTAACGTTAGCTAATTCAAGATATTAATACCAACCCAACACCGATCCAAAAAAATTCAGCCCATGTTTTGCCAAATAAAAATAGATTCATATAAGACGATCTGAAATTTAATTTAAAATTGTATATCTTTGGGTATCTAAATGTTTAAAAGGTTTCTAGCCACACCACCAGATTTGATCCCTTTCTTCTTTCCCAACTCAATAGGAATTAACAATGAGTTCAACACAAGCTTAACACAATCCTCAAATTCTTAAGCAACAATGACACATTCACTAAAAAACCAAAGCAGCTGTCCCAAATGCAGAGAATCATCTGTTGCTGGAATGTCCTGAACAAAAATCTGGTTTGGTCACTTTAAACACCCATCCAATCAGTTTCATGCTCTATCTTCAGACTAATGGATGCCGTCTCCTGTAAAATTGCCCACATCAATAAGATGCAAGTCAGTTTGTAGTCATATTTTACAGGGTTAATGTACCATTCAATGTTCAGTTTAGTACTTGAGTTTTTTCAATTTGATATTTCGAGTTTTTCTTTATCCCATTTAAGTACTTGAATTTGGCTTCGATGTTCAATTTGGCACCTGATTTTTTTCTATCCCAATTAAGCACCTATAATTTTTTACTTGAGAACACGTGTTAGATATTCATTGTACCATATGATATCATTTGGTTTGGGTACCAAATTGAAAATTGAAGACAAACTCAAGTCTCAAATTGGGAACCCAAAATACTTGGTATCAAATTGAACCTTGAAGCCGAACTCAAGTACCAAATCGTATAAGGTTAAATCACTATTTGGGGCCTGAACTTAGCAACTTTTCCCACATTGGGGCCTGGATTTTTTTTTTTGGTTCAAGTTAGGCCCTGAATTTGACAACTGTTCCCACATTGGGGCTTGAACCTTTTATTTGTCCAAGTTTGTTCCCACATTTCAAGGACTAACTTGGACCAAAGAAAAAGTTCCAGCCCCCATATGAAAACAATTGCCTAGTTTAGGGCCTCACTTGGACAAAAAAAATTTCAGGCCCAAATGTGGGGAAAATTGCCAAGTTCATGCCTCAAAAAGTGATTTAACCCAATGGTATATTAACCCTATTTTACAAGTCATCCTAACCAAATTATCTACAACATTAAAGACCAGTAAAGATCGGATTTGAGAATATAGAAAGAGAGTAAAAAAAGAAATCACCTCTTGGGTCGGATTCGGTCTTCTTCATAGTCCATCACTCCACCAGGTTCAGAGTAGATCTCCTCAATCCCTCGAAAGTCAAGGTCGGCCTGCTTACAGTGTGTAACTTCTGCCACAACGTAAGTAAGCCACATCGACCAACATATCTTGATATTGAATGAGTGAAGTTTATGGCATGCTATGTAATTATATATGCATATTTGCAAGAATTAAAAGGACTCGCTTTCCTAGCATCACCCCCTCCTCATATATATATCAATATTTAAGGGGACCATGCTTTTTAATAGTCCAACACTGAATTACAGCAAAAACGCAAACAGGAAAACTAGATTCAACCGACCTTGACGGCAACTGACTTCTTTACTTCTTCCACCTTATCTTCAACATCCTTCCGATGCTTCTTGTCCAACTCGCTCATTGTATCAGCCCATTTTATCTTCTCTTGAATTGAGATGAGTAAGTTGTCTGATGTGCCCAACCTAGGTTCTCATCCATGGACAGATGTTAGATATATAACATGATATTGATCAAATTTAACATTGCATTACCATCAAGCCTACTTAAACTAGCTAGCTTTATTTGACAAAGCCAAAAGCAAATATAACATAAGACAGTAAAAAGTATCAATAAAGACTTCAGCATGAACAGAGACCTTAATGGCATGCCTTACTAGAACCAGAGATTTACCAGTTTGATAGTGTTTGTATCATGCTCCCAAGTTGTCCTGGCCTCAAATCCCTCCCAGCAGCAAATTGGACCTTCCATAACAAATATTAGGAACTTGAATAAGCAACAAATGAAAAGAGAAAAGCCTTGAAGGGTGAGGACTCATACCTCAAAACATCTTCGCAGCTGATCCAGCTTTCCTCTGACTATACCCTAACAAGAAGTAGAGAAAGAATGAACAATCAGCACGCTTTCAGTTTAACAGTGGTACAATTTGCTTCCCTTAAAAGTCAACCCTCCTTCTTAAAAAAGCACATGGCATGTATTGAATGAAATCAAAGCATCAAATCCACAAGGCTGATCCAGACTTCCAGAGTAAGTCTCTGGATTTAAAAGGAATAAAGAATCATGCTAGGGAACTACCTACCGCATATATGCATTCATTGATGATAAAATCTTCAAGTTCACGGACATTTGTGACATCTAACTCCAGCATTAGTTGATCATACGGTAGGACCTGGAGGAGGTATGTTATAAAAGTGAATATACTTGATGCAATCAACATGAAAAACAAATGCAAAGATTTCTCATGAACATACAAATACATGTCATTCAATTAGGGAGAATAACAGAATTCAGATAAAAAAAGTGTTAAACATTTTGCAGGCAATTCTAGAGAACTTGTTCCATCGTGTCATTAAGTCAATTATATGAAAGTGGCATGATTGAAGAATATCAAAACATACTATAACCACTAACAGGACCAGAAAATAGCATATTTAGATCTGCCAATGCCTCATATCTCAGAGAATACCTTGTTTGTCTCTGCAAGTGTAAGGACAGTCAATTGCTTTAGCTTGAGAACTTGATCGGGGAGCAGTTGAGGAAGACTACCACTATTACCTAGTTATACAGTTTAAACAGCTAAAGTTAATCACATTATGCTGAGTAAAAGAAAAATAAGAACAATCAAAACTGAGAAATATATCAAGTAGCTTAGTTAGGTAAAAGGAATCCTAATGCTTACTGTGCCTGGAACAATAAACATCAGAGACAAACACTGTTAGACTCAAGATACTAGCAACAATGAAGAGAGAGAATATGGAAAGGGTTAAAAATGGCCAAATCACTAAGCTGGACAATTGATATTTAAATGTAATGCCTTGTAAATTAGCGGTCCTTGAAATTTCCATTTGGATAATCACATGAGTGTAAATAATTACCTTAACAATATTAGCCGAACAACAGTTTACATATTATGATTATTCTCAGTAGCTCTATATTCACAATTATCATGAATTTCACAGAAAGTTGCCACAAGAAAAAACAAAAGTTAAATCCTTAACATTTACAAGAGGCAAAACATCTCTAACTGACCACTTTTCATGTTTAAATTCAACCACCAAGGAAAATAACACATTCAGACTCCTTATTGTTCAATAAAAGTCTTCACACACACAGAAGCAACAAATATTTACTACTAATAATCTTCAAATTTTCTCAAAAGAACAACTTATGGTACGAAAAGGAAATAAGTGTATTAAATTCAGGTTCCAGCTTACTCTTGTAATCACTCCATGTGCCATGTGCAAACAACCGAAGCAACTCAAGGTAAACTGAGTTTTCAGTTCCTTCAAGCTGCAAAGGGTACATTGATTTCAAATAATTATAAGTAAACTAATAAATGACACCAAAAAAAGAAAATAAGAACTGATCATCAAGAAAACTAAAACAACATATATAGAAAAAAGCAACAAGCTAATAGAAGACTAATCATTTAATTGCTAGGACAGTGCAACCCGCTTTTATGATTTATATACATAAATTCCCCATAAATCTGGTAAAGCTAAGCCAAATTTGAACATCATAGACTAATGAACAACCCCAACAATCATCATTAATGAAAATAATAGGAAAACAGTAAACCACTTTGCCAGAATTCCTTCTTCTTCTTCTTTTTTTTTTTATTAAACAAAAGAATCCCTCAAATGTCAAACCTAATTTACTTGAAGGTATTCCTCTGCTATGTATAAAAATTCAAACAGCTAAAACAAAATAAAAGTCAGGAAAACAGTGTACAAATATATCAATCTCAAAATTCAGTTTCCTTGGTTTTCACTCAATTTCTTCATCAGCCAAACAGGGTGCTACTATGGCCGGTATCTATTGAACAGTAAGCAAACTATTTATACAACAAGGATAAACTAATTACGGCCTTGTTTCTTAGATTTAAGGGAAAAATAAATAGAGAATGGAACAGGTTCTAACCTCAGCGACTGTAGGCACGGCAAGGATCTCGGAGAAGGCGAAGAGTGAAGCATGCGACGTCGCTTCGACAATTACGGCGCCAATAGCTGAACCAACTTGAGCTGACGCTTTCTTCACAAAGTGATCGATTAACTCTGCTTGTTTTTGCTCGATATCCATCCTCAAAATATTAAACCCCTCAAATCACACACGGGAGGGGGGCAAAAGCAAAAAAAAAAAAAACCCTTCAAATAAGATGATTGAAGAATGTTCTTGGAAAAAATTACAGAGAAAAGAAAAGAAGAAAACTAGGGTTTGGTACTGGGAATGGTGAATCCAACGAGGGGAAATTAAATTATAGAGTTTAAATAAAACAAAAAGACTGCAAATTTTGTGGAATTTGAGAGATTTTCATTTGTTTTAGAATTAGAGAATTTAGTTTAGGGACATAAAGATGCCCCCGCTTTAGCTTCTTTTTCTGGGTTTTGGTCTCTTTATTGACTGTGTTTTTATATGATAAAAAATTAATTTAACAATTACTATTTTTAATTAAAAAATTATAAAATGATTATTTAAAATTTTTATTTAAATTATTAAATTATCCAAAAGTTTTATTTAAGTGAATGTTAAGTTTGTTTTATTAAAAAGTTCAATTAATAAGTTTAAATGATAATTCGTATCATAGATTAATACAAATTGATGAGTAAAAATTATATATTAAATTCAAGTAGATTTAATTTTAATATCAAATATCAAAAATTTATTTAAATTTTGATAAAATATTTAAAATTTCTTTATAAAAAAACAATACTATAAAAGGGGATGAGAATAATAATAATTTTTTAATTTTTTAAAACTAAATCATCCTAACATAAATTTATTAATAATTTATTTTTCTTCTTAGAGAAAAAAGAGAGTGAAAATTGCTGACGTTTTCTGTATTGGCAACTTTCGGCAGAAAAAATCACAGGTGTCATGAGGCTTTGACATTTAAGGGTTGAGATAATTCATTGGATGCATTTATATTTTTTAATTTATATATAAATAAAAAGAATAGTATTGTTTTTCTATAACTTCAGTGGATTCTAATTTGTATGTATTTTCGGTTACGGATAAATTTGAGATACTCCAAATATATTGATTTAAGAGAATGTAATTAAAAAAAGTTAAATTGTGCTATTAGTATTTGTATTATGTATCAGCCATAGATTTAGAGTGGACCTGCATGGTTATTAGTGATGGTGAGAGACAAAAGAGTAAGGCAATACATTTCACCGTATCGCCCATCTAAATTTAATTATTTTTAATTTTATAATTTTCAAATTTTAAATTTCAATAATAACTCAAACAACAAGTATTAAATTTATTAACTTATCGTTTTGTCGAAACTAGAATTTCAAAGGTTGAAAAATAAAAGACTAAAATTACTAAATTAAAATACAAGAATAAATAAGTAACTTAGGCATGGTATAAGACCTAATAACATATTTTAACATAAAAGCTACGCATAGAAAAACTTAAAAATAAGTCAAATTGATATTTTCTTTAAATATATGACGGATATTATTAAACTACAGTGATGAGGTGTTGACTATCAATATCACAATGACACGTGAAAATCTCATATTTTAACATAATTTTCGAATTTCGATAAAATTTTTAAATTTAAATATTTATGTATATATTAAACCAGATTAAGCCCGCTCTCTGTTAATGAAATTTGCTTGGACCCAACAACCCACCGACCGAACCATCAAATGATTACTGGTTAATAAGCCCAACTAAAACTTTTAGTACTAGCCTGGCACAAATTTAAAATAGAGGTTAAATTCTAATTTTGGTGTTCCTAGTATACTATAATTTGAAAAGAAAAACAATTATCTTTAATTAACATAAATTTTTTGGGTGAATTAAAATAACGAGGCAAAACCCAAACAACCAATGTAACTAGCGCAACTTGAATTCTGGCCACATCTGGAACGATAAATACCCTTAATCATCAAGCCATCACATAGGGTTCAATTAACATAATTTTATCTTCTTATTTTTAGTAGGTAATTCGAATTATTAATGCTTTAGCAACTAACGGTTTTTACAATTTAGATTAATTACTAACCTTATAAAATTATAAACACTAAATGATAACAAATTAAAGTATGGGAACTAAATTCAAAAAATTAATATAATATAAGAACCAAAATCAGAATTTGGGGCATTTTACCAAAAAAAGCTCATTTTTTTCATTAATTACCGAAATGGGCCAACTACTTAATTATTTACCGGATTGGTTCATTTTCTCGAATAAGATACACGTCGTTAGCGATGTCTTGACTTCAGCAGAAATCGCGTCCTAGAGAAGCGATTTCACGAAGTCAAGACATCGCTACCGACGTATAAATATGTCGCCCGTAGCGTGAACAAAGGCCCCCACAACGGTAAAAAAAACAATAAATACCCCCACCCCTTTTTATTTTTTCACAAACAAATCCTCTCTCATATTTCCTCTCAATTTCCTTCCAAAATTCTCATAAATCCATATTCAATTTCAATTTCCTCTCAATTTCATTCCAAAAATCTCTCAAAGCCATATTTAATTTCAATTTGCTCTCAATTTCCTTTTTTAAAATAGTTTTAAAATTTTTTTATGTTTTTATAAATCGTAAAAATTTCTACGATTTCATCAATAGCCGGATCATTGACTCGTCTTGATAGGCATCACATATCGGTGAAACAAATGGAAATGGTAAGTGTTAAATTTAATTTTTAATTATTATTTAAGAATTTTTTATTTATGTTTTTTTAGATAATTATTAATTTATTATTTGTTATAAAAGTCTGTAGATCGGGTATTGGAATGCAATATGCATGGTCCTCCATCACCATTGGTAGAGAACTACCTGCGGGAAGCGGGTTTTTGGCACGTGGCGACGGTAGGCCGGGGATGCAAGTTGTACCCGAAACTAATCAGTGCGTTGGTCGAGAGGTGGAGACCCGAGATGCACACATTCCATCTTCCATGTGGAGAGTGCATTATCACTCTAGAATATGTGAGTCTGCAATTGGGATTGCCGGTCGACGGGAAGCCAGTCACCAGGACTGCTCAATCTAGCAATTGGGAGGCGGTGTGCTACGAGCTTTTGGGCGTTATTCTGGATAAAATGGATGGAGGTAAGATTGAGATGGGCTGGTTACGTGACACATTCCCTGATTCGGATGAAGATTCAACCGAAATTGAAAGAATCCGATATGCTCGGGCATACATTCTTCAAATAATTGGAGGTTATCTGATGCTCGACACGTCACGGAGCCGCGTACATCTAAGATGGCTCCTGGAAATCGTAGATTTTAGAGAAGCCGGTGAATTTAGTTGGGGGTCTCCCGTCTTGGCAACGTTGTATCGGAAGATGTGCGGGGCGGCGCGACCAAGGAGAGCGAAAATTGGAGGTTGCCTGTCACTACTGCAGTCATGGGCACAGTTTCGCTTTCCATTTCTACGTCCTCGAGTGGACCACCCATATACTTTCCCACTCATGGCGAAGTAAATTTTATATTAGATTTTACAATTATTATGTATATTTTTAAAAATAAAAGTATGCTAAAAATTTATTTAATTAGGTGGAACCATCCGGCAAGTCATGCTCAATTTCCTACTGAACTTGAAGATATACGGCTTCTATTGGACCAACGGTCGGAAGCACAAGTAAGTATTATTGCAAATAGATATTTTGTATTTAGTATTTAGTATTTAGTATTATATATATAACTAATATTTCTATCATGTTCATATAGTTTCAATGAACACCATATGAGGATCCGGCAATTCGGGCAGTAATTCCGGAAGAGTTCTTACAAAATCCGAACGCTTGCCAGGTCAAAGTCGTGCTGATCAACTTCGCAACCGTGGAGCCGCACCAGACAGACAGAGTGCTACGACAGTTTGGATGTAGACAACCGATTCCCGTGGACCTTGAAGAGTTTGACGATCACCACAAAATCGACCTTCGGCTATTAGGTACGGAATGGCCTTTGTACTGGTCCGGGTACATAGAAATGTGGGAAAATCGGTATGAATATTAACCTACTCGGGAACCAATCATCGTTCTGGAGTTAGCGTGCGTTCCAGAATACATGCCATAGTTTAGGATCCATGGCAAGCCGTATTTACTAACGCCAGAGGAGAGGCAGCGGCAAATACGTGTCGGAAGGGAAAGACGTGGGCCTTTAAATCCAAGACAACAAAGACGAACAATGTAGCCCCTCAACGAGGCCCAGACATTCACCCGGCTCATCATCAGCGGCCATGCAATCACCGGGCCCAACGAGAGCACCGAGACATTCACCCAACATGGCAATTCAACCGATGATACCTACTCAACCGCCTTTTTAGACGATGCCAGGTGCGTTTCCTATCCCTTATATGTATCCTAACCCTTATATGTATCCTTTTCCGAGTCCTATGGCAGGTTGGAGCCAAATGCCCGGTTCAGCTCCATTTCCTGTTACGCCAAGTGGGCCGCCGATGTATAGGCCAGCGGGGCACGAGGGATCGCAAGAGGGGCCGTCGGAGAGCTCTCCTTTTTACCAATCTCCAGCAACGTATGGGTTTCAAACACCATCGTCCTTCGTGATGCAAACACCTCCACATACACTATTCTTCGAATGTGGATCATCGTCCCAAGTCCGACAACCGGATGTTTGATCGAAGAACTGAATCCTCACGGAGAACAACAACCGCCACGGAAGCTAGAGAAAGGAGGAATCCAATACAGAATCATTTACGGCCGCCATGTGGCAATCGAATCCCCGCATAGACATTGATTGCCGTATTTAAAATTATTTGTACAAATATTTTGAATATTTTGAAGTTTGTTTGATGTAATAAAATATAAGCTTTATTGATGTAAAAAAATTTAAATTTTTTGAGTTATTTTGATATTATTTGATGTAATAAAATAGAAGTTTTATTGATGTAATAAAATTGAAATTTTTTGAGTTATTTTGATATTATTTGATGTAATAAAATAGAAGTTTTATTGATGTAATAAAATTTAAAATTTTTGAGTTATTTTGATATTATTTGATGTAATAAAATAGAAGTTTATATGATGTAATAAAATAGAAGTTTTATTGATGTAATAAAAATTTAAATTTTTTGAGTTATTTTAATATTATCGATGTAATAAAATAGAAGTTTATTTGATGTAATAAAATAGAAGTTTATATAATGTAATAAAATAGAAGTTTATTTGATGTGATAAAATTGAAAACTTTAACCTAATTAAGTTGAAAACCCTAACCTAATTAAGTTGAAAACCCTAACCTAATTAAATTAAAAACCCTAACCTAATTAAGTTGAAAACCCTAACCTAATTAAATTGAAAAACCTAACCTATTTAAGTTGAAAACCCTAACATAATTAAGTTGAAAACCCTAACCTAATTAAGTTGAAAATCCTAACCTAATTAAGTTGAAAACCCTAACCTAAGTAAGTTGAAAACCCCAACCTAATTAAGTTGAAAACCCCAACCTAATTAAGTTGAAAACCCTAACCTAATTAAGTTGAAAACCCTAACTTAATTAAATTAAAAACCCTAACCTATTTAAGTTGAAAACCCTAACCTATTTAAGTTGAAAACCCTAACCTAATTAAGTTAAAAACCCTAACCTAATTAAGTTGAAAACCCTAACCTATTTAAGTTGAAAACCCTAACCTAATTAAGTTGAAAACCCTAACCTAATTAAGTTGAAAACCCTAACCTAATTAAGTTGAAAACCCTAACCCTAAACTTAAAAACCCTAATAGTTTGTCATTCACGTAATGTTAGATTTGGAAAAATGTTTTCACTGGTACTAAAAATTAATAATTTTATATAATTTGACAATTAATACAATTTTTCGGATAATAATTTGTCATTCACATAATGTTAGATTTGGAAAAAAAATTTCACTCGTACTATCCTCTAACCTAATTTTTTATAATTTGAAATATTTACCAACCATTAATACAATTTATCAATTAATAATTTCACAAACTTAATTTTTTTACAATTACATTCAACTATTGCGATTAGGGCATGATCGACTTGTATGGCTTGGATTCCTACACCATTCGCACAACTTCGTTTGACTGGCTTTTTCTCGGATATCCATATTGTTACGTATTCTAGTCGAGCAAGGTCGACCCTTTGGTTTGCGACGTAATTCTCTATCCGGTAACAGCTTAAAAGGAGCAAGAGATACGGGCGGCCACCTACGTTCATCTAGGACCGGTGGGAAAACATGTCTCCAGGCATTGTACATGTTTTCTAATTTGTTCACTTCGTCCACATAACTCATCGGATCCAGACGGAGATTCTGACAAGCTGCAATAACATGAGCGCATGGATAACGAAGTGCATCAAACATCCCACAGTCACAAGTCCTATTTTGCAAGTGTACACAATATTACCCGCCTACAACACCTTGGTGCGGTCTGTCAAACTCTGTCATGCGAAACCATAAATTGTCTCGATCGTGACACTGTGTACATGGTGTTTACCATCGCCTTGGCCTTGTTAATTTCTCGAACTACCTTACTGCACCATACATGGCCTCCCTGCATCTGGCCTGCATAACTTGCTGCTCGCTTTAGAAATAGCGTCGCCAAAAGAAAATATGTCTCTCGCAGAACCGATGTTATTGGTAGATGACGCGTTCCTTTGAAAATAGAATTTATGCATTCAGCCAGGTTCGATGTCATATGGCCATATCGTAGGCCGTTGTCGTATGCTTGTGCCCACTATTCGAAACATATGTTGCAAAGGTAGTCTGCCCCTTCTGCGTTATTTGAACGTAAAATGGCCAACATCTCGTGAAAACGATTTTTATTTATTTCATACCCTGCCAATATAAGATCATAGCAAATAACTTACACCACTTCTACCAATAAAACTAATTCAGATTGACAAACATAATAACACATATATAGACTAAATACCCATGTTGGTCACTTGTCGTCGTTCGCTCTTAGATGGATATTGCGTGTAGTAGTTCGAAACAATGTGTCTTAGGCAATATCTATGGTGTGTGCGCTGCCATAAGCTTCCCTGTCGATGAAATGCAGCTAGTATACCGGTGCCCCGATCTGAAATAACACAGATATCAGGTTGGGGGCACACATGCCTCCTTAACTAGAGAGAAAGAAATTTCAGTCATCAGACGACTCCCCCGGTGTTATTGCAAATGCAATTGGAAGAATTCTCCCACTTCCATCTTGTGCCACTGCAAGCAATAGCCGATGAGTATACCTACCGAACATAAAGGTACCGTCAATTTGTACCAACGGTTTGCAGTACGAAAATGCGTCTCGGCATTGCTTAAAGGTCCAAAAAAGGTATTTCAACACTTTACATCCACGTAGCAATCGGCCGTTGTAGTACGTATCTTCCGTTTCAAGGTCTGTGATGGCACTTGGGACGTATCTCTCTAGCACGTGACATCACTGCCATATTTCATTATACGAGGCGTCCCACCCACTATGCATATTCTCCAACGCCTTTTGCTTAGCTATCCAAGCCTTGCGGTAAGAGGGAGTGTACCCTATTTGGCTACGGATACTGGCAATTAACACCAGCATTGAAGTCCTGGGATCTGTTCTTACCGTGGGTAGTATCAAGCTAGCTAACATAGCTGAATCCATCTTGGGATGATCTTGTGAAACACCTATTAACAGAGTACATTAAATAATGCAACATTACATAATAAAAGTATTATTCATATACCGTCAATATTGTACCAGCAGCACATGTATGTGGACCTTTGTACTTTTTTTATCTCCCACAACCCTGTCATTTTCTTTAACGAGGCGTAGATTTTCCATGAACATGTGCCGTCTTGCACCGCACACTTCGCCTCAAACTTATCAGATTTGGATTTAACGACATGGTAGTTAACGCCGTTTTTGATGCTATGTTGTTTCAAAGCACCAATAAAACTATCCTTGTTGGTAAACTGATTACCAACTTCAAATTCAGCAGAATCTACCCCCAAAATTGTACGATCACGCAACCGGTGTGGTAGATCTGGAAACTCTAACGCATCATCTGCAGAGAGATCGACATTATGCATGTGGGCGGAGGTATGCTCTGAATCGTAGATTTTCTTCTTCGTTTGAACTCCTTTCAGCATCTTTAGGTTCTGTTGGAATAGGCTCCAGTTCAGAAAATAAGCCAACTTCTGCACCATCTGGCCCAGACTCTCGACGTGGATCCACATCGGACTCATTTTCTAACCCACAATCATTTGCAGCGTACGAGGTCCCCTCACCGGTTGACGTCGTAGGGAGTATGTCATCCCTTCTTCGGGGCATTTGATAACGTCCCCAATTGGGTGTAGATTGCCACCCACTAGAACTTGATGCCGTTCCCCAGTACGTATTTCCAACATCAGACGTCGAGCTACCAACATACATGTCCCATCCACCGACAGAGTGTCTTGCGGAGGATGTGCATTCGACACCACTATCGAACATGGACTGTTCCATATTTTGTAACCCGCTAACCGAGTGTCGGCCAGGGGTCGTGTATACATCTCGAACACTGGTCGTAAGTACATCAGCTGGCGATGTAAATTGTACATATAACTCAATATAAGCTGCTCTACTAGCAAGATGAGTCTGCACCATTGCCTCCAAGCTACGAGCACCTTTTATGTCGAACGAGTCATATGTCACCGGATCAACAGAAGAACAAAATTGATACGTGATAGACAGAACTTTCATTGGCGTCGTTCCGAAAATTTTACGCCTAATTCTTTTACGAAGTTCTGTCAAATCTATGTTCTGGTTAAAAACCAGTCGCACCGTATTCTCCGACAAAAAAACAACACCATTCTCGGTGTGGCAAACCTCACCATCGTAGTAAATAACAGCACTAATACGTTCACTCATATTTGAAACTCTAACCTTCTTAGCCTCTCTAAATTGTTTCTGCTTTGACTTATGCATTCTGAGAACATTTTCTGCCTAATTTATAACCTCAGCCCAAACAGGCCACTGTAGCAAAAGCGCGTCCCCAAGGGAGCGCTCAAATAGCATCCTGCTAGAAGCGAATTTTATACTATTTGCTCAGAAACGTCAAAAAAAATATATTTCATCTATGACCTACTATAGCAAGAGCGCGTCCACGAGGGCGCGATTTCAAAATTTCTTCTCAAATAGCATCCTGCTAGAAGCGATTTTATACTATTTGCTCAGAAATGTCAAAAAAATTATTTCTTCCCGGACCTAAAAACCCTAAAAAGCCTAAACCCTAAGCCCTAAAAGCCGAAAAAACCTAACGTGAAAAAAAACGTCAAAATCGCGTCCCCCGGAACGCGCTACGTGTCGGCCGACATCATCGCCACGTCGGTCACGATGTCTTGATCAAATAGAAATCGCTTCTCTAGGACGTGATTTCGCCGAAGTCAAGACATCGCTACCGACGTGGCGCGCGATGTCTCGACGCTGCATTCTCGACATCGCGCTAACGTGGTAGCGATTTCGGGAAAAGTGGACCAATCTGGTAAATAATTAAATAGTTAGCCCATTTCGGTAATTAATGAAAATGCTTTTTTTAGTAAAATGCCCCAGAATTTGACCTAAAATTAAAATAAAATATTAAAAGTTGACGGATTTCTTTGAACCCGACACGTGGTAGAGTTCACGTCTTATGCTCACGCCACGTGTATAAAATAGTCAACGTCTCTCATTGACCGTGAGACTTGGCGCGGACTGCTAAACTGCACCGTTCGTTCACTTCCAGTCCCTGTGCTGTCAAGACGGATGATGAGAATCTCTCAACGAACTCCTCTCGCTTTACGCTTCCATTGTTTTGGACAAAAAATTAAGCACGTAAACTCAGATCTCCGCCATCTCTATTGGCTTATATCCATTCCCCAATGCTATGGCAGTGGCCTCTGCCGCCGCAGACGATCGATCCGCAGAGGCGGCCGCCGCCTCCGCCGCCCATGGATCCTTCTCTTTCTAAATGTGCTTCCGATGTCGTTTCTGAATCTTTAGTTTTGCGGAACGTTTCGTCTCCTAACGGCGCGACCGGTTGCAACGATCCTTCCATTTCATGGCAAACACTAGTCACAGAGATGTTGAAATTCAGGTTCCTTATCTTTTTATCACTCTCGTAAGAACTTAAGTCATTTCTCTGTTCCGTTTATAAAAGGGAAATAGGCGAGAAAGTAGATTAGAATTTTTTTTTACGTTAGTTTTCTCAATTATTGATGATTATGCGTGAGCTCGAAACAAATTTCCATTATTTAGGCGTATTTACTTTCATTAATCTTTATATTATTGAAAATCTGTTGAAGATTTCTGTTGAAGATTTCTTCTTCTCGTGGTTAAATTCGTAATTTAAACTCTGGAAGTTTAAATGCATTCGGTGTTCTAAGTGGCTAAGGACCATCTTGATGAAGACTATAGATAGAAGTGCCAACCTTTTTGGTAAAAGTGCCGTAATAGTACTATGAAGTTAAATGATATGGGCATTTTAGAATCATCATTTAGTTCGTTAAAAGCGGTGCCAAATTTCTTAGGCTGAATGCTTGTGAGAGACCAATAAGGGAGTGAACTCATGGTTACTAGCGAACAAGTAGCTGTTTGGCAACAAGCTCGATTGAAGATAAATGTCGAATTTTGTCTGGTTGGTGTTCTGGAAAAGAGAAATATGATTTTTAAATATTTTTATCTAATAATATTTTGAAAAGAGGTGGTTTATTAGAGGTTTTAATCAATGAATAAAGGGTAATGTACTTAAACTTGGAATTATTACATAAGTTAGGCATGGAGACTTACTATGCTAATAAGCCTTTCCAAAAAGGAGGAACCAAATGCATTTAAAAAGAATAGTTAAATCCTCGATAATTTTTAGCGTAATGGCTAAATCTTATACTTCTGAATTTCAGTCTCCAACAACTTTGAAGAGTGAAGAATACCGCCAACTGTTTAGGCTTCCTCCTGAAGAGGTGAGTGTCTTTAGGCTGTTGTGATCTCTTGCTGTTAGCAATTCTCTGCTTGTCTCTCTCTTTTTGGGCATTCTTTGGTTTGTAAACATGAAAATCTTTTCTGTGATGAATGAGAAAGAGGTACTTTAAGTTTGTAGTTAAGAAGTTTTGGACACCTAAACATTCATGTAGTACATGCACCAACCAAAGAATATGTTATTTTGTTTTCGGTCAATGTTTTGAAAATGCTTGTTCATTCTTTCTCTCCTACTTTATATTCTAAACAATAATTCTAGTCATCTTTAAACATTTTAAAACAATCTCTGAATTTCAAAAGAAGTGAGTGTTTCTAGTCTGTAGTCTACTCATTATCCCCAGGGGTCAACAATCCTTTGATTTTCTCCTTTTTGTTTGACAGTCTTTGCCCTTAAATGAACTTGTCCTTTCTCCTAATTAACATGATAGAGATAATGAAACATTGCATTAAGGAAGATGCCAGAAATCAAATCTTTTTATTTTTACTTTTGGTCATATATTTTTAACTCGTAGTTTGAAATTTCTCACTACTTTGCATTTTAGACATCTAATGATATTGTAGGAACATTTTCTTTTGACCTCCAATGCAGTTCCTTGTTCAAGATTTCAACTGTGCATTCCAAGACAGTATTCTTTTTCAGGTACTCTACATCTTTATTTGTCCTTAACTAGTCTTGGAGTTGCATGCTATACTTAGATGATTTCTTTACTCTGCTGCATCCAGTAACTTTTTGCTAGGCAGATCACCTCACCTTACTTTTGTCAATCTGTGGAGTTTCTGGAGACGATAATGTTGTATTCATTCAATATTTTATGGCTCTAAGTCTAATTATGTCCATTCTCTAATTATCAGGTTTTATGGTTTTTGCAGGGCCACATGTACTTATTTGCTCATTTTATTTGCTTTTATTCCAATATATTTGGATTTGAAACAAAGGTAAACCTTGAACATTGATTTTACTCTTAATTTGTTTCCCTGTGTCCTTTTCTTGGCAGTTCTTTTAAGTTTTAGCTGAAAATGAAACAACTTTGGAAATTTTTATGGGTTTATTCTGCAGAAGATAATCGCTTTCAATGAAATTAAAAGTGTTACAAAAGCAAAGACTGCTGGAATCTTTTCTAATGCAATAGAAATCTTTGCTGGAGGGAGGAAGGTAGTAGGGCTTGGCATTTATTGTCTGTTCTATGTGAATATGCATGCATTAGTTCTTCTATCTCACTTTGCTTGTTGACTTCACTTGGCAGTACTTCTTTACGTCATTCATTTCTCGTGATGAAGCTTTCAAACTCATTAATGATGGATGGGTGCAGTATGGTAATGGAGGCAATGAAATTACAGAACAGCAGGTATCTAATATTCAAGGCTTATACATTGAAAAAGAAATATTCAAAGCTTAGTATCATTGAAAGAGGATGTACATTTTAACTTAGATAATTGATTGCAGTCAATGTTGATTAGATCTTTCGATACCCCTTCTTGTGCATACCATTCATGCATATCTTGAGTGCAAACTAATGTATTTTCACCACGTGTTTTATTTTGAGCATTTTCTTTTGTATAACATACTGTTTTTGCAATTTTGTATTACTTTATCCGTTTGTAAGAATTTTTAGGAGATTTTCCATTTCATTTGATAAATTTAAGACATTTAAAGGTTTTGCGGTGTGCTTGGTATCTCATATTATGCTTGGTGCATCACGCTTGATCTAATTACTGCAATTGAATAAAGTTGGAAGTTAAACATTTGCACATTACAGTCCTTTTTCTATTATTTTTTCCCAGTTGAAATTCATCAAAACATTGAGCTTCATAGCTAAATTAGAGCAAATCACATATCTCTCCATTGGTTGTTTTCTTGTACCGATATTTTTTTTTTGTTGTGTCTGTGCAGGAACTGATGTTGGAGTCCTGCAGCAAAGAGAATGGATTTGTTGCAATTGAAAAGGTCAATAGCTTCAAAACCCTCATAAATGACATGGAATCTAGAGACGGGTATCATCTATGAACAGAATGGTTTTTAGAATTTTATTGTGAATTCATCAGACTTTTTTTTTTCTTTGATGTGAAATTGTGACTCATTTCATTTAACTGCATTTTTATACAGGGGTGAGGATGTTTCCACCACTAATAATTTTAAGGTTCCATCCACTTCTGAAAAAGATACAGAAGTAGGTCCTGAATCAATTATAAATACCAATTCTTCAACACCAACAGATAGTTGTTTCCTGGTGCCTGAGAATTGTGATGCACCGAAGGGTTAGTTTATCCCGCTTGAATCATGACTCTCTTATGTTCTACATATTATCTCATTTTGAGCTCAACATTTCTAGTTGTAGTTGTTTAATGTATTTGTTGTCTACACTTTGCTGCATTGTTGCTTCCTTGATCATGCGTAAAATAGGCAGAAAATACGGTGAAAACAAAGAATCTGAAGGGTAAAGGAGAATAGTAAAGGATTTCTAGCCTTGGTCGTAGAGAAATTCAAGTTTGGGGGAAACTAAACTGTCATTCTTATTCAGATAGACATGACGTCATATATTCTCTATCGTCTTCCTCTATATTGGTGGTGATGTATTGCATCCTGTTTTAATCTCATAGTTATGCATGACACTACGCCTTCATTTTCCTCAAAGTCGTGATAATCTGAATGGGTTGTTTCTTGAATGCAGTTCCTGATTATTTTATCAAGGTTGCAGAAACAAAGTTCCCGGTAGTAAATTGTGAACTCATTTCCTATAAGTTCTTCCATATGGTAGAACATTGATAAAATTGATATTTTCTTGATTTGTTCTTATGTCAGTCATGTTTCTTGGGCTGCAGATTAAGGTAGAGGAGTTTTTCAATTTGTATTTTTCAGATAATGCAATTAATTTCATCAAATCTTTCCATACAAGACGTGGAGATAAAGGTAATCTCTTTGAACTTTTGAGGAATTATATATTTCTATTATGCATTTTTAGTTTACGCCATGGTTTAATATTTTGATTATATTCATATCATACAAGTGCGCATTTTTTTTACGTATGCCTTTATGTTTAGTAAATGGGTATGTTTTACAGAATTCAAGTGCTCTTCATGGTTCCTTCATGACAAATTTGGACTTGTCCGTGATATGTCATATCAACATCCAATAAAAGTATACCTTGGTATGATTTTATTATTATTTGTAAACATTTTGGCCCAGCATTATTATCCTTGATATTAGTATTATTTCATATAATTGTTACAATTATTTTATGGATTTCTAATGCAAGGACAAGGATAATCATAATGGCACAAAAGTTTTATCTTTTTTCCTTTGCAGATGTAGTATTGGTTTATTTGTCAAGTCAGTTTAATGCACTTGGGGTTTCATTTAGCATTAACCAATTTTTGTTTTTACAAGGTGCAAAATTTTGTAGCTGCAAGGAGTCTCAGAAATTTCAAATTTACAGAAACAGGTTGTTTTGTAATTCCTTACGGTGCTTTACTGCTTCATATGCTATTCTACGGTTAAAGACACTGTTGATTTATTAATACTTCTCATTTTGAATGGATGCATCATTGAATAGAACCTATTTTCTCTTGCATTTTAATCACTCGTATTATTAATATGTCAAAGTACTATGTTTTTTTGTTATTCAAAACTTGAGTTCTGCTGTGCATGATATTTTTTTAACATGAGTAGGTCTTAGTATGGTGTAAAACTATAGCCATTGATGGGATTACTGTTATATTGAAGTTCTAGTAGTTGATGCCTTGAACTATTACATATTGGTGGTTCTGATTCATATGACAAAACTCAATTTATCAGTGTACTTTCTACTCTTAACATTTCATCAAGTAGTTCATTTTTTTATGCATTTCACAATCCTTGAACTGGGAATAGATATTAAATTAGAATTCTTGGATTGGGTCACCCTGCCTTCTTTTTTTGTGATCTCCTTTAGATCTTTCATATTCTTTTTTTTTTCCTTATTTCTTGTATTTATCCCAAGGATATCATTTTCACTTTTGACAGTCACTGGGTTTTGGAGACATCACAAGAGGTCAATGATGTACCATATGGAGATTATTTTCATGTAGAGGTATATGCTAGACCTGAGCCTGTTGACATGCTTTTATGTGTAGAAGTGTTGTCCCTTCCCCAGTTTGTTGTTTTTTAGGCCAAAATTTATCCTGCTATTGTTGAGAAGATTATGGACCAGAATTTTTTAGATATAGTCACGAAAACTGTTGTCCAGCCCTTCAAATTGAGAACCAAAGATAAAACCATATTGTAATGTCTTCATCTACTGGAAATTTTCTTTCTTGTATTACTGGACATTGCTGTGCATTCTATCAGGGGTTTTGGGATGTAGAAAGAGACAGTGATGGCCCAGTAGAAGGCTGCATTTCGAGGGTTTATGTGAATGTGGCTTTCAACAAGAAAACTGTTTGGAAAGGTTTGTCTGCTGAATGCTAATGGATCTCTTGTTTATAGTGTGTTTTATACTCTCTTCTTGTTGGTGCTAAGCTTATCTTGGTGTGGCTCCTGTTAAAAATTATTATATATTCATGTCAATTTTTTCTTAAGTTTCTTTTTAATTAATTTGCCAAAGTGCCAAAAGGGTATTTCCTTCAAGAATGAAATAGATTTTTTATTGTTGATAGAGGAAGAAATTATATGACATGAAATTTAGAATTTTTGTTAGTGTAGACCTTAAGGACAAGATCCTTTTTTGTGTTACATCCAAATTGTTTTGAACTTGTAAATTTGGTTGTTCTTTAAATTTTCCGATGAGCTTCAAAGTGTTTGTGGTGTTCTTTCTCTTGAATATCTCCCTAAGTTTACCTGTTGCTGTTATGTTAATGATTATATTTCTTGTACCTCTTCCTTCATCTGATGCCAAGCCCCATGGTACAGGGAAAATAGTGAAGTCTACTCTGGAAGAATGTCAAGAAGCTTATGCAACTTGGCTGGACATGGCATTGTCTTTCTCCTCTATTTTTATGATCATATTGTAAAGTTTATTTGAATATTGATCTTACAAATTTCATGATTGATCGTTTCAGGCACGTGAATTGTTGAAGCAGAATATTGATAAACAAGGAGGTTCTACCATCTGAAGACTTTCCTCTAATAATGATTCTCTGGGCAGTGATGCAGATACTGGAATCACTAATCTAAGCTCCTTTGTTGCAAGCAGGGGTAGATCCTTCTGGAAGCTCAACTGAAAACGGTGGACACCAAATTGAAAACAAAGTGGCTACTATCGAGGAACCTTTAGAAAGATCACAGAACTTGAGTGATACAGTAAGGACATTGCAGATGTCTACTTTTATGGATGTTAACCAACGAATTGCCGATCTTTTGCAAGGAACTTTGAGTAATGCTTCATCGATTGCATCTTTTTTAAGCAAGTTTTTAAGGAAGTCCTTCTCGTACTCGAAAAGACAAGGCCATATTTCACTACTCTTAGCTGTTGCTTTTGCTGTGATCTTCCTCATGCAGGTTTGCAATTTCCTGTTTATCTTATTTACCTCTACTCTTTTTTAATTGGTAAACCATACGGTTGGTCATCCAACTTTCATAAAATTTCTTATTGGGCATTGAAAATAAAAAGTTTGCAATATGGGCACTGTTATATATTTTTTTATCATTTTAGTCGTCCACAATTAATTTGTCATTACCTACACTCGATCTAGTCACCCAAGTTTAGTAAGGCTTCATTTTGGTGACTCATTTTATTTTTTTACAATGATAAAAGTAATGGCAATGCCCATATTCAAACTTCTTTATTTCGGTGCTTAAAATGAAAATTTCTGAAAGTTGGGTGACCAACTGTGTAGTTTACTCTTTTAAATCATTGGTTTTACTCAAAATGTAATCACCTTCTACAGTTTAATAACAAGTCACGCCAGATTGGACTTGCTGGAGCTTTCCTCTCAAGCTAAATAATCAAAACCTACAATTTAGTATATATTTATCGTATTGTTGAATATCCTTACAGCTTGCTTTCCTCTTCTTGGTTGGTCTTTAACTGCAGGCAAGCATTGTTGTGCTATTAAAAAAACCGCAACAGGTTCTTGTGCGTTATCCGGTAACCTATATGGGTAGCGCGGGTGGCGGAGCTGGCGAGAGGCAAGCTGAAGCTGTGGCATGGTTGGAGAAGCGGATGCATGAGCTTAAAGAACAGATGGCCATGGTTGAATCTCTGTTAGAGAGGATGCGGGATGAGCATGCTGCTCTGAAAGCACAATTAGAACAACTGGGGTAACCAAAAAGAACATCTTAAATTTATTACTTTTCCACAGTAAAAACATCTTCATTGTAAATCAGGAATTCATACTTTCTTTTCTGACCGGAAGATATGAAAAATTTAGTTTTAATATTTATATATTTTATCAATTCGGTTCTCAATTTTTAAAAGGAGTCAAATTTTACTATTAATTTTTCAAAAGAGTTGAACTACTACTTTTTAAATAAAAATACTTACTAAAGTGCTAAATTTTTAAACATTGCAACCTGCATGATAATTTACATGTATTACGTTTTTAATATTTATGAATTTTATAAAATTTAAATTATTTATTGATGTGGCCCATGAGACAAATAGTGTTATGTTAACCAAGTAAACATGAATTGTAACATGTTGCCATGCAAACATTGTTAAAAAAGGTTTTTTGTTTAAAAACAGTATTTGAAATGTTAAATGACGAATTTAGCTAAAAAAAGGTTAAATTGATGAAAGATGTAAGAAGGTTAAATTTATCATTATACTTACGTACATATAAAAAATAAGGGTATAATTAAGTTGAGTCGAGTTTGAAAGCTCGATACTTTGTCCAAGTTCGATCCAACATTAATCTTTTAAATTTTGGGATCAATTTCAAATATAATTGAGCTATTTGAGTGTAAATTTGATGAAGCTTATTTGTCAATTTTTGTACTCAAAATCAAATTCGAATGAACACTAGTTTTTTCAGTCAAAGAGAGCAGTAGATCTTTTAAATCAAGTGTGTGATTGAAATCATAGTATTATACATACTTGTCGTATATACTCGTTCATTCTTTTTTTGTTATATACATGAATTGACATTTTTGTCAGTTATTACATAAAGTATCGCATTTCATTGTTGTTTTCTTAATGCAATAGTTGAGATTTGAGCATTCATGATTTGATTCAAGGATTGTGACTATAGTTCGTGCATGGTTTGTGTGCATAGTTGAGGGTTGAATCTGATTGGTGGGGAGGTGCCTATTATCCACCGACTGTGAGAGCTCTAACACACAGTCAGTCCTATAAAAACACGGCTGTTCTTCCAGACCCTCGTCCTTTTGATAATGATTGTTGGAGAAGAATGAATGACTTTAAGGAAAAGCAATTCCCCACATTTCTCTTTTTATGCATGCTAAAATTCATCACAGATAAAGATAGACCTGTCCATGGGCCGGGCGGCCCGGCCCGGCCCGACGGCCCGCCCGAAATATGGGAGGGTTCGGGTAAAAATATAGGCCCAAAATATGGGCTTGGGCAAAAAAATGAGGCCCGTTTTAAAAATGGGTCGGGCTCGGGCTCAACTTTTTTAGCCCGAGCCCGGCCCGGCCTGGCCCGAATATAATAAATATATATTTTTTATTTTTATTTTTTAATTTTAAAATACTTTAAAAGTATTATTTTTTATTTTTTATTTTTAAAATATTTTGTGTTTATTAAAAATCAGGCCGGGCCGGGCTCGGGCTTATTACTTTTTTCCCGGGCCGGGCCTGGGCAAAATTTTAGGCCCATATTTCGGGCCGGGCCGGGTCTAAGAGGCGGGCCAAAATTTTTTCCGGGCCCAGCACGAACCCGGCCCGGCCCGGCCCATGGACAGGTCTAGATAAAGAAAACATTTTAAAGTAACAATATTTATTGAAAAAAGTAATTTTTTAAGTGAATGGTTAACTTTTAGTGGTAGTTATAATATTTAAAATAGAAAAATTAACCTAGTGAGTGGTTTTGTTAAGCAAAATAGTATCTATACTCTTATTTGAATTTTTGGTCATTTTATTACTGATTTTAAAATAGCATTAGATTATATCATTATTTATAATGTTGTGAGTGAGAAAATAATTTTAAGTAAAATTATATTTATGCAAAATAATTCATTGAATAAGGGCAAAAAGTTTGTACACAAATTTCGTTTTTTTTTTCACTCATTTTATTTTAATTAGTTTACAAAAGTATCAAGAGATAAAATAATATTATAACAACAGTGATGAGTATTTATTTATTTTTAAATGTTTTAAAGTATATAGATTAGTTTATGTTACACCATAAAAATATATGAATCTTTAAAATAATACACTAAAATGATAAATTTGTAATTGAATGAGATCAACTCTATTATTATTATTTTATAAATATATATGTAAAAGGTGGATAATAATAATATATTGTGCAATGCGGAGGTATCATATAGTAATAAAGTGGTCAATCTATATGGTGAAGAAAAATGTAGCAAAAATGAGTTTTGAAGTACAAAATGTTGTAAACCAACCCCTCTCTGATTCTACTCGTTGGAACCGTCCATTTTTGCAGGTCGTCCACGTTTTCACAAATCCTACTTGCCTGGAGCCAGAGGTCTTTAAATTGTGAAACATGCTTTACTTAAGTGAAAGTTTGGGTTATGTCTGATATGGATGGCCCATCACCCTTCCTAGTTTTCAACAATGCTACGACTATTCCTTCATGGGGGAAAAGAAAAATCTGGTGCAAATGCATGAAGAGGGGATCCATATACACTGAATATCTGTGATTGAACGATGTATGTGTTTTTCATGTAGGTTTTTTACTTAAGAGGTATTCCATAGTAGACAAATACTCATATTTTTTATTCAATTAACCTGTCTTTTCTTGTTCCCTGGTCAAGTAATGTAACATATGTGAAGTCAAAATGGAACTCATGTCATGTTACCATCTGTACACGATAAGAGACTTGTCCATGATTTTAGAATTGACCCTTTTTTGTGGTTAAGAATTTGTAATGGTATGCCAAGAATTATTTAGTCCACACACAAAATAAGCCTTTTTATTACAATTTTACAATCAAAATGTCATAAACTTTTTTTAATAAAGTCTTGTGAACATTAACTTCATTTATTATAAAACATTTTACTTTCTTTTATTAGTTTTATCTATGCAAACAAATTAATGTGAATACTAGAGTATGTAATTAAAAAAGAAGCAAATGACATGATTTTGCTTAGGAAAATAGTAAGTAGAAATGTAAACAAATATTAATTTTATTTTATTTTATTTCTTGTAACACTATATTTTAAATATTTTAATTTTAAAGTTCTAAAGATTACATTTATCAAATACACTAATTATATTCCATATTCAATTGTAATTCATATATATATAAAAATTATAACTTAAATTCAATACTTAATTGTTCATCACTTAATTCTTTTTCAGTTTATCAAATAACACCTAATTATGCATTTTCATTTTTTAAAAGTTTTTCGATTTTTCTCTCACTTTTGTGTTTGAAGTACTGTGAATATATGCTTTTAATAAATAAATTTGAATTTAAAACATGTATAACTATGTCTTCTAAAGATTATATACAATAAGATTCTGGTTTAATTACAAGGTTTGAAATTATATATAGAAAATTTAATATTTTAACTTCAAGTCTCATTTTATATAAAATTATTCAATTTAATATTTATAATATTATTTTGATAAAATAATACTTTAATATTTAATTTTATTGAAACTATTATAACAAAAACCACAGTCTATACTCTTATAGCATATATATCCAATTAAGAATATTTTTAAATTTAACATATTGATACTTACAAATCCCAACACTTACTGCATGTATGCTCTGATTTGCTACTATTAACGTGCAAAATGGACAACCATGCATTAAATATAGGATATTTAACACACGAAACACGACGTCCCTAGTTTATTTCTCCACGTATAGATTATGAAAGGCACTTCTATATCCACTTTTATTTATATGTTGTTATACCCTAAAATGGGATCCTCCTCCTCAAAAAGTCACAAGAAGAACCCTTGAATATTACTTTTCAATATCTTAAATAAATAAACCATTCACTGAAACCCTTTATCCTAACTCTTTGAGAGAGAACCTCAGATTAGATTCATCCGAACGTAAATCATGTAAATGTTACACCTAACCGCTATTTATGATACCTGTCATTCAATACCAATCCCATTTGACATAATTGACAGCTAGTCCAGTCACCACCCTAATGACTTCACCTAGGTCTGCCATCATAAGTCGATTGACCTAATCACCTTCGATCACCTATAATCAGATTACATGTTCCGAGATTTTAATCCATCATATATATATAAACCTACACCAGACCCCATGAAGGGGGACATCTCTCTCTCCCTCTATCTCTTCCTCTACTCTTACATTAATCTATCATTATACTTATCTGCAAACCCTGCTCGAAGAACACCTTTCAACTACCACTTACATCGACCCCCCACCTTGCCTGAAGCTATGTGAATTACTAGTCACTGTCGCATCACAACTCTTGTTTGATCCTCGCATCAACATATGTACATATTTTATATATTAAAGACACTTTTTTCAGAGCTAGTTGCTTCTTTAATTCATCAAATTCAAAAGTTTTAGATAACACTACAGCAAAACAGGTTTTTACAGCGTTTTTTTAGCACTATAAGCGCCGCTAAAACAGTTTGCGGCCCTTATCAAAGTGCCGCAAAAAACGCCGCTAAATTTTGCGACATTTATGTGGGAAAACGCCGCTATAAAACATGATCTTTAGTGGTGCTTTTATTACAAATGCCGCTAAAAAACATGATTTTTAGCGATTTTTTTTTACAAACGCTGCAAGAGAGTCAAGCATGTTGTGGCGTTTGTGGGAAAAGCGCTGCTAACATTAACAGATTTTACAAACTTATTTTTATTTCATATAGAACCCAAATTTTCAACATATTTTCCTGTAACTTCAAATCCAACCAAAAACTTCAAATCTAAATAATACTATCACAAAAGAAATATGTATATGATCTAAATTAATAAATGAAATAACAAAATATATTCAAAAATTATATTGTTAAGATATTCTTATAATAAGAAAACAAAAGTCTAAGATGGCGGATTCTGCGATTGGTTCTGTTGAAACATCTTCATTATATTTTGAAGCTGTAGCTAGAGTTCGTCATATTTTCTTGTTGCCTCTGTTGACCTTGCTGCTAGCTCTACTTACCTCACTACTACCTCCGCTTTAAGTTGTAGCTAAGTTCATCATATTTTCTTTAAGCCTCGCTTCTCTCGATGTTGCCTCCGCTTTAAGTTGACCAATTTTCTCAACTATGCTTGCTTGCATCTGAGCCATCTGGTCTCTTAACCTCTGAACTTCAACTTGAGCCTGATTCGCCGAAGGCATGTATTGTTGCGAGCTGGATCCAAAATATTGGGTTGGTTTAACAAAAGATCATTGAAATCGAACCCGACCATACCTTTCAGGACCCAAAATTTCAGTAATAATTCGGTTATCAATGTCTTCCAGATTAACAGAACTATCACTTAAAGCCATTGCTTCATACTCCGCCCTTTTATCCTTTAGTTTCTCCTAATAAATCAATCAATGAGTTAGAAATGAAATATATAATCAAACAAATGCAACATAACTTGGCATTATTTCAATTACAAACGACGAATTAAACCATTATAATTAAACATGATAAATATTTAAAATAATTCATAATTTTATTAAGTAAATATACCATAATTTCTGTAGCTTCAGTAGTCATAGAAGATCCATCTTTCTTTTTATGTGTAATGTAAAAAAGTTGAAGGCGTCTAACTTTTTGACTAGACGACAGTTCCTACAATATGGTAGAAAAAATATTATTTAGTAGAAAGTAATTAATATTTGACACAATTAATAAATTCAAAGTACCTCCTCATCAGCTACACAAGCAAAGCTTTTCGACCCAACTGTGTGCATGAATTTTTGTTTTTGCCTACTTGTAGTTCCAACTCGCTCACAATCCTACATTATGAAATTATTATTACGTATATAGTAAATACTATAAACTGAAATAATTATAAGAGTTTGGAAGTACGTAATACATCTCCTTTCTTTGAATTCCAAAATCTAACTGCATCTTCCCATTCGCACCTTAGCATTTTCGGCGGGACATTTCGCAATTTCTTTTCGAGGCTTATATTTTCTTAAAATATTCCTTCTTTAAAGTACTTTTATGGTCTCTCCATTTCTTTGCTAATGCTTTCTTCACATAATTATCCGAGTCCTCTAAAGCAAATGTCTCCTGCAAATAACACAAGTTTAGAAAGTAAATATAAATGAAAATTAAACCAAAGTATTATAAATTGCATTCACGTTATTACCTTAATATTATCGAGAGCTTGATTTTTGTTACTATCAGGCATATGATGCCATGACTTGTAGTTGATTGACAATAGATTGACATTTCGTGCTATAATGCCCAAGTATCCTGCTAAAAGTCAAGCTTCTGATCCAATAGGCTGACCATGACTGTTTCTAGATACTTTGACATGCTCCACAGAATTTAGATTGTATAAATCCTTTAATAGCGTACATCCTCGAGTTTTGCGCCTCTCACCATTTTCTGCTAAAAAAATTGTATATGATAATATAAGAATTTGAGACAAAAATCAATAATAAAAGTCAACATGCATGTAAATTAAAGTTAACATTACTTTGAATTTCTCTGAGTAAATCAACTATATTGAACATTCGAAGATCCAATAGCAGTCTATTGATCACTATTTGTTTCTTTCGAATTTGGAGGATTTTGAATAATACTTAGATCTCACGATCTTCTTGTAGGCATATTATCTGCAATACACATAAAATAGTTGAAACATTAGTAACTAATTACAACAATAATAGTAATGGATATATTTAACAAGATCAAGATTTAAATTATAATACTACATATAATTAAAAAAAACTTAAAATATTACTACATCATGATTCGTAAATATCTTCATCTACATCCTGACGAACCTATTGAAATTGTGTATTAGTACTAGGGATAGTTTCATTTAAGTTTTGTTCTGGAAAAGGCAAAGTTTTTTTTATCTTTTATCGATGTGATCTCTACTTCCATTGCTCATGTCAAACAAGTCTCTACTTCCATTGCTCATGTTACGGAGTATAACATACCAACCCTCATCAATTGGATCTTTCGAGTAAAAAACTTGTTTGAGTTGAGAAAAAAATACATACAACTCGTCTATCAATTGTTGTCCAGTGTGAATTAATCAAGAGAAGTTCACTACTGTAAAACCAAATTGATCTTTTTTAATTCCGTGAGCAGTATTAACATCAGCCCAATCACATCGAAATAAAGACAACCTTTTGTTTGCCATAGTAATCCAACTCAATAATGTTCGTAAGAAGTCCGTAATACTCCATTTTGCCTCAACAGGATTGCTGTCCCTAGCACTAGCATAACTTGTAATTGAAGAATTAATAACTATTCCACAATTTTGAACCCTCATCAATCTTTCGCGAGATTTTGTATGAAACTTGAATCTATTAATGAGGAAGGCATTATATATTTTTACTACTCTATTCAGACATTGGGAAATCCATTTAACTTCTTCATTGACGTCATTTCCACTCCAAACCTATTGAATTGAAAGTAAATTGATTAATTATAATGTTATACGAAAACATTATTATTTGTCATTGAAAACTTCAGTTGCATACCGTTTGCCCTAACCATTCATGAAAAGATTCTACCATAACTTATGAATCTCTTGATGTTGTAAGCTTCAGGAGCGTGAACAAGATCTCAAGACTTGTTTAAACTCACTATGTTAAAAAGTGGATTACTTGGTTAGAAAATAAACAAATGAAAAAGATGAATATTTATCAAATTCTAAAACTTGCGTAATGGTTCAGTTGAATTGTGGTGAAAAAGAACATATCGATGTGCTTGTACCCAAGATCTATCATTTAAGTGTGCAATTTTAACTTTACCAATTGGTTGTCCATAACTGCGAAATAGATAAGTTTCAGCTAAGTTATGATTAGTGAGCCCAGCATTTCTACTTGGTCTATTTAGTCTTGTTTCGACATCTTCTAAATATCTAGAGCAGAAAGTCATACATTCATCTGTTAAGTAAGCTTTAGCAATTGATCCTTCTGGATAAAGCTTATTACGACAATAAGACTTCAATTTGCATAGGAACCTAAACACGATATACAACATTATCAAAAGTTGTAATTAAAGGTATATTCATGAATGAATGAAAAATTTTCAAATAAATTACCACTCCTCTATAGGATACATCCACCGATAGAAAATCGGTCCACCAAGTTTTGCTTCATAAGGGAGATGGATTAGCAAGTGCACCATAATAGTGAAGAACGAAGGTGGAAAGATCTTCTCCAAGTTGCATAAAGTCAAGACGGCTCGATCTTGTACTTTCTCAAGTTCTTCAACAATCAAAACTTTGCCACAAATAGCTGTCATTATATTAGATAGTTCAATTATACAAGACGTCACCTTTTTTGACATACAACAACATAAATCAACTAGCAGTAAATCTTGCATCAAGATGTGATAATCATGTGATTTTAGGGAATATAGTCTTCGATCTTTAAGACTCACACATCGAGATATATTTGATGAATACGCATCTGGAACCTTTATATCCTTCAATACCATGCAGAACACTTCTTTTTCTTTCTTCAACATTGCAAAAATAGAAGGCGGCAACCGAGATTTTCCATTCGGAAGTAATTAGGGATGAAAATCACGTCGAATTCCCATGTCAACTAGATCAAGTCGACTCTTAAGATTGTCTTTCTATTTTCTATCAACATTGAGAATTGTCTCGATGATGTTCTCGCAAACATTCTTTTCAATATGCATGACATCAAGATTGTGTCGTAAAATGTGATGCTCCCAATAAGGCAACTAAAAAAATACTTCTTTTTTTCCACAAGTCCGCCTCATTAGGATTATCCTCTTCATCAGATTCATCGTCACTCTGCCGGTCAACATCGCCAACATACGCCTCCCTCGGTCTTTTCTTTGTTTGCGTGTTGGGTGGTTGATTTATCTTCTTATAACTGAAATTGATATCTTTTAACATGAACAAGATTTTAGATCCAATACTCTGCTCAGGAGCTTCTTTGAACTCTTCAATACCATCAAATAGAGTCCTTTGAAACCAAACTCTATGATTTCCATCTAACCACCGACGATTCCCCATATAAGAGAACTTCTTCCCATTATATAACCAGTTCAAACATGTTTGCGTAGCACAACAAGGACAAGCATAATGTCTTTTGGTGCTCCAACCAGATAAATTGACATAAGCCGGGAAATCATTAATAGTCCACAATAAAGCTACACGTAAATAAAAGTTCTCATTTATCAAGACATCATATGTTTCAACACCTGCCCATAATTGTTTCAACTCTTCAATAAGTGGCTACATATAAATGTCAAAATCATTCCCTGGACTTTTCTCTCCGGGGATAATCATAGATAAGATAAAAGAAGATTGCTTCATGCAAATCCACAGAGGCAAACTGTAAGGAACAAGCACTACAGGCCAAGTACTATACGAAGTACTCATGATTTTAAAAGGATTAAATCCATCAGATGCTAACCCGAACCTTACATTTTGAGGATCGCGTGCAAAGCTTGGAAATATACTGTCAAATGATTTCCAAGCTAAAAAATTCATAGGATGCCTTAATAATCTATCATCGGTTCGTTGATCATGATGCCACCTTATAGACTTGGCTGTTTTTGATGACATGAAAAGCCTTTGAAGTCTTGGTATTAATGGAAAATATCGCAAAAGCTTTACTGGCTTATTTCTTGACTGTGCCTCACCTTCATCCTCATTCATATCTTCTGCATTCCTATTCATCCAACGAGATTTACCGCAAACATGACAAGACTGTTGGTTTTCCCGATCACTGAAATACAACATGCAGTAATTTGGGCAACTATGAATTTTGTCGTACCCAAGGCCTAAATCCTTTATCAGTTTCATCATATCTTTGCATGAATGAGGGATTTTTGCAAACGGAAACATATCTCTCAAAAACTCTAACAGTAGCATAAAAGAGTTTCCAATCCACCCTCCCAAACATTTTAAGTGAAAAAGATGAATGCAAAAGGACAGTTTTAAAAATTTCGATCCCTCATAAAGTTCATTCATTTCTTTAAGTAACTTGTAGAACTTCGCTGCTTCTCCATTTGGCTCTTCATCATGTACACTTCTTCCCGTTTCGGTAAAAGCATTTCCACTAATATCACAATCATCGAATGCAATAATTTTAGGTGGAAATGATTGCAAACCATGACTGTGCATATTAAATGCATCTCGCAACATACCTTCCATGTCATCTTCTCTAACAGACTGATGGTGAGCATTATGAGGACAAGCCAGATTAATCGTTGAAGAGGTTCTACGAGGTGTACACTATCCATGAAAAATCCTTTTTTTATACCCCCGAATAAAACTATCAACAATTAGATGTTCGTAGACAGCTTCACGAATATGCCAATTGATGTTGCCACACTTCTTACACGAGTAAAGAATCATATATTCTCTTGGCTTGCATTTTGAAATGCAAAATTTAGAAAAGTTTGTACTCCATTTCGATAGTCATTGCTTACCCTTGACAAATCCATCCAACTTTTATCCATTTCGTAGTTCTTGAAGTCTAAAGTTGACAATAAATTACTGTTACTTAAGTGTTCTAAAAAGATTTAAATTATGTTGTGGCGCTAAAATAGATAATATATATAAAGTATCAAGTATCTAATTATTTAAAATATATATATTAATGACAACATTTTACGTTTGGATACTCCAAATTCGCTATAAAAATTTTACCTTGAAGATTTAATGCATTGTATTTTAATGGGTGTAAACTAATTCGTAAGTTGTTTATTTATAAAAATAATTAAGAGTAGGGAAAAACAATAGTGTTGCCTTAATTTACGTGATTTTTATATATTTTGATTCAAAGTTTTAAGTAAGTTATGATATGATATATATTTTTATATTCTTTAAATGTTTATGTAAGTGATGATTATCATTTTTAAATATTAACTTTAAATATTGACTCTTTTAATTGTACTCTTTTAATTTTTAAATTTGTGTTTTTATCACCTTTATGTTTACTATACTTAAAAGGACAAAATTAACAAATTAATAGTTACACGTTAATAAAGTTAATATTTGTTAAATTTTTTATCTATTTTGAGTTAATTTGATAAAAAACACAAATTTAAAAATTAAAAGAGTCAAAATAATTAAATGAATGATTAAAATTTTTTAAGTTAGATGATCAAATGAGTTATTATGCCTTCGTTTTTTTATTTTACTTTTTTTTATTTTTTTAAGAATGGTCATAGAATGGGTCAGTATATAACTACCTACTTGAATTTGATAAATTACCCTTACTTGATACCTAAATCGACTTACGACTTCTATGTTTAAATATCAATTAAATTAAAAATTTAGATATGTCAAATTCAAGTATCTTGAATATATTAACTCTTTTAGAATTCAACAAATGATATTTTCGACCTAATTAATTAAATCATTATTTCAACACCCAAAATTTTATAAAAGATTTAAAGAAATATAAAAGGATTATAAATACAAATAAATTACAATAATGATATTAATATTAATTAAACATTCTAAATTAAATTGAAGTGTTACAAAATTGAAATTAAACCACCAAAACAAGACATTAACAATGCCATATGGTGCTGACTATGGAATTGAAATCAAAGATGCTTACAAAATGTCACTCAATAAAAATGATCTAATCTTTACATAGAGATTATTCAAGCTACCTCAGATAAAATTTTCCTTTTTAAACCTATCTATTATAAAGTCAAATAGAGTAGAAGATAAAAGTTCTAATTGCTTTAAAACAACATATAAAAGAACAAAAGGAAGAAGGTTATACTAAAAAGAACATATATTTGGATATATATGCATTTAAAACCCAAAATATGCACTCTCAAGCAATAAAATGCTTTGAAACCCATCTAACTGACAATATAGATGCAGTTATATTAAAAAAGAACAAAATGGAAGAAGGTTCAGGTGGTTAACAAGAATCTAACACAACTACTCAAGAGGCTGGCAACATTTTATCAAAGGAGAAAAGAAATAATAAGTCAAAAAACAAACAGCAGAGTGATTGTTACACGCATACCACAAGAGGGAAAATCAAGTATTGGTAATGACCTATAAACGCCCTATGCCTACCGGGACATTACCTGTCGATAGAGTGGTTACTAGAACTTAAATTCCATAAGGAAGTAAAGACTGCAAGTTCTTGGGACTGGTCCAAAGAAACAAATAAAAACCCGCTATAAGTTTACTTGAAATGGTACCCAAAACATTCAGGCAAACAATTTGCAAACATAGGACAATGAAGGCTATAAGTTTATTTGAAATGGTACCCAAAACCCGTAAATATAGGACAATGAAGGCTTTAACAGTTTGCAAGTAGCATATCTAGAGAAAGACAATAGCATGCTCAATGTAAATGTTGTCACTCATCTTTAATTTCATGAAATGGCAAAGCATGCAAAAAGGTTTTCAACTAAACAACCTATTGAAATTCAACTCCATTCTCAAAGTATCTACCAGATAAAATGTGTTGTATTTAGCATACCACAATATTTTCAAGCATCAAATATCAAGCGAAGAGAAAGCAACAGTTTTAAATATAAAGGTAAAATTCATTGCTATTACCTTTACAAACTTTGGCCTGCTTAATTCGGTCTAACCAAAAAAGAGAAAGAAATAGAAAATTTGGAGCTCAGTAACTGCCTTGCAAAACCATGCTCTATATCAAGAACTTGCTGATGTATAAACTCAATTATGCTAGCCTTAGTCAATAAGGGAAAATGATTGTCTACACTGATATGGACTAAACACCATTGTAAAGCACATATTTATACATGGAAAGCCCCTAATAACTTAAAAGCATGAATCGTATTCCCACAAGGACGAACCAAAAATTAATTTTTTAAAAAAGTTGTTCAAATTATAAAATACTAAACAAATATTCGGTTACATCATATCTCAGGCATAATTAGGAATTTGTAGGAAAAGGGAAAAAAGAAAAAGAAATAGTGCTACTAAAAAATTTAGTAAATCAAACACTTATGTTCCTATTACCCCAATTTTCTAAGCACCCAACCAGCATAATAACACAATATACTTAATTGAAACATCAATGAAAACCCAGAATTCAGAAGAAAAGAGAAAATAAATTACAACAGATAACGAGATTGAAGAAAAATACAAAAATAAAAGCCCAATAAGAAAATTAAAAACAAAGAAAGGAAGCAGAACTGTCTTACTTGAGACAATATGGATTGAAGTTAACCAAACACACCAAAAAGCTATCTTCTCAATGTTAAGAGCAACTAAAATAGAAGAACAAGGTCTGCGAAAAACTGAGAAAGAAAAGGGACATGATTTTGTTAAATGAAATAAGAAAAATTGAACTAATAGAGACAAAATCAGAAAATAAAGGACTTCTAAATGCAAGAACAAACGAGATGAGAAATGAATCTGGTTTCCCAAGTATTGTTAAATGAAATAATTGTACAACATAATGAAACAAAATGTTCATTACAACACTTAAAAAGTGCATAGAAAAATGAAGAGTATAACACACATAATGTAACACCCCTAACCCGTATCCGTCACCAAAATAGGGTTTCGAGACATTACCAAGTAATCATAATCAAATCATTTATTTCAATCATTTCAAAAGTCATAAAACGATTTTACATTAACATGCATAAAGTCCCTTAATAAGCCTTTGAGAGTTTGAAAACAGTTTAGAAACAATTTGAGATTAAATCAGGAACATTTGAAAAATTTTAGAAAAAGTTATTTTTAGCTACAAGGTTCACACAGCCGTGTGGTCAGGCCGTGTGACTCACACAGCCAAGTCACACGCCCGTGTGTTTGGCTGTATGGGCATTCGAAGTAGGGACATACGGCCGTGTCCTAGCCCGTGTCTGTGTCCGTGTAACTCTCTGACTTGGGTCACATGGCCAAGCCATACGCTCGTGTGCTAGGCCGTGTACCCTTTCAAAATGACCCCGCACCCCCGTATGCTAGCCGTGTGTCTCACACGGCCAAGTCACACGCCCGTGTGTTTAGCCGTGTGGACCGAAAAGGTGCCTTAAACAACCAATTTACCATTTCCTACATGCTCGGACATTAAATAACTTAAAAACATTCGTTTAACCTATTCAAAACACAATCAAACACATTCAAATCATGATAAAACAATCATCCTAAGGGCCTAACAAATTTACCCTCATTGGTACCTCATTTATATCATCAAATCATATTATCAAAGCATCATTTTAATCCAAATTATAAACATACCAAATTCAATCCATTTTGCCTAGTTCATAAACACTTAAGCATCAACTAAATTCACATGCCATAATATGGCTTCAAACACAAACACATATTTCTATGTATATACTAAACTAACATTACTCTTATAACCTTATTTACAATCCATCCACAAAATAATTATCATTTAGACATCCTAGGTATATGCCAACACAAGAGATAAACATCACCACATTTGAGTTCGGGATCATTGTTGGATGTTGAATCGACGATAAAAAGTGAAGTACATAATCTGCGCACGAAAAAAAAACAAAACCGTATGCTGAGTAAAACTTAGTGGTATTTCTATAATTCGAATATTTAAAGACAAGAGAGTACAATTGTATAATTGAAATATAAACACATATTAATATTTAAAAATCACAACTACCATATACCAACTCTTTGAATTCATACATAATAGCATATCATTTCACACTATATTCAACTTACACATGCTATCATATTTCATTTGTTTCACAAATACCCCAATTCTCATACTTGCTATATAAATAGCTTTTTCACTATTTGATTCACATTTCATTTAAACAACTACATTATCCATTTCATATCCACTTCATGAGTACATAACTCATGTATCTCATTTTCATGTTCCAAATCACTATCCCATTTTCAATTCTCATACAATATCATCCAATATCAACCATAGTACTGTTTTATTTAATTACCCCTATTAACACGACTCGAACACGGACGGATACACGGATCCAACCAACACACCAGTTTGGCACCCAATGTCTCATCGGATAAATCCGAAGTAATATGCGCCCACTGCTATATACATTGACACCCAGTGTCTTATCGGTTAAACCGAAGTAAATTGGCACCTAGTGCCTCATCGACTCGAAGTACAAGAAATTCCTAAACTCTTCGTATCCTATGACATGCCATCTATATCCGACTTAGCCCGATACAATTAATAGGGTTTAATTTCACATTTCAGATATATCCAATATCCAATACTAATTTTTCATATAATCACATATATACACATGAATTAAATTCAATCTATAATAATCAATATCCAACTTTCACATTAACACATATATTCATTTCAATTCAATAATCAATACATTCAATATGTATCTACCAATTCAATCCATTTCAATCAATTATCAAAATGTCAATTACTCACCTCAACACTTACCATATGCATTAAATTGAATTATAACAATTAACAACTAAGTTCGAATTATAGAAATACAAACCGTGAATTCCGAGCTATTCCATGTCGATTTTATCTTTCCCCTTTTTAGTCGAAGATTGCAGTACGACGTTAACTACGGAATTAAAACAATTAAAATTCATCAATATAACACAATTCAATTTCATATTGAATATTTAAATTTTACTCAATATTTTCCTAAATTCCAATTTAGTCCCTAAATCGAGACTAATTTTTATTCTTCACATTTAATTCTATATTTTCATACAAATTTCACTTTAAACTAAATTTAACTCCTATTTTCAATTAAATCTCTAAATTTCAAAAATTTTACAATTTAGTCCCTATTACTCAAAATTTATAATTTATTCTACAATTTAATCCTTTTCCATTTCTAGCTTAAAATCTATCAATTTAATTCCTAATACTAAAATTATTCAATATTAACAACTTTTAAAAACTTAATAATTGCTAAAATCTAGACATGAGTAGGGTAACCCTAAGTACCGGGATTCCAAAAACATCAAATTTACAAGAAAAAAGACTAAATTAACTAACTAATTGAACTTTAAAATTTTGAAGACCTTAGGCCATGCGCTCTCTCCTTTCTCCCTTTCTTTCTTTTTCTTTCTTTTCTTTTTACTTTAATTTGCATGCCCTTCTTTTAATTTGTTTTTGTTTTATTATACTTTATTTTATTATAATATTATAATATATATACTTACTTAATAATTAAGATAACATATTTTATCTTTAATTATCATAATATATAAAATAAATTTATAACCGTCCCACCTAAAGAAACAATGGTAAAATTACTTCTTTAGTCCCTTTAATTATTCTTTAATCTATAATTCAACTTTCACCCTATATACAATTTAGTCCTTATACCTAATTACTTTTAATTCAAGTAAATCCACTTAACCGAAACTTAATTAACTACACAACTAGCTTCGTAAATATTTATTAAAAATATTTATGAGTCCGATTTATGGGAATGAAGTATCGGGAATGCACTTTTCGACACCCCTGATTGTAGGGTCATTACACATAAAACTTGCTTATCATTCTTTTTTCCGATCAAAATCAGGTAATGAAGATAACTAAAATTCATTACTAGCTTGTTACTGGATCATATGGAAATGAAATAAATTAAGATAAAACAAGTGAGAAACTAAGCAAGAAAGCCTTCTTAAAGGGAGTAAAAATAGTGATCGAAACCCTAAAATGTAAATTCACAAAACTACTTAGTTCATAACATAAAATTTGAGGATAAAAATAAATTAAATAATCATTCAAATTCTCACCTGTAACACTCCCTGGTTTTGTAAACAAAATTTGATATTGCACAGTAGGGGTGAGCGTTCGATCGAATCGAATCGAATAAAAAAATTTCAAGTTAATCAAGTTGACGAATCATATTTTATCATCCTAATTTGATTTGAAATTTTCTCGAATCGAGTCGAGTGAGATGAAATTCGAATCGAATATACTTGTTCGAGTTAAATTTTAAAAAATAATTTTGGGTCCTTGTAACCACTGTCGCCCATCGTAATAAAATTTGTCCACCTTAATCAAATTTTTATTAACTTTCATCACTTCATAATTTATTTATTAATTTTTTATATACTGGTTAGCTTCTTTGCTTGCTTAGTTGTTTCAAATTATCTTGATTCTTGTCACATGTATTTTGGAATTAAAAATATATTAAATGTAAAAATATAATTTTTAATAAAAGTTATTTTAAAAATAAAATGTGAAATTGATACCAATATAAAATTTTAACACGAATATTTTATGGCATAATTAATAATTCAATTTTAATATAAATATTCAAGATGACTAAACAATTCAATAATATAAATAATATAAAATGTGAAATTTAATTTAATAAATAGTAGATATAAATAAAATTATTACTATATATGTTTAGTGAATTTTTTTGGATAATTTTAATTTTTTTTATTTGAGAGTAAAGGGTGAGAAGTAAAAGTTTAGGGGGAAAATAAAAAGTTTTGGGGAATAAAAGTTTGAGGGAAAGTAAATAGGGGGAGTAAAATTTTGGAGGGAAAAAATAAAAAAAAATTGGAGAGGGAGGGTTTGGGGTAGATGGGAGGTGAGATGGGAAGGGAATAAAAGTTTTAGGGGAAATGTGAGAGGGAGTAAAATTTTTGAGGGAAAATAAAAGGTTTTGAGGGTTTTTGGGAGTAAAATTTTGAGAAAAAGTAAATGGGAGAGTAAAATTTTGGTGGGAAATGGATTTTGGGTAGATTGGGGGGTTGGGAGGGGAGGGGAGTAAAAGTTTTGGGGGGGGGGGGAGTGGGAAGGAGTAAAAGTTTTGAGGGAAAAGTAAAAAAGTTTGGGAGTTTGGTGTAAAAATGTAAAATATTATAGTTTGATATTCGAATTATTCGAGTTATTCGAATTCGAAAACTCAACTCGATTTGAACTCGAAATTTGAAAAAAAAATTTGAGTTGATTCGAATAACTCGATTAACTCGAATAACTCGATTCGTTTAACTTGAAATTCGATTTTTTTTTCGATTTTTTCGAGTCGAATCGAGATTTGCTAACCCCTATTGCACAGTCGATTTTCATCAAAAACCTGAAACAAAACAAGAATCCGAATATTTATCCACTTGATTTTCTAGTTAATTTCAATTCTATCAGTCAAGTAAATAAATATGCAGTCTTATATATACAATAAAAAAGCAAAGAACAGACGAAAACGCTAGACTTTTATTTTTAATTTTTCTCGAGAAACAAACGGAAATAACAAAAACGTAGAATGGAAAAAAAAAGATAAATTTTCCCAAGACTCACGGAGGCTGGCGAGTAAGTTGGATGCTGGGTAAAGTGGTTAGGCGTCGGTTGCTCGGTTATAGCCTCTGAGGAAAGGGGGCACACTGGATGTTTAGGGTTTCGGGAAATCAAATAATATGGATGGGAGATGATATCGAGCAAAGCAAAAAGATATCGAAGAAAGAAAGCAGACTAAGAAAGAAAAAACATGAGAAAGAAAGAAAAGGGATCAACAGACTGAGAAAGAAAGCAGGTAACTCGTGGGAGATGATATCGAAGAAGAAAAAGGATATTTGATTTCTTTGTGAAAACAGCGCTGTTTCGACAAAAAGTAAATAAATTCGCGGCGTTTATGGAAAAAACGCCGCTATTGCTTTACCTTTTGCGGTGTTTATAGGAAAAATGCCACTAATGGTATATATTTGCGGCGTTTTCGGTCCAAACGCCGCTAAAAGCTTAATTTGCTATATTGTAATTAGTATCGTATGGTATAGACATGTTGAAAATGATATTTATTTGATAAAAATTTATATTTATTATTTAAATTTTTTTATATAATATATAAAAATTATATTTAATGCACAGTTAGTACATGAAGAAGCGAAAGATCAAACCTGGCTGACTCAAATAGATTGTCTAAATGTCATTAACCAAGCAATAATGTTTTGCATTGACCTGGTTTCAATTTTCTTTTTCATTTTGATATATGTATTTTGAAGATTTTATTTATAAATTGAGTTTGTTTGATTAATCATTTTTACTTGCAGAAGATAGAGATGAAGCAAATGAACAAGAGAGGATTACATTTTTGTCTAATCGGGGAAAGCATAAGTGATTAAATAAGTTTTGGGATATTTAGTTATAAGCCCTTCAATAACTTTTATTTTACTTATAATTCATCGATGGCGTTTGAGATTTATAACCTGATTATGCATACTAATATATAAACATCATTATATAAAATACTTTTATGAGATTATATTTAATGCACTATTTATAAATCACAATTGTGGACTAATTAATTAACAAAATAAACGAAAATTAAATAACTTATAAAATAAAAATAAAAACAAAAACTCTATTCTTATCTACAAAGGTTAATTTTCCTCTTTTGCATGTAAAATAATAATACACAATTACCCTGTTTTTTCTTTTTGGCTTATCCAAAAATCTTTTCCAAAAAGAAAAAAGAAAATCAATTTAATAACTTCCCAGTTTTTGCCGGTGATGCTTATATAATACTCTCATGGCGGTGGCCCTGAAAGGACAGTTTGAACTAACGAAACCATTTACTAAATGGAGATAAGTACTGAGTTCATGGCAACTCACTACGCCTTCCTTACACAAGTACGGGCATTCTTTACTGCTTAATCTCAGTTCTTGTCCCACATCAGCATAAACCAGCGGCGCGTCTTCCACGCGTTTCCGTACCCATCTCGGCAACCCCACCACGTTCAGAGCTTGGTTGCTTGTCATTTCCGTGTCGTCGCTGTCGATTACGAAGCCCGGTACTTTGGTGATAAGGTCGTCGGAGTTTACTATACGTAGAATCTTTGTCCCGCTTTTCTCTAGTTGGCATCGGAAGTTTTGGTTCCCGACGCGCGGTCCGCCGAACGAGATGACGGTGACCATTGGCGCGTCGGAAAAAGTGGAGTTTATGTCGTACGCCGCGAGGGTGGCGAGTGCAGCTCCGAGGCTGTGGCCGGTGATGGTAAAGCTAAGAGGTTCGTCGCCGTAGGTTTGGAGTACCGTCCCGATTTCTTCCCTTACCATGTGTTGTAAACTGGGACACGTGTCGCTATCCGAAGTGTAGAGGCTTAAGAACCCACTCTCCACCATGGCCCCACCGTTTTCGGGGCCCACAACGTTAACCACGTCATCAGGGAGACACGTCAGCGTGGCGCGTAAATTCTCTAGCCATTCTAAACAAGTAGCGGTGCCTCTGAAGGCAATCACGACATCCCGCCGGCCGAGCCTGGCGATTTCTTCCTTATCCTGACAAACCGCCACGTACCCGATCCAGCTAGACCGAGTCGAAACCCAACTCGGTCCCCTGTCTACCCAACCCGGCAACTGAATCCCACACGTAGCTCGTAAGTGTTTGGTGGGTTTATAACCGGTCTCCCCAATGCACGACCGAGTCAGTATCGAGTTCTTGTGGAACTTAGACGTAGCGTAAGTAGGTGACGACGGATCAAAATCGAAAGATTGGTAAGCCGCTTCCACGAACCGGCCGTATTTTAAAATCTCACTTCGTAAAACATCATCGAGTGGATCAAGCAAGCCTTCCCAGTTGTTTATCCCTTGATACTCCATCCAATGCTTTGCGAGTTTCCCTGAGTTAGAGTGAGTCAAAACTGAGTCATGCTTCAAAGGTGTCCATGAAAACTCAGAGTTTTCATTAAGCTTTAGAGGATTGATAATGGTGGAAGAAGGGATAGTGTAATGAGTGAGCTTTGGAATAGTGACTGCAATAGCAGCAATTCTCATATTCTAAGATGACAAAAAAAAGAAGCTTTAAATGTTTATTGTCTGAATATAGTTATTGCTATTTTGGGTGGTTACATAATTCAGCTTAAATGGAGGAACCAAGAAAAAAAAAAACAATGGGGTTTTTATAGAGGGAGGAGACAGAGTGTGAGCATGGCGATGGACGGCGGTGCATGCATGTAGGCACCTACACGTACTGCTAAATTTATGGATATTTCAAAATCTAAAAGAAATAAAGAAAAAAGAGTGAAAGTGAAGTGTGTGATGAGATTTTATTTGTTCAACTAAGTGAAAATTAGTAACAGGAAAAACGGCCGTGGGACCAAACGGTGGTATGTAGGTGAGGTTCTGATGGTGATGGAATATAAACGGTAAAAATAATTAGAAAGTAGATGTATTAAAAATTAGATTGTATTTAAGTATGAAATAATTAAAATTAGATGAAATTTTCAATTAAAAAATTTATTTATTTTATTTAATATATAAAAATTAAATTTTTAAATAAAAAAAATAATTTGGTTCAACAAGATTTTGACAGGGACCCACAACTTGGATGTTGGAAAAATGACCAAACTTTTGTCTTTCCGACCATTGGGACCTTTCACTTTTGTGTTGGCACGTGATTTTTTGGTTGATAATCGAAGCTGGTTACACTAGTATTTTTGCACCATTTCAATCCACTATCACAGTTAAATCTATTCTAATGTTATTACAGCATGTTTGAATAGCCATTCCATTCCTTGCCTATTCCCGTGCTACAGTAATTACAGTCCTATTCCACCGTTTGGTTTACCGTTTATTGATTCGGGGGTTTTACTATTACACCTTTATTCCCTCAACAGCTGTAATAGATATTCATGGGTTTTAGCTTGGAATAGCTATTCACCGTTTTCTTCTTCACATTTTGAGACCAAAATAGCCTGCCTTCTTCTCCCCAAAAATTTCCCATCGATTTCATATCCCCAAATCAAGCCAAATTAATTCGCCTTCATCTTCTTCCAGCCAAAGGTACGTTTTCACATTTTCTTGCAGTTCTTGGGTAAGAACTCATTTTGTTTAGGGCTTCACCATTCTTCCGCTTCTTGCAGCGACTGAGAAATAGTAGCTGGAAGGGAGGTAATCTTTTTCTGCCCTCATCAAGCTTCATCCTCTCCGACGTTTCCCTTCCATTGATTGCAGAGGTAATCTTTTTACTTCTTTTCTTCATTGATTTTTCCTTCTTACGTGTAAACAAAGTCTCTTTTATTTTCCTTTATTTTTTGCTCTTTCGATGTGGCTTACTTCTTTTGACATGAAATTTTTAGATATTTTCATTTTATCGTTTGAGTTTTGGGGAATTTCGTTGTTAGCTTCTTTTTCTTTTTTAACTTGTTTGTTTAGATTCTTTAGTTGGAGCTAAGTATTTAGCATTTGTATGAACTTAGAGCTGAAATGAGTTTTTCTTTATATAAGAAATAAGCAAGTAAACTGCTACAATGACAATATATTTTACTATCATTTAGCAAAAATTGAACTATTTAGGTTCCAAATTGTACAAAGAGCTAAGTTAACACAACAGAAACCGATTCCTTAATCTGCATAAGCAAAAAATTGAACTGATTCCTTTGTTTACATATAAAATAGATGTTGGCACTAAGCAGTCCAAGCAATTAGCAACATGAAAGTAATAAGAACTTTGGTTTTCAAGTGGTTAAATTGCCATTGTCGGTTCCTCCTCTCAATTGAAAGCCATTCTTTGAATTTGGCAAAGCTCCTACACTGCTTGCCAAACTTGGTTGGTTACCCCGCTAGTGAAGAAAAGATGGCTTCTGGTTTCATTTTCTTGCTTACAAAAAGAGCAAACTTCATCATTACGGTATTCCCCAGAAATGATCGTTTGTTGACAGTCTGTCCTTAATCGCCATCCAAGAGATAATAGTACCTAGGAACATTGTACTGAAACCAAATTAACCTATTCCAAGCTACCTTATTTGCTCTATAGGTCTAAGAGCACTCCAAATAGCAACAGTAGAGTAGGCTCTAGCAAAAAAAAAAATTGAACTTTGCAAATGTTGAAAAGGCATTTGGAGTGGACTGTTGCTTGAAATTCAGCTTAAATGTCTTCAGTTTGAATTTCTGGGAAAGAGGTTTACGAGCTAGGGATTGGGGTTAACTTTCTTTTTATAAACCACCTTTGTATAAACCAATCACAATGAGCTTTTACATGTAGTATAATGCTAACATTTAATTTCTTAAGCATGGGCAAATTTGTTGAACATTTAGACCCCTTATTTTGAATTGGTGTAGTAGTAGGAATCTATGCTAATTGTTACCCGAGCATATTTAAAGTGCTTATGTTCAATATTCTATTCCCAATACATATTTGGAGAAACAAAAGAAAAATGCTAATCTTCTTGCATTAGAGACAGTAGAAAAATCTAAGACCCCAACACACACTTTGTGAACTGGGTAGAGAAAATCAGTCGATGAAATGTAAAACAGATGTCAAATTGTAGAAATGTTTTAAGTTTCAGTTTCTGTTTCAACTAGTTTAGTAGTCTACAGTGTACCCTTCATTGAGGCCGGTAATGCCAGCACAAATAAACGTGCCAACATTTTTCTTTATCATGAGCTTTAGGATGATTATTGCTGCCAAAAGCTCAGCATCAAGTTAAGCTTTAGGGTGATTCTGTAGTCTTAGTAAGAGAGGGGGAGGGTTAAGGATTTACCCGGTGTGAGATATCACATTGTTTGAGGAACCCTAGATGCTATCACCTGTCTGTATGAAAGATCGCCAATAGGATGAGATGTTTTAGTTCTAGTGGAGCAGGCTAGCATACACTAGAAAAGGGATCTGGATCTTCATTGAATCTTTCGTGTGTGGGTTCTTATTTAGTTTGTCAGTAGGATTTTGCTTGAGAAGTGTAATATAGTTTTTTGACAGAAGGGTCTGTGTGGTTGGCATATTACTAGTTTTATGTTCGTGATACTATGATTTGAGGTTGGATGCTTGTATCAAGGGGGAGGCTATTAATATATTGTTGATTTATCTATATATTGGTCTCATACTTCCAACTTGATTGTTTTAGACTTTCTAGCTTCAAATTTATTCTACATCTTGTGACAAAGAAGGTTCCCGCTAAGTGGGCATCTTCAATTTTATATTTTGTTTCCTGTTGTTACTTTCAAAAGAAGCTACCTCTTGATGTTATGGTATCATGATCAAGTGTTTGTGTTTTTGAATAATCATTCTTTAAGTGGGATACATCCCTGAATCGTACCAACCCAAAAGAATTTTGAAATGCTTTATCATTGTTCAAATGTTTCTGATATTTGTAAACTAAATCTCATATTAGTACAATGATGGGATGAGGAATGTTTCCATGCTATACAATTCTCTTTTGAAAGTTAGATGATATCTTCCTCTATTTCAGAAGTGCTCTCTAAAAGCACCCAAAAAAGCTCTGGTGTTTCGTTTGAATGTTGCACTAAAGTTTAGCTTCTTGAACTATGGTGGTTACAAATTTGGATAGGATTTTTAGAAGCTTATCAATAGAATTAACGTTCTACATTGTCATTTTGATGCCTATATGTTTATATGTTGAAGCTTTTCTGAAGGGAGACGTGAGCAGAATATGTCAATGGGACCATAACTACATCATGCTGACTTCTATAGCTTAGCATATAGATTTGATGCAGTGCATTTGAGGAAATTCAGTTTACTTCTTAATTTATGTAATATGATGAAAATATCATGCGTCTTAGATGAGACTCAATTTCTACTTGCTTCATAACTATCTTGGTAGTATCGATGAGACTCAAATTCATGCTTCCTTGAGGAATCATGTTGATGTGGCGAGACGCATTTTTTATAAATTTGGTCACTGTTGTCATCAAAATAGTGTGGAGCTCTGGAAAAGCCTTTTGGTGAACTAGAGTTTGGCTTTGGTTTTGGACCAAAATGAAATTGTTGGCTTGATACTTGAAAGCTTTAAATGACTCTACTTTATATTTTGGTACTGTTGATGATATTTTGGTAATGAAATCATGTAACCTTTTGTTAATATATGAATATTATGTTTATGCAAAATATAATTCTCAAGTTATTTATTACTTCTAATCCAAAATGTTTATTCTAACAGTCATTCGTCTTTGGGAAATCTCTCGCAAGTTACAATGAACAAAAAATAGAAAAGAAATTATAATCCAAATGTTGCACACCAAATTAATATATGAATATATGAATATTATGTTTGGATATTATGACATATAAACTAATGAAATTATGTAACTTTTTGTTAATATATGAATATTATGTTTGAATGTAAAATATAATTCTCAAGTTATTTATTACTTCTAATATTTTTTATTGTAGAATAATTAAATTATTTGTTTCACTAATGATATTTTAGCACATTAAATATGTATTATGGTTTAAAAATAATAAAATAGATTATATATTATTTTATACTATTATATATTATGATTTTAGTAAATTCATATAAGAATAATTATATTAAGAATTATATTAAATTATATATTTTTATTAAATTATATTTAATAATAATTATTAAAAAATTAAATTATTTATTATTTATATAAAAATTTAAATTATTTATTATTTATATCAATAATCTTATTAAAATTTAATAACAATAACAATAACAATAATCATCTACCTAAAAAAAATTCTGCTAAGGGTATTCTAGTCATTTTAGTTTTTTTCCTTATGCTATTACAACATCATTCCATTCAACCAAACACAAGAATACCATTACAGTTCTATTCCATTCCATTCCATTCAATCAAACAATTGAATTACTATTACAGTTCTATTCCATTACACTTCTATTACATTATAGCTCTATACAATTACAGCTCTATTCCATTACAGCGAACCAAACGTGCCCTTAATATTTTAATAAGTTTAGAGCTGTAGATTTAATCCATGTTTAATCTTGAAGTAAATGATAGCCCTTAAATTCATTAATTATTCTTTTCTTTTATGAGTAATAGCAAGTTCATATAACATTACACATGCGATAATATGTTTATCGAATATGATTTTGGAAATAACAAACTATTGGGGATCGACCCGTATAAACAACGAAATAGAAAAGGTAGAGAAGATCGAACACACAAATTTTACGTGGAAAACCCTTAGTTAAGAGGATAAAATACTACGGGCAAAGGAGGCTTCAACTTTTCACTAGATAGGTAAAAAAACGAGAGTACAATATGGAGAAATTAAACCTAAATGTACTAACTATACAAAACCCAAACTTCGAATAAAAAGCCCTAACTCGGGAACAAAATTCTCTCCAAAACTCATATACGACCACATCTTATCGCCCTTTGAAAAGCCTACAACTACATCTTGATTGACATCCCAAAACAGGGATACAATGACTCATTTAAATAGGGTAAGATTAGAGTTCTAATAATACTAAAATATCCCTAGAGTAATCAGAGTTCAACTAGGAGACAGAACCCTGCTTGGAGTCTAAAACGTGACTGCTTAATTGAGGAATACGTCGCATCGTCGCGACGTCCCATGCTTCCTTGTCGTGACATCCCGCGTGCGTTGAGTGAGGAAATTCTCTGCAACGTCGTGACGACTTGAGCTTCCTAGTCACAATGTCGCCTTTGCTTTGGCTCCTCTTTGGTACATCATCGCTCATCTTCTTAAGTGCCTGCAAAGTGTTCGATAAATGCAAGACACACTCCACACAAACCTTATTAATAGCTGCCTTTTTAATCAGGATTGAAATTATAAAATTCAAAAAAAATAAATAAATTAAAGTAGAATAATTAAATTCAGTATAACAACTAATAACAAAATTTAATTATATATAAACTCATAAAAATTATTAACCCTATATACCATGTGTAGATGGCATAGAATATAATAACAAATAATCCTACTTGTAAATATATGCATGAACTGTATTTTCATTAAAAACCCATTTTGACAATGTTAAGCATATATCTCAATATAAAGAGCTAGGTAGCTAATGTTCCCCAAATCTATAACAACAAAATTTTACAATTTGACTATCTTTTCTAGGTAATTTGGTTTCAATGTTGAGTTTAGTAGTTTCCAATTTGGTATTTGATTTTGGCTTAAATGTTCAGTTTGATATCTGAATTTTTTCAAATTGATACCAACATTTTTCTTTGTCCCATTTAAGTATCGGAGTTTAGTTTTCTTGTCCCAATTAGGTATCTATATTCTTTTACTAAGCACACGTGGTCACATGATTTAGGTATCAAATTGGAGAGAAACCAAAATGGTATATTAAAGAAATGTTTTAGCAAGTGTGTTGGACGGTGGCTCAATGATTACAATGAAAAAAGAATGAGACTTCTGAAAGCTTATTTGGATATATGGTAAGAGGGATTCAAGATCCAATCATAAGATATAAGAAATGATGCATCGGAAATCTTTTTAATTGGTTTTATCCTAAGATCGAACATACATTTATTTGTCTATTTCTACGTACCTTTTTCTTCTCCAGTTCCACAATCATTGCTATCTCACCAAAATTAATCATTCCATGAATTTCCTAACGTGGGGTTTTAACCTTTTCTTTGCTTTGATTCATAGGAAATAACGATCAATGATGATCCAATCCAATCTTGTTGAATTGATTTTGATTGGTGGGTTCCTCTACCACAAACATACCTTATCCACATTAATTAATTAAATATCAATTAAGCTTTTAAAGTTTTTAAAATTTCCATATTCGAATCCAACCAGATATCAATCACGAGTACATGATTCATGGAAAAATTTCATGAAAGAGCTTAATTTATGAAATATAAAAGATTAAGCACTCAATTAATGCTATAAAATGATAAAAAAACCCTATTTGATTTTCAAATTATTCTTTAGGAGAATTTTGCACTATTTAGCTTTAAAAATACAAGATTTATTTGATATTTTGTGTATTATTTCCTCTTAATTAATACGTTAAACCATTTGGGATGGATAATTCTCCTCTCATTGGTCTTAGATGTTTCGTAGTTTTACCTACATACGCACATACATGCGCATACATACACTTATATATATACAAACAGTTAAAAACTGAATGTCGATAATGGCAACGTAAAAATATCGTAAAGAAAAAGAAAGAAAAATAGAATACACAAATTTTACATGAAAACCCTCTCGGGAAAAAACCACTGGCAGATGAAACGAAAATTCACTAATGTCGAATTCGAATGATACAAAAGATGTTTCGACTACATCTATTTATAGGTTGAAAAAAACCTAATTCTAATCAATGTTAAATATATTATGCTAATAAATGCTAAATATATTATACCAATAAATACTAAATCTTCTAGAAAGAAAATATATTTTATTTAACTTAACTTGCAAGCAATCTCTTAGAATTTAATAATTAGTTTTACAATTAATTTAATAATTACTAAATTAATTTATAATTAAATTTTATTCTAATATAAATATATGTTAAATATAATTTATTTTCAAGTTCATATATGCTAGTTTATTTTAATAAATTTTCATGAATGATAATTAATTATATTTTTCCTTTTGTATTTTTATTTTTTTTTATTTTTTAATCAATTTTTTACAAATACATATTAATTTTTTAAAACTTAATTTTAACTTAATTATATATTAAGTTTGAGATGAGGTATGTTCTTCTACTTGCCTATGGGTACTAATCTATTGAACCAATTGTCGAATCATTGCTTGGAGCTTACTAGCCAGACATAAGAAAAAAAACTCAACAGCTCGGTGACTTAAATAAAAACTTTCAAATAGTCTAATGAATTAAATGAAAACTTTTGAGTAATTACCATTTTGTAATTTTTTTAAAGTTAATCGACTAAAACATAGATTTACTAATAATTTAATGACCTTGAGAATAATTTATCTTATATTCTTTTTATCAGAATCGGTGACAGTGTTACGACCCTAGCTATTCCATAGTTTAAAATACATCTCACCATAGAAAAGCCATATCCACTTTGAATTTCAAATTTCAGCTCTCACAAATAAAGTTTGCCCATCAAGTATAAAAACTCAAAATAAGTACTTAATTGAATAATTGAGTTCGTTATATTTATATTTAGCAAGTTCACTTTACGTTTTGTTGATTTCATCGATCAACATCATGAATTAAATTTGTCTTGTGAGTTAATGGCACTCATGAGCTCAATATTGTATAAGCTCATACACTGTGGGTACTACATTTGATATTGAAAGAATACCGATTACTTGTACATTATATTTATTTGTTGTCTTGACATGGCAACCCATACCCACAGAGACAAAATATTAATAGGTCAATTAGATTCTGAGAAGTGCAACACTAATACAAGAATGAGACATGGTGTCTCTGGAATGATCAAAAGCATCCCTTTTAAGATCCACAAACACCGAGGGGTAAGGATTCTCTCTCTCCCCTCCCCCCTCCCCCCTCAGTTATCTTTCTTCCTCTTCTAGTACTCCAATCTTCTAAGGAAGCTGGATTTCAATCACCCATAACTGCTTACAGTTCTCCACTCATCGAATGAACCATCACAAACCACCATAATCTTAATTAATCTTGTATCAACGAACTCAAAAACTAGCTATAGTCTAGAGCTAGAATATATTTAGAGGAAAATTCACACATTTGTATAAAGTGAAACTCAAAAATTGAGACCTTAATGTTACTAGAACCTTAATCTTATTTTTTAACCAACACATGTTTAAAAATACATGGTTGAGATTCAATATCATCCATTACAGGAAAAGAAAAAGGAAGAAGTGGGGATAGTACAAATATTAGTGTATTGTGTTACATACCAATCCCTATTACCTATAGGATTTGCTATTGGCTAAATAGCACACATCTTAGAACACTTCAAACGAGGCCTAAGAATTTTATAATCATATTATCCAAACCAAAACAGATTTTTATAATAAATATTTTAAAATTTACCTAACATAAATAGAATATTTGATTTGAAATAATAAAAAACTTATGTAATATAAATCAAAGAATAAATATTTCTAAATAATTTCAAAATAAATTTATATGATAAAAATTAAATAATTCAGTTTTTCTTTTCTTTTTGCGTTTTAGTCAACATTAAAAATTAAATAGCACGGAAAATATGTAATTCAGTATTATCCTTCAATCATTTCCAATACAATTCAGTACGATAATTTTTATATTATTAAAAAAGTAAATAGCAAGGAAAATATGTGGAGTTGACTGAGGAATGTACAGCATTGGTGGATCTTTTATTTAATTAATATTTCTTTAGAGGAATAAAGTTTATTTATTAAATATGTGAATCCGAGATCTAATATGAATAAAAAAATTGAGGACGTGGGTTTTAGTGCGCTAAAGCGTATTATTCTTCTATTTATGGGCTGTGAGGTTATGAGTAGTTCTAGGTATTATGTCAAAAATAGCATATATGATCAAAACATATAATGAGATTTTGTTCAAAATAAAGAATAAATTAATCCTTATACATTAGATCAAAGAATAAATTGGTCATTTCTATTAAAAATTTTATCCATTTTTACAATTAAAAAATGGCATGGCTGACAGAATAACCAGACAATTATATGTGGCGTGTCACGTACACCTCTTTCTGACATATAGGGATTGGTTTTTAACAGTAGAAATGAATAAAATTTTTAACAAAGGGAACACTTTGCTCCTTAATCTAACATATAAGGATTAATTTACTCATTTTTTGAGTAGAAAATGTAAAATACAATCTGACTCTTAATATAAGAACTTTCATAATACATTTATCGCTATTTGACATAACCATAATTAAAGTGACAAAATATCGATAATTAGTGCCGAAAATCAAGTTTTTGTCTAAAAAACATGGACAAACATATGTTATTATATTGATAATATTTTTAAATTTTAATTTATTAACATTTAAAATGTAAAAATATTAATAAAATATTATAAATTTCAATAGTATTAAAGATTCATATTCATATTAAATAATATAATAATATATTATTAACATAGTTATTATATCATAATTAATATAATTTATTATAAAACTATTTAGTATCTAATAATTAAAATTTTATTTTGAACTGACAATACTTTTATAATAATAAATTATATTACTAAATTCACATTAAAAATAATTTAGTAGATAATAACAAAAGTAATATTATTTATAAAAATAATTGTTGAGTATAAATATTTGAATATAAAATTTTAAATAGATAATATTGAATTAGACTTTGTATTTTACATTTATTATTTTAGATTAATCATGATAATTAAAACTCTTGATTTTTGAAGAGAAACTTCAAATCATATTCAGATAATAACGTCATCCGAAAGAGGTGAAAGATCATTTTAATCAATGATGAGGTAAAATTATGATATTCTTTCACAACACATATATATATAGTTAATTATACTAAATTTATTTTAAACTTACTCTTATTCACTTGTCCAACATGAAAATTTCACTTTATAATTGCACCTTCTTATTATTTTAATTTTACTTTGTGCTATTTTTCTAATTACTATCATAATTATAATTTAATAAAATCTATAATTTACAATAACAAATTTTTATTATTTATTATTATAATTTTATAAATGTTTATGTAATTTGCAACTCCAAAGTAACTAATTACATTATAAGTCCAATGTTGATTGAAGATGATGACAAAGATTATAGATTGAAGAAAAAGATCAAGATAGAAGATGACAAAGAGATGTGATTTTTTTATAGTTCGAGAGTGAAGTTGTGAGAGCGTTTCTTCACATGATGTGGTGATGTTGCAGATTCAAGATTTCGGATTTTTCTTGAGTGGAGTTTTGATCGGGTTGTTGCTTGATGTAATGGCCAAATCTTGAAACTACCTTTTCTTAAGGTTAAATTCTTCTATTAGCCCTTGTATTTTACAAAAATTATGGATTTAGTCTCTATACTTTAATTTCATCACATTTAGTCCTTATGTTTTTTGAAATGGTCAATTTTAGTCCTAGCCCAAACAATAGCAATTATATTCATTTGGTTAAATTCAATCACTAGTCATTTATTGTGCATACAATTGTAGATTTAGCCCATATTATTCAATTGGATTATTTTAAATTCGAATACTTTTTGAACTTTGAAAATTTCAATCTCGGCGCAAATGACAATCATTAATCCATTAATTGGATTTTTAGTGAGTAACATGTGGAAATAACAAGCTAACATGGCATTACACATATGATAATATGTTTGCCACATCAAATTTTGGAAATAACAGAGCTTAACTTAATGAATTTAATAGTTACCGTTTGGTGATGACTGAGCTTTTAAAATTTGAAAAGTACAGGGACAAAAATGATCAAATTAAAGTACATGGACTAAATCTACATCTCAATTATGTGTGCTTATTTCTTGTTTTAATATTTATCCCTGTACTTTAATTGAGATGTACTAAATTATTTCTTGTTTTAATATTATTTGATTTCTAATTTACATGATAAATACTTGATTCTTATTCTCAATTATGTGTGCTTATTTCTTGTTTTAATATTTTCGGGATATTAATTCATGTTTAATGTGCTTATTTCAGTAGAGCAAAAGTCTCTGTTTAAGAGTGGATCTAGCATAACTGAGTGGAGTTGCATGCAATCCTAGAAATAGGACGACATAAATCTACCGAATTAGAGTTAAATCTAATAGGGGAATCCATAGATCGAGTTAATGAGACGATAGGGGTTTTAATTAGAAACAGATTTCAATTAATCAACCTAGAGTCAGTTGTTCTTACTCTCGAAAGAGATATTAACATAATTTAGGGATTTCTACGGATCAAGACACAAGTGAATAAATCGTTTAATTCATATTCATAATAATAGGTGAAGTCTAGTTGGATTCTTTCCTGGGTATTGTCTATCTTATTGGTTATCTTCGATTATTTTCCTATTTCATTCTCTGTCTTGTTCTTAGTTAGATTAGTTTAGGAATTTTAGATTAAAAATAATCACTCTAATTTGTCGGCTAAATAATAGAAAACCGGTAATTACTAGTAATTTTAGTCCTCGTGGATATGATACTCTCTATTCACCATAACTATACTATTGTTCAATAGGTACGCTTGCCTTAGTCGTATTTATAGTCAGTTTAGTGACCTTCAAGTTTTTGATGCCGTTGTCGGGGACTAAAATATTAGGAACATTTTATTTTTATTAATTTAGCCATTTTTTATTGCATTTCTGTTTTTAGTTTAATTTTTACATTCTAATTTTTTCCTTTTATCTGCTTTTGGAAGGTTCCTTTAGTTTAGGACTAGGAGAAACCCGTCGGGACCATTGTTATTTAACAATGAAATTGAAAGTACTACTCGCAGAAATCGTAGAGAAGCAAGGCAAAGTCGACAGAATATAGTAGACGAGCAAGAGGACATTATTATTACTGAGGAGATGGGTGATAATCAAAATAATCAACTACCTCCTGCAATTGCAGCAAATTCTGAAAATCTAGATCTTGTTCCTCGTACTATGTACGATTATGCCAAGCATACTCTTACTAGGGCTGAATCGAGTATTGTGAGACCCACCATTGCTACGAATAATTTCGAACTGAAGGTGAACATTTCTCAGATGATTCAACAATTTGTTCAGTTCGATGGTTTGCAAGACGAATATCCAAATACTCATTTGGCTAATTTTCTGGAAGTTTGTGATACTTTCAAGATAAATGGCGTTTCTGACGACGCCATTCGCCTACGGTTATTCCCTTTCTCGTTGAGGAACAAAGCTAAAAAGTGGTTGAATTCTTTACCACGAGGTTCCATCACTACATGGGATCAAATGACCAAGAAATTCCTACTGAAATACTTCCCACCGGCTAAGACAACTAAGTTGAGGAATGATATTTTTTTCCTTCGTTTAGATTGATTTAGAGACTCTATATGATGCATGGAAGAGGTATAAGGACTTATTGAGGCGGTGTCCTCACCATGGGTTACCTTTATGGTTACAAGTTAACAATAAAACACCTGAAGTGGCTGTTGGAACACTTAACAATAAAACACCTAAAGTGGCTTATGAATTTATTGAAGAGATGTCACTGAATAATTAATAGTGGCAAGTCATGAGGACAAGGCCAATGAAAGCAGCCGGTGTTTACAACTTAGATGCAGTCACCATGTTATCGAATTAGGTAGAACAAATAAATAAGAAAATTGATGGATTATATGTTTCTATGCAAGTACATCCAGTGATGCAATGTGATACAAATGGAGGAGAAATGAACAATCTAGAATGTTTACCCTACGGTCCTAACTCAGAGAACTAATAAATCAACTATATGGGTAATAATTCTATGCCTCAAAATAACCTTTATAGTAACCACTATAATGTAGGTTAGAGGAACTATCCCAATTTCTCTTGGGATGGTCAAGGAAATCAGAGAGCACCACCCCCTCCGGGCTTCTAACAACAACCTTACCAGCAAGAGAAAAAGCCGAATCTCGAGGAGATGTTGACCAAGTTTATCTTTGTGTCAGAAACCCACTTTCAAAACACTAAAGCAACATTTAAAAATCAACAAGCATCAATTCAAGGGCTCGAGAACCAAATAGGCCAACTTGCTAAGTTAATTTCAGAACGACCACAAGGTAGTTTGCCTAGCAATACCGAAACTAACCTAAGGGAGCAACTTCATGCAATTACTGTTCAAGATGAATAAGGGTTATTTGAATCTAAACCAGAACGAAGGCAAGGAAGTGTAGTAAGTAACGGTAAGGTTGAGGTAAGCCAGAATGAGTAAAATTCAGTTCGTAAGAAATATAAACCTCGAGTGTCATATCCTAGCACGACAAAGAGAAACCACACGAATGAAAATTTTGGTAAATTTCTTAAACTCATAAAAAAATACATATTAACTTGCCGTTTGTTGAAGCTCGTTCGCAAATGCTCAATTCCGTTAAATTTTTTAAGGAGCCTTTGGCAAACAAAATGAAGTGAGATGATTCATCGACTGTGGAGCTAAATGTAGTTTGCTTAGCCATACTACAAAATAAACTACCTAACAAATTGAAAGATCCAGAGAGTTTTACTATTCTTTATTTAATTGGTAATTTAAATATTGATAATGCTTTTTATGATTTAAGGGCTAGTTTTAATGTCGTACCTTATAAAATGTTTAAGCAATTAGGTCTTGGGAAACCTAAACAAACTAGGATGAGTATTCAATTAGCAGATAGAACCATTACATTTCCTAAGGGTATTATTAAAGATGTTCTTGTAAAAACTGATAAATTCATATTCCCAGTTGATTTTTTTGTTTTAGACATGGACGAGGGTAATGAAGTACCTTTAATTTTAAGAAGACCCTTTTTAGCAACTGGTACAGGTGAATTAGTACTTCGTATAGCTGACAAAACGATTACTCTCCAAACTCGTGATTCTGTTAGAATATGTATTGATCGAGATGAGTTTACAAGTTCTGTTAATATAAGTAACCATATGGCTCAAGCTTTTTTGCAAGAAACCTCTCGAAAAAACGTAATAGAGCCACGTTTCAATCCATGCGACAGAAACAGAACGACTCATAAAGAATGAATGTTACAAATAGATGAACTGGATGAATGGCGAACACATGTCGAGGAGAAACAGAAAAAGCACGATAAAGAGCCAAAGAGACGCCATGATGAGAATTTCGATGGAACGAACCAATTTAAGGTTGGATACAAGGTACTTCTAGAAAAAACGGATCGACGAATTGCCACTTCAAAGCTTAATGCAAACGAATCAAACCCTTTACAGTATAGAACGTCTTCCCATACGGTACAGTCGAGGTAACTCATTTTGAATTTGACACATTTAAGGTAAATAATACTCGACTTAAACCTTATCTTGGTAGAATAATTGATAGCGAGAAAGAGAAGCTCCAGTTCCACGAACCATCGTGATCACTCGTGCATTAGGTAAGTCAAGTTTAGACTTTAAATAAGCGCTTCTCAGGAGGCAACCCGAGTGTTAAATCTGCTAATTCTTTTTACTTTATTTTATTTTATTTCAAAACTAATTAATTTTCAAAAAAAAAAAATGTGTTTTTGACCCACACGGCCTAGACACATGGGCGTGTCCTAAGCCGTGTGCATTATAAGGGTTCGACAGTGTGTTACATGGCCTAGAGATATGGCCATGTGACCCACACGGCCTGGATACATGGGCGTGTCCTTGGTCATGCGGATCTTGAGACTTTATTTTTCAAAAATTCGATAGAGACAGAGCCTAAAATAGTCCACACGATTGTGTGGAACACATGGGTGTGTCCTAGGCCATGTGAACCTTGAAGCTAATTTTTTTTAATTTTAAATCAAGTCAGAGAGTTATACGGGCAAGGCACATGGCTTTGTGCGAGACACGGCCAGGCCACACCGGCATGTGGGAGTCCACAGGGGCGTGGGAGAAGCAAATGACATCACAAACGACTTAGACACACGACCGTGTGTGCCACACGGCCTTGACACACGGACGTGTAAAGATGGGTTGGCTTTTCAAAATCATACACGGGCTGGTAGGGGTCCACACAGGCCTCACACGACCGTGTCACCCTTAAAACCCTATCCCCATCTTTTTTTTATCTTTTTCCCAACCAAGCACCGAACCCCCTTGTCCGGCCACCGTTCCTTTCACACCCTCGTCACCCCCACACAACCCTTCTCCTACCAACACCGTCAAACCCGCCCCCAACCTCATTTCTTAGCCTTCCTCTTCCTACACGAGCCGTGCCATCACTCACACACACCAGCCCTTCTCCCACCACAGCCTCGTCACCCTTCATCACCAAATCCCACCCCTCCATCGAACAACCCAACCTTCTATTTTTCCTTTCCCTTTCTCACCTCTGACCCTCTCCGACCCCCTCCCTTGTCAAGCAGCCAAACACAACCATCCTCTTATTCTCTTTCTCCCTTTCTCCCTTGCTCTACCCTTGCGTTGCACCCCCTATAACGCCCCAAAATTTCTAATTTCGTTATTGTGAAAATATGACACAAATATTTGTCATCTTTAGTGGTTATGTGTTTTGGGAGTGTTTGGGAGGTCTCAAGTTCAAGCCTTCGCTTTGGGAAAATTTTGGTATTTTGAATGAATTAGGTCTTACTCTTGTTTAGTAGGCTTTTATTTGATTGTTGGGTAAATTACATCAGAATGGGTCTGCTTGTGTGGTGGTTAAATGGTGTGTTATTATGGTGGAGGTTATGTGTTCGAATCCTTATGTAGGCAAGGGTATTATTTTTTTACTCAGATTTCAGGATAGAATTGTGTAATAGGGGAATTCTGAGTAGTGGATGTGTAGAGGGAATTAGGGGAGAAAATTAACGAATTTTGAGGGTTAAAATTAAAGAATTTTGGGGGTTATCGGGATTTTATTTTATTTTTTTCCCATAACCAAATTTTGACTCTCTTTTCCACAAAAAAAATTTGTCGTCTATTCTTCTTCCACTACTCTTGCCGAAATTCTCTGAGATTTTCCATCTTTCTCTTCTTTTTCTTCTTCTTGATTTTTCCCTAATCTATTTATTTTCCTTCATTTTTGCACGCGGTTAGTGCTCGCTTAGTTTCGGTAAGTGTTTCTCTTCGTTTCTTTCATGAATCTCTTAACGACTGAAGTGGTAATGTTTTTTCTCTGCGATTTGGGTGTAGGGGGAGGCTCAGACTGGTGAATTCGGTGTTCTTGTCTTAAGAATAGTTAAACGAAGGGTTATCGTGGGTGGTAAGTTGGGTTTCAGTTCGTTCTTGGTTGTCAATTCGCTTTTAAATCCGTTAAATTGATGTTGAGTATCTTGATTATAGGCTTTGGAGTGTTTGAGGACTGTTTTAGCATCAAACAAAACCATGTGTGTACCCGAAACGCAAAAAAAAAGGGATTTGGCGAAAAGCCAAAATTGTTAAGTCTTACAGGATGAAAAAAATATGGAATTAAATCTTATGAAGTCTAGTTTCTCATAAAAGAAATGGTGTAAGTAATAGAATTGTAAACCGTGAGGTACAATAAACTTTGTGAGACAAGGTCAGATTGAATTCGGGTTCCCCTGTTCTGACGTTGGAAAATTATCAAAAATTGGATAAAAATAATTAGGGGTTAAAATTTACATGTTTAAATTATTAATGAGTCTATTTTCAATAGAAACAAATAGAAACATCATCCAAATTTTTTACTAAGAGATAATTAATTTTTAGCAAAGAAGGGACGAAGCTGTTACACAGCAGAATAGGGGTAAGTTTGAAGATTTTACTGTACTTATTGGCTAGACCAAAAATTATGAAAATTTTATGATAGAAAGGTATTTGAGTGTAGTTTCAAATACATCAAGCGGATCTTAATTCGGAATTCTGTATCTCAAGATATAAATAATTTAGTAACAGTGACTCAAGTAGACAACTTTAAAGGAACATATAAGTAAATAGTGAAAACATATATGAATAATTAACTAGCACAGGTTACATTAAAAATGGATCACGTGGCCAAGGCCAATTTAGGCCAAGTGGGCCACATGGGCCCATTTTTCTAAAAAGTTTGGTAAGGTTTCACCGGTCGCCCAAGTCGACTGTGAAACTATTGTAGGGTTTGTAAGCTTTACTTAGACCCCTATATGTGTGATATGTCTATCTAATTTCTATACCGAGCATGACTTATGATATCTGAATGTATGTACTATTAATTGCATAATGGCATGACATATTTTGTATGTTACATTGCATCGGGGTGGGTTGATGATATTTGGAGGAAGTGCCTGAAAGGCAATTAAGCCTGTTATCTGACAGCTCAGCTACAACCTTTTGATTATGTGCCGCATTTCGGTTCAATATGGTGTGTAGGGATGGGTGGGTTGATTTAATCCCAACATGGAATGTAGGGTTGGACGGAGATGATGTGTAGAGGCTGGAGGGTAGGATTCTGATTTACTGTATCTGTATTCTGTATCTGATATTGGCCAAGGCCTTAATGTATTTCTGAGACTGTATCTGAATAGTCTAAGGCCCAAACTGATTCTGAGATGGGCACAGTCCCCAGACTGTATCTAACTGAATTCTGTTGATTATCTGTATGCATGTTTTTTTGTGTGGATTACACACTGAGTTTGCGAAAAGTCACCCTTTCTCTTTTTTTTTTCTATACAGGTAATCCTCAGACTTGACGGGTCGGTCCAGCGGAGGACTCACGGTAGCCACACGTAAATTTTAGACCGTTTTCCGTTAATTCCTAGAATTTATTACTTATTTGGGGTTTTTGATGTATCTTCTGGACTATAGACTAGTTGGCTTTAAATTTGAGACTTTATACTGTTTTTTATGGATTTTTTTAAACTGCAACTCCACAAAACACGATTTTTTTCTAAAAACTAAGGTTTTTCGTAAATAGAAACGATTTTCCCTAAATTAACTGGTTACAAAAGCTTCCGCTAAGAGACAAGTTTTAAAGCAAATCAATTAGTTTTTCTTCGAATTAAATAAATGTTAACTTACTATAATGGTTTTTAAACTCGACAATCTTGTCTTCAAATCTCTTTTTATGTGACATCATCAAATTCAGTCATAACGTCTAGGTCGGGTTTGGGGTGTTACACCCCCACCCTTCACACAGCCTCATCGCGCACCATAGCTGCTCCCTCTCTGACAGCGCGAACCTTCTATCACCACTACTGCCCCCACCGTCAACCACCTCCCCGTTTCCCTCTTATTTTATTTAGTTAGTTAGTTAGTTATCTTATATTTCTTTTGCTTATTAATATTTTCACTTTCATTTTTTTTATTTTATTTACTCTCTGTTTTCTTTTGGTTATTATTCTTAGTTTTATTATTATAAATTTTTCTTAGTACTTTTATGATTCTTATTATTAGTATCATTTTCGTTTTACCATTGTTATAAACAATTTGGTTCTTGTTGATTAATCTGGATTTTGCTATATCGGTTTTTATTATTCTTATTCATTAATTTCATTACTTTTATAATTATAGGTCATTTTGGTATTTTTGTGGTTAGGCACACCATGACAAACACTTGTAGTCAATCTAAGGTCGCCATCCCCACTTCGAAAAACGGAAGACCCCTAGCGCGACCTCCTCCTCGAGTGCTTTCGTCGAGGCCCGCCAACCCTATATAGGGGTGTTCAGTCGGTTAACCGACCCCAAATAACATTAACCGAAATAATCGACCTTTCAAAATTTTTAACCGTTAACCGAACCGAAATTTTTTCGGTTAATTCGGTCGGTTAACCGAATTAACTGAAAATTTATTTTTGGTTAAAAATTAACCAAATTAACCGAATTACCTGAATTACCCGAATTATTTTTTTTATTTTTAGACTTTAGTTTTAGTTTTAGTTTTAGAATTTTATTTTATTTATTAAATTATTTTTAATTTTTATGATTGGGTTGGGTTAGGTAGTTAGGTTAGGTTGGATACTTGGGTTTGGATTGGATTTAGGTGAATAGTGGGCCTATTTATATATTATAATTTTATTTATTAACTTTTTCGGTTAAATCAAAAAAATTTGATTAACCGACCGGCTTTGAACTGAATTAACCGTTAACCAAAAAATCAAAAAATAATTAACAAACCCCCGATCGAGAAAATTCGGTTAACTGATCGATTAACCGAATTCGGCCGGTTAACCGAATTTTTTCGGTTTTACCTGAATTTTGCACATTGCTACCTTTATATTCGATTTTCTGTGGGTCTCCAAGAGAACTTATATCACCTGCTTCAACTTAGGCCACTCGGCGTGGACCGATGTATTGATTGGGCCCTTTTAGAGCTAGTCCAATTAGCTGATCATGTTCGTGCCATCATTACTACTACACCGTGGGACCAGCTCTTTTCCATCATTGAGCCCACTTACATAGAGCTTACTTTGGAGTTTTGTTCCACATTTACCCTTCAACAGGTGATGTCGTCCCATGACGAGCCGGGCACCATCACTTTCAGACTTAGTGGCATAGTGCGCCATATGAATGTCCCTAAGTTCGATGCTATTTTGGGACTATACATTAAAGAGTTTATGAGTGCCGAGAATGTCCTCCGCCTACATAGGCAGATCCACTACTTGCCATCTCTTTGTTTGATAGACCTTATGGCGAGCACGACACCTTATGACGCGAGTCGCTTGAAGGTGACTTCTCTCGCTCCGGCTTTACGTTATATTCATACTCTCTTAGCTCACACATTGACCGGTAAGAGAGAGAGCATCGAAGTCATCGGTCCTACCGATGCATACTTTCTATAGAGCATGGCCACGGGGCATATTTTTATCTACCCTACTTTATCGCTCTCGCCTTTCGCCATCAGATAGAGCGTAGTAAGAAGGGTCCTATCCGTTTAGGCTCTTATGTGACTCGACTCGATCGACACTTCGGTCTCCTCGACACACTAGAGTAGTCCTTATCGCTTACACTCGTTGGCCAGATGTCCCCACAGGAAATGTCGAGCATGACCCATATGAGGATAATTGAGCGACTTCGTGGAGTGGATCCTCCTTAGTACCGATTATCTCGTTCTGACCTTCAGGATGAGCCCGATGATGATGTCCCTTTCCATCCGAAGATCCACCTCATGAGAGAATCAAGCATGATAAGTTATTTTTCAGAAATTAAAAAATTTTAGGTTGTTTCCCTAAATTAAGGGATTATCTTGAATTTTGAAATTTACAAGTTTGACATCAAAAACCATGATTTTTTATGAGATTTTGAGCCTTTGGAGCATACATTTTTCTTGCTCATTTTATTATTGGTTATAAGTGTGTCAACTTGATTTGTTATTCTAGAACTTGCTTCGTTTATACATATCGAGACCACACCTTTTGATTTGATATACTGAGATGATAAAGTCATTCTTAATGTGTTTTTGGGTGATTAATTATGCAAATTAGTGAATTTGATGCTCCTAATCCGTTAAATTCATGTTTCTATACTTAGGAGAGCATTTGGGAGCGAAAAGAGCGAAAAATGTGCCAAAATCAGACAAAAAGAGTAATTTTTAGGATCCACACGGCATTGGCATTTCCACACAGGCTGGCCACACGCCCATGTGTCAGTCCGTGTCGATATCGCAACCTACTTCCCAAATCCACGGAAAAACCCAATTTTTAGGCTTTTTAAGCATTCTAAAGTCTATAAATACCATTTAGATGAAGACATAAGGGGGCAATTAGAGAAGATTGAAGCAAACACTCGAAGAATGCCATCGGAATCAACTCAGAAGAAAATATCCTTCAAGATTGAAGATCTCCATTTAATTTCTTTTGAATTTTTATTGAGTTTCTTTATGTCTTATGGTTATCCTAACTTTGAGATGTTTCTATTCAAGCTTATAAACTAAATTCCGTAAACACTTAGGGAGGATGAACTCTATGATGAATCTTATTATTTGATTTCTGATTTAAATGATAAATATTTGATTCTTATTCTCAATTATGTATGTTTATTTCCTGTTTTAATATTTTTGGGATATTAATTCATGTTTAATGTGCTTATTTCAGTAAAGCAAAAGTCCCTCTTTAAGAGTAGATCTAGCATAACTGAATGGAGTTGCATGCAATTCTAGAAATAGGATGACATAAATCTAAAAAATTAGAGTTAAATGTAATAGAGGAATCCAAATATCGAGTTAATGGGACGATAGGGGTTTTAATTAGAAAGAGATTTCAATTAATTAACCTAGAGTAAGTTGTTCTTACACTCGAAAGAGATATTAACATAATTTAGAGGTTTCTACAGATCAAGACACAAGTGAATAAATCGTTTAATTTGGATTCATAATAATAGGTGAAGTCTAGGTGGATTCTTTCCTGGGTATTATCTATCTTATTGGTTATCTTCGATTATTTTCCTATTTCATTCTCTGTTATGTTCTTAGTTAGATTAGTTTCATAATTTTAGATTAAAAACAATCACTCTAATTTGTTGGCTAAGTAATAGAAAAACGGTAATTACTAGCACTTTTAGTCCTTGTGGATACGATACTCTCTATTCACCATAGCTATACTATTGTTTGATAAGTGCGCTTGCCTTAGTCGTATTTATAGTTAGTTTAATGACCATCAACGAATTCAATTGAAAGTGATATAATGTATGATAATTATGTTTTGGGCACACCATGATAGTTTGATCCACCACTCGTCTGGTTTGTTGGCGAGTCAGATGATTGGGAAAATTATCATTTAAGCATTCGTCCATTAGCGGTATCTAAGGTAATAGTTGCAGAATGTTTTCAAGTGAATAAAGATTACGACCAAGAGAGTGCGCACCTATGAAGGAGTGCGCCCTAGAGTTGTTTTTGAACACTAAGAGACTGTCAAGTGTGTTAGAAAATTGTAGGAGACTTAATTGTCTCTAAGACCACGCCAAACGAGAGTCTCTGCCGAGATATAGTACGTCCAATTTGTATGAGTATTGTTCAATTGGATTTCAAATCAGGTTAGTTGAGAGTTTTTGGGATTCTGTAGCAATAGGAAGAAAAGATCAGAGTAAAGAGAAGAGTAGCAAAATGAATGAAAGATTACTTGTACACTAAAACAACCCAACTAAACAAATCATCATGTGCAGCATGGTTAGCCATTTCTCAACAGGAGTAAATTCGATTGATTTGTACATTAAAATTATGATATTCTTTCCCATCACATATGTTTAGTTAATTATACTAAATTTATTTTAAACTTACTCTTATTCACTTGTCCCTATCACAACTCAGGATTTAAGTAAATCACACCATGAACGTCACAAGTGAATTAATTAACAAATGAATTCATAATTAATTGATCTTGGGTTCAGTCCAATGTATCATTCTTTCAATGAATATATTTATGTATCTACCTATGGAGTCAACTACTCTAATAGCCAAGACTAGCCATCTCCCCAATTGGAATTGTAAACGACATAATAATCTTTCTAAGTATTTGAATCAAATGCTCACTTTGATTCTTTTCTCGGATTATAGACTCGTTTAGATTATCTATTAAAGTAAGTTATTTTTCTCGCAATATAAACATTCTTACAGTTCGACTTATCATTAGTTTGAACTTAGACAATCAATGAGCTAATATTTTCTTATAATAATTTCGCTATGCCTGCAAACATAAAAGACAGAAACACAAAAGACATAATAGTGAAATGTGAAATTAACTTTATCTGTTCATTGTTCAAATACATAAAAAAACAGTTACATGTTTACTACAATATGGACATATTTCCCAACAATCTCTCACTTGCCCTAGTGAAGTAAATGTGTAATGTTTCGTATTCTCATATCCTCGATGTGTTTATTAAAAATCCTAGAGAAAATAAAAATGAATATTTGTATTATTTGTTAGATTTTTCTTCTATAATGCATATTGTTATCATTAACAAGCTAAAATCATTAAAAAGAGTAGAGCATTAAAGTAATGGTTCTTTGAAGAGTAAGTATTCAGTTATATATTTGAATGACAATGGTGTTGGGAAATGTGCCTATATTGTAGTAAACATGTAACTGTTTTCCATTTATTTAAACGATGAATAAATAAATAAAGTTAATTTCACATTTCACTATTTATGTCTTTTATAATTTGCATGCATAGCGAAATTGTGATTAGCAAATATTAGCTCATTGATTGTCTACAGTTCAAACTGAAGATAAGTGGCATTGTAATGAACGTTTATATTGCAAGAAAGACAACTTACTTTAGTAGATAATCTAAATGAGTCCATAATATCGTAAAAGAATGAAAGTGAGCATTTGATTCAAATATTGAGAAAGATTATTATGTCATCTACAATTCCAATTGAGGAGATTACTAGTCTTGGCTATCGGAGTAGTTGACTCCAGAAGTAGAGACATAGATGTATTCATTAGTATAATGATACATTGGACTGGACCCAAGATGAATTAATTCTGAATTTGTTTGTAAATTAATTCACTTGTGACGTTCATACTGTGATTTACCTAAATCCTGAGTTAGTCACTAACCATGTGTATGCAACTCATATATTTTGATATAAGTGAAGGCTTATGCTCTAAAGATGATCGAGCCCATAGCTGGTTTGTTAGGTACATGACTTGTATATGACATGACTTTGCTAGAAACAATGGAATTCATAGCTCAATTAAAGAGTTAATGATATCCTCTCATTGGCATCGTGTGAATTGATAAATATGGAACGTGGCCACGTGTTGCTCGTTCTCGAACGAGCAATTTATCACAGTCATTTGTTGACAGTGATCAAATTAATCATTAAGAAGACACAATGGTGACAATGAGATAAAATAAAATTGTATTGAGTGAGTGAATTTAACTCAAAGGAATCAAAGATATCATATAAGGGTAACACACAAATGACGAGGTTGTTGGATAAAGCAGTTGGATGAATTACTTTCGTGAAGAGTATACAATAAGGAGTTTTCAATCACGGTACTTCTTGTGGACTGACTCCATGATTAAGTAATTATGAATTATCGGAACGATACTTTTGGACATAATTGTAATCACTAGAGTCTAATTGTATATTTCCGATTGGTCCCTCCACTAGTTCAACAAAAATTTGATCAACTACATTTGAATCAGAAGAAAATTCTACGACTTTGGGAATAATTTAATTGAGTCGATTTATTTGATGTGGAATCAAATTAGGTAGTTGTGAGAATTGTTCAACTAGAGAATTTGATTAAAGAATTTTCTTGAAATTTAATTTGGAAAATCTAAGTGATTTTTGGAAAAATTAATTTTGATCAAGTAAAATTAAATTAATCAAATTAATTAAATTTAATATGATATTTTTGGAAGTTTATTTTCAAGTTAGAAAATTGTCCCAGTGGGTAATTGAACTTGAAAATTGGACCTGAGATCGTAAATTGGGCCTAGGAGCCCAAAATCAAGACCAAAACCCAAAAACTGGTCGAACCGGGCCCGTTATGTGAAATCGGACAGACTGTCCAACAGGTGGCTAGACCGGACCGATCGGGTCGTCACTGACCAGGACTGAACGCACTCGAGGTGTCGTAAGGGTGTCGCACCCGCATCACCGGACACAGTGGTGCCGATGACTACAACGGTGGTGTCCCGGTGATCGACGGTGGTTGGTCATCGATGGTTGAGCAGTGGAAGAGTTACACTCCTACTGGGACTCAACTAGAGAATTTGATTTCAGATTAATTATTTCAAAAATAATATTATTTTAATAGTTTAATATTAAATTTAAATTAATACTTATCTTAATAATATTTTATTAATTTAATATTAAAGTGATTATCTTAATCTTAAATTTAATCAAGATAAATATTAGATTAAATTTAATGTTAAAGTGATTAAGTTTAATCATAGTTGAACTTTCTAAACTCTTCCTATATAAAGAGAGCCTTGGGTCATTATTTACACACACTTGAATTCAAGAGAAAGTTGTAGAGAGAAAATTCTCTAAAGAGATTATTTCAGAAAATTTCTAGAGATATTTTTCTAATTTACAACTTGACCCAAATGTTTAGAGAAATTATAAAATTACTCCACTGGTAATTTTTGTGAAAAAATTTCTAATTAGAAGCGAGCCCACAATCGACAGAAGTGAGCTTAAGGATAGCGGAGAAGACTACTCAATCGAAGTGAATCGAAAATGTACAATTTTGGTTAAGTGTTTATTACTTTAGATATCACAACCAAGATCTTGTTTTGGAAAATTTTTTAAAACTTTGATTTTTCCCTAAATTTATTTTTTGCTGTGTTTTTTCAAAAAATGGTATGGCGAGATGAAACATCATCCACACACAAAATGACACATGCAAAAAAAAACCATAGTATGTAAAAAGATGTTACTACAAAAAAATACATAAAAATAATTTATTTTAAAACTAAAATAACATTATTATTTATTGGGTTAATATGTAGTTTACCTCTAATTTGTCTAAAAATATGGTTGGTACTTGAACTTATATTCTATCACACACATTGTCTAATTTATTGACAGTGTTAATTTTTAAAGTTAATATGTATTTCACCCTCTAGAACTTGTCTAAAAGTACCTAGTTGGTAAATAAATTGTTCAAAAAATTATATTTTTTAGAATTAAATTACATTTTTAAATATTTTTATTTTTTTAATTTATGTTCGCCATGTTTCATACTAAGAGGATGTCATGTGTCACTATAGGATTAACTGTAACACCCCAAAACCCGACCTAAAAGTTTAGATCAAATCTCGGAGGTTACATTGGCCACCAAAAGTAGCGAAAACAAAAACTCTAATTCAAACCAAGAAAAACATTTTGTTCATTATGTTTGAAACAATACTAAACCGGCGTCAAACATTCGGAAATAAAATCCACAATTTCTAAAGTTCAATCCAAATAACACCTTACTAAAGTCAAGCATAAAAACTTGTACCACAGTTTATATAATCGTTTTAAAAACCGACTTAAAATTAACCGTATAGAACTTAACAGATTTTTCTTAAACCAAATCAAACCATATCTTTCTGAAACCTCCAGTATACCGAGTCCAGCTCCAAAACACGAAATGTACTTGAAAGGAAAAACATTACAGAGATGAGCTACACGAGCTCAGTGTGAGTTCGAAACATGAACAGATGACAAAAGACGGAGCGACACAATAAATACTTCAGACAAGCATATGTATAAAAAAATCACTTACGAAAGTCTCAATCGGTATGTCAAATACAATATCAAACCATAGAAATGATATTTCAATCATACGCAATAATCGGACAAATTGTATGACATTAACTATATTGTCAATAACCAAAAGTTCACACAAACAGACAAAATGTTCTGACAAACAGACATATATTCAGATGCAAACGAATGCGCAAGTCAAAATCCCACCCCACCAACCAAACACCACTTCGTCCATCCAGCACACCATATAAGGGGTATAGTAGGCTCGTCCACCATGCACACCACATAGAACCATAATAGGTTCATCCATCCTACACACCACAACATGAAACTATGCCACTGAGTAATCAGATACAATGGTGATATACGTATAGGATAGTCAAGAAACACATGCATACAAAAGTACGCAAACCATCAGACAAAAGTACCGCAATTAAAACTGCTAAGTCTGTCTTCCTTCTTTTCATATCCAGATCCCAAATGTAATGCCCCAAAATTTCTAATTTCGTTATTGTGAAAATATGACACAAATATCTGTCAGCTCTAGTGGTTATGTGTTCTGGAAGTGTTTGAGAGGTCCTAAGTTCAAGCCTTCGCTTGGGCAAATTTTGGTATTTAAATCAATTAGGTCTTACTCTTGTTCAGTAGGTTTTTATTTTATTGTTGGGTAAATTACATTAGAATGGGTCTGCTGGTCTAGTGGTTAAATGGTGTGTTATTATGGTAAAGGTCTTGTGTTCGAATCCCTATGCAAGCAAGGGTATTTTTTTTTGCTCAGATTACAGGATAGAGTTGTGTAATAGGGGGATTCTGAGTAGTGGATGTGTAGTGGGAATTAGGGGAGAAGATTAAGGGATTTTAGGGGTTATTGGGATTTTATTTTATTTTATTTTTTTCCCATAACAGAATTTTGACTCTCTTTTCCAAAAAAAATTCTATCATTTATTCTTCTCCCTCTCCTCTTGCCGAAATTCGCTAAACTTTTCCATATTTCTCTTATTTTTCTTGATTTTTCCCTAATCCATTTATTTTCCTTCGTTTTCGCACACGGTTAGTGCTCGCTTATTTTCGGTAAGTGTTTCTCTTCGTTTCTGTCATGAATCTCTTAATGACTAAAGTGGTAATGTTTTTTCTCTGTGATTTGGGCGTAGGGGGAGGCTCAGACTGGTGAATTCGGTGTTCTCGTCTTAACAATAGTTAAACGGAGGGTTATTATTGGTGGTAAGTTGGGTTTTTGTTCATTCTTGGTTGTCAATTCACTTGTAAATCCGTTAAATTGATGTTTAGTATCTTGACTATAGACTTTAGAGTGCTCGGGGACTGTTTTAGCATCAAACAAAACCAAGTGTGTACCCGAAATGTAAAAAAAAAAGGATTCGGCGAAAAGCTGAAATTGCTTGCTGTTTGGACAGCAGCAGTAGGCTAACTTTGAAAAGTCGCCATAAATTGTGGAAATCGAATTAGAGGATGAATAAAATATGGAATTAAATATTATTAAGTCTAGTTTCTCATAGAAGAAACGATGTAGGTAATGGAATTTTAAATCATGAGATATAATAAGTTTTGTGAGACAATGTCAGAATGAATTCGGGTTCCCCTGTTCTAATTTTGGAAAATCATCAAAAATTGAAGAAAAATAATTAGGGGTTAAAATTTACATTTTTAAATTATTAATGAGTTTATTTTCAATAGAAACAAATGAAAACATTATCTTATTTTTTTACTATGAGATAATTAATATTTAGCAAAGAAGGGACGAAACTGTCAGACAGCAAAATAGGGGTAAGTTTGAAGATTTTACTGTACTTATTGGCTGAACCAAAAATTCTAAAAAATTTAAGGTAGAAAGATATTTGAGTCTAGTTTCAAATACATTAAGCGGATCTTAATTCGGAACAGTGACTCAAGTAGATAGCTTTGAAGGAACATATACGTAAATAGTGAAAATATATATGAATAATTAACTAGCACGGATTACATTAAAAATGGATCACGTGGCCAAGGCCAATTTGGGCCGAGTGGGCCACATGGGCGTGTGAGCCCATTTTCTGAAAAGTTATATGATGTTGCACGGGTCTCTCAAGTCGACTGTAGACATACTGTAGGGTTGGTAAGCTTTACTTAGACCCCTATATGTGTGATCTGCCTCTCTAATTTCTATACCGAGCATGACTTATGATATCTGAATGTATGTACTATTAATTGCATAATGGCATGACGTATTTTGTATGTTGCATTACATTAGGGTGGGTTGATGATATTTGGAGGAAGTGTCTGAAAGGCTATTAAGCCTGTTATCTGGCAGCTCAACTACAATCTTCTGATTATATGCCGCATTTCGGTACAATATGGTGTGTAGGGATGGGTAGGTTGATTTAATCCTAACATGGTGTGTAGGGTTGGACGGAGATGGTGTGTAGAGGCTGGTGGGTAAGATTCTGATTTACTGTATCTGCATTCTATATCTGATATTGGCCAAGGCCTTAATGTATTTCTGAGACTGTATCTGAATGGTCTAAGGCCCAAACTGATTCTGTGATGGGCACAGGCCCCAAACTGTATCTATCTGGATTCTGTTGATTACCTGTATGCATGTTTTCTCTAGGGATTACACGCTGATTTTGCGAAAACTCACCCTTTCTCTATTTTTTCTGTACAGGTAATCCCCAGACTTGATGGGTTGGTGCAGCGGAGGACTCGACGACGGCCACACGTAAATTTTAGATTGTTTTCCATTAATGCCTAGAATTTATTACTTATTTGGGGTTTTTGATGTATCTTCTGGACTATGGACTGTTTGGCTTTAAATTTGGGACTTTATACTATTTTTTATGGATTTTTTTAAAAATCGTAACTCCACAAAACACGGTTTTTTCTAAAAACTAAGGTTTTTCGTAAATAGAAATGATTTTTCCTAAATTAATTGGTTACAAAAGCTTCCTCTAAGAGACAAGTTTTAAAGCAAATCAACTAGTTTTTGTTTTGAATTAAATAAAAGCTAACTTACTCTAACAGTTTTTAAACTCGACAATCTTGTCTTCATATCCCTTTCCATGTGACATCGCCAGATTCGGCCATAATGTCTAGGCCGGGTTTGGGGTGTTACACCAAAATTTTCATGCTATGCAACAATGCACACATTACGTCGACAATATATAGAAAAGGACATTAACATTTCCAGTTGAACAGTGTCAGATTTTATTACACTTGTATTCTAATATTCAGTTATGACAATAATAATAAACTCATACTTATTCATCACATAAACGAGTAAATAAATTAAAGCCTATAAACACACATATATACACGAACCAAACTAAATCGAGTCCCAAACACACTTACCGAGGCTTGAACGAGGGTCGGATTACACAAAAACATAAAACACATAGTTTATGACTCAAAACAAAAATTATGCAAATTAGGGTCACATGGTCATGTGCCACGGCCATATGGAAGTGTCTAGGCTGTGTGAAGGCCTACACGCCCATGTGGAGGAGACATACGCCCGTGTAACCAAGTTACACGATCGTGTAAGTAGCTCGTGCAACTCACTGTCCAAAAATGTCAAAAATAAAGAGCAGAAGAGACACGGCCATGTGTGGGTATACACGCCCGTGTGGAACCAAAATCCATCGAAAACCCTAATTTCCTAATTGCACATGGTCATGTGGGCCGCCCGTGTGCGGCATACGCCCGTGTGGCCACTCGTGTGGTCAGGAAACCACCCCTAAACAGCCTAAAAATCATGCTTTTGATGTCGAAACGATCCCCAACCCTTGGTAACCCATAATTATGCCAAAACATACAGAGTTTCATGCAATTCAGTAACAATATGATACTTCAAATAATCAATTTCAGAAACACACAAGTCATTATCAAATTCCACCGTAATTAGATACCGAAGTTAAACCATTTCAGGACACACACCTTAGAATGCGATATCAAGCAGCAAGGATCAATCGATTAGCTCTCATCAAACTGTTCGAAAACCTCAATTTCACACAAAAACTTAAACTATAAGAACTTCAATTAACAAATAATAGAGACAGAAGCAATTCTATCATAAACCTTCATAAACAAAACTCACCCGCTTCACCTCCGATAAAACGAAACACACAAGGATGATCAGTCTTGACAGACAACACGTAACGTGTGTAAAACGAAAGAAACAAGAAATCAAAAGAACTAAAATTTGGGGAAAGAATCGACAAATAACAGAGGGAACAAAAAGAAAAAAAATATATAAAAAAGGAAATGGGAAAAGAACGTCAAACTAAAAAAAAAACTCCTATTTCAAATTTTAAAAGTACTTCTTTAAAAATTAAAAAGCAAAACCAAAATAAATCAATTCCTCAAAACACATATGATGACTTGAACCCGAAACCCAAAGGTAAACTAACACATTCACCACCACCAAACCAGTAGGCTCATTCTAACATTAAAACGCGAAAATCCACTCAAGTGCTTGACCTATTCAATGACCCAAACCACAACCTCAAAACTTCTAACCCTAAATTCTGGGGTATTACATTAACCATCAGTGCCACATCAATACAAACTAATAGTGTTAGAGCGGAGGTGCCAACCTGGGTGACAAAATACAAGTTCAGGTGTCAACTAGGTAAGTTTAGATAAGTTTAGGGGGCAAACTACATATTAACCCTTATTTAATACATAAACTTTGCAAAGAATAAAACTTTTATACACCGCGTACGTACATGGAGAACATATTTTTTTGATTTTATTATATTTAGAAAATGTTAAAATAATACTATTTAAAAAATAGTAATATCTATTCATAAATTAATAAAAATGTAAATAATTTTATTAATGAGGTTTTAATTGAGTTTACAATGTTATTCGAAGTACACATCTCAAAAATAGCTTTAATAAAAAAATATTTTATTTAATTAATATCTTGTTAATTCGTGATATCATCGTAATCAAACACATATTTTCTAGAAATCACATGATGTGTTGATGTTACAGATTCAAGACTTTGAATTTTTCTTAAGTGGAGTTTTGATCGGGTCGTTGCTTGATGTAGTGGCTAGATCTTGAAACTACCTTTTCTTATGGTTAAATTCTTCTGTTAGTCCTTGTACTTTACAAAAATTATGGATTTAGTCTCTATACTTTAATTTGATCACATTTAGTCGTTATATTTTCTAAAATGATCAATTTTAGTACATGTATTTTTTTAATTTTAAAATTTTAGTCCTAGCCCAAACAATAGCAGTTAAATTCAATCACTAGTCATTTATTGTGCATACAATTGTAGATTCAGTCCATATTATCCAATTAGATTATTCTAAATTCCAATACTTTTTGAACTTTGAAAATTTTAGTCTTGATGCAAATGACAATCATTAATCCATTAATTGGATTTTTAGTGAGTAACATGTGGAAATAACAAGCTTACATGGCATTACACATATGGTAATATGTTTTCTACATCAGATTTTGGAAACAACATAGCTTAACTTAATGAATTTAACAATTATCGTTTGGTGAGGACTGAACTTTTAAATTTTGAAAAGTACAGGGACAAAAAATGATCAAATTAAAGTACATGGACTAAATCCATAAATTTCATAAAGTACAGGGACTAATATTAGAATTTAAACTTTTATTAACAGTTCTTTTATTGGCTCTTGGAACTTCATGTCTTGTAAGTCGATTTGGAGTATCTTACAAGCACTGAACACTTAGTGTCAAGTCTGAAATATCTAATCAACTTTTTATTTTTGAATTTGTTATTATCAACTTTAAGTTATGTTAGGGTGTAATTGTGTTTTAAGTGATGGCAACAATCTTTTCTTTTTTCTTTTGGTCTATGAATGAATTATTTGATTTATGAATGACCAAATAAATTCACTATTTTATCGGGGCACTTTTTTAAACCGTAAGAAAATTAATGGCATAATAATTTATTTAGCTTTCTAATTTTACAAAAAATTATTTTATCCCTCTATTTAATTTTCAACCTCTTTTAGTCCTTGAACTTACATTATTTGTCAAATCATCCTAAAATGGATGGAAAAATTAACTTATGGTAACTTTGCTGATATGGCATCCACGTGGATTGCAACATTATTTTTTAAAATTACAAAATATTTAAAAATATTTTTTATACTTTTTAATTTTGAATTTTTAAAATATTAATTAATTGTTGACGTGACATCTACGTGGCAATTCACGTGTATGTTGTCATGCCCTAGAATTTACGAATTCAATTGAGAGTGAGATAATATATGATAATTCTGTTTTGGGTGCACCATGACAGTTTGATCCGTCACTCTATTGGTTTGTTGGCAAGTTAGAGTATTGGGAAAACTAGCGTTTAAGCATTCGTCCGTTGACGGTATCTAAGGTAGTAGTTGCAAGATGTTTTCAAGTAAATAAAGATTACGACCAAGAGAGTATGTGCCTATGAAGGAGTGCGCCCTAGAGTTGTGTTTGAACATTAAGAGACTATCAAGTGTGTAAGGAAACTGTAGGAAATTTAATTGTCTTTAAGACCACACCAAACGAGAGTCTTTGCCAAGATATAGTATGTCTAATTTATATGAGTATTGTTTAATTGGATCTCATATCGGGTTAGTTAGGAGTTGTTGGGATTCTTTAGCAACAGAAGGCAAAGATTAGAGTAAAGAGCAAAATAGCAAAATGAATGAAAGATTACTTGTACGCTAAAACAAGCTAACTAAACAAATCATCTTGTGCAACATGGTTGGCCATTTCTCAACATGAGTAAATTAGATTGATTTGACCTTGCCATGACTGGTCAACAGTGAGGTTAATCTTCACCGGATTTTCTTTTACCTACCCTGGATTGGGTAAATAAATTAGGGGACCGAGAATATATTTATGAGAAGTGAACACTTCGAATGATTTTTGGCTATCTGTTTAATGTTTAGGTTCTTCTTTCTAACCTCAACATTCTTTTCTTCCTCTTTGTTAAGGTCGAACTAAGATAGATGATTCAGCCTTCTAGTAAGTCTTACAGTTTTGTACGTTATGACTATAGAAGGGAAGAGTGTCATAGAAAGGCACTGCATAGGGGTCTCTTGTAATTGAAATATTAGTAAAATGTTTGTAATGAGAATTTTAATAAAAATCTTATGGTTGTTTAAAAAGCTACTATTGCTTAATCAAAGGACTATCGAAGTAGAAACTCTAGTGAGTATTTAAACCTAACTCCTACATGTCATGTAATTATGCGAATGCATGTCTCTAAGAGATATTCACAAATACGTAAATGAGGTGAATAATATGCAACATGGTAACGTTGTGTGATATAATGTGTTGTCACTAGCGTGTGTGTAGTCATTGTTTACTACTTTCTTATTATATGGGTTCAATACCTAACAATTTCGAGTTATGTAAAAAGGTGAGAAAGAGATTTGTTCGTGTTGCCTTTGGTAGGGCAAGCATATTGCTAACTAGACAAGCAGATCAATGTAAAAATAGAGATTTATTATATAGCCTCTGATAGAGTAGCTGTAATGCTAACCAAACTGGCAGATCACGAAATAAATCTGTGAAAAGTCCATGGTCATGGCATTATATGATAATACACCAAGAGGGCGTGAAGGTATAAGACCATGTGGAAAAAGCCCCATGGCACCCATTGAGATGGTCTGCCGGGGCGGTAAGCATGAAATTCTTTAAAAAGCCTTTGTGGTATGTTATTTGAGAAATCTGTAGAGTGAATTCTATAATGACAAAGTGGCGAGATGTTAGTCTGCCTTGAGTAATATCTAGGTTTGTCTGTGAGGCATTATCCAATAGTATTATCGAAAAAGTAACCAACTAATGAATCTTCCTCAATGATCCGTCATGAAAGGGAACTTGGGACATTCGAAATGATGGTGGTGCAAGTGTCTACCAAACTTGAAAATTTCTTAAGTTTTGCATTAATGTCATCTAACATTATATTATGTATGTTGAAATGTTGTGTTCTTCTAAGCAAGTGTAACTGTTTAGACTGATTTAAAGATACGATGTAACTGGTGTTCTGGCAATCGATGAGTCTTGTAAGGGAATCCGCCAAGAGTAGTATCTATTGGGTATCATCCTGAGTAGCGTATCTAACTACAAACAACAAAGAAATCATGTAATGAGATTTGGAATATGGTGAAAGGAGAATGAGATAGTTAAGTGCAGAGAATGACGTGCTGTTATCCACCAACAAAGAGTCAGAGGTGTTCTCGCCAATGTCTGAGAGGGAAATCTAACCCTGGATTCAAAAGAATCTACATCTCTGTGGAAAGGTAAAAATGAGTGAGACTCACTAAGTTCCTTAGAAACTTATATGCATGTTTTGGTTTGTAGGTCTGTGAGTTGAACCTGTACACCAGGAGGGACCAAGCCAGGAATGGACCATGACAGTAGACCAACGACAATATTATGCATACAAAAGGACATTTATAGAATAATATTTTTCAATTGACAAATAAGAATATGCGTCACGAATATATCTATTTTATCAAACAATTTAATATAAGGTCTTATTTTACCGTTGAAAGTTTATGACAAACAATAAATGAATTATTTCAAACCTAATGCCTTAGAAAGGATTTTAAATAAATAAGAGGTACATTCAGTATAATTTTCGCGGATTCTAAAATTTAGCTAAGTATCGTGACGCCTTATACTTGGATTTGGTAAATAAAGTCTAGTATAAGGCGTTACATATATCACTTCAACAAAGATAATAAACATTAACTTTTTCATTCATTTTAGAGTGATTTGACAAATAATGCAAGTTTAAGGGATAAAAGAAACGAAGAATTAAATAAAAAATTATTATAAAATTGAAGGTTATGCCAAAATTATTTGTATTTCACTATATTTGGAAAAGAAAAAGAAAACACGCCCCAAAAGAAAATGGTAAAGAAAAAAGAACGTTTTCTAGAAGAGAAACAAACAAACGAACACATTTTGAATGTGCTAAATCCAAAGGATATATGCCCTACCCAAATACTCTACTATAAAATGGTTACACGCCTAATGTTTTTAGCTTTAAATTTTTAAAATTATAGATTTAATATATAATTTGATATTTGAGTTTGACCCTTTTTTAATGTGATATTTATATTATTTTTCTATTCAATCTGATACATATATTTGACAAAATTTTATGCTTTAGTACACAAAGGAGACGATGTTAATTTTGTTTGTGTTTATTTTAAGTTTTAGAGTTGATTTGATGAAAGTTAATTACTAATATTATTATGTTTGATTTTTCATGATTTTGTTAAGAGAGTAAATTTAATTTTAATTGTGAATTTGTTTAATTTTAAGTTTAATTTGTCAAATATTATTCGATCATGGATGTGATTTAATTTGAGTTTTAAAGTTGATTTGAGGAGAGTTAATTGCTAATATTCTTAGGTAATTAATTAATTATGATTTTTATCAAATCAACTCTAAAACCCGGGTTAAATACTAAAAAATTAACGTTGTCACCTTTAGGTACCAAAATATATAACTTTTGTCAAATACTGTATACCATATTAGATCGAGAAATAACATAGGTGCTACATTAAAAATGTCAAACTTAGATACCAAATTATGTATTAAACCATAATCTTAATATTATATAAAAAATAAAAGAAATTTAACTCCACTCTCTAAAAATTTTTAGTGAAATAAATTGAGTATAGTTAAGTTTCTTCTTATAAAGTTAACGGATACTAAAAATTTGAAATTCATAAATATATTTGTTGAGGAGGACTGAATACTTTGAAAGAAGTCTTCGAAGTATCATTGGTCAAGAGATCGACTAGCCCAAAGGTATAGTCCTCCTATAAGTCTTCCCAGCCCCCGGGCACATGCTCACGACATGATAGATCTTGACAGAGTAGGAAAGACAAAATCTCCACCGAGGGACAATACCTTCAATTGTTGGGGGATCGATCAACTACCCAATGGATGACACTTCGAAAACTTCTCCAAAAAAAATCAACCTCCCTCAACAATATTAATAAAAAAAGTTAAATAATTTTTTTCTCAAAGTATCTACCAAGGCGAGTGAATTATCTGTATTCTGTATACTCATTAAAGGTAGATACTGACTACGAGTTGATAAATAATAGGTTCCAAATTGAAAAATAATAGCCCAACATAAAAGTTGAAACTTGGTCCGATATTTTCAACATCTATTTTCTTGGTCCAAACTACGTTCAGCCCAAAATACTTTCTCTTTATCTTATTCACTATTTTTTTTAAACAAGAAAAATAATTATAAAATGATGGTATTTGAAGAAGGCATGAATTTAGGGTCCGTTTCTTTTTTCTTTTTTTCTTTTTTTTTTAGTTTTTAAGTATTAATTAAAGATGCATCAACTTAAGTTAATTTTCACTTCTGTTTTTTGTTTTTCGATTCCGTCGAGAATTCCATGCGATTCGTGGAGTGGGACTGTTTCATCGGATCGGACTTTGTGTGGTGCACAATTACATTACAAAGAAATGTGAGGAAGGGCGAAGCTCAAAAGTTTTTTGTGGGGTCAAAATTAAATTATATAATTTTACTATAGTCAAAGTGCAATTTTATCATAAACTAATTTAAAATTTTATAAATTATAAATGAGTTAAAAGTGAAAATTTTCATTTAAAGGAAAAGTCGAGGCCCTTACCAGCCCATGCCTCTACCTCTAAATGTGAGCATTTGAGCTAGCTAGCTCAAGTGGAAACATAGATGCCCAATAATGCTATATAAGAGTATGGGAATGCCCATATTTTTTTTTGATAGTTGGCCATGCATCACGCACAATCCGATCTGATAAGATACGTTCATTCCATAAACATCATGTAACTCTCAATAGAAATGAGAGATAAAATCTCGACAACTTTAGTAAAAATAGGAAGTTTTCACTTGAATTATAGTAATAATAAAGAAATTTAACTACATTCCTAAGTGTATAAAAGCTGATTTCAATGGGTGGTGATGAGTCAAAAGAGGAAAAGCATTGAGGTCCCGCAAATGCCAACTATGGTGTATCCATTTTGTTATGTATATGTGAGTATTAGGCTCTTAAAAATCTTTCCAGCTCACATGAAATCATGAATTTGTGAGTAATTTAGTCACCCTTTGGAGTTTGAAACTTGGATATTAAATATTCACATGCATGATTTTGCAAATGGTTTGAGATTTTCATTCGTGGCTTACTTTTTTCATACAAATGCAAAGATATAGTCTTTGCCTAACATTTTTCCTTCAATATATATACACAAAAATACAATTAGAATTTACAACATCTGATTCTATATTGAGGTACAGCGGTGGTGGAAGTTTGGTGGATTTAATTATAATTTTCAAGAAATTTGGGAGTTCTAATTAAAATTTTCAAAAGAAATTGGAGGGCTGAATGAGAACTTTCATAAATTTTGAAGGGTTTGATGAAAGTTTTTAATAACTTTGAGAGGATTAGTGATAATTTCTAAAATATTGAAATTTTTAATTGAAACTTTTACAATTTTTGAAAGGCTAGATGAAAATTTTCTAAAATTTTGAGGGTCAGGACTTCCATTAAGGGTGGGTTTGGATAGGCGATTGGGTGCGGTGCGGTGCGTTTAGTTTACTTTTTGTCTCACGCTATAGTATCGCTACAGTATCTAATCTCACCACCGCCGCTATTTTTACACTAACCGCAGGTAAACGCACCGCCCATCCAAACTCACCCTAAGTCTGTCATTTTTAAAAAATAAATTAAGAAGTTAAAATTATTATTCACTGCAAATTCAAAACGGATGGAGATAGGTACCCTTAGATATATATTATCCGAATCTGCATTGCTTATTCGGATATCCAAATCTGAAATCCAATTCGTGTGAGAATTATAGATTCGAACTCAAATGATTGGTTTTACTTTTTTTAGTAGGTTTGGATTCAATTATTGCTTATTCATATATTCAACAAATGATCAAATTTTTTATTTTGATTTTTTTCAGATTCGGATATCCAACAAATAATAATATTTAATTCAAATTCAAATTTAAATATTGATACACGGATAATAATTGAATTTAGATTTTTAAGCAGATTTACGAATTCGGATTGAGATTTTCAAAAATGCAGATCTTTGATCCGTTACCACTCCAAACAATAAACTAATTTACAACAATTAAATTATGTAAAATTAGTTATAGAGATAAAATTTCAGGACCAAGCGGTAATTGAAAGTAACATGAAGGCCCTTGTACTATGAGTCAGATTGCATTTTGTCCCGTTTACTCAAAAAAAATGACCAAAATAGGTCTTATACATTAAATCAAAGAGCAAATTGGTCTTTCCTGTTACAAATTTCATCCAATTCTACAGTTAAAAACCGGCGTGATTGACAGAATAACCAAATAGTTACACATGATGTGCCATGTGTACCTCATTCGAACATATAGAGACCAACTTTTGACAGAAGAAATGGATGGTTTTTTTAACAGAATAACCAGTTTGCTCTTTTATCTAACGTATAGTGATTAATTTGTCCATTTTTTAAGTAGACAAAAATGAAATGTAATCCAACTCTTAATACAAAGACCTCTATAGTACACTTTACCGACCAAAAGCTGATACATTGATCTAAATTCCCAATTAGAACATAAGAACATCATCGTACAGATACTGACCATGTGAAAAACACAACACAAATCCATGCAGAGACAAGAAACCACTTGACACGTGTATAAGACTAAATTTCGATATCTCAACAAACAGTTAGCTGGCTCAGGAGCACAATTTTGTAAAATGCATGGCTCGACATCCCTTAAGAGACCAATGCATGCCCGATGGCCTTATATAATTGGATAATCTCCACATTAATGCTCCCATAGAATCTTAATTATTCAACGATTAATTATGGTCAAAATATATTTTCTTTGATTTTAGGATGGTACTTAATCTTAATGTTCTTAATAATTTAGATATCATACGTGTTTGATTTATTTATTAATAAAATTAGACTTTTATCTATTCATCGATACGTAAATTGATACTAAATAATTTAATTTATTGTACATTGAAATTCCGGTTTGTTATGTTTTTTTATTTTGCTTTTATAATTACATCAATAAATAAAATATACGTTATTTATAATCTAATTAATAATTTTAAAGTTTACATTTGTATATATATTAATATATCAACTTTGATCAAATGTGCAATTTCATATATAATTTTTTATTTGATTCGATTTTCACAAATCATTAACACAATTATCAACATAGAATCATTTGCTAATTATATATTGCATACATAAATAATTATTTTTATTTAATATATAAATAAATCTATATTTATTTTTTAAAATGTGTACATTTGAATCAAAATTTCATGTTGTTAATGTATAATTTTAAGATTTATCCATAATATATATTATTAAGAAGCGATAAATTGTGCCATAAATATATAATTTTAAAAAATGTTGTACTGATCACTTTCGTTTGAGGTAATCTCACCCTCGGAGAAAGAGTTGTATTAAACTATAATTCCACGTCATCCCTATCCCTTTCCAACAGGAGTGTGACAAATCATATTTTTCCTCCTAACTTTGAGCTTTTTCCTCATGAAAAAATTCAAATCTAAATAAAAATACTGAATATCAAGAGAAAAAATCTGATTTGTCATACTCAAAGGATAATGATAACTTGAAATTACAGTTTTATACAATTCCTTCTTAAACCGTGATGGCAGCCGTTTACATATTGTTGAAGAAAAAAAATTAAATAAAAAAGCTATAGACGAAAGTTGATTAAGACCAGTGATATTTGAACATCCCCACCGGCATTTAGAAAAAAAGTCGGTGCATGCAATACAAGTCAGAGACACCATTGTAACAGTTATTGTATTGATTACGTTGTACATTTATACTATAATTATATATAACTATCACTGATTCAAATTTCATTTTCCATTGAAAATTAATTCTTTGGGTTTTCAACGGTAGAGGCAAGCTAAACAATCTTACATCATATTCTTTCTCAATTGAAGTTTATTATTGGTTGGGGGAATTTATGTCAAATAATGTCCAGAAATTATTAGGGGTCGAACCAAATTATTCAAAATGTAAAAAATTTTAACCGTTAGCCGAATTGGAATATTTTAATTAATTTGGTCGGTTAACCGAATTAACCGAATTTATATGTTTTTGTTTTTGGTTAAAATAAGTACAAAACATATAAAAATACATTGCTAATGTTTTTTTTTTACTTAATAGTTCAAAAAACTTTAAATGGAGGTGAAAATAACAAATACGACATTAGAAACACTACATAAGTCTTGAAAACAACAAATATTTTGGTTAATTCAGTTAATTATCCGGTTTTGAACCAAATTAACCAATAACTGAAATTCTAAAAAATCATTAATAGACCACCGACCAATTAACGGAATTAAATCGGTTCGATCAATTTTAACCAAAGTGTGAATTTTTTTTCTTTGTTCAACTTGTAATCCCATTAAGGTTTTTACTTTGAATAATATATGAATCTTTTTTATATCATTACTTTTGTTACGTCATTTAATGTTTGGTAAATACCCGGAAAAAAATTAATATTTAAAGTCCAAGTTTGGTGGAGGGTATTTTGCTTGGTGTTGTCTTCCATGGAGGCAAGATTTTGGAATATGCACACACAATCACGTAGCTGTGGCTGCTTCTTTAAAATTTAGAAAATAAATTTATAGACTATCCAAAGGAGATGAAAGTGACCCATGAATTTGACTAAGGGTTCAAGTGTTTACTTTTAGTGCCGTATGGTACGTTTAGTTTTCTTTTGGTCTCATACTATTGTTATCGTATATAATTTCACACTGTTTTTACACTAACTAAGATAAACGCATTACCCATGTAAAGTGACCCTACAATTGAGCGTGATGGGAAACTCACAGAATGCTGCCAATTGAAGTTGAAGCATATGACAATATCATCATAGTAAAGAAATTAATGTTGTCTTCCTCATAGGGTTTGAACGAAATGATGTATGGACCAAAGTGAAACTGAAGAGAGTCGGATTATTCATCTTTGTTAACTTTAATATTCAAATATATAAAAGCATGTTAAATCCCAATAGAACAAGAGGTTTCTCTATGTGTATATATAAAAGAAATAAATACAAATATAAAACCAAATGTGGGTTAAAGGGTCATAGTCAATGAATCATGCAAACGAGCATCTTCAAATCTTTGAGGTTTATATTCCCATCAACACATATTCATATGGTTTTGATCATTTATCTCTTACGAGGCAATGATCTGTGGAGAAATGTTGTCGTCTTGGCTCTTCGTGTGTGTGTGTGTATATAGTATTATTAACTGAAAAACATTTACATACATGTTCCACAGTGATAGAATGCTCATAAAATCAGCTGGGATTGAACACGGTTTATGTTTCTGCTGGTGTAGCTTCAAAGTACAGTGCAGACTTTATAAACGAAAGATTTGAAGGTTAAAGTTTTCAACATATTATATTTGAGGACAGAATGAAGGCAAAAAGTTATGGTATTGATTATTTAGTGATGGTGCTTTCTGTTATGGAACCAAAAGAAGATAGTTCTTTAAAGAAATCAAATACAGGTACTTTTTACAATATAATAATTAATATATTGTCTTCAACAAGAAACATATCAAAAAGTTGTCATGATTCTATTATACTCTACGTACTTCTATTATTGTCCAAATAAAAATTGTTATTGCCAGCTCATGCCAAGTGACAACTGAAATTATTCCGTTCGCCTTTGTCATTAAGGTCTTGCAAAGACTGGAACAAGGATATGATTCACGTTGACATTTGTATTACCAAAGAAAACTGTTTTGTCTTAATTTGGACAAAAACCCACCCACTCCAAGACTTTTGGGGTGTCGGGAACTCGACTTTCAAAGGGATGAGCTCACGGTGGGAGCTCTGACGGCGATGGAGGGTATTAGGGTAAGTTGAGAAAGGCCGACACAGTGTTGGGTGTGGACGGTAGGTTTGATTAGATTGGAACAAAGCGGAAAGTATTATCCCGGTCGGTGCCTTATAAACTAGGTGGGTAACAGGGGTATTGTTCTCAATTCACTTTGCTTCACACCGTGATACCCATCCTCCTCATCAATTAAAAAATAACCAACATTTAGTGATACTTTTTTTTTACTGGAATAATATCAGATTTTTATTGTTTTCCTATATTCTTGTGTGGTGATTTTCGGGCAAATAAGGCAATAAAAAGACAATAAGCATGTAAGATGTCGAATTATGGAAATTTGATTTTTCTTTTTTATACGAAAGAATTAGAATGTGCCGGTTTGCGGCAAAAACGAAGGTAAAACTATTTACGATTTTAGTTTTTACTCGGCGGTTTGTTAGAGGCCGTACAGAACTTTCTGTACGGGAAAAAGGTGTTTTTTAGCCCATTTTCTTGTTTTCGCTTCTGATTTACACTGCCCTTTTTTTTCTCTCTGTTGTGGACTGGAAGGACGCGTGGAGCTTCATGAATAGTTGACTAAATGGAGGTATGTTTTGAGGTCGTGACATGTGGCAACGTTGATATTTTTAAGGTACGGGCAGCTTCTGCTGCGGAGTTTAAGCTCTCTTCCTACCTCCGCGTATACCCACTGTGTGTCTTCGACCCGTTTTTGGATCCAGCTAGGCAAACCCGCCACGTAGACGTTTTGGTCTTTCGGCACGTCAGCGTCTTCTTCCTCTAGTACGAACCCGGGTACTTTTGTGATAAGATCATCAGAGTTCACTATTCTCAACACTTTCGTCCCTTGTTTCTCTAGTTGGCAACGAAAGCTCCGGTTACCTACACGTGGACCTCCGAACGACATGACGGTCACCATCGGAGCACGTTTAAAGGTGGTTTTTATGTCGTAAGCGGTCAGAGTAGCCAGAGCCGCACCGAGACTGTGTCCTGTGATGGTTAAACTCAGAGGCTGGTCACCGTACGTTTGTAGCAACCGTGAGATTTCTTCACGGACCATTTCTTGTAAGCTCGGTACCTCGTCTGTTCCCGACGTGTAAAGGCTGAGGAACCCGGTTTCCACCATGGGTTCCGAGTCGTCGCCGTCGCCGTCATCGTGGTGTGTAGGTTTGGTGTCAGCATTGGGGACTGGAGTAAGAGTAGCACGGAAATTTTCAAGCCATTCAAGACCAGTAGCGGTGCCTCTCAAAGCAATCACCACGTCTCTCCGGCCAAGCCTGGCGATTTCCTCTTTATCCTGACAGACTGCCACGTAACCAATCCAGCTAGACTTCGTTGCCACCCAGTTTGGCGCCATTTCAACCCAACGTGGCAATCGTATCCCTGACGTGGCACGTAAATGTCTAGTTAAACGATAACCGGTTTGGTGCAACCCCGAACGGGCTAATAATGTACTTTTCGGGTACCTGCAAGCTCCGTACGACGACGACGACGAATCGAAGTTAAATGACCTATATGCAGCTTCAACAAAGCTACCGTACCGAAGTATTTCGCCCCGCAAATTTTCGTCTAATGGATCGAGTAAACCTTCCCAGTTTTTAACCCCTAGATACTCCTTCCATTTGTTGCCCAACTTAACGGCTCTAGATGTGAAAAGTGAAGCCATTGGGTCATAATCAAGAGGGTCGAGCAAATGTTCCCAACTCTTGACTGCCGGTTGATGAGTATCTAAGGACATTTTGAGTGGTCTCACAGCCGTTTGAGTGAGAGTGCAGCAACGGACAGAAACATGCTTGGCTGGTCTAGTTGTGGTGGGAAATGTGCATGGCGTTGCTGGTTTCATTGAGAGACTCATGTCTTTGCACCAAAGAGGAGAGAAAGGGGGGATTTATGAAGTAGTGAAAATGCTGCTGGTGGTACTCAGCTAGCTGCATTCATGGAGTACTGGAGATGGGGGGTTTTTATAGGGAGAACCAATGGACAAGGAGGAAAGAGAAAGAGAGAGTGAAAGGAATTATGGAGATCAATTAAAAGAGAAAGTAGGGTACCTCTTTTTTTTCTTTTTTTTTTCTCTTTTTCCTCGATGACGAGAGATAGCGATAGAGAGAGATGGGCTTGTTTGAGAGAAATGGTCAAAAAAGTATATAGAAGTGAACCCATTAAAATATTGCCCAAAATGAAAATAAATGGTTAGTAGACGTTATATGCTTTCATGTCTTGTTCTCCTTTCAAGCCGGCTCAAAGCTCAAATCTGGCTCAACCTTTCTGAGTCACTCACCAATTTTCATTCATTAAACAAAACCGGTAAATGGGCTAATATCATATTTGGCCCTTGAGCTTGATAATTAGGTTTATTTTAGTCTTCAAACTTAGATTTCGTAGGGATTTGATGATATAAAACTTCACCAATTTTACCATGTATTTACTTAAAATTTTATAAAACTTCAAGAGTTAGAAGCATAATTTTTCATTTTAGGGGAGCCAAGGTTCTTTCCTATCCCCTCCCTTCGCCCGTGCAAGGGGTGAAGCAACATTTATTCGCTAAACTTAACAACTTTTTCCTAACTTGGTCCCTAAGCTTTTTTTTTTGTCCACATTAGTCATAAAACTTGACAGTTTTTCTCAATTTGACTCCTAAACTTGGATTCCATTGAGATATAATAACATGACACTCTAAATTTTTTAAAATTTTTAGGCGGTAATGTAATATAATTTTAAAATGTCAAATCATCATATCTTAAAAGAATCTGAGTTCATGGATTAAATTGAAAAATAAATACTAAATTTCAAAATAATATGGGCTAACAAATTTAAGGACCAAATTAAAAAAATTTATCAAGTTCATAAATTAAATGTATTAATTACAAAGCTCACTTTTGACATTAAAAATTACATTAACCCTAAAAGAACTGTTGCATATGCGTCGTAATTTGTCCACACAGGTAATTGAAAATAGGTGGGTCCAGTGCAATAGAATCCCTTTCATTGGCTATGTGGTGAGGTCAAGTCCTATTTATTATTAATAACGAACTTAATTAAAACAAGGCAAGGCATGGTGCCAAAAATATTACCACCAAATTAATCCTCCTATTTCAGGTATTTGCATATGATAAAACGTGAAAACAATCTCAATTTGTAGGCAACAAGTTGGGGTGAAATATTGTGGACCTACAATTAATTTACTCCAACACCATTATCCTCTGTGATTCTCATGCATACTTTTTAGAGTCCTAATTCGATTGGTGGACGTGAGTTCAAGTGCGTTGAAGCATTTTAAGGGTCAGAGAAAGACTATGAATAGTTCTGGACATTTATATTCAAATATATATATATTATTATTTGAGTATTTTATTAATAAATAATATTCATTTGTGTTGGTAAATAAAAAACATATGACATTTCAATACATAATTTGTTTTTAATGGAGTTGTTTACGTGCATTTTGATTTATTTAGTTGGATATTTTATATTTGTTAGGTATAATTTTAATTTTATATAAAAAAGTTATTTCAGTTTTTTTTTATTTTTATTTTTATCTTTTTAGCCTTTGAATTGTATTGTTTGTCAAATCACTCTAAAATAGATGAAAAAGTTAATCAGAAGCGAATCTAGGGGGGTTGGCAGGGGCCCGACCCCCCTAAAATGAAAAATATCCATTTAGGCCCTTTAAATTTTTTTAATATTTTAAATTAGTAAAGATAAAATTGTACTTTAGCCCCCCTAAAATTATAAAAATTTGATTTAATCCTTTAAAAATTATAAAGATATAGAATATAAAAAATTAAAATTTCATTTGCCCCCTAAAAAATTGTTCTAGCTTCGCCCCCAAAATTAATATCTATTAAGTTTGATAATGTGGCAGTCCACATATATGCCACATTAGAAATTAATTAATCTTTTATAAATATTTTTATACTTTTTTTAATAATTTTTTTATATTTCTTTCATTTTTAAAAAAAATTTAATTAATTGTTTATGTGACATCCAGGTGATAGTCCACATGTATGTCACGTCAGCAAAGTTCACAGAAGTTAACTTTTCCATCTATGTTTGGGTGATTTGACAAATAACGTATATTCAAAAACTTAAAGAGGCAAAAAATCAAATGGAGTATTAAAATGGTTTATTTTTTAACAAAGCTGAAGGGTCAAATAAGTTATTATCCCCTTTTTTATATTTAAGATATCATTAATGTCAGTTTTACGGTCCATGAATACTAATCCTTTCGAGGTTCTATGGCTACTCTCTCAACAATGGCGTCTCCAAGGTTTGAACTTACTTTCTTCTTTGAGATTACGCAATGTGCTTTACACTACACCCAACACTTGTTGGCACTAATATCAGAAGCGCCTAAAATGCAAATTTTACAATTTGACCCTCTTAAAATGATAAAATTTTGATTTATTCTTATAAATTACCTAATTCAACCCCATAAAAATTTTCTGACTTCGCCCTGACCAATATAATAAATTTATTTTGAATTCAATATATTGCTAAATATTTTAAGAGAGAAAAAGAAAACATTAAATAGACACAGCTAAAAGTGCATTTGCTTAGAGGGACAAGGGTGCACTTTTTATTTATCTTTTAGTATATCTCTGCAATTAACACATACTACTACGTGGGCTTCTAATTTCCCTTCATTTGGATACCACAAATATTATTTTAATTATTTAATATGAAATTTATTTTTTAAGCTAAGCAGACACATGGGAACACATTTATGCTCATATCATCTACTTTATTTTTAAAAAATATATAATAAGCAATAAATATCTACACACTTGCCCATCTTCTAAAAGACACAAAGCCTAAAATTGCTTATAAATAAGAGTGTTTCAGCGCACTCAAACCTACATTCTCTTATATCGACAATACCAATAAGTTAAGATTCAATTGACAGAAATGATAAGAAACTATTAATTATTAAATTTACTTCAAAATTTATACTATAAATAATATATTAATTTAAAACATTTGTTAGTAAAATTTATAAGTAAAATATAAATTAATTTTAATAAAAATAGATTGGGTAAAGTTGTAATTATGAAAAGGGTATATATAAAATTCACAGTATTTTTACTTCCCGATTCCTAATAGATTCAAAAGAGACCTGGGAATACAATTTATTTATTTATATTTTTAAAACTTATTTCATAAGTAGCATATAATACATATTTAAGTAAGTGGATTAAGTCTTAGGCTTAGTTTAGTAATGGAAAACTTGAAATTTTTAAGTTCTGAGAAAAGTGCTTTTGGGTCACTTTGTAGTTTAGGAGAAGTACCTTTTCTCTCAAAAAGTAGTTTGTTTAGGAATGTTTTTGTTCCAAAAGTGTTTCTTAGAGGTAATACTAAATACACTCTTAACTTGATGCAGGAGGACGTGAGTTCGAATGCCTTCTTTGGAATATCAAGAAAAGCAAATGTAATCCGAACTTATAATGAGATTGTTAAAAAATAATTATAATTAAAATAATAATAATAAATTGGATTAATGGTGGTTATAAAACATAAATTATTGGTATATTGCATTTATAAAATTGAGATTTCCACAACCACAAGTTCCAAAAATTAGACATTTACAATAAATTAGGAAAGTGAACATTTGGCTTTAATTTGTTAAAATTTAACTTTTATATTGTATGAAAATTTTAGAAGTTTGTTGAATTAGGTAATATTGTCTTTGCTATTAAATTATTGATCTCATAATGAATAATTTAATAATTTATATATAAAAATTAAATCTGTTTTTTTTGTAAAATGCCATAACCAAATTTTGATAAATTAATATATAAAAGTAATTAATTGCATTCGACACCCCAAACTATGACCCTTATAATAATTGGTTTTCAAACCTCAAAATATTTTAATTACATATCAATCAAGTCCTTTCATTATTGAAACTGTTAATTTAACTATTAAATTATGCGTAAAGTCTTAAGTGATATAATTTAAAATCAAACTTTTAAATAAAAGTAAAATATTGCGCATATATTTTAAAATGAAAAGCCAAAATAAAGTCAACGATAGTTTTCCAATAAAAGTTTGAAAACCTCTAAACCAATATTTTTACAATATTCGCTTTTCTTTAAATTTTCATTTTAAATTATGCCACATAAGATTTGACATCTCATTTAACGGTTAGATTAATGATTTAAGTAATGGAAAGACCTTATTAATATAACATCGATAGTTTGAGGATGTAATTAGAATGTTTTAAAATTTAAGGATTAATCTAGAATGAGGGTTTTTTACCTATATATTATAAAATAAAATAAAAATTACTTAAATGGCATGTTTAAAAACTTATGTACCAAAATGGTACATTCAAACTGGTGGAGGGTGGTGCATAGGCGGCACCACCCTAGTATTCTAACAAGTTTGACTGAAAACAAAAATTAAAAAAAAAAAAACTGGTGAAGGCAATGTAATAGGCAACACCACTTTGTCCAGCCAAATTGCACCACCCTCCACCAGTTTAAAAGTACCATTTTGGTACATCATTTTTTAAACATGTCATTTTAGTAAATTTTTTTAATTTTATAATATATAGGTAAAAAACCTTAGAACGAGGGTCATAGTTTGAGAATATTTGATGCAATTAGCTCTAGGGTAAACTATATCCATAATCACTCTAAAATAGAATTTGTCTTATTTTAGTCACTCTAAAATTTTTGCTCTCAATTTAGTCATTCTAATTAAAATAATTGTGTTAAAAATTTCTCTTTCCATTGAAGAAAACACAATCAACAATCACTTAATGTTTTTTTCTCACACACCTTTGAAGCTTTCCATCAATTTAAACATTATGTGTAAGAGTGTTCAATCGGTTAACCGACCTGAACTAACATTAATTGAATTAACTGAACTTTTTAAACCCTTAACTATTAATAGAACTAAATTTTTTTCAAAAAAAAATTAACATATAAAACCCTTAACTGTTAATCTATTTATATGTTTTTATTTTTATTTTTTAGTTAAAACAAAATTAAAACATATAAAAAGTTAATCAAATTAACCGAATTTAATATATATAAAATGCATATAAAAAATATAAATTTTTGGTTAATTAACCGTTAACCGAACTTCCAAAAAATTATTAATCAATTCCCGACCGATTAACCGAATTAATTCGATTTGGTCAATTAAATCAATTTTACCCAAAATTTGCACATCCTTAATTACACGAAAATTTTAACAAGAGTGACAAAAGAATCAGAGGTTTTTAACTCTACTAGAAACTTTATATATTAAATGTTGAAGTGGGGAAAGTTTGGAGGTTTTATGAAGAAAGCATTTAAAGCATCATAAAAGAAATGGTGTTTCCAAGACAGACAGGCTGCCAATTCAAAGTGGGAAATTTATTGTGAGAAATCCTTTATGAATTATGATATAATGGGTATTGTTTATTTTTCTTAAATTGTAGTATATATGAAACTTTCTGCTCATATTATAATCAAATTAATTTTGATTTTTGATTGAAAGGTGATTTTAAATAAATAAATAATGATGGGTTTAATTTTGTAATTTTAGTAAAGAAGTTTCTTAATTTTTAAAAGGTTTAAATTTTGATTTAAGAATATCGAGCACCTTTAAATAATTTAACAAAACATGGATGGATTTCAAAAGAAATTTTCCCATTCATGAAATATATAAATTATTCTTATTTATTTATTTTTAAATTATCATTTTAATTTTAAAAAAGTTAAAAAATTTATTCATTTCAATAAGTGAATACAATGCTTGTGATTCATAATTTATATATAACTGTTGATTTTTAAAAATAATCCTTAATGATGATAATATGCGTCAAATAAGATTTGGTTTTAATTATTATTATTTAAAATTTGGTTTTAATTTTAACTAATACTAAAATTAATTATTTTAAATCTATTAATAATACATCTTTGAAATAATATTATTTTAAAATTTTATAAAATTAAATTTTGATCCATTAAAATGATTTTTAATTGTTAAAATTTTATTAATTTTATAAATTATTGATATTATTCACATAATGTATTGTAATTTTAAAATTATATTTTATTTATAAAATGAAAATGGAGGTAAATAACACAATTGCCATATGTCATCGCATTAAATATGTTACTTGTTAATAAATTAAGCCTAAGACTTTGTAATATATATATATATATATATATATATATATATATATATATATATGTGGTTTTGTCACCTACAAGTGTTTAATTAATATCCACTTGAAAAAACGAGAAAAAGAAAGAGGGTTAAATTATGTTGTTAGTCCCGTACTTAAAAAGTTAGAAATTAAGTCCTCCAATTGTTTTGACTTAAAATCTCAGCCCATCCATTAAAATCGTAAGTTTATTTTTTGTTAAAATTTATCAATTTGACATGTTGATTAAGTTTCCTCATGTGACATGTTATATGATTGATAGAAAATTAACATTTTAAGTTGACAAATTTTAGAAAATACTACCAATAACGATAATAATTGGACTAGGATTGAAAAGTTAAGATGATTTTTTTTGACTTTTGAAGTATAAAGACTAAATTTTAAATTCTATAGAAGTATAGGGATTGATGACATATTTTAACCAATAAAAGATAAAATAATATGAATTGTACTCTTAATGAAATTTTAATGATGTGTCATCGTTAGATTTACCAACGATTTATAGAATTGAGTTTATCGATATAAATCCTTATCATAAATGAAAGTATGAACTAAACCTAGAAAAACTTTTTTTTTAATTTAGTACTAAATAATTTAAACTTTGGTTGTATATGATGGAAAGTTTTTTGCACAAGTAAGATGCCATTTGTATTGTGAGTTGTAATTAAAATACAATCGAAACTATAAAGAAAGACAATGAAACGATAACTAGTTATGTAGTTCAAACCTTTTCTATATCTATAGTGCCTTACTTAAAGAGTAACCCACCTTGAATTAATAATATAATATGTGATTTAAGCTCAACTCGTACATAAATCGATAATCAAATTTTCAATATATAAACAATATTAGACTTGCGATTCTCCCACTAATATGATAAAATAAAATCCTTTGCATTTCTCCCAATTATGTGCTTGACAATGCATGAAGTACACTTTAAATATGGTAAATAGATCATATTAAGACTCTTGACAAATATCAGTACTTGATCGAATATCTTCATCACACATAATTTATCAAGTTATCACTCAAAATCTTTTATAAGATATAAGAAAATAAATGAGTCAAAATATGCCTAGCAATTTCAAACTAACTATCACACAATCATCTAAGTTTTTTTTATTTGATATAATATAAGTTGAAACTCACAAATGCACGCATTAACTATCACACAGGTGAACCTTCGAGTTGAACTGTGATCTTGAATGTGCTCATTTTAGTTAATAAACCTACCGAATTATCACTAAGCTTAAATTATATTCTAACTTTGAACTAATTGGACACGCAAAATGTTTGGTCATAAGCACAATTAAAGATGCGACATGTTCCAAAATTCACAATAAATTGATTTGCACATTTCGTAGCACAACCATGAACTCCCCTTAAGAGGAAAATTTCAACTTCACCATGTGTTCAAATTGTTACCTATATATACCCTAACTTAAGGTTGACAACAGTGATATTTTGGATGATTTATATGATAACTAACACAAGATTAAACTAAAGAGGAAAGAAAAACACAGTTGAAAGCAGATATAATGTAAAATAAATAAGGTAGAATTTAGAGAATTGAAACGTGTGATAAGAGGCACATGCATTTTTGAAACATGAGATTAAAATGTTAAAATTAGAAGAAAAAAACACTGTACCATTTTTTTGTCATGTTTTTTCGAATCAAATATCGTAAAGCAACAAATATCATGGTTTATGAAAGATGTATGTTTTGGTACCTCGTTTTGTCTCGGCAATGCTCGTGGCTACAAAGAGACCTTTGATGCGGCCTTTTTCTTTTCTTTTAACCTAAGCCGATGAAGCCGAGCTGAGGGAGGGGAGCCGAACCCATTCGTGTCTGGTCAGGGAACAATACAGTCGGAAAGTGGGATTTGTCGTGTTGGGAGAACTTGATTGCGGCTGAGAGTCAAAGTATCCTTGATTGAAGGTGAACCATCGGATTGATTTTGGGACCCTCCATCTCATTTCATCAAACAAGACCGGGTCGGTTGATTGAACCGAAAATTAGTATTTGATGGGTTCAAGTGATGCATTTATTATTATTGAAGAAATGATTTAATAAGTAGAATTGCAATATTTAACTTTGTTCCTCCTGAATTTTATATATTTGATTCCCACTTCTTTTAAGCAAAATTTTTAGACTCGATTAAATTCCATAATTAAATTCAATATATTAGAAAATCTCAAACAATAAAAAATTGAAACCACCAAATCTAGATTACGTCAAGTTGTCCTACACGAAAAATAAAGTAACAATTTGAGAAGGACGTATTTGTTGTTAGGATGGTTACATACACATAGTTATCATAACTCATAATTCTAGTTATACAAAATAACATTATTTTGTTGATCCTTTCTATCATATCATTTATGGCCTCTTTTAATTATTTAATAACATTTCAACAATATTTTCTATATTATTGACACATAATTTTAACAATTCTTTTTATATTAAACCCTTGAGATTCGAGTTCAGGTTCAAATTAAAGTAAGATTTAGGATTGAAATTTAAGGTTTAGGGTTGAAGGTAAAAAATTATTGAAATACTATTAAATAATTAGAAAAACCATAAATAATATGATCGGATGGTTGATTAAAATAATTTTTAGATCTGAACATTGTGATTAGGTCATTATTATTACACGAAAGAACACAGTACAATAAAATTTAGATGACTGGGTACCAGAATGCTCAGATATATAATTATTACATGAAATTACAATGGACAAGGGCAAGACACATGTAATAAGGTGGTAAAAGTAGGTAAATCAGTTTCTCTATATTAGATTAAAAAATAAATTAATTATTTTTGTTAAAAATTTTATCCATTTGTATTGTTAAAAACTAGTATGGTTGACGGAATAACCAGACAGTAGCATGTGACGTGTCACGTGTACCTTATGTTGATGTATATGAACCGTTTTTTAACAGCGAAAATGAATAGAATTTTTAATAGAAATACCGGTTTAGTCTTTGATCAAATGTACAAAATTAATTTACCTATTTTTAAATAGAGGAATAAAATGTAAATTTAACTCGTAATACAAGGACATCTATGACATTTTAACTATAATAAGATTAATTACATTAAAATTCTAAAACAAGTGACTTATTTCATAAGTAAAATATTTTTCCTACTTGTTAATCAGGTAATACTAATTCGAATTGGAATACTAAATATATCTCGATTTTGATTGCTTGATGGAAATTTATTTCCTCTTAAAATATTCAACCACCAATGCCTATTAGCTTATAAGCTACCAATTAAATTCAATATATATTAACATTAATTTCATTATATGTTTTTATCATATTTGCTCTTTATGATATAATGTCTAAAACTACCTATAGCCCCTCCCCAACCTTTAAATAGGAGGATAATGCGCTTCAGTGCACTCAAACCCACATCTTCCTGCACCAGTAATAATGTCAATGCTAATTAAGCTAAGACTCAATTGACTAAATTCAATATAGTTACTTTGTATGTAAATTGTTTATGGGTTTTTGTTTCATATTTTTTTTGATTTCATATAATTTTGTTTATAGTAGTGAATATAGAAGGTAAAGGTACCGTGAATGCCATTGTACTTGGAGTCAGATTATATTTTGTCCCATCTACTACAAAATAGGTAAATTAATCCCTATACGTTAGACCAAATAGTAAATTAGTCATTTTTGTTAAAAAATTCATCCATTCATACAGTTAAAATAGACGTGACTGAAGGAATATCTAGATAGTGAGACTCCACATGTACCTCATGTTGATGTATTGATTTTTAACAGTAGAAATGGATAGAATTTTTAACAAAAAGATTAATTTGCTCTTTGATATAATGTTCATGGACTAATTTATCTATTTTTTAAGTAGAGGAGGCAAAATGCAAATCAATTCCTAATAAACGGGCCTCCATGGTACTTATTCCATATATAGAACTATAAATGGTTAGTGTATCAAATAAAAATTCTATTTATAATTAAGGCTTTCAAAATTAGATTGTGGTCAAACTAGTCAGACCATCGATTTTCAATTTGATAGGTCCAACCGATTCATCCAGTTTAATTAAAAATTTTATATTTATAAAAAAAAAAAAGAGAAAGCCAATTCAATCTAGTTTTTAGTCCGATTCTACCAGTTTTGAACGGTTCGCAAGTTAATCGGTCTAATCTTTCTCTCCGAATCGATATCCCAATCGATTTAAGATCCAATCAGTCCGTTTGACCAATCTGATTCGATTTAAATAATATTGTTTAGAATTACAATTGTGACTGCAATGGTAAAAGATTTAATCACCTAAAAGTAGTTTGAAATTTTAGTTAAAATGGGAAATTGGTATCACATTTAATTTTAAAAAACTTTTCTCGAAAGTTCTAAAATCTAAACAAGGCAATAATATGTCCGAAAAAAATTTAGTTAAGGATCCAACCAAATTTCGATTCAACTAAGTATGTTCGGTCTAAGAGCAACACATTGGATTAGGATAATCAATAGAGAGATGACACGTGTATATACATTACTTGGTGATTGAAATATCTTAATAATTCCTTAGGCAAAAGTGTGTGTTTTGAGAAACTAATTTTGAAGAAGCCATCTTTGGTGCACTAAAATTATGGAAATTGATCTTTTTTGGTGCATTGCTCTTAGCTTGAGTGTTAGATTTTATTTTATAAGTAGGGTTAATTGCATTACAAGATCTTAAGCTATCGCTTAATTTCTTAATTAGTCCTCAAGGTATCAATATTTTATCATTCAATTTCTTTCGTTAGCTTCGCCATTAGTTTGAGCTTTAAATGTCAACTATTGTGTGAGTGGATTAGACCAAACTAGTCAGGGGAGATGCCAGAAAATTCCTTAAGAGGGGCTAGAAATGAATCATAACTTTTTGCCATAACATCAAATTTAGCCCTCAATTTTTATATATTTTGTTAATTTGGGCCTTTTTAGATAAATTTGGTCCTTGACCTTTTAAGAAAGAGTCAAATTTGACCACTTACCTTTCAAAAAGAGTCGAGTTGTTGGTTTTTTAATGGAAATTCTGATTAAAACGTTAAATTTTTAATCATGGTAGACTGCATGGCAATCCACATGCACTCTTGTTATTTTTTTTTTGAATTTTTAGGAACTTTTTCAATTTCTTTGAACTTTCTTATTTTTGAATATTTTTATAATTTTTAAATTATTTGTTGACATGGCATATAAGATAAATAATTCCATGTCAGCATGAAGTATACGTGGACTGCACTGCAGGGGTGAAACAAAAAAAATTAAGGGGGGCGAGATTAAATTATATATTTTTATGAGAGCTACAATTCACATTATATTGGCTTATATCTTTACGGTTTTCAGAAGGACAAAATAAAAATTATAGCATTTTTGGGGGGCAACTATAATTTTACCATATATTAACTTAAGATTTTATAAATTTCGGGGAGGACTAAGCAATAATTTTCCATTTTAGGGGGCTAAGGCCCCAACTTGCCCCCTTCACTTTGCCTTTGGTGGGCTATCATGCAGGTTACCACACGAATATCGTTAAAAAAAATTTAATCTGCATTTCTATTAAAAAATCTATTTAACTCTTTTTGGAAGGACGAAGATCAAATTTAGTTCAAAAAAAGAAGGGCGAAATTGACAAGAGATGTAAACATTGAGGGTTAACTTTGAAATTATGCCTAAATTTTTTAATATATCAAAGTGTAATTTTACCATTATATTAACTGATGATCGAATTCAATTGACTATTTTTGAAGGCTACGATCACTGCTTACTCTCTGTCTTGTCCCTACGACGTAATAAAAAAAAAGGAAAATTTTAATGACATTGTTTAGTTTTTTAATACAGCAAAATTAAGTTGAAATATATATATATATATATATATATTTACAAAGTAATCTAAGGTAGATTCAAATTCACATTTAAGACTTAAATCGAAAACGAAATAATTGATGTGGACAAAGGATTTTGGGTGGGTGGATGCTGATATCTTACGTTGTTAACCAACAATGTGTTAGGGTTGAATCTAGGGGACCACCCTCCCTCGTCTCCATCATAAGCAAGCCGAGGGGACAAAAATCCCGTCCAAATTTGCCCTATTTTCAAGCTCTTGACAACAACCCTTTTCCCCCAAACTTGAATATTTTGTGCATTAAATGTTCAGTTTGCTTGATTTTTGTTAGGGCTTGAATCATTGGGTCATTATGAGCTATGATGCCAAAAAATCAGAGGAAGAAAAATCTACTTTTTCCATTTCCTTTTCCAATAATTATAATAAACTACAATATATCAAAATTTTTAAAAAATTTACAGAAATTTATTGGGTGTAACAATAAGGCATCTTGTATTCGTAAGGAGAGAGAATGTACGTTCAAATATTTGAGACTACATTAATGAGAGAGACAATCACAAACTCGAAACATAAACTATAAAATGGACATGAAAATTGCTGAAAAGGTTAGAATAAAATCTAAATTGAAAACATACAAATAATTTACAAAATGAGAGACCCAAAACCCGAAATTTTAACAATTATAAATAAGATACAACATGAGTATAATAGAATAAAAATAATATAAGTTCAAGAAACTATAGAGTAAAATCTAACCATTAAAAACACAACACAAAACAAAAGTTCATCCATAACAAACATGTTCGAACGCTGGACCTTTATTTTGCCAATGTTTCATTGTTTTTCAAGTTAATATTATTATATTTAGTATTTGAGTTTGATTTTAATGTTTAAGCTGATATATGGATTTGGCTTCGATGTTTAATATAGTACCTAATTTTTTTCAAATTGATGCTTGAAGTTTTTTCTCAATTAAGTATATGAGTTTAGTTTCAATATTCAGATGGTACTTGATTTATTTGTTATTGTCCCAATTAAGTATCTATGTTTTTTTAACTAAAACATACGTGTTAAATATTTATTAGACAACATAATATTGTTTAATGTAGGTACCAAATTAAGCTTTAAGATCAAACTTAAATACCAAATGATATATTAACTTTCCGGACCGTTATATATATATATATGTGTGGGTCTAGAAAGTTATTTTGTGCACTACAGCTTTTATGTTTAAATAATTTTTATTGTTGAAAATATAAAAGTTTGAAATTAATAAATAATTATATTGAGTACATAGATTAATTAAAAGTTTGACTAGATGGTCCATTAAAATAACATAATTGGACCCCAATTCGTATGATTTGTCTAAAAGATATGATGTTGCCAAGTTCCTCAATTTTCATGACATTAAAATAATTTGTTTTAATTTAATTAGGTGTTTTTAAATATAATTTAAATTCTCTATGTATTTTCTTATAATTTGAAAATAATATATAAAATATTTTTTTATTTCTCAAGGTATTTTATCGAAACAAGCTCAAGAACTAATCCTCCACATTCGTAAACTCATTAAGGGCACAAGTTTTAAAGTGCAAAATAATTTTATATTTAATCGATGTATAAAAAATTAAAATAAATATTTATAATATTTGATATAATATATTTACATAATAATATAAATTTTAGAAATAAATCATTATAAACTTAATAAATATATTTAAAAGTAAAAAACTTGACAAAATACTAATAACTACAATGATTGAATTATTAACCGTTATATTTTAATAAATATTGATGGTATCTTTTGACCAAGGAAAAGAATAAGGAAGAAACTATTTCTAACCTTCATCATGTTTCATCTTCATTATATCTATACTATTTATAAAAAAATTAATTAAATCTCTCAAAGTTTTTGGAATTTCTCATTAAGTCAATTAAACCCTAAAATTTTTAATTTAGACCCTTCGAACTTAATATCAAGATCCCTCACTATTTTTTATCTTGATCTCTCAATATTTATTATTTCGTCATTGCTTCTAATATATTTTTTTCGTTAAAGTTTCCAATGGGAAAAAGGAGACACAATTTTGTTTTATACGCCTCAAAAATTACATTATTTTTAAAATTCTAAACTATGAGAAATTATTTTATGGATCCTTCCCACCGCATCATCCATGGTCTCTTTTTGATTATTTAATAACATTTCAATAATTTTTTCCATGTCATTAACACATAATTTTGGTAATTTTTAACCTTGAACCCCAAACCATAAACACTAAACTTTAAACCCCAAAATCAAACATTGAACATTAAACCTTAAACATGAACCCCAAACCATGAATCCCAAACCATAAATCTTAAACACTAAAGTTTGAACCCCGTAACCGAACCCTAAACCTTGAACTTGGGGTTCGAGTTCAAGGTTCGAAGTTTGGGATTCAGTGTTTAGGATTTGAGGTTTAAGGATTGGGTTTATAGTCTAGGTTTGAGTTCATGGTTCAAGGTTCGGGATTTAGGGTTCGTGGTTCAAAACTTAGGATTCGAGATTAATGTTTAATGTTTAAGGTTTGGAGTTTAGAGTTTAGTGTCAGTGTTTAGGGTTCAGAGTTCATAAAATGATTTCTCCTAAACTATTCTCCTAAACTATTAATGAGGAATGTTTTTTATGTTGCCAAAATTTATCCCCTAAATTCAAAAACAGAGTGTAGCACCCTAAGAACATATCACGTAGTCATGTGACTTTGTAAATGATCAAAGTTTTGGATAAATTAATTAGACGGGGAAAAATATTAATTATCACATCAATCAATTAGCAATTCCTCCTTGCATATTTCATGGAGCTAGAACTTTAGTTTAATAAATCGTGCGTTTTTTGTGTTTTTTTTTGCTTCAAATTCATCTAAGTCAGCCTAACTCTTGAAACATGAGAATTCTGACCAAAATTCTCTAAAACACCGAAATATAACAGAAGCAACTCAAAGCGAAAGAGCAACGAAAGAACTGAAAAACTATAAAAAAGCAATGCACATAAGGTATTTCAGTAAATGCCTTCAAATATATTCTTTAACTCAAGAATATGTGAAGTACAATGAGATGATTACAAATGAAAGGATGACCTCTATTTATAGTTGAGCTCTCTCAGATCCATCGGTACAAATTAAATTACATCACCAACTGAATTTAGTGTCTATCTACAAAATTAGAGTCCTAAGAAATTTAAACTCTATACATCTTTATGCCTTAGGATTTACAATAATTACTCTGGTAACTCTAATTTTACTGGAGTGTTTCACTGGGCTACTAAGACTTCAAGTAAATGATTTTTTCCATGTGTTCCACGAATTATGCTAGCTCAAGTGGATTAAATAAACCCCATTTGATCAGTTGACCTCCACGAGATGATTTGTGTGCATTCGTCATAAGCTTTGTGTAATACCCAATTTTAGTCCCGGGCCCAAATAAATAGATATAAAAAAATAAAACAAGGAACAATCCTTCTTTACATGTATGTGGCCCAATTATACCTACTAAGCCCAAAATACTAAACAAAAGCAGAAAGAACCCTAGCAAAAGACCTTCTTCCCGCCTCGGTAGCAAAGAACTGCCTCTCCACGCACCAACGCACAAAGACCCAGCATGTCGCAAGACGTCGCCTCGCACAACCCACGTACTCTAATCCAGTACCTACCTGCAACACAATCAAACCACGAACCACAACACAACAAGCAAGATATAGGATTTTTATTTATTATGATTAATTTTTTCGGTATAAAAAGCCGATTGTAAATCGATTGTAGGGTTACGAATATTGTATAAAAAAACCATTGAAAATACAAAATAGGGAATCAAATAGATTTTTGAAGGTGATTTGTTTTTTTTTCTCACTTCGAGCTTTCTTTTTTTTCTTCATTTTTTTCTCTATTTCATATTTTAAAAATAATAAAAATAAATGAGGTACTTACCGTGGGTCCGATCTCCTCAGACCGCCATCTGCGGTGGAGCTTCGGTGGCGACATGGCTGCGGCGGCTGGTGCAAAAGAGTAGTGGCACTCAGGGGTTAAAGGCGAAAAACCTAACAGAGATTGCCCCCTTTCTGTTCGTTTTAAAAAAAATGAAATGAAATAGAAATGTTTTTTTTTAAGAAAAATTTTGATTTAAGTATTAAAGGAGAACGGCGCCGTTTTGGGTTAAGGCCCTCAGTTCCAAAACGACACCGTGTAGGGCTACCCGCGCGTGACCAGACCCATTTTCTCAGGATCCGCGTGTTTTTTACTTTTAATGGTCTAATTGCGCAATAAGTCCTTCCGCATATCTTTGTCATTTCAATTCAATTTTTTCTTTGTTTACAGTATATTTTATTTCGATTCCAATTAGATCCATGATTGAACGACGCCGTTTTTGTAGATTGGACCCAAATGCCAGAGGGGATTTGTGCGTCTAATTGCCGATATAGTCCCTCTGGTGTTAAACTGTTTTCAATTCGGTCGTTTTAATAGTTGTTTCAAATTCTCCCCTAGGATTTCGTTTCATTTTCAAATTAGTCCTTATTATTATTATTAATCTTATTATTATTATCATTAGCGTTATTATACTTATTCTTATTATTGTTATTATTATATTTAGTACTATATTTTGGTATATTCGTTTGTTATTTTTTTATACATACATTACTTTATTATATATGCATTATGATTCTAAGTTTTTTTATATTTTTACTTTAGATTTTGCATAATTGTCATATATTTAATTTTATTATGTATTTCTATTTGTATTATAAGTTTGTTATATTATCATTTTAGATTTATTATACATTAATTTTAAAATTCATTATGTATGATTTATTTTATATAATAGATATATATATTTACTTCAGTTTGAACACATTTCATACTTTTATATATATATATATATATATATATATATATATATTGTTATTTTAAAACTTTTATGCATAATTTATTGATTATAACTTCTCCCGCTTTTTTCATATATTTTAGTGCATCTTTTAAAATTGGTTATTAATTCATTTGATTTTTGAATGTTGATATTAATTTATATAACATATAATTGAGATTATTGTTGCTATGTTTGTTTGTATTTATTTATTGAGTATTCAATACTCATTAATGTATATTTTATTTCGAATTATTCTTTTGCGTGGTACGTTGCCGTTCAATCATACTATATTTTTTTTAAATTATGTTTCATTAAAGCATTAAAATCATCTTATTTCGTAAATTTTTAAAATAACGTAATACTCGGTATTTGGGATCTTCGAGAGGATTGAGCCCTAACGTATTGGGTTCCAATTTTCCTCGTTAAGTCTAAATAATCGAGAATATTCTTTAATCAAAACACATAAATAAAAAACTCATTTCGGGAATTATATACGTTGTGTCCTAACGCATTGGATATGACATGTTTTCTCGAGATGATGATTTTTTTCTCTAAAAGGAATAATAAAGGCAATATTCGGTATTTAGGAATTTTGGGAAATTGAACCCTAACTTACTGGGTTTGGATTTCCCACTTGACCCAAATAACTGAATATCCTTCTCAAATTTAAATGCATGAGTTTTAAAAGTTAAAAAAAATACACTTAATTTTAAAGATTAAAAATGTTACGCCATAACCCATTGGGTGTGACATTTTATTTTTTTGAAATAAGAGTGTCTTATTATTTAATTTAATTTATTCAAGTAAAAAGGATTGTATTTTAAAACTTTTCAAATTCTCGACACTAAGACGCTAAATAATCGATTCGGTACCAATTTTGGGCGTCACGAGGGTGTTAACCCTTCCTCGTGCGTAACCAACTCCCGAACCTGTTTTTTTCAAATTTCGCAGACCAAAATTGTTTTTAAGGTGAGCCGATCACATCTCAATAAGGATCGGTGGCGACTCACATTTTCATTTTTAAAAGTAGATCCTGATTCGTTTTCAAATAAAAATGGTTTCGACACTTTGGTCCGCAGCTCGTGACACATGCATGAGCCAATGCAAGTATACAAGTAAGATTAAAAAATAATAATAATAATAAAAAAGACGCCTTTGGTAAATGAAGATCAAATTGAATCTTATTATAGGTTCTGGTCATATCTTTTCTTTTTGACACGATGTCTAGAACTGCCTTTAGTCCCTCCCTGACCCATAAATAGGAGGATAATGCGTTTCAGCGCATTCGAACCTATGTCCTCCTACATTGGCAATAATGCCCATGCCAATTGAGCTAAAACTCAATCAACTGCTCTGATTTAAAAAAAAAACTAATTTACTCAAAATCGAAATTAAGAGGGATTAGAAATATATATATATATATATATTTTAAAAATAATGAAATTAAGAAAATCGAATACGGGCTTTTCACATGAATGTTGCCATTTCCAGCCTAGTGGGAATAGTAGAAGTGCATTGCTATTAAGTCAAAACCAAATATGAACAAATTTTGCATTGCTAGCTTCTTTGTGTTCAAAACCAAAAATTAAGTCAATGAAGCAATGGTTTACTTTTCGCTTTAATTTACTATTATTTTTCATCCATGCTTTCATCTATAACTAAATATGAACAAATTTCCTTCTAACTTTTGTTCCATACTTTTTTAGATTTATATGAATGCTTTAGTTAAAAATAATAATGGAAAACAATTGGTCTAGATTAGAAAATAATGTAGGTTTTCAAACATATTTCTCAAATTTAGGAAAATACACTTATTTTGGAGAGAGAAACAGAAGGAAGCGTTTTCTGTTGACATGTCGGAAAACACTTCCTACGTAATGCATTTTTCTTTCAATACATCAGCTCCTTTGGTTAGATGATTGAATATTAGTGGTGCTGTTCTTGAGTCTATTCTCTTACTCATATTTCTATTTTTATTTCATGTTGTTTTAGTTTTTAAAATTTTAAATTAATATTTTTAGTTAATAAATTTTAAAATTTTAAATTAATATTTTTAGTTAATAAATATATTGTTTTTAAGTTTTTAATTCATATTTTTAATTAATAACTCTTTTATTTGTATATATAATAAAAATTAATTTTGATTTTTATAATATTAGAATTTACCGTACCCACAATGTAGATGAAAAACAATGATATTTGAAATATTTTAATTATAAAAATAATAACGATATTTGAAATAATTTATTTAATTTTATAATATTAGAAATCACCATGCTCAAAATATAAGTGGAAAAAAATATAAAATATATACATAAAAGAATATATCAAACAAATTAGTTAAAAATAAAGTATATTTAACATAATGATTAATATAAAAATATAATTACATATTTATTATTTAATTTATATAAATAAAATAATTATTAATTAAAAAGACAATTTAAAAACTTGGAAATAATATATTTATTAATGAAATTTTTTTAAAAAGCGTAAAATAAAAAATACAAATATGAGTAAAGAGGAATCAAACTCGAGACTCAAGGATAAAATCATTAACATCTAATATTTTAAAAGAAAATACATTTTGTAGTTTGACATGTTAACTGAAAACATCACCAGCAAAGGTTTTTTACTTTCTCTAGAATCATCTTATTTTTCTAAATATGGGGGAAAACACCTGTATTATGTTTGTTTTTTTACCCTAACTTTTCGGGTATAAATGTGAAAAAATGAATCAACCCCGTGTGTGTGGCCTGATATTGTTGAAAAAGAAAAGCAGCAGTGGTAAGAAAGTTAACAGAGAGTTTATTACCACCAAAAAACACGTGGATCAAACAAAAGTACAAAAACTTGTATTGCTTTAACCATTTGGTTTGCTTATTATTATAATTATATATCAATTTTAAAAAAAAAAAGTGATGATGATTACTGAAATCTGCTAATTTTTTGATTGGAAGTGAGCGGTAGTCACGGTTGTAAGTATGAACTTGATGTTGCGCTCATATCCTAGATGCTTCTGCCTTTCCTACTTTCTCAAAGTAATTAGTTACTTTTGCAGCTTAATTTGAAGGACTAGATTGATGTTTTTGAGCCCACATTATATATTTTAAAGGATTTAAACATATAATGTTCGTGAATATTGGGGATGAAATGTAATTTGGAAATTTAGAAATAAAAGAGATTTTTTTTAATATCAATTTTGGCTGAGTTGCCACCACAAAAAAAATGATGTTTTTCAGATTTGTTGAACTGCTTTTATGTCAGTTTTTTTATAAAGAAAAAAATCGATTCATCAACTCAGGCTCAGCATAACAATTATAAGCTGTTAGGTGAAAGTATTGTGGAGGACTTTGAGTAAGATTGTATTTTATCTCATTTACTCAAAAAATAAATAAATTAGTCCATATATGTTAAATAAAGAGCAAATTAGTTTAGCATGATATACATGTGACATGTGTAAATATCTAATTATTTCGTCAACCACGTCAGCTTTAAACAGTATAAATAGATGAAATTTTAACAAAAATTACCAATTTACTATTTGATTGAGATTAATTTACCTATTTCTCGTACATAATACAACTCCTCTATAGTAATTATTTTACTCCTATGATGAAATAGATATAGATTTTTAATTAAAAATAACGAACCGAATCGATTTAGTTAAATCAATTATGACCTAAGCTCTTAATAGAGAGTGGGTCAACCACATAAATAATCCACTGGACTTAGACCTGACCCAGATTACACCTTTTTCAAACACGGTTTAAGCTTAGTGGGTTGCACCGTCTCAAAAAGTACAACCTTGACTTGGACTCAATAACTCTAGTTTGCATTTGTCTAATTTCTTACTCTCTTTCTTCGCCTCGTGCTAAAATTGTTACTTCATACAAACATGAACAAACGCGCAAGTCTTTTATCAACTCTTGGACGAAAATCGGCTTTAATCTGCACCACCACCAATGTCTTTTCTAACCCATTGTTTTACATGTTTTCGAGAATTTTGTGGTCTTTGCCTCCTGGTGGTAGGCCTAGTCAACGAACTACTAGAATTTGCTGCTGCACCATTTTGTGATTGCCCAGTTGTTTCCTTGGCCGATGTCTGCTCAGACGATGCGACTGTATTCTGAGGATTTATGCTAGGCAACACCACTTGCTCTGACTTTAATCCAATCAACCCACAGTTTTCTTGCTGTAGTTTTGATATAGCCTCGAATTTCTGCCTCATATTCTCTAAGTCTGAATGAAGAAGAATTTCATCAACTTTAATTTCGGTTTTCTCCGCATTCTGAAACCCAAGCAAAATGAGATGTCAGATTCATTAAACTTCCAATAAAATTAAAATTAATTGATTAAATATGGAAGTATAAAATCAAGCACATGCATGAATTTCCACTGGATCAAGTATCACGGACAATACAAGATGGATGTAAGCTTTCACAGAATCTATTAAAGATCAGATGACATACCAGTTGAGAAGAATGAGAGCCAACCAGGTCAAGCACATGTTCAAAATCCTTGGCATGGAAAACTTTACGACAAACAGGACAATTCCCCATGCTTTCTTCTACAGCTCCATTCCTATCTAAAAATAGGAGTTCAAGCAAATCATAAAGAAAATTAATATATGAAAGATCTTAGATTAGAACCAAAAAGTGTGATAAATAACATGGAACCTTTAGCAGTATATTTACCGCAATCATGGTTAGTGTTCATTTGCACCTCACCACAATACAAATGTACAACTTAGTGCCCTAACAAATTCACATAGTAACTGCATTTCATTTTATCTCTGAATAAGTAAATAAGTAAGAAAGATTACCATTTTTAAAACATTATTTGCTATAAACCTGTCTTACATTCATATAGGAAGGGAAAATCATTTCTGAAAATCAAAACATAGAAACGAAATAACGGTCATTGCAAGAGAAGTTGGAAATTATCCTAACAAACATAAATCTTTTGAATTTAATCACCAGACTATCTTTTTTCCTTGAGCAAAGTAATTTCGTTCAACCATAGTGGAGATAATATCCTGATCCATTTTAATTTTAAGTATTTAGGCATGTTTTGCTGTTGAGCAAACGATCCAAATATGATAACAGTATATACAGATCTGCCACTGCATGTTCACAATTCTTCAACAAATGGAACTTGTACAACACTCAAAAACATGCAGAAAATTTAGATCGAAGATGGTTTTCTAATTTGCACAGTGACTTAAACATACCTTGTCTATCTCCTCTGTTCCTTAAATGTAAAGTTGCACTAGAGACATTCTTAGCATTAGTCTTGATCTCAATTTGAAGCCAATTCCACCATCTAATAATGCACTCACTGGAATATAGGAAAATAAACATGAAAACATAAAAGAACAATGAAAATAAAGCAGGAACACGAACCTAAACATAATGTTAGAAATGAGTAAAAATTATAGTAGTAGAAAGTGTACTCTACCTATGAAAACAATGAAAACAAGACATCAACTTCATAAAAGGCAACCTTTCTGTCTGGTCATCTTCTGACACCAAAGGATATAAACACAATGGACAATCGCCATCAGGGTGGTTCATTGCGGAAAGCCTCTCAACCGCTTCCTACAAATATGTTTTGAATCAAATTTTGGCAAAAATTCCACAACCCAATAAACTATAAAGATAGCCATTTAAATTTCCAAGTTAGAAAAAGTCACAAAACCACAATTATCCATTTCACCAGTCTAGATGTTCCTATAACTATTCTACAGAAGGCAGAAGTGCATAATCAGGTTAAGACTTGTACCAGTCGGAAGCTTGATACGAAGTACAAAACTAGCAAATCATTATAGCTATAAAAAAATAAGTCATAATTAAAAGGTTTATGAAGTCTTGATATATACCAACTAAAATTTTCCCATGCTCTAGTCACCAATATACCTCATTCGAATTTCTCAGACATTTTGAAAACAACAATAAAATTAAAATTAAAAATCCACATTACAATACTGTGGTTACCTCACAAAGTGCTACAAGCATAAAACAAGAAGGGAGCTCACAGGCTTTGTCTCTTATGTTACTTAAAAGAAGTGTTTGCCTTTGTTCATCAAGACCCTTGGAATCTATAAGATAAACAAGAGGAGGCTCCTTAGGATACTGCCATCAAAACAGAAAGTTAGTAACAAGAATCCGGCAAATATAACTTCAAATCAAAATTTCTCTAATATAGTTAATCATATTCCTAGTTCTAAAAATACCTGGGAGCTAGCTCGAATTCCAATAACTGCTTCCACAAACTGCAAAGGAATGATAAAGAAAAGGATTGAATTAAATCCAATATCTATCTCATAAAATTGATCCTTTCTTTGTATTTAAATTAAATAATGAAGAAATCGGAAATTAAATCCCTAAGTTTACGAACCATTATGTTGTTATTCATCGATTATTACCTGCAGGGAAGAAACATCGGCAGTGCGAGGCTTGATGTGGAGGTGAAGGTACGGCGGATACGATTCAATGATGACGCAATCATGACCATAAACAGATTGCACCGCCTCCACTTCCATCTTCACTTCCTCTTCCTCCGCCATTTTTTCCCCCCTTTTTTTTTTTTTTTTTTTTTGGGGGGGGGGGGGCGCCGTGTTATTATTTGTGGTTTAAAATAACGAACTTTTTGTTCATTGGGGCCACAGTGATGGATAGGTCGGAAAAAGAGAGTTTTGCCCTAAACGTCAGCGTTTTGATTTAAAATGATGACTCATAGTGAAAATAAAAATAAAGGTGGTGAAAACTGCATTTTATCTTCCATAACTTAATCTTGACTTCTCAAAAAAGTAGTCATTATCTGTTTAAACTTGTGCTTATTAGAGATTCTAGTACCGAAGAACATATAAACTTAAAATTAGAATTCAAATGTAAATGATACATATCCTACGTTCTCGAGATTTTTATGTGATTTTTATCGAATATCTTTTCCTATTCATGTATGATGTCATTGATTGTACATTGAAAAACTTTTATTTGCATCATCGAGTTTATGCTTTTGACAGGACATGACTAACAGATATTTTTAGACTGTGTATTTGTTGATAACAAAATGAGAATGCTTACTGCAAATGTTGGCATTTAGAAGTCAAAGTATAACACTGTTTACTAACAAAGTCAACCGATGGTGCTTATGTATCATAGACAAAAACTTACCTCTATCTTGTAATTGGTTCCTATCAACTGGTTTTCCATCTTGTTGCTCACTAAAATTGTTTCTGCATGCAGACTGGCAGTCCAACCGGATATGTTCTAATTCTTGCTATACATGTTCTTTTTTCTAGTGTTATTCATATCTTGGTACATGTGATATAAAGGCGGTAGAAGTAGGTACTGTTTATGGGTTGAGCCACTTGGTCCGGCGTAAAGACCCGCCTGAAAAGTGAGAGGGTTTAAACAAAAATATAGGTTCGAAAAATAAGTTTGGGAAAAAAATAAGGCTCGTTTAGAAAAAGGGTCGGGCCTCGGGTAAGTTTTTTTGCTAAAAAAATTATTATTTTACTGTTGTTTCCCCACTGTTTTGTTGCCATTTCATTATTATATTGCTACTATTTTGTTGTTATTATTTGAATATTGTATAACTATTGTTGTATTGTTAATTTTACTACTATTTTAGATGCATTTTCTTGTTAAGTTGCACCTATCTTAGTGTTATTTAAATATAAATATTTATTTTAATGTTTTTAATATTTTTTATGTATTATATTTTTTTTTAAAAATATATAAAAATAAAAAAAATTTAATGCTGGTCGAGCCCGAGTTTAGCATCTATAATCCGGACTAGACCCGGGCCTATAAATTTGTTAGAGGTCTAGGTCCGAGTTGCAAGGTTTTAATCGGGGGAGGCCTTGGACCAAATTGTTGATGTTAGGGCATGAATTTTGGGCTTCTTAAAACATCCCAGGCAGGGTCAAGTTGGTTGTGTGGGGAGTATATTTCAAGCTTGCATCTGAATTTGATGACATAAACATCATGTGTAGAAACGTGAGGGTTGGTCAAGGTTTAGCAGTATGATGATGTAACATTATGATGATTAATCAAATATTTAAAGTTGGAACATGAATGAGAATTCCTCCCACCATCACCTTTTTATGGACTAACGTCAGCCATTAAGACACCTTAAAGAACAAGTGGGACATAAAACCAGGGGTGGGCAGACGCATGAACCATGTGCTCTTCCTTTAATCTTCATCACCTTTCCTTCTCCCAGCTAGCCATGTGATTTCCTTTGATTACCGTGTTACCCAAATCTCTTGTTTTTCTTTTCCCAACCGTGTGGCTTTGATCACACACTGCAAATTGACAGCTTCATATTACTGTTGAAAACATCCAACATCTTTGTCGTTTCAAAGCTGTCCGACACTAGACTTTTTAGATTCATTACGTTGAATTGGTGACATGGAAACACAACAATATTAGCCCTGACTAGTAAACAAGCTGGCATTTCTTCCTCTTCACATACTATATGTATAAATACTCGTCCATTACGCACTTTTACCAGAAGTGAAACCCTCTATCAACTTAAAAGGACTGTCTGAATTTGGGATGAATGTGGGATTTCTTTCGTTGCATGTTTCCCATTTAAGGCTTTGTTTTTCACTTTTTTGTGCTTTGTCTGAATTGCACTGGATCTCCTGCATGGATGAGCTAATAAATGATCATGATCAGGACGCAGGACGTGGTTTCAAGCGTGCTTAAATACGTAGTATCCTCTAATTTAAATGGGTAGGAATCATGTAAAATAGTTTTTCCTTTTAGTTTCAATCATTGCAATTTTGCTCTATTTTCTGAGGCAAATTTATTTGCTGCTAATTTCCCTGTGTCACTCAGGCCAGCTCTATAAAACATTGATTCATCATCTTCTATGCTAACTGGACTTGAGAAACCAGGTAACCAAAAACCTTTATCTCCTTATTTTTTTTACAGTGGAAGCAACTAAAAGACTGTGAAGGGCATTCTCTGGTTAAACGAATCCATTTTTATTACAAGGTTTAAAGAATTTGAAGGTTGCTAATGAGGAATGAATCATTTTTTAAGAGTTTTTTCAATCAATGATGCTAAGTTATGCTTTAATGTAATAGTCCCATTTTATTTTATTTTTTTTACTAAAAATAATTCAATTGAAGGGAGCTGGTCTTGAATCACGAAGGTATTATCTTCTTCTCGGGTCTTGTTTTGTGCCCAAGGTATTTATGTGCCTGTTTATCTCAGATTTTGTCTCCCTACTTCGTAGGGAGCCTCAATAAATTCTCGAAATTTGTCAGAATATTTTAACATTTTGACTTTCATAAGGTTGAAACCCAAACATTTATATGATATTGGTGAATAAGAATAGTACCACTTGACATAGAAAGTAAGTCCTGATGCACTATACTAACACTTCTACCATACTTACAAGTGGAATTTATGAGCGAGTAAGTCATGATGCAGCTGAAGTTAGCATATGATGTGCCAAGTTGGGTTGGTTAATGTTAATGTAAAAAATATTGGTCTAATTAAGGTTTTAGTCCCTCTATTATATAGAAATTTTGGATTTAATCCTTTTGATTTAATTAGACTTAACTTAGTACATCTACAGGTCAAAATTAATAACATTTGGTTTTAAAGTAATGAAATGAATTTTTACTATGAGAAATCAACCAAAAAAACTCATGTGATTATCTTAATAATGGTTGTTAACAACGTTATTAATTTGTATATACTAATGACACTATGAAAAAGGGTCAATGCTATTATTTTTTGTCCCTCAATTAGGTGGGGTCTTAATGGATGATTGGGTGCAGTGCAGTGCGTTTAATTTATTTTTTGTTTCACGCTACAGTATCTAATTGCACCACTACCGTCATTTTTATACTAGTCGCAGGTAAACACGCCGCTCATCCAAACTAAGCCTTAGGATAACAACAAAATGGTGCTTTGAGTGTAACTTAATTTTATGTAAATTTGTATATATTTTTCTTTATCAGCCTGAAATGTAATGTCTCTATAAAATATTTTGGATTTTGGTGTAATTTTATTTGATTAATCGAAAATTGACTGAATTAATCGAAATTATTTTATTTTATTTTATTTTTGTTTGGCTAATTCAATTAACAAAATTTCAGTTCATTTAAATAAATCAAATTTTCTAATTCATCACTATATAAATAATTTTATATTTTATTGATGAATAAAGTGAGACAACTTTGTAAACTATACTTAAAAAAAAAAACAAAGGGAATAATTTAATAATTTTTATTATTGGCATTGGCCCCCTCGTTTGAAAAAAGGAGGTAGATGCAAAATTGTAAAAGTTTGGAGCCACGGTAGCAAATTTCAGAAAGGAAGCTGACGGCAATGACACGTAAATATTACGTCATGTTAATTGTAAGCTAGTTTTTCATAATTACGAGAAATTTATCTGGAAAAAAAATCAAATATTGATCTCCTCATTTTCCTCAACGTGGATCATGCCACATCACCATTCGACACGTGGCGCTTTATTTATGAGCGAAATTCTGTGCTGGGCCCCACACCAAATCTAAACCAGCTATTTTCGATGACTAACGTGTATACACACGACCTCAAGTACTTGACCGATAACACGTGTCATCGTGGTATAAAATCCATGGAACGTAAAATAATAATTTTAATTTAAAAATAAAAAAAACGTATGAGCTTAGAAAACAGCTGTTAAAAAAAATGTTTTCCTCCGACTGTACGGACAAAGGAGGAAACGGAGTAAACAGAGAGCTTCGCCGGAATCATAAGGGGGAAAAATGGGGGTGATTTTGAGCGCGTTTGATGTATGAGTAAGTGATTTGAATTTTAGACCTCAATTTTTTATTATTGATTCAACATGTTTTGTAAGTGGTTCAGATTAATTTGTTAAGTTGTGGTAAAATTTGGATTATACATGAGAAAAATCCAATCTCCCTAGTGTTTGGTTTAGGCTCGTTATGCGATTATCTCCTTAATTAGGAGTTTGTGGAAAAGGAATAGTGGAGATGGATTCAGAAAGTAATTTAGTAAGTAAACGAGCTGATTGGATTCCAACCAATGGAGAAAAAAAAAACTGAATATGATGAAAATTGGAGATAGAAATAGTAGGGTTTTTTTTTTTTTTTTTAATTTGGGACTAAGATAAGAGTGGCAATTGAACTCCAATTATAGATTCGGATAGATTATTGAACAATGATCGCTAAAAATGCTGTGAAATAAATCCAAGTGTAAATGAGATGATTTGATATGCTAAGCACTAAAATTATTAATTACATTTATATCTGGACAGCTTTGCTAGAATGCCTTGGGCTTTTGCTTGGTGAAAAAAGTATAGAGAAGGGTAAGAACAGAAAAAGTGTTTAATCCGATGAAAGAAGTTATGGGATCTAACCATTAGATTCAAAGTTTTTGCACCCATACTCAGTTTCTATCCTTCCTACCAAGCAAAGCTTTGAAGGTTGCAATTGAGTCGTGTTATTACTTACCAAGTGTTTAGAATTCAGGAGGCAACACAAATACCAAAAAAGAACAGAATCATTCTTACCTTTCTACTATTGTGCTTGGAATGGAAGAACAAACCTATTCGAGTACTTTATATAAAATATTTGTTCGTTGAATGGCTCCTGTGTGGCTGCTGACTCCAATATTGATGCAAAAACCTGGATAATTTATTGCTTTGAGATAAAGATTTCTGCTACTCAAGTTGAGGGAGGTAGGGACACAAACACTGCTAGTTTATTCTTAATAGTATTATGTTCTCCTAACCATATGCATAAATACCCGATAACATATTTGATTAAAGCTAAAAGCATTTGTAGCGTTTTGCCTTTAAAAAATTCTAATGTATGAGCACAAACTCTGTTGCTTTTCCTTCATACAGACTTCTTAATTGAATCAATGAATCTTTTGTCTGCAATGTCGTTGCTTGAGATGTAATCAAGAAAATCTCTGAAACTGAACTCGTTGTAGGAGACAGGATGTTGCTCATCCACAAGCTCTGGTGCTGGTCCTATTTTCTTGTTTATAGGTAGACTGTGAAGACTTGCTATGGACAGCCGCTTGTTCTCCGCGCTAAGAGTCACTTGATGAACAACACTCTTGTACTGTCCATTGCTCATCACTTCTATTTGATCTCCCAATTGGACTAGTAAGGCGCCTTCAACAAATGGAACAGAGAGCCATTTCTTCTTGTTGTCCTGTAGCTGTAGCCCTGGGCCACTCTGAAGCAGGACAGTTAGCGTTCCGTAATCTGAGTGTGGTGGCATACCTAATGTGAGGTCTGGTTCAGGACAAGCTGGATAGCAATTGATGGCCATTAGTTGATTGCCTTCTTCAATTTCCTTCTGTAAGTTGCCAAAGTTCAATCCTAAAGTTTCTAAGATGGCTTCCATCAGTTGCTTGTGTAGCACTTGTACTGCCTTTGCGTAGTTTCCCATTTTGTCCCTTACGGAAAAAATAGTTTAAAGTCAATGCATCACAATAGTTTGAGAATGATTGGAAATGCATAAAAAACGGAAACCATGTGTTGCTTCAACAGAAAAGAAAAAAAGACAAAAGGAGAAGCTATAATTTGTCTTTTCTATTTCCTCTTTTGTTGTTTCTTCCTTCTGGAAGATTTGGAAGGCATGCATTATAGTTCTTAGACCTAGAAGATGCCAATTTTAGCCACATTTAAGACTTATGCTTATGAAGTACCAATCAGAATTGCTCCTCTTGTGTTGTTTCCAATTTTGCCCTTAAGATGGAAGGTAATTACTTCTAACAAATAATTTAAGAGATCCAAGATAATGATGGCTTGCTTACTTGTAACTTGGAGGATTTGAAGGCCATAGATGGATCCAATCAGAAATAGGGTGGGAGTAATGCTTGATGAAGTCTCTCCAATAGTGAACTTTATCGCTTGCATGATTCAAACTGGTACCATACCTTACAGGGTTATGCACATTATCTGATAATAGAGTCATTTTCTCCTCGAGAGACAAGTTGAAAAACTCTGTTGCAGCAGCAAGGGCGTCATGGATGACGGGGAGAGGGATGCCATGGTTAACCACCTGAAAAAAAAACGTGCGTGCTTTTATGTGGACAATATTATATAAGCATGCATGAATTATGATGTCTTGCTATTATATGTAATATTAAATTGTATTGAAGCTTTTTCAGTAAGCAAGCATCCCCCATATCGATGTTGTGCTTTGTTGTCTGGGGTGTCAAGTAGAACATATATGGTATAACTGTAAATTTTCAATTTAAACTCATACACCCACATACATATTGTGTGATTCAGTTGGAATGCTAAACCGATAAACACACAAAATAACATTCATAACATCTATCTTATATATGCTGAAAAAAATACAGCTACACTAATGTAGACTTGGGGCTACAGTAAACTAAACTTGTTAACCCTGAATGATACCTGAAAGAACCCAAGTTCCTTACAGGCGCCTTGTATCGTATCAAGTGTTAGAGATCTTTGAGAAGCATGGTGTAAGGTGGAAAGGTCTACAATGGGAAGGGTTGTGGTGAGGTCAAGTGCAAGGGTCGGACGTTGCGATGGAGGAAGAACATAGCGTTGAGGCACATGAGGTACCCTCATCTTGGTAAGTGTCATTACACTAGTAAATGGGTTATCCGAGCATTCTCCCTCTCCTTCCATACTTGATATATCTTTGCTAGTAAATAGCGAATGATCAGTTGTAGCAGCCTGTTCTTCCTATTTATATGCTAGACGTAACTATCAGGTTATGTACAGTTGCAATGTATATTGATATGGAGCTGTGATCTTAAACATTATATGTTGCGTGTTGTTCATAAATGCGCAGGAAAGAAGAATATAGCAAGAGAAGCCACAGAAGAACTTTAAGCATGAGGGCGTGAAAAGGACAAAGGTGAACGCGGGACCCACGCGAAAACGCTATGATGTTAAACCTGAATGGGTACCGAAAACAAAGTTGCTATACATTTGGGGGCTGTGACACACACACACGCAATTATGGAGCTCGAAGAAGTTTTTAGTATACCACCATATTTCTAAACGTCAGACATGAGGCATTTGTTCATGTGGAAACTAGTGGAAGAATTAAAATATTTATATATTTTTTAACTTATGCTGGTATGATATACTGATGTAGTTAACATTGAATTTGTATCAATTCTATGCTGCTGCGTCTACCTTGTTTGAATATGAAGATGATGTTGAAATTACATCACTAACCCTCGGTTTCTTCTCTACTAGTTCAACTGGAAAAAATTGGCCTAGGAGTGAAGAGCCGCAAGCAAGTCGGTGGTCTCAGGTCATTTTTGTTTGTTGAATACAACATAGACCCTTCTCTACCTGGTATAACTTGCACCATAACTCACACTCCAATGGACTTTACTCCATGTTTCTACTAAAAAACAGTATATTTTTACTTAATGAATTTGTTTAGTACAATTGGTGCGCAAATCTCAGGATCAGTTTGGACTTTAGCCAATGTCAAAGCCGACAAGACTTATGTCTTCAACTGCCCACAGGTTTTGGCTGAAAAGGGGAGCTTTTTATTGGGCAGTACTTGTGCATGCAGACCAGGTGATGTATTTCGTTCAAATTTCATGCCTCTGATTTGGGAAAGCCAGTGGTGAACTCACATCTGTTTCATATGCAAATTGAGGAGGGTGTTGATGGGAGAGATGGTGGCTGAAAAGACAGAACACCAGGTCAGGTTAATTGTATAGTTGTTGAGTCAGCAGTCAGCAGGAGCTTACCATAAATTGGATGGAAAAACAGAGTAAAGAACAGGTAGACTAGTCTAGAACCATACTTCTCAGTTGCTTCTGGGTCAAGGCTTATCCTTATTGTCCAATTTCTCTTTCTTTCTCTACGGGCTTCAATTTTGAGTGAGGCCATGAATGAACCCACTCTTGCCCATACCCCTGATTCACCACAGATCGTCCTGTGAACTGGGTGGGTCGGATCATTCATGCCCATGCCCAAGAACTGTAAATTTGGCAATACCCATCCATTTTCCCTTCGATAGGAGTTCGTTACTCTACTGTTTGGTCGAGAATCTGTGGGAAACAATGGCGGCCGAGGACGGCGGAGAGCTTTACCTCCGTTACTACGTGGGGCACAAAGGAAAATTCGGCCACGAGTTTTTGATTTGGAATTCAAGCCAGACGGTAAGCTCTGTTATGCTAACAATTCCAACTACAAAAACGACACTATGATCCGCAAGGAGGTCTTCCTCATCCCTGCGGTTCTCAAGGAATGCCGCCGCATCATCGCCGAAAGTAAGGATGGTTAGAACTGTAAATAATATTTAATATAAAATTAAAATTTAATTATTAGAATATTTATACATATTTGACACATATTTTATTTAATAATTAAAATTTAATAAAACTTTAACCAAATTAGATCACTTTTAATTTGGGTTAACCTATCATGATAATAAATAATAACATGTAATTACCCTTATTATATATGTGATGTCCATATTTTCTAACAATCTCCCACTTGGACCATATATATATATATATATATATATATATATATATATATATTACTCTACAATTACATGTCATTATATATCTTTATGAGCTCAAAATTTTACTATCATATTCAAAAGGTACTCCGAACAATTTCGTCCATTAATTATGTTAACATAGAACCAAGGCGACTTTCGTTACATATATCGTAACTAAATCCAACCATGATCACGTATATTAAAACAACCAAATGACATAAATCAAGTATAGATGTGTAGCATGGAAATTACATACAATATGATCTAAACATGTCTATTTCCAATTTGTCCTCCTCAAACCTTAGTGAGATCAAACCTTACTAAAACCAGAGTGTGAATAAACTAAATAAATTTTATTTCTACAAAAAATAAACTTAATACCTGTAAACTGAAATAACTGAAAATGTGTCTATAACATAAAAGAATTTAAAAGTACAAACTCCCACTAAAACCAAATATCCTTAAATGATATTACAACCATATGAGCAATGTGCTCATGAAAAACCTTGGGTGTAGTCTCTTAGTAAGCGGATCCGTAATCATGGAGTTTGTCTTAACATGCTTTATAGGCACCTAACCACTCTGAACTTTTACTTTAATAACCAAGAACTTAAAGTCTATGTGTTTTGACTTTGATGTGCTCCTGTTGCTATTGGAATAAAAGACTGCAATTTGTTTTCACAATTTGCACCTTAGTGACAAAAGCTTGTATCCATATTCCATCAAAATCGGAGTCTGTATACTTGATGATCTCTAACTGATTAGACCTCGGATATGTGAGCATGTAATTTTTTGTTCTCTGAAAATAGGGTTTTTTACAAAATTATTATAAAAAAATAAAAAATAACCAAAATATTATAACTTTTTTTTATTTACCAAAATATTATAATTTTTTTATTTACCAAAATATACAAAAAAAAACAAAAAAACAGAAAAAAAACTGCAAAAAGCACCCTGATTAGGCCAATCACATTGGCGGCACCAATGGTGCTAAAGGACTAAAATGTAACTATCTGCAGTTTCAAGGACCTGACGTGCAAATTTACCATTTTAAATTTTAAAAGTGAATTGATGCTGCTGTGCGCGTGGGGCGCACTAAAATTGAAATGTGGCTAATTGCCTTCTAAGCCCTCGTAATTTAAAATAGAGTTATTAAATGAGAATAATTTATTAAATTAAAATAGAGTTATTAAATGAGAATAGTTTATTAAATTAAAATAGAGTTATTACTTAATTAGAATTCTAAGTATCTTAATTATCACTTAACTAATATTAGATTTAATTAAAAATTAATAGAAATACCGTGCATGCCTTATTGAAAACCGTAAGTAATAATAAAACTGATCACCCATAAATGTAACCCAAATAGAAAAAATAAATTATAATTATAAACTATTCTCATCAAATTTAGTAAATTTTTAAATAAACTATTCTCATCAAATTACCAAAATAATATATAAAATACTAATTAGTTTATACTTTTTAAATAGCTTTACTTTAGGTAAAATATAATTACTTTAATAATAAAATAAAGGGATTTTATGAGTAAAAATCATAGATTAAGAGCTTATTTAACTACAAAAATAGGTTGAGGGCTTGTTTATTAAATAAAAAAGTGAGTTGAAGGGGAATAAAAAGAAAATAATAAATAAGGAGGGCTTAGAAGGTAATTAGCCACATTTCAATTTTAGTGCGGCCCACGCGCACAGCAATTCACTTTCAAAATTAAAAATGGTAAATTTGCATGTCAGGTCCTTGAAACTGCAGATAGTTACATTTTAGTCCTTTGGCACCATTGGTGCCGCCAATCTCTTTGGCACCATTGGTGTCGCCAATCTCTTTGGCACCTTTGGTGCCGCCAATGTGATTGGCCTGATTAGGCTGTTGTCAGGTTTGTTTTTTTTTTCTGTTTTTTGTTTTTGGTATATTTTGGTAAATAAAAAAATTTATAATATTTTGGTAAATAAAAAAAAGTTATAATATTTTGGTTATTTTTTATTTTTTTATAATAATTTTGTAAAAAACCCCTGAAAATACCTTATAACCCTCTTGGATGTTATCTAATGGTCCAAATCAGGTTGCTTAAAATATTTGCCTAACATCCCAACATTGTACACAATATTCCAATGTATACAAACCTGAATATACATTAGACTTCCCACTGCTAAATGTAAAAATATTATGCATTTTGTAATCTCAAAATCATTCTTAGGGTATTGATTGAGACTATACTTATTATTGACAAGCAGTATGTCATTAACATATAAAACCAAATATAGAACCTTACTCCCACTAAACTTATGATATATACAATTATCGACAAAATTAATCTCTAAACCAAATGAGATAATCATTTGGTAAAATTTGTAATACTATTGACGAGAAGTATGCTTAAGCCCATAGATGAAGTTATTTATTTTGCAAATCATTAACTTTGCATCATCTGACACAAAATTTTCTAGTTGCACCATATAAATGTACGATCAATGTTACCATTGAGAAACCATTAACTTAATATTCATCTGATGCAGCTTAAGGTAAATATATTCCACTAAAGCCATTATAACCCTTTCTCTATTGGACCTTTTTAATGACATTCGTTCTTGAGTTTGTTGAGTTTGTTCTTCTGGAACAATTACCTCATCTTGAATAGGGAGTTGTTCAACATTATCTTATTGAAGTTCTGGATTCACTTCTTAATCGATGATAGGTTTGAGAACCTAAATGTAATTTAAAGTGATAGTAGGAATTGAGTTAGAATTCAATTCCTCCTTAAAAGCAATGTCTCTAACCTTATTTCTCCCTCCAAGCTCAATATCCTCAAAACGTTGCAATTCTCGTCTCAAAAATATTCATTGACCTTTATACTTTATAAACATCAAAGAAGTCAGAAATGATGTCATTTCAACCTTATCGTTTTTAGCAAAACGTTTCTCAATTTCGTCAAGAAAATCTTGGCCTGAGTAATCTTTTCAGATTCTATGCCCCTAAAGGCTTCTAAAATGTTATGCTTCATGATCATTACACTCGTGCAATTTGAACGATCCCACCTCTCAAAATCCCTTTTAACATAAGGGGTGTTTTCCGCAGTGAGAGGTGCGAGTTGTTCTTCCCTTAGTGCAATGTCTATGTTCATACAACCAAGCCCTATAAGTGTCTTTTCCATTCATTGAAATTAGTCCCATTAAGTATAGGTATAGAATTTATATTAGCAGATATTGTGGCAATAGAAGATGAATTAGCTTAATATAGAACAAAAAATAAATAAAAATAAACTCACATCAAGATTCATAAGTAAACAATAAATTCAGGATAATGACTAATCCCATCTTAAGATACCAAACACAACATTAATATCAAGTCTTTGGATAATAATATTAAAAAGAAGCGGTACTCTTGTTGTAGCAATCAAACATTAACAATAAATTATGTCAAACAATGAATTAATCTTTGGACTAACATATTGCTCACATAAAGTACATTATAATTGTCACACATTTATCACCACAAATGTCGTTGAAATTCGCCAAATATTAACTTACCTTTGGGTTAATTAATAAATGCATGAATCACAAAAACATATAATCATCTTGATATTTTAAATAAACTAATCTACACAAAAGAAGTCACTTTGGCGACATTTTGTTTCAACTAATCTATTTAAAATATTAGACATACTTAATTAAAACTTAAAGCCAAAATCTAAATTTATTTGTTTCAAAATATTTCTCTTAATTTCATCTTTCAATCAAATTAAAATATAATATATATGTATATATATTTATCCCAAAACAACATACAATGATGTTGGCAAATACAATAATAGTTGAATAAATCATAAACCATAGACAACCTCACATAAGACTTCAAATTTAAACTAAAATGATTTGAATAAAGGTAAACATCATCTCAAGATATCGGACATTCCATTAATATTTTATCTTTGGAAAAAATATCAACTTGTAAGTGATATATTAGTGTAATAATCAAACATTGACAATAAGAACATGTCGAACCATAAATCTTCCTTTGGGCCAATTTATTGCTCACATGTAAAACCGAATAATTGTCACATGTTTATTACCATAGTTGCACATGTAATATTATAAACCTTCATTTGGGCCGATCAATATTAACATTACTTAAGTTACATGCACACAACCTTTTATATTTTAAAACAAAATAATTTATACAAAAAAAATCACATTGGTGACTTATTGCTTCAATTAAGTTATTTTAAAATATATATAAACATACCAATATTCAAATTTAAAATTTACCCAATATTCAAATGTCAAAACTATTATTTTATTGCTTTATAGACTTGAAATAACCCAAAATAAGGTTGTCTTAATAATGCAATAAAAACCGAAAACCTTACTCTTTGACTGGTTTTTTTTGTTCCAAAATCATATATATCAAAACCAAATAGAATATGTAGTGGGTCAGAGCAAATAATTAACAAGTACATGTATTCATAATTTTGGCATGGACAAAAACACCAAAATAATTAACACATATACATGTATTCAAAATCAAATAGAAAACTTACCTTGAATTTACCATGTAAATCCAAAGTTGTATTTATGATTAAACATATATTCACATGAATGCTTGAAAATATTTTCAAGCCAATAAATCTCAAAACAAAATCATAATAGTTGGCATATCCCATAGTTCATATTGTAGACCATATCAACATAATTTAACTAAATATTTGGAACCATAAGATGCCAAAACCTAATATTATATAACCAAACTTAAAACTAAATTATTTAAATATGTATATAGGTGACATGAAATTGCACCAAAGCACCCATAAAATTGAATATATAACCACAGCAAAATAATAATAATAATAATAATAACAACAACTTCAACTATATCCATCAAAACTTAATTGCACCAATTAAACTGTAAAAGATATCTTATTGAATAATGGTTATAAACACATATTCACACAAACTATAATCATACATTAATCCTCAAAATCATTGATATGCATATAATATATATACACAATTATAATAATAGAAAATAATACTGACTTGCCTTACATATTTCATGTAAACTCCAAATATAAAAAGAATCCCAAATTGTATAAAAGCCTTCATATGCTAACTACTTATGAAAATTCATAGCCACCATATAACAATATAACAAAACCCAAATCTATTATTCCTAATACTCAAACATAGATTTCAAAGATATTACCATAGATAATCAAAATTAAAAATTGATTCTAATAGTTGAACACATATTATTGCAATTGAAGAATAATAGTCAAACCAACTTTCGTGAAATCAAGAATGTATAGATTCTTAGTTTTGGAAATTCTAGAATAATAAGTTCACTTAATTCTTCATTATCGATTAACAATGAAAGAAGATTGAAGCATAATTGAATCTAGAGAATCAACAAATAATAACTGAAGCTGTATGAATACTCAAAATATACATGCACGCGATTTCTTTAAAATATATAATAATCGACTAAAGAAAAAAAAAACAGCCTGCATTCAATGCACTTCAAAACCAAATCTGATTTTCATTTGTTTTATTACAAAGAATATATAACACAAGCAAAACCTTCATATATATATACACGCGTATTGCATTAAAAAAAACCCCCAAAGTAATACTGATTCAATTATCAGGCTTCAATTCCATTAAAACTTACCCTGATTCCTTCGAGATTCAAAAAAAAAATTTAGCAGATTTTCCCTTTAAAACCAACACCTATATAGTTTAGGTTTTCTGACCGAAAGTGAAAAGCCATGATAAATTTATATTAATCGAAAAATTCAACATTGAATGAAAATCAAATTAAAAATAAACCCTAAAAAGATTGAATCATAATTAATCAAAACCTAAAAAAAAATATCTAGAATTTCAAAGATTCAACATTATATAATTGAAATATCATATTTATAAAATTTGAAAAATGAATCAATCCAAAATAATAGAAAATCAATTCATTCTCAATGATTCAACATGACGAGGCTTCGATACCACTTGTTAGAACCGTAAATAATATCTAATATAAAATTAGAACTGTAAATTAGGATTTGTCATGTCAAATCGTCAAGAACAAAACTAGATGCAGAAGCGTACCTGAATCCATGAATTGATTAAAGTTTTTTCGGATCTTGGGGATTTAATTTTTCAAATTAGCACATAAGAAATTCAGAGAATATTTTCTCTCTCTTTTCTAAGGATGAGATATTAGAAAAAAATATATTGTGTGTAATTTGGAGACCATAACCCTAATATTTATAACTTTGGCATAGTAGTCCTAATTCCTAATTAGCCCATCATTAATTAGAATTTGATTAGAACTTAATTACTAGAGTATTTACACATATTTATAACATGTAATTACCTTTATTATATATGTGATGTCCATATTTTCCAACAAGGTTCTCTTTCTTTCTTCTTTTAACCATTTTCTTTTCCTTTGTGTTGCCTTTGCCTTTTTTTTAGTTTTCTTTCTGGACTTAAATTTTGCCTAGGTTTTATAGATGCACAAAAAAAAATTAGTCCTTTTATTTTGCATTGGACTGTTAGATTGTTTCTATTGTTTGCTTAATATTCTGTTTAAATCAAGGTTTAGGGTATATTATGCCTGCAATTTTTGTAACCATTTTTCCTTTCTATATTACTTTAAGCTTTTCAAATTGCTTCCTTTTTTTTCAGCTAGGTTTGCTGCTTCTTGATAACTTATAAATCAAAACTTAACGGCATTTACTTCCTCTATGAAAGGTTAAAAGATTTAATTTTTTTTAGTTGATGATTGGTTACTTGTGTGATTAATAGTAATTTCTGCTTGTAATGCTCAATTGGGGTTTAAGTTTTTCAAAAAAAATTCAGTTTATGGTTTCTGATTTAATTAAAATCTGTTGGTTTTGGTGGATAATGAAGGAAGATGATAACAACTGGGCGGAGCCTGACCATGCTGGAGGGCAGGAGCTCGAGCTCGAGGTTGTGATGGGGAATGAGCATATCTCTTTCACTACTTCAAAGATGGGTTCCCTCGTTCATGTTCAGAGTAGTAAGGATCCCGAGGGTCTTCGCATATTTTGTTATCTGGTTCAGGTAAGTTAACCTACATTGTCAATCTGCAATTTTATTCTCTTCAGTCTCATCTTCAACCCCTTTTGGCTTTTACATTGTGTAATTAATTGTGAGAAGATAGCTTTAGTTTCCTGCTTCTACTTGCTTGTTTATTGCCTCTCATGTTCACTGCCTTGCAATGTGAAACAAATATGATTTTGTTTTTAGTGATGCATGCTCCTTTTTTACTGATTTTTGTTAATGTTGTTTTCTGCTTTGATACTTTAATTTGTAGTAGTCCGATTTTCAGTGATGTCAGAAATAGTGGTTCGAGACCACCAAATCCGGTAAATAAGCTCTTAAATTTTTATTATTTAATATTTACGAGCCAAATGTGGTTTTTAAAAGATTTTTGAATTAGTAATTTGTGTTTTATAAGGCTTTATTAGGTTAAGTGATTTAGAAAAGAGGTATCGAGATCTCAGTCTTATAAACCAAGCCGTAAATATTTTTATAAATATTTACGGGGTGTCATTAAGGTAGTATTAAAGTTTCGTTAGAAAATTTTAATGTTTTGGTAGTTAATTAATTAAAAATGACTAAATTGAAAAATATGCAAAACTTGCTAATTAAAGAAATAGTGATTAAATAGCCTAAATAGTAAATAAATGAGGAATAAAAGGGTAATTGGACCCATATGGGGTGGCATAAGCATAGAAAAATCAAGGAATTGATGTGAAATAAGGGCAAAATTGTAAATGTTGCCAAATTTAAGTGAAATAAAAGGGAAATTGAAATTCTAGACATTTTCATCATCATTTTTCAGTTCTAAAACAACCATTGAAGAGGGTTTAAGCTGGTTTTTCAATATTTGCTTAATGTAAGTTTAATTCTTGCTCTTTCCTTGAATTTTTTATATTTTGGAACTTTTATAATTAGGTCTAACTAACCATTTCGTTAGTTTTTTTTATTGAAAGTTTTGGAAGATACCATTGATAATTTTATATGATTTTAGTTATTAGATGATGAAATTGAGATGTTGATGGATATTTAAAGGTATTTTATTAAAGGATTTTGGATGAAATCATGATTTAGGGATTAAATTGAAAAGTTATTGAATTCATGGAAAATTCTAAAATTTCATGGAATTCTTGGGCTTCTATTGGTATATATGAAAATATCTAGGATTGGGATAAGGATTTAAATTGCATGAATTTCATTTTCAAAACTTAGGGATGAAATCGTCATTAATTAAAAGTATAGGGGTAAAATAATAATTTTGCCTAAGATATGACTTGGATTGAATTGAATGTAAATTGTATTAAATTGATGTTAAATTTACTCGTATAGATCCGGATAGATCAAAAATGGAGTTAGATCGTGAAAAAAAAAGTATCGGATTAGTAGTTTACAAGTCACGAACAATTGTCGAGGTAAGTTCGTGTAACTTAATTGTGTATATTTATATGCTTATATTGAGTGTTGAATATGTAAATTGTGTAAATGTCATATATGTGTATGTAATTGATCTCATAACTGAAAATCCCTGATAAATAAATAAGTCCCGTTTGGATAATGAAATTCGATGGATACAGGGTTCTGTTTTCCGAAATGGTAGGCTCCTGCATATGTTGTGAACGTACCGTAGCTCGAAAGAGTGTCCCGTTACAAGCCCTCTCAAGCTTCCCGTTATAGTCTTCTTACGAGCTTCCCGTTAAATGCTCTTCGGAGCATCTCGATCGGTTATGACCCTACATATATTGTGGGCACACCGCAGCTCTTATGAGCTTCTCGTTATATGGCTCTTCATGAGCTTCCTCATTAAAGGCTCTTTGTGAGCTTCCTGTTAGTGCTCGCTTGAACTTCTCGTTATATGGCTATCCGGTGCTTCCCGTTAATTGCTCTTCGTAGCTACCCATTAATTGCACTTTGGAGCTACCCGTTATAGGCTCTTTGTGAGCTTCTCGTTATATTGCCCGGATAAGCTTCCCGTTATAAGACTCAATGAGCTTCTCGTTATAGTGTTTGAGAGAGAGCTTTATGTTTAAGTGCTCATAAAAACACTCCCGGATATGAATTGACGGATTTATAGTATTGTACACTTCAAGTGTACTACCCAAGTATCCATTGAGATTTCAAATGATTCAACGGGTGAAATCCTGACATGAGAACATGTGAAATCAAAATGAAACTATTATCTGTATATGCATGAAATACTTAGAAACTCGATACCTGATGAGCTCATCCTTGTTCTTGTTATTCACATGAAATACATGACTAACATGTTTGTTGATGTTATGTGTGTTAGGCTAATTGTCAAATTATTTTGGATGTATTATGCATGTTTATTATATAAGTAAATAAATGGTAAGTTAATTTCCCGTTATACGAACTTACTAATCATTAGGTGCTTACTCTGTCTTATTTCCTCTATTTTATAGTACTCGGAGGCTTGTAAAGGTTGGAAGCTGGTCGAAGCTACATCACACTATCCCCCAGACTTTTCGGTATATATATAAATACTAAACTGATTCTGGTAATAATGACATGTATAGGTTAAATGTTACCATTGATGGAAATTTAATGTTGGTTGAAATTAGCCATTGGAATGGCTATTAAATGATATGTTTTGTTATGTAAATAGTCTTAATATGCTTGATGAGTATGTTTAAAGGAATGAATGAGGAAAATCATATAAGTATATTGGATATTAGTTTATGACAGTGTATTTGGTAAAACATGTTTATAAATATTAGGCTATCTTGGTAAGTTGGACATCTGATCATAGGTATTAATATGTCATGCATAAGACTTGAATTTGGCTAGGTTTAAATATCTTGAATTGGCTCTTGAATATGTTTAAATGTTTATATAGGTGGAATGTGAAATTAGGTGAAGAATAAGGCTTGGAAATAGCCCTATTTTGTCCATACGGGCATGTGTCTCAGCCGTGTGTGACACACGGCATAGCACATGGGCGTGTGTTTTGGCCGTGTGTCCCCTGTATCTTAAAATTTTAAAACAGAATGCTCAGAATTGATCACACGACCTGACACACGGGCGTGTGGCTTGGTCATGTGACCCATGCATTTAAATGTATTGCAAGTCTGAGAGTTACAAAGGCTGGGGACATGGCCGTGTGCCCTACTTCAAATACCACACGGCCTAAGACACGGGTGTGCCACTTACACGGCCTGACCACACAGGCGTGTGTCCCTTGCACCTTGGAAAAATTTTAAAATTTCGCAAAAAATTCTCTAAGTTTTTGATTTAGTCCCGATTCGATTCTAAAGTGAAATTTGAGCCTCGAGGGCTCTCATAAGGGACTTTATGAATAATATCTGACATGAATGTTAAATAATAATATGAAATGTCAGTATTTAATCTATTTATTTTAGAAATACTCTATAACCCTGTTCTGGCGATGGATAAGGGTTAAGTGTGTTACATTGATCTCGTGTTTACTTTTAAATTGTAATACTGAAAGCATTAAAGCAAGATTGAAGTTTACTTTTGCTTATTTTTCCGCATGCATCTGAAAATTAACTACAAAATTAGTTAGGGTCCTTGTTGGTTCAACGAAAAGGTCGTAAATTTTTTATTCTTACAACCCTAACACCTCGCATCATGTTTGGTTGGGTGTAATCCCATAACTTTTATTTGTCTATTTGGTGGGCCCAATTTATTACTTTGTTTGGTTGGGGTGTTGGCGAATCGGCCCGTAATGGAAACCGATTGTATTACTGGAAGGCTCGTAATAGCCATTCTGTCACGTGGGTTAAGAATTGCGATTCCATTCGATTCCATTCAAGATGGAATGAAAATGAAACCATGGCTAGACCAAAATGTCCCCTTACTTTCCCCAATTATTTCCCCAAATTGAAACCTGGGTTGAAATCAACGATTTGCATAAGCTCACTCGCTTCAGATTATTCATCTTGATTAAAGGTATGTTAAATTTTTCATATTATTCGTTCTTCATCTTCATCTCTCTTCAAAATATTCGCCTTTTTTTGGAGGATTTTTTGTTTCCTCGAATTTGGCTTAATTTGGGTATGACTTTTTCTCAGATTAACAAAGAAATGTGAAGATTTAAAAAATAAATTTGTTTTTTTTTCTGGACCTTGTTTCCCCCTAACTATTACTCTGCCAACTTTTTTTTAGATGAACTAAAGAATTTGTAGAAATAATTTTTTTATTTTATCAGGGTTTTTCTTTTGTTTCCCTCGAGTTTTCGTGAATCCGACAATGTTATTTTTCTAGATTAAAAAATCAAGATTTTTAGAAATATTTTGATTTATTTCAGGATTTATTTCTTATTTCCCATTGAATTTTCCTTATATGTTTCTTAATCTATAAAAATTTCGCAACTGGCTTGTTGCTTATTTTGGAATTATATTAATTTGTCATTTTGCTTTTATTTTGCAGGTAAGCAATCTGGAATTTTACGATTTCTACTAGTTGATTTCCAAACATTTTAACATTTAAACATGCATATTGCAGACGTAAAAAATGATTATTTGCAGGTAATTTATCAAGGCTGGATATAAGGTTATTTTTTTGTATTGGAGGTGAATTTTATTTTTTTTGATTGTTTATTTGTGTGCTTGATTTTTTTTTTTTTGTGTTCAATGGATATTTGTATTGATTTTGCAACTTTTGTGCGTAGGGTAACCTACCAACTGTATTGCAGGTTTCTTCCTGAGGATCCTTTGCTGGAATGCTTTGAGCTCGTTGATGATTTCAATTTTTAAGGTTTGTAGATTATATTTCTCTCTGTTTTATAATTTGACATTGGTCATGACCCGAACGCATTAAATTGGCTTTGGATAGGTTCTTTTGTATAGTATGAGTTATTGAATTACTTCATTAAAGAATTCTATAAGGGGAGGGTGTCATAATTTAATAGAAATGTGCTTCTTTGTTTCATGTTCTTTTCTATATATGTTAAGACATTTGATGCTGTTCAACTTGTTTTAGAGGAGTTTGGTCGAAGCATCGGTGAATTTTTTTAGAATTTTGATGTAAATCCTCTCGGTTTTGCATCAATCGCACAGGTATTACTTTTTCAGTTCTTTACCTGGCTTAAAGTTTTATATGAGCATGCTGGGAAGGGTATAGGTTTATGTATTTAAACATATAAAATCTTTGAAGGCTGAACATTTTCATTAAATAAGCTTCATGCTTGCCAACATACAATAGGATATGGCACATTTGTTGTTTTAATGCTATCATAAAGTTTAACAATTTTGCGAGGTACTTGGGTTCCGAAAATAGGATAATGCTTACAAGAACCGAATGGATATACCTTAACATATGTTCATATCTAAATTAGGTTCATCAAGCAAGATTGAGAGGTGATAAGATCGATGTTGTTGTTAAGGTAAGTCCCCTTGAAAATTATTTTAAAGCCTTATATATCTATGTGATTTTGACCATTCAAGTTTATGGCAGGTGCAACATTCGGGAATCCAGGATCTTATGATGACTGAAATTTGTAAATTGCAAGCATTTGCACAATACATTCAGTGTCGAAACTTTTTTGGAAATTGATTTTTATTTTAAATCGAGAATGGAGTCGCCACCGATCCTTTTTATTTGGTACGATCCCTCTTTGCATGTTGTTATTTGATTAAAACATCGCGTAACTAAATTAAATTTTATGGAAAAGGCCTTTTTTTGAGTTAATCGAGAAGAAAAGATCATGCCCTGTAAATTAGGATACGATGCTTCGAACCCTCAAAAACCAGAATAATCGCCATTCGATCATTACCTAAATCTTTTTTTTTTTTAAATAGGATATTCGATTACTTCGATTATAGGAAGAAGCCATACTCCTTAAGTTAGGAGCACGACTCCTCGAATCCCATAAATAATGAACATTGCCTTGGTTTTAAATACTTCCTATGCATTAGGTAAAAGGAATGTAACATTTAAAGTGATATACACTTAATTCATTTGGGCATAATTTAAAAATGGATAAATATATTTTAACATGATACATGGCATGGAGACTAGCAAAATAAAGTAAAATAATAGTGGATAAAAAAATGAAATGATGATATTAAATAAATAAATAAATAAATAAATAAAATAAAATAAAATAAAATAAAATAAAAGATAAAATAAAATGCTATGCTAGTAAATAATATTAATACAATTATAATAGTAATAAGACATCAATTCATAGTGCTAATAGCAATAATCATATCATGGTTATTTCTATAATACTAATATAAATAATAAATAATAAATAATAATAATAACAAACAAAAATGCATCATAACAGAAGGAAATATAAATAACATAAATTTTGAGTGTGAAAATAAAAGAAATAGTAAATAAAGACATAAAATTAAATAAATGAGGGATTAAATTGAAATTTAAACAGAACTTAAAGCATGAATCATGAAATAAACAAGAAAAAGGAAAATAAAGGACTAAATTGAAAATAAAACAAAATTTAGCGCCTAAATTATAAGGAAATATAATATAAAGGATTGAATTAAAATAGAATATAAAAGTTTAGGGACTCAGAGGGCAATTAATATAACCCAATACATGCGTCACTCCTCAGAAGGTCAGCAGTCTGAGGACCAAATTGAAAACGAATCTAAATTAAATGGTATAATTTCTAAAAAGAAAAAATCGAAATTGGGACCACATTGCAAAAGGCTCAAAGGCGGAAGGACTAGGGTGACAATTAGACCTCTCCCACGAAAATACGCGGATCCTAGAGGACCCGGATTGGGTCGTCGGGTCAAGATCAAAATGACGTCGTTTTGGAACTTCTGAAGCCAAGTCCAAAACAGCGTCGTTTTGGTAGCCTATATAAAGTAAAATTTATTAAAAAAATTCATTTCAAACCTGTTTAAATTTTTTTTTCTTTCATTCTATTTTTTCTCTCAAGTCACCCTTATGTCTGGCCATGGGATGGTGGGTCTCTGCCATGGCCACCGGTCATTGGCGAAGGAGACTGCCGCCTCCGGTGGCCGGAGTTCCCCAAAATAGCCCATTTTGATCCTTTTTCAAGTGGAATGTAGATTTGGGGTTTAAATTCCCAGAAAAGTAACTGATGTTCGGCCGAAGGAAAAGAAACCTTTCGGTTTCTCCTTTTTCCGACGAGGCCCTCGACGGAACCCTAGGGTTTCTGAGGCTTCTCGAGTTGGGGAAAGGGACTTGCAATGACATTTAATAGGTAAAAAAAATCTTTGCTTGTTTCTTGTTTATTTTTTGCTTCAAAATAAAGACAAATAAAAAGGCTACCTTTTCTTTTAAACTTTGTTCCTTTTTTTTTGTATTCTCGATTTCTTCTTTTTTTTCCTATTCGATTGCTTGTTGAAAAAATTACATGTGTTTGTTATGGCTTTTATAGCCGAATTGATTACAGTATTTTATCTTTTTTTTCTTTTATATTTCTGCTTCTGTGTTTTTTTTCCTTTTGCAGGTGGTGGTGGTGGTCAACGATGAGGAGGAGCCGCGCCTTTGCCATTTCGGTGAAACGATGGCAGGGGCAGACCTTAGGCGACGTGCTTGCTGACGTGGAGAGGAGCGACGATAGCTGGTGAAGTCTTAGGGGGATTAAAGTTTTCTTTTTGTTTAGGTTTTGGGTTATTGGGCTTTTAGGGTTTTTTTTTTGTATTTGGGATATTATATTTTAAAATAGACTTTGATATTAATGGACTTTTTTTTTATTTTTATTTGTTTATTTTTTGTTGGGTCGGACGAAATTGGGTCTCTACAACTTCTCCTCTTTGCTCATTGTCATGTAACGGGAATGGAGCAAAGACTTTAAGGAGGACCAATTTTGTCTGGTCCTGTCGAATATTGACTTTTTTGGTGCTCCTCTTTTCCAAGTAGTTCATTCTTTCAATCCATTGGTTACTTTATTGTATCTGCTTCGCTATAACTTTAGGAAGACAAGATTTACTGTTATAGTTTCATGTTGCTCCATTGCAACTTTAAGAAGATAAGATTTGTTATTGTAGTTTCAATCCAACCCACCGCAACTTCAGGGGTATAAGGTTTGTAGCTTCAATCTGTTCCACTGCAACTTTAGAGAGATAAGATTCGCTATAGTAGATTCAATCTGACCCACTGAAACTTCAGAGGTATAGGATTTGTAGTTTCATTCCGCTCCACTACAATTTTAAGGAGATAAAATTCTCCATGGTAGATTTAATCCGACCCACTGCAACTTCAGGGGTATAGGATTTGTAGCTTCAATCTGCTCTACTGCAACTTTAGGGAGATAATATTCGCTATAGTAGAATCAATCCAACCCATTGCAACTTCAGGGGTATAAGATTTGTAGTTTCAATCTGCTTCACTGCAATTTCAAGGAGATAAGATTCGCTATGGTAGATTCAATCCGACCCACAGCAATTTCAGGGGTATAGGAGTTGTAGCTTCAATCTACTCCACTGTAACTTTAGGGAGATAAGATTCCTTATGGTAGATTCAATCTGACCCACTGTAACTTCAGGGGTATAAGATTTGTAGCTTCAATCTACTCCACTGCAACTTTAGGGTGACAAGATTCGCTATGGTAGATTCAATTCGACCCACTGGGACTTCAGGGGTATAGGATTTGTAGCTTCAACCTGCTCCACTGCAACTTTAGGAAGATAAGATTCGCCCTCGTAGTTTTATTCTGACCCACTACAACTTCAGGGGTATAGGAATTGTAGCTTTAATCCGAAGATTTGTCCTCGTAGTTTTATTTTAACCCACTGCAACTTCAGGGGTATAGGAATTGTAGCTTTAATTCAATCCTCTGCGACTTCAGGGATATAGAATTTGTAGCTTCATCTTGCTCCACTGCAACTTCAGGGAGATAAGATTCGCTATGGTAGGTTCAATCTGACCTACTGTAACTTCAATGGTATAGGATTTATGGTTTCACTGATCTGTTACACCGTTCTCTAAGGAACATGATTTGTAGAATCCATTTTATAGGCCTATATTTTATGCCAAGCGATTAGGATGTTATGATCAGAATGAATCAAATGCTCCTAACTAGATTTATATGAATGATATTTGTATGAATTTAGAATGACATTTTTTAGAATGATCCCCTTTTTAGTGCTTAGGTTGACATTGCTCGTTGTTCGTCAAGGTTCTATCACTGATATGTTATAATGCCTTCTTGTTCAGATCTGGTATCTTTGACAGGAAACCCGGAGAGGTAATCACAATTTGAACTATTCATTCCGTGATCTTTCCAACCTTCAAATTTGGTTAGTTCTTACTAGTGGTCTTGTTTCAGGTCTTTATACTTTTTAGAGATCTTTTAGAGCAACATGTAGAAATCCTTTTAGTTTAATATTGTTAGTACATTAATCATTATTTAAATGCAAAAATGCTCGAACAATGTCGTAACAATGGACAAGACTGAAATTTACTTGGAGCAAGGCTCTAAATGAAAAGATTAATCAGAATAGGAAACATTGCTAAAACACAAAGCGAGCAAAAATGAGACTGGGTGCCCTAGATATCGCAGTATGAGCTTGTCCGCACAAACTTCTTGAGGACCATTCTGAGCCTGATATGTGTCTAGGAGGTCTAGAGTACTTCGTTGATGCTCTAAGATGTAAAATTTCTCCTCATTGTTGCCTCTACGGGGAAATGACTATTTTATGCCCATTCTTTGGTCAAAATTTGAGCTGCATTTTTCAGGTTTTCAACTCAAAACTCCTTTGGTCTAAAGACGCACTTTGCGAGTTTTCACCTTGGCCTCCCATTTTTTTCTTTTTTTAGGGTGAAATAACTCTTGATTGAATCTGAAATCACAGGGTTGGGCAAATCTCTACCATCCATCTCGGTCAAAATCAACGGTCCTCTAGAAAAGGCTTTCTTCACCACATAAGGTTCTTCCTAATTCGGCATCCATTTTCCTCTGAAGTCTTCTTGTATGGGCATGATCTTTTTTCAACACCAGGACCCTCTCTTGGAATTCTCTGGAGAGGACCTTTTTGTCATAAGCTCGTACCATTCGTTTTTGGTACATCTGACAATGGTAGATAGCTTTCAGCCTCTTCTCTTCGATCAAGTTTAACTGATCAAGTTCAACTTTAACTCTGATAAAACTTGGATAGAAAGAATCTCGACTTTAATGGGAAAAACCGCCTCCATTCCATAAACTAATAAGAAAGACGTAGCCCCGGTGGAGATCCTAATAGACGTTCGATAAGCATAGAGGGAAAATGGTAACTTTTCATGCCAATCTTTATAAGTCTCTGTCATTTTCCCCACGATCTTCTTAATGTTCTTATTGGCTGCCTTTACTACACCAATCATTTTTGGGCGATATGGTTGTAACACCCCTAACCCGTATCTATCGTCGGAAAAGGGTTACAGAGCATTACCAGAATTTACAGAACAAATAAATAGATATTTTATATCATATAGCATTCATATCAGAAACCAATCGTAATCAAGCATAATGTCCCTTATGTGATCCCTCAAGGCCCAAAATACATATTAGAAACAAGTCAAGACTAAATCGGATACTCAAAGAATTTTTCAGAAAACATTAAAAATTCTCTGAATTACTATAAAACATGGAAAATAAAACAGAGTAAGCATTTAAGCTTAGTAAGTTTGTATAACATGGAATTTAACTTACCATTTATTCACATTTAAGGTAAGCATTCATAACATATCCAAACCAATTTGGCCAAAAGCCTATACACGTATCCTCAACACGTTAGCCACGTGAATCTCATGTAATATTTCATAAACATGGGTGAACATAATCACCAAGCAAGTTTCATGTACCTGTATCATCCCATTTCATGTTTCAATATATCATCTAAGATCATTTCCATGTATTTCACATGAATTCCAGTAACAGTTCATGTCATTCTCATATAATCTCGTAATAGAACTGTGCCCGTTGAACCATTTAAAATATCGTTGGATATACAGGAAATACACACAAAGTGTACAAAATTGTAATCCGTCAATTCAAATTCAGGAATGTTCATACAAGCATGTAAATGGAAAGCTCTATCGAGCCATATAACGGGAAACTCATGTGAGCTGTATAACGGGAAGCTCTTGCGAGCCATTTATTGGAAAGCTCAAGAGAGCCAAATATCAGGAAGCTTGTGAGAGCCAAATATCGGGATGCTCATAAGAGCTAAATAATGGGAAACTCATAAGAGTTGTGGTGTATCTGCAACACATGCAGGACAACAACCAATTGGAAACCCTTAATGACATGTCATTTGTATCCATCGAATTTCTAAGGTTCAAACGGGACTCTGTACTTGTCAGATATGTGATCAGTATTTTACATGGCAATTACACATTTCACACACATAACAATATTCAATTCAAAACATACAAATATACAATTTAGTTACACGAACTTACCTCGACAAGTATACGTAGATTTGTAAGCTACTAATTTGATACTTTTTCTTTTTCTCGATCCAATTTCGTACTAGGTCTATCCAGATCTATACGAATGAATTTAACTCAATTTAATACAATTAATATTCAATTCAATCCAATGTACATCTTTGGAAAAATGCTATTTTACCCCTGTACTTTTAATTAATTACGATTTAGTCCTTAGGCTCGGAAAATGAAATTTATACAATTTAATCCTTATTTCAAGCATAACCAATTTTTATACATGTCAATAGCAACCCATATTTTTCACAAAATTTAGAATTTTTCCATAAAATTTTATATTTTCAATGTAGTCCCTAAATCATAATTTCATCAAAATTCTCTTTACAAGAGTTGTTTATCTAACAACAACCTTTCATTTTCTACCATAAAACTTCAAAATTAGCTATAATCATCCATGGAAAAACCCTAATACTTTAATTATTTTGCAAATTAATCCCTGAGATAGCTAAATTAAGCTATTATGATCTTGAAAACATAAAAATCATTAAAAACGGGACAAGAATACTCACCTAATTAAGCAAAATAAGCTTGTCTATCTTCAAGCTTCCATGGCTAGGGTTTCCATCTTTTATTTTAGGAAAAATGATGAAAATGATGAAATTTTGTTTTGTTTTATTTATTTATCATCATTTTATCATTTACTTTCCCAAATTAATCTTAATAATTTACTAAATTCCAATGATGAATAATCACCTTTATCTATTAACTTCTTTAAATGGCTTATTTTCTATATAAGGACCTCCAATTTTAAATCTCATAGCTATTTGATACCTTTAGCTACTAGAATTCAACTTTTGCACTTTATGCAATTTGCATCTTTTTATCAAGCTAGGCATGTAAACGGTAAAATTTCTTAACAAAATTTTTTTACAATATTTCTATCATACTGTAGTCCATAAAATAATATTAAAATAAATTTTCTTTTGACTTTAGATTTGTGGTCCCGAAATCACTGTTCCGATTTCACTAAAAATGGGCTGTTACAATGGTGACAAATTGTGATGTTTGATCTTGAATTGACTGTAGACTTTCGATATTGTGCTGTTTTTCAAATTCAATATATTGTTAGATATGATCATTTCTGCATTCCATGTCGACATATGATCTATTTCTTCAAGAATTTTCTAACTGACGACTTTCTGACATTAGCATAAGAAGCGGCTTCTACCCATTTGGTGAAGTAATGGATGACCACAAAGATGAATTGATGCCCATTGAAAGATTTTGGCAAGATCGGCCCAATGACATCTATGCCCCACATAGAGAAAGACCATGGAAAAGTCATTTCATGAAGAAGTGAGGGAGGCACATGAATTTTGTCTTTGTAAATGTGGCATTTATGACATCTCTTGGCATAATTGATACAATCCCCTTCCATGGTGGACCAATAATATCTAAATCTTATGATTTGTCTAGCCATTGTAAAACCATTAGTATGTGTTCCACAAACACCCTTATGGACTTCTTCTAAAATTTTCTTGGCCTCAACAGCATCCACACATTTTAGTAGCACCTGATCCTTTTTTTTTTTACAGGGCCTCTCAATCTAGGACATACTCATTGGATATCCTTCTTAGCGTCCTTTTATCATTCTCGGTTGCCTACTCATAGTATTCACGGTTCTTTACGTATTGCCATATGTCATGGTACTAAGGATGATCATCATTTTCTTCTTTCTCGATGTTGTAATAATGGGTCGGGGACGCATAAATGCTTATTCGAATAGGTTTTACATCCTCTTGTTTGTTTACTTTGATCATGGAAGCTAAGGTAGCCAAGGCATCGACCATTTGATTTTCATCTTGTAGGAGGTAGCAGAAGATGTTGTCATCAAACTCCTTAGTTAACTCGATAACCAGCTTTTGATAATCAATCAACTTCAGATCTCTCGTCTCTCATTCACCTTTGAGTTGATAGATTACTAGTGTAGAGTCCCCATATACCTCTAGTACCTTAATTATGCGTTCTAAAGCTGCACGGATACCTATGATGCATGCCTTGTATTCTGCCAAAATCAAGTTTACTGGTGAAAGGATAATGATCTCTGTTTGAAGATACCAGGACTGCCCCAATTCCGTTACCCATGGCGATTGAGGTAGGGGTGTTCATTCGGTTAACCGACCCGAAATAACTTAACCGAATTAACCGACCTTTCAAAATCTTTAACCGTTAACCGAACCGAAATTTTTTTCAAAAAATTAATCGAATCGAAATTTTTGGTTAATTGGTCGATTAACCAATTAACCAAAATTATATGTTTTTATTTTGGTTAAAATTAACAAAATTAACCGAATTAACCGAATTACCCGAATTACCCGAATTAACCGAATTACCTGAATTAACCAAATTGAATCACTACCTAATTAAATTATTTTTAGACTTTTAGACTTTAGTTTTAGTCTTAGTTTTAAAATTTTATTTTTATTTATTAAATTATTTGTAATTTAATTTTATGATTGGGTTGGGTTGGGTAATTGGGTTGGGTTAAATACTTGGGTTTAGATGAATAGTGTGCCTATTTATATATTATAATTTTATTTATTAATTTTTTCGGTTAACCGACTAGTTTCGAACCGAATTAATCGTTAACCGAAAAATCAAAAAAATTAACCGATTTCAATAAAAAAAACTCGATTAACCAACCGATTAACGAATTCGCCTGTTAACCAATTTTTTTTTGGTTTTACCAATTTTCACACCCCTAGATTGAGGCGCTATCAAAATTTAGTTTCCAGAGATATTCTTTTAGAACACCTTCAGTGGTTGCAACATACATCAAATCTTCATTCCAGAAATCGAAATACAAAGGCTTGTAATTTCTAAAGCTTTGCTATCTAGGAAATCCACTATTGCACTCCCCTTAACTACCTTCTGGTTTACATAGATTATATCAAATTTGGAGAGCAAAATTTGCCATTGAGTCAACGCAGTCGATTCCATCATTATAACAGCTCATTTTTTAGTGGTGTCGAAAACAGTAGTTTTGGGGCCACCAAATTCGACGAGTAAGTTCGTAAATATTATTTAATATTTACGAGTCAAATGTGATTTTTTTTAAAGTTTTTGAATTGATAATTTATGTTATATAAGTGATTTATAAAGTTTAAGTGGTTTTAAAAGATGAGGTATCGGGACCCTATTTTTATAAAATGAGCCGTAAATATTTTTATAAATATTTACGGAGTTTCATTAAAGTGGTATTAAAATTTCGTGAAGAAATTTTAATGTTGCGATAGTTACTTAATTAAAAAGAACCAAATTAAAAAAAAATGCATCCCCAGGACTCTGTTCCCATAAATCGGGCTCATTGTGTAGTTAATTAGTTTCCAGTTAAGTGAATTTTCTTGAATTAAAAGTAATTAGGTATAAGGACTAAATTGCATATGGAGTGAAAGTTGAATTATAGATTAAAGAAAAATTAAAGAGACTAAAGAAACAATTATGCCATTGTTCTTTAATGTGGCGACATAAGGTAAGATATTTGTAAATTTAATATATATTATAATAAAATATGTTTACTTAATTAATAAGTATATATATTATATTATAATAATAAAACAAATAAAAAAAGAAAGAAAAGAAAGCCAAAGCCAAACTAAAACAGAAAGGAAAGAAAGGAAAAAGAAAAAGAGAAAGAAAGATGCAAGGCTAGGGACTTCTTGGGTTCAAAGTTCAGTTGGTTACTCAATTTAGTTCCTTTTTATTGTAATTTTTATGTTTTTGAAATTCCGGTATTAAATACTACCTGACCCATTTCAAAATTTTAGAAATTATTGAGTTTTTAGATGTTGTTAATGTTGAATAATTTCAGTATTAGGGATTAAATTGATAGATTTTAAGCTAGAAATGAAAAAAGATTAAATTGTAAAATAAATTGTAAATTTTGAGTTATAGGGACTAAATTGTGAAAAATTCAAAATTTAAGGATTTAAGTAAAAATAGGGAGTTAAATTTAGTTTAAAGTGAAATTTGTGTGAAAATATAGGATTAATTGTAAAGAAATAAAGTTAGTCTCAGTTTAGGGACTAAATTGAAAATTAGGCAAATATTGAGCAAAAAATTGAAATGTGCAATATGAAATTGAATTATGTTGTATTGATGAATTTTAATTGTCTTAATTCCGTAGCTAACATCGTACCGGAATCCTCTACTAAAAAGGGGAAAGATAAAGTCGACGTCGAATAGCTCGGAATTACTGGTTTGTATTTCTGCAATCCGAATCTAGTTATTAATTGTTGTATTGTAATTTAATACTTATGATAAGTGGTTGAGGTGAGTATTTGACACTTTGACATTGAATTGAATTAAAAGTTGATGGAATGGATTGAATTGATTATTTGAATTGAAATTAATATATATGTGCAAATATGATAATTGAATATTGGCTGTATTTGGAAAGTGAAATTAAACCCTATTAATTGTATCGAGCTGAGTCGGATATAGATGCCATGCCATAGGATTGGAATAGTTTTGAGATTTCTTCGATTCGATGAGACACTGGGTGTCAATTTACTACTTCGAATTAATTCAATGATGCACTGGGTGCCAATTTACTTCGATTTAGCCGATAAGACACTGAGTGTCAAATTATTACTTCGAATTATCCGATGAGGCACTAGGTGCCAAACTAGTGTGTTGGTTGGATCTGTGTATTAGTCCGAGTTGGAGTCGTGTTAATAGGGGTAAATGAATAAATAAGTTCTATAATTGATATTGAAATGGTATGGTATGAGAAATGGAAATGAAATGGTGAATTGAGTATGGAATGAATAAAGAAATTGTATAAATGAAATGTGAGTTAAATTGTGAAAAGCTATTTCTATAGCAAGTGATAAAAATTGAGTATTGTATGGCTTTTAAATACTCAATTGAGCTTAACATTATATTAACTTTTGATCTCCAATTCAGCATCCAACAACGATCTCAAACTCAAATGTGGTGATGTTTATCCTTTGTGTCGGCATGTACCTAATGTGTCTAAATAATAGTTATTTTATGGTTTGATTGTAAATGAGGTTATAAGTTTAATTTTGGTTGGTTTTATACGTATAAATATGTGTTTGTTTTTGAAGTTATATTATGGTATGGTAAATTGAACTAAATCTAGATAGGTGCATGTGAATTTAATTCTATGTTTAAGTGCTCATGAACTAGGCAAATTGATTTGGATTTGGTATGTTTATAATTTGGATTAAAATGATGCTTTGATGACTTGTTTTGATGGTATGAAATGTTTGAAAGTTCTATCTGTTTGATCTGTAAACTTTAGTAATGCTCTGTAACCCAGTTTCGGCAAGGGATACAGGTTGGGGGTGTTACAATCATGTACTTTAGAGGACCCATTTTCAAGTTGAGCCAAGTCATATGGTACAACATGTATTGTCTCAGCCTCCAGGTAATCCAGATTAAGGCGCAGCACAGCTTTTCGATTGGCAAATATCATGTCTTACATTCAGCAAACTTCTTGCTGGGGTAATAGATTGCTCTTTCTTTCTTCCCTAACTCATCATGTTGGCCTAGTACACATCCCATAGAATTTCTAAATGCTGCCAAGTACAATATCAGTGGTTTACCTAGGTTAGGTGGCATCGACACTGAGGTGTTGAACAAGTAATGTTTGACCTTGTCAAAGGTGTTCTGACATTCCTCATCCCATACACCTGGGTCATGTTTCTTAAGAAGACGGAATATGGGGTCACATTTCTCAGTTAGTCGTGAAATGAATCAGGCAATGTAATTTAATCTCCTTAAGAAACCCCGAACCTCCTTTTGCGTACGCGACAGTGGTAACTCCTGTATAGCCTTGACTTTATCCGAGTCAATCTCGATCTTTTTCTCGCCGACTACAAATCCCAGCAATTTACCTGACGTGACCCCAAAAGTGCATTTTGCTGGATTCAACTTTAGTTGGAATTTCCTCAACTTTAAAAATAGTTTCCTCAAGACTTTCACATGCTCCTTTTCAGTTCAAATTACTTTATAACAAAATGTTCCTCACATTGTTATGGATGTGGTGTTCTCCACATCCTCATGATGCATCTTTATCTGGTTATATTCGGAGAAACCGTTTATGAAAGAAAGCAATGAATGACCTACTGTGTTGTCCACTAAGGTATTGATGTAGGGCAATGGGAAATTTTCATTTAGGCTGGCTTTGTTTAAATCTTGATAATCGACACACATTTTCACTTTCCCATCTTTTTTAAGGTCGGAGACTATATTGGCTACCAACTCCGAATATTTGACCACTTGTAGGAAACCAACGGCAAATTGTTTCTTAACCTCTTTTTTTATTTGCAACAGCATGTCAGGCCTCATCATTCGAAGTTTTTACTGAAACGGCTTGCATTCTTCCCTTATAAGAAGCCAGAACCACGACATCAGTATTTAGACCAGGTATGTCTTGATAAAACCATGCAAAAACATCTTTGAATTTTTGGAGTAACTCAACGAGGTCTCATCTTGTTTCTGCAGTGATACAAGTTCCAATTTTCACCTCTTTATTTTCTTGCTCATCCCCTAAGCTCACAATTTCCACTAACTCTTTGTGAGGTAGGATCTATTTCTTATCTTGTTTTACCATCCTTAACAAATCAAGAGACAAGTTACAATCCCGATCATCTTCAAAGTTCTAAGGTTCTTCTTGTAACAACCAGTTTTTAGTGAAATCGAAACAGTAGTTTCGGGACCACAAATCTGAGGCTGAAAGAAAATTTATTTTAATATTATTTTATAGTTTGCAGTATGATAGAAATATCGTATGAAAATTTTGTTAAGAAAATTTTACTGATTTCATGTTTAATTTGATAAAAAGGACCAAATTGCATAGAATGCAAAAGTTGAATTCTAGCTAGTAAAGGTACCAAATAGCTATGGAATTTAAAATTGGAGGTCATTATATGGCGAATAGACCAATTAGTGGAGTTAGTAGATAAGGATGGTTATTCATTATTGGAAAATTTAATAAAGAAAAGGGTTAAATTGGAAAGATGATGAAATAAAAGATGATAAATGAATTAACTAATAAAATATCATCATTTTCATCATCTTTCCTAAAAATTAAAACATGGAAACCCTAGCCATGGAAGTTGAGTTCTAGCAAATTTATTTGGCTTAATTAGGTATGATTATTGTCTCGTTTTTAATGATTTTTATGTTTCCGAGATTCAGCTTTCCAGTGGTGGAACACATTAATTCCTTGATCAGAAACGTAAAGAATTTTTAGAGCTTAAACAGGGGCATATGACAATATCTAAATATGAACAGGAATTTGTTCGACTGAGCGAATATGCTAGAGAATGAATCCCAACTGAAACTACAATGTGTAAGCAATTTGAAGAGGGTTTAAATGAAGACATAAAATTGTTTGTCGAGATTCTTGAATTAAAATAATTTTTTGTACTGGTTGATCGAGCCTATAAAGCTGAAGAATTGAGCAAAGAGAAAAGACAAGCTGAGATTGAAGCCAGACCTTCAAGTAAAAGATTTACGGGAAAGTCACACCACCGACATCAAAGAAATCAAAGAAATATTATGATCATTTTACTACCTCCACGGGATACTCCAATAGAGATAAAGGTACCCGACGCTCCAGTCCAAGATCTTAGGCTACATCAATAGCAAGTACGGGTAGTGTTAGAAACACCAAACCCAGGTGCAAGCACTGTAATAAACTACATTTTGATGAGTGTAGAACAAAAAGTGGAGCTTGTTTCAGATGTGGTTCCTTTGACCACTATATTAGAGACTGCCCGGAGAAACCCAAAAAAGACGCTATTCAAACTTCGAGGCTGAGCAATATAGCTACAAGAGGTAGACCACCTCGTAATCAGGGCAATGTGAGTGGTAGTCGTGGTGTGACAAAAGACTCCACTGTAAGATCTGAAGCATGAGCACCAGCCAGGGCATATGCTATTCGTGCACGTGAAGATGCCTCTACGCCAGATGTTATTACTGGTACTTTCTCTCTTATTGATACTAATGTATCTTCTTTAATTGATCCCGGTTCAACTCATTCATATATTTGCACAAATTTAGTGTCTAGTAAAAATTTACCTGTTAAGTCTATTGAATTCGTTGTTAAAGTATCGAACACCCTAGGCCAGTATGTGATGGTTGATAAAATTTGCAAGAACTGTCCGTTAATGATACAGAGTTACTGTTTCCCGGCTGATTTGATGTTATTACCGTTTGATGAATTTGATGTGATTCTGGGTATGGATTGGTTAACTCAGCATGATTCCGTAGTAAATTGTAAACAAAAGCATATTGTGTTAAAATGTTAGAATGGTGAAATGCTCTGTATTGAATCAGATAAAATTGACGGGTTGTCTAATGTAATATCAGCTATATCAGCACAGAAATATGTGAGAAAATGTTATGATGCTTATCTTGCTTATGTGTTGGATACAAAAGTATCTAAGTCAAAGATTAAATCAGTGCCAGTGGTCTGTGAGTATCCTGATGTACTTCCAAAAGAGTTACTCGGATTACCGCCGGTCAGAGAGGTCAAATTTACTATAGATCTTGTACCGAGAACAACACCAATATCGATAGCACCATACAGAATGGCTCCTGCAGAGTTAAAAGAGTTGAAAGCACAGTTGTAAGAACTGACTGAAAAGGGTTTTGCTCGACCTAGTTTTTCACATTGGGGTGCACCAGTTCTGTTTGTTAAGAAAAAGGATAGATCCTTGAGATTATGTATTGACTACCGACAGCTCAACAAAGTCACAATTAAAAATAAGTATCCACTGCCTCGTATTGATGACTTGTTTGATCAATTAAAAGGTGCCACAATATTTTCAAAGATTGATCTCCATTCTGGTTATTATCAATTCAAGTGAAAGACTCGGGTGTGCCAAAAATAGCATTCAGAACCAGGCACGAACATTGTGAATTCCTTGTGATGTCTTTTGGTTTAGCTAATGCTCCTGCGGTATTTATGGATTTGATGAATAGAATTTTTAGACTATATTTGGATAGATTTGTGGTGGTATTTATTGATGATATTCTGGTATATTCCCGATATGAAAATGAACATGCTGGTTATTTGAGAATTGTTTTTCAAATTTTGCGAGATAAACAATTGTATGCTAAATTTAGCAAATGTGAATTTTGGCTTCAAGAAGTTGGTTTTCTAGGACATATAGTATCAGCTGAAGGCATCAGAGTTGATCCTAATAAAATTTCAGCTATTGTTAACTGGAAACCACCGAAAAATGTATCTGAAGTCAGAAGTTTTCTGGGATTAGTTGGTTACTATCAGAGATATGTAAAAGGGTTTTCAATTATAGCTACACCGATGACAAGACTATTATAAAAAAAATGTGAAATTTGAATGGACTGATAAATGTCAGCAAAGTTTTGACCATTTGAAATCCCTGTTGATTGAAGCACCAGTTTTGGTTCAGCCTGAATCGGGTAAGAAATTTGTGATTTATAGTAATGCGTCATTGAACGGTTTTGGCTGTGTTTTGATGCAAGAAGGTAAAGTAATAGCCTATGCTTCCAGACAGCTAAAACCACATGAAAAGAATTACCTGATACATGACTTTGAATTGGAAGCTATTGTCTTTGCGCTAAAAATTTGGCGACACTATTTGTTCGGTGAAAAGTGTCATATATTCACCGATCATAAAAGCTTAAAGTATCTGATGTCACAGAAAGATTTAAATCTAAGACAACGTAGATGGCTTGAATTGTTGAAAGATTATGACTTAGTTATTGATTATCATCCGGGGAAGGCAAATGTAGTTGTTGATGCTCTGAGTAGAAAGTCTCTATTTGTCTTACGAACAATGAATACCCGATTATCATTGTCTGATGATGGCTCAATCTTAGCTGAGTTAAAAGCTAAATCAATGTTTCTACAGCAGATCTACGAAGCTTAGAAAAGTGATAATGAGTTGTAAACTAAACGAGTATAGTGTGAGTCTACTTCTGATTCAGAATTTCAAATAGGACCCGATGATTGTTTGTTATTCAGAGGTAAAGTTTGTGTACCGAAGAATTCAGAGCTTGTAAAAAAAATTTTGCACGAAACTTATAATGATACTATGTTTGTTCATCCGGGAAGTAATAAAATGTAAAATTATTTGAAACAGATGTACTGGTGGCTAGGAATGAAACGTGATATTTTTGAATTTGTATCTAGATGTTTGATATGTCAGCAAGTTAAAGTTTAACATCAGGTACCTTTGAGAATGTTACAACTACTGACGATACCAGAATGGAAATGGGATAGAGTTACAATGGATTTCGTTTCGGGGCTACCCCTATCTCTGAAAATGAAAGATACAATTTGGGTAATTGTTGATCGTTTGACGAAGTCTGCACATTTTATTTCGGTACGTATGGATTTCTCTCTAGACAGATTAGCAGAATTATATGTTTCAGAAATTATCAGATTACATGGAGTGCTAGTCTCTATTATTTCTAATAGAGATCCATGATTCACATCCCGATTCTGGAACAAGTTATAGGAAGCTCTGGGTACACAATTAAATTTTAGTACCGCATTTCATCCTCAGACTGATGATCAATCTGAACGTGTGATTCAGATTCTTAAAGATATGCTCCGGTGTTGTATTTTGAAATTAGAAGGCAATTGGGAGAAATATTTACAGTTAGTCGAATTCGCATATAATAATAGTTTTTAGTCAAGTATAAAGATGGCACCATATGAAGCTATGTACGGCCGCAAATGTCGAACTCCCTTGCATTGGACTGAGCTCAGCTAGAAAAAGATACATGGAGTTGATTTGATCCGTGAGACTGAAGAAAAAGTGAAAGTGATCCAAGACAACTTAAAAGTAGCTTTTGATCGTCAGAAATCCTATGCGGATCTTAAACGTAAAGAGATAGAATTTCAAGTTGGTGATAAAGTATTTTTGAAAGTTTCACCTTGGAAAAATGTTCTTCGGTTCAACCGGAATAAAAACCGAGTCCATAATTTATTGGGCCTTATGAAATTACTGAGAGAATTGGACCTGTTGTATACCGATTAGCTCTACCACCAGAGCTTGACAGAATTCACAATATTTTTCATGTGTCTATGTTATGACGGTATCGGTCAGATCCTTTACATGGTATCTCTCTGACAGATGTCGAGATTCAGCTCGACATGACATACAGTGAGGAACCGATTAGAATTCTAGCACGTGAAGTGAAAGGACTGTGAAATAAAAAGGTAGTTTTAGTAAAAGTTCTCTGGCAACGAAACATAATAGAATAAGCTACTTGGGAACCTAAGAAAACTATGAGAAAACAATATTCGAACCTTTTTACTGGTAATATTTTCGAGGATAAAAATTTCTTAAGGGGGAGAGTTGTAATAGCTCGTTTTCAGTGGAATTCAAAATTAGAGGTCTTTATATGGCAAATAGACCAATTAGTGGAGTTAGTAGATAAGGATGATTATTCATCATTAGAAAATATAATAAAGAAAAGGGTTAAATTGGAACATGGAAACCCTAGCCATGGAAGTTAAGCTCTAGCAAACTTATTTGGCTTAATTAGGTATGTAAACTTGTCCAGTTTTTAATGATTTTTATGTTTCTAATATCGTAATAGTCTAATCTAGCTATCTCGGGGATTAATTTGTAAAACTATTAAAGTGTTAGGGTTTTGCCATGGATGAGTATAGTTGAATTATGAAGTTTTATGGTAGAAAATGAAAGGTTGTTGATAGATAAAAAAACTTTTGCAAAGTGATTTTTGATGAAATTATGATTTAGTGACTAAATTGAAAAGATGGAAAATTCATGAAAAACTTCTAAATTTTACGAAATACATACGCTGCTATTATTATACATGAAAATCGGCTAGGCTTGAAATAAGGATTAAATTGTATGAATTTTATTTTCTGAGCCTAGGGACAAAATCGTAATTAATTAAAAGTATAGCGAAAAAATAGTAATTTTCTAAAGATGTGTATTGGACTAAATTGAATGTGAATTGTATTAAATTGAGCTAAATTCATTCGTATAGATCCGGATATACCTGGTATGGAATTGGATAAAGGAAAAGAAAAAGTATTGGATTAGTAGCTTACAATCCACGAACACTTGTTGAGGTAAGTTCGTGTAACTAAGTTGTATATTTGTATGTTTTGAATTGAAAATTGTTGTGTGTGTGATTTGTATAAATTTCCATGTATATTATTGATTACACATATCCGACAAGTACTAAGTCCCTATAACACCCTAGAATTTTTATTTTTGTTCTTGCGAAGGTGTGACACAACTATGTATCTGCTTCAGTGGTTAAGTGTTCTGGGTGTGTGAGAGGTCCCAAGTTTAAGCTAGGACTTGAACAAATTTTGGTATTTTTATGAACAAGTCCTATCTTTGATCAGTAGGCTCTTAAGTAAAAGTTGGCAAATAATTAACAGAATGGGCTTGCTGGTTTGGTGGATAAGTGGAGTGTTGGTGTGAAGGAGGTCCTGTGTTTAATTCTTTGTGATGGCGTAGAGACAGTAGTTTTGCTCCAATTTCGGCTAAGAGTTGTGTTGGGGCAAAATTCTGAGTAGTTGTGTTTTCGTGGGTTAATAAGGAGTGATTTTAGGAGATAATGGGGGAAAGATTATCAGAAAATAATCTGATTAGCTTTTTGTTGTAGAAAAAAAGTAGAGTTTCGGTTTTCTCTCCAATTACCCAAACTTTTTCTAACATTTTCTTCTTCTTTTTTCCCTCATCTGCCGATTCATTCCCCTAGTTGCTGCCGAAATTTCCATTATTTTTTCCCCTTCCGTTTCTTTCTTTATTTTCCAATTGATTTGGCTGTTCATCATTGGTTATGTGTGTTCGGTAAGTAATGGTTTTGTCTATTGTTAATCGTTCTTGGTTAATCTCTGAAAGGGGGATTCCTTTTTGGTGTTTAGGAGTTAATCAAGGGGCTGGTGGTTTTAAATCGATGCGTGATTGTGCGAAGTCGTGGTTACTCAAGCGAGGTAAGGGTTTTGTTAGGTTTTTACCCTAGTTCCTTCCAAAATTGGTTGATTGAAAATGAATTAAGTGATTAATCTAGAGATTTGTTGGTCGATTTTTAGGTTCTGGAGGCTTAGGAGTGCTTACGCATCAGAAACGATACCAGGTGTGTACCCGAAACATAGAAAATGGGATTTGGCGAAGAGCCAAAATTGCTTGCTGTCGAGAAATAAGAGAAATAAGATAAAATGATACGAAAAATTGTACAGAAAGGAACTATGGGTGTTATAAACTTGGAAATCAACATTCTGTACTAAAATAGTTTTGAATAGTAGCAGCAGTCTAAATTTGAAAAATCATCAGAAATATTGGAAATTGAGTTAGAGGTTGAATAAAATATGAAATTAAAGTTTGTTGAGTCTAGTTTTTCATGGAAAAAATAGTGTAAGCAATAAAATTGTAAGTTATGGGATATAATGATTTTTGTGAGACAATGTCAGAATGGGTTCGGTTTCCCCTGTTTTGACTTTGGAAAAATCATCGAAAATTGTAAAAAAATAATTAAGTGCTTAAATTTATATGTTTAAATCCTTAACAAGTCTATTTTCAAAAGAAACAAATGGAAACATCATCTGAATTCCGTACTAAGAGATAAATAATTTTTAGTAAAGAAAGGTTGAAGCTGTCAAATAGCAGAATCAGGATAGATTTGAAGATTTTACTATACTTATTTGATAAACTATAAAATTTGAAAATTTTATAATAGAAAGGCATTTGAGTCTAGTTTCGAAAACATTAAGCGGATCCTAATTTGGAATTCTGTAGCTCAAGATACAAATAATTTAGGGACAATGACTCAAGTAGACAACTTTGAATGAACATATAAGTAAATAGTGAAAAATATATGAATATTTAGCTAGCATGGGTTACATTAAAAATGGATCACATAGCCAAGGCCAATTTGGGTTGAGTGGGCCACACGGGCACACACGGACGTGTGGGCCTATTTTTACTAGAATTTTTCTAAGGTTGCACGGGTCGCCCAAGTCGACTGTGAACCTACTGTAAGGTCGATAAGCGCTACTTAAACTCTTAAATATGTGAAATTGACTGAATGATATCTGTACTAAGCATGTTAATATCTGAACCGAATATATGTACTAAAATTCCATAATAGCATATCATCCATTGTATGTTGCATTGCATTAGGTTGGGGGGATGTTATTCGGAGGAAGTGTACTGAAAGGCTTTAAGCCTAATTTACTGGCAGCTCAGCTGCACACTACTATTTTGTGCCGCATTCGGTACTACTTGGAGCGTAGGGATGAGTGGGTTGATTATATCCCCACATGGAGTGTAGGCTTAGACAGAGATGGTGTGTAAAGGTTAGATGGGTAGGATTTTGCTACTGTATAACTGTTACTGCTACTGATACTGTGATGGGCTAAGGCCCTACTGCATTTTTGACACTTTACTGAGATGGGCTAAGGCCCAAATTGTCACTGATACTGAAAAGGGATTAGGCTCAAGACTGTTCAACTGTGCACTATGAATACTGATTGTTTGTTCGTTTCTGCGGGATTACACACTGATTTTACGTAAATTCACCCTTTTTGTTTAATGTGAACATGTAATCCCCAGACATAGACGGATCAGTGCGACGGAAGACTCAGCAGTGACCACAAAAATTTTTGGACTTCATGGTTTTCAATTTATGTTTTATGATTTAATTATTATTGATTATTTGGGTTGTAATTTAAGGACCCTCTGGGACTTTGGTTTTAAATTTTGGGTATTTATTTATTTATTTTACTTTATAGATTTATACCTACTGGTTATAGGAAATTCGGTTTTCAAAAAGTTAAAGTAGTTTCTAAACGCATGATCACTTATACTGTTTTATTAAAGCTTTCGCAACGAGGGATGTTTCAAAACAAATGTTTTAAATGAATAAAGACGACTTCCTAAGTTCTAACAAAGGTTTACTAAAGATAATAACATGGAATGTTTTCAACATAACAATGAGGTTTCAAAAACACTATCGTGTGGCATTGCCAGATATGGCCATAACGTCTAGGCTGGGTTTGGGGTGTTACAGTCCCATTTGAACCTAATAAATTCGATGGATACAAATGACATTGTCATTAAGGGTTACCGATTGGTTGTAGTTCTGCATGTGTTGCAGACACACCACAACTCATAAGAGCGTCCCGTTATTTAGCTTTTATGAGCATCCCGTTATATGGCTCTCACGAGCTTCTAGATTAATGGCTCTCTTAAGCTTCTTGTTTATGGCTCGTATGAGCTTCCTGATAATTTGGCTCTCTTAAGCTTCTCGTTTATGGCTCGTATGAGCTTCCTGATAATTTGGCTCTCCGGAGCTTTTCGATAATTGGCTCTCACGAGCTTCTCGATTAATGGCTCTCTGAAACTTCCCGATATTGGATCGTATGAGCTTCCTAATTACGACTCTTATGAGCTTCCCGTTATATAGCTCGAAAGAGCTTCCCGTTTACATGCTCGTATGAGCATTCCTGAATATGAATTGACGGATTACAGATTTGTACACTTTGTGTGTACTACCCGTGTATCCATTGTTATTTTAAATGGTTCAATGGCAAAAATTCTAATATGAAATAATATGACTACGAAATGAAATATTACCGTATATGCCTAAAATACATGAAAATTGTGTCACATGATATGTTGGAATATGAGATGAAAAATGCATGTGTATGAAACTTGCCTGATGACTATGTACATTTGTGATTATGAGTTATTATATGAATTACATCACTAACATGGTTGATGAGGATATGTGTTTAGGCATTTGGCCAATTTGGTATGAGCATGTTTAATTTAGTTTCCTTAAATGTGAATAAATGGTAAGTTATTCCATGTTATACGAACTTACTAAGCATTAAATGCTTACTTTATTTTATTTCCCCTGTTTTATAGTAACTTGGAAACTCGTTAAGGTTGGAAGCTGGTCGGAGCCACATCACACTATCCATCGGCTTATTTCGGTATATATGGTAAATTAATTTTGGTTATAATGGCATGTATAGGTTAACTTGGCCATTGGTGGCATGTACTTATCTTGTTGAAATTAGCCATTTGAGTGACTTGTATTGGATATTTTTGATGTGTTTATAAATGGCCTTACCATGCCTGGTGTGTGTTTGAAATGGTTGAATGATGAAAATCATATAAGCATATTGATGTTTGGTTTGAGATAGTATATTTGGTACAAATATGCATATATGTGTATTTAGTCAATTTGGTGAGTATGAATTCTTGGATAGATGAGGTCATATATCATGTATAAGACTTGGTTTTGGTTTGATTTAAATGCCTTGCTAAGTCTTGTTATTGTGTAAAAATGTTGGATTAGGTTGATAACAAATTGGGTGAGAAATGTGGCTTGAAAATAGCTTATTTTCGTTCACATGGACAGAGACACAAGCGTGTGTCTCAGCCGTATGTGACACACGGCCAGGTGACACGGTCGTGTGTCCCTTGTATTTTTGAATTAGAGCAAAATAGAATGCTCAAACAGCCTAGCACACGGGTGTATGGCTTGGTCGTGTGACCCAAGTCAGAGAGCTCATAAGTTTAGACACAGGTTGGGACATGACCGTGTGTCCCTGTTTTGAATGTCCACATGGCCTGAAAGACTGGCGTGTCTCTTGATCGTGTGAGACATATGGCTTGGCCACACGGACATGTGTCCCCTGCACCTTTGAGAAAATTGAATGTTTTCCAAAAAAATTTCTGAGAACCCGATTTAGTCCTGAATTGTTTCTAAAATGTATTATGGGCCTCGAGGGCTCACATAAGGGATAATATGATTGATTTTGATTAGTTTCTAATATGAGTGCTAAATGATATGAAATGTCTATTATATGATCTGTAAACTTTGGTAATGCTCTGTAACCCTATTCCGACGACAGATATGGGTTAGGGGTGTTACATTTATCTAGACACATATCCTACTCAAAAAGAGACTCCGAGTTAACAGCAGCGTCGCTTATGTCATTGATATTCGGAGACCTATTATAGGAATAAAAGGAGACCTAAGGAACAAATGAATTTAAGAATGATTAGTTGTGTGGTATGAGTATGAATGAAGGAGATAGTGAAGTGTTAGCCAAATGAGACATAAAAATGCATTGTTTTCATTGAAATAAAGATAATAGACATGTGTCTTTTTCACAAAAGGATTCCTATTGTTCCCAAGCTTAGAGCAATAGGTATGTTATGAATATTACTCTGAAATGGTCCTAAAAACTACAAGGTCTCCTCTACAGTCCAGTTGTTCAGAACACTTCTGGGGATATAGGGACAAATTCTTGATAGGTTTTTTTTTAGTTCCCTCTTCAGAGGCACAAACATCTTTCCCTTCCAAACCCTCAATTTCTTCAAAGAATTCCAACTTTTTTGTTATCCATCAGGCTTTGTACTAGAGTTCTGAACTAAACGCACTTTTGGATTTTATGAAACTTATTGCATGCAATGACATGTAATGTTAATAAGTGGAAAAGATGCATGTAAAAAGGCATTGATTCTAGTTCAATTCCATTAGAACAACTTTACTAGAAAACGAGTTTCTTTACATAAAGCGGATACATTTATGGCATCGCCTTAACACTCAAAACCTTAACTTTTCCAAGAAGCCAAGCTAATTCTCGGCCCCAATCCGAATCTGATTCATATTTCAAACTCAGAATGTTAGCTTGAATGGCTAGGGTTTGCAAATGGTCAGTCACTTCTCATACTTGGGCCAAAGCTTCACTCAGATCATGGTCCTTATCTCTGACCATATTCGTACAGTCGCATTATTTTCCGCTTTATCAAAAAACCCATTTTCCATGACAAGTTCTCTATTTAGCAATTGAACATGAATCAACACTTTTCCTCTAAAATGAAAATACAATACAACCACAACCAAAACAAAACAAGTTAGTACACTTTGTATAAAGCTAGAATACAAATTAGAGCAAAGAATAACAATTAAATATGTTTCTTCTTTGTAATCTATTCTGGTAACCGCTAAAGGTCTGATATGGTTCTCCTTAAGGTAGGCTCTTAGGGTTTATTACATGCGGTTTGGTTCTAAAGTAAAGGTACCTGAACTGGAAGATTCTTCGATCCTCACCCATTATTGGCTCATACAAACAGAGTTCAGTTCAGGTGAATACATTTTCCTATGTCTGTACGGAGATGAAAACCTCACGAAAACATAGGTACAGATGTATCCCGAAAGCGATCCACTATCCTATACAGAGGTGAAGACCTCACCAAGGAATAGTTTCCCACTCCCACTTAAAAAAGGGTAAAATGGAATGATTATGCAATGCAATATACGTGAAAACATACAAAGAGAAACTCTCGAACCAATAAAATAGATATATTAGATCGCTATGTGACCTAAGATAACAAAGACAAAACATGAAGGATGAAATGCAATGAAGGGATCGTCAATTTAAACCAAATAATCAATTTTCAACAAAAAGACCAAAAAGTAATCAACTCTCTTATTTTGTCCTTAGTGGAGTCGCCAAGTTGTCGAAACCATTATGGAAATCAAATTTTATTTTAAATCGAGAATGGAGTCACCACCGATCCTTTTTATTTGGTGTGATCGGGTCACCTCGAAATTTAATCATTTTAATAAAAGTTTATATTTACCAAAATGATCATCTTTTGCCTACAAAGTCCAAGACCCTTCCCATGAAAACATGTGGATCCTAGAGGATTTGGATCAGGTCGTCGGGTCAAGATCAAAACGATGTCGTTTTGGGACTTTTGAAGCCAAGTCCAAAACGGTGTTGTTTTGGGAGCCTATATAAAGTAAAATTTATTTTAAAAAATCATTTCAAACCTGTTTTAAAAAATTTTCTTTCATTCTATTTTTTCTCTCAAGCCACCCCTATGTCTGGCATAGGATGGTGGGTCTCTGCCGTGGCCACCGATCATTGGCGACGGATACCACCACCTTCAGTGGCCGGAGTTCCCCAAAATAGCCACTTTTGATCCCATTTTCAAGTGAAATGTAGATTTGGGGTTTAAATCCCCAAAAAATTAACTGATGTTCGACTGAAGAAAAAGAAACCTTTCAGTTTCTCCCTTTTCCGATGAGGCTCTCGACGGAAACCTAAGGGTTCCAAGGCTTCTAGAGTCAGGGGAAAGGGACTTGCAATGGCGATTAATAGGTAAAAAAAAATCTTTGCTTGTTTCTTTTTTATTTTTGCTTCGAAATAAAGACAAATAAAAAAGGCTACCTTTTTCTTTTGAACTTTGTTCTTTTTTTTTTGTATTCTAGATTTCTTCTTCTTATTTTTTCTATTCGATTGCTTGTTGAAAAAAATGCGTGTGTTTGTTATGGCTTTTACAGCCAAATTGATTAGAATATTTTATCATTTTTTTTGCTTTTTTGTTTTTGCTTCTGTGTTTTTTTTCCTTTTGCAGGTGGTGGTGGTGGTCAACGATGATGGGGAGCTGCGCCTTTGCCATTTCGATGAAATGATGGCAGGGGCAGACCTTGGGCGAAGTGCTTGCTGACGTGGAAAGGAGCGGCAGCGGCTGGTGAAGTCTTAGGGGATTAGGGTTTTCTTTTTGTTTAGGTTTTGGGCTATTGGGTTTTTAGGTTTTTTTTTTTTTGTATTTGGGCTATATTTGAAAATGAACTTTGATATTAATGGACTTTTGATGTTAACAGACTTTCAAATTTGATCTGTTTTCCGTTACCAAGGAAATGGTAAAACAGGTATCTATAATCACATTGATGTTCCTTGCAAAACACATCTATCCTTCTTTTACGTATATTTCAGATTATGTAAATTGAGAGTATTGTTCCACTTGAATTTGGATTTCTTTTTTCTTCTGCATGTCGTTAATTATTTATCCTTTGTGTTGTCAAGATCGGATATGAGTTTGACTTTTAAGAGAAGCCAATGCTATGGAGAGAATTTGCTATTTCTTATATGAGAATAACATAAAGAGCTATGAGTTTTTGAATAACAAAAAATGAGGAATGGCTTTTGAGACAAAGGGATTATGGATCTCAGCTCCTTCTGTATTTATGTTGAGTTTTCTTCATGTTTTTGAATAACATAGAGAACTATGAATTTTTGAATAACATAAAATCAAGGACTATGGTTTTTGAATAACAAAGGACTATGAGTTTTAATTTTTTTATTTCACATATGAAAAGAACTAATGTTACTAAAATTTAGTAATTTTTATGTAAATTTGAAGGTTTTATTTCACCAAAAGATTGCTATGAATAATTAATTTATTAAAGAGTATACCTTATAATTAATTGTTGTTATCATGTTATTTTAAAGGATAAAATAAAATATAAAAAACTACCTTCTATTAAAATTGACTATTAAAATAAATTAGAGGATTATCATACCATATGTTGAACTCATTTTTATATTGGCGATTGTGACCTCTTTGTAATGTAATTGAAGAGGTGAGAAGCTAGATTGAAGCAAATATATTAGGCATTGGAATATTCCTAATACTAATATTATATTAAAATTATTATTAAATATTATTAAGAATTATATTAAGAAAGTTATTAAATTATATTTAATAATAATTATGTTAAAATATGATTAAAGAGGTGTCTTTGGTAAATGTTTTAAGTTGAATGTGGTTGTATGAGTGTTTACGGTGAGTTGGTAATTTGTGAAATTCATGCCTGTTATGAAAGCTTTTATTGTTCAAAATAAGTAAAAGTACTATGAAGGCTTTTGTACTAAAAGGCAATTGCATTTTACCTTTTTTATTAAAAAATGACAAATTAGTCACTGTTCATTAAATTAAAAAGTAAACTGATTTTTCTAATAAAAACCATCCACTTCTACTATTAAAAACCGGTCCCTATATGTTAGAATGAAGTACAAGTGGCATGTTACGTATAATTGTTTGGTTAATCTATCAGTCACACCAATTTTTAAGAGTAGAAATGAATGAAATTGTATTCGAAAGGATTAGTATAGAGACTACTTGCCTATTTTTTAATAAACGGAGTAAAATACAATCTGGCTCTTAATATAGGAACTTTCAAAATTTTTTTTTTTTAATTACCCCACATATTCCTCGGACTATATAAATATTGGTACAGGAATGAAATCCCTCCAAGTTTGATTATATCAGCACCCAATTACCTACCTGCCGTTAACATCATCCATAAAAGTTTTCAACATCCTAATTTGATGTCCCTTTTTAGAACTGGTAATTGGCTTGTCATTGTATCTTTTTATTCATTAGATTCTATAGTTAGGTAAAGTGCGAAACTCAACCGAAAGTGTTTTCATGATTTGGATTTTCATGAAAATACTTTACAGTAGTTTGATTGATAGGAGTATTGTTGTCAACGTAAAATATAGTTTTGAGTGCATTGAAACGTATTTTTCTCTTATTTATAAGTTCGAGTGGGGTTACGGATAATTTAAAATATTGTGTTAAAAAAACAGATATGATCCGAACATATAATTTTTTTTAAGTAAATTATAAATGAAGAGATAAAAATATGCGGTCCTACTTAACCTTATATCTCCTACAAAATAGAATAGGGTCTGTTAGCTTATAAAAAAAGAAATATATTTATGTAGTGGCATATCTTGTTAATTCAATTACATTATTTTTATTCAAAGTTGGCATATTTGCAATATAAATCATTTCAAGCGATACCTTCAAAGTTGGCATATATGCTTGATGAAAAATCAAAGAATATAAATATAATCAGTCTTCTACATTATAGCAACCACTATAATCGTTTAGTTTTTTTTTAAGAATCTACTTTTTTTATGTTTTATTTTAATAATTATAACAGATTTTCACTTGTAATAACAATATTTATAGTTATGAAATATGTTATTTATTAAATTAATTTTCTATAATAACATATGATCTAATTTTTTAAAATAAAATTATAACGATTTTATGTAAGCATACCTATTATTTATCATTTATTAAATGATAAAATTAAATGAAATTTATTTTAATTAAAATATTATTTCAATAAAATGATAAAATTTCATGTGAAAAATTTATTAAATGAATAGAATTAAATATATCAATCCAATAAACTATTAAGTTCCCTAATCAAATATTTTACTATCAATTTGGAACATTATAAACTTATAAGTTGATTAGTTGAATTTAGTAACTCGTGATAAATTAATTAAATTAATTTTATAACTCATTGATTCATTAAACTTATTAGATTTAGGAACTTTATAATTAACGTAAAATAAAAATTGTATAAAAATAATAATGCATGCACATTTTATACCTCTTGTAACGTTTTTTTCTTTGATTCTCACTTTTTTCAACATAATTTCACTTTCTTTATTTGATGAAAGTTCACGATATAAATTCTATGATAAGCTTACAACGATTATTTCCTATAATAGTATGTTGTTATAGGTGTATAACAATCTCTTTATAATATGTAAAATTTGGACAAACAATAAAAGCTATTACGGTTATATATAACTATAAAAATATTTATGAATTTTTTATTTTTTAAATTAAAATATAAACATTTGCTTTTTTTCCTAGAAAATCATGCTTATCACAGCCAATTTTAATTTTCACCCACAAACCATTTAATACAAGTAAGAGCAATATATATATATATAAATTATGATCCGATGTATAATATTGAATCTATGTAAATTTATATATAAAATTTTGGTTTGATTCAATTTTATAACACAATAATAATATTATTGAATTATCACCATTTTACTTTGATATATTGTATACACAAAAATGGGCAATTTACCAAAAAAAGCCGTTTTTTTCAAAATTTACCGAAATGGGCCGATTTTTTGATTATTTACCGGAATGGGCCATTTTCCGGGAAATCGCGTCCACGTCGTAGCGATGTCGAGTGCGATGTCGGGACATCGCGTCCACGTCGTATGCGACTGGCGACGTGGAAGGAAATCGGGTCCTTGAGGGAGCGATTTCCTTCCACATCGGCAGTCGCTACCGACGTGGACGCGATGTCCTGCCACGTAGCGCGTTCCTGGGGACGCGATTTTGACGTTTTTTTCACGTTTGGTTTTTTTGGCTTTTAGGGTTTAGGGTTCAGGCTTTTTAGGGTTTTTAGGTCTCGGAATAAATTATTTTGAGTTGACGTTTCTGGTCAAATAGTATAAAATCGCTTCTACCAGGATGCTATTTGAGAAGAAATTGTGAAATCGCGCCCGTGGGACGCGATTTTGCTCTGATGAGTCATGTAAGAAATAATTTTTTTGACGTTTCTGAGCAAATAGTATAAAATCGCCTCTACCAGGATGCTATTTGAGAAGAAATTGTGAAATCGCGCCCTCGTGAACGCGATTTTACTACAGTAAGTCATGTAAGAAATAATTTTTTTTGACGTTTCTGAGCAAATAGTATAAAATCGCTTCTACCAGGATGCTATTTGAGAAGAAATTATGAAATCGTGCCCTCGTGGACGCGATTTTGCTACAGTAGCAAGTTTGGGCTGAGGCTATAAATTAGGCAGAAAATGTTCTTAGAATGCATAAGCCATAGCAGAAACAATTTAGAGAGACTAAGAAATTTAGAGTTTCAAAATGAGTGAACGTATTAGTGCTGTTATTTACTACGATGGTGAGGTTTGCCACACCGAGAATGGTGTTGTTTTTTTGTCGGAGAATACGGTGCGACTGTCATTTAACCAGAACATAGATTTGACAGAACTTCGTAAAAGAATTAGGCGTAAAATCTTCGGAACGGAGCCAATGAAAGTTCTGTCAATCACGTATCGATTTTGTTCTTGTGTTGATCCGGTGACATATGACTCGTTCGACATAAAAGGTGCTCGTAGCTTGGAGGCAATGGTGCAGACTCATCTTGCTAGTGGAGCAACTTATATTGAGTTATATGTACAATTTATGTCGCCAACTGATGTACTTCCGTCCAGTGTTCGAGATGTATACACGACCCCTGGCCGACACTCGGTTAGCGGGTTACAAAATACGGAACTGCCCATGTTCGGTAGCGGTGTTGAATGCACATCCCCCGCAAGACACTCTGTCGGTGGATGGGACATGTACATCGGTGGCTCCACGTTTGATGCTGGAAATATGTACTGAGGAACTGCATCAAGTTCTAGTAGATGGCAATCTACATCCAATTGGAGACATTATCAAATGCCCAGAAGAAAGGATGACGTACTACCTACGACGTCAACCGGTGAGGGGATGTCGTACGCTGCAGATGATTGTGAGTTAGAAGATGACTCCGATGTGGATCTACCTCGAGAGCCTGGGCCGGATGGTGCAGAAGTGGGATTATTTTCTGAACCGGAGCCGATTCCAACAGAAGGTGAAGATGCTGAAAGGAGTTCAGATGAAGAAGAAAATCCATGATTCAGAGCATACTCACCCCCAGCCCACATGCATAATGTCGATCTGTCAGCGGATGATGCGTTAGAGTTTCTAGATCTACCACACTGGTTGCACGATCGTACAAGTTCGGGGGTAGATTTCGGTGAACTTGAAGTTGGTAATCAGTTTACCAACAAGGATAGTTTTATTGGTGCTTTGAAACAGCATAGCATCAAAAACGGCGTTAATTATCACGTCGTTAAATCAAAATCTGATAAGTTTGAGGCGAAGTGTGCGGTGCAAGACGGCACATGTTCATGGAAAATCGTCGCCTCGTTAAGGAAAAGGACAGGGTTGTGGGAGATAAAAAAGTATAAAGGTTCACATACATGTGCTGCAGGTACATGATTGAATGTATCTGAATAATAAATTTTTTTGCAATGTTGCATTATTTAATGCACTCCCTCTGTAGGTGTTTCACAAGATCATCCCAAAATGGATTCAGCTGTGTTAGCTAGCTTGATACTGCCCACGATAAAAGCAGATCCTATGACTTCAGTGCCGGTGATAATTGTCAATATCCGTAGTCAAATGGGGTACACGCCTTCTTACCGCAAGGCTTGGATAGCTAAGCAGAAGGCGTTGGAGAAGATGCATAGTGGGTGGGACGCCTCATATAATGAAATATGACAGTGGTACCAGGTGCCATCATAGACCTTGAAACGGAACATGCATACTACAACGGTCGATTGCTACGTGGATGCCAAGTGTTCAAACGCCTATTTTGGAACTTTAAGCAATGCCGAGACGCATTTTCATACTGCAAGCCGTTGGTACAAATTGACGGTACCTTCATGTTCGGTAGGTATACTCATCGGCTATTGGTTGCAGTGGCACAGGATGGCGGTGGGAGAATTTTTCCAATTGCATTTGCAATAACACCGGGGGAGTCGTCTGATAACTGGGATTTCTTTCTCTCGAGGTTAAGGAGGCATGTGTGCCCCCAACCTGATATCTGTGTTATTTCAGATCGGGGCACCGGTATACTAGCTGCATTTGATCGAGAGGGAAGCTTGTGGCAGCGCACACACCATAGATATTGCCTAAGACACGTTGCTTCGAACTACTACAGGCAATATCCATCTAAGAGCGAACGACGACAAGTGATCAACATGGGTATTTAGTCTATAACTGTATTATTTCGTTTGTCAATTTGAATTAGTTTTATTGGTAGAAGTGGTATAAAATATTCGCTATGATCTTATATTGGCAGGGTATGAAATAAATAAAGATCGTTTTGCTGAGATGTTGGCAATTTTATGATCCCAAAACGGAGAAGGGGCGGACTACCTTTGTAACATACGTTTCGAACAGTGGGCACAAGCATACGACGGAGGCCTACGATATGGCCATATGACGTCGAACCTGGTAGAATGCATAAATTATGTTCTTAAAGGAACGCGCCATCTACAGATAACATCGGTTTTGCGAGAGACATATTTCCATTTGGCGGCGCTATTTCCAAAGCGAACAGCAACTTATGCAGGCTAGATGCAGGGTCGCAATATATGGTGCAGTAAGGTAGTTTAAGAAATTAACAAGGCGAAGGCGAGGGCAAACATCATGCACACAATGTGTCACGATCGAGACAATTTATGGTTTCGAGTGACGGAGTTTGACAGACCGCACCAAGGTGTTGTTAGCGGGCAATATCGTGTACACTTGCGAAACAGAACTTATGACTGTGGAAAGTTTGATGTACTTCGTTATCCATGCGCTCATGTTATTGCAGCTTGTCAGAAACTCCGTCTAGATCCGATGAGTTATGTGGACGAAGTGTACAAATTAGAAAACATGTACAACGTATGGAGACACGTTTTCCCACCGATCCCAGATAAACGTAAGTGGTCGCCTGTATCTCTTGCTCCTTTTAAGTTGTTACTGGATAGAGAATTGCATCGCAAACCAAAGGGTCGACCTTGCTCCACTAGAATACGGAACAATATGGATATCCGAGAAATAGCCAGTCAACAGAAGTTGTGCGGATGGTGTAGGAACCCAGGCCATACAAGTCGATCATGCCCTAATCGCAATAGTTGAATGTAATTTTAGAAAAAAATTATTTTATTCAATTATTAATTGATAATTGTATTAATTGTTAGTAAAATTATCAAATTAGTTTAATTTCTTAATTGTTAGTACCAGTCAAAACATTTTACCAAATCTAACATTATGTAAAATTATTAAGTCCCAAAATTTTGTTAATGGTTAGTAAAATTATCAAATTATGTAAAATTATGTAAAATTATTAAGCCAAAAAAATTTAATTAAATTAGGTAAAATTATCAAATTATGTAAAATTATTAAGTCCAAAAATTGTGTTAATGGTTAGTAAAATTATCAAATTATGTAAAATTATTAAATCCAACAATTGAGTTAATGGTTAGTAAAATTATCAAATTATGTAAAATTAGGTTAGGGTTAGGGTTTTAATTAAGTTAGGTTAGGGTTAGGGTTTTTAATTAAGTTAGGTTTTAATTAAATTAGGCTAGGGTTAGGGTTTTAATTAAATTAGGTTAGAGTTAGGGTTTTAATTAAGTTAGGTTAGGGTTAGGGTTTTTAATTAAGTTAGGTTAGGGTTAGGGTTTTTAATTAAGTTAGGGTTTTTAATTAAATTAGGTTAGGGTTAGGGTTTTAATTAAGTTAGGGTTTTTAATTAAATTAGGTTAGGGTTAGGGTTTTAATTAAATTAGGTTTAGAGTTAGGGTTTTAATTAAGTTAGGTTAGGGTTAGGGTTTTTAATTAAGTTAGGGTTTTTAATTAAATTAGGTTAGGGTTAGGGTTTTTAATTAAGTTAGGGTTTTTAATTAAATTAGGTTAGGGTTAGGGTTTTTAATTAAGTTAGGGTTTTAATTAAATTAGGGTTTTATTACATCAAATAGAACTTCTATTTTATTATATTAAATAAACTTCTATTTTATTACATCGGATAATAAATTTAAATCTGCAATCAATGTCTATGCGGGGATTCGGTTCACGTGGTACCGTAAACTGTTATCTGTTGAATTCCTCATTCCTCTAGCTTTTTGGCGGTTGTTCTTCCTCCGGTGGTGATTGTGGTTCTTCCAGTTCGACATCTGGTTGCCGGACTTGGGACGATGATCCACCTTCAAAGAATAGTGTATGTGGTGGTTTTTGCATCATGAACTGCGACAGTGTTTGAAAGCTATACGTTGGTGGCGAGTGGTAAAAAGGAGAGCTCCCCGACGGCCCCCCTTGCGATCCCTCCTGCACCGCTGGCCTAGATATTGGCGGTCCGCTCGGCATAACAGGAAATGGAGCTGAACCGGGCATTTGGCTCCAACCTGCCATAGGATTCGGAAAATGATACATGTAAGGGTTAGGGTACATATAAGGGCTAGGAAACACACCTGGCATCATAGGGAAAGGTAGTTGCGTGGGTATCATCTGTTGAATTGCTGTGTCAGGTGACTGCGTCGGTGCTCTCGTTGGGGACGGTGATTGCATGGCCGCTGATGATGAGCCGGGTGACTGTCTGGGCCTCATTGAGGAGCTGCCTTCGTAGTTTTCTCGTCTTAGATTTAGAGGCCCGCGCCTTTCCCTTCCGACACGTATTTGCCGCTGCATCTCCTCTGGCATAAGTAAATATGGCTTGCCATGGATCCTAAACTATGACATGTATTCTGGAACGCACGCTAACTCCGGAACGATGATTTGTTCCCGAGTAGGTAGATATTCATGTCGATTTTCCCATATTTCCGTGTACTCGGACCAGTATCTAGGCCAATCCGTACCTAATAGTCGAAGGTCGATTTTGTGGTGATCGTCTAACACCTCAGGGTCCACAGGAATCGGTTGTCTACATCCAAACTGTCGTAGCAATCTCTCTATGTATTGTGGGGCTCTACGGTTGCATAGTTGATCAACACCACTTTCGCGTGCCAAGCGTTCGGATTTTGTAAAAACTCTTCCGGGATTACTGCCCGAATTGCCGGATCCTCGTATGGTGTCCATTGAAACTATATGAACATGATAGAAATATTAGTTATATACATAATACTAAATACTAAATACTAAATATCAATCGACTAGCGAATGTATGGAAATATCTATTTGCAATAATACTTATACGCTTCCGACCGTTGCTCCAATAGAAGCCGTATATCTTCAAGTTCAGACGGTAATCCACGATAACTTGCCGGATGGTTCCACCTAATTAAATAAATTTTTAGCATACTTTTATTCTTACAAAATCTACATAATAATTCCAAAATGTAATAAAAATTTACCTCGTTACAGTGGGAATGTATATGGGTGGTTCACTCGAGGGCGTAGAAATGGAAAGCTAAACCGTGCCCATGATTGCGATAGTGATGAGCAACCTCGATGTTTGCTCTCCTCGGTCGCGTCGCCAAGACATCTCCCGATATAATGTTGCCAAGACGGCAGACCCCCAACTAAATTCACAAGCTCCTCTAAAATCAACGAGTTTTAGCAGCCACCTTAGATGTACACGGCTCCGTGACGTGTCGGGCATCAGATAACCTCCAACTATTTGAAGAATGTATGATCGAGCATATCAGATTCTTTCAATTTCGGTTGAATTTGCATTCGGATCGGGGAAGGTGGCACGTAACCAGCCCATCTCGACCTTACCTCCATCCATTTTATCCGGAATAGCGCCCAAAAGCTCGTAGCACACCGCCTCCCAATTGCTAGATTTGGCAGACCCGGTGACTGGGTGCCCGTCCACCGGCAGTCCCAACTGCAGACTGACATCTTCTAGAGTGATAGTGCACTCTCCACATGGAAGATGTAATGTGTGCGTCTCGAGTCTCCACCTCTCGATCAACGCACTGATCAGTTTCGGGTCCAACTTGCATCCTTGGCCTACCGTCGTCACGTGCCAAAAACCCGCTTCCCGCAGGTAGTTCTCTACTAATGGTGATGGAGGAGCATGCATATTCCGGATATTGCATTCCAATACCCGATCTTCAGACTTTTATAACAAATAATAAATTAATAATTATCTAAAAATACATAAATAAAAAAATCTTAAGTAATATTTAAAAATTAAATTTAATACTTACCATTTTCATTTGCTCCATTAGGTATGTGATTCCTATCAAGACGAATTAATGATCCTACCATTGATGAAAATATAAAAAATTTAAAATTATTTTAAAAAATATAAAAAATATAAAATTATTTTAAAAATGAAATTGAGGGAAATTGAAATTAAATATGGATTTGAGAGAATTTTGGAAGGAAATTGAGAGGAAATTGAAATTAAATATGGGTTTGAGAGAATTTTGGAAGGAAATTGAGAGAATTTTGGAAGGAAATTGAGAGGATTAGAGAGAAATATTAGATAGAATTTGTTTGTGAAAAAAAAAATAAAGGCGGGGTATTTATAGTTTTTTTACCATTAGGGGCAACGGTCAAAATTTTGACCGTTGGGGTACTATTCACTTGTGACCTACATCAGCGTCCGTCGTCGTGACATGTCGGCGTGGAAGGAAATCGTTCCCTCAGACGCGATTTCCTTCCACGTCAGCAGGTCGCACTGACGTGGACGTAATGTCCTGACACGTACCCTGACATCGCGCTGACGTGGATGCGATTTCCCGGAAAATGATCTATTCCGGTAAATAATCAAAAAAATCAGCCCATTTCGATAAATTTAAAAAAAACTGACTTTTTTTGATAATTTGCCCCACAAAAATCATATTAATTTAATATTATATGTATTTACTTTTTAGAATATATAAAATTAAATTAAATTAAAAATTTCATGTATTTATAATTCAATTATCATAATTATAATTACACTCAAGATTGTTTAAGGGTTGACGAACCGTACGTACATCCTCTTGAAACTAGGGTTTGGGTTGGGGCAGTGGTGTATTGTATATAGTATATAAGGACATTTGTTCTCTTATTTGGACAAGCGCCGAGACAGAGCAGAGCAGACAGACTAGAAAAGAAGAGATGGAGCAAACATTCATCATGATCAAGCCTGATGGGGTCCAAAGAGGCCTGGTATTGCTTCTACTTCACTCTTTCTCTCCCCCCCCCCCACCCCCCTTTGATTCTTTGATTCTAACTTCACTGCTACCAAAAAGAAAATTTAAAAAGACAACCTTTGGGTCGTGTTTCACTTTTAAGGACAATTAACTGATTTTCGGTTTTCAGTTGCTTTAGTTAAGATTTAGTAGATCTAGTAAACAAAAGCAACAAGCTGTTTTTAGTTTTCAACTTAGCTTCACTTACAAAGTATTATCTTAGTCTTATTTTGATTCTTTTGCATGTTCGATTTTGGGTTAAAAATGATATCTTTTTTGGGTGTTTATTGAGGTTCATGTATTTCTTTTCAGGTTGGTGAAATCATCGGCAGATTTGAGAAGAAAGGCTTCTATTTGAAAGGTAAGATCTATCATTTTGCCCCCTTTACTTAAAAAATAGCAAATTAGTTCTTGTATCTTAGATAAAAGAGAAATCTGTCTCGTACCTCCATGATATTTTTACCTAAATTCCTCTGCTTTTTCCCGTGTTTTAGATTATCAAGTGTTGGTTTCTTTGGATTTATGAAATTGATTTTAGGTACCTTTTAGGTATACAGTTTTGAGTGGTATGCAGCTTATCTGACATTGGATGTGCCTAATTTAGGGTTGAAGCTCATCAGTGTGGATCGATCTTTTGCCGAGAAGCACTATGCTGACCTGTCTGCAAAACCCTTCTTTAATGGGCTCGTAGAGTACATTATCTCCGGTCCGGTCGTTGCTATGATTTGGGAAGGTAAGAATGTTGTTACCACAGGTCGCAAGATTATCGGAGCCACAAACCCAGCTGAATCTGCTCCGGGAACAATCCGTGGTGACTTTGCAATTGACATTGGGAGGTATATTTGGTGTCTCCCTTTCTTTACTTTCAATTGTTAGGATACTAGCATGTTATTGACACTTGAGCTAACACTTTTCCATGTGTTGAAATGGATTGGTTTCTGCAGGAATGTGATCCATGGGAGTGATTCCGTCGAGAGTGCAAGGAAGGAAATCGCCCTTTGGTTCCCTGAATGCCCTGTTAACTGGCAGAGCAGCCTTCACCCTTGGATCTACGAGTAGAGATCATTTGGTCGAAGCTATTGGCCGTCATGGCTCTGTCCTGGTTGTTTGTTGTTGTTGTTGTTGCCAGTCTTTTGATATTTATATTACTATTATAGTTTAAAGTGGTGAAAGCTTTGTAGCATTTTGGGTGTATAGGTTAAGTTGGAGTTGTGTTGAAAGCTCCCATTACAATGCCACAGTTGAGGTGAACAGTGTTTGAATAATCAAAGCTATTTGAGTGTTTGACATATATATGTTTTCTTTGCTTTTACAATGCCATTCAATTGCTATCATTATATATACACATATATGTATATGTTAAAGGGTTTTAACTTCTGGCTCACTTTTGTATAAACTATAAAGCTATATGGATTGAAAAGGCTACACAAAAAACAAGTTAATAAAACTTTGAGATAGAAAGGAAGCTTCCTGGTGGCCTAACAATTTTATTGGGCATGGTATGGCACTTGGAACACAAGGATCATGAATGGTAAAACAAGACTTGAAGAATGCAAAATGATAAATTTAGCTTTTAAAGAGTTAAAATGAAAGTAAAATTTTTAAATGAAGAATGCAAAATGATAAGTTTAGCTTTCAAAGAGTTAAAATGAAAGTAAATTTTTTAAACATGAAGTTGAAGTTAAATTTTTAAACATGGTAATTTAAGTGTACTTTATGTTAATTTTAATATTTTTATGGTTTTATGGTTTTTAAATGTTTTATTGATATGATACGTAAAATAAATAGTTGATTGCCGCACTAATATTGTTAAAAATTAATATTTTAGTTAATATTTTTATTAAAAATAAAGATTAAATTGATAAAAGATATAAATATTGAGGGCTAAATTTATTATTATGAAAAATTTGTTTTTGAAAGAATGTCCTAGACATGGATGAATATGAGAATTGGGCTAATGCAACAGGCCCTTAAACTACCACTCTACCTGCTGCTATTCCTAGCCTGTGTAATCAGTGCGAACAAATTTATCCATCTCCACAATATGCAATCACCATGTCTCCACCTCTGCAAGAATTCTTATTTAGGTTTCCACTTTCACCGACCATATTCTCAAAACCTATTCTTCTCCTCCTCCTCCCTGTCTCTTGCTTCGAAGTGTCCTGAAAGACTTGTAGTAACCCAAAGCCAGAATCGACCCAACGACAGCCATAACAAGACAAACCCGAAAGGGAAGGTGACAGTAAAGGGAAAGAAAGAGAATGTTTGGAGCATTGACAACAACATCGCCAAAGCTGAGAAAGAGAATGACAAAGGAAATACAAAACAGAGGAGGAGGAAGAAAGGTAAGAAAGTGGTTAAAGGCAGAAAGAACAAGATTGGTCGAGTTTTGGTCTCTGGTTCTATGTTAATGGAAGTTGAAACTGTTCTACAAACTCAGGTATTTTTATTAATTAATTGCTCTTTATATTTATGTCTATTTGGGATTATTTGTTATGAATTTTTTTTGGATATTAATTTGAACCACAAACTAACTGGAAAAGGGTACAATTACAGTATTTGGTGTTATGCTGCTGGATTTTGTTTCAAAATTTCAGCTTGTTTTGAGGTTCATTTATGGAAGTTCTTCACTTTTCTTTTAGTTGCTTTGTAAATTTTCAAGTTTACAATTTGCTTGATATAATAAAAAAAAAGTTTTTTTTTTTGTAGTTTTCTTGGGTTCCATAGGAATATATATACACACACACATACTAGTTTCATGTTTGCTGAAGAACTTGAGATGTGATAGCTCTTAGAATGGGGGAAATGGTTTCTAAATGTTCAGTGAAAATGGATTTATTTGATTTAGTTGTTTGTTTCTTTGATTCTTATGTCTTGTTTTAGGAACCTGTAATAAAACCAGCATGGAACACATTTGCTAGTAGTGTGAGTGGGATATGGAAGGGGGTTGGAGCTGTATTTTCACCTATTACTGCTGAAATGGAGCCGATTGAAGTTGGGAGCAGGAATGAGTACCTATATGACTGCTACATGCTTACTCGTGTTGAGGCGGTTCTTCCCCCTTCTGGAAAGACATCTGTAATCCATAGGAAGATAAATTGGGTGACTTTGAATCCACACGGTGAAGTTCCAGAGCATGTTGGTGTCGGAGTTGGAAACAAGGAAGAGTCCGGGGTCGAGAAACCAACTTTACCTCCGAAAGGCAATGACGGTACAATGAATCATGTTTTGCCTAGATTTGGGTCTTTTGACTTGACAACTAGTGATGTTATGGAAGAAGATGTCATGGGGATTGAACCCGGTCTCGTTTTCTTTGAGGTATGGAACGAAATGAGCGACCTTCATGTTAAGAAAATGATGTATTTGACTTGTTTTCATTGTTTTTGTTGATTACTGGCATCTTTTACTTGTTGGTCTAACCAATAACTCGCAGGATGGATCGTATTCCAGGGGGCCGCTCGATATTCCTGTTGGTGAAGTTGATGACTCTAATTATTACCTTTCTCCAACTTTTAAATTTGAACAAGTAAGTTTTGCATGGCGTGTTGTTTTCTTTAAGCATTTACGGCAAATTGACACTATAGTATTTTTGCTGTCATGAAATTTTAATGGCAACAATCGGCATACGTTATTCAAGCCTGTTCTGTAAACTGATTAACTGAAAGACATCTAATATTTATTTGTCTGTAAACTGAATTGTGTCTACGTTCATTCAAGCCTGTTCTGTTGTGCAGTGTTTGGTCAAAGGTTGTCACAAAAGACTCCGTATCGTTCATACGATAGAGTTTGGTAATGGGGGTTCCGATGTACAGATAATGAGAGTTGCTACCTATAAAGAAGAGTGGGTGAGTCCCGCAAAAATTCAACTTGAAAGGTATTCTGTTTCAATCCGTATTTACATGTTCGATAATTCTTTTGCATGATATTCGCGATGAAACTTATTTCATGATATTATATGTAGTGTGAGTGATCCGGAGTTTGATTTGAAGCCATTTTCTCAACGGAAAAGAACCCGACCATCAGAGCTTGTAGGGCCATGGAAGGTGTTTGAAGTTAGTGCCACTCCCATATATGGTGATGAGACAGTAGCTGCAGAAAGCAATGGTGCCCCATACGTGTACCTTTGCACCGAAACGATAAAGAAGAGGAGCTTGCCGGAGAATTCAGTGTACTTTAGAGAAGAAGAGGTGCTAGACATGCAGGATGTTACGGTTCTTTGGCTACCTGGCGGTGTTACAAGTTATGTGGATGTAAGTAACGATGGCACTCTTACTATCGGAGTCGGATGGTACTCAGATGAGGGAATCAACCTTGTTATGGAGCGAGATTACGGCATCGATGGGAAGTTGAAGGAAGTTAGATGGAAATCAGAGGTCAAGAGACGGTGGTCTCATCCAGTTTCTTTGTAAATTTATTACTTTTTGTAATGCTAACTTCACAACAGCAAATGCTTATATGTATTGCAAGCTACATGTTTGAATAAAATGAGATAATGCTAGAAGCTTTGTCATCTTGATGGATCGCATTCCTTAAGATGTTTAATGTTGCACCAGGCCTGTCAGTTAAAATTATCCAAACTAAAAAAATATTCTAGTTGAACATGTAGCCTAAAATGGCCTAAACTCAATGATTGATAGGCAAACTCAAAATGACTCGAAAAATGTTAAAATCTAAGTCCATGTTTTGAACAAAAATATATATAATGGGCTAGAAACTTGCATGACCCAATAAGCCCCTTAATGGGCCATTGCTAGATAATAGATTGAAATGTTAAAATGGGCAATGCAATGTTAATAAAAACCTTAAACAAATATTTTTTTTTGAACAATCTCATCATATTAATTTTTTTGACACAATGCTTAAATTACCCATAGCTCCTCCCCAACCCATAAATAAAAGAATAATTTGTTTCAGCGTACTCGAACCCACATACTCTTGTATTAACATTAATATCTGTAATAATCAAACTAAAACTCAATCGATAAACCTTAAACAAACACTTAAAAGAGAAAATAAAGTAGGTGAAGATTGTTAAGTTTTACCTGTATAAGTAACAAAGGGGGTTCAAAATTCAAAACCCATTTTATAAAAACAAACCAAATTGAAGAAAGAAGGAAAAGGAGACATAAAAGGGATCCACCAAATATCAACCCATCATGATTGGAAGACTTTAGAATATTTGATTGAAATGCTATGATTATTGCATGGAATTCAGCATACATATTGCCTTTAGCTACTTCCTCTCTTATTGCTTCAATTTCTAATCCTTTCATTACACTTTTGAATCTTCAATGTTGAAATCATTTACATGTCGGTTCCTTTGCCTTTTTTTTTCAATCTTTTCTCCTTTGTTGAAAAATTTGCTTTAACTTAAAATATAGAGATACTCAAGGTTTTAATTGTTATTATATATAACAAGGATGATCAATGATATTCATCTCCAAAAATGATAAAATTGTACTTAAACAACTTCTAAAATTATGAAATGGGTTAAATTGTTATTTGGAGATCTGAATTAGGCAACAACTCTAATATTGGGCTTAAATTTTTTTGTCCAAGTTAGCCCACGAACTTGACCGTTGTTCTTGCATTAGAGCTTAAACTTTAGGATTTTCAATGAAATATAAAAAATTAACTAAGTCCATGCCCCAATGTGAGAACAATTATCAAGTTTAAGGACTAACTTGAAACAAAAAAAATTTCAGACCCTAACGTGGGAACAATTGTTAAATTCAGGAACTAACTTGGACAAAGAAAAAGTTTAGACCTTAGTGTGGGAACAATTGTGAAGTTAAAAGATTAACTTGGACAAATAATGTTCAAATCCCGAGAATAATTGTCAAGTTCAAAATCTCAAAAAATGATTTAACCCTTAACTCAATGGTAATTTGGACACAGAAAAATATTTAATTTAGATTTTGTCCTGTCTTTTAGTGAAAGTTTGTAAGCAAGGACAAAATGTTTACTTTGAAAGTCGACAATGGCATAGAGATATCCTTTTTATCTCTAATTCATTGTGTCGTGCTCAAGTCCTTTTCAATTAGTCTTATCTAATTTTGATGTTACTATTAAAGAGTGTAATGTTGGACATGTGTTATCTTAGAAATGAAAACTTGGAACAATTTCCAACTGTTTGATTAATTCAGAGAGAGACTATCTGCAAGTTGTTGTTTGCAAAACAAGAAATATAGTTTCAGGCTTTGGTTGAAGTTTATGGCTTCGCATGGTCTGTTTTCTGGTTGGGGTTTCACTGTGTGTTGTAAGCTTTTTGTGCCTTTGCCTTTCTTCCACTCACTCTTCTTTCCTTGTCTTTTGTTGTTTTAACACTGTAAGAAACTGCTCTTCTGCTTGTCTAAGCATGACTGTTTTCAGTCATATTAAGTCTTTAACTTGATTGATATTGTGTAAGAAGACGTGAATTCGAGTGTGCTGAAGTGTATTATTCTCCTATTTAAGGTTTGGAGAGAAATTATGAATATTTAAAAATTTCATTCTAGGAAGTGGCCCCCTCCCAAAAAATAATAAATTATTATTTTAGTCCCTTGAATTTTTTAAATTATAAGTTGGTTATATAGTAAAAATATAATTTCGCCCCCGACAATGAAAAATTTTCAGTCTAACCCATTTAAAGTCTAACCCATTTAAAATACTATAAATTAATTTTGATCCCCTAAAGATAAGCTTTTGGCTTTATCCTCGTCATTTATTTTTACTGTTAAAAATTGGTCTTTATACGTTAGAATGAGATACATGTGAAGTTATTCTATCAGTCATATCATTTTTACTGGTAAAAATGAATAAAAATTTTAACAGAAAAAATTAATTTACTTTTTGATATTCTAAGCATAGTTTAAAATGCAATAATCAGTGGGAAAACGTCATCAACAGTCATAGTTTTGCTTAAGCAAAAATGTTTAACAGATTATTCCCTTTTGAATTTGTCATAAACTATTGATCTTAAGCCACTTTGCACTTTTAATAGCTTTATCTATTTAAATTGGATGGAAAAAGAAGTTGAAATCACCATTGTACGACATTATCCTCCAACAAGGGTTTACAGTCACGAAATGGTGGTACAATTGGTTCACAGTAGCTAACTGGCTGAAGCATGATATGACTAAGCAACAGGGTATATGCCTCCTTTGTAGTTACTCCATTTTCACCTTTTAACACCATTTTCTAAACTAAACCCTTTAAAGTGTACTAGGGTTAAGTCTGATCTAAGTTTTTATTTGGATTTTCTATCAAAGTTCTCTTCACACGAGAACAGTATGGTCAATATGTTAAATTGATAAATTTTAATAGAAAATACTTACAATTTTAATGATTAAATTGAGATTTTTTTAAAATTTTTAAGTATAAGAACTAAATATCAAATTTTGTCAAAGTAAAGGGATTGACTCCATATTTTAATCTAAATACTAGCGTATTTAAAATACATTGATTAAATTGTAAATACATGTGTACTAAAGGAAAAGCACTCGTTAATTTTATTGTCATTGTCAGTTTTTAACACGTAAAATCACATTTATCTATGTGGTAAGTATAGATACATTTACAATTTGATTTATATATTTTAAGTATGATCCGGACCGCGATTTAATGAGTAAATTAATTGGAAGGGTGATGGAAGGATAAAATGAAGATAATTCAGAGGCAGACCCTCTTTTTAACAATGTTCCAATAGCCATATCTTCCTAGGAGAAAGAACAGGGAACATAAAAGATATGGTTTGAACCGACCAACTGCAATAGCCGCATATAATATTCTCCATGATTCCTTATACTTGTATTTCACTTCACAGTATCCTAATTTTTCTCTTCTTTTTGCTTTTTTAGCCAAAACCCTGAAATGAAGTCTGAAAAGAATATTAAATCTCAGCTTAGCTTTTGGGGGAATATGCCTATTTTCATAATATTGTGAGAAAAAAGGGAATAAATTTGGGTGAAAATTAAGTAGACATTCCATGCTGAAGTAAGAAAATGATCAGACGCTTTTACAATAATGAAGAAAGATGGATTGGGGTTAGTGGTAAATGGCAGTTGCAACTTTTAGGACAAGATCAAAATGAAGCTACTGTTTATGGAGTAGTTGATTGTTGGTGTTATGGAGGGAGTTGAGAGGGTGTTTTCAAGGGTAGAAAGTGAAAGGAAATTAAGGGACTGTGGGTGAAGTAACAAGTGGTGAAAGTGAGTGGAAAAGGGTGATGATAGTTTTATGTTTGGGCAGGGTGAAGGAGGGGTGTGGTGTGGTGTCCGAGTGGACATGTTTTTTTTGTTTTTGTATTTTGGTAATATTGGAAGCTGATTTGAAAGGCTCCATCGTTTTCCATCTTTCAACTGCAATTTGGGACATTTCTTTTGACATGGATGGAAGTTTTGATGTACCCCACCACTCATTGCCTCCATGACTTTTTTTTTTCTTTTTTGAAATTCTAAGTATTTTTTTTATATTTATTTTACTATTCATGAATAATTTTTGTTTTTTTGAGATCTATAATTGTTGGTGATATGGGTTATTAATTAGGAGGAAAACATGGTAGAGAGAAGTGTATGCATTAGGAGAAGGAGTACGAGAGTTTTCTAGGATTACTATGTAGGGGTTGCTAGGGAGAAAAGCGGATCCTTGGTCTCTCATGCACTCAAGTTAATATGAGGGGTCACTAGTTTGTCGTGTAGTGTCACATAGTCGACAGTATAATATCTTGTATGGTTGTGCGAATTGGTCAGGTGACAATGTGTTGCAGGTTAGTTGTCTCTAAGGATTGTACTATATGGTCTTGTTATGACATTCTCCTCTTTAGAATGGTCCAGTGATAGATGCGTAGTGAATTGCCTATAGGTTAACTCAGATAGGGTCCACGGAGAGACTGTTCCACAAGAAGGGTTACTTCACTGTTTTTTGTAGAGGATCATTCATGGACTGTCCAATAGCATGCAATGTGTCTTACTACGCACTCAATCAACTCTTATTGACAGTTTCATGACTCACTTCTCTTTCCCTCTCATTAACCCTATAATATTACTTCTTTTCAAAAAATGAGTGATTAAATATATTTGTGTTGGTTATATCTGTATTTGACACACATGAAAAAAATAATAGTAGTGTAGATTTTTCTACTTAACTTTCTTAAAAAAAAAAAAGCTTGTTGTATTGCTTTTTCCCTATTACTATGAACCTAAACAATATCTTTTATATAACTAACAGCAAATGACCTTTGCTTGAAAAAATGAATAAATCATACTTCGAGTGATTAGGAAAACATAATCAAGGCACATTAACCATATATCACTAATTTAATTTGTTTTAATATTGTTAACTTCAGCTTGGTGGACACTAAATTAATTATTAAGCCAATCGAATTTTATCTCAATTGATACAATTATTATTATAATAACTGGGAAGATGTGTGTTTAAGTATACTTAAATGTATATTTTTTCCGATTTAAGTTTGGAGGCTATAATAATCAAATTTGTATAGCCAATTGAGTCTTAACTCGATTAGCATGGGCATTATTATCAATACAGGAGGACATGAATTTGAGCGCGCTAAAGCGCAATATCCTCCTATTTATAAGTTGGAGAGGGGCTGCATTATGTTAAAAGGAATGGATATTATCAAAACCTATAATGAAATTGTTCAAAAAAGATTATATATAAAAAACTAGTTAATTAGTCATTATTGATGACATGATTTACGTGTTACAAAGAAAGTATAAATAATCTTAAACGAGAAACATTCATGAAAAGATTAATTTTCATAAACTATAAACTTTCCTCAAAGATAATTTTGTTGAATTTACATATATATTTAAAATATGAAAACCAGTTTATATATTTCTTAGAAATATTCCATGATAAAGATTAAAAGATAAATATTGTGAATGAGGATTTGAGGATCAATTGAATGATTTTATTTTTAAAAATATTTATTATAAGATTTACAACATTTTAATTTTGAGACAAAATGTACAAAAAAAAAAGAGAGCCTAAATTATAGTCAATATTAGAAATGATATATGTTCCTTCAACCGGCATCTCTCCTACACTTTGCATCAAGTTAAAGAATTTCATAATTATTCTGCAGCTGCTTGATAAATAAAACTAATAAAAGTATACGGTTAAATTATATTTTGCTCCTTTTACTAAAAAAATAGATAAATTAGTCTCTGCGTATTAGATAAAAGAGCAAACTGATTTTTCAATTAAAAATTCAAACCATTTCTACCGTTAAAAAGTGGTTCATGTACGCTAGTATGAAGTACACATGACACGCCATATGTTATTGTGTGATTATTTTGTCGGCCATGCCATGCTAGTTTTTAACAATACAAATGGATGAAATTTTTATAAAAATGATCAATTTACTCTTTGATTTAATTTACAGTGACAAATTTACCTATTTTTTAGTAAAGGGAGCAAAATATAATCCAACTCTTAATACTTAAGTTTACATGATACTTTTACCAATAACAAAATTAAATCATTTAAAAAAACTATATATATATTTACCGGTAAATAAGACTTAAGAGTCTCCTAGTCTACTATTTGATTTTTTTTTTCCTTTAGAACAATTTGATCATACTGTGCATGCGAGAGAGAGAAAGAGCAATTGCAGTGGAAGTATTGTGCACGCTCAACAGAAGGGAATAATTTGCAGGACAAAGTATTCCATCTTACACCGTTTACTAGTTGACCTCAATATATATACTGCGCCCCCCTCTGGTGGAATGTGTGGAGCACATATCCATGAACACTATTAGGACCTACCAAGCTGCAACTATTCATATATATATGTGTGTAAAGTGAAAAAGGAGAAGAAGGATTTGAAGGACAGCTTTCGATATTTCGTTTGGGGGTTTCAAAAGAGACATGGAAGGAGAACGGGGAGGAGTCCATAATTATGAGCTACAAGTTTCTTTCTCAACTCCACAACCTATCAACGAAATGGGGTTTGTACAGTTTGAAGAAAACCAGGTTTTGAGTTTATTGGCTCTTGCACACTCTTCTCATCATCATCATCATCATCATCAAATATCTCAGCCTCTTAATACTACCACCACCACCACCACCACCAATTCCACTGCCATGGGCTTCACCACGCAAAACAACAACCAGGTAAGTTAGGTTTTAACGATGCAAATGATGAAGCAACTGGGGGTTTTGCTTATCTTTGTATGTTTTTTTCAGGTAGTAAATACTGAAGATCCCAAAGCTGTAAACGATGAGAACAACTGTCCTAGTAAAGCTAATGATGGAAACAACTCATGGTCTGTATACTTTTATCTCTTTAAGTACTTACTGATAGAAATTCCCACCAAAACATAGATAGATATGCACGCTTGTCTATAAGTTCTTTTCAAGACCTAAGAATCCAAGGAAATCTGATCTGCCCTTATACACATGTATGCATATTAATTGGTCTGAGAAAAGTAGATATTTTTCCAGAATCTATGGGAGATAAATAAGCCCTTACATGGAAGAGGGTGACTCCAGCTTGCTAATGGAGTACTTTTCGTACAGCAGAGACATATATATATATATATATTAGTGGGCATGGAGAAGTTAGTGTTTGGTCTGAGAAAAGTCTTGATATGCATTGATACCCGAGTCCGCATGCATGTCAGTCCATATAGATCTTACTTTTGTAGTTACATTACTGGGATTTTTTCACAGAAAAATGTTAAGTAGGTTTGGAACCTTGGCAGGTGGAGGAGCTCAGCCTCGGAAAAGAGCAAATTGAAGGTAAGGAGAAAGCTTAGAGAACCAAGGTTTTGCTTCCAAACCAGAAGCGATGTTGATGTGCTAGACGATGGATATAAGTGGAGAAAATATGGGCAGAAGGTTGTGAAAAATAGCCTTCATCCTAGGTACTTTCTTTTTTTCTTCTTCTTAATTTCCTTGTCACTGTGCATGGCAGCATGGGGTAACCTTCGTTTACTGCACTTCCCTATTTATTAATCTAGTTTAAGTAACCTTGGTTATACACCAAAATGCATGAATGGAGGGTTTCTTTAATAACCATTGCAGGTTTAGACAGTTTATGCATCGTTCTCCTATAAACATCTTACAACTTGTAAATTTACACAAGTTTTTAGTGTGGTAATAGAATAGTGAGCAATATGATTTTATGTTATCATAGAGGTATGTACTTCAATTAAATGAATCATAGATATTCTAGGGCTAGAATTAAACAGTACTGTTTAGATGCATCTTCAAGTAGATTTGCAGATGCTAAAAATGGGTGAATGTAAATCTATTATATCTATCTCCTATATTATTGAAAAGAATCAAATCAGAATAGGGTTAATATTTACTGTATTAAAAAATTATAATAAAGGGGCTAATTTAGACTTTATTATAATTTAGCGACTTATTTAATTCTTTTTAATAATATAGGGATTAAATTGATCTGTTTTATAATAGAGAAATTAGTTTGATCTAATCCCTATAATACAAAGACTTCTTTCATACTTTAACCCCAAAAAATGTGTCATCAAAATGAGAATATGACCCCATAATTGATTCATGCAATCACTATTAAAAGGTGATAACTACCGACTCTTTTGTGGAGAATGGATTGTATGAAACTCTGATTCCATGTCATCCTTATCTCTTTCCAATGGGAGAATAACAAATAAGATTTTTCCTTCTGATTTTTAGCACTTTTAGTAGGATTTAAATTTTTTCAGGAGAAAAAAACTGAAAATCAAAAGGGAAAATCTGATTTGTCATTCTTCCATTAGAAAGAGATAAAAATTACGTGGAAACACAGTTTCATATAATCCCTTCTCTTCTTTTGTGTGTGTATATATATAATCTTTCATTAGAAACTATTCCATATTATGAATCTCTTACATTAGGTTTCTTGTTTGAGTTGGTGGGCAGAAGTTATTATCGTTGTACGCACAATAATTGTAGAGTGAAGAAGAGAGTGGAGCGACTGTCGGAGGATTGTCGAATGGTGATAACAACTTACGAAGGTAGACATAACCACACTCCCAGTGATGATTCTAATTCATCTGAGCATGAATGTTTTACATCTTTCTAAATTTGGAATGTTTTCAAAAAAACCCAAATAGTAAATATAATGAACATATGTATATGTTGTAATATTATCTTCCGACAGCTTTATCCAAATAGTGATCATTTAAGGACATCCGTAGCTTACATGGACATTGTGTCTTTTATTATTAATCCACTTGAAGACAAGAGTAGATCCTTTGGTCTATAATATTTTATAGTATATCTCTCCTTCACGTGTATATATGTATATATTCTCGATATATGGTATAATGCACTTCGTAGTTGTAAATATTGCTTTCGTACGTATCCACCCATCTATATGGCTAAAGTAAACAAATGAAGAGAACTGAATGTATGTTAATGGAAATTAAGGTAGAAAATGTTTTTGTGAGGTAAACACTTTTATTCAAATAATGGTAAGTTAGTCCAAGAAAAGTAGAATGATCTTTTTTTTTATTAAACTTTTCATCTTTTTTTAATGCTAAAAACTGATATAACTGACGGAATAACCATGTATGTTACACGTGCCGCGTCACTTGTATTTCATTTTGATGTATATGGACCAGTTTTTTAAAAGTAAAAATAGATGAAAGTTTTAGTAGAAGAATTGATTTGCTCTTAGATTTGACATACATAGTCTAACTTACCATTTTTTGAGTTAAAATACAATTTAATTCTTAATACAAAAATTTTCACGATACTTTTACTGAATTTATACTTGTAAAGCTATCAAATATTTTGGAGGGGGGTTGGGGTAGATGGGTTGTTTTAATTTTCTTGCACTATGGATTTTTTAAATGGGCTATTGGGCCCAAATTCAAAGGTGAAACGTTTGGATCTTAGGATTTTGTAAATGGATATGCTTGGCAAGGTACACCAAACAGTTGATGGGAAATCATTGGAGCACATCAAAAGTAAAATTAAAATTTTATAATTGTCGATTAAGTTTTATTTCGATTGTTATTGGTAATATTGTTAGTGTAAGAGGACATGAGTTGGAGTACGCTGAAGCGCATTATCCACCAGTTTAAGGGTTGGAAAGGGGGCTATAGGTAGTTCTAGATATTATATCATAATTAACAGATATGATAATAACTTATGATAAAATTAATGTTAAAAAAATTAAAAAATGTTATTTTTAAGGATGGTTTACTTGTTATTAGCTGCCAATAATTAGTTGTGCTTTCTTTTTTACTGTAACACCCCAAATCCGACCTAGATGTTATGGTCGAATCTGGCGATGTCACATAGAAAGGGTTTTGAAGACAAGATTGTCGAGTTTAAAAACCGTTACAATAAGTTAGCTTTTATTTAATTCGAAAAAAAACTAGTTGATTTGTTTTAAAACTTGTCTCTTAGCGGAAGCTTTTGTAACCAATTAATTTAGGGAAAATCGTTTCTATTTACGAAAAACCTTAGTTTTTAGAAAAAAACCGTGTTTTGTAGAGTTGCAGTTTTTTAAAAAAATCCATAAAAAATAGTATAAAGTCTCAAATTTAAATCCAACCAGTCCATAGTCCAAAAGATACATCAAAAACCCCAAATAAGCAATAAATTCTAGGCATTAACGGAAAACAGTCTAAAATTTACGTCTGGCCACCGTCGAGTCCTCCTTTGCACCGACCCGTCAAGTCTGGGGATTACCTGTACAGATTAAACAGAGAAATGGTGAGTTTTCGCAAACTCAGTGTGTAATCCCCACAGAAAACATGCATACAGATAATCAACAGAACTCAGTTAGATATAGTCTGGGGCCCGTGCCCATCACAAAATCAGTTTGGGCCTTAGCCCATTCAAATACAGTCTCAGAAATACATTAGGGCCTTGGCCCATATCAAATACAGAATGTAGATACAGTAAATTAGAATCCTACCCACCAGCCTCTACACACCATCTCCGTCCAACCCTACACACCATGTTAGGATTAAATCAACCCACCCATCCCTACGCACCATGCTGTACCGAAATGAGGCACATAATCAGAAGGTTACAGCTGAGCTGCCAGATAACATGCTTAATAGCCTTTTAGACACTTCTTCCAAATATCATCAACCCACCTCGATGCAATGCAACATACAAAATATGTCATGCCATTATGCAATTAATAGTACATACATTCAGATATCATAAGTCATGCTCGGTATAGAAATCAGACAAACAGATCACATATATAGGGGTCTGAGTAAAGCTTACCGACCCTACAGTAGGTCCACAGTCGACTTGGGCGACTCGTGCAACCTTACAGAACTTTTCAGAAAAATGGGCTCATATGCCCATGTGGCCCACTTGGCCCAAATTGGCCTTAGCCACGTGATCCATTTTTAATGTAACCCGTGCTAGTTAATTATTCATATATGTTTTCACTATTTACTTATATGTTCCGTCAACGATGTCTACTTGAGTCATTGCTACTAAATTATTTATATCCTGAGCTACAGAATTACGAATTAAGATCCGCTTGATGTCTTTGAAACTAGACTCAAATACCTTTCTACCATAAAATTTTCAAAATTTTTGGTTTAGCCAATAAGTACAGTAAAATCTTCAAAATTACCCCTATTCTGCTGTCTGACAGCTTCGTCCCGTCTTTGCTAAAAATTAATTATCTCTTAGTACAAAATTGGATGATATTTCTATTTGTTTCTATTGAAAATAGACTCATTAATAATTTAAACATGTAAATTTTAACCATTAATTACTTTTCTCCAATTTTTGATAATTTTCCAAAGTCAGAACAGGGGAACCCGAATTCAATCTGACCCTATTTAACAAAGTTTATTATACCTCAAGATTTACAATTCCATTATTATACCTCAAGATTTACAATTCCATTACTTACACTGTTTCTTCTACGAGAAAATAGACTCAATAAGATTTAATTCCATATTTTGTTCATTCTCTAGTTCGATTTCCACAATTTATGGCGATTTTTCAAAGTTAGCCTACTGCTACTGTCCAAACAGCAAGCAATTTCGACTTTTTGCTGAATCTTTTTTTTTTGCGATTCGGGTACACACCTGGTTTTGTTTGATGCTAAAATAGTCCCCGAGCACTCCAAAACCTATAATTGAACAAATAACACTAATTTAATCTCACATAACGTGATCCCAAATCGAACTCGTATCGAGGTTTTAACCCATAAGCGACTAAACCTTACCTTCAACTGATGAACAGTAATTCTCACACAAACTAAGACTCCAATGAGTGATTACGAGCCCTTGAATCCTCCTCTAATTGGTATAAGCGAAACACTTCAGAAGAAAGTTAACAAACGGAGACAAATCACTTATCTAAAACTTACCAAACGATCGCAGACAAACGTGGAGCGACACGAGGTAGAGTGCGAAAAGAAAATTCAAGAAGATGAAGGGTGAAAAAGAGCAGAAATTCGGCAGAAATGAAAAGAAAAACGGCAAGAGGGTGGAGGGATTTTGGGGAAAGTAAGAAAAGGGAAAAAAATATGAACAGAATATTTGATAATCGCCCCAATCCCTTATTTCTTTTCATCAAACTCCCCACTAAATCCACTACTCAGATTTTTAGTCCATCTCAAACTCTCCTAGACGTATGAGCAAAATATGCCCACACCAAGATTCAATTACAGGACCTCCTTCACACCAACACTCCACTTATCCACCAGACCAGTAGGCTCATTCTGTTAATTATTTGCCAACTTTTACTTAAAAGCCTACTGACCAAAGATAGGGCTTATTCATAAAAATACCCAAATTTGCCCAAGTCCTAGCTTGAACTTGGGACCTCTCAAACACACCCAGAACACATAACCACTAAAGCAGACAAATATTTTGTGTCACACATTCACAATACCCAAAATTAAAATGTTGGGGCGTTACAATTCTACCCCCTAAAAAAATTTTGTCCTCAAAATTTACTTGATCAGAACAGATGAGGACACTGCTGACACATCGCATCCTCAGGCTCCCATGTGGCCTCCTTAGTGCTACGATTACGCCATAGAACCTTTACCAGTGGAATTGATTTTCTTCTCAGAACCTTAACGTTGTGATCCAGAATCTGAAACGGCTCTTCCTCAAAGGTCAAATCTAGCCTAACCTCGATCTCTTCAACAGGGACAATATGAGTAGGATCAGAGCGGTAGCGCCTCAACATGTCCTCCAGTATCTAAATCACCCTCTCAGACTGACCATCGGTCTGAGGATGGAATGCAGTACTGAAGTCCAACCTTAAATCCAAAACCTCATGTAACTTCCTCCAAAATCGAGACGCGAAACTAGAATCCCTATTAGAGGTGATCAAAATTAGTACTCTATGCAGTCTTACTATTCAGAAATATAAATCTTTGTCAGCTTCTACAGAGAATAATCAGTACAAACCAGTATGAAGTGGGCGGACTTAGTCAAATCGATCTACGATGACCTATATTGAATCATTCTTAGTGGGTGTTAGAGGCAACCCACTAACGAAGTCCATCGTTACTCGCTCCCATTTCCATAACGGTATCTTAACCGACTGCAGTAAACCCGAAAGTAACTAATGCTCAGCCTTAACCTACTAACAAGTCAAATAGTGAGCAACGAAGTCAGCAACCTCACCCTTTAACCTTGGCCACCAGTACAATTCTCAAATATCTCGATACATCTTGTTTCCGTCGGGATGCATAGTATAAGGACTACCATGCGCCTCTCTTAGAATCGACTACCTTAAATCCTCATCATTCGGTTACAAATACGACCCCGGAAACAAAGTACACCATCACTGTTTATCCCAAAATCAATAGTGCCACCAATCTCAACCTGACGAAAACGTAACCTGAGAGACTTATCCCCTAACTATTTACCTCGAATCTGTTTAATCTATGTCGGTTTGACCTGAAGTTCTACCAACAGACTTCCATCATCGAATAGGCTAAGTCAAGCGAACATTGCTCTCACATCGATTATAGCCCTACGGCTCAACGCATCGGCCACCACATTGGCCTTGTTGGGATGGTACTCAATGGTACAATCATAATCCTTAAGCAGCTTAACCCATCTACGCTGCCTAAGATTTAACTCCTTCTGAGTGAAGAAATACTTGAGACTCTTATGATCAGTGTAAATAATACACTTCTCACCGTAAATATAATGCCTCCAGATTTTCAATGCAAATACTATGGCAGCCAACTCCAAATCGTACGTTGGATAGTTCGCCTCGTATGTCTTAAGTTGACGAGACGCATATCTAACCACCTTACCATCCTGCATCAACACATCCCAAACCAACATGTGATGCATCACTATAAACGTTGAACTCCTTTCCAGGTTCAGGCTGTACCAAAACAAGAGCCTCAGTTAGTACAGTCTTAAGCTTCTCAAAGCTCTCTTGCTGTACATTTGTCCAGTTAAACGGTACACATTTATGTAACAGGTTAGTTAAGGGTGCTACGATCAGTGAAAATGCTTCCACAAACCGTCAGTAATAACCTCCTAGCCCTAAAAAGCTGTGGATCTCAGACACATTCTTAGGCTGCTTCCAGTTCAATACATCATTAATTTTTCGAGGATTGACTCGAATCCCCTCAGCAGACACCATATGACCCAAAAATGTTACTTCACGTAACCAGAACTCGCACTTGTTGAACTTAGCATAGAGCTTGTAATGGCCCAATATTGCCCGGCCCAATATAAATAATAAAAACAAAAATATTAAAAGTCTGTTTGCAAATAAACAGTCCAATTACATCAGCCCAAATCAACCTAGCCCAAAACCTTCTATAGACCCAGTTCTAAGGCCAGCAAACCAACTCAGCCCAATTGGCCCAACACTAGAAAACACATAGTAACCCTAAAAGATTCGAGCGCCGCAACCGAACCCTCCACAATCAAGCTCTGCCCTCGCACGTGTACCACCGCCATACGCTAACTGGCCTCCGTACCTGCAAGGAGGACGAACAACATAAGGACAACACAGCACAAAGAAACAAAAAAAAAGAAGAAAAGAAAATAGCAAAAAAATAACATATTCTTTTTTCCTTTTTCTATTATTCTGTTTTTTTTATATATAGAAGGAGTGTAATAGAGCAAAAGGGGAACCCTCACACATATTGTATCAAAGACACACACAATATCAATATACAAAAAAGAATCAAAAAGCAATAGACTGAGTTTTGGAAGGTGTTCTTTCCTTCTTCTTTTTTCTCTGCGTTTTTTTTCTATTTTATTATTATTATTCGTGTAAAAAAAAGAGTTAGAGGGTCGAGATTTTACCTGTTATCTGAACGACGTTTACTCTGCTGCAATCGGAGCCAGACGAGCGCTCGGAGAGTCTCTGAATAGCCAATTTGCGAAAACGGCGCAGAGAGAGTTTTTCTCTCTTTTCTTTAGTTTTTTTTTAGATTAGGAAAACGACTGATAGTTTTAGGGTTTTGCTCTAGCATTTATTAATGTACAAAACGGTGTCGTTTTAAAGCCTGTGTTAGTAGCTTTAAAACGGCACCGTTTAAATATGAGACCCGATAATCCGACTTGACCCGGGGAGGATCCGCTCATTTATGGATTAAAGGGGAATTTTCGTTAATGGTCTTTTACTTTTGTAACACGCACAAATTAATCCTTTTATTCTTTTTAAATTTGGCCATACATTTTATGTTTCTTTCTAATTAAATCCGAATTAAGACGTGGCATTTTTAGGGAAGGGAATATTTCCCTTTCGGTCCCTCATATTGCGCGCGTGTAACTATTCGACCCTCTAACCTTGTCCAATTTTGATTTCTTCCCTTTAACTTTCGTTTTAACTTCAGTTTAGTTCTTATTAGTTTAATATGCGTGACTTTCTTTAAATTTCATTTAAATACTTATAATTTTCTTAAAATATTTAATTCTTTTTTAAATCATATATCATTTTAATAACATACTTAATATTACTTTAACTTTATGATTAATATCATTTAAATTTATTGCTTTATTATCATTTTAAGTTTTCATGTAAATTTTATTTTTTATTTTATGGATTATTACTATTATGTTTTACTTCATATGTATTACAGGTAAAACTAATATGTGTATATTATTTGCTTCAAATTTATTTCAAATACTATTATTCAACATTTTCATTCCATTTCGAATCTATATTATATTCATGTATATAATTTATTTTTAAAACTTTTGTACATAGGATTTATAAATTAAAATTTCTCCTTTGCTATTTTTTAGTGTACCTTTAAAATTTTGGATTAATAATTCATTTGATATTTGACCGTTGATATTGGCATTTACATAATATATGATTGAAATTTTGGTTGTTATGCTTGTTTGTATTTGTTTGTTAATTATTTGTTATTCATTGGTGTACACTTTATTTTCGAATTATCCTTTTTGCTTTGTACATAAACATTCAATCACATTATTTTTGTTTCAAAGATTATGCTTCATTAAAGCATTAAAACCATTTTATTCCGTAAACTTTCAAATACTTGGTGTTCACGATTTTCAAGAGAATGGCACCCTAACTTATTGGGCTTCAATTCTTTTCGCTAAATTTAGATAGCTGAGTATCCCTTTTTTTTATAAAATCGTACAGATTCTAAATAAAAAGGTTCTCTTTTGGGATTTCAAAATGTTGGATCCTAACTTATTGGATATGGCATTTTGCTACCTCAACTTAAAAATCTTTAAAAAATAATAAGGGCTATATCCAATGCTAGGAATTTTGAGAAATTGTGCCCTAACGTATTGGGTTTCGACTTTTCATCTGACTGAAATCTATTGGATATCCTTTTCAAACTTCACCGTACGAGTTTTGAAAGTCAAAAGACAAGCTTATTCTCGAAGACTAAAAATGACGTGTCCTAAGGTATTGGGTGCGACATTTTATTACTCTGAGACAAGAAGGTCTTTAGCATTAGCCTCGATTTATACAAGCATCTTTTATAAAATTAACATTAATAAAAAAAGGGAAGGATCGTATTTTAAAATCTTTTCAAATTCTCGACACTAAGACAGTAAACAATCAATTCGGTACCAATTTTGGGCGTTACGAGGGCGCTAACCCTTCCTCATGCGTAACCGACTCCCGAACCTATTTTCTCAAATTTCGCAGACCAAAATCATTTTCAAGGTGAGCCGATCACACCTTAATAAAGGATCAGTGGCGACTCCCCATTTTTATTTCCAAAGTCGATCCTATTTTTCAAAATTAAAAAGTGGTTTCGACAGCTTGGCGACTCCATTGGGGACTTAGAGAGTCAAGCCATAAAATTGATTATTTTTTTATCTTATTGTCGAAAATTGAAAATTGATTTAAAAAAAATTATTACGATCCTCTCTTTTCATGTGTTTGTATGATTATTGTAAATTGTGTTTTTATACATTGGCATCATATTGCATAAAGACTGTTTAGTCTCACGCTTTTAAGTGGGAGTGAGAAGCTACTCCTTCGTGAGGTTTTCACCTCCGTGCAGGATAGTGGATCACTTTCTGAATACATCCGTACCTATGTCTTCGTGAGATTTTCATCTCCGTCCAGCCATAAGGAAATGTATTCCCCTGAATCGAACTCGGTCTGTATGAGCCTATAATAGGTGAAGATCGAGGAATCTGCTGGTTCGGGTACCTTGACTTTAGAGCCAAACCGCATGTAGAAGACCTTAGGAACTCATCCTAGGTAGAGCCACTCCAAACCCCTAGTGGTACCCGACTAGGTACTTTTGCTTTCCTTGTTTGCTTCTGTTTTGTACTAACCTATCTTGTTTTGTTTTGATTATGATTGCATTGCATTTGCATCTAAGGAAAGAGATAATGATTCAAATCCAATTACTAAATTAGAAAGCTTGTCATGGAATATGGATCCTTTGATAAAGTGAAAAATAATACGGCTGTCTGAATATATTCTGAGAAACACAAGAGGAGCGATGGAAGAGTTCGTGACCTTACTTTGTGGCCTGAGGATTCAAGGCGATCGTCTAAAGAGCCTTCGACGTTCCAACCCCTTAAAGAAGCTGACGAGCCTTATGAAGATGGGCAGAGGATGGATCGTGACCAAAATCAAGAAAATGAGCTAGTAGTGGCGTCTATTGGAAATTGGCAAGATTATCACAAATAGGCGGATGAAGAAAAAGATCGATGTTGTTTCTTGGAATATAAGGGCAGGGCCGTACATGCATCTGCTTTATGTAAAGTAATTTGCTTTATAGAAAAGTTTCCTAAATGTAATTGAATCAAAATCAATGTCTCTCTAGGCATTCATTTTATGCATCTGCATTACATGCATTAAAATCCATTGAAAGAGTCTAAACGAGTAAATTTATTTCAGCTAATCTGAAAAAAAAACCAACCAAACACCCTTACGGTATCCAAGCAAAGACTAGAGAAATGGAACAAAGGTTGGAAAAATTAGAGCGAATGCAGATACAGATGCAGGAGCAATTGACCGAATTTCAACAGGAGATGAGAGATCAGATGCTAGAATTACAGAGAACCATGATGAGCCAGTTCAACCGATTGCTAGCTGGAGAGTTAGAAAAAAGGAAAGACCCGGTGGTCCACTTTGGGGTTGATAATGAGGATCTGACCTATACCCTAGATTGTACTCCGATAAGCATCTAGGTTCAGCCAAATGGGCGTCCACAAGGGGCACTCTTTATCATCAGATCACAACAATATTAGGCTGGTACATCGATACCAGTCAGTTGCTTGACAGGCCCAAGATCCAATTTGAGGAACAATTTTTCTGATAACCTAGCAGAAATAAAACAGTCGAGGGTGGAGTACCCAGGTATTACAAAGGCCCCAAGGAAGATGGGGAATAAAGAGGATAATAGAAGGTCAGTCCGAAAGAAAAGGAGAATGAAGTGAACCATGTGAGTACATACAACAAGTCAATTACAATGAACCAACCAGGGAAGGTGGTTACTAATCAACAAGGTTCATTGAGACAAGAATCTGGAGTGAAACTAGGTACTAAAAGACTTCAGTTCACACCTATACCAATGTCATATAGTGAGTTATACTGAAGTTTATTTGATGCACGTGTGGTGTCCCCCTTCTACTTAAAACCCATACAACCTCCGTATCCCAAATGGTATGACACGAACGCACAATGAGACTACCATGCGGGAATTACGGGGCATTCAATAGAGAATTGCATTGCCTTCAAGAAACTGGTTGAAAAACTCATTAACATGGGTGTTGTCAGATTTGATGACTCGTCTAGCGCAAAAAATCCACTACCCAATCATGTTGATAATGGGGTAGACGTGAGGGCAGGAAGGGGATTAGTTATTTCTGATTCAGGAGGAAACCATGGAGAGACAAGGAATCGTTGTGAGTTCCATCACGAGAAAGGGTATGAGACCCAAGAGAATGTGAAATTCAAGGCCTTGGCTCCGTGCATGATGGACGACAAGGAGATGAAGCTATCTGAGGAAATTAAAGAGGAGAAAGACATACACACAATGTTGGCAAGTGTTCACACCAATGACATATATGAAGACACAAATGAAAATGGACCTTGTTAGATATCTGCCCTTATAAATCTGGAGTGTTCTAAGCAATTAGCTTGTGGAAGAAATCCCTGTAGTTTTTAGAGCTTATTTAAAGTAAATGTTCAGAACATTTTTGTTGTTTTTAGCCTAAAGTGATAGAAATTCCTTTGTGAAATAGGCTAATGTCTGAACGTTATTATTCTAATAAAATACATATTTGCATTCATTTTTGAGCCAATATTCTTTCATTCTTTTTGAATAATTACTCATTTATTCTTTTAAATTGTCTTCCACATCATTCTTTCATTCATAATTATATTGTACAAATAATTATTCATAAATTCACACGTTCTTTTGTATATTCTTTGGTACTTGCTATGGGTCCTCAAATATCAATGACATGAATGACACTGCTACAGACTCAGATTTTCCTCTTGTGCAAGAAATGTGTTTAGACGGATCTCACGACTTTGGAAATGACATAGATCGTAGCTGATCTCCGGACTTGGTGAGGAGGGTAGAACAAGAGAACAGACAGATCCTACCTTACGAGGAACCATTAGAAATTGTAAGCTTGGTGAAGATTAGGATTGACCTGACCGCAAAGACGAAGCAAGACCTTGTTGAGTTACCTCTAGAGTTCAAAAATGTCTTTGTATGATCATACCAGGATATGCCCAGGTTAACCGCTGATAATGAAATCTGCACAACAGCATGATTTGCAGTATGAACGATGCAATTCTTTACCGGGGCAATGCCTTTCTCGTTGACTCATCATAGCTTTGCCCATTTGAAGTCGAGTTTCCATCTCTTCAAGTTTATGTTGGTTTTATCCTGATTAAAGAGGAAGATCCAAAGTTTTCTACCGTAGTTGTGCCCCAAAAGGCTCAGATCTTATCTAGAAAAACATTGGTTCTGATCAAAAAGGGATAACAATGACTGGCCTAATCCTATGAGTTCAGATTTGATTAAAAAAAAAACGAAGAAAAAGAAAAAAATCAAAATCAAAATCAAAGTAAAAAAATGAAAATGAAAAAAATCAATCAAAATCAAAATCAAAATCAAAATCAAAATCAAAATCAAAATCAAAATCAAAAAATGAAAATAAAAAAGAAATAGGAAAAGAAAAAAGGAGAGGCCAAGGCGAAAACCCGCAAAGGGCGCTTTGTGACCAATGTGGTTTTGAGTTGAAAACCCGAAAAGGGCGACTCAAATTTTGAGTGAAATGGGGCATGGACATCACCATTATCGAAGACTTCTAATGGGCATTGCTTCATTTTTTAGATCATTAGAGGCTGCTTCACACGCCAATGTCATCATATGCCGATATAAAATTCCAAAGAAGATTATATTGGATAATGCGTTGAGCATGAACAACAACACGAGAGTTGAGGTCTGAAACCAATTCAGAAGCAGACACCACGATTCGTCACCAAATTGCCTAGAGATGAACATCAAGAAAATTGAAAAATGACTGAGATTTGTAAGGACTGGCATGAGAAATTACCATTTACCCTCATTGCTTGTCGAACATCTGTACTGGGTCAACACCCCTCTCTTTGGTTTACGGGATTGAGGTAGCTTTACCTATTGAAATCGCCTCTCTCCGGGTATTAGTTGAGCTAGAGTTGGAGGGATCCAATCGCGATGTGGTCAGTTTGACCTAGGAAAAGGGTTAACAGTTATTCATCAGGGTCGGATGTCCCAGAAACAACTGATACAAGCCCATAGTAAACAAGGTTGTCTCAGAGAATTCCGCGAGAGGGCTGGATGTTGAAAAAGATCCTTCCTCAACGAAAGGATTCTAGAGGGAAAACCGGGAATGTCCCTATGTCGTAAAAAGGGACCTTTTTCAGAGGAGTACTGATCCTGAATGAGATTGCTAATCCTATAAACTCGGATCCAGTTAAGAAATACTTCGTTTAAAGAAGAAGAAAGGACCAATGTGAAAACCTGGAAAGAGGACTTTGAGTAAAAAAAAGATGAAAAATGAAAATGAAAAATGAAAAAATGAAAAAGTAAAAATAGAGAGGCTAAGGGGAAAACCCGCAAAAGGCGCCTTGAGACCAAAGGGGATTTGAGTTGAAAACCTAAAAGGGCGGCTCAAATATTGATCAGAATGGGGCATGAAGCGATCAAAGCAACTCGAATCTTCGGGCATGTGGTAATCTTGTTATACCTGGATCAACAGGAAAAGGGTAGGCGACATCTTGGGGCATCTACAAAGCACTGTAGATCTCCTAAACACATGTCAAACTCAAAATGGTCTTCAGAAAGTTTGTACAGAGAAGTTCAAGCTGCGATATCTGGGGCACCCAATTCTCATATTTTTTTTCTTGGAATACTTTTTCTTTTCAAGATACACATTCCCAATCAATTTCTTTGTTATCCTTCTTTACTATTTTTGATAATTTATTCCTTTCGAGCTATGCTCAGAACCAACTTTATTCTTATCCATTGTTATGACCCTTTTTGCAAGCAAGTTGCATTGGAATAATGATTAATAGACTAATAAAACTTTCACAAAGGAAGTTTTTCATATTACTCTGAAAAGTTCTAAGTAATATAGAAACCTAAAACAGGACTATTGTTTAAAACACACCAAATTTAAAGGTTGGAAATTTGAGAAGGAAGAGTTTAAATTTGGACTTTCTCTTTGGATTTTGTTGTCAAATGCATTGATTGAACAAAATGTCAAGAAGGTCATGTTGATGACAAAGCTTAAATAAACAAGCAAGCAATGATCACTAGGCAATAAGAAGAGGTTACCTCGAAAAAGAGAGCCTTCATTTGCGCATGAGCCTTTAGTACGACACCTTGGGAATGGTGTAAGAAACCAAAACGATTCAGATCCTATATCCTTGAATAAGAGAAGATTGAGGAAAAGCCACATATTTTTACTCTTGGATTGCAGTGGGAGAATGATGGCACAAATTGTGCGCCCTAATGGTTTAAACTTTGAGGTTTACAGTGGGGGGCAACCTGGCTAAATGTCTCTTCAAAAAAACCAGTCAAGCAAGAAGACGTTGTAGCACGTCAGTCACAAAGCCTTAATAAACTTGGAGTAATGACAATCTAAGCGGGATCATTCTCGGAAAAATAAAATTCTGCATTCATGCAAATACCATTAACACATATCTAGTTAGGAGCATTTGATTCATTTTGATCATGCCATCCTAATCATTAGGCATAATTAGGTTCATTATACAGGTCATGTTCCCCAGAGAACAGATCTGAGAAATTACAGATCTTGTCTCCCTAAGCAGTAGCGGAGTAGATCGAAGACGGTGAATCTTATCTTCATGAGTAAGGAAGCAGATTTAAGCCACAAATCCTATATCCCTGGTCAGCAGTGGAATAGGTTGGGAAATTACAGATCTTGTCTTCCTAAGCAATAGTGGAGCAGATCAAATCTTATCTTCAAGTGTAAGGAAGCAGATTTAAGCCACAAGTCCTATATCCCTGATCAACAGTGGAATAGGTTGGGAAATTACAGATCTTGCCTCCCTAAGCAATAACGGAGCAGATCGAAGACGGCGAATCTTATCTTCAAGTGTAAGGAAGCAAATTGAAGCCGATAATCTTATTTCCCTGAGATTACAAGTGGAGCGGATTAAAATAAAGGATCTTATCTCTCTGAAGTTACAATAGAGTAGATCGCATCAGGTCTTATCTCCCTGAGATTACAGTGGAATAGACCGAAGAATTCCAAATCTTATCTCCCTAAGCAGTAGTAAAGCTAATCGAAAATGGTGAATCTTATCTCCCTGAGGTTACAGTGGAGCAAATTGAAGCCAGAAATCTTATCTCCCTGAGGTTACAGCAGAGTAGATCAAAGCCAGTAATCCTATTTCCCCAAGATTACAGTGGAGCGGATTAAAATAAAGGATCTTATCTCTCTAAAATTATAGTAGAGTAGATTGTACCAGGTATTATCTCTCTGAGGTTACAGTGGAATAGAACAAAGAATTCCTAATCGAAAATGGTGAATCTTATCTCCCTAAGGTTACAGTGGAGTAGATTGAAGCCAGAAATCTTATCTCCCTGAGATTACAGCGGAGCAGATTGAAGCCAGTAATCCTATTTCCCTGAGATTACAGTGGAGCGGAGTAAAATAAATGATCTTATCTCTTTGAAATTACAGTAGAGTAGATCGCATCAGGTCTTATCTCCCTGAGATTACAGTGGAATAGACCGAAGAATTTCAAATCTTATCTCCCTAAGCAGTAGTGGAGCTAATCGAAAATGGAATCTTATTTCTCTGAGATTACAGCGGAGCAGATTGAAGCTAGTAATCATATCTCCCTGAGATTACAGTGGGGCAGATTAAAATAAAGGATATTATCTCTCTGAAATTACAGTAGAGTAGATCGCATCAGGTCTTATCTCCCTGAGATTACAGTGGAATAAACCGAAGAATTTCAGATCTTATCTCCCTAAGCAGTAGTGGAGCTAATCGAAAATAGAATCTTATCTCCCTGAGATTACAGCGGAGCAGATTGAAGCTAGTAATCCTATCTCCCTGAGATTACAGTAGAGCGGATTAAAATAAAGGATCTTATCTCTCTAAAGTTACAGTAGAGTAGATCGCATTAGGTCTTATCTCCCTGAGATTACAGTGGAATAGACTGAAGAATTACGAATCTTACTTCCTTGGTGGTGCAGTGGAACGGATTAAAGCTACAATGGCGAATCTTGCTTCCCCGACATCATAATTAAGCAGATTAAAATTGTGAGTTATAAATCCTATCTCCCCGACGCTGCGGTGGAGTAGAGCGAGACACCAATTCTTATACCTCTGAAGATGCAGTAGGATGGAATGAGACTAGTTGAAGAAAAGAGCACCAAGGTCTGGCATGACCGGGCAAAATTGGCCATCTTAAAGTCTTTCCTCTATTCTCGTTACACGACAACGAGCAAAGAGGGGCAGTTGTAATGGCCCAATATTGCCCGGCCCAATATAAATAATAAAAACAAAAAATATTTAAAGTCCGTTTGCAAATAAACAGTCCAATTACATCAGCCCAAATCAACCTAGCCCAAAACCTTCCCTAGACCCGGTTCTAAGCCCAGCAAACCAACTCAGCCCAATTGGCCCAACACCAGAAAACAAATAGTAACCCTAGAAGATCCGAGCGCCGCAGCCGAACCCTACACAATCAAGCTCTGCCCTCGCACGTGTACCACTACCGTACGCTAGCTGGCCTCCATACCTGCAAGGAGGACGAACAACACAAGGACAACGCAGCACAAAGAAACAAAAAAAGAAGAAAAGAAAATAGCGAAAAAATGACAGATTCTTTTTTCCTTTTTCTATTATTCTGTTTTTTTTTCCGATATATAGAAGGAGCGTAATAGAGCAAAAGGGGAACCCTCACACATATTGTATCAAAGACACATAAAATATCAATATACAAAAAAGAATCAAAAAGCAATAGACTGAGTTTTGGAATGTGTTCTTTCCTTCTTCTTTTTTCTCTGCGTTTTTCCTTTTTTCTGTTTTTTATTATTATTCGTGTAAAAAAAAGGACTTAGAGGGTCGAGAGTTTACCTGTATCTGAATGACGTTTACTGCACTGCAATCGGAGCTAGACGAGCGCTCGGAGAGTCTCTGAACGGGCAGTTTGCGAAATGGCGTTGAGAGAGTTTTTCTCTCTTTTCTTTATTTTTTTTTAGATTAGGAAAACGGCTGATAGTTTTAGGGTTTTGCTCTAGCATTTATTAATGTACAAAACGGTGTCGTTTAAAGCCTGTGTTAGTAGCTTTAAAATGACACCATTTAAAGATGAGACCCGATGATCCGACTTGACCCGGGGAGGATACGCGCATATATGGATTAAAGGGGAATTTTCGTTAATAGTCTTTTACTTTTGTATTGCGCACAAATTGATCCTTTTATTCTTTTTAAATTTGGCCATACATTTTATGTTTCTTTCTAATTCAATCCGAATTAAGACGTGGCATTTTTAGGGAAGGGAATATTTCCCTTTCGGTCCCTCATATTGCGTGCGTGTAACTATTCGACCCTCTAACCCTATCCAATTTTGATTTCTTCCTTTTAACTTTCGTTTTAACTTCAGTTTAGTTCTTATTAGTTTAATATGCGTGACTTTCTTTAAATTTCATTTAAATACTTATAATTTTCTTAAAATATTTAATTCTTTTTTAAATCATATATCATTTTAATAACATACTTAATATTACTTTAACTTTATGATTAATATCATTTAAATTTATTGCTTTATTATCATTTTAATTTTTCATGTAAATTTTTATTTTTATTTTTATGGATTATTACTATTATGTTTTACTTCATATGTATTACAGGTAAAACTAATATGTGTATATTATTTGCTTCAAATTTATTTCAAATACTATTATTCAACATTTTTCATTCCATTTCGAATCTATATTATATTCATGTATATAATTTATTTTTAAAACTTTGTACATAGGATTTATAAATTAAAATTTCTCATTTGCTATTTTTAGTGTATCTTTAAAATTTTGGATTAATAATTCATTTGATGTTTGACCGTTGATATTGGCATTTACATAATATATGATTGAAATTTTGGTTGTTATGCTTGTTTGTATTTGTTTGTTAATTGTTTGTTATTCATTGGTGTACACTTTATTTTCGAATTATCCTTTTTGCTTTGTACATAAACATTCAATCACATTATATTTGTTTCAAAGATTATGCTTCATTAAAACATTAAAACCATTTTATTCATAAACTTTCAAATACTTGGTGTTCACGATTTTCGAGAGAATGTCGCCCTAACTTACTGGGCTTCAATTTTTTTTGCTAAATTTAGATAGCCGTGTATCCCTTTTTTTATAAAATCGTACAGATTCTAAATAAAAAGGTTCTCTTTCGGGATTTCAAAATGTTGGATCCTAACTTACTGGATATGGCATTTTGCTACCTCGAGTTAAAAACCTTTAAAAAATAATAAGGGCTATATCCAATGCTAGGAATTTTGAGAAATTGTGCCCTAACGTATTGGGTTTCGACTTTTCATCTGACTTAAAGCTATTGGATATCTTTTTCAAACTTCACCGCATGAGTTTTGAAAGTCAAAAGACAAGCTTATTCTCGAAGACTAAAAATGTCGTGTCCTAACGTATTGGGTGCGACATTTTATTACTCTGAGACAAGAAGGTCTTTAGCATTAGCCTCGATTTATACAAGCATCTTTTATAAAATTAACATTAATAAAAATGGGAAGGATCGTATTTTAAAATATTTTCAAATTCTCGACACTAAGACATTAAACAACCAATTCGGTACCAATTTTGGGCGTTACGAGGGCGCTAACCCTTCCTCGTACGTAACCGACTCCCAAACCTATTTTCTCAAATTTCGCAGACCAAAATCATTTCAAGGTGAGCCGATCACACCTTAATAAAGGATCGGTGGCGACTGCCTATTTTTATTTCCAAAGTCGATCCCATTTTTCAAAATTAAAAAGTGGTTTCGAGAGAGCTACTTTTCCTTCAAAATTTGAAAAACAATCCTAAGGTGCCCGTCATGCTCATCACCAGTCTTTGAATAAACCAATATGTTATCGATGAACACCACCACAAACCGATCCAGATAAGGCTAGAACACTTGATTCATTAAATCCATGAAAGCTACCGGTGTATTAGTTAGTCCAAATGGCATCACTAGGAACTCGTAGTGATCATAACGAGTCCTAAATGTCGTCATATGCACATCAGCCTCCTTAACCCTCAACTGATGATACCCAGAACGCAAGTCAATTTTGGAAAACACAGACGCCCCTCGGAACTGATCAAACAAATCATCAATCTTCGAAAGTGGATACTTGTTCTTAATAGTCAACTTATTTAGTTGTAGGTAGTCGATACACATCTTCATAGATCCATCCTTTTTCTTAACAAACAGTACCAGCGCTCCCCACGGAGACATACTAGGGCGGATGAACCCACGATTTAATAACTCCTAAATCTGAACCTTAAGCTCTGTAAGCTCCTTCAGTGCCATTCGGTAAGAGGCGATAGCCACCGGAGCTGTACCAAGAAGGAGCTCTATCCCAAATTCCACTTCACGATTCGGAGGTAAACCCGATAGCTCCTCAGAAAAGACGTCCGGAACATCCTTTACCGTTCTGATATCCTTAACTATAGAGTCCCTAAAATCCGAAACACTTTTATAGGCCAAGAATGTCTCACATCCCTTACGAACCAACATCTCTGCCACCAATGCAGAGATAACATTAGATAAGTAGTTCCGACGTTCTCCAATTATGGCTACCTCCATATCCTCTTCGGTGATTTTTGCCTTCTCGACCAGGGTAGAAAGATCTCACTCCCTCTGCGGGGCTATCAGAACTCTCAAATTATCTCTGAGGTTATCCTCAAAGTGGACACATCACTCATATTCAAATGCCACCATACCTCGCGCATAGCGGCTCAGTCTCAGAAATTTGACCTCATACTCGACCACTGATCGATCCCCTTGCGTGAGATTCAGAAACTCACGTTTTCTAGCGTCAATGTAGCTTACCCCCATATATTTACCTTGAAAAGCAGACTTATAGAAATCCTAAGTCAATCATTCGGGCTGAGTGCCCTCATTAACAGTCAACCACCATTGGTATGCTTCATCGCGAAGCAAGGAAACAACCCCTTTCAATTTCTGTTCAGGGGTAAAGTCCAGATCATCCATGATTCTTTCCATGGCCTCCATTCAGTACTCAGACACATTAGGGACAACTCTAGTGACACTCTTGAATAGCTCAGCCCTATTGGACCTAAGTCATTCCGTAATCGACCCTTAGCCCCAAATCTAGAGTTAGGCTTAGCGACCCTCTCTAATATCCTCAACATAGCCTGGGACAAGGCGTCGTCCCCGGCCATGCGATCATGAGACCCAGTTTCTGTAGTAGGTGAAACCAGTGTCTCACTTGTATCTAGATTCAGCATGCTGCCTAACGACGAGGATTCAACCCGTGCCCCTCTACGGCCTCTACTACGGCCTCTAGTACCCCGTCCGCAGATACCTCGTGCACTTATCGTAGAATTCGTAGTTTATCCGTGTTAACAATTTTATGAATCAGTTATAGTTTGATATCTATTAGTAGATATTTTATGCAAAATAGTATCAGAAGTTTAGAGTTTGTTATCACGAATCGCAGTCTTACTATAGTTTTCAGTTTCGCTACTATTTTCAGTACACACTAACTAAAGTGTTTTCGATACAGTTTACTACCTATAGTAGTTTCATAATATACTATACATAACAGTTTCAGTTTAAAACAAATCACAGTTCAGAATACTTACAGGATCGGCGCCGGATACTCGGTGTACCACATACTCAGTCAAAAATATTTCAAACCATTTAAAAAATGATTTCTTTAAAACCAAGTTTTAAAACCCAAATCCACAGTCGAGTTTTGCAACCTGGCTCTGAATCCACTAAATGTAACACCCCAAACCTGGCCTAGACTTTATGGCCAAATTTGGCGATGTCACATGGAAAGGGATTTGAAGACAAGATTGTCGAGTTTAAAAACCATTATAGTAAGTTAGCTTTTATTTAATTCGAAAAAAAACTAGTTGATTTGCTTTAAACTTGTCTCTTACCTAAAGCTTTTGTAACCAATTAATTTAGGGAAAATCATTTCTATTTATGAAAAACATTAGTTTTTAGAAAAAAATCGTGTTTTATGGAGTTGCAGTTTTAAAAAAAAATCTGTAAAAAACAGTATAAAGTCTCAAATTTAAAGCTAACCAGTCCATAGTCCAGAAGATACATCAAAACCCCCAAATAAGTAATAAATTCTAGGAATTAAAGAAAAACAGTCTAAAATTTACGTCTGGCCACCGTCGAGTCCTCCGCTGCACCGACCTGTCAAGTCTGGGGATTACCTGTACAGATTAAATAGAGAAAGGGTGAGTTTTCGCAAACTCAGTGTGTAATCCTCACAGAAAACATGCATACAAATAATTAACAAAAATCAGTTAGATACAGTCTAGGGCCCGTACCTATCACAAAATCAGTTTGGGCCTTAGCCCATTCAGATACAGTCTCAGAAATAAATTAGGGTCTTGGCCCATATCAGATACAGAATGCAGATACAGTAAATCAGAATCCTGCCCACCAGCCTTTACACACCATCTTCGTCCAACCCTACACACCATGTGAGGATTAAATCAACCCACCAATCCCTACGCACCATGCTGTATCGAAATACGGCACATAATCAGAAGGTTGCAGCTGAGCTGCCAGATAACAAGCTTAATAGCCTTTTAGACACTTATTCCAAATATCATCAACCCACCCCGATGCAATGCAACATACAAAATATGTCATGTCATTATGCAATTAATAGTACATACATTCAGATATCATAAGTCATGCTCGATATAAAAATTAGACAGATAGATCACACATATAGGGGTCTAAGTAAAGCTTACTGACCCTACAGTAGGTCCACAGTCGACTTGGGTGACCCGTGCAACCTTACAGAACTTTTCAGAAAAATGGACTCACACTCCCATGTGGCCCACTTGGCCCAAATTGGCCTTGACCACGTGATCCATTTTTAATGTAACCCGTGCTAATTAATTATTCATATATGTTTTCACTATTTACTTATATGTTCCTTCAAAGCTATCTACTTGAGTCACTGTTACTAAATTATTTATATCTTGAGCTATAGAATTCAATATTAAAATCCTTTTGATGTTTTTGAAACTAGACTCAAATACCTTTCTACCATAATTGGTTCAGCCAATAAGTACAGTAAAATCTTCAAACTTACCCCTGTTTTGCTGTCCGATAGCTTTGTCCCTTCTTTGCTAAAAATTAATTATCTCTTAGTATAAAATTTGGATGATGTTTCCATTTGTTTCTATTGAAAATAGACTCATTAATAATTTAAACATGTAAATTTTAACCCCTAATTATTTTTCTCCAATTTTTGATGATTTTCCAAAGTCAGAATAGGAGAATCCAAATACAATCTGACATTGTCTCACAAAGTTTATTATACCTTACAATTTACAATTCCATTACTTACACCGTTTCTTCTATGAGAAACTAGACTCAATAAGATTTAATTTCATATTTTTTCATCCTCTAATTTGATTTCCAAAATTTATGGCGATTTTTCAAAGTTAGCCTACTGCTACTGTCCAAACAGCAAGCAATTTCGGCTTTTCGCGAAATCCTTTTTTTTTTTGCGTTTCGAGTACACACCTAGTTTTGTTTGATGCTAAAACAGTCCCGGAGCACTTTAAAGCCTATAATTGATCAAATAACACTAATTTAATCTCACATAACGTTGTCTCAAATCCAACTCGTATCGAGGTTTTAACCTTACCTTCAACTGATGAACAGTAATTCCCACACAAACTAAGACTCCGATTGGTGACTACGAGCCCTTGAATCCTCCCCTAATTGGCATAAACAAAACACTTTAGAAGAAAGTTAACAAACGGAGACAAATCACTTATCTTAAACTTACCGAATGATCGCAGACAAACGTGGAGCGACACGAGGCAGAATGGGAAAAGAAAATTCAAGAAGATGAAGGGTGAAAGAGAGCAGAAATTCAACAACAATGAAGACAAAACTGACAAGAGGGTGGAGGGATTTAGGGAAAAGTAAAAAAAGAAAAAAAATGAATGGAATATTTGATAACCACCTCAATTCCTTATTTCTCTCCATCAAACTTCCTTACTTAGATTTTTAGTCCATCTCAAATTCTTTTGAATACACGAGCAAAAATAATACCCACGCTAAGATTTGAACACAGGACCTCCTTCACACCAACACTCAACTTATTCACCAAACCAGCAAGCCCATTCTATTAATTATTTGCCAACTTTTACTTAAAAGCCTACTGACCAAAGATAGGGCTTATTCATAAAAATACCAAAATTTGCCCAAACCCTGGCTTGAACTTAGGACCTCTCAAACACACCCAAAACACATAACCACTAAAGTAGACAGATATTTTGTTTCACACATTCACAATACTCAAAATTAAAATTTTAGGGCGTTACATTGACAATGACTATTCTTTCATTGCTTTGCCCCATCCTTCCTTTTCAAGCCGACAAGTTAGTACCCTCAATTAATCACATCATTAATGAAATAAATATCATTTTTCTAAAAGGTAAATTTATTAATTCATTCAATGAATGGAATCATACAATTTAAAGAGAAAAAAATAGCAAATACTCGCCGTAGATGGTGAAGGACAAGCTCCATTAACACAACAAAGGCTTTTCCTTCAGCTTCAATAAAACATTATAACATGTTGACAATTGACTTTGTCACAACTCAAGCACGACATATCTGGAGTGATTACAAGCACTTAATACGATAATGAAATTAGCTTCAGATGGTCCAAAGCAGCGAGCAAAAATCGATAAAAGAATCGAGCATTGACCAAACTAGAGAGGACGACAACAAAATCATCGCTAAAATCACTTGTAAAACTAAAATTACATGCATAAGCAAGACTAAAAAACGTGCTACAAGAATAGACAAAAACTTTTAAAATTGAAAACTTATTAAACAATAAAAAAAAACGTATAAAACTTAAGAGAACACAGGTCCAAATCGACATGTGAAATAATTTATTATTCTGAAATACTCTCAAACTAGAAACAAATAAAAAAGTTGATGAAGAGTCACCCACTTTCCAAGAAAAACTACTGCTGGTCGGTAGAGTTTTAGTGAACAACAGACATCGTCATATGTCCATCACAACTTATGAAGACAACAAAGGTACCCACAAAATAGATCTGTAAACTGAAAAAAGAGAAGACGTGTGTAGTGAATGAGAAGAAGAAGGAAAGAAAGGGTTGATGAGTGAAGAAAAAGGTAGGCGATAATCAACCTAGAGATTAACACCATCGCTAAGCAAAACAAAAGAGAAAAAGTAGAGGGCTTAGAGAAATTTTTTTTAGGGTTTTTAAATATATTTTTTAATCTTAAATAAAATTATTGATCTTTTTCTTTGCTTAATTAATGAGATCTAACCAAATTTGCCATAGAAGAAACAAAGAAACACAAATACAAGCCGTCGGTGATAATAATATTCCCTTTTTAAGAGATTCCTTAAACCCGCAGGCCAGACCCTATAGGCCTATAGCATGTGCAACACCATTTCCAATTTTTATGGATAATATACACTTCGGCTTCTCATCTATGCCCATATTTATTAAAATCTCGTAGTGTGAACGAAAGAAAGAAAGAAAAGGTCACATTCTTAGGCTACAGCACACCTCATTGTCGTGCCATGCATTAAGGACGATCCGATAACATGCGGTCTCACCTTATTTTCTCTTTCTATTTTTATTATAATAAATATTAAATTATGCTATTAGTCCGATCAATTTTACTCCCTTCACTTTTTCAAATTTTAAAATTTATAATTTTGATCTAAACACTAGAAGTGAAATCCGTTTGTTTAAACTCAAATACTACTTCTGTATTAGACTTGTTTATGACTTGGATTACCCGTCCAAAATTTGGGAGAATTTATATAAAAGTATTAGGCTCGAAAAATAGGTTTCGGTAAAAAAATTAGACCCGTTTAAAATATGGGCCAGGCTTGAGTTTGAACATTCAAAGCCCGAGTCTGGCTCGACCAGTTTTTAAGTTTATAATACTTTAAATTATGTAATTTAAAACACATTAAAAAAATAAACATATACCAAATATATAATACAAACATTAAAATAATGTTAAAATGACTATATAAAAATTTTCAATAAATAAAAATGTATAAAATTATTAAGTATTAAAATAATATAATATACATATTTAAAAAAAAAACTAAAAAAAATATGAGTGGGCCTAAAATGGATTTAGGTTAGTCTTTTGCAAATATGAGTGAGTTTGGATAAAATTTTAAGCCCATATTTCAAGTCGGGCTGGACTTGAGTAAGTATAAAGTATATTAATATTATGCTTAGGCCCAACCCGACCCATGAGCATCACTATTCTGTACTACGCATACAATTTGTATATTTGGTACATATTATCCAATTGGGTAATTCTATCTCTATAATTTTTAAATTTTTAAAATTTTAGTCTTGACGCAAATAATAATTGTTAATCTATTAACTAGACTTTTAGTGAGTGTCATATGAAAATAACAGGTTGACATGGCATTACACATATGATAATGTGTTTGGCACGTTAGATTTTGAAAATAACTTAACTTAACTTAATGAATTAACAGTAATCATTTTGTGAGGATTGGAATTTTAAAATTAAAAAAAAACAATGAATAAAATTGATCAAATTAAAATATAAAGACTAAATCCATAACTTTTGCAAACTACATACATTAATAATACAATTTGACCAAGAATATGAAGATTAGATTTATGTTGTTTTGTGGTACCAATTATATGTGTGGGTCGCAAATATGTATATGGAGAATAAAGGGGAAAACAAAGTCTCACATGGAAAGCACATGGGTTTTTTTTTAAAGACAAGACCACAAGACACCTTCTTTTTAGTACTGTTAGTCCAATTGTTTAAATCTTAACCAGACATGATTTTCTTCTAACCATAACATGCTTCCAGCTTGGCACTGTCTTATTTACTGTTAAAATGAATATAATAATATTAGTGGGGCATGCTTGTATCTAGGATGAAGTTAGAAATGTACGTATTTGTACTGCTATTTCAGAAGATTTTGCGGGCAAATTGGATATCATATCATTTTCTTTTTGTTATGGTGTTTGTCATCACCTATTGGAATCGATCTGATCCTCTTTACTTCAGTAGCGATAGCTTGTATAGTTTGTTTACATGAACTCACACGTTGTGGGTAAGCATCATCATACAAGCGAACCCATGATTAGAGAATATGTGTTAATCTTAAAATAAGGTATGTGTTTATATACATAGGGATCTACTTAGGACGTCACATCCAAGAACCATATCATATAAATAGGGAAATTAATCTCCTTAAAGAGAAGACTCATGAAAAATACTCAACACTTCTGTATTCAGCAAAAAAACCAAGTGTGCTCAATGAAAATTTATGGGAATATGATTTTGTCTAATATTACGTGACAATGAGTCTTGTTCATGTTAAATGTTATTGTATGTGGTTGAATTTTATAGACAAAAATAAATGCAAGATCCCTAATTTAAGTCTAGTTGCTAAGCATAACTTAAATGCAGCCCAAAACATTGAAATCTTTAACTTAAAAAAAAAAACAAAACAAAACAGAGTAGCATATATAGCCTTATGGACCAAACAGAATAAAAATGCATGTTAGCTATCAATTTATGTAGTTTTCTACAAGATATGCAAAGGATCTTCAAAAAGAAAAAAAGTACAATCAAAAACAATTTATTTCCCACATGTATTCACATGATGGGGTATAGCTACAAATTAATTACTGAAAAAAGGGTAAATTACACCTAAGGTCACTCAATTATTAGTAAGTTTACGTTTTAGTTATTCAACTTCAAAAAGCTACAAAATGGTCATTGAACTATTCAAAAGTTCTCCAAATGACGATTCGACAATCGATACAGTGTATCAGTACCCATCAATGAGTAGAAGAACATATCTTAGATCCAAGTTGATCTGATGGTTAGTGTCAGAGATCAGAGATCAAAGAAGAAAGCTGTTTGGATTTTGGTTCACAGATTCGTGATGCTCAAAATTATTTCATAAAAAAAAAAACTGAATTGTAAAAGAAAAGAGGAAGGAGAGCTTTCGATCGGTGTAGGTGGTGTGAATAGAGAAGACCATATAACAATGATTTTAATAGTTCAATAACCATTTTATAGCTTTTAAAATTAAGTTATCAAAACGTAAATTTATTAATAATTTGATTAAATTTCTTTTGAGGAAAATGATTTTAATTTTGGGTAAACTATTAAAATAGTCACTTTTGTTTACCTCAAAGTTACATTTTAATTTTAACAAATGAAAAACATAGAAAACTACGTTAAAAGAAATGAAAAAGGGAGGAAAACAAAGGAGAAGCGAAGAGAATGAAAATAAATAAAAATAAAAGGAAAGTTAAAAGAACATAAAATAAAAAATTAAATTGCTCAAAATAAAAAAAATTATAGGGACCAATTGTAGAATTTAAGCTAAAATTTTCATTTGAAATGATAATTTAATATGTCACATCAGCTTATCGTTACACCGTTAACAGCAATTAATGGCTCAGTACCTAAAATGCTACAACACGATAACGTAAGTGACTAAAACATAACATTTCAAACAAAAGTGACTAAAATGTAACATTTCAAACAAAAGTGACTAAAATGTAACTTGAGACAAATAAAAGTGACTATTTTAGTAGTTTACCTTTTAATTTTTATTCCCTCTTGTACAAGTTGAGTTTTTGAAATTTTGATTATTATAATCATTATAACCCCAAAACTCAAAAGACCTTAGAAACCCCCCACCAAATGGAGGATGGGGACATCCATGTCTTAATTATAAAATTCCTAAGGCTACCATTTTCATTTAAAATACCTACCCTTTAACGACCACCCTTACCTGTTTTCTAACATTCAATCCTTTTTGTCCAAAATTTTCAGCTATGGCAGAGTTAGAGAACCCAAGTCTGATGCCAAATCTCATAACATACTTGTCTTGTCTTCTCCACAAAGTAGCCGAGTCCAACGATGTAAACTGTCGGTTCCAGCCTCAGAAAGTTTCAGTCTTTCATGGTCTAACTCGACCAACTATCTCAATTCAAAGTTATTTGGACAGGATTTATAAGTATGCAAATTGTAGCCCTTCCTGTTTTATCGTTGCATACATTTACCTTGATCGGTTTGCTCAAAAACAACCCACTTTGCCCATCAATTCATTCAATGTTCATCGCCTGCTTATTACAAGTGTCATGGTTGCTGCCAAGTTCATGGATGATATGTAAGTTCTTCGATTTTGGGTTTTCCTTAGTTTTTTGGTTTGCTTTTATTGGAACTGTAAATCCATTAAAATTCCCAGAAATTCAAACTAAGTGCAGGCAGGTGAATCCTGGTTTTCATTGTGATATGTTAAGGTATAAACGTAGTAGGAGTCGGATTACATTTTGTTTCATTTAATCAGAAAACGAGAAAATTAGTCCTTATATATTAGATCAAAAATTAAATTGGTTCTTCTCCTAAAAGTTTTATCCACTTTAACATAAAGTAGACATAACATGTCACGTATCATTGTTTACTTATTCTGTCAATCTATCAATTTGCTGTGTTTACTGATTTGGAATAATTTTTGATATTTCAGATATTATAACAATGCTTACTATGCAAAAGTGGGAGGAATCAGCAGAAGAGAAATGAATTACCTTGAAGTGGATTTTCTATTTGGGTTGGGTTTTCATTTAAATGTAGCCCCCAATACTTTTCACACTTACTTCACTTACCTACAAAGAGAGATCATGTTGCAACCACCACCAAGTATTGCAGAATCATCATTAAGTCTTGATAGGTCATTAAAAGTCCACTTATGTTTCAATGAAGAAGAATCCTCTCATCAAAACCAACAACAACAATTAGCTGTTTAAGGACAGCCTTTGTAGAGGTAGATGTAGAGATAGTGACTTTGTTATAAGCAATTTATGCATCACCTGTGCACTAAAAACCCACATGTTGGCCTCTCTTTCTTTCTCTTCTTTTATCATTTTGTTTGTATTGTGGTTTCCTTTTTTGGGTTTTTGGATCTCAAATTGTTTATGTAATGTACAGATGGGAGTTTCTTCTTTACAGTCTGTCTGGGCTATATATCAAAAAGTCTCATTATCAATCAATTTCTCCAATTTCTTTTGCTTCATCATTGTGCCCCCCCTTTTTTTTTCTTTTTAGTGCTGAGGAAATTCCTATATAGCTGTAAATTACATCTTATAATAATCTCATTATACTACTTGATCAACTCTAACACCTTGGACTTGGATTCTCATATGGAAGTTTCCTTTTCATTCATGTTAACTGCTACTTTTGGGATAAAACTAATATGGAAGTAATTGTTCCTATACGTTATATTAATATCTGTATATTAGATGAAAAAATAAATTAGTGATTCTGTTAAAATTTTATCCATTTATATTATTAAAAAAATTTTGTCCCTATATGTAGAATGAAGTACACATAGTGCGTTACGTGTATCATTAATTTACTCATTTTTTTAATATAAAAATTAAAATACAATTTGACTTCTAATATTGAGATGTCTATAATGCTTTTAATATCTTCAACCAAGCTAAGATTCTTATAAAAAATCTTTATTGGAAGGTGGCATTGTGTGTATGACTGGACAGCATTAGGGTAGGGACAGTGCTGTATTGGTGTGGCTACAAATACTTGGTAGAGGATGACAATGTGGTGTATTTGGCACTCGTCATTTATTCATTTTGGAAGGGACATGAGACAAGGAACATGTGCATCCAGATGCAACAACCATGATGGTCCTGCAAATATTAGCTTACAAGATAGATTCAAATATATATATATATATTATATATACGAAAGAAGAGTGGCAGCTGCTAATAATGTTTTGTATTGGCCGTACACTACAGGTTGAGCTATTAGGCTGCCAAATATTTGTCTGTAATTGTTAGATATGACAAAAGTTTCATGTGACTGTCAAAAGATAAGTTTAAAATATTTTAATAATATCTTATTTGAATGAAACAATGATCAAATGCTCGTTTGACATAAATTTAAATTGTGTTATTATCATCCCCTATCTCTTAATATTGTATAAATAATAATAATTTAATGATATGATGATGTATGTTATATAACTTTGAAACTGGATGCTATATGTTAAAGTTCCAAAAAAAATTATAGATGGATCAACATGTAAAAGTTCCATGCTTTTTCTCCATTGGTTAGGGATAAGGTTGGCTGAAATGTGGGACATGGAACCAAAACATACCCATTTTCATATTAGTTAGCCTAGCTGAGCCCATAGTCGTTCACCCTAATAATATTGGGGCCTTAGCTCAGCAACCGCATAACTTAGCCCAACTGGTCTCGAGCAAGACCAGAGCATTTGCCCATTTCTAATATTAAAAATGGGTCTCCTGCACTTTTGTGTCATAAGCTTACCACGCATGAAATCAGGTTTCTAGCATTACTCTCAATGAATGGAATTAAGCTCCAGGGAGTGATGGTTATAATGCCAATTTTTTTCAAGCTAGTGCAATATATATTTTTTAATACTAGAAATCTGCTGGGATCTTTCAATTCTACTGTGCTTCTCAAGGTACTGATTTTAGACTTATTTCTTACTATTCAACTCTTTATAGTGCATTATAAAGATAATTACCAATGGAATGAAAGTCTGTCTGCCTTTTATCATAAATGAGAACTAAAGTGCATTTATGGAGAGTAGAATTTAGTTGATAATGTACTTCTTGCATTAACGGTTATGAGAGGAAACATTTATCTTCGAGATAAGCTATTAAGGTGGATACTAGGAAGGCTTTTAACTCTGTTAATTGGGACTTTATTTTTCAAGTTTTAAAGCTGTTGGGGTTTTCTGATGTGTTCTGTCAGTGGATTTAGTAACTGTTAATGGTGGTTTGATAGAAGATTCTTCTAGGGAAAAGGGTATTAGGCAAGGTGACTCTTTATTTCTTTACCTTTTCGTTATTATAATTAATGTACTTCCCTGGGAGCACAAAGTTTTTCAGTATTATCCAAGATATCGAAAGCGTTAACTAACACATCTGTGTTTTGCAGATGATTTGTTGGCTTTTACAAAGGGAACAACTGAGTCTATTGCTGCCATTAGTAATGTTCTTTGACTTCTTTTATAATATTTTTTGGTCCATAAGGGATAGTGGAGAAAATCACAACTTTAATAGTCTTTTGTTTGCTGCCAGACTTCAACTTTTGCAATTGGTTATCCTTAGTATTCAAAATTCTCGGTGTAGCGTTATGTTTCTTCCTACCAAGGTTATTAAGAAAGTTACACATTTTCTTTGGAAAGGTTCAGCAAAGGAAGCAAAAGTGAGTTTGGACTGGATATGTCATTCCAAGGCTGAAGGAGGGCTTGGAGATAAAAACCTATTTCTTTGGAATAAAGTTTGTATGATGCAAAATTCGTGGTAGGGTGGATGAAAGCAAGGTTCCTTTGGATTGCTTGGGGTTCATCTTTACATTCTTAAAGGTCGTAGTGTGTTGCTAGTCCAAACTCAATCATGTCATAGTTGAGCATGCAAAGTTCCTTGACATAAGATTATTTGGGGTAATTTTACTATTCCTTGACATACTATTGGTCCATCTATCAAACCTAATTTTGATATAACTATTTGTCAAAAGGAGACATTAGCAATTAATTGAAGCCACCTAGGGTAATTGGGTACTACTTTTGGTTTAGGTATGGTCTGATGAAAGGAATAAAAGTTAAAAGCAATCCATGGGGGGGATTAGTTGAAAAGTTTAATAATACTAAAAGGAGGTTAGTTCTCAGTTAGCACCCTTTTACCAATACTTTAAACAAAACCCAAAGGAAAAGACAGATAGCTAAGCTGGAATAATGTTACAGCCATTGACTAAACAAAACTTAGGCAACCCAATGTTAAAGATTATGTTCTGTAACAACATATGTCTCTTACATACGATCCGATGTACAATAATTACTCCTTTTTGAAGACGATGTTGAAGAGCTGAATCAAACACCGCAGTATAAAAGGCACGGAAGCTGCCGCTATGACGTACCGGAACCTGACCGATTCGTCGGGAGTAACGGCGAAAATCGCCGAACCGTAAGTGACGATCATGGAAACGGTGGCAATAATAATTTCGAAATGGAAAGGGAACCTATGAGTGAGAGAGATGATAACAAGTATGGAAGCAGAGAGAGCGAAGGTATTGGAAATCAAGAAAACATAGTAAGCTGCTGACTGAGATGCATAAATGGCTCTGCCGGCATGGTGTCCGTTGTCGTTATCTTGCCATACGCCGCCAGGAGGGTTGACACCAGCTTGGAAAGTAACGGAAGCTATGAGGGTAGCAACTACTAACATAATGTTACGGACATCGCCAGGCTTGTCTCTGCCTTCTTCGTACTGGAAATGCTTGTACCAGCTCTTGCCTGTGCTTAATCGGTTTAACATTTTTTAGTAAATTGATGGGAACGATAAGGGAGGAGATAGTTGTGTATGTATAGGGGCCACGATGGGATTGAATGGGTCAGTCAACACGGAGGGAAAGGTTTTATATATGGGAGAAAAAAGGGAAAGGTTCTCCCCCAGAATAAGCTTTCATCCTCCACTCTTGACTTTTTGGATTAAATAATTAATACAAAAATAAATGAAACATCAAGCTGCTTTCGTCACAATTTCCTGCTTGCTAGTGCTGGCCCAAAGTACTTGCCCCATCCAGTCCTTGAAACAAAGCCAACAGCTTGTTTAGAGATTTTAATTAAAATTTTCAAGAGTTTAATAATATTTTTTTTCAAAAAGTATGGATCTATTAGGAATGAAACAAAACCTTGGGGGTGTTGGATATTAGTTTTAAGGATAGTTTGTCCTATAATGTATCTCAAGATTCAACCCTCTTCGTGGGCATGAGTGAACCTTCTCATTCGGCTCTTAATAAACCTTATAAGACTATTATAGGATGCGATAGTTTTCTTTTAAAATATTCCTTAATATACAACAATGATATTTATATAAGCCTTTTTAGATTAATTATTCAATTTCTCTTATAATTAATACCAACTTTATATTAATACATGGGTTATCTAAATTAGAAACTCTCATCCCTTCGTCACCTACTAACAAAATAGATATTAAAGTTTCAACTAGGCTATGGAACTAGGCTAGCAAGAGTTGTACACACTCGATAAATCTTAATTCACCTGCTCTCCGACATGCACTTAAAGATATTAAAGTTTCAACTAAACCTGCCGGGACGGGCATGACCTTTTTGTCAAGCAGGTCAAATAAATCTGAAACTGCATCATCTATGTGCCGTAATACTTTGGGGAAGATGACCAACCCGTAAATACTCAAAGTAAAGATGTCGACCTTTTTTCTCGTATACGGATGTGCCAAAATCAAATCCCGTAAACTTTTCCAATGGATGCATTTATTATCTCCCTTTTGTTTAATCCGGGTTACGACCCATTGCTCGCTCATCCCAGTTATGCTTATTAGCCTCTTTAAGAAAGTCAGGATGTTGGCGGCTCTAGAATAAGCTTTGTTGGCTTGGATCCTCGGGCAACAGAGTAGAGTTGTGTACTCTTCTACGGTGGGCACCAAGTCTACCTTCCCAAAAGTGAACCAGCTATAGGCGGGATTCCAATACTGGGCAAGAGCTCGAAATAAGTGCTTATCCACTTTGACATCGAGTAAATAAGGCAAATCACCATATTCAAAGTAGAATAACTATTTGATTTCGTCATCCCATTGGTCCCATATTTCTTTCAACTCTTGAAGATTATTCAGAGTCACACTGATGCGAGTGAAATCTTATAATTCCAACATGTACCCTTCAGTCAGGCTGTCGCCCTTCTCTTGTTGTGTTTTCTCGAACCATATTCGTACAGCTGCATTGTCCTCCACTTTATCAAGAAATCCATTTTCCATGACAAGCTCTCTATTTAGTAACTGAACGCGAATCAACACCCTTTTCTATGATGAAAATGAAATGCAATCATAGCCAAAACAAAACAAAACAAGTCAGTACATTTCATACAAAGCTAGAATACAAAGCAAGAAATAGTAAATAGAACATCTATTCGGGTGACCACTAAGGTTTGACATGGTTCTACCTAGGGTGGGTTCTTTAAGGCTCATTATATGCGGTTTGGTTCTAAAGTAAGGGTACCTGAACCAGCAGATTCCTCAATCCTCACCTTTTATAGGCTCATATGGACCGAGTTTAGTTTAGGGGAATACAATTTCCTATGGCTATACGGAGGTGAAGACCTCACGAAGACATATGTATGGATGTATCCCGAAAGCAATCCACTATCCTATATGGATGTGAAGACTTCACGAAGGAATAACTTCTCACTCCCACTTAAGAATGGCAAAATGGAACGATTATGCCATGCAATGTGTAGAAACATACCAAGAGAAACTCGAACCAATAAAACCGACATACTAAATCATTGTGTAACCCGATATAACAAAGACATTATATACCACAAAAATAACATGAAGGATGAAATACAAAGAAGGGATCGTCAATTTCAACCGAATTATCAATTTTCAACAAAAATACCAAAAAGTAATCAACTCGCGACTTGACTCTCTTATTTTGTCCCCAGTGGAGTTGCCAAGTTGTCGAAACTTTTTTTTTGAAATCGACTTTTATTTTAAAAAACGAAAAAAATGGAGTCGCCACCAATCCTTTTTAATTAGGTGTGATTGGATCACCTCAAGACTCGTTAGATTTTATTAAAACGATAATATTTGGTCTTACAAATTTAGAAAATGGGTTCGGGAGTTGGTTACATACGAGGAAGGATTAACACCCTTATAACGCCCAAAATGGGTACCTAATTGATTACTTGATGTCTTAGTGTCGAGGATTGAAAATTGGAAGAGAATTTAGAACACGATCCCTCTTTGCATAATGCTATTAAGATGTTACTTGACTAAATTAAATTAAAATAAAATAAATTAAATTAAATTAAATGGAAAATGCCTTATTTCAAGTTAATCGAGAAAAAAAGACCATGCTCCGTGAGTTAGGACACGGTACCTCGAATTCTCGAAAACCAAAATAATTGCCATTTGATCGCTACCTAAATCTTTCTTTTCATTATTTTAAAAAGGATATTCGATTATTTCGATTTTAGGAAGAGGCCATACTTTGTAAGTTAGGAGCACGACTCTCCGAATTTCGAAAACAATAAACATTGCCTTGGTTTTAATTATTTCCTAGGCGTTATGAAAAATGAATGTAACCTTTAAAACAATGTGCATTTAGAAAAAACAGGATAGTATGTTGTAATATGACACATGGAATGGTGATAGCAAAATAAAATAAAATGACCATGTAAGTAAGAATAAAAGGATGATATTAGTATAATAAGTAAAATAAAATAAAATAAGTATATAAAAAAATACCATGCTGATAAATAATGATAATAATGCAACTATAATAATAATACGAATATCTTATAACAATAATAGCAATAATCATATCATAATTATTATCATAATAATAAATAAATAAAATAATGATACCATAAAATAAAAATAAAACATATAAATAAATGGAAACATAAGTGACATAAATTTTAAGTGTTAAAATAAATGACATAGTAAATAAAGAGGCAAAATTAATCAAGTGAGGGATTAAATTGAAATTTGAACAGAAATTAAGTTATAAATCGCAAAATCATTAAAGAAATGGGAAATAACTGACTAAATTGAAGGTCCAATAAAATCTAATGTCTAAATTTAAAAAAAAAAGATAAAAAAGGCTGAATTAAAATGCGATGTAAAAGTTCAGGGACTCCGAGGACAATTAATCCAAAATAGTACACGAGTAATTCCCTGAGGGGTCAACGGTATAAGGACTAAATTGAAAGCTAATTAAAATCAAAAGGTATAATCTAAAAAAGAAAAGAAAAAAGTGAAATTAGGACCACATTGCAAAAGGCTCAAAGGCGGAAGGACTAGGGCGACAATTAGACCCTTTCCACGAAAACACGCGGATCCCAGGGGATTCGGATCGGGTTGGCCCTCAAAACGATATCGTTTTGGGACGTTTAGGGCCTGGATGAAACGACACCGTTTTGATGACCGTTTTGGGACGTTTAGGGCCTGGATGAAACGACACCGTTTTGATGACCCTATTTAAGTAAAAAAAGAAAAAAAAATTTCAAACTTTTTTTAAAAAAAAATCTCTCCACTTCCTTTTTCTCTCTAAAGCCCCCTATATTCGGTCACAAGACTGTCAGCGCTCCACCATGGCCACCGGTCATCGGTGACGACGACCGTCACCTCCGGTGGCCGGAGTTAAAAAAAATGCCCTCTTTTAGTCCCTTTTACTCCCCAAAGCTAGATCCGAAGGCTAAGCCTTCTAAAAGAGAAAAAAGATGTTCGACACTTCGCACATCACACGTCCCCTTTCGTCGAAGCCTCGGAGAAAACCCTAACAGGTACGGAAGCATCCGGGGTTAGATGAGGTCTCCGACAACAATGGGAGGCGAGACGACCAATAAAAAAACTTTTATTTCTTATTTATTACGCTATTTAAAAAAAATCAGAAGATAAAATGGACTACCTTTTAATGTTTTTGTTCTTCTATTTCAAAAAAAAAATCCCCTTTGTTACAAATCGTTTTCGATCTTTATAGTCGAAATAAAATACATGATATTACTATTTAGTTTTGTGATTTCTCTGTTCCTTTTGCTTTTGTCTCTCTATTGTCTTGTAGGTGATGGTGGCAGAGGTCAACGGCGACGATGGGTGTCGCGCCTTGCCATTTCGGTGAAAGGAGGGGGAGGGACCTCGAGCGACGTGTCTGCTAACATGGCAAATGAGTGGCGCCGAAACATCTTAGGGTAGAATTAGGGTTTCTATTAGTTTAGGATAGTTGAGCTATTGGGCTTTGGGTTATTGGGTATTAAGTTTAGCGGATAGGTTGGGCTATTGGGTCATTACACATAATATTGATTTATTTTTTTACCTTGAACTCAAACCCTAAATTTCGAACCTCGATCCCAAAACTTAAATCTAAACTTGGGGTTCAAGGTTTAAAGTTTAGGGCCAAAATTTAATATTAAGGGTTCGAGGTTCAGAGTTCAAGATTCAAAATAAAAAAAAATATTAAAATTGTGTATAAAAGACATAAAAATTATTAAAATATCATTAAATAATAAAAAATAATAAACGATAGTACAAAGAGCCCATAAAATCATTTTAAAAAGAAAAATAGAAAGATTCCTATCTCATCGAACATGGACCACGACGACAGCTTTACATCTTTGTTTTTGTTAATTACGACAAAAGTTACAGGATGTCAAAAACTGATGACATTTCCACTTAAATTCCACTGTCAATAATATGTTATATTATAAATACGATAACTTGCTTTTCTCCATTTGCTATCATTACTATTGACCAAAAATCTATCATTATTTGCTTATAGTCAATGCAGTAAAATACGAAGAAGGCTATAAATTATAATTTTGGTTATATCTCGTATAACAATATCATGTTACGTATAGTAAAAATATTATTTTTACATATATTTTAGTATACCAGTTAATAATAAATTAATTTAATTAATAATATATAATTATTCATATGATTTATTTTTAAGAAAGAGAATAAAATATTTTCACTAATTTTGAATAAATCTTGTTTTTATAAGAATTATTACTCCTACATTTATACATTTCCATGAGAAGAACCAGAAGTATTAGTGTACTTATCAAACCTAAATTTGATTATATCCTCCTTATATATACATATGCAATTATTACTTGTCCTAAAGTAAAAGAAAAAAAACATATAGATTATTGCTAAGGTGGAATATGTAATAAGGAGCATGTGAATTAGACAAAACCTAGCAACCCAATGTTAAGATTATGTTGTGTCTTGAGTGTTGTAACAAGATGCAACATACTTCTTCATGATCTTTCTAACTGTCAGAATTTCAATGAAATTAATACTAGTTTATGTATCAAACCTAAATTTGAGTTTGGTTCATAGTTCATACATACATACATACGTGTATATATATATAGAGCACCTAGGGTAAGACTTTCTCTGTCTTGAGTGCTATAACAAGACACAACATTTTTCTTACGTTAAACTATATAGACTACAACTTGAGGTACCAAACTGAAACTGAAATACATGATTACTCATTATTGCCATTCTCTGGATCAGACTTGTGGTCATTTTTAAAGACGAGGACCTTAAAGAGCTGAATCAAACACCGCAGTATGAAAGGCACAGCAAAAGCGGCTATGGCGTACCGAAACCGTATTTCATGGGGAGTAACCGCGAAAACTGCGGAGCCGTAAGTGACGGTCATGGAAATGGTGGCAATAACAATTTCGAGGTGGCAAGGGAATTTGTAGGTGAGCGGGATGATGACAAGTATGGAAGTGGCGAGAGCGAGGGTGTTGGAAATCAAGAAAACATAGTAGGCTGCTGAGTTGGATGCATAAATGGCTCTGCCTGCATGATCTCCTTCTTGCCATACTCCGCCAGGAGGGTTGACACCAGCTTGGAAGGTAACGGAAGCTATGAGGGTTGCTACTACTAACAAAATGTTTCGAACATCGCCGGGCTTGTCTACATCTTCTTTGTACTGGAAAGGCTTGTACCAGCTCTTGCCTGTGCTTAAACGGTTTACCATTCTTAATTTGTGCTCATCAATTTTGATCACTCGTGTATATATATACGAGAGCAGGGTGAAGCCAAAACAATTTTTTAGGCGCCGAATGAAATTTTAATTTTTTATGCTTTATATATTTATAATTTTTAAAGTATTAAATTAAAATTTTATAATATTAGGGGAACCAAAGTGTAATTTTAATTTTACTAATTTAAAATTTAAAAAAATAAAAACCTAAATTGCAATTTTTCATTGAATCGCCTGTGGAGCTAAGCTAGGATTTAATTTTATGACCATTGCATATATGATTTGGTCTACTATAAGAAGGTATTATCCGCGTGAGTTTTATTCAGTTTGTTGATTTTAATTTAGACCCTATTAATTCTTAATTCCATCATATTATTTAATTTTATCTTATGATTTTTTGAATAATTTAATACTTTGTAATTTAACTGAATGTTAAAGGAAAAGGTGATTTTAGTTTAATATATAACACAAGACTTTTAACAGTTTAATTTTTAATTGTCTAACCTGCTGTTTGGTTGATGAAAAAGGAAAATGAAACACTGCCATGTTTAGTCAATTGCTTTTTTAGTAGAACCCACCTCTTTCTATGTTCACATTATTCAAGACAAAAATCAATTTTGTACTTTCTGCCGTTTACTATCCCTAAAAATGAATGTTGAGTGGGTTTATTGTTTCATATGTAGCTTGAATTTGAGTTGTGTTAGTTGTATTTGTTATTGTAATTTACTAAAAAAAGTTAAGAGAGATAAGGAAGGAGCACTACACCAAAACAGGCTTTTAGCGGCGATTGAACAAAAAACGCCGCGAGCATTAGCGGCGCCTTACGTAAAATGCCGCAAAAAACCTAAGCCCAACGACATCGTTTTATACCTTTCGGGGCTTTAGCGGCATTTAAAAAAAATCGCCGCTAATGCTCAGATCTAAAGCGGCGTTTTTGAAAAGCGCCGCTAACTCTCATATCTTTAGCGGCGTTTTTGGAAAAGCGCCGCTAATGCTCAGATCTTTAGCGGCATTTTTGAAAAAGCGCCGCTAATTCTCAGATCTTTAGCGGCGTTTTTGGAAAAGCACCGTTAATGCTCGGGGATTTAGCGGCGTTTTCTAAAAAGCGCCGCCAATGCTCGGGGCTTTAGCGGCATTTTTGAAAAAGCGCCGCAAAAACATTTTATCGGTCTATTTACTATTTAATTTGTTTATTTATATTTAATTTAATATTTGTTAAAAATGGATAAATTTGAAATAATGACATGTAGAAATAATTTGAAATAAAAAACATAGAAAAATATTTGTTAAAAATGGAGAAATTAAAATACTATTATTTAAAATAATTTTAATTTTTTTGGGTACATGATTGATTAATTTTTAATTTATATATTAAATAATTTCAAATATAATTGTAGAAGATACGATAGTATTAATTTTAAAATATTTAATTTAATTATCATTATAGTTTAGGGTTTAATATATATTGTTTAGGGTATATATATGGTTAATTTAGGATTTAGGGCCGGTTTAAGAGTTGCAATTTTAAGGTTTATAGATTATGGAATTAGAGATTATGGATTAGGGATTCTGATTTAAGGGTTGTGATTTAAGGTTTATGGGTTAGGGGTTAGAGGTTAGAGGTTAAGAGTTAGGGATTAGGGTTTATGGATTCGATGTTAGGTTAGGCTTTAGGGTTTAGACTAATTAGTGTATTTTAATTTATATATTAAATAATGTTTAGGGGTTAGGGATTCGGGGTCGGATTAGGGTTTATGATTTAGACTAATTAGTGTTTTCTAATTTATATATTAAATAAGGTTTAGGGTTTGGAGTTTGGGGTTAAGAGTTAGTGATTTAGGGTTTAGAGATTCAGAGTCGGGTTAGGGTTTAAGGTTTAGATTAATTAGTAATTTTTAATTTGTATATTAAATAAGTTCTTATATAATTGTAAAAGAGATAATAATAAATTGTAAAGATTATTAATTTAAAATTGATATGCAATATACATTAATTGAATATAAAAAATTGTAAAATATGCGAGCTTTGGCGGCGTTTATAGCCAAAACGCCGCTAATATGATTTAAAATTTTTCAAAACGGTGTCATTTCATTACAAGAATTTAATTTATTAGTGGCGTTTCTTCTGTAAACGCCGAAAAAGGTAACATTAGCGGTGTTTATGACTAAAAAATATTTAATCTAAACCATTTGATATATTTAAATATTAGATTTAAAAAATTAATAAATAAAAAATGTAACAAATTGATAATGATAAGTAACTATCTATTTTGGATATATAAGACCAAATTATAACAAATAAAAATAAAATACAAAAACTAAAATCATTCCACATCGAACATCTAGCAAAATAATTATATTTTAGTTAGGAAGAAATATCTCTAATAAAATAGAGATTAGATCGAAATGAATAATATAAAATCATGATTAATGTCTCAATATTTAATAGAAATTTGATATGTGAGAGATTAATTGCTTACATTGGATAATTCTAACTTAATAATTAATTACAACCATTTAATCATTTTTTCTTACTAAAATATACGATATTTATTTTGAGAGTACTTGATTTTTTATAAAATTCAATTTATAAAAAAAAATCTTTTATAAAATCACTTAACTAATAATTTTTAATGAGACAAAATAAAAGATTTTAGCATAGCAAAACAAAGGTCGTTTTATTCCAAATGAAATAAGTTTTCAAAAAGCATAAAAGGTAAGCAATAGCGTTTTTATAAAACATACACAAAAATAATTTTACTTTAAAAAAATAGCGCCATTTTATATAGCAAAACAGTGTCGTTTTATTCAAAATGAAATAATTTTTAGCGGCGTTTTTATTAAAAACGCCACAAAAAATTTACTTTAAAAAAATAGGCCATTTTATAAAATCTCCTCCCCCAAAATCCCCAACTTTTCCGCCTAAAATCCCTAATTTCCCCCCTTGAAACCCCCAACTTTACAAACATACCGTCCTTTAAAATTTTTAACTCCATGCCCATTGCTATATTTTCTTCCTCAACCCCAATTCTTAAATGCCCAAAAATCTCTCTTCCTCCATGGAAGCTGCTTCGAGGAATTTATTGAGCTTCATTTCCATGCCACCGACATGTTTCATACTCGTAAGCACTCTGATATCTCTCCTTTCTCGATTTATTTTTTTAAAAATCTGCTTAAATTAGCTTATTATTCGGTTTTTGTTTAGAGTCCTCCGCCTGAGAATTCTGTATTTACTGAAGGATCCCTTCTAGGTTTCTCAGCTGGTGATTCTTCAATCTTCTATTTTGTTTTCAGGTACCCTTTTCTCTTTATGTTCCATTTCTTTTCTTTATTGGATCTTTTAAAAAAAAATTAAAGAAGATATTTTGGGCTTTAGGGTTACTTTTGAATAATTATGGGTTGTTTTTAAGTTTATAACTTGTTGTTTGATTGAAAGCAGAAATATGTGCAGCATGGAAGTTCATGAAGATATGTATACGGCAGTTGAATCAGTGGAGATATGTCTAGTGAGCCCTCCAATGGACGGGACAGGGAAGAGATTGTGGGAAAAGGTGAAGTATTAGCTGGTAGAGTACTACTCATTGCCTAATCTTATTTGCAATCTATTCATTTACATTTGGTAATTTGGTACTTTTAGGTGCTATCTACAAAAGCGTGTTCTTAATGTTTCAAGAGGTCCTGCTGTCCGGGCATTGCGTGCACAAACTGACAAACGGGAATATGCAATGGAAATGAAAAATGTGGTTGAGAGGCAAGTTTGTTTCTTTCTTTCCATTCCAATTTACATATCCGTTTGTAGCAATTAGCATCTATTGCCATTTCTTTATTAGAAGAATAATTAATATGTTTTAGTAGAATCTTGATTTTGTAACAGCATTAACACTATCTGGCTAACTGATTAATTTTCCTATTCATGATATTTCTAGCTTATAGTTAGGTGCCTATATTATGTAGCATTTGTGATTGAATTGTGATATTCGAAGGCAAATAGATAGACTTTGTAATTCTGATATAATAAAATCGATAAAGAAACATAAGGTCGCATGGAAAAGATAGAAAATCTGTAACTATTTTATTTTCTTTTGCAACATCACAAAAGAATTGTTGCCTCAAAAGTTAAATAATAGTTATAGACAAACATCCATCTAAACCCTTTAAGAGCAACTAGTTATAGGGCTGATGATAACAAAAAAGGTCTCAGATAAAAATGAAAATTGTGCAAATAATAGTTAGTTTAAAATGTAGCTTCTCATTCTTTCAGTTTTAATAAAAGGGGAAACTGATTTCTGATGAGCAAGCATAAGAACTTAGAAAAACTTATGGATTGGCTTGAACATAGGTGAGAATGTTTGATTTACTGTTAAATTTCTTAGACTATTGTTCTGAGCTAAAGTGCATTCATGGATTGGCCAGTAGATTTTTTACAATATGTTAGAATCTCTTCTCTTCCTTTTTTTTCTTTAAAAAAATCAATATATTTTCATGTTTCAAAAGAAATGTGATAGCTTCCCTTCTCCAGGAAAATGGAAACCTTCTAGTAAAAAAGAAATGTCAAATTCTTTAGGATTGATCTACAAAATAGTTCTCAGGTCAGCCTTATATCCTGGATTCCAAAAGTGTTAACGTGGATTTTCTTTCTTGATGTTATAAATATATATGTTATTCAATAATTTTTTAAAGGACCTGGATTTATGGTATATCTTTCCCTTTCCACTAATTTCTTCTACTTTAATTGTTACTTCGAGTGTTGTATGCATATGCTGTTTTTTTTCCGTCTTTCTTTAATAGTTAGACTGATAATTGTTACTATGAGTGTTATATCACTTTTGATACCCTACGTATCATGAAGTTTGTTATCGACAAAAGGGATGAGCATTTGGGAGTCGAGTTATAATTTAATTTATTAATGAAATCTTGATTGCTCAATTTAGGATTTATTGATGTTTTGCTTGTATGATTTTATGAATCTTGTGCACACAAGTTTCTTATCTGAACATAAGAGATGAGGATTTGGGAGTCGAGTAATAATTTCATTTATCAAAGAAATATCAATTGAGCATGTGCCGTTTATAATTGTTGTAATATTTATCATTCAATGAGATATTTCCTTTATTTTGTTTGATTTTTTATACTTTCCAATTATTTTCCCTTGGTTTAAGACTTTAATTGGCGTCATGAATCTGTTGGCATTATACTTAAGCTTAAGTTAATAATGGCATTTATCAAAGAAATGATTCTTGGGATATAAAGCTGGAATGACCCATATAGTGAGGGAGGTTGAAAAGCCTGGTTCAAGTAATTTTTTCTCTTCTGACCCATCATCTGTAAATTTTGGAATACTAGATAGTCTGTTGCTTATCTGCTGCTATATGAAATAAAACCATGTGCCTTTTATGTGCTTTCTTGCATTGTTTACTTTCCTCCATGGTTAGGTGGATAGCATAATGTATTTATATGTTCTTTTCTTCCAGAACTTCACAAGAAGGAGACATGTGAAGCAGTTACTATCATTGAGACACCAACAATGTATTTCAGCTTCTTTTCGTCTTTCAATGGCTGGATTTGCTACTACTTATTATTATTTGACCTTCTCTTCTACAAGGTAAACTTCTTTTCTTCTCAAATTTGCTTAATTTCGAAACATGATATTTGGGTCTACTGTTTGGTTTCTGAGAAAATTAGAATGCTCCAATATTGAGCTTTATTTTGAGTTTGGATATACTTTATTTTTGGTTTCTGATATTTGAGTTTGCTTTATTTTGGGTCCGAATCTAAATTGTTACTCGTATGTCAAGAGGGGCTGAGGTAGTTCTTACCATGCTCTGGATATGCTTGATTTGCAATCTGATTTATTAGTATACATCCGAATCCGATTCATTCTAGACCCGATTAAAGGCTATTCTGCATTGAATATACTCAACTGATGAATGGTCTGAATTTATTTCGATGCCCTTATCTTCATTTTAGCCTCAATGTGAGTAATCTTGATGGGCCGAACTTCTTTTTAAAATGTGAAGGTCTCTGCTGCTGCCAATAAATTGGAGCAAGTGGTTTCAGAATATAGTGGTGAACTAGCTTCTTCCATGTCTTTATTAATTCTTGGTTTTGTTGATTTCATTTTAAATTAGTGGTGTTTTTCAAGATCTGGGTTAAATTATTAAGTTTTAAATTGTTTAACAATAGGTTCTTTGTTTTCTTAAGCAGGGATGATGAAGATGATTTTGTTGCCAAGTTGAAGGCAGTTGAGGAAGCCTTGGAAGCAAAACAAAAAGTAACAAATAGCTTGTCTGCTACCTGTTCTTTTTTTTATTATTATCATGTTTTATAATTTTATGACAAATTGTTCTTGGTACTCTGAAGATATTTATGCAAAACTACCCTACGATTCTATTGTATTTATACTGCATGGCTGCACCATGTATTTCTTAACTAGTTTGATAAATTTTATGTGTGGTGTTTAATTTTTCGTTATTGTCTGTGTAATTTGCAGCAAAAACCTACATTTGAGCTATCTTTCCATTGTTTATTTTAGTTTTGATTCTAAGTTTTTATTTTTACTTTAATATTACGACAACTTGAGTTCTAACTTTTGGATTTTAATTGTGTTATTAATTTATTATTTTAAATTCTAAAACTAAATTCATTAAATTTTATATTTAGTTTTAAATTTAATTAAATAATATTTTATTTATCCTTAAAAGTATATTTAGAGTTCAAATTTAAAAAATAAAACATAATATAATATTTATTATAAAAATAAATATTATTTGATTAAAATAATTTTTTAAAGATTATGTTTTTAGCGGCGTTTTTGCTAGAAGCGCCGCTAAAGGTTTGTTCTTTAGCGGCGTTTGTGATAAAAGCGCCGCTAAAGGTCATGGTCTATAGCGGCGTTTGTGATAAAAGCGCCGCTAAAGGTCTTGGTCTTTAGCGGCGTTTGTGGGAAAAGCGCCGCTAAAGATTATGTTTTTAGCGGCGTTTTTTCCGGCACTTCCCAAAGCGCCGCTAAAAGCCTGTTTTGGTGTAGTGGAGAGAACTGAGTTATTATATTAGCAATAAAGGCTTAAATTATTAATATAAAATAATATTATATTAGCAATAAAGGCTTAAAAATTAATTTGCTCCATTTTTTTTAAAGTAAGAGTTGGTTTGTATTCTTTACATATATAAAAAAAGACTAGAAGGCTAACTATTAATATTCCAATAATTGATCCTAAATAATGTTAGAATTGGGGTGAATCAATCATTAGCTTCTAACAATTAAGTTGCACGTAGTTTTGAATGTTATAAGAGTTGGTTGGTATTTTTCGAGATGCGGAGAACTGTTGAGTTGAAATCAGTTTATTACGTATGGGAATGAAAGATTACTGAGTTGGAGCATGTTTGGGTGAGATCAAGACTCAAAACTCATGATTAACCCTTTGTAGAGTCTAATCCTAAGTTCAACTTAGGTTGTGAGTTGGATTTGATGTTATTTAAGGTTATTGATTGAAATCATTAAATGAAATTGACTTTAATGTTACTATTGTTCTTGATGATATTGTGGTTTTGGGTGTGCCTCCTATTTTCAGGCAAATTAGAGAAGAAACAAAATTGACATCGCAACGAGACAATATGTCACGTCATGACGTGGCGGTGTTAGTTAAACTCTGTTATCTTTTTTCAATTAATTAGTCTAGGAATATTTTAGTCATATTAGTCTATTTAAAGGGTATTTGTAACCCTTTTTAGCAAGTTGACAGAATATATTTTAAGTGAGATTTTATGAAGAGTTTTCGAGAGAGCTTTGTATTCAAGTTTTACGTTAGTACATTATAGGTTTATTTTCTCCATATTATACTCTCATTTGTTTACTCATTTAGTGAAAAGTCAAAACCTTCTTTGCTTGTGGTTTTTATCCTCTTCGAAGGAGTTTTCCACATAAAATATGTGTTTGATCTTCTCCATTTTACTATTTATCTCATTGTTTATACGGATCGATCCCCAACAATGGTGATGGTTTTATAGCATTGCTTGTTAAGTATTTATAACCATATAATCGGTTTGGTGTATTATCATGTGTATGTAATATCCAATTTTAGCCCGAGCTCACAAAAAAATAATAAACCCAAAATAATAAAACAAAGTCTAAGTCCAGTACAAAATTATATCATTTGGCCCGATCGGAATGACCCATTACTTGAAAAGGTTGAAGGTCCATCTACAAGCTTATGGAAACATAATCTTTAAGGATATGCAATCTTAGATATGATATGCAATCTTAGAAGATATATTTTGTAATCTTAGAGATTTAATTTGTAGATATCCTTTAATCTTAGCCGTTGATGTAATTGATCTATACCGTTGGGTTTTGGGAGGCTCAACTATAAATAGAGGCCTCTCCCTTCATTGTAAAGAGGGGAGTAGGGAGTAATAATAATTCTTAAGAGTATTCACTCAAATTTCTCTCTCTCTTGCATTCTTATTTTCTGTGGCTTGTTCTTATTTTGTTGATTTGTGTATAATTTATTTATTGATTTGTATATTGTTGATTTCAAATCTCTTTTTCCCTTTTTATTCATTTTCAAATTCATTATTTTCAAATTAGTTTACATTTTATTTTGCCTTTTATATATATATTATATATATATATATATATATATACTCTTTGTTTTAAATTCATTGGTATTTTATTATTGATGTTATTTAATCCTCTATTTGTTATTTTTTATTAAATTAATTATTTTAATATTATTAATACTATTATGTGGCATCATTAATCTTGTATCATTATTATTTACTTTTTAGGCTTTTAAATTTCAAATTTTGTTATATATATGCATGTATACATACATACGTTTTATAATATATACATATACGTACACATTTTTAATTTTTATAAATATATATATACACATACTTTTATATATTTTCTATGTTTCATAATTTTATATATATACTTATATTTTTTACATATTAAAATATGTATATTTATATATATATTTTATTTTCTATAATTCACATACATATATATTTTTATATTTTATAATTTTTATCTATTTTCTTTGTTATTATTATTGCTTTACTTGATGTTTATTTATTTATTCACATGACCATTATTATCATTATTATATTCTTTAAATGTTTCGATTTTATTTATTTATTTACTTGATATTGTGTATACATGATTGATTTGTTTTTTATTTATCTTTTTATTATTATTATTATTATTATTATTATTATTATTATTATTATTATTATTATTATTATTATTATTATTATTATTATTATTATTGTTGTTGTTGTTGTTGTTCTTGATCATGCTATTTTTATTTATATTATCACAATTGTTACTCCATTATATAATTGTTACCCAAATTCGTATAAAGAGAAAATTTTGAAAAATAAAGGCAATACTCGGTATTTTGAATCTTCGAGAAGATTGAACCCTAACGTATTGGGTTCCAACTCTTTCGTTGAATCTGAATAATCGAGAATGCTCTTTAATCAAAACATAAATAAAAAACTCATTATCGAGAATTCAATACGTTGTGTCCTAACGCATTGGATATGATACGTTGTTTTCTCGAGATGAGGATTTTTTTCCAAAAATAATAAAGGTAATATTCAATGTTTAGAATTTTGAGAAATTGTGCCCTAACGTATTGGGCTGCGATTTCTTCATCCGACTTAAACAATTGAATATCCTTTTAAATTTTATTGCACGAGTTTTTTTGGACAAGCTCGTTTTTGAGGAAGTGAAATATCATGCCCTAACTCATTGGGTGTGACATTTTCTGTTTTCGAAATGAGAGGGTCTTATCGAGTAACTTGATTTATATAAGTTTTTTTTAAAAAAAAACCAAAAGATCGTATTTTAAATCTCTTCAAAGTTTTCAATTTTCGACATTAAGACATTAATTAATTAACTAGGTACCAATTTTTGGGCGTTACGAGGGTGTTAATCCTTCCTCGTACGTAACCGACTCCCGAACCCATTTTTCTGAATTTCGTGGACCAAATTTGTTGTTTTAATAAAGTCAAATTGCTTTTTAAAAATAATCACTTTTTTGAGGTGACCCGATCACACCTAAATAAAAAGGATCGGTGGCGACTCCCATTTTCATTTTTTTTAAAATCCAAGTTGACCCCGTTTTTCAAAATAAAAAATGGTTTCGACAGTGTATATATATCCTTATTACATTTATTTTTAAAAATTTAAATGATCTATCTATTAATTGGTCGTGTATAAAATTTAAATATAAACTTTAGTATTTATCTAACTTTTATAAAATTCATAATTGAATTTAATGTCACGAGTCAAGTAATACCAACCCAATTAAGAAAATATTAAAGTCCTATTTCGATCGGTTTGACATGGAATGAATTTATAATCATGAAATCAACTCAATTATCATGTCATAGATTATAAACTGATAACCCTATTTAAAAAAAATTATAGGGTAACTATAGAATTTAAAATTTTATATGATATTTTCATAATGGCATAATGATTTATTTAGCCCTCAACTTTACAAAAAAATCATTTCAACTCTCCTTTTAACTTTTCGTCTCTTTTAGTTTTTGAACTTATATTTTTTGTCAAACCACTCCAAAATGAATGTAAAATAACGTTTATGAACTTTGCTGATGTGACGTACATGTGGATTGCCACAAGGATGACACGTTAACGTTTAATTAATTTTTTAAAATTTTAAAATTAAAAAAATAAATTATAAAAAGTTATTTTTAAAATTTAAAATTATTTAAAAAGTATAAAAATGATAATTTTTAATTTTAAAAAAATAAAAATATATTTAAATGTTGACGTGTCATCCCCATGGCTGTCCACATGTATGCCACATCACTAAAGTTAACATTCTATCCATTTTGAAGTGATTTGACAAAAAATACAAGTTTAAGAGCCAAAAGAGAAAAAAATTAAATGGAGAGCTAAAATGATTTTTTATTATAAAATTAGAGGCCAAAAATCATTATCCCTTTTATAATTTATTTCTAAAAAGAAATTAACCCATTACTTTAAAACTACAAATTATCATATAATTTCTCAATATCTTGCTCTTTAAATTAGCTTTACTTTTTAAATATAAAATTTATGCCCACATTATCGGTATCACAATTTATAATGTATAACACATACTAGCTTATGATACATTCACCCTTTGAATAAAAATAAAAAATATTTTTAAAAAATAATATGATGATTTTTAGAAAAAGTAAATGAGGTATCTAAATGTATTTGTTTGATTGAAAACTTTTATCTTATAATTAAAACTAAAATAACTTAGATTAATTAAACCTGACAATCATGTAACACCCCTAACCCGTATCCCTCACCGGAACTGAGTTACAGAGTATTACTAGAGTTTACAGATCAAACAGAAAAAAATTTCAACATTTCATATAACATAACATTCATGTAAAAAAACCGATCAAAATCATACATATTGTCTCTTATACGAGCCCTCGAGGCCCAAAATACATATTAGAAACAAATCGGGACTAAATTAGAAACTTAGAGAATTTTTTTGGAAACACTTAAAATTTTCAAAGCTGCAGGGTTCACACGGCCGTGTGGCCAGGCCGTGTGACTCACACGGTCAATAAACAAGCCCGTGTCTCAGGCCATGTGGATATTCGAATAAGGGACACACGACCGTGTCCCAGCCCGTGTCCGTGCTTGTGTGGACGAAAATAGGCCATTTTACAAGCCATATTTCTCACCCAATTTGGTGTCAACCTACAATCAACATTATGTATATAAACAAGCCATATTATGACATCCAAAACAAACAAAATCAAGTCTAAAACATGTAGTATATTCACATACAACCAATATGCCCTTAGGCACCTCAAATGACAATTATAAACATGTTTAACCATGTAATCCATGTAACCAAGAAATCAACCAACTTTTGTGTATAATTGCATTAACGCACATGTAAATCATTTACCAAAACTTAACATTTGGTACCAATTGTATCACTTATTCAATAGCATCAAATACATATACACTTACTATAGCATAGTACCAAATTACACCAAGTTATAAAACATACCTCATATGCATATTCAACTACTATTTTTGTAACACCCCAAACCCGGCCTAGACGTTATGGCCGAATCTGACGACGTCACATGGTAGTGCTTTTTGAAAAATATATCGTCGCTAAATCCTCTTTTCTATTTAACCATTTTTTTATTATCTTATGTTAACTTCAAATCGTGCCGTTTGTTTTCAAAATATTATTCATTTACAAATCATTATTCAATTTCAGTTTTTTTTAAATTTTTATTGTGGAAGCTTTTAAACAGTTTGCTTATTCATGGTATTTTTGATAGAACATTAATTTCAATTGAAAACCCGAGTTTTACCTAACACTAGCAGATTTAAATCATAAAACCATATAAAATCTAAATTTTAAACCAAAATTCGTAAAGGCCATAATTACAGCAAAATACTCTCAAACAAAAGTAAAATCATAAATAGGTAGTAAATAGTGTAAAAGAAGTCATGTGGCCACCACTAAGTCCTCTGCTGCACTGATCCGCCTATATCTAGGGATTACCTGTACAGATTAAACAGAAGGGGTGAGTTTACATAAACTCAGTGTGTAATCCCCATACAAATGAACAGACAATAAACAAATAATCACAGTATGGGCTTAAGCCCTTTTTAGTATCAGTATCAGTCCAGTTTGGGCCTTAGCCCATCTCAATACAAAAACAGTCATGCAGTAAGGCTTTAGCCCATCACAATATCAGTAGCAGTAACAAATATGCTGTCAAAAAAATCCTACCCATCCAGCCTCTATACACCATCTCCGTCCAACCTTACACTCCATGTGAGGATATAATCAACCCACCCATCCCTACACTCCAAGTAGTACCGAATGCGGCTCTAGACAGTAGTTTGCAGCTGAGCTACCAATAAATTAGGCTTGAGGCCTTTCAGTACACTTCCTTCGAATATTATAATTCCCCAACCCAATGTAATGCAATATACAGATATGACATGCTATAACATAATATCATGCATGTAAACAGGGCATACAGTATCAAATCAGTGGGACATCATCAGGCTTAATCATATCAGTCATACAGTCATTTCAGTCAATTAGGGGTCTAGGTAAACTTACCGACCCTACAGTAGGTTCACAGTCGACTTGGGCGGCCCGTGCAACCTTATCAGTCAAACAGTAAAAATGGGCCTACAAGCCAATAATGTTCGCCCATGTGGGCCCACATGACCCAAATTGGTCTTGGCCTCGTGATCCATTTTAATGTAACTCATGCTAGTTAATTATTCATGTGTGTTTCCACTATTTACTTATATGATCCTTCAAACCTGTCTACTTGAGTCACTGCTACTAAATTATTTGTATCTTAAGCTACAAAATTTCGAATTAAGATTCGCAACTTTCCCTGAAACTAGACTCACATATCTTCTTACCATAAAATTTTCAGAATTATTGGTTTAGCCAATAAGTACATTTTATTCTTTGAAGTTCCCATGTTCTGCTGTTTGATAGTTTCGACCTTTCTGCATTAAAAATTAATTATCTTCTTGTACAAAATTCGGATGATGTTCCCGTTTGTTTCTCTTGAAAGTAGACTCATTCAAGATTTTAAAAATATAAATTTTAACCCATAATTATTTTTATAAAATTTTTAATAATTTTCCAAAGTCAGGACAGGGGATTCCGAAATCATTCTGACCTTATCTCACTAAAATTCAAATATCTCATAATATAAAATTATTTTGCTTACTTCGTTTCTTTTATGAGAAATTAGACTTAAATATCTTTAATCCCATTTTTCATCCTCTAATTCTATTTCCACAATTTATGGTGATTTTTCAAAGTTAGCCTACTGTTGCTGTCCCAACAACAAGCAATTTCAACTTTTCGCTGAATCCCTTATTTTTGTGTTTCGGGTACACACCTGGTTTTGTTTGATGCTAAAATAGTCCCCGAGCACTCCAAAGCCTATAATTGAACAAATGACACCATAATCAGTCTTACCTCGTGATTAATCAAAATCCCAAAACCAAAATACTTACCCATAAAAAGATGAACACTTACCGCAAAAACTTCAAATCGGGCACGTTTACGAAAATCACGAAGAGAGCCTTAATCCTTGCGAAATGCTGCTGCCAACACCTCGGAATTAGACTATTCAACACAAAATAATATCTTAAAATGATACCCAACAATTTACTGAATTTGCACAAGTGTTGTAACGCTACGAAATCAAGAGGAAAGAATGGTTTAGGGGGAGCAAGGGAATTTCGGCAGTAGAGGAAAGGAAAGAAAAGATAATCGGGTAAGAAGCAAGGAAGAAAAAAAATTCGGTAGAGATGGGGGAGAGAAAACATCAGAAAGATGGAGAGAAAAACGACTCTTTTTTTTTTTCGAAAAAGGAAAAAGTGATCAGATTTTGGATATTCTCCCCCATAATCCCTTAATTCACTCCTAAAATCGCTCCCTTACTTCCCACTACACATCCACCACTCCCCTAACTCACTCCTAAAATCGCTTCTTCACTTCCCACTATACATCCACCACTCATAAACCCAGTTCAGCACAACTCTTGTCGAAATTAGAAGCAAAAATACAACCTTTGTCGTCCCAAAGATTCGAACCCATGACCTCCCTCACACCAAAACTCCACTTATCCACTAGACCAACAGGCTCATTCTATTAATTATTTGCCAACTTTTACTTAAAAGCCTACTGACCAAAGATAGGGCTAAAATTTGCCTAAGTCCTAGCTTGAACTTGGGAGCTCCCAAACACTCCCAGACCACATAACCACTAAAGTTGACAGATGTTTGTGTCACACATTCACAATACCCAAAATTAAAATTTTAGGGCGTTACAATTTTACTTTTCACCATTCAACCACAAATCATTCCACACATCAACATTATAAGGCAAAATATGCATATACCAAAATACCAAAACACAAGTCAAATAAGGGGTTTATCTCAACAAAAGACATATAGGCCAACATTTATCCAAATTAACCTATACATGCCATTATAACCAAAATCAAAATATCCGAAAGTACCGATAGAACTGATGGATAGTGTGATATAACTCCGGCAAGCTCCCAACCCAATCAAGCTTCCAATAATCTGTAAAACAAGGGATAAACAACTAAATAAGCAATGAATGCTTAGTAAGCTCATATAAACTTTAAACATAATATTCCAATTCAATAATAAACTTTATATATTAAATATAAAACTATACCAATGCCTCAAGATTTATCAACTACATAACCACCGACTCATAAATGAGTAAGTCTATCAACATCATATATATATTCATTTCTAACTTAATAGGATTTTATAAACATTATACACCATCATTAACCTTTTCATAAAACTACGAATAACTTCTTTTACTTATTTTTCATTCTATTTACTAAACATAAACTTAAATAACAACATCAATTAACTAATTAATATATTTATTCATAACATAGGTAAGTTCAACCATAACATACGTAATTTCTCATATATAAGTACATTATTCAACTCATCAATCCCCTTTTCATCATATCACATTTTAATTATGAACTTACCGTTTCATTTGTATAATACCAGACATAAGCATATACATCAATCATAATCTCAAGCTTGACATAAGCTTAATCACTATCATCAATACACAAGTTAGTGCATTTATGAATATAACTCATTTTCATGTTTCAAATCACTATCCCATTTTCACTTCTCATACAATATCATCCAATATCAATTATAGTGTCGTTTTATTTAATTACCATTGTTAACACGACTCAGACTCAGACGGATACATGGATCCAACCAACACACCAGTTTGGCACCTAGTGCCTCATCAGATAAATCCGAAGTAGTATGCATCCAGCACTATATACATTTGACACCTAGTGTCTCATCGGTTAAATCGAAGTAAATTGGCACCCAGTGCCTCATTGGCTCGAAGTCAAAAAAATCCTTGAACTCTTCCTATCCTATGGTATGCCATCTATATCCGATTCAGCCCGATACAGTTAATAGGGTTTAATTTCACTTCTAAATACAACCAATATCCAATTATCATATTTGCACATATATATATATATTCCTTTCTATTCAAATAATCAACACATTCATAATTTATATACCAATTCAATCCATTTCAATTAACTATCAAATGTCAACCTTTTTAATTCATACATATTAGCACATCATTTCAACATCATTTCGTACTAAAATTGCACATGCTAACATCTTTTATTTGATTAACAATGTCCCAATTCACACAATTACTATATAAATAGCTATTCACATATCAAACCACAATTGTTTATACATTGGCATTAGCCATTCAATATTCAATTAATGAGTACATAACTCATGTATCTCATTTAGTCACAACATATTCATTTTCATTTATATTCGGGTTAATATTCAATAATTAACAAATCTTTCAAATTCATTAAACAATTTACCTTATTGAGATTTTCCATATGAAGAACGACTTACAAATAAGAGTACATCATCAATAGAAGCTCATAGAGCTGGTCCACCAGAACACGCCAACAAAAGCTCATAAGAGCTAAACAGAAGCTCGTGAGAGCTGATCCACCCAAACCACTCTAAACAGAAAGTAAAACACGAGAGTTTGCAACAAATGCTGAACCCCGGTTTACTTGGGTAATATGTTGATGTCTCCCTCCAATACTACCATACACCAATTTAGGAATGTACTCAAATCCCGCGTTCAATCCAAACTGAGTATTAAATTCGATAATATATTTCCAATAATAATTCAATTCCAACAATAGAACATATATATAATACCCATCACCAATTAACATTCACTTTAATCAAAATTATACAGAATACAGCTCATACGAATTTACTTGGCTAAATTACAGAAATACCAAGATTCAGTGGCATTTTGGTACTTTTCCATTCTCCTCGATTTTCCACTTGACCTTGATCTAAATTAATAATTTCATTCAATATATTAATTTAGACAATAAAAAAATTCATTTCATGCAATTTGGTCATTTTAACATTTTTACAAAATTGCCCCTAAAATTTTACTTTTATTCAATTTAGTCCCTGAGCCCAAAACATGCAAATTAACCATTTTTAATACAAACACAAGCTAGCCGAATGTTAATGATATTAAAAAATCCCATTTATGCAATACTTTCACATTAAATCCTTGTACTTTTTAATTTAATAAATTAGTCTCTAATCGAAAAATTCATCAAAATTACTTAACAAAATACTTTTAAATATCAACCAACATCTCAAATTCATCATTTAATAACTAAAATAATATATATTCATCAATGGAAACATTCAAAATTTTAATAAAATCTAAAACTAAGGTAAGGTTTAGTTGGACCTAATTGTAGCAATCTCAAAAACATGAAAATTACAAGAAACAGGTAAAATTGAACTCAAATGAAGCAAAAATTGAAGAACCAGCTTAATATCTCTTCTATGTCTATTTTGACCAAAAATTAGAAGATGAATTGTCTAGAAAACTTTAAATTCAATTTGTTTCATTTTAATTTCTTAAAATTACAATTTTGCCATTAAAGGCTTTATATTTTTTCTTTCATATGCTGCCTCAACTCTTCATTTAGGTTTATTTATTCCTTAAGTTCTTCCTTATTTATTAATTAAACCATTTAATCACTTAATTCTTATAATTAGCAAGTTTTGTACCTTTTAAATTTAGTCCTTTTTAATTAATTAGCTATCGAAGCGTTAAAATTTTTCAACGAAACTTTAATACTACCTTAATGACACTCCGTAAATATTTATAAAATATTTATGGCTTGTTTTATAGAAATGAGGTCTTGATACCTCACTTTCTAAAACCACTTGACCTAATAAATCATTATAAAACACAAATTACTAATTCAAAAACCTTTCTAAAACCACATTTGACTCGTAAATATTTAATAATAATTTAAAAACTTACTTATCGAATTTGGTGGCCTCGAATCACTATTTCCGACACCACTAAAAATCGAGTTGTTACAAATCATTTACGAGAACACATAGAATTAGTACTAAAATAGTTTATCATATACCTCATGCTCATCAATGGTTTAATCAAAAGCTTCATATATATATATATATATATATATATATAAATATATATATAATTACATTTCATCACATCAATACCCACATAAAACGTTATTGCATGATTATATTGTGATACAAACCTTTTAATGGGTAAACACCGAAAAAATCAAATCATTATAAGATTAATCACAAATTTTTCATAGCCCTATGAACTATAGTAACATGACCTGAATACTCGAGTAACCATATCACACCAGAGAACACCGAAATGCTAACAGAGGCACCAAAGTGCAAACCCGTACAAACACGCGTTCAAACCTTATTGGCATGTCAATCATATCCTAATCGTTTACTACGTTCAAATGGGCATTTTAACAAAGTTTACTTTTTAAAACTACAAATTATCATATAATTTCTCAATATCTTGCTCTTTAAATTAGCTTTACTTTTTAAATATAAAATTTATGCTCACATTAGGGGTATCACAATTTATAATGTATAACACATACTAGCTTATGATACATTCAATCTGTGAATAAAAATAAAAAAAAAATATTTTTAAACAATAATGTGATGCTTTTTAGAAAAAGTAAATGAGGTATCCAAATATATTTGTTTGATTGAAAAATTTTATCTTATAATTAGTTATTTTTCTTAATAGTTGGTGGTAGGTATAGTAGCTTATGGTCAGGTTGTTGGTTTAGGCTTGAAGGCGCGCCAGAAAAATGAGAGGATTTGACCAAAAAAAATGAGACTTGAAAAATAGTTTTGGGTAAAATTAAAGCTTGTTTTTTGTATGGGTTGGGTCTTGGGAAAGTTTTTTGGCCCTAGCCCAACCAACTCGACCTGAATATATTATATTATAAAAATTAATTATATTAGTTATATATGTTAAATAATAATTATATATATTTATATTGAATTCCTAAATAACCCAACTCAAAATATAAAATTTTAAAAATTATATTTAATACAATAAAATATTTGTGTTTTTCAATATAATAAAAAATTATTATATTTATGTTAGTGTTTATCAATATAAATACTTTTTTAATGTGTTAGAAAACATTCATTTTAGTATTTTTAGTGCATTTAGTGTAGTATATATATATTAAAATTTATGTTAGCATGGACTCAAATCCCACGTAATTTTCTAACCGAATTGGTGTTTGATTGACTCGTGACATCAACTTAGTCAGGAGCTTAAATAATAATAAGAAATTTTATCACACGTTTATGCTTGTGGAAACTACGTATTTACAATACAAGAGTGTATGTAAAAATAACATACAATAAATAATTAAATGTATAGTTTGAAACTAATTAACAATAACACATGCAATATGCACAATATTGAAATGTAACACCAAAAATTATAGTGTCATATTAAAATGAAATATATGTGAACTACCGTACAAATTGCCATGCTAACATTGTTTAAAATTAATGTTTTAGTTTACATTACTATTAAAGAAACAATTGAACTCTTTTGAATGGTTAATCGTCAAGTATAACTAAAAGGAATAATAATTAATGTAACAAAAAAATATAACTAAATTTGAAATTATACCACTATTATAAAACAAAGTTTTTCCTTCACTTTATTATATGATAATTACATGTAAACATCAATTCCATTAAAAAGGTAAATTCTCAACAACTATATAACTCATTACAACTACCTTAGCAGTATATAGTAAACAACTACAAGACAAAAACCCAAAATTTTTTAGGGTCAAAATTAAATTGTAATTTTACAATAGTAAAAATATAATTTCATCATTATATTTTATAATTTTAAAAATTAAATCAAATTTTATATTTTTAAGGGGTAAAGTACAATTTTATCTTTATTAATTTAAATTTTTTTAAAAAAGATTAAAGGATTAAATGAAAAATTTTCTATTTTAAGGAGAACCGAGTCCTGCCAACCCCTCCTAATTTTATCACTAGTAATCGAGCTGAGTTAAGCTTAAATACCATCAAGGTTGAGCTCAAACTCAACTCATAATTTGAAATTTAATATTTAATTCAATATTGAAATTATATGTCAGTCAATTATTTCTGTGAACAAACATTAAAATAAAACATTACCGAAAAAAGTAATAAAAAAATTATTACTGAGATTCAATATAAAATTTACAATCAAATATATCGTATTAAAACTATTTTAATTTAATAAAATTTTAAATAAAATGAAAAATTTAAATATGATACATTTGATTGTAGGATTTATGTTGAATTTCTTACAATTAATAAAATAAAAAGAAAATCAGTATTAGTCAAGGGCGGAGTAGGGCCCAGGCCACAATCTCCCTAAAATGAAAAATTTTCTATTTACATCCCTTTATAATTTATAAAATTTTAAATTAGTAATAGTTAAATTGCACTTTGGCTCTCTCAAAAAGATGAAAATTTGATTTAATTCTTTAAAAATTATAAAGATAAACTATTAAAATGGTGAAATTGTATTTTTACTATTGTAAAATATATAATTTAATTTTACTCACTAAAAAATTTCTGGTTTCATCCCCGATATTAGTTTTTTATTATCAATAATAATAGTCATATTCAATATATATTATATTTAATAATTTTTTGACATATTAATAATTTTATACATAGATTTTAATAAATTGATTCATATATTTCATATTAAACATCTACATTCTTTTATACATTTTGTATTTTTAATTTATTAGCATGTACGATGTGGGCATTAATCTACACACATTGATTTACTTGCGATTAATTAAAGCTACCTACCGGTAAGGCTTTCTTTTCTCTTCATTTATTTTGTTGTGTTAGATGATAAGATGAAAGTATAATGAAAGGAGCATTGTACAACTATTTCATATAATAGAATTTGTAAATACTAGAAATGATGATATGAAATAGTAGCGTCACATCATTCTGTATTTTTTAATTATTTAATGATATTTCAATTTTTATGTCATTGATATATAATTTAGTAATTTTTTACTTGAACTCGAACCCTAAATCTTGAATCTTAAACTTGGCATTTTGGTTTAGGGTTCATGATTCAGTTAAAAATTACTAAAATTATATATCAATAATATAAAAATTTTGTTGAAACATCATTAAATAATTGGAAAGAGATACAAGATGACGTAGCACCCCTGTTTCATACGATCTCTCATATAATAGTATTGTTTTACAAAATAAGTTATGTTTCGACAATATTATAAACTACTAATTATAATTTAATAAAATATTATTACTTACCAACATTATAAAATACTAACACGAATAAGCAACCCAATATTAAGATTATGTTTTGTGTTGGGTGCTGTAACAAGATGCAACATGTTTGTTGCTTAGGTTAAAACTACATAGACTACAAGTAGAGGAAGCACACCACAGTGAAACTGAAATACAAGGTACTTTCTCATATTTCTTCAGGAGTCTGTGGTCCAGATTTCTTATTATTAAAGACGACATTGAAGAGCTGAATCAAACACCGAAGAAGAATAGGCACGGCAGCGGCGAGAATGACGTAGCGGAACCTCACCGATTCCTTGGGAGTAACGGCGAAAATAGCGGAACCGTAAGTGAAGATCATGGAAATGTTGGCAATAACAATTTCGAGTTGGAAAGGGAAGCCGTGGGTGAGAGAGGTGATGACAAACATGGAGGCGGAGAGAGAAAGGGTGTTGGCGATCAAGAAAACACAGTAGTCTCCAGGCTGGGATGCATAAATGGCTCTGCCTGCACGAACTCCATCTTGCCATACTCCGCCAGGAGGGTTGACACCAGCTTGGAAGGTAACGGAAGCTATGAGGGTTGCTACTATTAACATAATGTTTCGAACATCGCCAGGCTTGTCTTCTTTTTCTTTATACCGGAAATTCTTGTACCAGCTCTCGCCTGTGCTTAATAGCGTTAGCACCTTTTTGACGAGAGACATTGAAATCCGGTGAGAAGAAGACTGAATTTTTGTTGGTCAGTTTTCTTTTTCTGTTCATCAAATTTCGTCAGTGGTGTATATATAGGACTATCATGCGTCACCTTTATGACGATTGCATAGATGATGTGGTCTATTGTAAATCCTTACATATATGCCAATGAGCCCATTATGAAGCTCATTGAGGAGGATGCTCCTTAACTTATAATTTTTGTTTTACTTGTGGGTTTTATTTTTTACAAAAATTATGATTAAAAAATTTAAACAAAATAATATATATATGCTCGAATTAAAATATTTTCCGATAGTTTCATCATCATTAAATAGTTTATCTTAAAAAGTGTCGATTGAGTCTTAACTCGATTGGCATGGATATTGTTGCCAATGCAGGAGGACATAGGTTTGAGTATGCTGAAACGTATTATCCTTCTATTTATGAGTTAGGAAGGGACTATGGGCAGCTCTAAGTATTGTGTCAAAAATAACAGATATTATCAGAACCTATACTGAAATTGTTCAAAATCTTCCACCACATGAATTTGATTAATATTCTACCTCATGTCGAAAATTTATTGTGGCAAATGGCGACAATAAGACTATGCTACATAGAAATACTTGCCAAAACGGAAAATTCAAATTGCTTTAGTACGTATATATAGATTATTTTTAGATTTATTTTGATAAAATGAATTTTGTTTATGGTTACTGAATATTATTTGACAAAATTTTAAAGGCGGCTTTGAAGGCTGAATGGAGAGGATTGCAACTCGCGATGTTGAAGGCGTTTGACAGTCGAAAGCAATTTGTGGCTGCGTGAGCTAAGGTTGTGGAGGAATATTACAAGTCTGAAGAAAAGTAGATGTTTTTATGTTCAGAAATGTTTTAAGTTTTGTGATTATTAGACAATTGTTTAATCATGGGGGTTATGTTTGGGATAATATTGCATGGACAGTGACTTTTTGTTGGTCTGTTAAGCATGTTTAGTTGTTTCATCTTTTATGTTTCTATTTATGAATGTCTGATCTAATTTGTCTTAAGATTACCTACTTGCGTTTTCTGTATTATTTTAATATTAAATATTAGAAAAAAATAATTTATAAAAAGGCAATAATTGTCAAGTTTAATATTAAAATTTTAAAACATGCATGCATGCATGCCTACGTTGATGATTAAGGGGAAAACGTACCGTGAATATGAAGTTATAGCCACGCTTGAGGACATCCAAAAGAAGGAGAGTTCTTCTCCACATCATCTTAATGAAATCCTCGGACATTCCGCATATGAATTTGTTAACAATATTTTAGTTTTACTTATTTTTTTAATTAATCTCGAACGAATCTATTTGATTCAACTTAAATTTTATTTCATTCGACTTGATTAAAATAAATTTAAATCAATTAAGATAATAAAATAAGACTTATAAACTTAACAAACTCAAAACATTTTCTTACTCCAATAAACTTAATTTGATCGAGTACTTACTAAAAGAATTTTCATTCTCTAATTCTCCTATACTTACCATAATAATTAATAACATGCAGTACTCGAATTAAACATTATAATTTAAACTTCCGCAGGATGCTTTTAAAATTGAAAAAATTTCTAAATAGGTTTTTTTTATAATTTATAAAATTTTAAATTAATATTGATGAAATTGTACTTTTAACTCTCTTAAAAATAATAAAATTATAAAAATATAAACTAATAAAATTATAAAATTATATTTTTACTATCACAAAAATATATAATTTAATTGGGAACAACAAATTTTCCCAGCTGGCGGCTATCGTTATTGTGTGATAAGTTTAATTGCTGGTCTGTATTGCCCACGTGATTGTACCTCTCTCTTTTTAATGTAATTCAACTCAGCTGGCTTTTATTTCAAAATAAAAGAAACTCGTAATAAGTTTTTTTTAATTTTTTTAAGAATAGTATTTCGATAAATAAGTAAAATTTTTAAATGATGCCTGAGAAATGGACGTGATTTTTGAAAAAAAATTAATAATAAATTTTATTTTAATTTATTTTAAGAAATAAATTATTTAAATGACCTTATTAATTTATTATTTATATATACATATTTTAATTGAGTTGGTATAACTCGAGACAATAATTCAATAAAAATTTTAATATACAATTAAAAATTTAGACAGTGACTTTGTCGGTGAAAAAATTAAAAATATAAAAAATTGAAAGGTAAAGAGTTGTTTAGTTGCTAAAAAAGAAGTGATAAAGAAATAAGAAATTCTATTATTATATGCGTATGCAGGTGAAAATAATATATTTAGAATACAGTGGTATGTTTAAAATAACATATAATAAATAATAAAATGTATAGTTTGAAACTAATTAATTATAACATATGAAATATATATGTACATGTTAACATGAAAAAAATAGATTAATTTGTGAGTAAAATAAAATTTAAGCACATAAATACATCATATTAAGAATACTAAATAGATACAATTGTTTATCATAGTGTTGTTATGAATCTTGAGTTAATATCGAGTTGACTTGTGACACCAAATTAATCATCTACATTATCAATATATACAATTGATAGAGGTAGTAAAGTATGCATAATACAATAATATAAATATTATATTAAAATAAAGCTTTAGTTTAGTAGTAAAGTTAATATTTTATTAATGTAAATAGCATGGGCTCAAATCCTACCTAATTTTTCTAACCAAATTGGTGTTTAATTGACTCATGACACCAACTTAAATAATAATAAGAAATTCTATCACACATGTATGCGTGTAGAAACTACGTATTTACAATACAATAGTGTATTTAAAAATAACATACAATAAATAATGGAACGTATGGTTTGAAACTAATTAACAATAACACATGCAATATGCACAATATTAAAATGTAACACTCCAAAAATCATAGTGTCATATCAAAATGAAGTACATGTGGACTATCGCACAAATTGCCATGCTAACATTGTTTAAAAATTAATGTTTTAGTCTACATTCCCCTTAAAGAAACGATTGAACTCTTTTTGAAAGCTTAATTGTCAAGTTTAACTAAAAATGAACAATAATTAATTTAACCAAAAAAATATAACTAAATTTGAAATTATACCATTATTATAAAACAAAGCTTTTTCCTCCACTTTATTCTATGATAATCACATGTAAACATCAATTCCATTAAAAAGCTAAATTCTCAACAACTATATAACTCATTACAACTACCTTAGCAGTATACAGTAAACAGCTACAAGACAAAAATCAAAAATTCTTTTTAAGGTCAAAACTAAATTTTAACTTCTACCATAGCAAAATATAATTTCATTATTATATCTTTATAATTTTAAAAAATTAAATCAAATTTTTATATTTTTAGTAGGTTAAAGTGTAATTTTACCTTTACTAATTTAAAATTTTAAAAAAATTTAAAGGCCTAAACCAAAAATTTTTCATTTTAGGGGGGTCAAAGCCCTGCCAACCCCTCCTAATTTCGCCCCTAGTAATCGAGCTGAGTTAAACTTAAATACCATCAAGCTTGACCTCAAGCTCGACTCATAATTCGAAATTTAATATTTAATTCAATATTAAAATTATATGTAAGTCATTTATTTATTTGAACAAAAAGTAGTAACAAAATCCTTTTATCTTTTTTTTTAAATTTTATCACAAATTTATTAGTGAGATTCAATATAAAATTACAATAAAATATATCGTATTAAAACTATTTTAATTTAAGAAAATTTTAAATAAAATGAAAAATTTAAAATCATTATAGATTTTATTAGATTAAAACAATTTCAATATGATACATTTGACTGTAGTATTTATATTGAATTTCTTAAATTAATAAAATATAAAAATAATCATTATTAGTCGTAAGGGCAGGGGCCATTTATAAAATTTTAAATTAGTAATGGTAAAATTGCACTTTAGTCCCTCAAAAAGATAAAAATTTGATTTAATTCTTTAAAATTATAAAGATATAGACTACTAAAATGGTAAAATTGTATTTTACTATCGTAAAATAGATAATTTAATTTCACCCCTAAAAATTTCTAGCTTAGCCCCGATATTAGTTTTTTTATCAATAATTATAGTCATATTCAATATATATTATATTTAATAATTTTTGACATATTAATAATTTTATACATAGATTTTAATAAATTGATTCATATATTTCATATTAAACATTTAAATTCTTTTATACATTTTTGTTGTAACACCCCAAACACTGCCTAGAACTTAAGACCAAATCCAAAAAACCTTCAAAACTTTACTTAATTCGTGGTGGAAAATCTTTTCGGAGTTTAATGTTGAAAACTGAAATCTATTTTGTTGACTTGAGTGATTTTGTAGTTGCACGTCAAAAATTATTAACTATTGACGAATTAAACAAAAACTAAGACGAGCTCAGAAACAAATTTTAAACCCAAAAGATCAGGAACATTTTCACATTATTTCAAAACATTCTAAGCTCCCACACGCCATCTGGTCCTAAGTCAGTGACTTACCTGAAGACACAAAGATAAACCAATGGTGAGCTATAAAGCCCAATGTATAACCAACATCAATTACAATTAACAAAATGTAATACATAAACTAGAGTAACACGGAGAATATAATAATGAGTATAAAAATAGAACGGAATAGACCAAAAGACATAACTAAAAATTCATAATGTCCGTACCTGGTTCTAAAAGCAGTTTTTGGCACATTCGAATCTTGAACCTGCAACTAATAATATTCAGAACGGAGATCAATCTTTGAAAAAATTGTTGCACCTTTCAGTTGATCAAACAAATCATCGGTACATGGCAATGGATACTTGTTCTTGATCGTAACTTTGTTAAGTTGTCTATAGTCGATACATAACCGCATTGACCCGTTCTTTTTCTTGACAAACAACATAGGAGCACCCTAGGGAGAAAAACTAGGCCGAACAAATCCTGTCTGTTAACTCTTGCAATTGTACTTTCAACTATTTCAATTCTGTAAGTGTCATTCTATACAGAGCTATCGATATTAGAGAAGTTCTTGGTACTAACTCAATAGAAAATTCAACCTCTCTAACCAACAGTAACCCTGGTAACTCTTTTGGAAATACATCCTGTAACAGCCCGTTTTCAGTGAAGTCGGAACAGTGGTTTCGGGACCACAAATCCGAGGTCGAAAGAAAATTTATTTTAATATTATTTTATAATACACATTATGATAGAAATATCGTATGAAAATTTCGTTAGGAAATTTTTACCAATTACATGTTTAATTTGATAAAAAGGACCGAATTGCATCAAATGCAAAAGTTGAATTCTAGTAGCTAAAGGTACCAAATAGCTATGGAATTCAAAATTGGAGGTCCTTATATGTCAAATAGACCATTTAGAGGAGTTACTAGATAATGATGATTATTCATTATTGGAAATTTAAGAAAAGTAAAGGGTTAAATTGGAAAGATGATAAAATAACGATGATAAAAGAAATAATTAATTAAATTAAGTCATTTTCATCGTCTTTCCTAAATCAAAATATATGGAAACCCTAATTATGAAGCTTGAAGATAGAGAAGCTTATTTTGCTTAATTAGGTGAGTAATCTTGCCCTGTTTTTAATGATTTTTATGTTTCCAAGATCGTAATAGCTTAATCTAGCTATCTCGGGGATTAATTTGCAAAACTATTAAACTATTAGAGTTTTTCCATGGATGAGTATGTATGAATTTTGAAGTTTTATGGTAGAAAATAAAAGGTTGTTGATAGATAAACAACTTTTCTAAAGAGAATTTTGATGAAATTATGATTTAAGGACTAAATTGAAAAGATGGAAAATTCATGGAAAAATTCTAAATTTTATGAAATACATGGGCTGCTATTGTTATATATGAAAATCGGCTATGCTTAGAATAATGATTTAAATTGTATGAATTCCATTTTAGAGCCTAGGGACAAAATCATAATTAATTAAAAGTATAGGGAAAAATAGTAATTTTGCCAAAGATGTATTAAATTGAATATGAATTGTATTGAATTAAATTCATTCGTATAGATCCGAATAGACACAATACAGAGTTAGATTGAGAAAAAGAGAAAGTATCGGATTAGTAGCTTTTTGTGTATACGAACACTTGTCGAGGTAAGTTTGTGTAACTAAATTATACATTTATGTGTTTTAAATTGAATATTGTTGTATGAGATTTGTACAATTTGTCATGTAGTATAAATGCCATGTATAAGTATTGAACACATATCCAAAAATATCTGACAAGTACCAAGTCCCGTTTGAACCTAAGAAATTCGATGGATACAAATGACATTGTCATTAAGGGTTCCCAAATTTGTTGTGGTCTTGCATGTGTTGCGGACACACCACAGCTCGCAAGAGCGTCCCGTTATTTAGCTCTCATGAGCATCCTATTAAATGGCTCTCTTGAGCTTCCCATTATTTGGCTTTCATGAGCTTCCCAATTTTGGCTTGCATGAGCTTTCCGATTACGGCTCTTATGAGCTTACCATTACATGGTTCACATGAGATTCCCGTTACATGACTCACATGAGTTTCTCATTATATGGCTCGAAAGAGCTTTCCGATTACATGCTCGTATGGGTATACTTGTATATGAATTGACGGATTACATATTTGTACACTTCGTGTGTACTAACCGTGTATCCAACGATATTTAAATGGTCCAACGGACAAAGTTCTGATATGAGACAATCTGGATTCGAGACAAATTATTACAGAAGTATACTTGAAATAAATGGATATGATTATACATGTTATATGGACACATGATGAGGAAAGTGTATGTATATGGAAATTTGATTATTGTTGAGCTTATACATGTTCCTTGATATTCATATGAAATACAGGTCTAACATGGTTGATGAAGATATGTGCTAGGGCTTTTGGCCAATTTGCTTTGAGTATGCAATGAATGTTTACTTTAATGTGATTAAATGGTAAGTTAAATTCCATGTTATACGAACTTACTAAGCATTAAATGCTTACTCTGTTTTATTTCTCCTGTTTTATAGTAACTTAGAAGCTCGTTAAGATTGGAAGTTGGTCAGAGCCACATCACATTATCCATCGGCCTTTTTGGTATATATAGAAAACTAATTTTGGTTATAATGGCATGTATAGGTTAATTTGGCCAATGATGGCATGTAAATGTTTTGGTTGAAACTAGCCATTGGTATGGCTTGTGATTGGTATATTTTCGTATTTATATATATATATGGCTTTGTGGATTGTTGATGTGTTAAAGTGTTAATGTAGGCGGAAGAAAAATTGGGTGAGAAATGTGGCTAGAAAAATAGCATATTTCATCCACACGGGCGTGTGTCTCAACCATGTGTGACACACAGCCAGATAACACAGCCTTGTGTCCCCTGTATTTTAAAAATTTTGCACAAGTTAGTATGCTCGAAATTATTCACACGGCCTAACACACGGGCGTGTGGTTTGGCTGTGTGTCCCGTGCATCTTTTAAATTACAAAACATAATACTCAAATTATTCACACGGCCTAGCACACGAACGTGTGGCTTGGCCGTGTGACCCCTGCACCTTATTAATGCAAGTCAGTATATTCACACAACCTAGCACACAGGCTTGTGGCTTGGCCGTGTGACCTAAGTCAGAGAGCTTCCAAGTTTGGACACGGGCTGGGACGTGGCCGTCTGTCCCTATTTCGAATGTTCACAAGGCTTGAGACACAAGTGTGTCTCTTGACCGTGTGAGACACACGGCCTGGCCACACGTGCATGTGTCCCTTGTACATTGAAATTTTTTTTAATGTTTTTCAAAAAAAAATTTAAGTACCCGGTTTAGTCCCTACCTATTTCTAATGTGTATTTTTAGCCTCAAGGGCTCATATAAGTGACTTTATGATTGGCTTCTGATATAAATATTATATGATGTGAAATATTTGTTTACTTGATCTGTAAATTCCAGTAATACTCCGTAACTCTATTTCTGCGACGGATACGGGTTAGGGGTGTTACACATCCGATAATTCATAAACAGATGAAACTGACTCTAATTTCAATTCTGAAGCCCTGAAATCAAATATATAAGCTAGGTACGTCTCACAGCCCTTTCTAACATATTTCTGTGTTGATATAGCTGAAATAACATTATATGTACCATCAAATCTATCTGATTAAATCCGGATCATTTCACCGTTCTGACATCATGTGGAAGAAGGCTTCTTTCACCTCACTTCCTTGGCCCTCAGTTACGGGCCCACTGCTAGTTGCTTTGTGTACGGAGGCTTGCGCATTACTTTCAACCTAATCAGAATCAGCTCAGTTGGACGACATCTTTTATCTATACGAAAACATAGTTCAATTTGAGTTAGGAGATATCACACTATCACATGTTATATAATGACATGTATTTTTAGACTCCATACATGCTACGTTCAGTTCGAGAATCGACTAAATCGTAGCTCTGATACCACTAAATGTAACACCCCTAACCTGTCTCTGTCGCCAGATTAGGGTTACAAAGCATTATCGATCATCAGAAATAAATTATCAATATAACATTAAAATAAATTAATCTCATTTAAAACATATCAAATATATGCATTTTGTCCCTAAATTGAGCCTTTGAGTCCCTAAAAATAGCTCAGGAGCAATTCGAGACTAAATTGAAAGAGTTCAAAAGTTTTAAGAAAAAGATGCAATAATTAAACTATTTCAAGTCCAATTCATACCTAACTGTTCATACCATTTGAGCACACATTCAAGGGATTTAAACATCATTCAAACACATATAAACATGCCATTTCAAACCTCCTAATTCATCTAACCAATATGTCATTCAAAGGCACCACACTTATACCAAAACATCATTTACCAAAACAAACCAATATTGCCATATTCCAAGCATGCAAACCTAGTTCATTTAACCACTACATGATACCACAAAATACCATTTCTAAACCATCACATACATACCAAAAGAGTCATATATACAAGTACTTAAGAATGACCAAAATAACCTAACCTAAACAAGCATTAAAAGTTCATCAAATTCAAACATAAACTTCACAAGCATGAACATAACAAATCACCATTAACACATTCATGAAATACCGTTACAAAAGATCCTATACATGCCATTATTGACCTTGGCCAAAATACTCAAAAACTACCGAAATGGTTGCTGGATAGTGTGATAGGACTCCGACGAGCTTCCAACCGGTCGAGCTTTCGATAATCTATAAAAGAAAATAAAGTAAATACGTAAGCAACGAATGCTTAGTAAGCTTTTACAAACTTAAACATAACTTACCATTTCATTAGCACAATTCATATTTAAGCACAAAATCATTACCAATGCCATAAGTTTAGTATAAGCCTATACAACATCATCAAACTCACAAGTTAGTGCACTTGTCCATGATACAAATGAATTCAAACATAAGATAAGTACATTTCCATACATAAACACATTCATCAATGTTTTCATAAGATCATGATTCATCTCATTTGCATACTTACATTTTCATTTTATTTTCTTACCCGTTGAACTATCTAGAATTACATCGGATACTCAGGAATGCTCACACATTGGATGCCTTTCCATACAACCATAACCTTTCCTTTACATCAATACTCACACGAGCTGTGAAATAGGCCAGCTCACACGAGCCATGGGTCGGAATGTAAGCTACACGATATTGCTCACACGAGCTGTAAAGAATCTACAAAAAATGTAGGACATCAACCATCGGTAGGACATTCAAGACCAACACCTGAAAATATGAAATCCCTAATGACATGTCATTTGTATCTTAAGAATTCTTAATATTCAAACGGGACTCGTTATCCGCCAATTCATCATAGCATTGATACACTTATATTCAAATTCATTTATATTAAAATAACATAGCAAATAATCAATTTAGCTAACATGAAAATGATTATAGTTCATACGAACTTAGCTTGATAACTAGAGTCGTAGTAGTAGAGTCGAACTAATCTGAAGCTTTAGCTTTTCCTCGATTTAAGTTTGATTGTGGTTTATCTTGATCATAAAATGAAGAATTCAAAATGAAGTTCTCTCTCCTTCAACAATGGTGGATTCGACCAACAAAGAAGAAAATGGGAAGATGATAACATTGTTTCATCTTTTCTTTACTTAATTTTCTTTTTAATTACTAAATTACTATTTTACCCTTATCATTAATCAATAATTTCAGTAAAACCTTTTCCATGCACATCCACTAACTCTTTAAATGGTATAATTTCTAACTTAGTCAATTAGTTTAAAATTTCATAGCCATTTGACCCCTTTAACTAATAGAACTCAACTTTTTGACCTTTTACGATTTAGTCCTTTTCACCTAATTAACCATTTAAACTTCAAAAGTTCTTAATGAAATTTTAATATGACCTTAATATATCAGCCCGTAGATATTGAATAAATACTAAAATAATAATTTACTCATTGGAATTGTGGTCCCAAAACCACTGTTTCCGACACCACTAAAAATGGGTTGTTACAAACTATGGGTAGTTCTAAGCATTATTTCAAAAATAATAGATATTATCAGAACTTATATTGAAATTGTTCAAAATATTCCACCACATGAATTTGATTAATATTATACCTCATGTTGAAAATTTATTGTGACAAATGGCGACAATAAAATTATGCTACGAAATACTTACCAAAATGGAAAATTTGAATTGCTTTAGTATGTATATATAGATTTTTTAAGATTTTTTTTGGATAAAATGAGCTTTGTTTATGGTTACTGAATATTATTTGAAAAATTTTAAAGGCTTTTATAAAAATATTTCTAAAAGCAATAAATTTTCAAGAACTTCTAAATTATTTTCACTATTTTAAATATATATTTTATATTATTAAAATAAAATAATTATATATTAAATAAAAAATAGAACTTGACTTGATTTCGAGTGATTGTGATTTTCAAAATTGCATTTAATAAACCATCTAAGCAGATTAATTCTTGTCATTTTTCAGTTTTTAGCTTTTCTTGCTTGCCCTAGTTTTAAAAGATCCTTATATTCGAAATCTTGACATTGTTAGAAATATAAGATTATTGACTTAAGATAATTTTTAAAACCAAACAAAAATTTTAAAATAATTGCTTATGATTGTTAGTACCATATTTATTTCTATCCATAATCCCGAAAATTAACCTAAAATCTCCTATTGCAATAACAATTATTCAAACTAAGCTAGGGTTTAAAACATTATATTATATACAATGTCAAGATTTTTGGTTTCAATTTGCATTGACCTTGGTTCTATATATATATATATATTAAACGAAGAGTTATTAATCCGAATAAAAATGGTATATTATATACGTATCTTTATCCATATTTGTAATTATCGTTTCCATGTGGAGAACCCACTATTACTCTATTTATCAAACTTTATTTTTTTAAAAACATTAATTTCATTATAGATTTTTCTCGTATCTGCTCTTTTTGATACAATACCTAGAATTATCCATAATTCATCATCAACCCTTAAATAGAAAGATGACACGCTTCAGCGCACTAACACATATGTCCTCTTACACAGACAATATCAAACCTAATTTTGATTTTACCTAAACTTGTGTGGAGATTAAAGTTAGAAGCTATCCCCCAAACAAAACACACAACCCAATGTTAAGATTATGTTGTGTCTTGAGAGCATGTTTGGTTGGCTGTAATACTAATACATTACAGCTGAATTCAGTGGGCCCATCACTAAGCCATTGTTTGGTTGGCTGGAATGAGCTATTACAACCCTATTCCATACGGGATTATTCAACTCGAAAAATTCGGTGGTCTCCCCACGGAATAATGATTCAACGAATAGGTGGGTGAAAAAATTAGGTCAAGCTTTCCAATTTTACCCTCATTTCTTTCTCACGTCTAAAGCATTTTCCTCTTTTCTCATTCTTCTTCCCATTTCCTCCCAACCTTATCTCCCTCTTTTTCATGCTTCTATCCTCACCAACCCTATCTCCCTTTGATAAACCCTAACAAGGCCTTCTCTTGCTTTCGATTGAGTTGGAAACTTGAGAAGAGAAACAATCGGATACTGGTTCAATGTGAGCAATCCTCCCTCAGGTAACTCTTCTCCCATTTTGATTTCCTATTTTTCTAATTTTTTTTGTTAAATTAGTAGATATAATAGGTTTTTCTTCTCAATTTTGAAGATTGATACTGGTTTTATATTGCTGAACTCTAATGTCCCTTTCATGGTGTTTTGATAATGATTCTTGAATTTTGATAGTGATTTTTTTTTTCTGATTTTTTGTCTTCTTGTTTGCAGTACTAATTGGAATATTAAATATTTTCCAAAACCCATAATTTTTTCTGATTGTTTTTCTAATTTTTTCTTGGTTCGTAAACCTGCACACTGCACTTAATTATAAAAATAGAATTTAGTTGCTCTTAATATATTATATAATATAGTTTTAATGCTATATCTGCATGAGGATGGACCATCTTACCATATTGACTTCAAATATATATTATGCATATATGTGTGCTCAAATCATTGGTGATTGCTTACCACAGTGAGTCAATGATATTATATTTAATTTAAATCTAATTTGATCTAGTATGCTTTTCTCATTTATAATTTCAAAGTTTCAATTTTTAATATCGAATTGGCACAATGAATCTCAAATATTTAATATTTAAGTTTGTAGTTGTAACTTTCTCTGGTTTTCTTTGTTATTAGTCTGTCCCTACATTTTGAAGCCAACAGATAATTGAGTTTCTATTTTCTAAGGTTGTATAGCAATTCCCCTTAAAAACTAATGAAAGTATGATCATATTTTGTACCTATCTTCATCTATTTTATTCAATTTAAATTAAAGGTATCGTTCGTAATGTTGATAGTTGATTGGACAGAGACATTATAACTTGATCACCAGTCCATCGTAATATTTTTGTATTGAGTTGCAGGCAATCGCTCATTACCCTCACTTTTCCACTGGTTTTCATCTATTTTGATTTATTCAAAAGTTACAGATTTTATCTGGCATTTACATGGTTGCTAAGGACATTTTCTTGGAATGACTAGTTCTTTATCCATTTCTATTCTCATTTTCCAGGTTCCATCTATTTGATTTCTTCAGAAGTTGATAGTGTAACAAAACGATTTTGGCCCTAATCGGAATAGTGGTTTCGGGACCACAAATCTGAGTCTGAAAAATATTTTTAATGTTATTTTCTGTGTTAATCATGTTTGAATTTACATGTGTGAAAGTTTCGTGAATTAATTTTATTGTTTGTGTGTTTAATTTAATAAAAGGACTTAATCGCGTAAAATTTGAAATTAACTAATTAATATGTAAAGTGCTAACTTGCTAATGTCTTTATAATGTGAAGTCCTTAATAGGAAATTTGGCCATTTATTTAGATAGTGGACGTCATTATGTTATAATATATATAGTTTTATATTATTTATAAAGCTTATAATATATATATTATATTATATCATAAAGTTATTATGATAATGATAATAAAAAAAGAAGACAAACATTAAAGAGGCCATTATCACCTATTCTTGGCCGAAACTAAAAGAGAAAGAAAATAAGAAACAAGCTAGGTATTCGACACTTTCAAGTCTTGATTAAGGTATGTATTTTGTTGGGTTTTTAATAATTTTTATGTTTTTGAGATCGTTGCTTTGAATACTTCAAAACCCATGTCTTAATTTTGTGAATTGTGGATGATTTTGAAATGTGCCATTGATGAATGTTTGAGTTTCATGATATTAGTTGATAAAATATGAAATATAAGTGTTAGATTAACATGTTTTGTCTTTGAATTTTTGGTGAATTTGAGTAATTAGGGCTAACTTGAGAAAATAAATTTTTGAGGGACTAAAATGAAAAATAAATGAAATGCATGAACTTGTATGAATACAAGGAAGATTCGGCCTAACTATGCTGTTGTGAAATTTTGTGTATTTTTTGTTTTATGTAATAAGGAATAAATTGTAAAAAGTGTAAAATGTTAGGGGTAAAATGGTAATTTTCCCATTTATGTGTTTTTGGATTAAATTGAGTGAATTGTGTGTTAAATTAGTTAATTTTGAACTTATTTAGATCAAGAACTGAAGAAAACAGAATTAGATCGAGGGAAGTCGAAAGTAGTCGAGTAGTTGATTTCGTTCGTCGATATCCGAGGTAAGTCTATAAGCACATAAATGTTGTTAAATTTGCAAATGTATAAATGTTATTTGTTGACTTGAATTTTGTGGATAAATATGTGTATTGGCCGAATGTGTGATAAGCTAGGAAATTTTATTTCTTGTTCGATTCGATCGAGATATGTTGTCTGAAACCCTCGTACGAACCCTAGGAATAGTTAGAATACATATGTCATGCCATAGGATTCCGATATGTGTTATCGTGTAAGACCACGTCTGCGACGTTGGCATCAACCTGTGTTTACGTGTAAGACCCTGTTTGGGACAGTGGCATCGGTATGTGATTACACGTAAGACCACGTCTGGGATGTTGGCATTGTACGAGCTTTCTGATTATCCGTGTATCCTTGTTAATTCCGAACGGTTCAACGAGAAATGCTAAGTGAATACCGAAAGTGAAATCGAAATAATAATAGTGTTCAAGTATGTATTTATATCATGCTATGGAATTAAGGTAAATTGTATATTGAATTGATGATACGAAGTTATTTGATATATGAACAATATGTGAGCATGTTCGTGCTTATAAGTGATTCGGTAGTATAAGGAGATTTGGCCTATTATTATAATTTTTGAATTATAAATTGTTAAGTATACAAGTATTTGAGTATTTGTGCAATAAGCTTATAAAGTTAAATGTTTACTTTTATTTGATTTGGTTGGCTTGGTAAAGTGGTTTGATATTAATGTTAAAATGAATAATGTTTGTTTACGACTTACTAAGTTGCAAAAGCTTACTGTGCATGTGTTCTTGTTTACCTTTGTTTTATAGATTTAGAAGTCACGATACGAGCTCGGGGATCATCAGCAAAGTCTATCACACTATCGACATCTTTTGGGTATTTTGATAAAAAAATTTGAACTTGATATTATGGCATGTATAGGCTTGCTTATTTTTTTGGTTAGTTTTGGAACATGTATATAAATGGCCATGTGAAAATGGCTCATATTCTGTTGATCAAATTTGGTGTTTATGTATATGGTCTTTATGGTCATTGAAATGGAGTTTATAATTATGCATATTTGATTATGGTATAAGCTTGTGATATGAAAATAAATGTGATATATATATAGTTTGGACATATTAAATTTGGTTAAGTGATTAGTACATGTATAATTGTTATGCATTGGACGATAGATTGATTGGTTATGAGTTGAACTAAATTACGAATGTATATATATATATATTGTCGCTAAATGAAATATGTGTGGATAGATACTAGCAAGTATATTATACTTGTATGGTGTAATTTGGCTTTTGGTATTATATAGATTCGGTTATGATTTATAAGTATAGAGCTATGTTTAATCCATAAACCTTTGATAATTAGTTTGAAATGATATTGTTAATTATGTATATTCGACTATAGTATGAGTTTTTATATATGTGCATATTGAATTCGGTTTAAGAATTTATCCTTAGCTTGTTATACATGTAATAAAATTGCCGTGTTTATGTTTGTGTGTATAAATTTTGGTTTAGTAAGTTTATGTTTAACTTGTTATTATGTTTTGATAGTGGGTGGTGAATTAAGTTACAGTATAGTAAGTATAAATCTTACATGGAAATGTGAAAGTGTCAAGCCATTAGCTGAATTATTTGATTTTTAATGGATGGTATATTATATGTATATACATATAATAGCCAAGCTTCATTAGGTTAAGTTTAAGTTTGAATATATTTATATATATATTTGGCCTCATAAGTATTTTCCAAATTCAGCTATTATGTGCTTGTATATTTGGTTAAGTGAGCTATTAACTCGTTAAATTTATAACTTGGTTATGTAGCATATTCGGTTATAGGATTTGATTAAAATAAGTTCGGTTATATTTTTTTATAATGTGCTAAGGATTAAATAATTTATATGCAATGACCTAATATGCTTATGTTGACTATATGGGGATTGTGAAATATGGATGGCTGAATATGTCTAGGTTGAAATGGTAAAATGTGCACTTTTAATTTACTTGAATGATTAGTATATGTACTTGAATTAATTATTAAGCATGCAAATTTGTTATACTTGATTTGTTTCATTTTTGTTTATGCTTTATAAAAACATATTTTATATATAGTGCATTATTCGGTTGTGTATAAATTTTTTTTCCTAAGTTAACTAAAATCTAAAATAAGCTTTGTGTCCGGTAATGCCTCGTAACCCCAATCCGGCAACGGACACGGGTTAGGGGTGTTACAGATAGTTTTCATGTTTCTCTTCCAACAACTTTTTTTTCACTGTTTCTGGATGCCATGTTCAGTTGTAAGTAGTGCATGTTGTATCTTATCATGATTTATTAAATTATTGTGGTTTTGAACTTGTAACATTGTATTTCTCATTCTTCCTTGTTTGGTTGCTCATAAAATTGAGGGAAAATGGGTATTTAACTGCTTGATAGAACTTGTAACGTTGTGTTTCTCATTCTAGTCTAGTCATCTATGCAAGCCTTTTTCTCATTAGCATGTAGAAAAATATGAAAAATCGAAATCCAGATTCATTTTGGCTAATGTACTTATAAAAATCCTTAAACTATTTTACCTTCTATTTAAACAAACCTTCAAATTATTTTTGTAGTTAAATGATTTTTACTCATAAACCCCTTTGATTTTGATATTGAAGTAAAAATATTTTGAATTTCTAGATCCAATATAATTTCTTATTGATGTAATAGAAAGTATATACACTTTAACATCAATATAAACTTTAAAAGATCAATTAAAATTTTCATGTATTTGAATGATGATATAACTAAGTAATTTAATCCTTATACAAAAATGTTGGTGCAAACAAGTAAAATTGATAAAGTGCGTTCAATAAGAGTTGAATGTTGGTGCAAACAAGTAAAATGTTTGCCGAACATGGCATTGAATAAGAGTAATCCAAGGAAAATGAACAGACAATAAGGGTTGCTGCTGTTTAATACTATTGTTCATTTTTTTACCATGTAATCTTACGAAACTTGCATTTCTAGTGTGATATACTTTAAACCATTCCCTAAATTTTTTTTTCTTCATGTTTTATCAGTGTTGCATGTTTGCACTACTTGCTTGAGTTATTTTAGTTTAGTCATATGCTAGATGAGTATGCTTTAATTGTTCAACCTTATGTAATATTATGTGTTATTTTTAGTTTTATTGGTTTCATGTTTTCCATTCATTTTGCCTTTGGTTATTTGTTAATTTTATTTTTATTTGGATTTTTTAGTTGGAACAATTATGTGTTAAATGTGTATCCTCTTGAAATAATGGAATGGTTTGTGTTTTAGCTAAAGGAGTGGTTGAAGGTAGCAACAAGAAGGGGAAAAATATCACTCAAGGGTGTGCTAAGGTAAGAATACCCTTCCAATGTCTTTGTTGTAAGTTGGTTATGTGTTCAACTTTGGAAAGATGAAATTTGTTAATGGAAAAGGAGGCTGCCAAGGTAAAGAGCAGCACACCCTCATAGGCTACCAAATGCCAAGAGTCAACAACAACAACAACAAAATGAACAAGGAAAAGGAACATAAACAAATATCTCCACTAGAATGATGATAACATTGCTCTTTTCTAGTAATACGGGAAATACAATATATACATTTTAAACTACATTTACAATTCGGATTTGATCTTTTTACTTTAAACAAGAACATTTTGGTTATATTTAGTTTTCGATATGTTTTTATTTTTGATATGTTTCATTTAAAGCTATTTTAATCTTTTAATATATTTTAAACTATTTTTATTTTCAACATCTTTAATTTATGTTATATTTAATTTTGGTCTTCAAACAATATTTTATATTACTTATATTGTTTGATTAAAATTATAATTAACACTACAAAATTATCTCAACAAACGAAACAAAAAAAAAGAAAGTAAAATGCTACAAACAAATCATGTTATGGTAAGAATGTAATGTATATGGAGTTTTAGATTTTATTTAAATAAAATAATAATCAAATATTTTAAAATACATAATTTTAATATATTTAACACACTATATAACTATAATCGAATTGAGTTAATACAAAATAAAAGAAATTAAGACCTTATTTTCTTTTATCATAAAAATTATTAAATTCATATTATTATTTTTCCTTTTATTAATTTTAACTATTCAAACAAAATAATATATATTTTCTATTCACAATTATTAATTCAAATAAAACATTAGTTAATTACAATGTGAGGATGAATACAAACTTTTAAAAGGTAAATTAAAATCGAATATTTTAAAAATTTTCATATAATATGTATTTTTCTTTTTAAAAGGTAAATAATATATATTTTTCTTTTCTTTTTTGGGTGATTGATAAAGAAATGAATTTCAAGTTCTTTACTTGCAAAGATAGTTGTAATTTCTGTTTTGTGCTTTGTAAAGATTCTTAATATGTATTGTTCATTTTTATTTGATAGTGTGTTATTGCTTCCTTGTAACACCCTTAACCCGTGTCTGTCGTCAAATTGGGGTTACGAGGCATTACCAGACATAACGTCTATTTTCAAGTTTTTTTTTTATAAAATTTCTAAATATGCACAATATCACACACATTAACCATATTACATTAACTAAATTTTATTTGTTCTTTTATATATATATATATATATATATATATATGCGGCATTAACAATAATATATAAAATCCGAATACAATTTATACCATATTAAATCACATATGTTATCATAGTAATATAATAAACTACTAAGATAATCAAAGAGTAAATATATTTTCCATGAATCCTTATGCTTAATATTATACCTAAATAAGTTGATCCTTTATTTCCACTTAAACGAAATCTACTATGGGACCTAACAATCAATATTATAAATAATATACATTTAAACTTGCATATCATCCATTTCTAAATTACCACATTTCAATACCATAACTAATTAGACTTGGCATTTTCGGTTATCAATAAATATATATACCCCATTCATTCTATGATATAATTGCATTATGCTAGTACATAGAAATCATGTCTATTATTATAGACCATTCTTTTCTTTTATAACAAAACACATGCTCTCTAATAAAACATAAACATCAATCTAAAAACAAATATGTTCAAATTTACTCCGTTAATAAATACCATATTCCCAAATACCAAATTAACTCATATCAAAACCTTGAATAACATTTATGCACAAATTAACCAAACACATACAACCTAAATAACGATTTAAGAGACTAACACTTTTATACCATAACCGAATCTATAATTTACCAACACCAAATTACACAATATGAGTACATTATAATTACTAATGCCGATTCACACATGTATTTCATTTAGCATCAACCAAAATATATAAATAAATTTTCGTAATTAGTTCATCTTGTAACCAAATCAATCCATCACCCAAATGCATAAAAAATATACATACTAATCATTCAATGAATTTCATATGTTCAACTATATGTATATAAGTTTTAATTATCACATGTACTTACCTATCTTAAATCTATACTAAATTGAATTTGAATACATATAATTGCTTCCAAAGGTCTTTATTTCATTACTATATAAACTAAGCATTTTATTTCCATCAAACCCCACTAATTAAACATACCATCTGCATATTCATGTCCAAACACAAATCTAAAATAATGCACACTTAAACATTTAAACATTCATTTATTCTATCTATAATACAAAAGTAAATCATCTCCAACATCCGCAAGTGCACTTCCATTTATAAAGTATGTTATTATTCACCTTATAACTAATTCAAACAAGCCACACCTAACATTCATTCATATAATATCATTCATAAAATACTAAACCATAATCAAAATATGCATAACCTATGATTCAAACCAAAACCGAACAAAACAAGCTAAATAAGCCATATTCGCATGGCTTAAATACATATCTACTTTCAAATTAAGTAAGCTTCAAAGCTAGTCTATACATTCCATAATCCCAAAATAAATTTCAGCTTATAAAATACCGTAGTTATTTGATAGTGTGATGAGCTTTCTTGACGAATCCCGAGCTCGTAACAACTTCAAGAATCTATAAAGCAGTAAACAAATAATAACACACGAGAAGCTATTCAAGCTTAGTAAGTCAACAACATAGAAATAATTTAACTAATAAAATAAAAGGAAATTAACTTATTTTATAAATGTAATAGACATTACATAATTACACTTTGAACACATATATCTTTTATTAACCCGAACATATCTTAACATATATGTGTATAAAACCTTCACCTTGGCAACTTAGTTATCAACTAAAGTAGAATTAAATCTAATAATAAACATGAAAATTTTCAAACTTATAATCACTTATAATATATAATCTCAAATAACCAACTTACCTTATTTCCATATATTCATTTAACAAATACGTACCTGCAGATAAAACTCATTTCTACATCCGTCTGCATTTAACATTGCCCGTCGAATCGTTCGAAATTAAATAGGATACGCATATAATTGGAAAGCTCGTACAACGCCAACGTCCCAGACGTGGTCTTACATGTAATCACAAATCGATGTCACTATCCCAGACAGGGTCTTACACGAAAATAAAAGTCGATGCCAACGTCCCAGACGTGGTCTTACACGAAAATAAAAGTCGATGCCAACGTCTCAGACGTGGTCTTACACGAAAAAACTTATCAGCAAATCTTATGAAATTCCCAGGGTTCGTACGGGCTTACAGACATTATTTATAAATTGAATCGAACTCCAATACCTCCCTATTTCAATATTCAAATTCGGCTAAGGATATTAATATTTTCAATAACACAATTTATCATCTATCTATTATATATTCATGAATTAAACAAAATTCAAATGCTTATCGACTTACCTCGGATATTGACGGACACAATCGACTACTCGACTACTTTCGACTTCCCCTGATCTAGTTTCGTTTTCTTCATTTCTCGATCTAAACATATTAAAAATTAACTCTTTTATTCAATAAATTATTTAATTTAATCCAAAAACACATAAATGGGAAAATTACCATTTTCCCTAATATTTTACACTTTTTACAATTTAGTCCCTATTGCATAAAACACAAAATACAAAAAATTTACACATACTATGCTTAGGCCGAATATCACCCTAGTCCATACAAATCCATATATTTCATTTATTTTGCATTTTAGTCTCTCAAAAATTTATTTTCATAATTTAGCCCTAATTACTCAAATTCACCAAAGTTTCAAAGACAAAACATGTTAATCTTTCACATATATTTAATATTTCATCATCAAACAACAAAAATCACAAGCTATCATCAATAGCAAAACACAAAATCATCATCAAATTCAAAAATTAAGACATGGGCTTTGAAGATAACTTAGCAACGATCTCAAAAACGTAAAAATTATCAAAAACTGAAGTAAAACATACCTTTAATCAAGCTAGTTTTGTGCTGAAACCTTAACAAGCATGGATGATTTCTTTCTTTGCTATATTCGGCCAAGAAAGATGAAAAATGGCCATTTTTTATGTGTTAATATAACATATATTATCATAAATTTTTGTTTACTAATTTAACCTTAAATAAATAAATTATAAAACATATAATATAAGGGCAATGTTGACCATTGCCACCCACTATCATCTAAATGGCTTAATTTCCATTTAAAACCCCCATTTTTAAAAGACAACAACAATTGGGTGCTTTTAGATTTGACCCCTAAATTTTTATTTTACGCGATTAAGTCATTTTCTTTAATCGGTCATTTAAATGATAAAATTTAAACACGAAAATTTCACATAGTCAAATTCACACATAATAAACGCACAAAATAATATTAAAATATTTTTTCAACTCGAATTTGTGGTCCCGAAACCACTATGTCCGATTAGGGTCAAAATCGGGCTGTTACATTCCTCTTCTTCTTTGGCTTGTTTGATTGCTTCCTCCACCCACAGTTGAGCATCTTGTATTCATTGAATCATTGTAAGTTATTTGGAAATTAAATTCTTTGATTTTATTTTACTGTTATTGAATTTAGTATTGGATAAATGTGACCCTTTTACTAAGATTTGAAGATATGTAACACTTTAATATCTTGCAGTAATGGCTCATCTGCCTTTAATAGTACAAAGTGTGAGGCGTAAAAGAATTGATCTTGCATTGACAATATGGTTGCAAATGTGTACAGTTGCGAGTTGGTTCTTGGTTACATTGGGTGCCATCCATAGCCTACATACTTATAGACCAAGGATTAGATCCTATATTTTAGATTTTTATGCAAAACGAGATTATGTGAAAAGACTTGTATATGCTAGTGATGAGACCTATATTGAACAAGTTAGGATGAATAGAATTACCTTTTTTAAACTATGTGAGATGTTATAAACTTTAGGGGAATTGACGTCGTCAAGGAACATGCTTGTTGATGAGCAAGTGGCAATGTTTTTACATATCATTTCTCATCACCTTAAAAATCGAGTTATCAAGCATCACTTTAATAGATCTGGGGAAACCGTTAGCAGATCATTTCACAATGTTTTAAATGCTATAATACGCTTGTAATAGCCTATTTTGCCCAGGGCCCAATATGGCCCAAAATCCAGATCCCTAGCCCAAACACAAACATTTTCAGAAAAGAAAACCTAAACCCTAATGCCCCTTGCGCCGCTGCCTCCATGTGCTTCTGTCAGCGCGCTCACCGCCCGAATCAGTCATCCTTGCACCAAGATGGTAGGTCTCCCTTCATTGACCCCCAACGCTTGCAAAAGAAGAACAAAAAAGGATACCTACAAGCAAAGCAAAAACAGTAGTAGAAAAACAGTGATAAAAAGATGTATCCGTGGCTATAAAAGCCACTAGAACATATTGTAAACAGATCCCCATTTTCACGAACATAAAAATAAAAAATAAAAAATACAGAGATAATTCAAGGTGATTTGCTTTGTTTCTTTTAATCTTTCTATTTCATTTTTTTATTTTTTTATTTTTTGCATATGGAAATAAAAAGGAAAAGAAGGGAGGAAATACTGACCTTTCAAAGGATTCAGCCTTGAATCCCGGTTCTAGGAGAGATGAGCTCCAAACAGGGCTAAAAAAGGCCAATTTTTGCACCTCCGGCCGTCGCCTGCTGCGGAGCTACGGCGGAGGTGCGCCGGAGCCCTCGATCGGAGACCTAGGCCGGAGAGGGGAGATTGAGAGGCACTCTGTTTTTTTTTTTAAAAGGGGAAGAAGAATTATTTAAAAAAAACTAATTTATATAGAGCTACTAAACGGCGTCGTCTAGGGCTGGTTCTGATAACCCTAAAACGACGTCGTTTCCCCTTAAGGATCCGCACGTCGACCTGCCTGTAGGGAAGATCCGCGCGTTTTGACTTTAATGGTCTATTTGCGGGATTGGTCCTCCCGCTTTTGCGGAGCGTTCAATAGGATCCTTTTCTTCTTTTGATTTTGGCCACAAACTTTTGCCTCTGGTTTAATTCGGTCCATAGACCATGCGCAGATGTTGTCCCTTGGAATGACGTCGTTCGAGTAACGTGGGAATATTTCCCTTCGGCCCCTTCAATTTTACGCGCGGCACAATGGGACCCTAATCTTTTTTATTTTCTTTAAATTTTGGATCTTTAATTTTATTTCTTTCTCGATTTAGTCCTCTTTTGCTATTTTATTATTTTATTAATTAATTCGGTTATTTTTTTGTTTATTTATTTCTCACTATTATATTATTATATTATTATATTAGGCTATTATTTGTGTATCATTGCTGTTATTATATTTCTATTTTTATTTAAGTTTAAATATCTTTTAATTTTGTATCATTATTATCATCATTATTATTATTACTATTATTTACTCATCTGTGCCATTTAATTTTAGATTTAATTATATATATGCATATACATCTTTGACTTAAATATATCCTTATTTATATTTTATATATATACTTTATAATATATATATATATATATAAACACGTACATTTTATAATATATATACACATATACATGTACATATTTTATAATCTATTTATATCTGTACATACGCATGCTCATAGTTTTTTAAATTTATATACACATCTATATATATATCAATATGCATATGTTCCTTTCATAAATATATATACATACATATATGTCTTTTTATAATTCTATTCATTCTCTTTATTTATTTATTTACGTTTACATCATTATTTTAAAAGAACATTTTAACTTTACTTGCTTATTATATTTGTTATTTCGCATGTTATTAGTTTGTCCTTTTTTATATTCATTCATTTTTGTTGCAATTGCTCGTATTATTTTTATACCAATGTATTCAATATTGTTTTATACGCGTATTAACACCGAGTTTCATTTTTACCATTTCGAGTTAGACTCGATGCACAAATTACGATTTTGAATAAGTAAAATTTCGTGTTTAGATTCGAGAAGGTCGTACCCTAACTTACTGGGTTTCGATTTTCACAATAAATCTAAATACACGAATCTTTTCAAATTCAAGTTTTAAACGATCTCAGGAATTAAAAAGATCGTGTCCTAACTTACTGGGCATGATCCCTCTTTTAAATCCGAGATAGTTAAATATCTTTTAAATAAGTAAATTTTTGGCATCCATTCACGCATCGGGAATTCAAGACATTGTGTTCTAACTTACTGAATATAATTCTCTTTCTCGATTAACGTGAAATATGCCATTTTCCTAAAAATTTTCCATTTCAATAAAGGATCGTATTTTAAATCTCTTCAAAAAATTTTAATTTTCGACACTAAGACATTAATTAATCAACTAGGTACCAATTTTGGGCGTTACGAGGGTGCTAATCCTTCCTTGTACGTAACCAACTCCTGAACCCATTTTTTTGAATTTCATAGATCAAAATCGTTGTTTTAATAAAATCAAATCGTTTATTAAAAACAACCACTTTTAGAGGTGACTCGATCTCACCTCATCAAAAAGGATTGGTGGCGACTCCCATATTTATTTTCGTTTTTTAAAATCCAAGTTGATCCCGTTTTTATAAAAAAAATGGTGTCAAAAATGCTTACAAGCTGTGTTATTTAAAAATGCAGAGCCAATTACAGCTAATTCTACAAACCTAAGGTGGAAATGGTTCAAGGTATTGGGGTGAGTTCTATATATAGCTTGTACATAATTTAGTTGATTTAGTTTTAAATATAGTATCCTAACTCAAGGTTTTATACATGTGATGTAGAATTGCTTAGGTGTTTAGATGGAACCTACATCAAGATTAGGGTTCCAACAGTTGATAAGCCTAGATATCGAACGCGAAAAGGTGACATAGAAACAAATATGTTAGGTGTTTGTACACCTAACATGCATTTTGTTTATGTTCTTCCTGGTTAGGAATGTTCTGTTGCTGATGGACGGGTTTTTCAAGATGCCATTAGTAGGAGACATGGACTAAAAGTTTCTCATGGTAAAGTGCAAAATTAGAGGACTTTGAATTAATCTTTAAGATCATACTTTTTTGGGAAACTAATCATGACAAATAATTTTTTTTATAGGTTGTTATTATCTAATTCATGCTGGATACACAAATTGTGAGTGATTTCTTGCACCTTTTAGAGGACAAAGATATTATTTGAATGAGTGCCGTCAGGGTTACCAGCCAAGTACTCTGGAAGAATTTTTCAATATGAAACATGCTTCAGCACGTAATGTTATTGAAAGATGCTTTGGGTTATTAAAACTTAGATGGGGAATACTTAGAAGTCTATCATTCTATCCTGTGAGGGTGCACAATAGAATCATTATTGCATGTTGTTTGCTCCATAATTTTATTCGAGCCTATATGAGTCTTGATCCTATTGAAATGGAGTTGGGAGAAGGATTACCTAGTAATGTGATAGACGACGATGAACCGAATATCGTAAATATTCCTCCATCGGATGCATGGGCTACTTAGAGGATGGAACTAGCCAACCATATGTTCGATGAATGGCAAGCATCTATAAATTAGTTAGGTTTAGGGTAAAAATAGTAAATGTTAATTTGTTTATGTTATTTCATGTATCTAGTTTATGAAAATTTGGTGGTGTTTGAATTGTTTTTTGTATTGTACTAGACTTATTGAATTATAATTTATTTTCTTTTGATTCACCATGTGTTATAATTTTATAAAGTGTTGACCTTTTGATTCATAATATTGAACTTAATTTTAATTTTTTTTTCTTAAGATAGTTATGTCAGGTTTTTCACAATCAAGTGTTTCTTCCCAAAATTCTCGAGGAACCAAAAGGAAATGGGTTCCAGAAGAAGATGCTGCGTTGGTTGCCTGTATGGTCAACTTGCACAATGTTGGAACCTTTAATGCTGATGCAGGATTCAAAGCCGGTTATTTAAACAAGTTGGAAAAAATGTTAGAAAAAGTTTTACCTAATGCTATGTTAAAGGCTAAACCTAATCTTGAATCGAGGATTGGGACATTGAAAAGAGATTGGTCAATCATTTATGACATGCTTAATGGAAAAAACAATAGCAGTTTGGTTGGGATGAGCATAGGCAGCTTGTTGTTGCTGAAGATGCGGTGTGGAACTCATATATAAATGTAAGAATTATTTCAAGTCTTTATTATCTTATTTTGATTAAACTTATATCTAATATGAATTCCTCATTTTTATAGAGTCATAGAGAAGCCGGTCAATTCAAACATCATAGTTTCCTTTATTATGACCAACTTACTACCATCTACGCAAAAGATCGAGCCACTGGGAAAGATGCTTAAACAGCCGCTAATATTATTGAAGAAATAGATGTTGAGGATGTAGCTACTACAAATACTCATGAAGAAAGAAACGATTTCTATGGATGCGAAGCTAATGTTTCTTTGGATGACTTGGATCTTTCAGCCACACAACCGCAACCAGCTAGAGACCAAGGTGATTCCACATTTTCAAAGAAGAAAAAAAAGATTTCTGATACAAGTGATCATATTTCTTCTACTTCATTTAATGATGCTTCCACTTTATTGGCGGAAAACACACGGACAGTTGGCGTTGAAATCAGTAGGAGTATTGCCTCCGAAGTGCTAATTCAACAAAAGTCAGAAATGACCATTCAAGAAAGAGCTCTAAAATTATATCCAACATTATGTGAAGTAGAAGATTTAACTGAGGATGAGGGCTATCGCGCATTGAGCAAAATTCTAGATCATCCAATGTAAATGCTCATTTTCTTTAGTTTACCTTCTTCTGTGCGATTGAAATGGGTCAGAAGATTTCTTGCTGACCATTAAAAATCATGGTTGTGTTGATAATATTTTGATAACTTTTTGTGTTTGTAATATTTGGATGGTATAATGACATGATAAAATGTCATTACAATGTTGTAACTTTTTGATGTTGTAAAATTTTATAACATATGAATTATGACATATAAACTAATGAAATCGTGTAACTTTTTGTTAATATATGAATATTATGTTCGGATGTGAAATATAATTCTCAAGTTATTTATTACTTCCAATATTTTGTTTTTATTGTAGAATAATTAAATTATTTGTTTCACTAATGATATTTTAACACATTAAATATGTATTGCGTTTAAAAATAATAAAGTAGATTATATATTATTTTTATAGTATTATATATTATGATTTTTAGTTCATATAATAATAATTATATTAAGAATTTTATAAAATTATATATTATTTTATTAAATTATATTTAATAATAATTATATTAAAATATGGTTAAATTATTTATTATTTTATTAAATTATTTTAATAATAATCTTATTAAAATTTAATAACAATAACAATAATCATCTACCTAGAAAAAATTCTGCTAAGGGTATTCTAGTCATTTTGGTTTTTTTCCTTATGCTATTAAAACATCATTCCATTCAACCAAACACGAGAATATTATTACAGTCCTATTCCATTCCATTCAACCCAACAATTGAATTACTAATTACAACTCTATTCAATTACAGCTCTATTTAATTGCAGCTCTATTTCATTACAGTGAACCAAACGTACCAGTGTTGTAATAAGATGCAACATGTTTCTTACGTTAAAACCACAATTCTAGGAACCACAGTGAAACTGAAATACAAGATGAATATATAATACTACTTCCTTTTGATCATTTTAATTCTCTGGATCAAATTATTTATTACTTCTAAAGATGACGTTGAATAGCTGAATCAACCCCCGAATAATAAAAGGCACGCCAGCGGCGAGCATGATAAGTCGAAACTTCACCAATTCGTTGGGAGTTACGGCGAAAATCGCCGAACCGTAAGTGACGATCATCGAAATCGTGGCAATAATAATTTCAAGGTGGAAAGGGAACCTGCAAGTGAGAGAGATGATAACAAGTACGGAGGTGGAGAAAGCGATGGTGTTGGCGAGCAAGAAAACATAGTAGGCGGTGAATTTGCATGCATAAATGGCTTGGCCTGCACGATGTCCATCTTTGTCATCTTGCCATACGCCACCAGGAGGGGTGACACCAGCTTGGAAGGTAACGGAAGCTATGAGGGTTGCTACTATTAACAAAATGTTTCGAACATCGCCAGGCTTGTCTACATCTTCGTCATACTGGAAACGCTTGTACCAGCTCTTGCCTGTGCTTAAAAGGTTTATCATTTTTTTTGTCTAAGCAATGAAAAGGATACTCAAGTTTTTGGTCATCGATTCAATATATATAGGTGCCACTTTAATGGAATTGCATGGGTCAGTCAACACGTAGGGAAATGCTTTTATATGAATAATTTTCAACCCTTGACTTTTGAGTTGAGTGGTAAAGGTGAGTGGAACTATTTCCATACATGAAATATCAAGGTACTTTCGTGACAATCGACTGGTTGGATTACCTTCTAGTAACGCAAGCCCTTGTAGTATTCAAATTATATTAGTAGTCACTCAATTATTGGTAAGTTTTTTTTTGTTGTTCAACTATAAAAGGTTATAAAATGGTCACTCAACAATTCGATTTTTTATTATCATTGACCGTAGAGAATTTGACAGCTTTTAAAATTGACAGCATAACAACTTTAATCCTCGATGATTTTAGTCTTGATTCTAAAAAATTTAACTCCTCAACATAATGTATAAATGTTGAGGGTTATATTTTTTTAGAATCAAAACTAAATTGACACAATAAATAAATGTTGAGAATTAAAATTGTTACTATACCACTTTTAAAAGCTAGCACATTATCTTCCCGTTAGTCATTTAACAGTTGGTGACCAAAAAAAACAAAATCAAATAGTTGAGTGACCATTTTTGTAAGTTTTCATCATTGGATAACCAAAAAAGAAACATACAAATAATTGATTTATTTTCTTCAACAAAAATAAAATAAAATTTTATTAATAATTGACAATCAAAACTTAGCAACCTAATGTATAGAAGATTGTGTTATGTTTGAGTGATATGACAAGATGCAAGTGTCACGAGTCGTAGATCAAAGCCCGTGACGAATTCATAGACTCATCAAGTTCAACTGATTAAACGAGATTCATTTAACTCACTTGAACTAGTCTATTCATGGAACACATGTAGAAATTCATGTACTTGAAGTCTTGTGGCTCAGTGAAACACTCCTATAAAACTAAAGTTACCAAGGTAATTATTGTAGGCACTAATCTCAATCGCTGATGTAATTTAATCTATACCTTTAGATATGGGGAAACTCAACTATAAATAGAGGTCTTCCCTCTCATTTGTAATCATTCAATTGTATTTTATTCTTTGAGTTAAAAATACATTTGAGAGTATTTACTCAATCACTTGACATGTAGTGTTTTTTTTGTGACTTTTTAATTCTTTCAAGCTCCTTTTATATTTTCACTTTATTTTGGTTGTATTTAAATGCCTTAAAAATTTAGAATTCTAAGTTTTAAAAATAAAATTAATTTAAACGGATTTGAAATAAAAAATTAGCCTTAAAAACTGCCCAATTTTTCAAACTAATATTCCCTAGAAACAAATTGCAACGTGTTCCTTACGTTAAACTATTACAATTTGAGGTATATATGTACCACAGTGACAATCAACCCTTTGGCTTTTGATTTGAAGGGTGTAGGTGAGTGGAATTATTTCCACAAAGAAATATCACGCTACTTTCGTGACAATCAACTGGTTGGATTGTATTGATTTGAAATAAATAGTTAATTATTAATCGAATTTTAGCTCGATTGGTATGAGTATTATTGTAGATGTAGGAGGACGTGAGTTTAAATGCACTTCAGCGCATTATCTTCTTATTTATTGGTAGAGAGAAATTATACCTAATTTTAGACATTTTATTAAACTGATCAGATATAATTAAAACCTCAACAAATAATTAATTAATGAAGCCACTTAAACCATTGACTAATAACAACTTAAACAACCCAATGTATTGAAGATTGTGCTCTGTTTCGAGTGCTGCAACAAGATGCAAGTTGCAACATGTTTCGTACAATGAAACTGAAATACAAGATCAATAGTTCAATACTACTTTCTCAGAATTCTCTGATTCAGGTTTTTCATTATTTTTAAACACCATGTTGAAGAGCTGAATGAAAATCCGCAATATATAAGGCACGGAAGCGGCGGCTATGACGTACCGAAACCTCACCGATTCGTCGGGAGTAACGGCGAAAATTGCGGAACTGTAAGTGACGATCATGGAAATGGTAGCAATAACAATTTCGAGATGGAAAGGGAACCTGTAGGTGAGTGAGATGATGACAAGAATGGAAGCGGAGAGAGCTAGGGTGTTGGCAATTAAGAAAACATAGTAGACCTCGGATTGGTATGCATAAATGGCTCTGCCTGCAACATGTCCGCTACTATTATCTTGCCATACTCCACCAGGAGGGTTGACACCAGCTTGGAAGGTGACGGAAGCTATGAGGCTAGCAACTACTAACATAACGTTTCGGACATCGCCAGGCTTATCTCTGCCTTCTTCATACCGGAAACACTTGTACCAGCTCTTGCCTGTGCTTAAACGGTTAATCATTTTGCTCTAATCAAGACAACAATATTGGGTTTTTTTAATCATCAATGTATATATATAGGAAGCACAATGGCCTTGGATGGGTCGGTCAATAGGGAGGAAAAGCTCTGGCATACGATATATGGGATGAAAACAAAACAAAAAAAAAGGAAGGATTCTCGTCTTACTCTACGAAGAGCAGGCCCAAAGAACTTCACCAATGCATCTGCCAAAGAGAGGGATGCACATGCATTGTATTCTCCGCTATATTTAATTATATTCCTAGTGTCATCGGAGAAATTCAATGGTGGGCATAAAAGGAATGCTCACAGCAAATAAAAATCGATGTTTAATTTAATCCGGCAGAAACTCAAGGTTTATTGAAAAGCATGATACGTTCAACTATTACAATATTGGTGATATATCTAAAGCAATGAACTATTATGGTTACTAGGTGATGTCCTTCGCTATACATAGAAAAATTGGTGATATTTATATTAATATTTTGAGAGTTTATGAGGCAGCTTCTGGGTAGTCTATCAACTTTCAGAAGTCGTGGATCTTTTTCATTGCCAATACCAATCCCATTGTCAGAAATGATGTCTGTCAAATTTTGGGTATTATCTCCTCTCTTGATCATGGAAGATATCTTGGGTTACCTCCTCTTATTGATTGTAATAAGAGCCAAGTCTTCTCTTTTATTAGAGAAAAATTGAGTAAACGGTTTGGTAAGTGGAAAATAAGTTGTTAATTATCTAAAGCGAGTAAAGAAATTGTTCTAAAACTATGGCTCAAGCCCTCCAAATTTCTTGCTACGACACTTTTCTCGGTTTGGTATTTATGCTATGAGGTTTGCACAACTCTTGGGCGAAGCTTTGGAAGCTGGTGTTACCTCTAAAGATTAAAGACTTCATTTGGAGGTGTGGGAGTAATTTTATTCCGTGTAAGACTCGAGTGTGTTGGAGAAGGGCTTAAATGTGCTACCGGCATGTGGGGGGCACCTGAAGATCTGGATCATGTACTTTTGTGGTGTAATAAAGCTAAAGAATCCTGGAACCTTGATTGTTAGATACTATGCAAAAAATGTATGAACAGAAAGATAAACTACAGAGCAATTCTTTAATCAATATTCCTTATCTGTTGAATGAACACATTGATGAAGTTTATATACTCATATGAGAATAACTGCTCCTAACCAACTAATTAACATATTTGATAACAGACTAACAATCTTAACAATATTTATACTATTGTTTAACACTCACTCAGCTTCTCAATGGGTAAGACCCGAAGTAAACTTCGAAATTGAGCAAACAAAGAGACAGACAATGGTTTAGTGAGAATATCGGTAATTTGATCACAAGCTGGCACTTCATCGACAACGAGGGACCCATTAGCCACCTTTTCGCGGACAAAAAATAAGTCAAGTTCAACATGTTTAAATTTGGAGTGTAAGACTGGATTAGCTGTAACAGCTACCGCACTTGAATTATCACACCAAACTGTAGGAGGATCAGCAGAACTGATTTGTAACTCTGTTAACAGAGACGCTAACCACACAATATCACTAGAAGCTGCAGCTGGATTTCGATATTCAGCCTCTGTCGTAGACTGAGACACAACTTGTTGTTTCTTAGAACACCACGAAATAGGTGTATGACCGAAGTAGACACAAAACCCCGTAATAGAACGGCGATCATCAAAATCAAGACCCCAGTTGGCATCAACCAATGAGTGATACTACCATGTAAATATCTCAGGATACGTTTTAAGGCTATCAAATGAACCATGGTAGGTGCATGCATGAATTGACAGACACGATTTACAGCATAGACAATATCCGATCGAGTTAGAACCACATACTAAAGAGCACCAGCTAGACTTCTGTATTCAGTAGGATCAGCAAGCTGATCACATTCATCTTTAGACAAAGTCGATGAATTAACCATTGGCGTATGAACACTCTTTGCATTAGCCAGAGAACTCCTGTCAAGAAGGTCTCGAATGTATATGCGTTGGCATAAGTGAAGACTACCAGTGGATGACCTACTGACCTCAATCCCTAAAAAATAATGAAGCTCACCTATATCCTTTAGAGAGAATTTGTTATGTAGTTGCTGAAAAAAATAATTTATTTCATCAGTCGAACTGCTAGTAATAATAATATCATCCACACAGATTAAGATAAAAACAGTGGACGTGGTTGAAACTTTAACAAACAAAGCATCAGCTTTAGATAAGACAAAATCAGTAGAGATAATAAACTATTTTAACTTTTCAAACCAGGCACGAGGAGCTTGCCATAATCTTTACAAAGCCTTCGTCAGACAACAAACCAATGGCTTACCATTTGGTCCACATTGAACATATCTTGGAGGCTGTTGCATGAACACTTCATCAATCAGGTCTCCATTTAAAAAAGCATTGTTTACATCGACTTGACGAAGTTTCCAATCATTAGATATAACAACAGATAAAATGGTTCGAATAGTAGTAGGTTTGACCACTGGGCTAAATGTTTCTTTGAAGTCACACCCAGGAACCTGAGAACATCCCTTTGCTACCAATTGTGCTTTTCGACGACTAACCGACCCATCAAGATTCTTCTTGATTTTGAAAAGTCATTTGCAGCCAATTGCTTTCTGACCAGGAGGTAGAGAAACCAGTTCCCAAGTAGAGTTGGCCATTAAAGCATCAAATTCAGCTTGAACTGCGAATTTCCACTCTATATGAACAAGAGCTTCCTCAACAGATCGAGGCTCAAAATCTACAATGTCGACTGACAAAGCTTTAGACTTAAAAATTCCTGCATTAGACCGAGTAACCATAGCATGGGTATTTCCTACAAGAAGAGAAGGAATAATTGGAAAACACTGAATTGACCGACCGGACTAGCTTCTATGGGCGAACTTGAAAGAAAATGCTCTCTTATATTATTCTCAAATTCAGCCGGTGAATCAACTAAGACGGGCTCATTGGGATGACATGTATCTGGTAACTCAACCGAAACAGATCAGTCAAAATTACAACTTGGATTGGGAGGCAGAGGGTACAGTAGGTTTAAGATGATGGTCTTGCTTTCGGTTCTGATGAGCCGAACGAAGAGGTTTGAACAATAGGAACATATGTGAGAGAACTAGAAGATGATTGAACAGCGGCCAGAGCAGGCGAATGAAACAGAAATCGACGTTCATCAAACACAACATGACAATAAATAACAACCTTACCCTCTGGTGTGAGACAATGATAACCCTTATACTGCGAGCTATACCCTAAAAATGTACATGGCTGTTAGCGAAAATCCAGCTTGTGTGACACAAAAGGACGTAAATACGGAAAGCAACAACAATAAAACACCCTTAAGCGATCATACGTAGGCTCATGACCATAACGATTCTGATACGGAGACTGACCTTTCAAGACCGAAGTGGGCGGTCGATTAATAAGATGCACAGCACTGCAGAATGCATAACCCCAATAATTCATTAGCAGATTAGCCTGGGCCAAAAGTGTAAGACCGTTCTCCACAATGTGTCTGTGTTTGCACTCAGCAACACCATTTTGTTCTGAAGTATGGGTGCAGGAAAGACGATGAAGAATCTCATGGCTAGCTAAGGCAAAAGCACGAAACTCACTGCCCCAATCACTTTGAAATTTCTTAATAGTCTTTCCAAACTGAGTGCTGACCATATTTTGAAACTGAAGAAAACATTCAACAACTTGAGATTTACGTTTAATCAGATAAACCCAGGTAAACAGACTACACATGTCAATAAACGAAACATAATACAGATTACCCCCACAGTCAACAGAAGCTGGTCCCCACAAATTAGAGACAACCAATTCAAACAATTCCATATATGCAGTAGTAGAGTATGAAAAGGGAAATTTATGTGATTTCCCTTTTTGACAGACAATACAAACATTATCAAGACATTTTTTATTGGAAACAATTCGACACTTGTCAAGCACAAGTTTAACAATCGCAGGAGAAGGGTGACCAAGTCTTTTATGCCACAGTGTAAAGACATCATCATCCAAATGACAATCTTGGATCCCGGTGTTGTTAATAGAGGGAATTGTATCAGAAAAGATAGACGAATCAGTCGAAAATTGATAGAGACCGTCACGAACTTGGCCCTGCAGTAAAATTTCCTGTGTCTGGATGTCCTTAATAACACAATAAGAGGGGTAAAATGCAAAAAATACATTGTTGTCAATAACAAATTGAGAGATAAACATAAGATTTTTCCGAATGCTTGGCACGCACAAAACATTAGAAATATGTAATAACTTATTCTTTTGTTGGTAGAACAATATTCCCAATAGATGAAATTTTAGTGGGAGCCCCATTTCCCATTAAAAGGGAAGAAGTACCTATATATGGAGTTGAGGCATTTAAGGCAGATGCATTCTAACAGACATGATGAGTGGCCCTTGAATTTGGATACCATGATGAGGTTCCTATCGGCACAGGAACATATGAGTTAGTATTATCAAAGTTGAAATCATACTGCGTGGCATTCAAAAATCAGACGCATGAAAATCAGGGATGCGGGGTAGCCCAACACACTGTGAGGATTCAAAATCAAATATACGTGCTCGTGGTTTAGTCCACCACGGAACTTCAGGAGCATTATTTTGCATAGAGCCTTCAAGATCAACATAATTAGCATTAGGTCCAAGTAAATTGGGTCCAAAATTTTGGCTAGCATTGGCCTACCTACTATTCGGCCCATTATTCTGTCCACTAACAGGCCCAAGAGACTGGCCTGCATTCGGCCCACTATTCTATCCACTAGCAGGCCCAAGAAACTAACCTGCATTCGGTCTAAGGTACTGCCCACTATTATGCCCAAGAGTCTGGCTTACAGACTCGGCCTATGCACTACAGCAGATGACCCAACACGGCACTAGCCCAAATTACGCCCCAGCTCACACCCCACATCACACTGCATGTCCCATCCTATGGATGGTCTAGCATATGAACCATAAACATCAATTGGGCGACCAGCAGACCCAAACCAAGTATTATTCAATCCACCAGCAAGCCCAATTCCATGACCAGTTTCATTAGTGTAAGAATAGTAAAAAAGAGTAGCCCTAGCTTGCTGCAGATAATTACCACCAGATCCAGAACCACCAAAAAAACCAGAACGGCCAGAGAAGTCATCACCTTGTAGCCCTTGTCCATCATGCGCAGAAGAAAATCGCATCGTGGTAGAAGCGTTTGGGCCGCTGTAGTTGCGATTGAAATGATAGAAGCAGTGCTGCGCCAAATGACCGAATTAGTTGCATATTTGACATTGCATTCATGGTCAAAATCCACACCCATGCGAACCTACCGTAGAACGCCTGCCACGCACATCGCGTGAAACTGAGTTGACCACCGCAGCAACTAAAGGTGTTTCAACTAGATGGGCATGCATTGAAACCTCACGCACCGCTCGCATCTGTCAACTTTCAAACTCCATGAGGACGTCGACTGATTGTTGGAAGGGAAGAGGCTCCATAAAAAACGAGGCCAAGGTCGACACTGCGTCAAAATCCGACGAGAGGCTAGCAAAAACAACTTCTACCTTTTCAACTTCTGAAACCACCGATCCAGAAGCTGCAAGTAACGCACAAATATTTTCTATTTTTTTGATATATTATTTTACAGTTAAATCACCCTTCTTTGTAGAGTGCAGGTCATGTTTAATATGGGAGACTTTCGCACCAGTTGAAGTAGCAAAAAGACGATTAATTGTGCTCTATATTTCGTACGCAGATTTAGCAGATGTAAAACATGATAAAAGATATGAACTAATTGTAGAGAGGAGACAAGAGGCTAACAACTTATCTTGTTGATTAAACACATACGCATCTGGATTTGGAGTGAGAGCACCTTCTAGAGACGCGACGAACCTAGGCGGAGCAGATAATGTGCCCTCCAAGAATCCTTGTAGCTCATATCCCTCTATTATCAACTGGATATGTTACTGCCATTGGACAAAACTTCCTTCTTCTAGTTTCACCGTGTCATGGCGAGGAAATGATTGAATCAGACGTGCGCTAGAAAATGATGGACTCATATGATCAGTAGAGGTAGAATCAGCTGATGGTGCCATAGTGCGGAAGCACGTACCAGGATTAGGCGACTGATACCATGTTAGATACTATGCAAAAAATGTATGAACAGAAAGATAAACTACAGAGGAATTCTTTAATCAATACTCTTTATCTGTTGAATGAACACATTGATAAAGTTTATATACTCATATGAGAATAACTACTCATAACCAACTAATTAACAGATTTGATAACAGACTAACAATCTTAACAATCTTTATACTATTGTTTAACATTGATGGTTTTAGAATGCCTCAAGGGTCGTTTCCTGAGCTTTTTGACAGTTATCTTCAGTTGAAAGATGCGAAGGTCTTATGTTGATGGTTGAGTATAGCTGGAGCATTTAGTTTTAGCGGAATCAAGATGCTGCTATACAGATTATCCAGTTTACTGATTTGTTTATGGAGGCTTGGCAGGGTGCTCGTAGAGGGTCGAAATGCATCCACCTCAACAGGGACTGCTGCTATAGCTAGTGCAGGCCACTTGCAAATTGGTTGAAGTGTAACACTGATGTGGCATTGTTTGATGACAATTCTGCTATAGATTGGTCGGCCATTAAAACTTATATTTCATACAATAAAATATTTATTATATATTTTCATTTTTTTAATATAATAAAAAATCAACCGTATAAAATTTTCGTTATCCTTCGTATGGATTCCCATACATGTACGAAAAATTTTAAAATTTGATGCCTTTTTCTATGATTAAATATTTTTATGTTCATTTTATAATGTTTGTAATTGTTTTTTTAATAATATTATCTTTAATATTTAAATTTAATTTATTTTCCTGTCTTTTCACTGTTTGTTAGTATATTTCATTTTTTTATTAAACATCATCTTTGATCAATAAATGATGGTGAAATGTTTTAAAAGATTGTGATTATAGATGAGATTTTTAAAATTGTTAATGAAAATAAAGTAAAAGTAATAAAAGAGAATAATTTATTAGGGTTTTCCAACTATTCTTGATCGGTTAATGGAATTGAATTAGTATTAATCAATTTTTAATCCTTTAATAGTTAAGCTGAATCAAATTTTTTCAAAGAAAACTTAATCGAACCGAAATTTATATGTTTTTTTGTTAAAACAAGTATAAAACAATAAAAATAATTTGATAAAGTTCATTTGACCGAATTAATACATATAATATATAATATTATTTATTAAGTTCAGTTAATTCAATTAATTACTCGATTTCGAACCGAATTAACCATTAACTGAAATTCCAAAAAACCTTTAATCGGCCTCTGACCGAACTAGATTGGTTAATTGATCGATTAACTAAATTAGACCAATTTAGTCGGTTAATTCGATTTTAACCGAAGTTTACCCTATAAATTATAAGTGAATTTTACTTTTTATCAATAAAAAAAAGCCACTCACCTTATGGCAAAGGAACGCTTTCACTAGCAACGTGATTCTTGGTGGGTCAAGGATGGTTCCGTCACCATCTACGGTGTGGTGTATACGTAGTCGTTACATGTTGGATGGGTGATTTCTCCACGATCATGATGGTGGAGGGGACTAATACTTCAGATCTAGGTGATTGGCAATGGTGTGATCAGGAGCCGAGATTTGTGCTTCAGTGGATGTGTTGCTCGGTCCGGACGGGCCGTCGCTAGAGATGTGGACCTCTATCTAGTCTACTACCGGGAGGGGCAAAAAGTTTTTTCTTCTTCTGAAGTTGGGCATTTCAACGGATTCTTTCATTTTCGAGGTTGAGACTTCACAGAGGTGGTTAAGCTTTTCTTTCGTTTTTACTTTGGTTGTAAGTAAGAGGTAGAAGCTGTTATCTTTTTCTTGTTTAGAACTTTCTTTAATTTTTAAATTACAATCTATATGATAGATTGTGGTTTTCAATAATATATAGACACAATGTAACACCCCGGACTTGGCCTAGACGTTATGGCCGAATCTAACGATGCCACAGGGTAGTGCTTTTCGAAAAATATGTCGTCGCTAAATCCCCTTTTCTATTTAACCATTTTTCATTATCTTATGTTAATTTCAAATAGTGTCGTTCGTTTCCAAAACATTATTCATTTACAAATCGTTATTCAATTTCAAAACGTTTTCTTATTGCGGAAGCTTTTAAACAGTTTGCGTATTCGTGGTATTTTTGATAAAACATTAATTTCATTTGAAAACCCGAGTTTTACCTAACACTAGCAAATTTAAATCATAAAACCGTATAAAAATCAATTTTAAACCAAAATCCGTAAAGGCCATAATTACAGGAAAATACTCTCAAATAAAAGTAAAATCATAAATAGGTAATAAACAGTGTAAAAGAAGTCGTGTGGCCACCACTGAGTCCTCCGTTGCACCGATCCGCCTAAATATGGGGATTACTTGTATAGATTAAATAGAAGGGGTGAGTTTATGTAAACTCAGTGTGTAATCCACATACAAATGAACAGACAATAAACAGATAATCACAGTTTGGGCTTAAGCCCTTTTCAGTATCAGTCCAGTTTGGGCCTTAGCCCATCTTAGTACAAAAACAGTCATGCAGTAGGGCTTTAACCCATCACAGTATTAGTAGCAATAACAGATATGCAGTCATAAAAAACCTACCCATCCAGCCTTTACACACCATCTCCGTCCAACCCTACACTTCATGTGGGGATATAATCAACCCACCCATCCCTACACTCCAAGTAGCACCGAATACGACACTAGACAGTAGCTTGCAGCTGAGTTGCCAGTAAATTAGGCTCGAGGCCTTTCAGTACACTTCCTTCGAACATTATAATCCCCCAACCCAATGCAATGAAACATACAGATATGACATGCTATAACATAATATCATGCATGTAAACAGGGCATATAATATCAAATCAGTGGGACATCATCAGGCTTAATCATATTAGTCATACAGTCATTTCAGTCAATTAGGGGTCTAGGTAAACTTACCGACCCTACAGTAGGTTCACAGTTGACTTGGGTGACCCGTGCAACCTTATCAGTCAAACAGTGAAAATGGGCCTACAAGCCCATGATGTTCGCCTGTGTGGGCCCACATGCTCGTGTGGCCCAAATGACCCAAACTGGCCTTGGCCTCGTGATCCATTTTATTATAACACGTGCTAGTTAATTATTCATATGTGTTTCCACTATTTACTTATATGATCCTTCAAAGCTATCTACTTGAGTCACTGTTACCAAATTATTTGTATCTTAAGCTAAAGAATTTCGAATTAAGATCCGCAACTTTTCCCTGAAACCAGACTCACATATCTTCTTACCATACAATTTTCAGAATTATTTGTTTAGCCAATAAGTACAGTTTATTCTTTAAAGTTTCCCCTATTCTGCTATTTGACAGTTTCGACCTTTCTACACTAAAAATTAATTATCTTCTCGTAAAGATTCAAATGATGTTCTTGTTTGTTTCTCTTGAAAGTAGGCTCATTCAATATTTTAAACGTATAAATTCTAACCAATAATTATTTTTATACAATTTTTAATAATTTTACAAAGTTAGGACAGGGGATTCTGAAATCATTTTGACCCTGTCTCACTAAAATACAAATATCTCATAATATGAAATTCTTTTGCTTACTTCTTTTCTTCTATGAAAAACTAGACTCAAATATCTTTAATCCCATATCTTTTTTCATCCTCTAATTCAATTTCCACAATTTATGGTGATTTTTCAAAGTTAGCCTACTGTTGTTGTCCAAACAGCAAGCAATTTCGGCTTTTCACCGAATCCCTTATTTTTGTGTTTCGGGTACACACCTGGTTTTGTTTGATGCTAAAACAGTCCCCAGGCACTCCAAAGCCTATAATTGAACAAATAACACCATAATCAGTCTTATCTCGCGATTAATCAAAATCCCGAAACCAAAATACTTACTCATAAAACAATGAACACTTACCCCAAAAACTTCAAATCGATACGTTTACGAAAATCACGAGGAGAGCCTTAATCCTCGCGAAATGCTGCTGCCAACACCCCAAAATTAAACTATTGAACACAAAACAATCTCTTAAAATGATACCCAACAACTTACTAAATTTGCACAAGTGCTGCTTAATGCTACGAAATCAAGAGGAAAGAATGGTTTAAGGGGAACAAGGGAATTTCGGTAGTAGAAGAAAGAAAAGAAAAGATAATCGAGTAAGAAGCAAAGAAGAAAAAAAATTCGGTAGAGATGGGGGAGAGAAAATGTCAGAAAGATAGAGAGAAAAACGACTCTCTTTTTTTAGAAAAAAGAAGGAAAAAGTGATCAGAAATGGATTAGCAACAAAAGAATCCAATTATTATTTTTATTTATTTCTAGTTGCATCCGATATAAAAGAATGAAACTTATTTATAGAATTACTATAAGAAAGATCCATTATGTGGATTTCTGTTCCTAGAAATCCTATGCTAACAAGTGTAAGCAAAGATTCAAACCCATGACCTCCCTCACACAAACACTCCACTTATCCACCAGACCAGCAAGCTCATTCTGTTAATTATTTTCCAACTTTTACTTATACAAGATAGAGGCTTATTCATAAAAATACTAAAATTTGCCCAAATCCTAGCTTGAACTTGGGAACTCCCAAACACTCCCAAAACACATAACCACTAAAGCTGACAAATATTGGTATCATACACTCACAATACCCAAAATTAAAATTTTGGAAAGTTACACACAACTTTTATTTTAAAAAAATTATATGCAATTAAGGAATCAAGCCATGCTAGTAAGAGAAGAGGGAAAAAGCGTATGCTATGCTGAATATAAATGGATACATTTATGGTTGATTTAATGATTTTCTCTTTATAAAATGCATTTAGAAGGTATTCTTTTTTATAATTAAAGTCGACAGATGAATTGGGTAACATTAATTAAATAATGCATCAAACAATTTCCATTAACATATTATAAAATTAATTAGAAAGGCTTGGTGAGTTGCAGTTATGGTCAACCATGACTTCATTGCCAAGAATTCAAGCATTCAGTGTGTGCTGTCCATTTAAAATCCAAACCAATCCTGTCAATAATCTCAGGATGTTGAAAGACGGCGGCTTTAAACTGTTTCCAATCACGTAGCGCCGTCGTTAAATCTCTGAACTTTGCCTTTGAATTACGACAACAGTTGGCATGCATGGTGGTTACGGCCGTGATGTCTTTACTGTCTTGACAGAAGCCACTAAAATACCTAGTTTCCAAGAACTTTACTTTGAGATCCAGTTTCTGCAACAGCCCACCACGGTTTAGGTCTTGCAATACATCCTGTTCTTTCTTTCCTGTCGAGTTATTCTTCTGAGAATACCATGTGTGGAACAACGAGATGGTTTTGCTGTTGGATCTTATGTAATAGAAACCTGTGTTGATATATTTGTTTTCCGGTCGGGGGTCGTCGTTGAATGTATCGACGCTGATTTCTAGATCAGCCTCTTTGAGAGGACTCAGTCGTAGAAATGGATTCCTAAACCACATTACGTCTATGTCCTGATAAAATTATTAAACACTTTCGTAAATAAATAAAGTGTTCAATGAATCGTTTATGAATAAGCTTATTTTTGTTTGTTTCTTAATCTTTTAGATGAATCAAAATGAACAAGAAATATTAATTTTTTTATTTTCAAAACCAAACATATGACATTTATTTATTCATTATTATCAAATTAATGTGTAAATTAAGAGAAATGATTGATAAATCAAATTTTTCAGATATTAAATCACAATTTTATACAATTTCTTCTCGTAAATTAAACTATGTTAAATATATAATTAGGGTTTGGCTGATAAAAACAATTTCATACAATTTCTTCTCGTAAATTAAACGATGTTAAATATATAATTAGGGTTTGGCTGATAAAAACAACCGTACCGTAAATATGAAGTTATAGCCACGCTTGAGGATCTCCAAAAGAAAAAGAGTTCGTCTCCACATCATATTAATAAAGTCCTGTGACATGTAAACCTTTTCTCCCGCAAAATCCACACCTTCCGTCACCAATCTGTAACAGTGCAACCGCCGAAACTGACATCGTTCGTAAGCCGTTTGATCGACGGCGACGAGCAGCAAATGTTCGAGTAATGACCTAGTATTTTCTCCTACCCAAAAGCTTTCCAAGAAAAGATCGAGCATCGTCGCCTCTTCATTAACACTTCTTTCAACATAAGCTTTGTTGATCACCGCAATGATGACCGTCCGGTTCGGCATTGAAGCTTCCCTTAACGCTAACTCAAGCTCATCTTTTACTCCAATGCCAGGCTACAACATAACAAAATAAAGAGAATTCAACGTCAAATTATTACATGCATGCATGCTGTAATTAAAGATTATAAATTTAAAGATGCTTACGAAATTAGAGGGTGAAGAGTTGGTTTCATTATAATTCCCGAAAAAGGGGCTTGAGAACCATACGAAAACGTACACAGCTATAGCTACAAGGAGATAAATCATTACATGGCTTCCTGGACAAAATTGCTTTGAATTATGATCCATTTCTGAGAAGATGATTGTAATTTCTTGACGGTTGTCCGGGCAGAATTTGAAGTCTCGTCTATGGAAAATTACTAGAAAATTTTCGACGTTAGAGTGGATCAGAGCTAAACATTTTGTTGGAGTTAAAGTCGATAAAATAAATTGAAACCCAGGAAAAGAACAAACTCAAGATTTTTAATATGAAATCCTAAAATAATTTCGATTTTCATAAAAGTTTCGACGGAAGCTATTGTTTCAATATCCCTTCTGTGTTTTATTTGTAAATAGTGAAAGTTAGATGATTGGTGGTGGCGGCGGAGGCGATCGGAAGTGGAGGTTTTGGATTGGGTTGATATTTATGATTGGGAGTAGGGTGGCGTTGGATCTCTCTTTATTTTTACTGATTATGCGTATTGTTAGGATTAGAAAAGTTGTAAACATAGATAGAAATGGAAGGCTTCTTCTTCTCATAAAATAGTTTCTTTTCCATATATTTCAATTATACTATAATAATAATAAGGTTAAACTATCAAAATAGTTAATTTTGTTTGTCTCAACTTACATTTTAGTCACTGAGCCGTTAATGGTGTAACGGTTAGCTGACGTGGCACGTTAAATCATCATTTCAAACGGAAATTTTAGGTTGAATTCTACAATTAGTCCCTATATTTTTTTCATTTTGAGTAATTTAATTTTTTTCTTTTATGTTCTTTTAATTTTTATTTTATTTTCCATTCTTTTCTGTTTCTCCCTTCTTCATGAATGGGGAGTCTGCTTTGAAATCGTTCACCTTGCACCCATCCCTGAGTATATGCTTCAACAGGAATCATGCACACAAGAGTAGATTGATACAATATAAACAACTAGTAAAATGCCCTCCATAATCTAGCGGATAAAGTACATTACATAGTCCGTTTTAGGGATTGGCGACTTATCCATTCCGTGACTTTGGCACTGGACGTTCCAAAAAATAGGCACTATCGGGTCGAGTGAATTCAATAATAGATGTCTAGTGACATTTCAACTTTCTTTTTCCTTTCAGGACCTATTTGAAAGAGAATAACGAAATTTTTTTATGTTTTGAATTTGTTAAAACTAATCCACAAACTTGTCTTAGTCGATAAAATTAAATTGTTCAAAAAAACAAAAGTATAGATATAGATACTAGTTTTAATACCTATATTATTATTATGAATTTTTTACAGGAGAGTTTCTCCAATTAGTTATTGTCTTTGTTGGCCCAAAAATGTTGTAAGAAATGGGAAAATGTTCCGGCCCATTAGCCCAAGAATTGCTTTCTTACCTCATACGATGGCTCCAACTTGTTTGTTTCCCTGGAAAATACAGAGTCAATGGCATCGAGAGCTGCAACACCGCCTTACCCCAGTGCTGCCAGGATCGCCGATTCACCATGCTTCCCACAGTACACCGCTTCTCTCAAATGTAAGCTATCCCTCTTAATTCTTCAATCTCTATTTTTGAAACAATTTTGTTATCGATCAAATTGAATCATTAAAGCCCGAAACTTTACTTTGCTTGAATCGTAATATTGTCCTGGTCTTACTTCAATATAGTTGTATTATAATTTTTTTGAAAGGAAAGTTAATCAAATTTGTCTTTTGAATTAAAAATAATAGTTCTTGAAATTTTCCCTCTATGCTACCTTGTGGCAGGTTAATTGAGTGAAAGTGGGATTAATTAATTTGTGTAACAGACTAAAATCAAGAGAAAAGAATTTTATGGGAAAAGAGTAGTGTAGAAAAATTGATGTTAAACAAATATAAGGAAGAGATAGTAGAAAATTGCTTTTGAATATTTTCTGTTAATTTTAATTCAGCACCTGTTTTACATATATAAAGGATGTCGTACTTGACATACCTTGAAAATCAGAAATTGATAAAAACTAACAGTAACAAAAATCAGCAATTGGAAACAGCCAAGAAAAATAATAACTGTAATGAAATGACATTGCTAATGGATGTTTTGGAGTATTTTAAATTTGTCATGCAACAGTACTTCCTCCATCGAAGCAAATCCTTGTTCTCAATGATTGAAGTGTGGATATTTCTGTTGAAGGTCTTGTAATATCTCCCAAGAAGCATCCTTTGGAAATGAATTAGTCCATTCAACAAGAACTTCTGTCATGGCCCAATTCCCTCTTTTTATCATCCTCTATCCAGTACTCGAGTAGGTTCCTTAACAATAGTACCATCGTCAGCTGTGAGAGGTAATTGTGGTTGTGCAATCTTGCTGCCAATATGTTTTTTAAGCTGTGAAAGATGAAGTACAGGGTGAATTTTAGAGCCTGGTGGTAATTCCAATCAATACACCACTTGGCCAACCTTGCTAACAACCTGAAATGACCCATAATACTTGGGAGCCAATTTCATATTCCTTCGATTATGAACAATATGCTGCCTATAAGACTGGTGTTTAAGATAAAGCCAATCACCTTGCAAAAAATTTCTCTCACTACGTTTCTTGTCAGCTAGATAAAACTACGATCCACCGAAGCAACTAAGGATTCACTTACAAGGTATGGTAAATGGATAGGAGGGGGTTGCCCATGAACAACTTTGTAGGGAGTTGCTTGCTTAGAAGAGTGGTATGATGAGTTATACCACCATTCAGCAAGGACCAGACAATGCAACCATTCTTTAGGCTTCTTGCTGGTCATGCACCTCAAGTATCCCTCTAAACGTTTATTGACAATTTCTGATTGATCATCGTATAGAGGATGGAAGTGCCTTCCAACCAGGTATTCACCCCATTTCTTGATTGGCAACAACACTGCCATCATCTCTTTTTCATATATAGATAGTGCGTGATGTTGTAGACCCAAAGCTTTGCTAAAGTAGGTCATCAGTCTCCCTTTTTGGGTAAGCACAGCCCCCTCCCTCAAGCTGGAAGCATCAGTCTCTACAATAAATTCCACATTGAAGTCAGGCATAGTTAGTACAGGAGCTGTAAACATAACTCGTTTGAGCTCTTGAAAAGCTTGTGTGGCTTTTTCCGTCCAATTCCATCCATCTTTTTTTAACAAAGCTGTTGAAGGTTGTGCAATTTCGCCATACCTCCTAATGAAACATCTATAATATCCCGTTAGCCCCTAGAAACCTTGTACATCTTTCAAACTCTTAGGAATTGGCCAATCCTTAATACAGTTAACCTTCCTCTCACCCATAGTAATTCCCCCTCTGCTGATAACATGGCCTAAGTAGTTCACTTCCGTAGCCCCAAAGCTGCACTTACTGGGTTTTACATAGAGCTGGTTGGATTGAACAACATCCAACACCTATCGAAGATGCTGTAAATGAGTATCCCTATCAGGTGAGTACACCAGTATATCATCAAAAAACACCAGTACAAATTTTATAAGGAATGATTGAAAATTTTGATTCATTAAACTCTGAAATGTGGCAGGAGCGTTGGTTAGACCAAACGGCATAACCAAAAATTCGTAATGCCCTTCCTGCATTTTAAAAGCTGTTTTGTAGATATTGTCCTCAAACATTCGGATTTGATGATATCCCAAATGAAGATCCAAATTTGAGAAGTATGTTGCATGTACTAATTCATTGAGGAGCTCATCAACGAGAGGTATAGGAAACTTATCCTTGATGGTAAGTTCATTTAGTTCCCTACAATCAACACACAAGTGCCATCTTCCATTTTCTTTCCGTACCATAAGCACGGGTGAAGCAAAGACACTGCTACTATTGCGAATAATACCAGCTTCTAGCATTTGCTCAATCGTTTTCTCCAATTCATATATTTGTATACTAGGGTACCTGTAAGGTCGAAGCCTCACTATTTTTGTTTCATCAATCAAGGGTATACGATGGTCTTGCAATCGAATGGGGGGCAGCTTAGTGGGCCAAAAAAAAAAAAAACATCATCATATTCTTGAAGTAATGTTTCCAAAGTGAAGGATTCAGGGGCAGCATTTGACTTCACTTGCAGTTGTGAATCACCAACCAGAAAATAGGCACATGGTTGTGGTCTAGTACTAGTTAACAACATAGAAAGTAACTTAGCCCCGTGTTTCGAATTAAGCATCTCTATCTTGTTCAAATGAGCTCCTTGCAAAGTCACCCATTTCGAACCCATTTGAAATTGCATCGTCAATGCTGAGAAGTCCTATAAGATAGGACCTAGAGTAACTAGCCATTGTACCCCCAATACAATGTCACAACCTGTTACTGGTAAGGCCATGAAATCAGTTGTAAAAGAAATACCCCACACCTCCTAAGCAGCTTTTTTACAAATCCCATTAGTTGTGAGCCTTCTTCCATCAGCAACTGTGACTTGCAACCTCGATTGCTGCCATATGGGAATACCCATAACCTTAGCTACATTGCAATCCAAAAAGTTGTGAGTATTGCCGTTATCGATTAGTACCACTACTTTCTCTTAAACAAAGTAGCAGAAACTCGCTTGGTCTGGTACCCAGTAGTACCCTAAATCGCATGCAAAGACAAGTTTGGTTGCTCACTGCCATCCCCTTTGGATCCTAGTAACTTTGGTGAGACTCAACAATCAGCGAACACTTCCTGCTGCCCCTCACCATCAATTCTCTCACCATTGAGTTGATATAACTGTGATTTGAGGCACTTATGGCCTACGGTTTATTTAGTGCCACACCAATAGCAGAGGCCTTTTTTTCTCCTTTCTTCTATTTCAGGAGTTAATGGTGATCGACAGTAGGATGAGGTAAAGTGGTCTTGGGTTTGGTGATATTAGAGGTGCTTGGTTTCGCAATACTAGTTGGTGAGGTAGAGCTAGTTTGTGAATATTTTGGAGTGGGTAGTAATGGAGGTAAAGTGGGTGTAGTTGGCTTTAGCACGGGCTGTGTATAGGTAGTGTGATAGGGATGAGGTGAATTTGGCGGTCTCGAATAGGTAGCAGGGCTACTTTTTTTAATGGAAAGGTGTATTATAGCTTCCACTTGTTTTGCTAGGTGTAAGGCCTCATTTAAGTTTTTTGGTTTAAACAATTTCACAGAAGGTGCAATATCAAACTTCAAGTATTAATGAAAATACTGAGAGCATAAGGTTTCCAGAGGTCCAAAAAATTCAATAAACTTAAAAATTCGTCATGGAAGTGATCAACAGTACATGTCTGTTTCAAAGCAACTAAGTCAGCCATGGGGTCCTCATATTCACTGGGAGCAAAGCGATCATACATTTCAGCCAAATACTTAACCCAACTCAGGTTCTCCATTCCTCCTTGCGATTTGACAAAATAGTGATGCCATTGGAGTGCCTTTCCGTCTAAGCTCAACATCACTGTTCGAACCTTAGATGTTTCAAGTACCTGTTCTGCCTCAAAGAACTGTTCCAATTTTATCACCCAATTTTTGAAATCATCCCCAGAGAAACAAGGGCCCATCGACACAAGACCGACCAATCGTAACTGGCAGTGCATTGGGTTCAATCGAAAATGGTGATTTTGCACTAGCTCCAACTCCCGTCACACTAGATTCTGCTGGGCTTTTACCTTTATCTGAGAAAAGATCCCCTTTTGTCATCAAGTTGAGAAACCCCTTGAGCTCTGACTTAATTTCAACTTTCAGGTCCGCCAACTTTTTGTCAGGTTGTTGAACCTCATGTTTAATATTAGCCACATCTTCTTGTTTTTACCCAAGCTCTTTCTGAAGTCGTGTTTTTTTCATGGCTGCCAGGAATCAAAGGCACTGAATACCACTGTAACAGATTAAAATCAAGAAAAAAGAATTTTATGGGAAAAGAGTAGTGTAGAAAAAAATGAGGTTAAAGAAATATAAGGGAGAGATAGTGGAGAAAATTACTTTTGAATATTTTCTGTTAGTTCTCTTTCACTACCTGTTTTACATATATAAAGGGCGTTGTACCTGACATACCTAGAAAATCAAAAATTGACAAAAACTAACAATAACAAAAATCAGCAATCGAAAACAGCCAAGAAAAATAACAACTGTAATGAAATGACATTGCTAATGGACGTTTTGGAGTATTTTTAATTTGGCCTGTAATAGTTTGTTGCTACTTGATTTATGTAATCTAGAAAGAAAGGAGATAATTTTTTAGATGTAATGTAATGTAACCAGGTTAAATCTAGTCTTTTACATTGTCGTTCATGAATTATGGCAATGTTGGAGCTTTTAGCAACACTGGGTTTCTTTAGCATGGAGATCTTATTATGGAGTTGAATAACTATATGAAAGAATTAATTGTAAGCAATGCACATATGCTTGAAACATGGATTCTTTTTTGTTATTTGATGCCATTAGGGATTGAACCCTAAGAATCCAAAGCATTTACCAGCGGTAAGACATGGCTTTTGGCTTGAAACATGAATATCAGTGATACCTTTCTAAGATAATGTTTGTAACCTTTTGCGAAGTAGATTGCCATTGGTTGCTCGAATATAGTGTTTACAACTTATTGGATCACTCTTTACACATGAAGTAGGGAAGAAAAAGCATGGAAGCTTCGAAGCAAATATGATTCTTTGTCATCATTAACTAATTCCGGTTGATGTCCTAACCTTTTTCTTTTTAGATGAAGGTCAATTTTTAATGTTGAAGTGTTGGTCTTCAGGTCTGGAAGAATATGGCTCCGACAAGAGTAAATGCCAAGAACATTTTGATGTTTACAAGGAATGCAAGAAAAAGGAGGTATTCCATTTTCTTTTTCCATTTGTTGTGTATATTCCATTTGTTTGTAAATGGCTATAGTGCACTGAGCATTACATATTTTTTGCTTTTTCCCCCCTTTTTGCCAGAGGGAGGCTCGTTTGGAACGCAACAAGAATCGGTCCTTGTTCTCATGAAATCCCTCAGGATTTTCTTCACTATTCGTATGAAGCTGAAGTTATGAGTTCGTGGGGGGCTGATAATTTTCTCCTGTTGAGTTGCTATAGAGTTAAACCGATACTCAACATAAACTCTGTATAATTGATGACTATCTTATGGAGTATAGAAATTCAATACCAATGTTCTTTATTGTGTGCAATAATAGCAACTGTGGTTCACTTAGCTATGGCATGTATTTTAGAATTTCTGTTTCAATGTAATGAGAAGTTTTAGACTTTAGTATTAATTACTTATGCAAAATAATCCCAAATCGTTTTATTTTAAGCATTTGGTGCAAGTTTCTTTAGTTTCTTCCCTTATGTAGAGATCATTGTGCAAAAAATAAGTTAAATTCTTGGAATCTGATGTTTCCATGAACTTCTATGTTTGAATCTTGATGATGCCTCATCTTCTACTAATCTGGACCTTTGAATTTGTAAAAGTACAACACATGGATTCTATAAAAGCAATAATACATCAGGTCATGATGTTTGTACTTGGAGACATACTCCATGTTTAGGCTCAAAAACCTTTGAATAATCCCTTAAACCCTTTTTATGAGGAGACGGACTCCGTGTTCTGGCTGTATAACCAGCCTAAATGCAGGGGAGTGAACATATGCCGGTGATAGAGAGAAGCAAAACTTAGATAAAAGCAGAGATAGAGCCACCTTCAGTTCTGCCATTGCGAAGTGTTGTCCGGTGCATATTCTAGCCCCGATACCAAACGGCATGTAAGCTTGTGGAACCTTGCAAGCCTCAACAATCCCATTAGCAAATCTTTCTGGATTGAACCGGTGCGCATCGGGGCCCCATAGCTGAAGAGATTGTTGTAAAGCTGGGATTGGGATTTGGATGTTCATGTCTTTGGGGATCATGATGCCTTTGAAATCAATGTCTTCCAACGCTAGTCTTATCACAAAAGTTGCAGGTGGGTATAGGCGTAATGTCTCTAGAATCACCATTGTGAGCTGCCAATCGGGAAAACAATCATTAAACATACAAACGGATAATCGATGCAAAGCTTGTTGTTACATTGACATACCATCTTCATGTTTCTAAGTGCATTAGCATCCGGAAGAAATCCATCTTTACAAGTTTCAAGCACCTCAGCACGAACACGAGCTTGCCAATCTGGAGATGCAGCTAATAACATCAACGTCCATGAAAGTGTAGTAGCAGTGGTTTCATAACCAGCAAAATACATGTTTTTGCAATTGTCCACTATGAACCTCTCCTTAGATAGTCCTTTGTAATCATCATAGGTTTCAGCACCGTCGAGTATCATCTGTAAAAGATCCTTCCCGTGTGTAGCCTCCTCGGTGCGATGATTCACTACACTCAATATCAATGAGTCAATTTCTTTCTCTAACTTCCATATGTCTCTGTTGTTTTTACTTGGCAGGTACCTTCAATATTTTGCAACAGCAAGTTCATATATGTATGTATATGTATATGAAGTTGAAGAATGAATGTGGTGAAATTATATACCTCATACCAGGAATCCCAATGTAAGTTTTAGCCATAGCCATTTGCAGTGCTTTTAGCTTTGAGAATATTTCTTCCCCTTTGGAATAATTGCTGCCAAAACAAGCTCTCGAAATTATATCAGCAGATAAGCTTCTCAAATCCTCATCAACTATAATCTCTAAAATGCCTTTCTCCCATTCAACTCTACTCTCCCAAGATTTTAGCATTGAAATCGTAGCATCCACCATTAGGTTCACCGTTCCCTTTATAAGCATTGATATTACACGATTGAAATGCTTGTAAAATGAAACAAGAAGAGAACATTGAAAGGGTTGGGGTACCTTACCTTAACCTTGTCAGGAAAGAACTCAGGAGCTATGATTTTTCGTTGGTGTGACCAAATGGGGCCACTGGACGATAAAATGCCTTGTCCTAGCAGAGGTCCTCGGTCCTTAGTTAGGTAGGATGGCTTCCCTAAGCTTAATGACTTGTGTAAGCCAATTTCTTTCACCATTTCCATTTCTGTTGTGCAAAGTAGTTGCAGGTTTCCAGTTGAATACAAGAACATAGACCCTGTCACCACAAAAGTGAAACTTTTACATCTGCAAACTATCAAATACTGCAAAAAGATCCCATTTTTATTGGGAAGAAAAGTGCCTACCATATTCATTTCTCCATTTGTCTAAGTAAGGAAAGAGAGTGGGAAACCAGTGATGAGAAAAATCCGGTTTGAGATCCTTGTGAGCAGATTTTGCAGTAGACTGTGCTTGAAGTTGGATTCTTTTCATTTCATGGATATTCCCATATAAGAAAGAAGGGCACGGTCCTTTGATTCCTTGGTTTTGAAGTTTCAATCTAAGCTTTTTTGGTTTCAACAACACACCACTGTAAAGATGAAAAAGCAACCCCACAAACCCAGTCAACACAACTGATAAAATCAACAAATTTAGCCCTTCTGTTTTTTGCTCCATTTTCCTTTGATACCTGCTTCAATCTAAGCTCCCCCCTCTTTCCTAGTAATCCACCAAACTCAAATTGTTAAAATATACTATACTTGTTAATCAATGACAAAGAAGGCTTGAAAATGACATTTCTTTTTAAACTTATTTTTATTATATTTGCTGATTTTATAATGGCTTGAGTATGGGCTTGGGCATTGTCCAACGGAATCCTAAGGAATTAATTTAATAAAAAGAATCTGCCAAGAAAAGAATTGAAAAATGGAAAAAGGAAATGGAAAAGGAGAGAAAACATTACAAGCACCAAGCTTAAGCCAAGCCACCAACAAGGACAAGAAAGACAAGGGAGACAGAGAGCACCTTGTGGAGCTCGTGTATCCTTCTTTCTGATTAAGAAACCCTAGTTTTCACCGTCTCTAACCAGCCCCTTTTTTATTCTCCATTAATCGCCGCCGTTTCATCCTCCCATCTCCCTCTGTAAAACCCCTTATTTCTCGAATCTAGGGCTCCTTCTCGTCTCCAAAAAAGCTTGAATTTTTGTATTAATATCGAAAAAGCTGGGAGCTTTTGGAATTTGGGTTGTTAAAAAAAAAAAGTTATGTATAGTCATAGAGATCGGGAAGGAGGGCCATTGGATTGGAAGCGCATTAGTGATGTGCTGGATAAGCATCTAGAGAAGTCGCCCTCGTCGACTTCGAGGGGATTGAATAGCAAAGACAAAGAAAGGTCCTCCCTCCCTTCAACTTCCACTGGTAAATCCCAGCTTGATCATCGCTCTGCATCGCTCTCCAAAGCCAAATATTCTGATGGTTAGTGCATTTCCATGTGAAAAAGTGTTTTATTAATCTTATCCATTTGCAAAGCGCATTGTTGAAGCCAAAATTCTTGGGATTTTGGCTTGCTGAAAATAGGTTGTTGGTAAAGTTGAAGTTTGTGCCATGTCCTCATAAGCTTTGTTTTTTCTTAGAACTATAATGATAAAATCTTAGTATTAGCATATTTTAGCTATGTTATTATTCCTTTCTTATAACTTTATTGTCATGTTTTACATAAGCCACAACAGAAACTATTTGGATCGTCAATAATGATTGATAAACAAGTAATTTAAATGTGAGATTCTTCTCAATGACCTGTTATTACTGTTCTTGATTGCAGAGGAATCTGAAACAGACAGTGAAGAATCTGATGTTAGTGGTTCTGATGGAGACGACACGTCTTGGATCTCGTGGTTTTGCAATTTACGAGGCAATGAGTTTTTCTGTGAAGTTGATGATGAATACATTCAAGATGATTTCAATCTTTGTGGCTTGACCAGTCAAGTTCCTTATTACGACTATGCGCTGGATTTAATATTGGACGTTGAATCTTCTCATGGTAAGCATTTCATTGACATGGATTGCAGCATATGAACTTTGTTTGATTCGGTATTCACTCGTAGTATGCGATATCATTTTCCTAATTTTAAACCTGTCTTTAGTAGATGTTTTTGCCTACTTGATTCATAAATACATAAAATCTTGTTCTTGGTTCTTCATTGAGTATTTTGTCCCAGAAAGAATTTTAGATAGCCGATTGAAGTTTTCTGGGAAATAAGGTGTGAGACAAAAAAAGTATCATGGAGGTGTAAGCATTTCATTGACATGGATTGCAGCATATGAACTTTGTTTGATTCGGTATTCAACCGTGGTATGCGATATCATTTTCCTAATTCTAAACCGCTCTTTAGTAGATGTTTCTGCCTACTTGATTCATAAATACATAAAATCTTGTTTTTGGTTCTTCATTGTGTATTTTGTCCCGGTAAGAATTTTAGATAGCTGATGGAAGTTTTTCGGGAAATAAGGTGTGAGACGAAAAAGTATCATGGAAGCCCTAGGAGTCGGATTGTATTTTGCCCATTTACTAAGAAAAATAGGCAAATTAGTCTCTATATATTAAATCAAAGAGCAAATTGGTCCTTCTATTAAAAATTTCATCCATTTCTACTATTAAAAACCGGTCCCTGTATGTCAGAATGAGGTATACATGGCCCACCACATGTAACTTTCTGGTTATTCTGTCAGCCACGCTAGTTTTTATCAATAGAAATGGATGAAATTTTTAATAGAAATGACTTGTTTGCTCTTTGATTTAACGTACAGGGTCTAATTTGTTCATTTTTTGAGTAAAGAGGTAAAATGCAATTTGACTCCTAGTATAAGGGCCTTCATGGTACTTTTACCGGTATGAGACAGCTAACTTTTGTAGCATTTCCAAAATCACAAGCTCATGTTTTTAAAAAGCGTTACACTGAATGAATTGAGGAAATTGATTGTTGCAATTGCTTTAAAGCTTGTGTTTGTATAGCATTTCCAACTATATAGCTTGCAGTGATAATGTTAGCATTTGCTTTTCACACATTTTTTATTGCTTGATATCATTTGTATCATCTGTCTTTCGGGTTTTATAGGTGATATGTTCACTGAAGAACAGAATGAATTGGTTGAATCGGCAGCTGAGATGTTGTATGGTCTTATACATGTTCGTTACATATTAACTAGCAAGGGAATGTCTGCTATGGTAAATTTGCTGTTATTTAACTTGTTCTTTCTTTTTGCTTTATGTTGAGTTTGTCATGTTTGAAGCTCTGCTTGCAACTTCAATTTCAGTTGGAGAAATACAAAAGCTATGACTTTGGGAGATGCCCAAGAGTTTATTGTTGTGGACAACCTTGTCTCCCAGTTGGTCAGTCAGATATTCCTCGTTCAAGTACGGTGAAAATCTACTGTCCTAAATGCGAAGATATATATTATCCTCGATCCAAGTATCAAGGAAGTATCCTTTCTATTTCATCTAGAATTTTAACTTTTTATTATTTCTCCCTTGAAATTTTCTAATTTGACTGGCTTTGAGGACTAAAATACCTATAGTTTTGTTTCTCTAATATGGTACACTCGTGAAATAAAAACACATATCCTACCAAGACTACTTATGTTTTGGACTACCCTCTGTCCTGCATATGTTTGTATGCTTTAAAAGTACCATGGTGGCCCCTATAGTAGGAGTTAGATTGCATTTTGCCTCCTCTACTCAAAAAATAGGCAAACTAGCCCTTGTAAATTAGATCAAAAAGCAAATTGGTCCCTTCTATTAAAAATTTCATCCCATTGTATTGTGAAAAATTGTTGTGGCTGACAAAATAACCAGATAGTGACATTTGGTGTGCCACGTGTACTTCATATTGACGTATGGGGACCAAATTTTAATGGTAGAAATGGATGATTTTTAATAGAAGACCAGATTGCTTTTTGATCTAATATAAAGGGGCTAATTTGCCTATTTTTTGACTAAAGGGGCCAAAATGCAATCATGACTTTTTTGATCTAAGTGGATTAATTTGGTGGATTGGAGTAGTTGTGCTAATTTTATGATGACAATCAGAATTGGCATTATTTGGATGTATGTATTTCAATACATTCTTTCCTTAATCAGTTTTTAACTTCTCTATCACATCCTTCCCCAACATTTGATGATTGGGTTTGGTGTGTCAGAAGAGTACCTACATTAGTGGGAGACACCGTTATATATGTGTGCATATGCATATGTTGCATAGGTGGAGTTTAACATTGGTATGACTTGTTTTATTTCATGTTATCTTTGTTGTTCAGCATGGTTATGATTTTCTTGACATTAACAAGATATGGATGGAGCTTATTTCGGAACAACATTTCCACATCTATTTCTGATGACGTATGGGCACCTAAAACCACAAAAGCCAACACAAAACTATACCCCAAGAGTTTTCGGGTTCAAGATCCACAAGCCCTGAGATCATGTAATATTTGCTGTAAGTTGTATTGAGTGGGATGACGATTTTAACTTGAGCCTATCATGGCCTAACATGCAAGCTGAAGTGGGATTCCATAAAAAAACAGGTATGGGAATGAAGAAATAGCAGAAGGAATCTGTCTACAATTAAACTCACAGAGCGTTTGTAAACATAATTTACTTTTTGCTTTTCTTGTTTTGTGGGGGGGTTGAGGATCGGTTTTTGTGGTTTAAGCTGAGATATCCTTTCCACCCTTTATTGACTTTTGACTACACATTTCGCCTTTTTCTCTATATATAAAATGTACTCAGCTTCCTCTGGATTTGTATTCAATAACCCCAAAACAAAAACAATAAGAAAGCCAGTTATATGATATATTCACTGTTTCATTGTTCTGTAATGGTTTTCTTTTGTTGGTATTATTCCTACGATTTGAGTAAGAGTAAATTATGGTCACACATATAACGAGTTCTTGACAAGATAAATCATTATTACATGAGTGTATATGGTAAATAATTCTTACGAATCCAATAAACCAAACACGGGAGCTGGTTGTCATGTTAATTGTATTGCATGTTGAGTCGCATCGTATTGAGAGAAATGAGTAGCCCTTATTTGGAGGGATCCATCCATTCCATTGTTGGATGAAAGAGTAGGAGAATTAATATTTATATTAATTTAATAATTTAAAGAAATAAACTCTATTGTTAAATAATCTGGTATATATATATATTGATTCAGTCAAGATGAGAGAAAACTATAATAACAAAATTAGGTTAATGGTTTAACAATAAATAATTAAAATTAAGGATTGTCTTTTTTGCATCCAATACAATTACTTAACCAAAATATTCTTTTTGAAGGTATTATTAAGGTCCTACTTTAATTTATGTACAAAAATATAGCTTTAGAAAGGTAAAAATATCATAGAAGTTATATTAGAGTCGATTGTACTTTACCTTATTTAGTAAAAAATGAATAAATTAATCTCTATATGTTAGATAAAAAGTAAATTAATTTTTCTATAAAAATTTATCATTCTCTATTGTTAAAAACTATGTATTACAGAATTTAGGTGACTCAAAATTCTGTAACAAAAAAGAAAGCTTTTTGAGGATCCTCCAATTTCGGTAAAGAGATTTTACAATTAGATAAGTAGAGTTGTGTGAATTTATTATTTTCACTTATTGTTTCTACTAAAATAATTAACTGCCTGTTAGGTATACTTTATGCTAAGTAATTAGATCTACGAGTTTATTATTTTTTAAAATACGATAGTTTTACAACCCATTCATCAAAAACCTAAAAAAAGGAGTGGCATTTTGAGTAAAAAGAGTTTAATTCAAAGGGGGATTCAGAAAAAGGAAAAGGGTCGGTCTATGGGTTTAAAATTAAACCAGAAGTTCCACGCTCCTCTTTTGAAAAAAAAACAATTCCCAAGAAAGGCTTCTCTGCTTGAAAAGCCAGGAAAGATTAGAATTAGAAGGAAAGGGTGATTGAGAGATTTTCCCAATTCGATTCCGAAAGGGCTAAACTCTTTTTTATTAGCAAGTGTTATTTGTACGTATGTAATGCATCACAAGAAATCTGAACTTCAGATCGGGAAAGAAAGCAGCGGCGTCTCTTCCGATTTCAATCCTAAACCCTCCACCGTTCATCATCAACTCCCACTTCATCACCTTCAGAAGCATTTTAATTACCATCATCGTTTACAACAGCAATCCGATGCAACAGCGGCGGAAACGGTCACCGGCACCACACCGATTTCGGTTTTCCCTCAGATAATTACCCAGAACCCTCCAGAAAATGGCACAATTGCTCCTCCTCCTCCATCTTCTTCCTCTTCTCCGACCCCTTACAAGAGACCCCTTTTGACCCAGACGCGTTCTCTTACCAAATCCCCTACTTTGTACCGCTTTACGACGCCCCGTCATTTCAATTCCCAAAATACCACTTCTTTTTTTTCCTTCTCCGTTGCTGCTAAATCCTTCGTTTATAGGATTCTCCGTCGTTTCAAGAACCTACGTCGTCTCCGAGTTCACCTACGTTTAATCCTTCTTTTATCTCTTCCTTTCTTCTACTTCTTAGTTTCGCACCCAAGCCACTCTTTTTTACTCGACTTCCTATCCGCTTTTGCTTTCTCAGCTGCCCTTCTTTTTTCCCTTAACCTTGCCCTCCCACGCCTCCCTTCAATTCGTTTGTTCTTATCCCGTTCCTTTCCAATTAAGCTCAAATCGTCATCTTCACTCTCAAGGTCTCATTTTCCAGTGTTATGGTCAGTTGGGTCTCGACCAAAATCCGAAAAGAGAGCAAATTCGGGGTGTTGGGTTCAAGTTTATAGCAACGGAGACATTTATGAAGGGGAGTTTCATAAGGGGAAGTGTTCAGGGAGTGGCGTATATTACTATTATATGAGTGGACGATACGAGGGCGATTGGGTGGATGGGAAGTATGACGGCTATGGGGTTGAAACGTGGGCTAGAGGAAGCCGGTATCGTGGACAGTATAGGCAGGGTCTTAGGCATGGATTTGGGGTCTATAGGTTCTATACTGGGGATGTTTATGCAGGAGAGTGGTTGAATGGGCAGAGCCATGGCTGTGGAATTCATACATGTGAGGATGGAAGTCGATATGTTGGGGAATTCAAATGGGGAGTCAAGCATGGACTTGGCCATTACCATTTTAGGTAGCATAAAGATTGGTTTATTGGTTTGTTATTGTTTATATCTTTCTTGGCTTATGCTAGGAATAGTTTTTAGTTTCTGTTTGTTGCATTAATTGCCAGTTGATTGAGAACTTTGTTCATTTTCTGCCCTGTTCTTACGTGGTTGGCTTGAGTAGCAGATAGGTACAAACATAGGGAAGTTAGTTTATCTTTAAATAAAGCTTTGTGATGTCCGGGTTGCCTTTGTCATTCGAAACTAGCTATATGTTTCTTGCCATAGTATTGTATTTAACCAACTCATTCTGGATATGAACCTTTTGATTGTTTTATTTAGGAATGGAGATACATATGCTGGGGAATATTTTGCAGACAAGATGCATGGATTTGGTGTCTATTGTTTTGCAAATGGCCATAGGTACGAGGGGGCTTGGCATGAGGGTAGACGACAAGGGCTTGGAATGTATACATTTCGAAACGGGGAAACACAATCTGGACATTGGCAAAATGGCATTCTTGATGTCCCAAGTACACAGAGCACTTCATATCCCGTATCTCCTGTTGCTGTTTATCATTCTAAAGTGCTAAATGTGGTGCAGGTACTTATGCTTTTCTGCTTTTAACTTCCACTGGTATTTCTTTTTAAATATCAATGAAGAGGTATTTGGTGCAGTAGAGAGGGAAAATAATTGCTCAGTCTTGTGTAATTTGTATATAATATGTATAGTAGAAAATTTGTAGAAGAGAGGCCTAATACTTTTAGGCCTTGGGTCACTTGAAAAATGCAAAATTTTCCGTGGCTTGTTTTGTTATTGTGAATTATGCCCTTGGATGCAATGTAATTTGCCCTTACAGTTTTCATCATTTTCCCGTCGTATCAGACGGAATGTGACAGTGTGAAACTTGATGATGATGACTGATTTCTTGTTTATGTTATGAACAGGAGGCTCGAAGGGCAGCAGAGAAAGCTTATGATGTGGCAAAGGTAGATGAGAGAGTAAACAAGGCAGTAGCTGCAGCTAATAGAGCAGCTAATGCAGCAAGAGTGATAGCAGTTAAAGCAGTACAAAAGCAAATGCATCATAATAACGGTGACAGCATTCCCATTGTGTGAACTTTCTAACAATGGCTCATTTACTTTTGAAAATGCATTAGATAGCAGCAAGCAGCAAGAGACTGATGGCTAATGCGACTTTACTTTCAAATAGCTTTGTGTTTTATACTGTCGTCTACTTGCAGTCTTGGTTCTTTCATCAAGAGACTGTAGTTTTTAATTTGCTTGAACGAAGGGTAAAAGAATGTTCAATCCATTTTAACATAAAAGCCTGTATACATGCTGGGAAGAAAATCCTTTGCATAGAAGAGAAGAGAAGAGGTGGAGAAAGATGGTGATGGCACCTTTTTCTAATTATTTTTTAGCTTTCCTTTCTTGTTACGGTTTTGTAAAGATGAGTTAAGATGTAATATATAAGTGCTGGTGAGCAGGTGAAACCTCATCCAGTCAATGTTGTATTTGAACTTATTTGGTTCTTTCAATGAAGAAAATCATGCTATATGCCATGTTTTTTTTAAAGTTATTTTTAATTAATTTTAGCACATGAATTTGCTCAGGTTTCATTCAATGTTAAAACACACCAAGATCAACCCTATAATGGTGCTTTGTGATTTAAGTTGTAGGAAATGTTCAAAGGAGGAAGAAGATCCTCAACAAAAGTTAGAAACTGGACACCACTGAGTTAAGTCCCAATGTTAAGTACAACCCTTTGGCAATGCACCATTTTCAACAAAACTAGAATCATCAATCTCCATATTTTGGCGAGGATTTTGCTGGCATGGTATCCCGGCTCCTTTGTTTACCAGCAAGGTTTTTTTAACAAAGCTCCACGAGTGCAACTACATTCTTCCTTGCCAAGATGATCCTGTCCTTGCCTTCCAAGTACTTTGAGTTGGAAAGAGAACAAGCACAGAAAGGGCACAAGAAGTTGCCCTTATCGTCATATCTTGCAGAAGAACCCAAGCAGCTTCTGTGAACCGCGACTGCAGAATCACTAGAACCACAGATCAAAACCTTGCCGCTTAGGTTACACTTGACACATAAGTTCTGTTTTGTAGGGCCAGCTTTCCCAACAGGATCTTTACTTGGTCTGCTCTGCGAACTTAAGAAAAGACTCCTCTTCATGGCAATATTAAGCCTCTCATCTTCATTTTCACGTAGTTGATCCATACAAGGACGCTCAAAGGTCCTTGTGGCAACATTCACATCTTCTTCACCTTCACCTGCTTGAGAATCATGTCCCAAATGACAACCGTCTATTTTAGTAACTTTAATGGTAATTCCTGACTCACCTTCCATCTGCTTATCACCATGCAAGCAATCAAACTTCTTTATATCACCTTTCAACTGTTTGAAAAAGGGTCAAGAAAGTAATGATAAATAAATAAAAACATTAGTGCTAAAAGAAACTAAATGAATGAAGATTGATACCCCATTTCTTATCATTGCAACAGAAACAAAGACATGAAATTCTGACTTGTTCTAATGAACATTTAGGTAAGAGGGCCTTTTTATGCATAATAAAGGGTTGAACATCCCATCTCACAAGCTCGGGTCCAGCCTTTTTCAGGCTCGAAAATGAGACCTGATAAATAAAGACATTTGTAACTTGCAATGTATTTCAAGACAACCTGAAGGTCATAAAGCAATGCTGAGATGGGAATATGAATGGTGTATAATTTTACCTCCTGCAGTATTTGTAGGAGAACCGAAATGTCAAACTTAACTCTTGAATCAGGAGGAGCAACATGTCAGACACCATTTTCGGGGACAATTGGCTCCTCTAAACATCTTAATGCGACCCTTTCGGTTGTATTTTCCCCTGATTCATCTGGAGATACTGGAGCTGATTGACCAAGTCTGAAAGAAGAGAGAAAAAGTGAGTCAACAAACATCAACAGATTTATATTTGTCCATACCGGGTACAATCGAAAGATCTAGATGGGGGAAGCTTGATAAGTATTCAATGCTCCAAAGCCATGTAAGGCAAGGACCGTCAGAGCGAAAGCTGAATATCGGACCTCGTTTATCCATAAGAACATAGAAGTTCAATACTGTAAGCAGGCATTTGATCTACCTATTATTAAAACAACGCATTTTCAAGAATTTGAACATCTACTTTCCTTTTTCTACAATTATTAAAACAATGACTCAAGCATATCGGAAACGATACACCTTTATAAATCTAAATGGAGCACATTCCAGATTTTCAAACAATACCGGAAATCTTGGTTCTCTTTGTCTGTATATATTAAAGAAGTAGAGAGCTAATATCAGCTATCAACTTCACACAAAATACAAAATGATACGGGTTAAATCTAAGATATGGAAACTTAAGAGGAAAAGGGGCAAATGGTGCATTTTAGTTTGAATTAATGAAACGGTGCGCAACAAGCTTTAATGAAAACAGGGCGCATCCATACCGTTAGTTTTAACAATTTTTAAACTGTTTTTATTTCTTTTCTTTTCCAGATATACTCAGTTGTATTTTGGGTTGGAGGTTATGCAATTAGTTATCACAATTTCCTTTAAGTTTCTCCTCTTTTCTTTTTTCTCTTGTTCCTCTCTTTTATGGTTTTATCTTTATCAAAGGTATCAGAGTTTCAACATTTCTCCATGGCCGAGGAGGGTGTTACTATGCGGTTATAGAATGACGTGGGTGTGTTGTAGTAGGAGATGATGAAGATCCAAGAAGAGTTGTCTCAACTCGATGCTAAGGTGGAAGCAAAGCTCGAGGCTCAGCTACAGGAATTCAAGCACAAGTTTAAGTGTGAGATGCGTTTGGAACTCCATAACCTTTTTGAGCAATATTTTGGCAATCCAAACTCTTCCAGCAACGTGACAACAACTCAGACAAAAGGCAAAGGCATCTTGGGAGGGCCACCACCTGGATTTCCTCCAAAGGACCCTTTGGAGGTGCCTCTGCCATCAGTCGTTATTGGCGTGACTAACTTGCCTCGATCCTATGATGGAACCTTACTAGACTGTTCGTATAGACTAGATTGCCCACGATTTGATGGATCTGACTTCAGAGGTTGATGGTCAAAGCTTGAACAGTATTTTGTGGCTGAAGGAGTGGCTGAAGGTGACAAGATTTGAACCGTCATGATACATTTGGAAGTGAGAGTTTTGGACTGGCATCACTTCTATGCCCCAAAGCATAAAGCATGGAGAGCTTCACTTGTTAGATTGGGCTTGGTATGCCCATAGTATGAGAGAACGGTTTGGATCTAGCATATTCAGAGATCCTATGGCTGAGTTGGTGACTTTGAAATAATAAGGGACAATGAAGCAATTTCATGATCAGTTTGTCAGCCTACTAAATCAATTGCAACTTCCTGAACCCTATGCCTTAAGTATCTTCCTAAGTAATCTAAAACTTGAAATTAGCCAATACTTACAATTGTTTATGCCTCAATTTTTTGTAGAAGGGTTTCACATTGCTAGGCAAGTGGAGAGCATCTTAGGTCAATCTCTTAAAAAGGGATTCTTTATTAGCTCAAGTTCGTTACCTAGATTTGGATCACATGTGTTACATTTTCCTGCTCTTAGCAAGCCAAACACTTTTGCTCAATTTGGATATTTTGTGCAATCGAGCAACTTTGTGGCTAGGGGATCTGGTGGCTCTAGAGTGCCTTCCAAAGGGCTAAGTCCAACTATTATGGAAGGCAAGAAACAAAAAGGGTTGTATTTTTGGTGCAGAGCCAAGCATCACAGTGGCCCAACTTTACCAGATGTTGTTGGAGTCTCCTTCTAAAGAGGATGGTGATGAATTTCAAGAATGTTTAGAGCAATTGGAACTTTTTTGAAGAGGGTGATCAACCCTAGGGACCTATCTTATCCTTTTAGGGCTAAGGCTGGGGCAGTTGAGGCCATTTTTCTAGTGGATTCAGGAAGTACATATAATTTTGTAGACACTTGTTTCATAGCTTGGTTAAATTTACCAATCTAGAAACAATAGCAATTAAGGGTGATTGTAGCTAATGGTAGGTGTTTGTTTACTAAGGGCACTTGCAAGGGAGTTCGATGGGAGATTCAGGGTTCAAGTTTTACTACAGATCTTATGGTTTTACCCTTGAAGGGTTGTGATGTAGTTTTGGGCATTCAGTGGCATTTGTCTCTTGGGTTAATTAATTGGAATTTTTTATTCCATGACCGTACAATTCTCTTCCAGTGGTATTCCTTGCATCATTAAGGGTATCCTCCCTGGTCACATTTAGGTGATGTCTACTGGCCAGTCTACTAAGTATCTGTCCATGGTAGGCCAAGATTTGGGACCTTGTGTCAGATTAGGTCACTTTGACAACAACTCCTATAGTATATCCTGTTGAATTACAATTGGTTTTGGATGAATTTGCTAGTATATTCAGAACTCCTTTTGGTTTACCTCCATCTAGGTTCCAAGACCATAAAATACCACTTAAAGGTGAATGTGTTGTGGTCAAAATTCAAACCTACAAGCACTCCATTATACAAAAGGATAAAATGAAAAAATTGATTAAGGAGATGCTTTAATGTGGTATTATCAAGGACAACAATAGTTCATTTACCTCCCTAATTGTTATGGTCAAGAAGAAAGATGGCAATTGAAGATTGTGTAGACTAGACAACTCAACCAGTTGACCATCAATGATAGATTTCCTATTACATAATTAAGGAGCTTTTGGATGAATTAAAGAAGGTTAGAGTTTTCTCCAAGTTAGACTTGAGATCTAGTTACCACCAAGTCAAAATATGTGAAAGAAACATTCACTAGACTACCTTCAAGACTCGTGAGGGTCATTATGAGTTTTTGGTGATGCTCTTTGGGCTCACCAATGCTCCTTCAACTTTTTTAGGGTTGATGAATGTCATTGTCAAGCCACTTTTGAGGAAAATTGTACTAGTTTTCTTTGATGACATACTTGTGTACTTCACTTTTTGGCTTGACCATTTGCTACATCTTAAGAAAGTATTTCTGATTTTAAGACAGAACCAATTGTTTGTTAAACAGAGCAAATGTTGCTTTGGTACTAACCAAGCGGAGTATTTGGGGCATATTATCTCCAGCGAAACAATAGCTATGGATCAGGCTAAGATTGAGTGTGTAGCCAACTGGCCAGTTCCTACATCTATCAAAGAATTAAAGGGATTCTTGAGACTTTTAGGGTACTATCGAAGATTTATCAGAAACTATGGCTCAATGACTCAACCCTTAACAAGTTTACTCAAAAAGAATGCTTAGAACTGGATTGATCAAGCCACTGTTGTTTTCCAACAACTTAAGAGGCCTTATGTTCAGCACCAATCTTAGCTCTTCTTGTAATATCTCATTTTTCAGTAATAACGAAACAATGGTTTCAAGACCACAAATTCCAATATGTGAAGTCATGTTCTATGATTTAGTCAATGTTTATGGAGTTACATTAATGTCTTATTAAGTTTTAGTGAAGAAATTTTAATGTTTACTTAGTTAATTTAAGAAAAGGACTAAGTTGTAAAAGGTTCAAAATCTAGACATAATTGAATTATAATGATTTGATAGCTTAACTATTAAATAAATGAGTACTTATGAAGTAATTATTCCATAAGATTTTGGATAGATGATTAAGGGCCTTTTTAGTTATTAATTTATAAGTTTAATTCTAAGGGTAAAATGGTAATATAATAAAACTAAACTAAAGAAAACTAATTAAAATTAGTATCATCATCTTCCACAAGAGAGCAACCAAAAATTAGGGTGTTAAAACACCATTTTTATCAAGCTTGAGGTTCGACTATGTTCATTTCTTGCATGTAAGTATTTTCCAACCCGTTTCTTGTAATTTTTATATTTTTGAGATCATTACAATTACGTCCAGCTAACCCGTACATTTGTTTTAGAAACTGACAAAGATTTTAGATGTTCTCCTTGATGAATCCTTGTTATTTTGGATGTTAAATGATGATATTGAAGTGTTAGTTGTTGATTAAAAACTAGCTTATCAAGTAAATTGTTAGTTTTTGAGTAAAGGATTAATTTGATTAAATATTAAAAGTTACAAGAAATTCTTGTGAATTTTGAATAATTAAGGATTGTACTAGTTTTTAATAAAATTCGGCTAGCCTGGGATGTTTGGGAATTTTATTAAAATTGGAATATTGAGATTAGGGACTAAATTGTGATAAATGTAAAAGTTTAGGGAAATGTGTAATTAATGAAAAGTTAAGGGTCATATGCATTAAATTGGGTGTGAAATGCATGTGAATTTAATAGATTGTATTTAATTATTATATAGATCGAGACTTGAATCAAAAAGACAATAACTGAGGAAAAGGGAAAATTACGAAGTAGTCCCTGCGTGTTAACCGGAAGTGAATCGTAGGTAAGTTCGTAGTGAGTTGTTCTTATTGTGATTATCATGTAATTGATGTTGCTATATTATTTTTATTTGAGTAATTGGAAGACATGTTTATATACTTCTATGAATGTTGCAAAATGTTAAATAGATAGATAAGAATTGAAGAAAATATTATAAGAGTGTTATTTGAATCGTGTCAAGTCTTTATATGAATGAAGTGAATTGGATTGTGATCATGGAAATGATGAAGTGTTTTTTGAATGCACAAACGTGCCCCCGTTTGTACTTTGGTACCCTTAAATGCACATACGTGCCCCTGTTTGTACTTCGGTATCCCTGAATGCACATACGTGCCCCTGTTTGTACTTCGGTACCCCTGAATGCACATACATGCCATTGCTTGTAATTTGGCACCCTCCTGAATGTATTATAATGTCTCAGTATTTCACCATTTATGCTTTTGAAACTTTGAGTAATTACTTAATATGTGAACTGAGTTTAGTCATGTTTAGAGTAAATGTTATACAATATCCTTACTAAGCTAAGTAAGCTTACGGGTTTCCTTGGGTTGTTTTGTAGATAATCATTGTTGACTTTTTAGAAGGATCAATCAACCAGCTGACATTATCCATCTAAATCAGTAGTTTTTGCATCTTATTTTTGGGTAGTGGCATGTATATATATAGATGAATATATGAGTTTTATGAATGTTGAAAGTAGTAGTTAATGAGTGAGATTTTTGGTTTTCTTATAGTATATTTTGTAATGATGGAACAAGCATATATATAATGCATAGATGAATACCTTGATGTGTAGTTGTTGAATGATGTCGTTTAGAGTTGTGGTGTGATGCTTTATTTTGTAATGACATATATAGGGAGGTCTTTTGATTGTTTTTGTGACAATGTTTTGGTATATGTTTTAGTTTAAGGCTTTGTTGGTTAAATAGCTAAATACTAGTTCAAATATAGCAAAATTTGGTATGTATGTGAATCATGAATGTTTGATGCTTTGCTAATGTATTGAAAAATAAAATTGTGGTACTAATGAGAGTACATTGGTTTGGCACTTAAATGGTTGTGTTGGCATGTTTTGAGCATGTTTAATTATGTTTTGAATAGGTTAAATGGCTAGTAAGTGGGTTGTTTAGAGTCCAAGTAAGCATGATTTGATAAACTTGATGTTTAAGGTTCATTTTGGTGTACACAGTCTGGGACATGGGCTGCCACACGGCTGTGTGTCATACACGTTCTAAGACATGACCTGCGACACGACCGTGTGTATCAAGTCAGTGAGTTATACGGTTTGACACATAACCTACGACACGGCCATGTGATCTAAGTTAGTAAGTTACACGGGTAGAGACACGGGTTGGGACACGATCATGTGTCCCAACTTCGAATGCCCACACGATCTGGGCTATGTCACACGGCCTGGGCACACAGCCGTGTGACCCCTACATCTCAAATTATCATGTTTTTCTAAAAAAAATTGATTTGTCTCAATTTAATCCTTGATTGTTTCTAATGTAATTTTAGGGTCCCATAAACCCGAATAAAAGCCCATGTGCATATTTATTCTATGATATGATATATGTTTATAAATTAATTGAAAACTTGTTAAGGAATTAAGATAAATTGTTTTGTTTGGTTCTGTAACACTCAAATCCTTAATCTAGCAACGGAGACTAGATATGGGAGTTACATTTCTAGACTTCCAGCTGAAATTTTGTGTAAACACCGATGCCTAAAGATATGGAGTAGGGGCAGTGTTACAAGGTAGACTAGTAGCTTTCTTCAGCAAAGGACATGGAGTGAGGCATCAGTCACTGTCAATAAACGAGTAGGAAATGCTTGATGTATTGCTAGCTGTCAAGAAATGACATGCCTATTTAGTAGGCATACATTTCAAAATAAGTACAGATCACCAAAGTTTGCATTTTCTTTCTGATCAGGTTGCGATCACCCATTTTCAGCAACGTTGGGTGGAAAAAATGTTGGGTTATGATTATGCAATCCTATATAAGGAAGGGTCAAACAATGTTGCTGCTGATGCAGTATCCAGAGGCAATCTTTGATAGAGGGTCAATTTTTACAATTGTCTGGCAACACCGTGAGCTCCAGATTGCTTACCAGAGTGCAAGCTTCTTGCCAACTTTATGATAAGCTCAAGAGGTTGTGTCTTAAGGTCCAGCAATAGAACCAAATCCATCCAAAATACACTTCGGATGGTAAATTTTTAAGAAGAAAGGGCAAGATTGTGGTAGGAACAGTGGCAGATCTCAACTAGGAGCTGTTTCAGTATTTTTATGCCAGTACCATAGGAGGGCATTCTGGGGTCCATGTGACAAAAACAAAATTTCAAGTGTACTCTACTAGAGGGGAATGACTAGGGGTATCGAAAAATGGGTGAAAGAGTGTTCCATTTGCTAGAAGTGTAAAACAGAAAATGTGGCTAAGACTGTTGCAACCCCTTCTCATACCTGAAAGAGCATGGTCATCTATCAGTATGAACTTCATATAAGGGTTACCGAGTTCCAAGGGAAAAAAATATAATTCTAGTGGTAGTGGACCATCTTACCAAGTATGGCCCACTTCTTGGCTCTCTCCCATCCCTTCACTGTTGCTGTGGTGGCTAAAGAGTTTATGGATCACATTTACAGATTACATGGGATGCCAGATTCGGTAGATGTCAATTGTATATCATCATGAATCTGATGGGCAAACTGAAGTGTTAAATAGATGTTTCAAGGGATATTTGAGATTCATGATAGGGGAGAGGCCCAACGATTAGCTAAGCTGGATACAAGGCTAAGTGGTGGTACAATTCATCCTATCACTCAGACATGCAACTCACTCCGTATGAGGCTTTATATGGGCAGCCTCCACCCCAGCTTATGCCTTACTTAGCTAGGACATCTATAGTAGCCATTGTGGACAGAAGCCTCCAGCATCGTGAAGCAACAAGGAAAATGTTGCAGTGTCACTTAAACAAAGATCTGATAGGCAGTTTGAGGAGGGAGACTTTGTTTACTTGAAGTTACAACCTTAGACAACATTTAGTAAGCAGAGTAATGAAAACTTCAATTTTTTCCCATTTTTCTTTCGGACATTTTATAGGCTAGGATAATTAAAATATTATCTGTTAACATATTTAAAATATTATTAATTAATACATTTAAATGTTACGGATTACCTGTTGTTTGATTACTATATCATGCCGATTAAAGAGCACCAGTACTGTCTTTCCATAATTGTTGTGAAGTGAATATTTGCATTAACGATAATAATAATAATAAAGTTCAGACATAGCCAAGAAGCATGGAACTTAACAAGAACCCAATGCTAGATTAGGCTAGGCCAGACATGAATTTTCTTCTAACAAAATCAAAGGGAGCAATCACTATTCACTACACTTTGCTATGTGCTAATTAAAGAAAAGTTTCTAAAATCCTTGATCTGTTGGGATGCGAAGGCCGAAAGTCCTCCAGCCGCAAACAGGAGCTACCTCTAATTTCATTCAACACACTTTCTCCTCTCTCTCTTTTAATCATCCCCAAGGTGCTTCCAATAACATCCCCGCCCAGCCCTATTTCCACTAGCTGCCTTGCTTCCTCCCCACCCTCACCTATTAACCGTCCTATCTCCTTCAGACTCATCACATTTTCTACTATCATTTTCCCAAAAATACGTCCCAGAAATTCTGGAGCTTTTGGCGCGTCATTCACTGCGTCCTCCAATGTACTCAGGACAGATTCAAACCTGAATATAACACAACATCAATATCATCACTTCAAAATGTTATTATAATCAATCATTACAGTGAGCTGGCTTTATATATCTTAAATGATCCTCCTACCCTTTAACAAGTTCAGCCTGGCTCAATACACCATCATGGGACCTTGTCAGGTTGACAAGTAGCTTCGCCAAAAGATCCCGTTCCATGTCTTTCCTCTCAAAACAGTCCGTTACCCATAGCGCAATCATCGTCGGATGGAAGCTTGAAGAATTCAAATCTTTGATGCACAAAGCAACTTCTTTCTCATCTCTAGCGCTGTTTCAATTATGACAAACAATTGCCTACTGCTTAATAATAGTAATCAGATAACAACTACCGACAGCAAATATAGATATGCAGTATAACTTCAAAATTTACCATCAACACTCATTACTTGTATTTTAAATCAACACATCAGTATCATATTAACATCATACTTCAAGCAAAAGAACTTTCTCAGGTCAAATTAATGTGTTTGAGCATATATATACATCTTAACATCATACTTTAAGCGAAAGATCTTTCTCAGGTCAACTTAATTTGTTTGAGCATATATATACATCTTATAGGAAACAAGTCTAGTCTAACAAACTCTAAAATCAAATAAGCCAAGAGGATACCTGTAAAATTCTTTAATTGCCTCCATGGACAAATCATGCAGACGCTCCTCGGAACAGCCTTTTTCAGGAGGAATATTTTGACTGAAACCAGATGATTGGCCTTGTGAAGAAGGTGAAGCTGCAAGAGGTCTAGCAAAACTGCGATCTGGGGTCCTCGAGTCCCTATTACCAAAATGCATGCCACGTTCCTGGGAACTTGGCTGCTCATAAGAAGCTGTTGGTGCAAACCTGTCTGACCCAAACCTTGCCATGAGATCCTCTCTAGGACCATAAGTCATGCGCTCTGATACAGAACTAAATCCATTTGATCCAGCAGTTCTTGAATCTACGGAAATTGGAGAAATATTAGCTAAGGGAGTACTGGACATTACAGATGGTCCTCTAAAAGACATCCCTCTACCAAGGCCACCCTGGGGGCCCAAAGTAATAGAATCATCACCAGTAGGTCTTTGAGGCAAGGGAACTGACAGAGTCCTAGACTCCAAAGACTGTCTGTCATCCATGCGAACATCCTGAGCCCCAGAACTATGAGGTTGACCCTGCAGCCCCCGGAAACTATCCATTTGAGAACCTGGAGAAGATAAAATTGACCCTCGTGCACTAAAATCCGTGGATGCTCTCCTTGCAGCAGCATTGAAGCCAGGACCACGAGCAAGCCTACTGGATTGTGCTTGTCGCTCTTGAGCAGCATCTCTGTGCACTTCCTCAATCTTTTTAGGCCCTTCAACTTTCCTCCTCTGCTGCCATTTATTCTTTCTCAGATCAATAGCATCCTTCAACATGAACCTGATCCTAGAAGATAATTTCATATTGTTTGACAACTTCACCATCATCTCAAAATAAGCATCCATATGCACCTTTGCCTTAGGATGGTCAATCATTTCTCCAATCGTACTCATTAATTTGCACAATGCCTCAACATCTTCCTCATTAGGATTCTCGTATTCACCAAGTAGTTTCTTGATGCATTCATGCATTATTCTCTCAGTTAACATTTTCTTCTTGTACAACTCCCCAATAAGTCTAATGTTACCTAACATTCGTCTTCGAGCCTTGATTCTCTTCTCCTCTCTTTCTTCCTCAGACAGCTTAGCCTCACCCTCTTCCTCTATTTTATTTGCTTCTTCTTGCTCTCTCTCCCCTCTCTCAAATTCCTCCTGGCACTTGTTCAGCAGCAATCTCTTGAAAGTTATCTTTTCATTGTCTTCAATAAAATCAGGCAACTCCCCAGCCAGACACTGGCAGAAGTTTGCATACATTTCACAAAAAGTAGGCTCCATTAAAGCTTTGTCAAAGATCTGTGAGATGACACCAGTGAGTGTACCTGCATTGTCAATGTTAACAGCTTTTACTTGCTCAAAGAGTTTCTCAAAATTTTGAGGGGTTAGCTTGTTCAAAATGCCCTTCAGCTGCCTTTGCTTGGCCTCTTCCTCATCAGCCACTTTACCCACTTGATACTTCCTTTCAGCTCTGTGCATTGTCTGCAGTGGACTTTGTGGAGACGGAATCATACCCTTTTGCTGATACATAACACCACGATGCCACCTGTCAGCATCAGGCCCACTGTGCTGCATCCCTGCATGTGGACTCATATGCGGCATTGGTCCAGCAGGAACCCCTCCAAGATATGGAAGAGGTGTTTGTGCCCGCGGGTGCCTTAGAACACCAAAGTTACCTCCTTGGACAGGCCGAAAACCTGCAACAGCACCATAACCAAGATCAAGCCGCAGATCCCTTCCAGGGCCAAAAGAACCAGGTGGTCTAATCCATCTGTCATCATCAACAATTCCACTAGCACGGCGATCTACTCGAGATCCACTAGATTGCCTATCAAATTTTCTTCCAGGACTAGGGTATGAATCATGATCAACAGCATGAGATGCATTGACATTTGATGCCATCAAGGCCGCTGCAATATCAGAAGCAATCTCAAATCCCTGTGGAAGATCAGTATATTGTCCTGCAAACTTAAGAAGAAAATCTCTGGAATACTTCTTCTTTATATTCCCACTTCCATCTTCCTCATGACTTGCTAATCCCCCATGAGCCTGTTCGTCAGTGTCTGAAGTTTCCATGTTTGGTGCAGATATGTCAGCAGCATCTTCCCAATCATCGAGTTCAGCTTTACTCTGTGTAATTTTCTCACTTTCTATGGCATCCACCTGAAGGGCCTCATGAGATGCCTGTTTCAAATTAACACCAACAGAACTGATTTCTGTACTTGCTAAAGGTGCGACAGTCTCTTTCTTTTCCTCAGGACCTTTATACGCCATATAGAGATCAGAAGTTGTCCCAGCAGCATCCGCTTTCTGAAGAATTTCTTTTAGTTTTTTCCTCCCACTAGTTATAGTACTCTTTGTCCTACTAAGTTGTGGCGCTGGTTTGTCCTTTGAACTAGTTAGCAGAACACCTTCCCCTTCATAATTTGAAGTTGACTCCAAGAGGTCAGGAGTTGGGACAGGTGCAGACTGGTGGGATGATATAACAGTTTTAGTAGCAGTCATCTCATAGCTATTAGAGGGACTAGAAGAAGGATTGGAACCAAAGGTCATGAGAACATGAGAACTTTCGACACCAGTAGGGTCAGCAATTCTAGAGGTAGAGATATCCTTACTATCAGTGGCTTCCGCATTTTCTACCTTGCCTCCCAAATCTTCATTGTGTACCCTCTGCTCAGTTCCTGGGGTACGAACAACAATGTTGGTAGCTACTACCTTTGATGCAGAATCCTGGTCAGATTTAAGTTCTGTAGATTTCAAGGGAACCAGTTGAGAAGATAAGTGCTCTTCAGGAAAATGTTTTTCCTCTTCATTAATTCCACTAATTTCAGACCTTGGTCGTTCATCCAGCTTGGAAGAACCATCAATCTTAGCATGCTGAACAATGTCAAAGCTATCAACTTTACTGCCAGTACCAGAAACTTCAGAAGAAACAGTGTTTAAGCTTTCTATCTTGCTCTCTGTCTTCGGGTCTAAGGAAGAAGGCAAAGCATCATTAATGGATGGTAATTCCCTGGTAGATTGTGACAAAACATCAACAGCTGCTAATGATGTTAAAGCTTTTTTAGCCTCTAGAGCTTCAGTAACTGCACCATCTGAAGAAACACCACATTCTGCAGGGTTGGTAGCCAAGTTGGATGTTGATGTAGACTGTACAGAAATGTGTCAGACAATGAAAACTGTAACATAGTAAGTTCAACAAAAAAAGAGAAAAGGAAGATACCTGAACTGGTGGCTGAATTTGTCCTTCCTGACCTGGTTTCTTCTGATAATTTTTTATAGAGTTTGACCTGCTCAATCCCTCCCTCCTCTTGCCTTCATTACTGGCAAGAACTAGCGTAGACTCCCTAGACGTGGAATCTGAAGCAGACGATACACAACTAGATGTCTGGCTCTCATCCAAGTTAGGCACTGGAACTCCACCAGAGTGTTTAGCTGCAGCTGGTAATGACTCAGATGTTAAAGATTCATTACCAGATTTTGGCTGTTGTGCAGAGCTCTCCTGGCAAGTATCCAAGTCCCTTTGAGCCTCAGATGAACTAACCTCGCTAGCTGGTGTAGAAGGTTTTAGTGCCCCAGCCTTTTCAATAGAAGGCAAGATACTAGAAGAAGAGGAATCTTCAAACTTCTCCCCGGCAGAAACAGAAGCTGGTTTAACTGTCACCTGTGTTAAACCTGAAGTAGTAAAGGGCATAACATTTTGTGCATCACGTACGGGTTCCACATTTGCTGATTCTAAACTGCCACGAACAAGATGAACGGATTTATTAACTGCCAATGAACCATGGGTAGCTGCTGAATTCATGAAAGAAATGTTTTGATGACCCTGGCTACCAGGATAGCTAAATCTCGGTCCTTGGGCATTAGGTGCTATCTGGTTACTAGCCAATGGCCGTGAACTTGGTGGCGGATAAAATCCAGATTTGGTATTATAGGAATTGGAATAGTAATTGATTGACTGAGAAGGAGCAAAGGATGGAATTGGCTGGGATTGGATTGGCATGTTAGGATGAGGCCTTGGAACTGAAGAACCACCATCTGCACGTGTATCTGTTCGTTTATCAAGCCTTAATTCTTCATGAGTATCGGGGTGAGTAATCTTGACAGGAGTGGTTTTACGTGGAACACCAAACTTTCCACCTTGCTGTTGAGAATACTGAGGGGTAATGCCCATCCCCAAGTTGCCCAATTGAGGCGGAAGGTGGCCACCTATGGATGGTGTGAAACTCAAGCCCCCACCCTGATGCATCATCCCTTGAGGTGGCAATGGAAGAGCCTGAAGACCTGCAACAAAGACTTGCTGCTGCACCTGGGGTCCATTTCCCATAGCTAAGGAGATATGCATTGGCATTTGCATTGAACTGGCAGTAACACTTTGAGACTGAATCTGTGGATTAGGCCCACCATATTGAATGGGAACATGAGGCTGGTGATGAAATGGCATCTGCATCGATGTCATCGGTATATTAAGAGGAGACGGCTTCTGTGTCTGGTTTGCAGGGGGTACTGGAGAAGGTTGTGCATCTTTTTTTATCTTGGGCACTGGATAAACCTCCCCAGAACTAGATTGCTCAGTTGCAACCGAATCCTTTCTTGCTAGCTGCTGCTTAGGAATGGGAATGGGCAAATTCGGCACACATTTAAAAGAAGAATCATGGCGTGCCTGCAGGAAAAAAAAATTCATTTAAATATACGTATATCCCTAAAAGTCCAAAACTATATCAGTTAAAAAGCATCTAGAGTATAAACACGAGAGACCAACAACTAAGAGGGGCCCAAACATGTCTTATTCGTATTTTTCTTCAGTTCTATAGGATCTGTCTCTTAACATTCCAAATGTAACCAAAGTGAGCAGGCGGAAGAGATCTTTCAATTTTATGCGTCATAACTTGCATGTTTCTTCAAAGTTAAACTAAATGAAGGAGAATCACTCACTAATTTTATGATCCAATACTCCCTTATCTTATAATTTTTTTTAAAAGCGAAGGCAAAAACCTTATATGGTACAGTTTATGTAAGTGACAAACCTGATTACGTTTCTGTTCATCCAAATTTGGGGGTGCTGAGCTAGTTCGAGCTGGAACCTGATTCAAATAAGAACACATGCTATTAGAAACAAGTTTTTGAATGGTGAAAGATGGAACGCCAAGATGACAATAGTATGATACCTGCATTCCGTTCATGAAACCAGGAGTTATGGACCCGAACTGTAAAGAGAATGGTTTGGATGCATCTTCTGGTGTTAATCCATCAGAAACAACAAAAAGCATATATGTAGTTGCATCAGCTTAGAGCTAACTAGAAAAACTATCAAGTAAAAACAGCCAAAACTATTACCCAATTGAAGTAAATTTGATCCTATAAGCTTAGTACACAAGCACAATATAAACATACCTTTTTCGCTGGTTGAAGGAAAACTAGTGTCAGAACTTATGGCGGCAGGTTGAGAAGTTGGAGGGTTTGAAACAGTTCGAGTGCTATTCTGAATGGTGTGCGATTGAACAGGCTGGGCAGCATTGCCTGCAATTGATGCATCTGATGCTCCTATGAGAAAAATAAAGGCAGATGCAAATAACACAAATTTAATCATGTTTCTTCTACTGTAAACCTATAGAGCTAAGCAAGTTTAAGAAATTTGAATCATACCCAGTAACTGGGGTTGCAAATGAGCACCATTTGGTTTGGTGCGGGCAGCAGAAGTACTACTAGACTCGGTAGAACTCACGGCCGGTGAATTTAACCGGTATTGCCCTCCTTGTGCATTGCTAGACTTCTTAAGACTATCGTACAGAGTACCAACCAGAAAAGAAAAAAAAAAAGGAAATCATGAAATTGCCTATAAAACCTTAATCCTATGAACCCTAAATAAAGTGGCAATCAAAACGGATGATGACCAGTTGTTGTTACCTTCGATTAGAAGACAAAGAAGAAGATGAAGAAGGAGACCGCGAAGGGGCAGGGCCGCCGCCAGCGCCCTTACTGTAAACGCCTGAGGAGGACCGCTGTTGATTAAAACTGGCTGATCGCCCGGATTTTCGGTATTGTTGTTCGCTTTTATCGGACCTAGATTGATTGAAGGACATATCCCACACTTGATTCCTCCTACTCCCCTCTTTGTTTTTTGTTTACCTTCGTTTTATCTCTGCATCCAAACAGATCGCAAAATCCATATAATTAAAGAAACAATCATGATATTCTAACATAACGGCAATGAGATCAATCAGCGAAAGACAGTACCTGTGAACTCCAAAGAGTTTGCAGAGAGAGAATTAGGGTTTCTTTTAATGGCTAGTCATGTCGATTACGCAGCAGAAGTAGAAGAAGAAACGAAAATAAAATAAAAATTAAAACTTTAGTTTTTAAAATAAATAGAAAGAGAAAGAAAGATAAGCCAAATTAAAAAACAAAATAAAATAAAATAGAGAGAGAGTTACTGGTAAGAGTAGTGAAGCGGAATTTGGTCAAAAAGTCACTTCTAGTTTTTGGAGGTGAAAAACAGAGAACGACTCGTAATTGCCGCTTTTGAGTTTTATGTGAAAGAGATCTCCCATCTAATAATAATATATTTATTTGCTAAAAATACATAGTAATGCAAAATTGATAATTAAGGTTTATATGCACTTATTAACTGGATTTTCTTTATATCTTCTATTAAAATATTCATTAATATAATACAAAAAGGCTAATTAAATTTTAACTCGATTGATATTATCAATATAAGAAAATATAGATTCGAGTCTATTGAAATGTATTATCTCCTTTTTATAGGCCGGGAGAATATATAATGAGAGGATCATATGGGAGATTCTTTCCGTCAGATGTGAGAATTAATGTAAAATACAAAACCTTTTTGCACAGACCAAGTTGGGGTTAATGGATATTAAATATCGATTTGGCCCCTGGACTTAATTAATACAACACATCCTATTCAAGCTTTACCCCAAAACTGAATCCACCGCCATACAACAAGATCATCTAACAGCATGCTACCCCCAAGCCGAAGCTTATTTGTTGTTGATTCCCACCACTCCATATCAGATGCAACAATCTGATCGTGGACACATTCATTTCAACCACTAGCTATTCAAATGGAAAGTGGATTCTCGTAGTCAATAAGGAAGACATTCAGCATCCACATCCTCTGCATGTTACTGTAGAAACAAGCAAGCAGCCAGCCAGCCACCAGTAATTTATGCAATGAACCAAATTTACATAAGAATAGCTATTATTCAGTTTAAGAAGCAGGTCAAAAAGATCCCTTTTCTCACTTCCATTCAAAATTTATTGTATGGAACACCGTGTCTTCCTTCATAGTTCCTGTACCTCTGTTCTTTACGTCTCCTTTCTCCTTGCGGTGCTTTCAGCTCCACGCATTTTGTTCCCAGTGCGGTAAAAGTCTCTGATAGACTTCTGCAATCATCTCAACCATCAGCCACATCTTTTCCAACTGTTCCTATTTTTATATTCATCCCTGACAGATGCGAAGCACTCCCTGTAATCATGAGAATGCTAAAATGCCACCAGGGATTACACAATCAATTCAAAAGATTCTGGATTCATTTCCTGTTTATGTCTGCTTCTAGAGAAATAATCGTATGTAATGTACATGAGAAATTCTAGTAGGAGACTTTTCCCCGATGTTGCTTTAGAAAACTCAATATCTTCATGTATGTTACGGTATGCTTGGTCCATTATTTTATAAGAAACCTGGTCAAATTCAAAGGAAATCTCACTTAGCTTCTGACACCACATTAGTGCCCTTCTAGGCATCCCCTGCTTGCAAAAATGGGACAACAATACATTAGTAGTAATGACGTTGGGAATAAAGGCCATCTTAAGCAATTTAGCGGTTATGATCATAGCACGATCCAGTATGTCTTTACAAACACCATTTATCATTGTGTTGTATGTCACGGTGTCCGGAACAACACCTGCTGAAAGAAGTTCATCTAGCATCATCACAGCTCTATTCATTTTTCGACTACTACAGAAACCATGAATCCGTATATTATAGGTTGTGATGTCTGGTTCCCACCCATTAGCATACATGTTATTCATGAACTGATTGACTTTGACCATGTCAAATGCCTCACAATACCCACCAATCAAAGTGTTATAGGTTACAATATCTGGGACCAACCCTGCACAATGCATGTCCATAAATGCATCAAATGCTGATTTCATTGTGGCGTGTTTACAAAATCCATTAATGATGATATTGAAGGTAAAAATGTCGGGAACAAGACCATTTTGCTTCATCTCTCTTCTCAATTTCTGCGCTTCATTTATCCTTCCAAGGTTACAAAACCCAGCAATCAAGGAGTTATATACAAAATTATTTGGCATTAATCCTTTGTCTGACATTTCAAGAAACAAATCATATGCCTCCTCAATCAGACCAGCTTTGGAAAGTCCATTGATAAAGGCTGAGAACGCAACAGCATCAGGGTATATCCCCCTACATTGCATTTCATTCCAAATATCTTTAGCCCCAGCTAAATCTCCCTTCCTGAAGTAACCTTCCAAAAGCACAGTAAAAGCCACTTTATTGATGGGCAAACCCTTGTGCATCATCTTATACAAATGTTCCCTAGCTTCCTCCAGCCTCCCCTTCCTGGATAAACCCATTAGCAAAGAACTACATGTGGACGATGACGGAGTCAGGCTGAATTTCATCATAAGTTTAAAGACTTTGTAGGCATCCTCTTCCAAGCCAGCTCTGCTGTATGCAGCAATAACAGAGTTATAAGCAACAACACTTGGTCTCATCCCTTTCTCCAGCATATTTTCTAAAATTTCCATGGCTTCATCCAAACGGCCTGCCCAACATAACCCTGCAACTGAAATGTCACACAATGAATGATCTGGAAGCAAATCCATTACCAATAACTCTCTCAGCAACCTATCTCCATCCTCTTTCCGTCCAAACTTGAAATGCCCTGCAACCAAAATATTAAAAGTTACAGCATCGGGAATTATACCCTTGGATCTCATTTCTTCATAAAGCATGTTTGCCTGACCAACATCTCTTGCCTTAACATGCCCATTTATTAAGGTATTATATATTGCGACATTAGGAGAAAGACCAATCTCTTGAATCTCATTAAGAACCTTTCTTGCCTCCACCACATTACCCTCAGAACACAAGGCATTAACAATTATATTAAATGTTAAAATGCTTGGGGTACAACCCCTCTCTATCATCAGTTGGACCCAACCAAGTGCGCTTGAAGTCCATCCACGGATGCAATTGGCATTTATTAGAATATTATATCCACAAACATCCGGATTACATTTATACTTCCCCATCACATTAAGCAAACTCTCCGCAGTCCTTAGATGACCCTTTCTGCAAAAACCAAGAATCATGGCATTGAAAGTATAATTGGAAGGACAAGGTCCTTCACGAATCATATCCCTAAACATCTTCCACACACTACCATAATCACCAACTCTCAGCAAAAACTCAAAAAGGGTTGTCATTGCAGAAGAACTTGGCACCGCACCCACATCCCTCATCCTACACAAAATGCCTAACGCCCGTGTACCCATGCCTGCAGTCAAAAAAGCCCGCATCAACGTATCAAGAACCGAGAAATCCGACTCATAATCATAATGACCTTCCCACATAAACTCCACCAAATCCTCACTCCTAGTTTCCCCAATTCTCCTAATTACCCAGGAAACAACATCTTGAGCAAGATACCGTAGGTTTTGAGAAGCTAAAATATGAGCAGCGGTGCAAGAAGATCTAATAGCGTCCTCAGAATCATCCCTAAATGCAAACCTAAAGAATGCAAATGCAGTCTCTCTGGTTCCTATAATATTCATGATTCTGACTAAGAAGCTCGGGCAAAACTTGTCAGAAAAACCGCTCAATAGATATCCATGTCGCAACTTGATCATCTTCGAGAGGCCAACAGTGATTCTACGGCGTTCATTCAAATTAATGAAGTTTAAAGAACTGGTGACAGCTGCTTTATTAGAGTTGCAAAAAGGGGAAAACTGATTCAAGTAATCGAAGTCTGTTGAAGTTGATGAAGAAGAAGAAGAAGAAGAAAATGGCCGAGTCTGGATACTTGGGGATTTGTGGAAATTAATAAGATTGAATAAAAATAGGGTTCGTAAGGAGTGAGTAAAATAAACTCGTTGTTTTGGTAAACAAGTGAGATAGATAGGGGAGTAATGCACCTGGAAAGTAATGCCCATGTAGCGTACTTTAGCAGGCATGCAGAGCTGCGCTAATTTATAATGACGAGTTTTCCGGCAATCGGGCGGCGGAATCTGTGATCGGGTGGTTCAGAAAAGGCGGCAACAATGGGTAAAGATCCGTTGCCGAATTCAACTAAGTGGTGTTTCATTCCCATCCTTTTTCAATTATGTTAGATGGTATAAGTGGGCCCTTTTTAGATCTTGTGCTTGTGGGCTTTATTCAATTTATGAAACTATAAATGTTTGTTCTTTCTTTTCTGGACTTGTTTGGTTCTGGGCTTTTCGTGGGGGTCTATCATACCTGCCCTTAACATCTCTTAAAACGATTTAGGGCCAGTTCTTCATTGCTTAAAAAAGTATTTCTGACTCTAAGAGCACTTTTGAAAGAAAAACTGTGAAGAACAAACTGCTTTTGGCTGAAATTTTTAGCTTTTTAGAAGTGCTTTTAAGGAGTTGAAAAGTAGAAGCTAAAAATTTTAGTTTTTCCTCTCCCAAAAGCACTTTTGGTGTTTAATTACTTTTTCACCCCTCCAATAACATAGTATTTTTCTTTTTTTTCTTGGTGTTTAATTATAATTGTGTTAAAATCATTAATTAAAAATAAAAAATATTTTTTAAAATACTAATTACAAATATTTAATGGTTATATTTAAATATTTAAAATATAGTTTATATATTCTAATTAAATTTTATAAATAATTAATATTTATTGCTTAAAAATATTTACAATTTATATTTTATATATTAAAATATTAACAACAAGTTATAATAATTTTTTATATTATTACTAAAATATAATAATATTAACTAATTTAAATATTATTTAAATGCATATTTGTTACTTGATAATAACATGTCTAAAATGGACATTTTATTTCTCAAAAGCATTTTTTGATAGCAATGCTAAACACTCAAATTTTAAACTAAACTTTTCAAAAACACTTCTCAAAAGCACTTTTTCATAGTACTTTTCAAAAGCACTTTTCAAAAGCAATGAAGAACTGGCCCTTAATCCCTATAAATTTTGAAAGTGATTAATTAAAGATAATTCGTCACAATCTTGATGTATTTTTGTTAATTGTACAAAATTTCATGGGTAGAGTAACAAATTTAGCCCCTAAAGTTAACACATTTTGTTAATTTGGTCTTGATTTAACAAATTTAGCTTACAACATTTGCACATCCCATCAATTTTTCCTGAGTTGACAAATTTGCTTGCAATATTTACATATCATGACAACATTCACATAGAATATATAAACATTGAGCGCTTAATTTCTAATTATAACAATCAAAATAATTTACTATTGAATGAAAGCATAAACATCCTGATTAATTGTCTTTAGTTGCTCACTTTCAAAATTGACAGGGATTAAATTGCTCTAATTTTTGTAGTGGGACCAATTTGCTCAATATCGAAATTGGTAATGGCATGAGAGGTTTTTTTAATCTTATTAATTCAAATTTGATTAAAAATGTAAAGTTGTAAATTAAACTTGATGTTTAGTTCAGGTGATAGAAACTTCATCTCGAGCTCACATGTTGGTAATGTCTTACCTTAACCACTCTTGGTTCAATAAGGATTAATCTCAAAATTTCATGTGATTTGGTATATATGTAAAATAAACTAGATCGTAGAATAAAATTAATATAAATTGTTGATACCAAGAATCAATATGAAGGAAAAGCTGGAGAAGGTGAATGACAATTCAAACATGGAAGGCGAAGAGTTGTCGTAGAGAGTCAGTGAAAGAGAATGTGAAAGAAATAGCGAGGGGGTTGGTCGAATGGTTGAGAGATAGAGAGAGATGATTGTGTCCATCCCACTTGTTCGAATGAAACAACTTATATGTGAGATGTCTAAGATGCCAAGTGTAACTGTAACGCTCTGAATAATTTAAGTCTGTTTTTGTGAATTTTGACACAAGTGTGTATCTGTTTTAGTGGTTGAGTGTTTTGGATGTGTGTATGAGGTCTTGGGTTTAAGCCCCACATTTGGAAATTTTGTTATTTTTTACCCTAGCCTTATCCTTGATGGGCTGGGTTATATTTTATCTTTAGTAAATTCATATTAGAATGAGCCTATTGGTTCGAGTGGTAAAGAGTTAGTTTGTTGGAGGTCTTGTGTTCGATTCTCTATGAGAGGGTGGTTGATATTTTTTGTCTCGGTTGTGAGATAGTGGTTGGGTGAAAGTGAAATTCTGATAGAGTTCAGAGTTAGTGGATAGTGGGTGGTTAGGATAGATATTATTAGATTTAATTTTTTTTCAAAATTTTGGTTTCTCTCTATCCTTCAAAATTCCGACGTGAGTTTTCTTCCTCCATTCTTCCTCTTTCTTTCATTTTCCCCCTTTTTAATATGTTCGTAATTTTGTTCGTTACTCGCGTTGTATTTCGGTTTTTAGTACTCTTCGCATGATTCAGATAAAAGCGACTACTTTTGTTTGGAGTAGCAGTTTTGGTAAGCTATGTTGATGTTTTCTCTCTGTAGTAGCGTATTCGATGTTTTAGGGAATCTAATTTCTGTAATTTTGTGGTGTAGAAGAAGGTTGTGAGCAGTGAAGTCTTAATCCGACAGCCTAAATCGAGCTAGTGTTTGTTCGTGTCATCGGTAAGTTATGTGCGTTATTTTTGGGTTATGTGTCGATTCATAAATTGATTGCTAATTGGTCAATGGGATGCTATTTCTTAGGTTTTGAAGGGCTCGGGATTGTTGTAGCATCTAAAACGAATCAGATGTGTACCCTAAACACGAAAAATTGAGCTTCGACGAAAGCTGAAAAAGTATTTTGTCGACGCCACACAGGCGTATGCCTAGCCGTGTGGTTGGCCGTGTGCAAGACACGGTCGTGTGTTTGACGAAGGCCTGACCATGCGCAGGATACGGCCGTGTGATGGTGTGAGTGTGGCCATATAGGCTAGGCCAAGTTGGGTATGTGGGCCCACACGGGCATGCCACATGGGCGTGTGGGTTTAGGCCAAGCTGTGTGGGCCACATGGGCAAGGCCAATCTGGGCGTGTGGGCCCATAATTTTGTAATTTTTCCTAGGGTCGCACGGGTCGTTCCGATCGATTGTGAATGTACTATATGGTCGGTAAGGGCTAACCAACCCCAATTTATGCGATATGATATTCTAATAGTCTGCTCTGAGTAGGACACTGATATGTATGTTTGACTGTTCTGTTAAGTAAATATATGTTATATGTATGTGAGCATTTTAAGCATGTTATTTTTGTATCTGTATTCTATATCTGTGTTTGGGGTGGGACTTATATATGTGGAGGAAGTGATCTGTATGGTGACACATCGCCTATATTATGGCAGCTTGACTGCATATTATCTGTAATGTGCCTCATCGACACTATATGGTGTGTAGGGATGGATGGGTGTTTTCTAACCCCACATGCTTTGATAGGATGGTTGGAGATGGTGGGTAGAGGATGGTGGTAGGACTCACTATATTTGTTCTATTTATCTAATTTTGTTATATGCATCTGTTATGGACCTAAGTCCGAATTTGTATCTATCTGTATACGAGGTTTCTGTGTATATTGCATGTCTAATTCTGTTGGGTTACACACTAAGTTTACGAAAACTCACATATGTTTTTCTGTTCCGTTCAGGTAATCCACAGACTTAGGCAGATCGGTGCAGCGGAGTCTCACAGTGACCATAAGTTTGTGAACTGAATTTAAATAATGGTTTTTATTTAATTAAAGATTATTTCTGTGAGTTTTGTAATTAATGGACTCTCTGGATTATTTGGTTTTTATTTTGGATTTTGAATTATCGTTTTGACTCTTTATTTGTGATGGTTGACTAAAAACATGGTTTTTTCTAAAATAAAGGTTTTTCTAAAAATACTAACCAGATTTTCAAAACATAACAATTTCTAGTAAATTATGTTTTGGCAAGTGAATTAATTAAATAACGTTTTCAGTAATAGTTATAAACAAATATAGGTTATAAAACTTGGATGTTTTATCGAACAACTTTACACAGCTTAATCGAAATAACACTGTTTTCAAAATCCTTCTTTGTAACATCTCCAAATTTGGCCATAACATCTAGGCCGAGTTTGGGGTGTTACAATAACATCCACGTTTTGACTCAGAGCTAGGTACAATGATGGATAGGATTAGAAAATAGTGAAGAATTTTTTAAATAAACTAAATAGGGATTTTTAATATTAAATTAAGAAGTATTTAAACTCGATAGGAAATTAGAAAATACTTCTTAGATAGAAAATTTTAAATAGAAGCATTGACTAAATTGAAAAAGTATAAAAATTGTTGTGGTGGAAGTAGGAATTTAGAAAGCTATGAGAATTTATGTAGTAGTGGAAAATCAAGGAAGGTCTAATAAGAAATTTTGCCAAACTAAAATATGATTCATACATGGAATTGTGAAGATGATTAATGGTAAAATAGTAATAGTTAAATAAGATATTTTTAAAGTACAATCATTAGGGGTCAAAGTGTAAAGATGATAGGCCAAAGGACTAGCTAGCAATTTGATCATTTTAAAATAAAAGTCATGGATTTTTCTTAAGAGTTGTGTAGAAAATTTGAGAAAGGATGAAAGCCACCATCCTTACTTGAGAAGCCAACCGTCACTTTCTTTTCTCCATCAACCAAACTTTTGTTTTTCTTCCATTTATGTTTTCTCCACCATTTTTAGCCATTCCAAGTTCATTTTCTTCCACTTATTCGATGTTCTCTTGCTACTAACCTTAGAGGAAACTACTGGAGATCTTAACTTCTTAAAGAGAGCTTCCAGAGCTATATAGAGGAAAGAGAAACTTAGGGATTTAGTGGTGATATCAAGTGGTAAGGTAAGACATGATGAAAACTTTCATTACATATATGTTTATTTCAATAGATAGCCTAAAAAGAGTTATTTGATTATAGTTTTCAACATGGAGATGTTGTATTTTTGGATATGGGATTAAAAAAAAAGAAGATTAAAGATCAAGTTGAAGGAAAAGGGAAAGATTTGGCTAAAGATTAGGAAGGAAGAAGAATTTATCATCCATTTTGGTTGTAAGTACTTCAAAAATTCTGTAACACCTCAAACATGAATCTGTCGTCGGATTAGGATTACAGAACATTACTTTACAAACGGAACATTAAAACATACATTTCATACATCATAGAAAACATATTATAAAACATTCATTCACATACATATCGTCCTTAAATCGATCCTTCGAGGCCTTAGAACACCTTAGAAACAATTCGGGACCAAATTGGAAACATTTGGAAAGTTTAAGAAAAAGTTAGAAAAATTTGACTACAAGAGTCACACGGCCGTGTGGCCAGGCCGTGTAACAATCAAATTAGGGACACCTAGCCGTGTCCCAGCCCGTGTGCCAGGCTGTGTCACACGCCCGTGTGCCAGGCTATGTCACACGCCCGTGTCAGGCCGTGTAACTCTCGAAATAGCACCACACGCCCGTGTGCTAGGCCGTGTGCTAGGTTGTGTAACTGCCTGACTTGCATGCAAAGAAACCTATAGGTTGAGTCACACGCCCGTGTCTCAGGCCGTGTGAACATGAAATTTGCCCAACATTAAGTCATTTCTACACCAATTCATGCATGACCATTTGAACAATTTGTGTACACTAATAAGGCATCAAAACATACCTAAAGATACATATATTTTCCATTCCACAAGCAATTCACACCTAACCAACCTAGTCATTTAAACATGCTTCAATGAACATAACAATCATTCACCAGTATACAAACATGCCATTTTAATATAATAAAATAAACCAACCAATGTTTCATTCATAGACACCACAATTATGTCTAAACATCAACAACTAAAACATGTCAACATTGATCCATTCCTTGCATAGCAACTTAATTCAATCATATACCAAAACATACTACAAGTGTTCACTTTCATACCATTCTAATTATACCAAAAAGATACCTATTTACAAGGTTGATAAAATACCTAATAACATAGTTTAGTATAGTATGAAATTGTACCAAAACAAACTATTTAGCCACATCTACATGCCACTATCCTAAGAGATATAAGAACTACCAACATTGATGGATAGTGTGAGCCAAAAGTTTGATCCGTCCAAATGTCAACAACAACCATCTAAAAACAATCCATAAGAACGAATAAGTTTATAGAGCTTAGCAAGGACATAGTATATCATTTAATCTAACAATAATTGAATACGATTCATATATTATTCGATTCAAGGTTACCGAAGTGTACACAGGGGCATAAAAGTGCATTCAGGGGCACATATGTGCAATTCATACAATAATTAACTATAAGCATTTAATCAATAACTATAATGTGAAAATACAAGTAGAGATTCAATTACATATTGAAATACTATGGACTTACCTTGATGACTAGAGCGTAGAAATATGATCAAGCTAATCCGTGATTTTTGCCTTTCCTCTATTTAGATCCGGTTGAGATTTATCTCGATCTAAATAAATAATTATATTCAATTAAGTGTTTCAATCAATCTCAAACATTCAATTCAATCCATATTTCATATTTATGCATAATGACCATTTTACCCTTAACATTTTAACTTTTCACAATTTAGTCTTTAAGTTTATAACTTAAAATATAACCATTTCAATCAAATTCCATGCTAATCAAACATTCAAGGTACCTTTAAAATACTCATATTTATCACTTTTTCATAATAAAACCCTATAATTTATACCTTTAACAATTTAATCTTTAATTCTAAAATTCAACAAAAAATCACTTAACAAAACTTGTTTATTTTTCAACAAGGACTTATAATCTATCATTAAACATCAATAATCATACAAAATCATTCATGGAATAACCTTCAATCTTTGACAATTTTACAAATTGATCCCCAGGCTAGCTAGATTAAGCTACAACGATCCCAAAAATATAAAAATCATTAAAAACGAGACTCAAAATCATACTATGCAACTGAATTAACCCTAGCCGAATTCAAATCTTCCTCTCCCATGGAAATTTCAGTTGAAACAAGAAATAAATAAGGAAGATGACATCTTTTCTTAGTCTAATTTTAACTTTAATTACCAAATTACCTTTTTACCCTTTAAAAACATTCAAAATTTAAATAAAACCTTGCCATGAATATCCAATAACTATAGGAATGGTCTAATTATCAACTAAGTCTATTCTTTAAATTTTTATATTAATTTAGCCCTTTTAACTAGTGGAACTCTACTTTTACACCTTTTACAATTTAGTCCTTTTTACTTAATTAATCATGCAAACATCAAAATTTCTTAACAAAATTTTAATACAACTTTACTAACATCCCATAGACATTCAAATAATAATAAAATAATAATTTACTCGTCAGATTTGTGGTCCTAAAACCACTGTTCCAATTTCACTGAAAACATGTTATTACAACTCTCCCCCTAAAGGAATTTTCGTCCTTGAAAATCTTACTAGAAAATAGGTTTGGGTATTGAAATTTCATAGCTTCTAGTTCCCAGGTAGCGTCTTCTATTCCATGTCGCTGCCAGAGAACTTTAACTAAAGTTATACTTTTATTTCCCAATCCTTTAACTTCCCGAACTAGAATTATAATCGGTTATTCACCGTACGTCATATCAGACTGAATCTCAACATCAACTGGGGATATTACGTGTGAAGAATCTAATCGATACCATCATAATGGAAGACATTATGTATCTTTTCTAACTCTGACGGCAAATCCAACCAATAAGCTACTAGACCAATCCTCTCAATAATCTCGTACAGTTCGATAAACTGTGGACTAAGCTTTCCTTTTCGACCATATTGAAGAACTTTCTTTGTAACACCCCTAACCCGTGTCTGTCGCCGAATTAGGGTTAAGAGACATTACTAATCAAACATAACTCAAAACAGACATTCAGTATAGTTTAATAAATTTTAACAGTTACATATAATAAGCTAGGTCAAATATTAAAAATGCAAAATTTTAAGCTTCTCTTATGACCATTTAAAACAAAACAAAAACATTACAATCCAACTAAAGCATAAGAAAATAAGCCATTTTCGTATGAGTATTAATTTCATATACAATATATCAAAGTACAACTTTCCAAAACAATTATCTAGCATGTACATGCCATAGTTAAAATTTAAACAGTTTAATACCGAGACAGTAGATAGAGTGATGAACTTTCTGACGATCCCCGAGCTTGAAGCTTGATTTTTAATTCTATAAACCAGAAAGACATAAACAAATAAAGTAAGCTTTTATAGCTTAGTAAGTCTATAGCATAACAAATATTATATAAATAATTATATAATTTCCTGGTACACTTAATGAATTCACAAATACTATATACATTAACTTATTACATATAGTCAAATGCATACTTAATAATCACTCTTAAAACCGAATGTATAGTCATTATAAACATGAATAGTGAATGCATATATACATATATGCTTAATAAATATTAGCTCCAAATGTATATACACTTTGAACATGAACCGAATATATATTTACTATAAACGTGAATAGTCGAATGCATATATACATATGCTTAACAAATATTACAACCAATTGTATATATGTATTTATCACTGCATATATCCAATTACATATATGTACTTAACATGTACATATAACTAAACCTATACAAAAATACCTATTACATTTCATATACGTGTATATATATATATCAATCATAAACTTTTAACCTAACTCATATATAATGCATATAACCGAATGCATTCTTATTCAACATTTACTTATAAACAAATGTTTATACACACTTATATATATCCCCAATTGCGTATAAGGATACTCATCAATTTAGTATGCCAAATGCACACATATGTATATACTTTTCAACTACATATAACATATGCATATATATATATTTATCAACCACCTATGCCGAATATATGCACAACTTCTTTAAACACTTAAATCTGAACATTCACATAATTTAATCAGATTCACCGGCGCTTAGCCTGCTAGGCTTAAAACCTGATTCAGTACACCGGCAATTAGCCTGCTAGACGTAAAGTCTGAAATATTTCACCGGCAATAAGCCTGCTAGACGTAAAGTCTGAAACATTTCACCAGCATTAAGCTTGCTAGACGTAAAGTCTGAAACATTTCACGGGCATCAAGCCTGCTAGACGTAAAGTCTATAAAATCCATGCATTAAAATTTAGCTCAAAATTCATAACTTATATCTTTGAAACACATGGATATATAAATCTCAATCATCAAACCTAACTTTAATAATTCAATAATTCAACCAAACATATTTATATATATAACCTCATACTTTAGATTCCACTACTAATATCATAAGATTTAACTTATATTATACTATGTACCTTTAACATTCGGATTCCACATATACCTATATAATTTCATATACCATTTCAATACAGGATCTTACACATGTACATATATACATATTGAATCTAACAAATATATATATTATTCTATACTTATATTCAAGCAAGAACTTATACTGTATACTCATACATATTCGAATTTAACATATATATATGTATAAATATAATTTCATACTTATACTCAATATAAGTATTTATTCATAAGTATACATGCTTATTCGCTCCAACTTATACAATTATTTTATACTAAATTCACACCTTATTCACAAATACATGCATATGTTGAATATATCTCATACCTATGTAATTCCATACCTAAATTCAATACAAAAAATTACATGTATATACATGTATATTCAAATGTAATTTATACATACATATATGTTCATACCTAAATTTATTTTAAGGACACTTATATGCATATTTGCATATTCATAGTGATTCGAACCTAACACATATATATATACATAATTTCATACTTTCAATTCGATTTTTATACTTTTAAATTTAACTCAACAAAAATACAATTGATATACATACACATATACTGATTTAATAAAATTAAATAGCTAATAGACTTACCCCGGACAGTGAAAAATTGAAACCGGACAATTAGTCGACGACTTTAGCTTTTCCCCGATCTAACTCTGATTTCTTTGGTTATTGATCTAAACATATTCAAAATGAGCTAGTTTAAATATTATTATATTCAATTTAGTCCAAAAACAAATAAATGGGAAATTACCATTTTGCCCGTAACATTTACACTTTTTGCAATTTAGTCCCTATTGCATAAAACACAAAATACACAAAATTTGTCCACACTATACAAGGGCCAAAATCCCTAGTGCTCATACAACTCCACATATTTCATTTATTTCACATTTTAGTCCATCAAAAATTTCTTTTCATAATTTAACCCTAATTACTCAATTTCACCAAAAATTCAAAGACAAAACATAGTAATCTTTCACCCATCTTTCATATTTCATCATCAACTATAAAAAAGCTCAAACATTCATGAATGGAATAACTCAAAATCACCATCAAATTCTAAAATTAAAGCATGGGTCTTGTAGTACACAAAGCAACGATCTCAAAAACGTAAAAATTATCAAAAACTGAAACCAAACCATACCTTAATCTAGCTTTGGAAGTGCCGAACATTCAAAAAGCCATGGGTGAGTTCTTCTTTTCCACATTCGACTTTCAAAGATGATAAAAATAATCTTTTCTTAACTTATTTTAACTAATATATATTATAATTACTAAATGACTAAATTAACCTTAAATAAATAAATTATAAAACATATAACATATGGTTAAACTTGTCAAATGCCGCCCACTATAAGCTCTTTTGGTCTTATTGCTTATTAAATCCTCATACTTTAAAAGACAACAACATTCAAGTACTTTTAAAATTTGACCCCTAAATTTTTATTTTACGCGATTAAGACCTTTTTATCAAATTGAGCACTCAAACGATCAAATTTTTATACGAAATTTTCACACATAGTAATTCACATACTGCAAATCATAAAAATATTTTTAAAATATTTTTTTGACTCAGATTTGTAGTCCTGAAACCACTATGTCCGGTTAGGGTCAAAATTTTTTTGTTACATTCTTCCAAGGGGATACTTTTAGGATACTTTGTCACTGACTTAAAATTCTATATATTTTCTTTTCAAATCTGCATAAGATTTCTAATGATCTACAGTTGTGCTCAAATTATCACGTATCACTTTGGTCTTTTCTTCGGTTTCCTGTATCAAATCAAAACCAAACAACTTTTTCTTGCTCAGCTCAGTCTAGTATAATGGAGTTTGACACTTTCGACCATACAGAGCTTCGTATGGTGCCATTTTAATGCTCACTTGATAGCTATTATTATATGCAAATTTAACTAACAGTAGAAATCTCTCTCAATCACCTTCGAACTATAAAACATAATCGAAGCATATCTTTGAGTATTTGTATTACTCGCTCAAACTGACCATCGGTCTGTGGATGAAATGTTTTGCTAAAATGCAGTCGAGTACGTAGGGCTTCATGTAACTTGCTCTAGAATCGAGACTTAAATCATTGATCCTTGTTAGAGATAATAGAAACTGGCACACTGTATAGTCTAACAATCTCAAAAATATACAACTCTACCAATCTCTTGAGTGGAAAATCCATATGCACTGGAATAAAATGTGCAGATTTCTTTAATCGATCTACAATGACCCATACAACATCTTTCTTTCTCAATGATAGCGGTAATCCCGATAAAAAATCCATCGTAACACGTTCCCATTTCCATTCTGGAATCATCACAGGTTGTAACAAACCGGAAGGTACCTGATGTTTAGCTTTAACCTATTGACAGATTAAACATTTTGATACGAACTTTGATATGTCTCGTTTCATACCTAGCCACTCGTACATGTGTTTCAAATCACCATACATTTTATTACAACTAGCTTTCTGTAAAATCTTCTGAATGAGATCATAATGTCTCTCACAAATTCTATATTTGAAGTACAACCTATCATCAGAACCAATATGAAAATCTGAATCAGATGCCGACTCAACCTGTTTCCGTTTAGGAATCAAATTTTCATCACACTTCTGAGCTTCGCAAATCTATTGTAGAAACATTGGTCTAGCTTTCAATTCAGCTAATATTGAACCATCATCAATCTTTGTCAATCATGTGTTCAATGCTCGTAAAGAAAACAGAGACTTTCTACTCAAAGCATCAGCAACGACATTAGCCTTCCACGGATGATAATTAATGATCAAGTCATAATCTTTCAATAACTCGAACCATCTACGCTGTCTCAAATTAAAATCTTTCTATAACATTAAATATTTCAGGCTTTTATACTCCGTGAAGATGTAACATTTTTCTTCGTACAAATGGTGTTGCCAAATCTTTAAAGCAAACATAATAGCTACAAGCTCTAAATCATGAATCAGATAATTTTTTTCGTGCGGCTTCAACTGTCGAAAAGCATACGCTATCACTTTGCCCTCTTACATTAAAACACAAGGCAAACCATTTAATGACACATCACTGTAAATCACAAATTCTTTACCAGACTCAGGCTGAACCAACACAAGTGCCTCGATTAACAATGCTTTCAACTGATTAAAACTTTGTTGACATTTCTTTGACCACACAAACTTAACATCTTTTTACCACAGTCTCATCAACGGCATATCAATCATCAATAATCCCTTGGTTAATCATCGATAATATCCAGCTAAACCTAGAAAACTTCTAACTTTAGACACATTTCTCGGAGGTTTCCAGCCAACCGTAGTTGAGATTTTATTCAGATACCGTCTGCTGACACTACATGTCCCAAAAATCCAACTTCTCGAAGCTCGAACTCACATTTGCTAAACTTAGCGAACGAATGTTTTTTGGGTAAAGTTTGCACAACAATTCTCAAATGTTGAGTATGCTCTGCCTCATCTCGTGAATAGGTCAAAATATCATCAATGTATACAACAATAACTCTGTCTAAATATCTTAATATTCGGTTCATCAAGTCCATAAACATAGTAGGTGCATTAGTCAAACCAAACAGCATTACAAGAAACTCATAATGTTCGTACCTGGTTCTGAACGCAGTTTTCAGCACATCAGAGTCTTTAACCCGCAGCTGATAATAACCAGAACGAAGATCAATATTTGAGAATACCGTCGCACCTTTCAACTGTTCAAACAAATCATTGATACATGGCAATGGATACTTGTTCTTGATCGTGACTTTGTTAAGCTATCGATAATCGATACATAGTCACATTGACCCGTCTTTTTTCTTAACAAACAACACAGGAGCACCCCAAGGAGAAAAGCTCAACCAAGTAAAGCCCCTATCCGTCAACTCTTGCAACTGTGCTTTCAACTCTTTTAATTCTGTAGGTGCCATTCTATACGGAGCTATCGATATCAGAGATGTTCTTAGCACTAACTCAAAAGCAAACTCAACCTTTTTGATCGGCAGTAACCCTGATAATTCCTCTGGAAATGCCTCTGTGAACTTACATACAATCGGAACTGATTCTAATTTTGATTTTGAAACCCTGGAATTAACTATATAAGCGAGATACGCTTCACAGTATTTTTTAACATATTTCTGTGTCGTCACAGTTGAGATTATACTAGATGTACCATCCAATCTATCTGATTCACTTCAGATCCATTTACCGTTCTGACATTTTAATACGATATGCTTTCATCTACAATTGACAATAACATCATGTAGAGTCAACCGGTTCATACCCAAAATAAAATCAAACTCATCAAAGGGTAATAACATCAAACTAGCGGGAAAATCGTAACCCCTAACTTTCAGTGGACATAATCTACATATCTGATTAACTAAAACACACTGACCTAAGGGATTTGTAACTTTAACAGTATATTCAGTAAACTCAACAAGTAATTTCTTTTTTTCTACTAATGCAGTGCATATATACGAATGAGTTGATCTAGGATCAATCAATGCATATACATTAATATCAAAGAGAGAAAAAGTACCCACAATAACATCTAGAGCAGTAGCTTCCTCTCGAGCCAGGATTGCATATGCCTTAACTAGTGTTCTTGCTTCAGACTGTTCATCCATCTCACTAGTCTTCCCTCGACCGGGAATATCATTCTAGTGTTTCTAGATCGTCTACATTTTTGGGAAGTTGTTTCAAATTTTTTTGATTGATTACCAAATTCATTTTGCTTTTTCAGACTATAACGAAAGAAATGATTAGTGGATCCACAACGGAAACAATCTCTTGACTTTGATCAAAACTCACCAAAATATATTTTATTGCATTCCTCACAGACAATTATGTTTCTCTCAACATTTCTCACACTTCCTACACTAGCCGCTGGAGAATTTACAAACTGAAAATTACTTTGCTTTAGTTTCTCTCTACTTGTGAACTCTAAAGGGGTAGCTAATCGACTTCTATCATTTCTAAATTTCTTTGATGGAGACGTTTGAGTAGCCTTGAATGACCCCCTTTTGTTATAGTCTCGAAATTTTCAATCTGATTGTCGTTTGCTTTTACAAATTTCTTCAACTTTCTGAGCCCGTTTTGAAAGTTTTACAAATTCTCGTAACTGCTACCACGAGCATACGAATATCATCATTCAACCCGTCCTCAAATCTAAGACACAATTCCTCTTCATTTGATACTATGTTATGGGCGTACTTGCTCAACTGCACAGATTCCCGTTCATATTTATCTACAATCCGATTTCTTCATTTTAACTCGTGAAACTCTTTCTTTTTCCTGTCAATAAACAACCAACTAACATATTTCTTCTCGATTTCAGTCTAAAAGAAGTCTCAATTAATGCGATCATTCGATGTCATCGTGTTCAAATTGTCCCACAAGAAATACACTTCATTAGCCAGTACTCGACTTTTGAAGGTTCATCATCCACCTTACCTCTAAATTCATTTGCTACATATTTTCGAATTTTATCCACTGATACTCAGGTAACCATCACAGGCACAGGGTTTGGAGCATTTAGCGTGCCGAATGAGGCACAGTAGGGGATAGAGGTGGCAGAGTTGCAAGATTTGATTGCTTGAACTCATTGAACCACTGGTTCATCATTCTGAGGAATACATTTTTCATCTCATCAAAGAACTATTTTGGAATAGATGCACTATTAGTTGCTTCAGGATTTGAAGCTTCAACATTACTTTTAGTTTCATTAACTACAGCTCGATTCGATTCTGCTGGCATCTTGAATCTATACGAAAATACAATATTAGAACAAATTAAAAGCATCACACTATAACGGGGTACATGTGGCATGTATACACTAAACACTACATCGCTATGTTAGTCCTAGAATCAACTAAACTGTACATTTGATACCACTAAATGTAACACCCTTAACCACATCCTTCACTAAACCAAGGTTATAGGATGTTACCGGAGTTTATAAAATAATTGCACATAATTCCACTATTTACTTTGTTCATATCAAAGCAGTTCACGCGAGTCATAGTCATTAAATTATTTATATCTTGAGATATGGAACTTTGAATTAAGCTCTGCTAAATTTTTCTAAAACTAGACTCAAATATCTTCCTACCATAAAATTTTTATAATTTATGGTTTACCCAATAAGTACAATTTATTCTTTAAAGTCATCCTTGTTCTGCTATCTAATAGTTTCGACCTTTCTTCACTAAAAAATAATTATCTCTTCGTATGGGATCCGGATGATGTTCCCATTTATTTCTATTGAAAATAGACTCATTAGTAATTTTAAACATATAGACTTTAACCTTAATTATTTTTATACAATTTTTAATGATTTTCCAAATTCAGAATAGGGGATTCCAAAATCACTCTGACGCCGTCTCATAAAAATTCAAATATCTCATAATATGAAATTCTCTTGCTTACACCATTTCTTCTATGTAAAACTACACTCAATAAGATTTAATTTCATATCTTATTCAACCTCTAATTCAACATTCATAATTTTTGGTGATTTTTCAAAGTCAAGCTACTGCTGCTGTCTAAAACTATTTTAGTAAAAAAAATGTTAATAAGCAAGTTTATAAAACCTTCAATTCCTGTCAATTAAACCTTATACATGCAACATAAACCTTATGATGCACAATAAAATTTATTGAAGTAATCTAGATAGTGTGCCCTGATGTGTTGGTCCGATCCACCGATTTCACATCAATCTACAAAGAACATTAAACACACAGGAGTAAGCTTACAGAAAGCTTAGTAAGTTCATAGGCCCATAAGAAAATCTTATCAAGATTTCACTAACAATATTAATAAACAAGTATAATTCAACATTTCTTGCCAACCACAATCTCAAACAATGAATTTACTCAATCGAGCTCAATATTAGATATCAACTTATTTCCAACATTTAGCTTCAATTGAACTTACAAATACTTGTCAAATTGAGGATCGTCTTACGGATTTGAGTACATCGTTTGCCCGGTGCCACGATTTGCTTGAATCTTTTACAATGCTATAACTCAGTATGGTTTTCTTCACCGAAATACCATACCTACTTTTCACAACTCAGTATGGTTTTCGTTACTAAAATACCATACCTACTTCTCACAACTCAGTATGGTTTTCTTTACTGAAATACCATACCTACTTTTCACAACTCAGCATGGGTTTCTTTACTAAAATATCATACCTATGTTCCACACTTTTCCATGGATCCACCATGGACTCATTCGTCAATTCATCACTGGCTACTGAACGTATGTACTCAATCCTACATATCCCTTAATTTGAACTTACAATCTCATTTTTTTCTCATTTTTACAATAATCATAGTTCAACAAGAATATATGAATTAATACATTATATCATTCCCACATTAACAATTAATCATAAAAGTTCAACCGTATGAACTTATCTGGGCCAATTTGTAGGAGTTGCAATATTTCAGGGACTAGTTTGATATTTTCTCTTCTCCACGTTTATCTTCGGATTCTCGATTTATAATATAATTTTTTTCCATTCATTAGCATCTATTTTAATACTAATTCACTTCACAATTTATTCCTTTAATTTTGAAAATTACACTTTTATCCTAAAATTTACAATTGTTACAATTTAGTCACTACTCAATTAACACTTCAATTGAAAATTTTTTCCTCAAATAACACTTTATCAAATCATTTTAGGCTATTATACAGCCTTTGATATTCATAATTTCAGTACAAAACCCCAATTCCTAGCTTTTTGACAATTAGGTCCTAAAAATCATTTTCTACTAAAATCACTTAATAAAATCATAATATAATGAACTTAAAGCTTCAAATATATGATAATTCATCATAAAATTCCAGTACTTATTCATGGTAACTTACAAAATCACCCATGGAATCAAAAACAAATGAATTCAATAGTTGGACCTAGTTGTAAAAGTCACAAAACATAAAAATTTTCACAGAAAAAGCAAGAATCGAACTCACATGGTGTAAAAATATGAGAAACCAGCTTGTTTTAGACCTCGTATGGCATTTTTGCTAATGAATTATGAAGAAATCTCTAGTTTTTTCAATTTTTCAATTTTCTCCTTACTTTCTTGCTGATTTTCTTGCCCAAACCGTCCATCCCATTTAATTTAGTCCTAATTGCCTTTTAAATCCCTCATTGTTAGTCACTTAAGCTATTTAATCACAATTTAACAAATTTTGCGCTATTTTCAGTTTAGTCCTTTTTAATTAATTGACTATCCAAACGTTAAAATTTTCTAACGAAAATTTTATACTAACTCAATGACACTCCATAAATATTTATGGCTCAGCTTATGAATTCGAGGTCTCGATACCTTGTTTTAGACCCAATTTACCTATTAAATTCTTTTTAAATCACAAAATTCACTAATTCAAAAATTCTTCTAAATTCACACTTGACTCATATATATTTATTTATTAAATTTTCAAGCTTACTTGTTGGATTTAGTAATCCCAAATCACTGTTTCCGACACCACTGAAAATTGGGTTGTTACACTAAATGTAACACCCCTAACCCGTATCCATCGCCAAATTAGGATTATAGAGCATTACCGTACAAACGGAACATTAAAACATACATTTCATACATCATCGAAAACAAATTATAAAACATTCATTCACATGCATATGATCCTTAAATTGAGCCCTCAAGGCCTTAGAAACACCTTAGAAACAATTCAAGACCAAACTAGAAACACTTGGAAAGTTTAAGAAAAAGTTAGAAAAATTTGACTATAAGGGTCACACGGTAGAGACACAGGCCCGTGCCTTAGGCCGTGTAACAATCGAATTAGGGGCACACAACCGTGTGCTAGGCCGTGTAACTACCTGACTTGCATGCAAAGGAACCTACATGGGACATACGGCTGTGTCGTCAGGCCGTGTGTCACACACGACTGAGTCATACGCCCTGTCTCAGGTCGCGTGGACATGAAATTTGCCCAAAATCAAGCCATTTCTACACCAATTTATGAAAATTTTGTGCACACTATTAAGGCATCAAAACATACCTAAAGATACATATATTTGTCATTCCACAAGCAAATCACACCTAGCCAACCTAGTCATTTAAACATGCTTCAATGAACATAACCATCATCCACCACTATACAAGCATACCATTTTAATGTCCTAAAATAAACCAACCAATGTCTCATTCATAGATAGCACAATTATGTCCAAACATCATCAACTAAAACATGTCAACATTGATCCATTCCTTGCATAGCAACTTAATCTAATCATAAACCAAAACATACCACAAGTGTTCACTTTCATACCATTCTAATTATACCAAAAAGATACATATTTACAAGCTTAATAAAACACCTAATAACGTAGTTTAGTATAGTATCAAATTGTACCAAAACAACATATTTAGCCACATATACATGCCACTACCTTAAGAGACACAAGAACTACCAACACTGATTGATAGTGTGAGCCGAAAGTTCGATCCATCCAAATTTCAACAACACAATCTACAAAACAATCCACATGAACGAATAAGCTTATAAAGTTTAATAAGGACACAATATATCATTTAATCTAACAATAATTGAATACAATTCATTTATTATTCGATTCAAGGTTACTGGGGTGCAAAAGTGCATCCAGGGCACCAAAGTACAAAAAGGGGCACGTATGTGCAATTTAGAAGTACGAAGTACAAACAGGGGCATGTATGTGCAATTCAGGGGTATTGAAGTACAAACAGGGGCATTTACGTACAATTCAGATGTACCGAAGTACAAACAGAGGCACGTATGTAAAATTCATACAATAAATTAACTATAAGCATTTAATCAGTAACTATAATATGAAAATACAAGTAGAGATTCGATTACATATTGAAATATTATGGACTTACCTTGACGACTAGAGCATAGAAATATGATTGAGCTAATATTTGATTTTCGTCTTTTCTCGATTTAGATCCGGTTGAGATTTATCTTGATCTAAATAAATAATTATATTCAGTTAAGTGTTCCAATAAATCCCAAACATTCAATTCAATCCATATTTCACATTTATGCATAATTACCATTTTGCCATTAACATTTTAACTTTTCACAATTTAGTCGTTAAGCTTATAACTTAAAATCTAACTATTTCAATCAAATTCCATGCTCATCAAACATTCAAGGGACCTTAAAATACTCATATTTATCACTTTTTCATAATAAAACCCTATAATTTATACCTTTAACAATTTAATCCCTAATTCTAAAATTCAACACAAATCACTTAACAAAACTTGTTTATTTTTCAACAAGGACTCATGATCTATCATTAAACATCAATAATCATACAAAACCATTAATGTAATAACCCTCAATATTTAACAATTTTACAAATTAATCCCCGGGCTAACTAGATTACGCTACAACGATCTCGAAAACATGAAAATTATTAAAAACGAGACTCAAAATCATACCATGCAAGTGAATTAACCCTAGCCGAATTCAAAGCTTCCTCTCCCATGTCAATTCTGTTTGAAACAAGAAAGAAATAAGGAATATGACATCTTTTCTTAGATTAATTTTAACTTTAATTACCAATTAACTTTTTACCTTTTAAAAACATTCAAGATTTCAATAAAACCTTGCCATGAATATCCACTAACTATAGAAATGGTCTAATTACCATATAATTCCATTCACTTTAGATTTTTATAGTTATTTAGCTCGTTTAACTAATGGAACTCTACTTTTACACATTTTATAATTTAGCCTTTTTACTTAATTAATCACACAAACATCAAAATTTATTAACGAAATTTTAATACGACTTTACTAACATCCCATAGACATTAAAATAATAATAAAATAATAATTTACTTGTCAAATTTGTGGTCCCAAAACCTCTGTTATGATTTTATTGAAAGCGGGTTGTTACAAATTTATCCATTTTAGTTAGGGTTTAAGTATAAATTATGTTAATTGATAGTTGAAATATTAAAATATTAAAATTATGTGTATTAAAATTAATATAGAGTTTATGAGAAGATTTCAAGTATTAAATTGTACAATAAAATTTGACATTTTCATAATGATGGTAGAATGACAAAATTGAAGAGAAGGCAAATTATGTCTTGATATTTCTATATATGTGGGAAGGTAATATTTAAAGAGGTTGTACAAAGTGATTAAGTTACTAGAACTAAATGTTTAATCAAATTACAAGATTGTATAATGTTTGCAATAAGAAGGACTGAATTGTGAATATGGAAAACTATGTACCATTTATCGACTAAATGTTTTTTTCAAATAGTAAAAATTTCAACCCATGTAGACGAGATAAGAACTATTAGGATATAAATTGCATGCCATTAAGGATATTTAGCGCGCCCACTGTTCTAAAATTCACTTCAGTGCCCGTTGTTCAGTTTAACACTACAGTGCCCACTGATATGATTATGCTCTTTAATGCATCTTATATTCATTTCATATGTCCTAATTTGTTCTGCTAAGTATACATCGGGCAATGATAAGAAATGTGGTTTATACAGGAAATTTTGTGTAATAATGTACGTATTGAAAATAAAAGGGTTGATTGTGTTGATTATAAGTATAAATTATTGTATAGAAGTATATTTCAAGTTATTAATGAAATTTGGAAATTTTAATTCTTTATAGAATTCTTTTTGTACTTATCAAGTCTTCGTAGATTTAACGCATTTATTTTTCAACGCGTAGGTACAATAGATTCCGTCAGGCTTATATCGAGGTTGAAGGTATCCCATCTCATCACCACTTCAAGTGTCACTTGAGTATGTATAATTTTTGGAGTTAGTATGACATGTACATAGGTTCTTGGTATGGGTGAATGTTAGAAGGGCTAAAATGCAAACTTTGAAAACCTTGTTACTTTGGTGTTCTAATGTAACATCCCGATTTTTAGTGGTGACAGAATAGTGATTTTAGACCATAAATTTTCGTCGTATAGACTCGTAAATATTATTTTTAGAATATTTATAGAGTAATTAGGGTCGTATTAAAATTTGAATAAGAAATTTTAATGTTTGGATGGTTAATTAAGGAAATTATATTAAAATGATAAAATATTAAGTTAGTGTTGGACGACAATGATATTAAAATGATAAAAATATTAAGTTTTTAATGGCAAAATGGTAATTATAATGAAATTAAATAACAAATAGTAAAACAATACCTTTCTTCTTCATTTCCACTTCTTTCATAACCAAAATTGTCTTGAAATGGTGGCTTGAGAATCGGCTAAGCATAGAAACCTTGCATGTAAGTGCAATTCTTGCCTTTTTTTTGTAATTTTTATATTTTTGAGATCGTTGCAACTAAGTCCAACTAGTCCGTACCTTCATTTTTGAATCTGTTAAAAATTTTGGAAGTTTCTATTGATGAATATTGAATTTTTTTTATGAATACCATGTATTTGAAGCTTTGATTGTGTTGTTTAATGATTTTGTAAAGTGATTTTTGTTAGATTTTGATTTTAAGATTAAATTGTGAAAATGTCTAAATTTTAGGGTTAATTTGATGAATTTGGGTTAAGGGCTAAATTGCAAAAATATAAAAGTTTGGGGTAATTGTGTAATTTTTAAAAAATATTAGGGTAGTAATTTTAAAATAGATTGGAATGAGAAATTTAAGCTGATAATTGAGAAAGTTTATATTTTAGATCAAGATAAAGTAGATACTGTGAAAAATAAAAATTACAGAATAGTCCCTAAACTTCTGCAGCTATTACAATTTAATCCAGGTAAGTTCGTATGGTTTAAAATTTAACATCTATATGAATTATTGAATGGTACAACATGGTACAATAAATATATTCAATTGTTGATATGATTATTTAAGAAATATTATTGAATTTGATGTTTGGGTTGGATCTAACGCGGTATAGAGTACAGTCGAGATATGGTGTGTTATGAGGGATTGGAGTGGAGATGGATATCGAGTGATGTATATATATGTTTCTCAAGTAAACTGAGATTCAGCATTTGTTGCGAACTCTAGTGTTATACTCTCTGTTTGGTGTGTTTCGGAGGGACTAGCTCTTATGAGCATTGGTGTGTTTCGGTTGGACTAGCTCTTATGAGCATTGTTGTGTTTCAGTTGGAGTAGCTCTTATGAGCATTGCTGTGTTTTGGAGGGAATGGCTCGTGTGAGCATCTGGTGTGTTTTGGTTGGACTGACGATGTACTCTTATTCGTAAGTCGTTCTTCGAATTGAAAATCTCGGTAAGGTAATTTGTTTAATGAATTTGATGGATTTTCTATATATTTGAGTATTGAATTGGATGTTTTTGATTTATCGGTTGAGATTGCGGATGACAGGGAACCTTCATGTTTGAATTGTTGTATTTATTTTAGTGAGAATTATTGTTTTAATACGTCGAACTTACTAAGCTTTATTGAGCTTACTTGTGTTATTTAATGTTCTTGTAGATACTCAGAAGGTTGGATTATCGGATCGGCACTCAAGTCACACTATCCTACATAATTCAGTAGTTTTGGGAACGTTTATTTCAAATTATATGGCATGTAATAGGATTGAATGTTCATATTAATGTTTTGGATATGTAAATAGTTAAGTATACTCTTGAATATATTAGTTGTTTATGGTTAATACTCCTTTTTGGTACTTTTGGTGTCATATTAGTATGAGTTAATGTATTTATGTTATAATGCTTGTTTGAAATGTTGTAATGGTATGTGATGAATTGGTTTCAATATGTCCAAGAAATAATATGTTTTTGAGATGGTATTGAACTAGATGTGTATGATTGAAATGTGGTAAAGTATATATGTTTAGGTATGCTTGAATGTTCGCAATTGAGGTGCCTTGTATGACATATTGGATGAATGATTTTAAAATATTGAATTGATCATTTTATGTAGGTTTTGGTCATGTTTTGACGCCTTGATGATAAGTACAAAAGGTTCTTAGGTGGTTGCATGATTTGGTGTTGAGAATGGCTTGATTTTGGGCAAATTTATGTCCACAGGGCCTAAGACACGGGCTTGTGACTCAGCCGACTCAGTCGTGTGTGACACACGGCCTGGCGACACGGCTGTGTGTCCCTTGTAGGTTCCATTGCATGCAAGTTAAGTTGTTACACGGCCTAGCGCACGAGCGTGTGAGGCTATTTCGAAAGTTACACAGCCTGGCACACGGGCGTGTGGCTTGGTCGTGTGACCCAACTTAGAGAGTTACACTAGTAAGGACACAGGCTGGGACACAGCAGTGTGTCCCTATTTCGATTGTTACATGACTTGGCCATACGACCATGTAACCCCTGCAATCTAAATTTTTTGACTTTTTCTTGATCTTTTCAAATGTTTTCAATTTAGTCTTGGATTGTTTCTAAAGTATTTTTAGGGTCTCGTGGGCTTGATTAAGGGACATTATGAATGTAATTGAATGTAATTAGACTATGTTTGCTTTGATGTATGAATTGAATGATTTAATGTTTCGTTTGTCCAGTAATGCTCCGTAACTTATTCCAGCTATAGATACGAGTTAGAGGTGTTACATATAATGATATATTTTGTTAGTATTTGAAATGAATTTATAAGAGTTTAACATATGTATGCATATAAGACATTATTATATGGCTTTTGTGTTGAATTTTAATGAGTTTGAGATTAATTAGACTGGTTTTGAAGTGTTGGACTATTTTGAAATATTGCAAAGGTTTTTAACAAATTTCCTAATTGAATTTTAACAAATTTGACCTAAGGCATCGATACCAGGGGTTTAGATATCAATACATGGTATTTAAAATTGAATATTTCGAAAACAAAATGTCATTTTGGTATCGATATCACATTTGGTATCAATTTTAAAGGCAAGGTATCCATACCTAGGTCTAAGGTATTGATACCTTCATCAAAATTTGAAAATTTGGAGTTCTAGAGGCCAATTTTGGTATCGATACACATCAGGGGTATAGATATCTTAACATAGGTATCAATACCTTATGTTTTAGTATCAATACTTGACCCCTCTATTGATTAAAAATCATTTTTAATTCATTTTTAAATGTACTCGATTAACCAATAATGTTCCTAAAATTCTAAAAAAAATATTATCGGATTGATTTAATGAAAATTTCATTGTTTAGTGCTCATAATACCTAGTGACTAGCCAAGATCGCTTTGGCACCAAATGTAATACTCCTATATCGAGTTTCGAGGGTCAGATCAGGTACAAGGGTGTTACATTTATTTATATCAGAGCTTAGGTTTTCTGATGTTTGAGTCGAGAATGAATCTAAACGTACATGCCATGTAGGATATACCGTAGTGATGAGATGGGATTTAGTTATTTAATTGTAAAATTCTTATATATTGTAATTTTAAAGATGTCAAATAGGACTCGAGAAAGTTCTGAAGATGAAGTAGAGAGTAGGGCTTTTAATATGGTTAGAGAAAGAAATCAACGTAGAGCCCGAGTACGAAATGGATCAAATGAACCTGTGAATTTAAAAGATGATAGATAATAGGAATTTGAAGAAAGAACACAACCAAAAATTGAACAAGATAATAGATAAAGAAATTAAAGTAGGCCATCACCGACGTGACTCCCTCGACACCCTAAACCGTCACTATTTCACTCGAATGGGCATGGCTAGCTCAGTTGTTGTTGGTTTGGTCCATGCCAGTGACGACCCGATTGGTTAGGTCCAACCATCAGTTGGACCGTCAGCGCAGTTTTAGACACAGGGCTCGGTTTAACCAATTTTTGGGTTTCAATCTCGAGTTTTGGTTATTGGGTTCGATTTTCGATCTCAAGTCTAAATTTTAAGTTGAATTACCCATTGGGCAAATTATCTGACTTGAAAATTAACTTCCAAAAATATCGTATTTATTTTAATTAATTTGATTAATTTAATTTTACTTGATCAAAATTAATTTTCTCAAAAATCATTGAGATTTTCCTAATTAAATTTTCAATAAAATTCTTTAATCAAATTCTCTAGTTGAATAATCTCACAACTGCCTAATTTATTTCCACATAAAATAAATCGACTCAATAAATTATTTCCAAATTCGTAGAGTTTTCTTCTAATTCAAATGCAGTTCGATCGAGCTTTTGTTGAGCTAGCAGAGGGACCAATCGAACATATACAATTAGGCTCGAGTAATTGCAATTATATCTAGGAGTATCGTTTCGATAATTTGTAATTTACTTAATTATGAGACCAGTCCACAAGAGTACAATGATTGAAATATCCCTATTGTATACTCATTACAGAAGCAATTCATCGCAATTTACTTAATTCGGACATATACAATGACCGCTTGCTCCGTTGATACCAAGTGTTCCATCGTCTGTTTTGGACCTTCAAGCAATGCTCTCAAGCATTCCATTACTGCAAGCCATTGGTACAAATAGACGGTACATTTATGTATGGTAGATATACCCATCGGTTGTTGTTGGCTGTGTGGCACATGATAGTAATAAAAGAATCCTTCCAATTGCGTTTGCAATAACACCGGGGGAGTCAATATACGACTGAGTTTTTTTCTGTCTAGGTTGAGGAAGCATGTTTACCCCTAACCTAATTTATGTGTCATTTCAGATCGGGGAACTGTAATACTATCTGCAATTGAACGACAGGGAAGCCTCTTGGACCGCATACACCATCAGTATTGTCTAAGGCATGTTGCATCCAACTACTACCGAAAATATCCCTCTATTGTTGAGCGAGTACAAGTTACCAACATGAGCATGTAATCGCCACCAGTATTCTTTGGTTTGTAATATTTCATTTGTTTTTTTTATATTCTTTGGTATGTAATCGTCATTATCCACTTTTATTGACAGGGTACGAGATCGTGAAGGATTGTTTCCATGAGATGTTGCAAATCTTATGGTCAACTAACAAGGAGGAAGCACGGTACCTCTCTAACATACCCTTCGATCAGTGGACACAATCTTATGACGGGGTTCTACGATATAGCCACATGACCTCAAACCTGGCGGAATGCATCAATTCCATTTTAAAGAAAACACATCATTTGCCAATAACCTCAGTTGTGAAAGAGACTTACTTCCGTTTGGCAGAACTATTCCTAAAGTGAATGGCAAGTTATGTTGGGCAATTGTAGGGAGGCCACATATGGTGCCCGGATGTGGTGAAACAAATTAAGAAGGCTAAGACACAAGCAAACTACATGCACTTAGTGTGGCACTCACGCGAAGACGTATGGTTTTGGATAATGTAGTTCGACAGGCCGAACCAAGGTATTGCTAGGGGAGTGTACCATGTACACCTGAGAAATAGGACTTACGACTATAGGAGATTTGACATACTTCATTTTCCATGCGCTCATACAATTTTAGCTTGTAGCAATCAACGCTTAGATCCTATGAGTATTGTGGACGAAGTGTACAAATGAGAAAACTTGTACAACGTGTGAAGACCCAAATGAAAGTATGTGACCACTTGTATTGAACGCTCCGTTTAAGTTGTTACCTAATAGAAGATTGCGTCATAGACCAAAAGGTCGACTGACATCGATTCGAATATGCGACAACATGGATATTCAAGATAGGTCAAACCAACTGAGGTTATGCGGGTGGTGTAGGAACCCAGGCTATACATTGTCGTTATGTCCACATCGAAAGGACTATGCAAACTAGAAAATAAATATCAATTCCATTATTATATGTAAACACGTGGTTCTATGAAATGATAACAAATATCAGCTTTTCATTTTGTGAATTTATAACAAATTATAACTTTAATTTTGTAAAATGATAACAAATATCAATTAACATTTTGTTAAATGATAACAATATTCCTCTAAAAATATAATAATAAAAATCATCGATACAATATAAATGTTTGATAGAAGGATAAAATTACAATATAAATGTTCGATAGAAGGATAAAATTAATCAATGCATATATTGATCAGAATTTGTGCCACATCGGGGTGGACGATGGTTATGTGCTAGATTTCTTCTTAGTTCAGCCTTCGGGTAAGGTTATGGTTGTTGCGGTTGTGGTGGTTGTGGTCTCGGTAGCTCCTCTTATTCACCTTCAGCTGATTGCGATCCTTGTATTCTCGGTTGTCATCGTACATCTTTCGGTCTAGGAATAGGTGGTTGGAAAGATGACCCAGCTTGGTAGAACAAAGATCTCGGAGGTGTTTGCGTCATAAACGATGAATGAGCATAACTAGGTTGAGTCCCATACACCGATGGGATAACGAATGGACTCTCCGTCGGTGCTTGAAACATAGACGACCTATACATCGTCATCGGCATCATCAAAAAAGTAGATGGCACAGATGTAGAAAAATAGAAAAATACGATGCAACATATAGTGCTTGTGTGAAGATGATAGGGTTAGAATATGCACCAGAATAAGACGGTACATACTGAACGGAGGGTGGTGTGGGCATCGGTGCTGAGGCCGTAGGTGCCAATTCTTGTGTGGGCGTTGATGATGGACCCACCTCGCTAGCCTTTGGATTTAAAGAGGGTCGTCGTGGCTTACTCGTATGGGGATGTCAACGCATTGCCTCTTCCTCGTACAAATATGGTTTCTCATGAATCTTAAACCATGGCATGTACTCCAGATTGCATGCTAACTCCGAAACAATAAAAGGTTCACGAGTAGGTAAAAAATCATACTGACTATTACACATGTTGCTATGTTGGCAGTGGAATACCAACCAATTCTCATCTGGCTGCCGCAAGTTGATAGGATGCAGATTATCAAGGTCTTGAGGTGCCATGGAAATCAACTATCAGAATCTGAACTGTCACAACACTTTATCCGTCCCGTACATCTTGACGGTAGCATACAGTACCAATGGGACCTTCACGTGCTAGGCATTAGGATTCACAAAGAATTCCTCGAGGATTACTTCTCGAATTTTCGGATCCTCGTATGGTGTCCATTCAAACTATATTAACATGATAAAAACATTAGTTATATATAAACTACTAAATACAAAATCAACTACGTTATTTGTATATAGTTCAAAATTAAATAAATACATACCTCCGCTTCTGATCGTTGGTCTAATAGAAGCCACAGTAGTTAATCCTACATAACATGGTGCATGATTCCACCTATTTAAATAACTTCTTAGCATAATAAATTTAATTTAAATCAATTTAATCATGGTAATATCTACTGAATTTTACCTTGTTACGAATGGGAATGTATACGAGTAGTTTGCTCGAGGACGAAAAATAGAAATCAAAATCGAGCCCATGATTGTAGCACTAAAAGGCAACCACCAATTTTGATTTTTCCTGGTTACGTCGCCCGACACATCTCCCGATACAAGGTTGCCAACACAACGGACCCCCAACTGAGTTCACCCACTCCTCTAAAATTGATGAGTTTCAGTAGTCACCTTAGATGGACGAGGTTTCGTGACTTATCTGGCATCAGGATACCCCCGATGATTTGAATGATGTATGCCCAAGCATATTGTTCTCTTTGGACTTCAGTTGAATCCTTATCCAACCCCGTGGAATTTTTTTTGTATCCAAGCTATTTCGATCCAACCTCTGTAAATCGTCTCCAGAGCCGCACCCAAAAGATCACCACATACATCTTCCCAATCAGCAGACTGAATAGACCCGGTGATTACTGACCCATCAACTTGTAACCCCAACTGTAAATGTACGTCCTCTAGAGTGATAGTACACTCGCTGCATAGAAGATGGAATGTGTGCGTCTCGGGTCTCCACATTTCCACCAATGCGCTTATGAGTTTCGGGTCCAACTTACACCCCCGACCTACAAGGGCCACGTGCCAAAATCTGGCTTCCCTCAAGTATGTTTCGATCAATAGTGATAGAAGACCGGGTAGATTATGAATATGGCATTGTAAAATTCAATCTTCTACCTATTTACATTAAAAAAAATATTAAGTTAAAATATAACAATGAAATAAAAAAAATATCAAACAAGATTGAAATTTATTAAAATTTATTCTCACCGTTTGCAATTAATTGACGAAGATATGCTTGTTATCAAGACGGATTAGAGATCTAGCCATTGTTAATTATATAGAACACGAAATAATTTTAATAAAAAAATATTTCTTGAAAATATTAATAAAAAATAGAATTTAGATAGAAATAGAATTTTAGTAAAAAAATTTAAGAGAGAATTTGAGAGAAATTTGAAAGAATTTTGAGAGAATGTTGTGAGAAATTAGTAGGGGATATATAGTTTTTTTTTACTGTTGGGGAGGGGGCAACGACTATTTAAAATAGCCGTTGGAAGTGACCATTGGGAGGAAAACGCGCTGAGCTGGACACGTTTTTCTGAGTTTTCTCTGAAAATGTTTCCAACTGGAAGCGTTTTATCAAAAACGACCCATTCCTATAATTTTTCAAAAATTCAATATATTTCCTTAATTTAAAAAAATGAGTTTTTATTTTTGGTAATTTAGCCTATAAATGAAAAGACTTGCACTTTGATTCTAATTTTATCAGTTGATTCGGTTTTCTATTCTCTAACTTTTTCTTCCTTTTCCTCTTTCCTATTTTCTCGACTTTCTAGGATGAACGCAATCCACTTTCCCTCAAACCCGTTATTTTGAAGAACTGGTTGTACAGATGTCTTATTCACGTCTAATTTTAAAGCCCCTATACTTCCTTTCCCTTTGATCTTTAGTTCCGACATCAAAATAAAGTTGTCGTTAATTTATGAAGAGACAATTTCACTAAGAATGGACTTAAGCAGCTAAATTATTGTACGGACTGCTAGAGCGAAATTGACTGGGCATTTTAGACTCCGTTTGTTTCATTCAAGAAAATCAACTCAGTCAAAAGATTTTACAAGTCAACGGAAAAACGGTTACTTTTTCTGTAAGACGTTTTACATTCTTTTCTTCTCCCACGCCTCCTCTGCCATTCTCTCATTCTCTTCGATAACTTTTTCTCCCCTCATCTTTGATATCTTCTTCTTTTTCCTTTTTTTCCCTTTCTTTTACCTAATTGCTTCCCAAATGTCTTCAGATTGCTTGGGACTTATATCAAATTTGGCGAATAAATTTGTGTCACGGCCCAAACCCTGGTTTGCTCTTTCCTCTTTTAACTTTCCAAGATTTTTCATGTGTATGTTTGTGGAATTTATTAATATACAGAAATAGAGAAGTGAAAACTGAAAAGAAAAGTTGGATTTAATCCATTTATGGCTTGCTGCTCTGCTTTAATATCTGTTGCTTGGCTGCTTAGTACTTAATTGGATAATGAATAATCTTCCATGATCCCATGTATTATATATATTAGTGATAAACATGACAATGCTTGCTAGTACTGCTAAACAAAGGGGAGATTGGCATGAATGTCAAATGTTTGGTAATGAAAAGAGCAAAGATGTAGGATATGTCTACTTCAACTGCTTACTTTGTGGGATCTGAACATTTTCTTAGGTTCTTTGTGTGAATGGTGGAAAAGAAGTTACAGATATAGGTATGTCAATGGTAGAAAAGAAGTTACAAATATAGGTATTTTCTGAAGCTTATATTTCCTACTCGTTAAGATTATATAAATGTTGATATTTTAACTAGCTTCTGCACAAATGTTGCCTATACAAAATTTATCTGTGTTGTGTTAGATTGAACATAATTTCTTGAGGAGTTGTTCTGCTTTCCTTTTCTTATGAAACTATATTCTTTGACTTTAAGTTGATAGGGAAAGCTTCTTATTTGGGCAGGTGACTATACCGTGGCTGCCAATGTATATCAGAAAATCTTGGAAATATGGCATGCTTATGGATGTTACCAAAAATTGCAATAAAACTTTGCATTAGTTACTATAGCAGTTTGCCATCTTCTTCAAGCTTATCAATGTGAGCTTCACTTTGTTATACCTCTTTTTTTATTTGTACTTTGTATTAACAAAAAATATAATGCATGAGGCAAAGGACCTAAGTATCTAGTGATTGAATTTGAAACTTGAGAGTCTAAGAAGATTGTCTATCATATATTTTCAACTAATGGCATGAGTTTGATGGTCTTTTTCATTGTACGACTATGTAATTAGGTGCCTAAATTTTACCATTTTTTTGCCTAAAAAATATATAAAGTTGTATATATATAAAGACAGTTCTGGTTATGATGCTGAAAACCCCTTACATTGTTGTCATGGCTTGAAAAAAATGCAGGCTTTAAGAATGGGAATGCTATATGTTTTCAGACTTTTGATGGTCAGGACCTCTACTGAAGAAGTAAATCTATCACGGGAAAGGGGAGCAGGGAAGTTAAGCTCATTACTAGTAGAGAAACCCTGCTAGAGACTTCTTGAAGAGGCTTTACCCTATGTTGTATATGGAAAAGAGATGGAATGCTAAGAAAAATATTTACGAACTACGTTGTTCGTATTCATTGGAGACTAATGCTGATTGTGGAGGATACTAAAAGTTTCCTCTTCAAAGCTCAAGAACACTAGAGTCAAAAGGAAGATAATTGAAAAGGCTATAGCTGCCGGAAGAGATGACAATACTTTTCTATGGCCTTGAGTCTCATTGTTTAATGTTTTCCTTTGCTTTTTTCTGTCTAATTGTAGGACTAATGACTTTCTTTGTTTATATAAAACAATTTTAGATATCCATGAACTAATTAATTATTTTAGATTGATTATGAAACAAAACTTCTCAAATTAATATTATTTACTGATTTATAATTAATACTTGAATACCTTTTTCAGTTCAGAAAACATTTTCATTGTAAAATAATTTCAAGAAAATAAACCAACTAATGAATAATGTTTTACACAAAAGCATTCAAACATTAAAAAGAATATCACATTCCAGAAAATCATTCAATTTTCCTGAAAAGCCTTTCTGTTGATAGAAAGGCTATTTAAAATCATAAAAATTAAGATTGTTAATGAATACATTTAAATGTTGGAATAAATATAAATATGTACTAAGTGTAGTTTAATTACTGTATCTTGCCGACTAAAGAGTTAGCCAATTGGTAGCGACACAGTCTTCTCATAATTTTTGTGAAGTGAATATTTGCAAGATAATAATAATGTTCAAACATAGCAAAGAAGCTTGGAACTTGACAAGAACCCAAGGCTAGGCTAGGCTAGGCTAGGCCAGACATGAATTTTCTTCTAACAAAACCAAAGGGAGCATCACTATTCACTCCACTCGCTATGTTCTAAATTAAAAAAAAGTTTCTAAAATCCTTGATCTGTTAGGATGCGAAGGCCGAAAGTCCTCCAGCCGCAAACAGGAGCTACCTCTAATTTCATTCAACACACTTTCTCCTTTCTCCGTTTTAATCATCCCCAAGGTGCTTCCCATTACATCCCCGCCCAGCCCTATTTCCACTATCTGCCCTGCTTCCTCCCCACCCTCCAGTATTAACCGCCCTATCTCCTTCATACTTATCACATCTTCCACTACCATTTTCCCAAAAATACGTCCCAGAAATTCTGGAGCTTTTGGCGCATCGTTCACAGCATCCTCCAATGTACTCAGGACAGATTCAAACCTGAATATAACACAACATCAATATCATCACTTCAAAATGTTATTATAATCAATCATTACAGTGAGATGGCTTTATAGTCTTAAATGATCCTCTTACCCTTTAATAAGTTCAGCCTGGCTCAATACACCATCATGGGACCTTGTCAGGTTGACAAGTAGCTTCGCCAAAAGATCCCGTTCCATGTCTTTTCTCTCAAAACAGTCCGTTACCCATAGTGCAATCATTGTTGGATGGAAGCTTGTAGAATTCAAATCTTTGATGCACAAAACAACTTCTTTCTCATCTCTAGCGCTGTTTCAATTATGACACAAAATTGCCAATTACTTCATAAAAGTAATCAGGTAACACCTAACTACAGCAAATATAGATATGCAGCATAACTCCTTAAAATTTACCACAACACTCACTACTTTGTATTTTAAATCAACCCATCAATATCATATTACTATCATACTCTGAGCAAAAGACCCTTCTAAGGTCAAATTTATGTGTTCGCACATATATACACATCTTCTTATGGGAAACAAGTCTAATATAACAAACTCTAAAATCAAATGAGCCAAGAGGATACCTATAAAATTCTTTAATTGCCTCCATGGACATATCACGCAGGCGCTCCTCAGACCAGCCCTTTTCAGGAGGAATATTTTGACTGAAACCAGATGATTGGGCTTGTGTGGAAGGTGAAGCTGCAAGAGGTCTAACAATGCTGCGATCCGGGGTCCTCGAGTCCCTATTACCAAAATTTATGCCCCGTTCCTGGGAACTTGGCTGCTCATAAGCAGCTGTTGGTGCAACCCTATCAGTTCCAAATCTCGGCATGAGATCCTCTCTAGGACCATAAGTCGTTCGCTCTGATACAGAACTAAAACCATTTGATCCAGCGGTTCTTCTTGAATCTCCAGAAATTGGAGAAATATTAGCTAGGGGAGTACTGGACATTACAGATGGTCCTCTAAAAGACATCCCTCTACCAAGGCCACCCTGGGGGCCCAAAGTAATAGAATCGTCACCAGTTGGTCTTTGAGGCAAGGGAACCGATAGAGTCCTAGACTCCAAAGACTGTCTGTCATCCATGCGAACATCCTGAGCCCCAAAACCATGGGGTTGACCCTGCAGCCCCCGGAAACTACTCATTTGAGAAACTGGAGAAGATAACATTGGCCCTCGTGGACTAAAATCCATGGGTGCTCTTCTTGCAGTAGCATTGAAGCCAGGACCACGAGCAAGCCTACCGGATTGTGCTTGTCGCTCTTGAGCAGCATCTCTGTGCACTTCCTCAATCTTTTTAGGCCCTTCAACTTTCCTCCTCTGCTGCCATTTATTCTTTCTCAGATCAATAGCATCCCTCAACATGAACCTGATCCTAGAAGACAATTTCATATTGTTCGACAACTTCGCCATCCTCTCAAAATAAGCATCCATATGCACCTTTGCCTTAGGATGGTCAATCATTTCTCCAATCGTACTCATTAATTTGCACAATGCCTCGACATCTTCCTCATCAGGATTCTCGTATTCACCAAGTAGTTTCTTGATGCATTCATGCATTATTCTCTCAGTTAACATTTTCTTCTTGTACAACTCCCCAATAAGTCTAATGTTACCTAACATTCGTCTTCGAGCCTTGATTCTCTTCTCCTCTCTTTCCTCCTCAGACAGCTTAGCCTCACCCTCTTCCTCTATTTTATTTGCTTCTTCTTGCTCTCTCTCCCCTCTCTCAAATTCCTCCTGGCACTTGTTCAGCAGCAATCTCTTGAAAGTTATCTTTTCATTGTTCTCGATAAAATCAGGCAACTCCCCAGCCAGACACTGGCAGAAGTTTGCATACATTTCACAAAAAGTAGGCTCCATCAAAGCTTTGTCAAATATCTGTGAGATGACACCAGTGAGTGTAACTGCATTGTCAATGTTAACAGCTTTTACTTGCTCAAAGAGTTTCTCAAAATTTTGAGGAGTTAGCTTGTTCAAAATGGACTTCAGCTGCCTTTGCTTGGCTTCTTCCTCATCAGTCACTTTACCCACTTGATACTTCCTTTCAGCTCTGTGCATTGTCTGCAATGGAGTTTGTGGAGAGGGAATTAAACCCTTCTGCTGATACATAACACCACGATGCCACCTGTCAGCATCAGGACCACTGTGTTGCATCCCTCCATGTGGACTCATATGCAGCATTTGCCCACCAGGGACCCCTCCGAGATATGGAAGAGGTGTTTGCGCCCACGGGTGCCTTAGAACACCAAAGTTACCTCCTTGGACAGGCCGAAAACCTGCAACAGCACCATAACCAAGATCAAGTCGCAGATCCCTTCCAGGGCCGAAAGGACCAGGTGGTCTCATCCATCTGTCATCATCAACAATTCCACTAGCACGGCGATCTAATCGAGATCCACTAGATTGCCTATCTAATTTTCTTCCAGGACTTGGGTATGAATCATGATCAACAGCATGAGATGCATTGACATTTGCAGCCATCAAGGCCGCTGCAATATCAGAAGCAATCTCAAATCCCTGTGGAAGATCAGTATACTGTCCAGCAAACTTAAGAAGGAAATCTCGGGAATACTTCTTCGTTATATTCCCACTTCCATCTTCCTCATGACTTGGTACACCTCCATGAGCCTTTTCGTCAGTGTCTGAAGTTTCTAAGTTTGGTGTAGATATGTCAGCAGCATCTTCCCAATCATCGAGTTCAGCTTTACTCTGTGTAATTTTCTCTCTTTCTATGGCATCCACCTGAAGGGCCTCATGAGATGTCTGCTTCAAATTCACACCAACAGAATTGGTTTCCACACTTGCTGAAGGTGCAACAGTCTCTTTCTTTTCCTCGGGACCTTTATACGCCATATAGAGATCGGAAGTTGTCCCGGCAGCATCTGCTTTCTGAAGAATTTCTCTTCTTTTTTTCTTCCCACTAGTTATAGTACTCTTTGTCCTACTAAGTTGTGGCGCTGGTTTGTCCTTTGAACTAGGTAACGGAACACCTTCCCCTTCATAATTTGAACTTGACTCTAAGAGATCAGGAGATGGGACAGGTGCAGACTGCTGGTCCAATATGCCAGATTTAGTAACATGACTACCTTCGATATCAGTAGAGTCAGCAATTCTAGAGGTAGAGATATCCTTACTATCAGTGACTTCCACATTTTCCACCTTGCCACTCAAATCTTCATTTAGTACCCTGTGCTCAGTTCCTTGGGTATGAACAACATTGTCGGTAGCTACTACCTTTGAAGCAGAGTCCTGGTCAGATTTAAGCTCCGTAGATTTCAAGGGAACTGGTTGAGAAGAAATCTCAAGGCTAACGCTGTCTTTTAAGTGCTCTTCAGGTAAATGTTTTTCCTCTTCATCATTAATTCCACTAATTTCAGACCTTGGTAGTTCATCCAGCTTGGAAGAACCATCAAACTTAGCATGCTTGACAAGGCCAAAGCTATCAAGTTTACTGCCAGTACCAGAAACTTCAGAAGAAACAGAGATTAAGCATTCTATCTTGCTCTCTGTCTTCGGGTCTAAGGACGAAGGCAAAGCCTCATTAATGGCTGTAAATTCCCTAGTAGATTGTGACAAAACATCAGCAGCTGCTAATGATGTTAAAGCCTTTTTAGCCACTAGAGCTTCAGTGACGGCACTTTCTGAGGAAACACCATATTCTGCAGGGTTGGTACCCAAGTAGAATGTTGATGTAGACTGTACAGAAATGTGTCAGATAAAGAAATGAAAACTGTAACATAGTAAGTGCAACAAAAAAAAAGACAAGGAAGATACCTGAACTGGTGGCTGAATTTGTCCTTCTTGTACTGGTTTCTTCTGATAATTTTTTATAGAGTTTGACCTACTCAATCCCTCCCTCCTCTTGCCTTCATTACTGGCAAAAACTGGCGTAGACTCCTTGGATGTGGAATCTGAAGCAGAAGATACACAACTAGATGGCTGGCTCTCATCCAAGTTAGTCGCTGGAACTCCACCAGAGTGTTTAGCTGCAGCTGGTAATGACTCGGATGTTAAAGATTCATTACCAAGTTTTGGCTGTTGTACAGAGCTTTCCGGGAAAGTATCCAAATCCCTTTGAGCCTGAGACGAACTAACCTCACAAGCTGGCATAGAGTGTTTTAGCGACCCAGCCTTTTCAGTAGAAGGCGAGATACTTGAAAAAGAGGAATCTTCAAACTTCTCCCCAGCAGAAACAGTAGCTGGCTTAACTGTCACCTGTGTTGAACCTGAGGTAGCAAAGGATATAACATTTTGTGCATCACGTACAGGATCCACATTCACTGATTCTGAAGTGCCACACGCATGATTAACAGATTTATTAACTGCCAATGAACCAGGGGCAGCTGCTGAATTCATGAAAGAAATGTTTTGATGACCCTGGCTAACAGGATAGTTAAATCTCGGTCCTTGGGCATTGGGTGCTATCTGACTACCAGCCAATGGCAGTGAACTTGGTGGCGGATAATATACGGAATTGGTATTATAGGAATTGGAATAGTAATTGATAGAATGAGATGGGGCAAAGGAAGGAATTGGCTGGGATTGAGAAGGCATGTTAGGATGAGACCTTGGAACTGATGAGCCACCATCTGCACGTATATCTGTTCGTTTATCAAGCCTTAATTCTTCATGAGTATCAGGGTGAGTAATCTTGACAGGAGTGGTTTTACGTGTAACACCAAACTTTCCACCTTGCTGTTGAGAATACTGAGGGGCAATGCCCATCCCCAAGTTGCCCAATTGTGGCGTAAGCTGGCCACCTATGGGTGGCGTGAAACTTAAGCCCCCACCCTGATGCATCATCCCTTGAGGTGGCAATGGAAGAGCCTGAAGACCTGCAACAAAGACTTGCTGCTGCACCTGAGGTCCATTTCCCATAGCTAAGGGGATATGGATTGGCATTTGCATTGAACTAGCAGTAACACTTTGAGACTGAATCTGTGGATTAGGCCCGCCATATTGAATGGGAACCTGAGGCTGGTGATGAAATGGCATCTGCATAGATGTCATTGGTATATTAACAGGAGACGGCTTCTGTGTCTGGTTCACAGGGGGTACAGCAGAGGGTTGTGCATCTTTTTTTATCTTGGGCACTGAATGAGCCTCCCCAGAACTAGATTGCTCAGTTGCAACTGAATCCTTTCTTGGTAGCTGCTGTTTAGGAATGGAAGTGGGCAAATTCGGCACAGACTTAAAAGAAGAATCATGGCGTGCCTGCAGATAAAAATTTTCATTTAAATATAAGTAAATCCCTAAAAGTCCAAAACAATATCAGTTAAAAGGCATCTAATGTATAAACATGAGAGACCAACAATTAAGATGGTCCCAAACAGGTCTTATTCGTATTTTTCTTCAGTTCTATAGGATCTGTCTCTTAATATTCGAAAATGTAACCACAGTGGGCAGAAGGAAGAGATCTTTCAGTTTTATGCATCTTAACTTACATGTTTCTTCAAAGTTTAAACTAAATAAAGAAGGACAATCACTCAGTAGATTAAATGATCCAATACCCTCTTATCTTTAAAAGTTTTTAAAAAGGAAAAAACAAAAACGTTATATTGTACAGTTTATGATAAGAGACAAACCTGATTACGTTTCTGTTCATCCAAATTTGGGGGTGCTGAGCTAGTTCGAGCTGGAATCTGATTCAAATGAGAACAAGACATATGCTGTTAGAAACAAGTTTTTGAATGGTAAAAGAAGGAATGCCAATATTACAATAGTACCATACCTGCATTCCATTCATGAAACCAGGAGTTATGGACCCAAACTGTAAAGAGAATGCTTTGGATGGATCTTCTGGTGTTAATCCATCAGAAACAACAAAAACATGAAAGTAGTTGCATCAGCTTAGAGCTAACTAGAAACACTATCAAGAAAACAAACAGCCAATAGTATTACCCAACTAAAGCAAATTTGACCCTATAAGTTTAGTACACAAGCGCAATAAAAACATACCCTTTCCAGCGGTTGTAGGGAGACTACTGTCGGAACTTATGGTGGGTGGTTGAGAATTTGGAGTTTTCGAAACAGCTCGAGTGCTATTCTGGATGATGGGTGATTGAACAGGCTGGGCAACATTGCTTGCAATCGATGCATCTGATGCTCCTATGAGAAAAATAAAGGCAAATGCAAATAACATAAATATAATCATGTTTCTTCAACTGTAAACCTATAAAGCTAAGCAAGTTTAAGAAATTTAAATCATACCCTGTAGCTGGGGTTGTAAATGAGCGCCATTTTGTTTGGTGCGGGCAGCAGAAGTATTACTAGACTCGGTAGAATTCGCGGCCAGTGAATTTAACCGGTATTGCCCTCCTTGTGCATTGTTAGACTTCTTAAGACTATTGTACGATTACCAAGCGAACAGCAAAATAAAATCACGAAATCATGGAATTGCCTAGAAAACCTTAATCCTATGAACCCTAAATAATCTGGCAATCAAAACGGAAAGAGACACAGCAAAACAAACTGAAAAGCGCAAAGCATGATGATCAGTTGTTATTACCTTCGATTGGAAGATAAAGAAGAAGAAGATGATGAAGGAGACCGCGAGGGGGCAGGGCCGCCGCCAGCGCCCTTACTGTAAGCGCCTGAGGAGGACCGCTGTTGATTAAAACTGGCTGATCGCCCGGATTTTCGGTATTGTTGCTCGCTTTTATCCGACCTAGATTGATTGAAGGACATATCCCACACTTGATTCCACCTATTGCCCTCTATTTTTTTTTTGTTTACCTTCTTTTTATCTCTGCATCCAAACAGATCGCAAAATCCATGAAATTAAAGAAACAGCAATGAGATCAAACAGCAAAAGAGAGTACCTGTGAACTCCAAAGAGTTTGCAGAGAGAAAGAGAATTAGGGTTTCTTTTAATGGCTAGTCGTAGAAGATGAAAAAAAGCTTTATTTTTTAAAATAAATAGAAAGAGAAAGAGAAAGAAAGATAAGCCAAATTAAAAAAGAGAGAGTTACTGGGAAGAGGAATATGGTCAAAAAGTCGGAAGTTTTAGGAGGTGAAAAACAGTGGGAGGTGAAAAACAGAAAACAACTCGTTTTTGAGTTTTCAAGTGCGAGAGATTTCCGATACTTTTTAACTGCCCTATCTTTTATACTGCTCTTTTCACCGACGTCTTCTTTCTTCTTTCTTCCCTAATTATTTTATTATTATTCGGATTTTCATAATGTTTTTATTTTCACTGTGGGCAGGCAATGGTTAATGCTTTGTTTCAAATTTTATTTCAGATTTTGTAGTGTAAAACTATGAAAAGAGTTATGTTGTTTATCTCAAATTATATTTTAGTTATTTATGTTTGAAATTTTACATTTTAGTCACTTACGTTATTGTTTTATTACGAAGTAGTCACTTTACCGTTAAGTTCCGTTACTTCCCTAACGGCGGTTCTATGTGGTAATCTAAACGGATTTTAAATACCAACTTAGATATTCAATTCGTAACAAAACGATAACGTAAATAACTAAAACGTAATATTTCAAACATAAATAACTAAATTGTAACCTGAAACAAATATAAATGACTATTTTTAAAATTTACACTAAAATGAAAGTAGAAACACATTCCCAAGTCAGCCGCAAACATAACATACATAAATGAGATTGCATTTTATGTTTGCGTGGGGATTCTTTTCGTCGAAAGTGGGAATTAATAACCTTTTTGCTAAGCATGCTGAGCCCGAATTTATATCCGAGATGATTTTAAGTTCGAAAAATGAGTTTAAATAAATAATAGATTCATTTTTTAAGTAGATTAGGTCTTGGGTAAGTTTTTTTTTACTTAGTCTAGCCCGAATTTGTAAAAAAAATAATTTATTGTTATGTTTTGCATTTCACTATTATATTGTTATTATTTTACTATTGTTATTTGAACTTTGTATAATTATTGTTTTATTGTTAATTTTGCTATTATTTTAAAAATATTTGCTTGTTAAATTACACTTATTTTAGTGTTATTTAAATATAAATATTTTTTTAATTTATTAGGAAATATTTATTTTAATATTTTAGTATATTTAATGTATTATATTTTTTAAATTTATTTTATACAAAATAACATTATAAAAATTTAATACGTCTTGAGTTAAGTTTAACTCGTGTTTTAACATTTTTATCTAAATTAAGTTTGGGTAAAATTTTAATCTTATTTTTTGAGTCGAGTCCAACCTAAAAAAACGAGTTTAAAATTCGCCCGACCATCTACTTTTTGCACAAACCAAGTTGGGGTTAATGGATATCAAATATTAAATTGTCCCCTGGACTTGATAAATACAACACATCCTATTGGAGCTTTTAGAACACTCATCTGCAATAAGAAGAACTATTTAGACTCATAAACCAGGAGTCGGGACAGTAAAGGGAAAGACCTTCGCTCATTCTCTGAAGTTAACTGCATCACTGTATTAATCTGTGAAGTTTTCCGGCAATCGGGTGGCGAAGATCCGTTGCCGGATTCAGCTATATGGTGTTTCATTTCCATCCTTTTTCAAAACAGGGATGGGCATTTTATGTTGGATGGTACACTTGGCCCTTTTTCGATCTTGTGCTCGTGGGCTTTAATCAATTCTTCAATGTTTGTTTTATGGACTTGTTTGGTTCTGGGCTTTACTTTGGGGTCTATCAATATCATACGTGCCCTCTAAATAAGACGTAAGATTATTGAAGCCATAAAAATAAATTGGTTAAAACATCACTTTAGTCCCTCTCAAAAAATCATAACAATTTAATTTCTATCAAAATCAAAAGTGGGAAATTAAGGACAATTAATCATAACTTTAATGCTTTTCATCATTTTTACAATTAATCATAATCTTAATGTTTTTCATCATAACTTAAATAAGACGACCTGCCACCGATGTGACTTGTCGGTCATGGGTCTGGGTTCTAACACCCGTTTATTTAATATATATTTTTTCAGTTTAATAAAAAATTAATGTTAAAATAACATCAGGCGGCACCATTAAAAAATATATATTTTTTTACGTTCTACATGTATAAAATATTGTGTATTCTTTGGGTATCAAATACCGGTACTGCCGATTGCTCAGGTGACACCATAAAAAAATTGTTTTTTTTAACTAAATGATTGCTTCAATCATCAGTGGCAAGGGGGATGCCGCCAATTGCTTAGGCGGCACTGTGGGTTCACTATTCATTCTGCCTATATTGATAAATAATGGGAGCCTTATCTTATTTCAGTAAATATTTTTTTATATTATTTAGGTAAAAACTAGAGGTGCTCATGGGCCGGGCGGCCCGGCCCGACCCGATGGCCCGCCCGAAATATGGGAGGGTTTGGGTAAAAATATAGGCCCGAAATATGGGTTTGGGTAAAAAAACGAGACCCGATTAAAAAACGGGCCGGGCCTCGGGCACAACTTTTTTGGCCCGGGCCCGCCCGAATATAATAAATATTTTTATTATTTATTATTTTTAATTTTAAAATACTTTTTAAATTTTTAAATTTTAAATTTTTTAAAATGCTTTTTAATTTTTTTAATTTTAAAATATTTTTAAAATACTTTTTTAATTTTGTTTTAATTTTTAAAATAAATTTTGGTATTTATTTAAAAACGGGCGGGCCGGGCTTATGAATTTTTCCGGGCGGGCCTGGGCAAAATTCTAGGCCCATATTTGGCCGGGCCAGGCCGAAATTTTTTCAGGCAGGCTACCGCCCATGAGCACCTCTAGTAAAACCCAATTTTTTTATTGGTATAGTTACAATTTTTACTTTCAAAGTTTATAAATTCTATCAATTTTGTCTTGATTTAGCAAATTTAGCTTTCAACATTTATACAAATTATATAAACATTAAGGGCAAAATTTGTAATTAAACCAATTAAAATCATGTACAATTGATTTTCTTCTTTTTTTTGAGAGAGAGACCAATCTACTTAACAACGAAAATGAGAAAGACCCGAGAAGTATTTTTATCTAATAAATTTGAATTTGATTAAAAATGTAATGTTGTAAATTGAACTTGATGTATGGTCATCCTATAATGATATGAAAACAAGTTTAAGCTCAAGCATGCTTGTTGAAAATGTCTTACCTTAACCACTTGGGGTCGGATAAGGATTAATCGGAAATTTTATGTGATTTGGTGTCTATGTAAAATCAACTTGATTTTAGAATAATATTAATATAAAATTGTTATGATACTTGTTGTCATTGGTCCAAAATCCGAATGGGTTTGGGCCGGATTCTATTGAGCTCGTGCATCGAGCTTGCAGACCGAGCTCGCATAATAATAGGTGTTCGCAGGATGGGTACCTACATTCTCCTGCGAAGCCACACATGAGATCGCACATGGGACCGCATAAACACGTGTTAGGTTTAGAGTAGGATACATGTTAACATGCATGAAACTTATCTAATATGTCATATCAATGAATAATACCTATATCATATAAATAGAGAAGCCTCACCATTTAAGAGAGATAGAAAAAATACTCAACAAAAATAATTACAGTATTAACAAAATGTGAATAGCCCTAAATAAAAAGAAAGATGAATAAAAAAACATAATGAAAATTGCGACCTCTGGTTGTTTCGTGTTAGTATAATAGCTAAATCAGCAGATTTGGGCTCCTTTGACCAGGTAGTCAATGATGAATTTGGAGAATACATAAGACAAGGAGATGGAAATGAAATGTAACTATCTACACTAGGAAACAAGAAAGCAATAGAATAGAGTGTAAGTTTAAAGGAGGGGAGGCCGAAATTTCTTGGTGTGTGGGATTTTGTAAATTATTACTACATCACAGCGTGTATGACTGAAATTACATTTATGTTTGAATGTTCTTCGCTGACTATATCCCATATTTAGTTATTAAACTAATACATTCCTTTTGCTTCGCAACTTGCTTTCTCTTAAACCTTAAAAATAAAGAAAAAGATGGTTTAAAATTACTCATAATTTTATTATTTATAATCTTTTCTTAATTCATAAATAAAATATTAATACGTTTTAATGCATTTTAATTTTCGTTCTACTATATTCACAATACGCAGATTAAAAGTTAATTTATGTAGTAGTTGACGAAAAATAATCTTATATATATTACACCACTCCATTTCCTGGGAAGCGGGAATATGCACTGTTGGAAGAAGAGAAACCACATACTTGTTCTATAATTAACCTCATTCGTCGTATATGCTTTTAAGAGCCGAGGCCACATTAGAATTTACTCACACTCAGCTATGGATCAACCAACACATTATTAAGGTTAAAGAAAAGAGATTGGTTGCTGGATGTTCCATCCAAATGTTTATTAATGTTGTGGGGGGTAATACATGGTGCCCTGTGCTTTCCAACAAGACCGCTGTCCTTGTCTTAATTTCCCTCCATTTAAAAGCAGCTTAATAATATTATTATTAATAATACACCAACTGTATATATATTAAGACCTAATCTTTCCGATTCGCGGCTTTGAAATTTTTTTAAGGAATGCAATGCAACTTGCTTTGTATTTTCCCTTCACATTAAAAAAATGGAAGTTGACTTTGCTGCAAACACCAAGAAACTCTCTTCAACGACATAGCAACACTATCACTAATCAGCAGGTTCGTGGAGTTTGAGCATTGAAACTAAGGAATAAAGAAAAAACAAAAAAAGAAAGAAATAGTTTATCTAACAAGGTGGAGAAATAATATTGCAGCACGAAACCTCATACACGTATGTATATATTTGGATAAATATGAATTAGCCAAAGTAAAAGCCTTACCCTTGCCTGCTGCTGTGTAAGTGAGCTAAAATCTGGTTGACTTTTAAGACTAAAAATGTAGGCTTGTAATTTTCCAATAATTTTGATCAATTTAACCTCGTTTTCCTTTGCAGTATATATTCATGTAAGAGTTGGAAATGTTAGTCAAAAGGTGATGAGTGAAAACAATATTATATATATATTAATTGAAAAAAAAATGAAAAGGCTAACCTTGAAGGGAATGCTACTTTAGGAGCATGCCAAGAGTGTGCAGGAAGCGAAGCGATGGCAGGGCAGGCACACGCGAGATCCTACAAGTATATATGTTAAGTATATATTATTATTAATTATGGATGTAATCATAGAGGTGCTGTGGTGTGTGTGAGTGATGCTGTATTATTTTTGAATGAGATGCAGTGATCAGATAGAGAGCCATAGCTAGGCGTTTTATTGGAGTATTAGAATAAAGGGGTTGCTTTCTTGTTGTGGCTTGTTAGGTTTCAGTTTAGTCGAGCAAAAGTAAAAAGTAAAAAGAAAAAAGGATAATGTTGGGTGGCTAGTTGAGGTTAAAAGGCAAAATGGGTGAGGTGTTTGGTGAAAGGGTCTTTAATTTTGGGGGGTTTTGTCTGGCTTCGACGACACAACCTTTAAAATCTGCGCCAAAGAGCATTTACTTCCCTCCTTCCTTGATTTTGCCAGTTTGAACCAATTTAATGCTCTCATCTGATTTCTCTCTCACTGTCCTCCCTTCATTTTACTATAACCCAACAACGCCTTCTTCATCTCCACTCATCTCTTAGTCGCCGTCCGTACGACCCTAGTTACTACACGTCACATGCACTTCATCCTCATCTACTTCAACAACCTTCCTTCTTTTGTTACTAGCTTTTCTTTTTTGTTGGCGGCGTCATCGATGGCTTCGCCACCTGCGTTGTTAGGCGTTACGGGAGTAGCTGTCACGGCAGCCGAAAATAATGCCACTGTACCCTCGCATCCTTCTTCTTCTTCGACTGAGAACGTGAACCCGAGTATAATTATAATAGTTTCTATACTTTCCATTACGGTGATTGTTTCCGTATGTATTTGTCTTCTCCTTCGCCACCTCAATCGCCGTTGCTTGCGTCGCCTCTCTCCTTCATCTACGTCCACTATCACCGCTTCTTCTGCCCACCGTATCAGTCCCGAACAATCATCACCACCGACAACTTCGTTGCTTGATTCGCTTCCTTTGTTCACATTCTCTTCACTTACTAGCCGCACCAACAAGGATTCAACCGTTTCCGGAGATTGCGCGGTTTGTTTGTCCAAATTTGAACCGATGGATCAACTCAGGCTTCTCCCTCTTTGTTGCCACGCGTTCCATGCTCAATGCATTGATACTTGGCTCACTTCAAACAAAACTTGCCCTCTATGTCGCTCTCCTCTCTTAGCTTCCGACTCCGATCTCATAAAGCTTTCGCTTCAGTTTTCTAACGTATCCGGCGTGATCGGGACTGGCGGCAGCGACAGTTTCCGGCTGGAGATTGGCTCTATCAGTGGCCGTCAACCAGGCTCCGAATCCGTTGAACGGGGAAGATCTTATTCCGTTGGCTCTTTCGATTATATCGTGGAGGAAGAATCAGAGATTACTAGGAATCAAACGCATCGGAGAAACTTGTCCGATAAGGAAGAACTTGGAGGAGCTGAGCCAGCTTTGGAAGCGAGCCTCGCCGGGGAAGTTGCTAATGAGAGGAGTTGGCTTAAGGACTACGTGGATAGGCTATCTTCTTCCTTATCGTCTCGTACCATGTCGTTTCGCAGCTCAGGTAGGCTCTTTACCGGAAGCAGTCGCCGAAGCGAAATCTCCGGCGCCACTGAAGATTATGACGTGGAAGCCAATCGCATAGGTGAGGAGATCAGTGAAATGTTTCGTTGGTTCTCAGGGGTATGACGTAGGTAACGGCATTTCTGCATTTTCAGCTTTCACGGTTTGACTAGTTACTTCACACAATCACTCTATTTTTGCACCTTCCACTCTGTTCCTAATGAAACTTACGACAGAGAGTTAATGTAGAGAAATGGAGTGGACATAGCAAAATTTTTGAGTATTGCCTGCCTCCTTTTTACCATTATATCCCTCTGTAAATATTAAATAAAGTAGGTGAAAGAATACAAGTAGTTTTAACAGAATGTAATCCACGGTGATATTTTAGTAAACAATACGTTAAAATTGCTTTTGACCGTCAAAACCTTATGGCAAATCAAGTTCCAAGACAAACCTGTAGTATACCAAATTGAAGACTTATGTTATCCGTATTATTATTAAATTTATTTTTAGATATAATGCCGAATCTGATTTTCGATATTCAATTGCTACATTAAAAGTAACGTATGGATGCGACCACTAGAAGAAAATGGTGCCTACTGGAACTGAACAACCAGATACCACCAGACCATCTCGCTCTCGCACGCTCAATTGTTGAATATAAAAGGGAGAAGACAAACTTAACATGCAGGGTTTGGATTTGGGATGAACTATGAAGCTCCATAAAGGCCTACAAAACATGGGAATTGGCCCAAAAAAGGGAAATGAAGCTGCAAGATTTCACATCAGCCTCTAACTAGGATAATCATATGATTAGAAGAAATTCTGAACAAAAACAATGATAGGATGACAGAAGATGAGTTAGAATTCGAAAAGGCGCAATTCTATCATCCCTTCCTTTCTCTTTGGAGAATACCAAGCTACAACTTTTCCGGAACGCAGAAGCCTCAATGAGTAGCTCAAGCTGTATATGACATCTTCGATATGAGGGCCTAGTTTCCCAGCTTTAGAATCGAGCAGCAACTTTGAATCCACTCGAAACACAATTGGCCCTGCAACCTGCATATCCCAAAATGCGGAACTCTTTTAAGTAAATATATACCATGCCATGTGAGATCTGTATGCAATAATTAACTTAATCCAATATTGGTTTCAACAGTTTCCTAGAAACTTGCAATTGAATATTGAATCATCATTTCATCGACCTCCCGTAACAGTTTATGAGGCCCCTCCATAAATTCCCTTTCAAAAGTACATCTCAACTGACACGAACCAGGTTAATACGTGTTAATGTGTTCGATTCTAAAGCTTGTTCATCAAGAACTCCATAAGAGTATGCAGGAAACTTGTGACTAAAAACAGCTAATAAAATCCACTGACTATCAATGTCATGTTTTCATTTAAAAAGAAAGAAAAAGGGTAACAATCAAGCAAGGGGTATGGACAAAATTACCTGTTGTTGAAATATCAAATTTAGTCTGGGGGATGATAGAGATTTGTTTGCACTAGAACTCTTGAAAATTCTTTTGGCAAATGATGAGAGTGAAGATAAGTCCAAACGAGCATCAACTCGAGTTAGATCACCATATAGCTTACGAAACTGCCCATGCTGAAAAGTATAGCAAGCTGAACCGAAGAAATCCGCACTCAAAGGGCTTCTCTTGTTATTGGTTGTAGGTATGTTATCCTCACTCTGTGATTCAACATTTTTGGAGCCTTTCTCAAACCAGGCCGCACATGTGCCTCCTAGAATAAGATTAAGAAGGAAGAAAACAATAACTCAAAAAAGAAGCCTTCTCCAAAACAAACCAAAAGTAGCAAAAAAATGAAACTTTTGGAATCACTAGTCTGAATAACTTGTTTCTCGATGCTGTTGCCTCTTCCAACAAGCAAGCAATAACGAAGGAATACCAATTTCCTTCAAGGTTTTGGTCCGATAGCATAATCTAAAATATAATATGATCTAAAGCAATAGAAGAGGTTACCATAAAATGGTGGTATTGGTACTACTAGTATTACCGCATTGAGTGCAAAATTGACAAGGTCACTAGAGGGAAAGTTGGGAAAGTCAAGCAAGAAAAGTAAAAAAACCATACCCTGCAATACAGAAAACATACCTATAATTCCAGATATAGCAGCATGAGGTTCTCTAAGACGAACATCATATGACGGCCGCCAATATGAACCTTTGTCTGTCTTTATGATGAGATCCTCTTTTGTCTCCTTTCGCCTCCAAATATCCTTGCTCTTCTGATAGGAAAATGCAGCCTTTGCGCATAACCCTGGCATTAAAGCAGAAGGTGCCTCACCGTCAAGTGCATTGAAAGCCTGAGGGTGGCCACTGTTTTTGTGTATGCCAAAATGATATTGCAACCCCGAGTCAGAAGGAAGAGAAGACATGTCTAAGGATATTGATTCTGGAACCTCCCAATATTTTCCTTTACGGTCCATAAAAAGCTCAGGCCATGCAGCATCTAATGTGATATCGTGATCAGGAAGCTGTAAATACACATAAGTGGTGCCATAAACATGTAGGTTAAAAAACTCTCATTCACCATCATGCAACCAGAAAGATTTGACATTATAAGTGTAGACAACATCAAAACTTTAAGCTTCTGAATGCGTAGTAGGCTTGAGAATTCAATTTGCTGAACTTATTTCGTGTTTTGAACACAAACAACTAGAATTAGGATTTAAAGTTCCTTATCTGGCACTAATTCTCATATACTTGTTTATGCTACTAGCCATATGACTCTTAATTCACCCAAGTAAAAGTCCAACACAAATATAATAAAGAAAAATTGAAATAATACTTTATCATGCATGAAGTATCCCAGCAGCAAACCAATATTCCTATGCAATTACTCTGGAAACTTGCAAAACTTTGAAACTTAGCAGAGTTCACTAATATATAAAGGTAAAAATGGAAAAATGAATGCGTGCATGATGTTTTCAAGGGAACATATGAAGGTGAATGGAGTTGAATTGCCTGCCTGGTGATAAATCTTAAACTTGTTGCGATAACCTTTCTTCTCGCCTTGTCGCTCCGTGCTCCACAATAGGGATGTAGAAGGGGACAAGGAAAGCTGTGTGGCCAATGCAACTGAATACAGTGACTTGTCAAGAAAATGCTTGGCTGCATCCCGGAAAACAGGGAGCTCCAGCTCATCGGCACTCTGAAGTTCCGTTTTAATAGCTGAAATAAGCTTCTTTGGCCTAAACTGACCAATTAACCCAAGCCACCTATATGTGCAAAAGATAAATAGTGTTTTTTGAGAGCATTAGATAACTAAAGTGAACAAGTTTGTAGCGAGAGAACAACTTTATGCAACTAAATCGATGTTACCCCCCCCAATTTTCGTACTAACCACGATTTTTCCAACAACCACATAAAAATCTCATCTTTTGCTAGACAAAATAGGAAAAAAAAAAAGGGTAGAAACCCAAGAGAGGGAAGTGAATACCAGTTAGAAGTGGAAGGCCTAAGCAAGAGAGTCTGAAGAGAGAAAGAACCCAAGTCCTTCTGAGAAGGGGGAGATATTGAAGGAATGATACCCAAAGGGAAGCCATTTCGGAGAAATGAAAGCTGCTGAATTCGAAGGGCTTTGCTGGCTCGAGCTCCATCTAAAGGAAACGGCTCACCTGGAACTGACTTGGCCGAGCCATCCAAAGTCCGTGGGCAGGATATGCTCTGATCCCAAAATGCAGAGTCTATTGCCGATTCCAGGTTCGCCATTTTTGGCTAAACTTTTGCGCTTGACTACTTGGGGTTTGAGGTTTGGGGTTTTGCCTTATCTGAGCTGTTTTTGTGGCATTTTGAGATGATAGTACATAAAAGGGTTTTTGCTGTGTTTTGGCCTTTTGTTTAGCGCTTTGAGGAAGGGTTATAATTTCGAGGTGAGAAAGGGTTTAAGGGCGTTTTTGCTTGTCTGTTTCTGTTTAAGGTACTGGCCCAGCAAAGCTTCTCTTTCTGGAAATTCAATTTCGGGTAAATTATACATAAAAATACTATTTTTTTAAAATTTATCGAAATAGACTCGGTATTTTATTATTTACCGGAATGGGTCATTTTTTCCGAAATCGCATCCACGTCAGCGAGATGTCAAGGGATATGTCAGCAAATTGCGCCTACGTCAGCGCGATTACTTACGTGGCAACAAATCGCGTCCACGTAAGCACGATTTGCTGACGTGGAAGCAATAATTCACGAACAGTTTATGTTTTTTAGCTTGGAAAACTTTGAAAGGCCATAACTTTTGGCTCGGTTGTCCGACTGAGACGATTTTTTTTATTTCGAATAACTTTTCGAGATCTACACGCTGACAAACGGCCGAAGGCGGTTTGCCGCAGTTTTCGTCGAAAAAGATCCTTTTTTGCCTCCAAATTTTGATTTTTTTCAGTTTAAAATTGAATTTTGAAACATTCAAATCATTATTTTTCTTATTTATTTGAAATAAACACGGATTTTTTTACGTAATTGTTGTATTATTTTTCGATTTGACACGTGTATGGAATAGGTCCGATAAATCGTTAGAACGTAAGTAATATAATTAAGATAATAACAGTATTTTTATAATATGTTAATTAATTAGTTTAGTTTAGTTGGTTAAGATGGTTGCTCTTTTCTCTTAGTACCTTGGTTCAAATCTTGTTGGTAATAATTTTGAATCTTTTTGTACTTGTTGCATTTATTTTTTTAATCAATTAACTCTTCAATATTACATTAATATATATTATTAGTACAATAGTATAGACGGATTGATAATTTGAGCTACATATTACAGCAATACATTAATATGTATTATTAGGGGCAAAATACCAAAAAAAAAGGGGCAAATTACATATAAAAGCCCTATTTTTTTAAATTTACCGAAATAGGCCAGGTATTTTATTATTTACCGGAATGGGCCATTTTTCCCAAAATCGCGTCCACGTCAGCGCGATGTTAGGGGACGTGTCAGCAAATCGCGTCCTCGTAGGCACGATTTGTGTCCATGTAAGCAAATCGCGCTGATGTGGACGCGGTTTGCTGACACGTCCCCTGACATCGCGCTGACATGGACGCGATTTCGAGAAAAATGGCCCATTCCGATAAATAATAAAATACCGGGCCTATTTCGGTAAATTTTAAAAAAATAGGGCTTTTTGATATTTTGCCTTTCAATTTCATTTTTGGTAAAAAAATATGCCTCAATATTTTGTTATATAGTAATTAAATTGCTAGTCAACAATTCATCACATCCCCTACTACATGTTTACCATTCTAAATATTTGAATATTTGTGTTACCTTTTTTAGGATTTGGATGATATTTGAATTCAGATATTTTAATTACGGGAGTTAAGTGGTTAATATTTGAATCTATTTTACTTTTGTGGATGAATGATTCAAATTAGATATTGAATCTATTACCTATTTTACTTTTTAAAATTTTTATTAACAATATTTTTATATTTAATGATTTTGAACATTTAGTGTGGATAACAAACAAATTTGAATTTTAAAGTAATTTTGCAAAATTATATTTGAAATTTACAAAACTCTCTAAACTCAAGCCTAACCCAACTCACCCGTATTAAATTTGTTTTTATATAAAATAAATTTAAAAATATAATACATCAAATACGCTGCAAATATTAAAATAAATATTTTCCAACAAATTAAAAATATATTAAAAAAGTTTTATACTTAAATAATACTAAGATAATAGTTGCAACTTACCAAGCAAATAATAGCAAAAATAATAAACAAAAATTATATAATATCCAAACAATAATAACAAACTAGTAGCAATATAATAATAAAATGACAGTAAAACAACAATAAACAACACTAAAAATGTAAGGCAAATTTGAGTCGGACCTGAACAAAAAATCTTACCTAAAGTCCATCTCGTTTAGAAAATGGGTCATATTTTTTTTGTCTAAATTCATTTTTCAGATTTATATTTTTTTCTCTAAGTCCTATTTCTATGGCAGCTTTCGAGTTTCGAGCCTGAATGGGTGATCCGGTCCATGTAACAAATGTGTTGGAGGGAATTATTTTAGAGCAGTGGAAACAGGGAGGACATGAGTGATGTTGGTATGCATTGAGTGGTTGTCTTGAGGCAGAAAGCCTCATTAATAATGAGTTGCAAGGTTAGTAGTACCCAGTGTCCATCGTGGGAACCATATTCAATGGCTCCGAACATACAGCAGGTAATGTTGTAAGAGATGATGGCTATGGGGTGGGACTGTCTCAAATTTGGGTGGATCTTCCCGGAAAGAAATAAGCATAGCACCATCCTTGTGAATAACCTTGATTTTATTTTATTATCATATAAAGTTTAGTGCATTAGACAATTTTACATTCATTAAGGTAAAATGGTTAAACACATTGGTCTGTTTTGTTTTATTATCATATAAATAAAACATGTATTATTTCTTTTAAAAATAAAATAAAATGTTTTAAAAAATTAATTTATAATTTATGAAATAAATAGTAATGTCTGGAAATCATTTTCGCATCTCTCTCCATCACCATGGCTCCTATTTCAGCTCTGGCGAAATACAAGCTGGTTTTCTTGGGGGATCAATCTGTGGGGAAGACCAGTATCATCAGTCGCTTCATGTATGATAAATTCGATAACAATTACCAGGTGTTTTTCTTTCTTTTTATTATACTCCTCTCATTGCCCTTTCATGTATTTTTACGATCCGCCTTGGATCTGATCATACCTTTATTTGGTTGCGATTTAGATTGCCTAACTTCCGTGTTCTTTTAAGATCTTGTTTGCTCCCATTTCTGAAATTTGTTTCTTTTTTATTTACCAGGCTACCATTGGTATCGACTTTCTATCCAAAACAATGTACCTCGAAGATCGAACTGTTCGATTGCAGCTTTGGTGAGTCTGTTATTGTTTATCTTAACCTATTTTATTTTCAACTTTTATGGATTTATCTTAACTTAGCGTGCTACTGTATACCCATTTTAGATTCTGCCTCTTTTTCCTTGTATGTATCAAGTATCTTGTTTTAGCATGGAATCACTATTGCTACTTGAATTTTGGATTAGCTTCATAAGGTTTCATTGTGTTAATTGGAAATTTTGGTTTTAAATGTTTGTGGGGGATAGAGTTTTGCTTGGTTTTTTAAGTGTTATGTTTGAAAAGAGTGGCATCTTTGATCTTTATTACAGGGATACTGCAGGGCAGGAAAGGTTCAGGAGTCTTATACCAAGCTACATTAGGGATTCCTCGGTGGCAGTCATTGTCTATGATGTAGCAAGTATGGTATCATTTCACTCTGTTTTCTTCTTTCACTTTCTCATTGTACGTTTGCTTGTTCAAGTTATTGTGTTTTATGCATGTTTCTGTAGGTAATTACATTGCCAATTTCCAAAATGTAATCTCGTAGATTTATATTTCCTGCTTAGTTAATTGTTCGTAAAAGTGGGGTGAAGTTTTACCAACTTTTAATTTTGATGGTGTAGGCAGGCAGTCCTTCTTAAATACTTCAAATTGGATTGAAGAGGTGCGGGCTGAACGGGGAAGTGATGTTATCATTATGCTTGTGGGGAACAAAACAGATCTTGTGGACAAAAGGCAATGTTATTTCAGCTTTCTTGTTGAAGAAAATAAGATTGACTGCCTTCCTTTCTAGTTTGCAATTGCCTCAGGCATTAGTTTGTGATCATTACTTCACTGTTGTGTATTCGGTGGCTGGTTCAACAGGCAAGTCTCGGTGGAGGAAGGAGAAGCCAAGGCTCGTGACATCAATGTTATGTTTATTGAAGCTAGTGCCAAGGCTGGTTTCAATATCAAGGTAAAGTGGTAAACCATTGGTAACCTATCATCATGTATATATATTCCTAGAAATATTATATTGATTGTATCTGTTGCTGAAGAACTTTGTTGTGCTTAGGACTGCATTTTTGTTTTGGGATAATATTGAAGAGTGACTGATGGTTTGATCAGTTTTTTTACATCTTGTTTGTGCATGCATCTCCAGTCCAACATGACAAATATTGCACCATTAGCTGATATTAAGATTTGTTTTCTCTCCTCCCCGCAGCATTGGTGGGCAATGTATTGGGGTCTCTCACTCTTTCTGTTGATCACATTTTATAGGCTCTATTTCGGAAGATTGCAGCTGCATTGCCTGGAATGGAAACACTATCTTCAACAAAGCATGAAGACATGGTGGATGTGAATCTTAAGTCGAGCAATTCAAATGGATCGCAGTCACAACAAGAGTCAGGAGGATGTGCCTGCTAATACCCAAAATCATTCATCTCAGCATTTCTTTTGTGCTTCCATGATCCTACTAAGTGCATGTAAGAAATCTTGTTTTGAAGCACTGGGTGTGGTTGAATATTTGAGTATATAACTTGAGAGAGAAGATATTTGGTATGGTAGTTAGGCTAGTCCTAAGTCCTAACCAGTCATATATGAGTAGGGTTCTTGTGATCTCAAGCAATTATGCCAGTTTGATTTTGCTTATTTATATTAATAGAGGATTTGCTTTGCTCTTGACTATGTAAAGAATATTATTAGCTTCACTTTAAGCGATTTTCCTCGTCAGTGATGGTTAATGCACCATTCCATTTTTTCCTTCTTCCAATATATATCAATTAAGCTTTAGTTTTGTTGGTACTATTGTTGATGCAACAAGATATTAGTTCAAATGTGCTTAAATGCATGTTATATTTCGATTTAAAGATTTTGAGGTATATAGATAGTAGTATGAATTAGATAATTATATATATATATATATTAGACTTTATCTAAAATATATTAGTCTATAATACTTTTTAATGTATCTTTTGAAGGGTTCTTTAATTCCTAATGAATGACAAAAAACCTAGTTATAGTCTTTTTCTTATGTTTTGCAGTTACTTTAAAACAGATAAATTTTAAAACTATAATATAAAATTAAATCAATGTGATGAAGAATCGGATTAATTTGAAAATAATCAAATAGGCTGTACACATGACATATGTACATGGTGAAATTGAGATCCATACATCATAATCATAAGTTAGAAATGATGAAACTCAAATTCAAACTTTCAAAGTTTGAGAATTTATTTTTACTAATAGCAAATAAATTTTAATTTTAAAATTTGTAGACTATTACGTGAAAACAAAAACCAAACATGCTTGACAAACAAAAAGAGCTAGAAGTACTTGATATTAAAAATTCATCAAAGTTATTTTTTACCTAATAAAGAATATTAATAAAAAAATCTTGTCGTAAAGCGGGTGGTAGTTGAAGCTAGATATTAGAACCCGTGGGCAACTGTGACCACTTTGTACAAACTAGACTTTCTCCGGTCTTCCATAAAAAAAAAATCATTAATATTTGACTTTCCATTATAAAGTATCTAATCGTCCAATAAAGTTACTCTGTTGGGCACTGCCTGTGTGTGGTGGTTCTCAATTTTACGATAGCATTTACACAGAACAAAATGATCCCTTCTTTCGTTTATATTCTTTCTTTTGTTTTTACACACATTCTCACTTCGTCTTCTTGCTTTGATTCAACGGTCCACTCCTTCGCACCATGACTGGTAACCTGCTTTCTTACGCCAAATACTTTACTGGGTTCTCTTCAGAATCGGATTTATTTTCACTATGCCGATAAGATTCCTTTTAAATGATGGAAAAAAGGGGGCTTCCGTGATAAATCTTGAATGCCCCTTTTAGTTTTTCATGTATAGATTTCATTACTACGCTTGTTTTGGCGATTCGTGATGATATGATTCTTTACCAGTCTAGTTTTTGCTTTGGAATATAGCAATGAAGTAAAAGATATACCTTGTGTTTTAGCTTGACTTTGTGAACATCCGATAGGTTTTGGTCAAAAACTTGGATATTGCCAAGCAAATCAGTTAATTGGTAGGCTATTTTTCTTTGGAAATTTATGTTTTTGGTTCTCTTTCATGTTTGCTTACTTGTAATTTCCAGGATCCCGTTGAAGATTCCTAATATAATCCAAGGGAGGATTTCTAGATTATTGCATGAATGGTCTTGCATGTTTTTCTTATGTTCTTGAAGTGGTCCCATTTTTTTTCTTTATGCTCTCTATAAGAAGAGTAGTTCTTTTTATCCTCCATTTTTGTTTTACTGTCCATGTTAAGGTTTGTGGAGGGCCCCTTCTAACAATGTCGATAAAGGTATACTTGTAACTTGAGAAACAATTTAACCCTTGGTTCCTACCTTTATAAACAATATTTGTGCTTGAACTTGAAGTGTGTTGTAAATGTTAAGTTTATAGTGCTGGGATTTGGAAGACTCTCTTTCATGCTCTTTTGTTGGCAAAAGTCAACATTAGTCCTCTTGATGTTAGAACATTGATCTTGTTCCATTAAATTTGAGTTTTCTATTGTTCAATTACAGATAATCAAGAATCTATTGTCAACAAGGAGGAAAATTTAATGGATGAATCACCATTTCTTAAACTGCAGCGGTGGCAATGGTGGCTTTTGGTGGCAATCAACATATTCTTCCTCATTGCTGGCCAAGCTGCAGCAGTTCTTCTGGGGAGATTTTATTATGATAAAGGTGGAAACAGTAAATGGATGGCCACTCTTGTGCAAACTGCTGGCTTCCCAGTCCTTTGTATCCCTTATTTTCTTCTTCACCCTTCTCGGGAAGCTTCGACTTCTTCCACTTCACCTTCCATCAAAACCCTTGCTCTGCTATATTTTGTTCTTGGTGTACTTGTTGCTGGTGACAATATGTTGTATTCTGTAGGGCTTTTGTACCTCTCAGCCTCTACTTATTCGCTCATTTGCGCAACTCAATTAGCTTTCAATGCAGTTTTTTCCTACTTCCTTAACTCACAGAAGTTCACTGCTTTGATTCTCAACTCAGTGGTCATCCTGTCATTGTCTGCTGCCTTAATTGCAGTGAATGATGATTCAGATGGGCCATCAGGAGTTCCCAAGGGGAAGTTCCTTATAGGCTTCCTCTGCACCCTTGGAGCTTCTGCCCTTTATTCCCTTTTGCTTTCCTTTATGCAACTTTCATTTCAGAAGGTTTTGAAAAAGGAAACATTTTCTGTTGTTTTGGAAATGCAAATCTATACATCAGTCGTTGCAAGCTGCCTATCGACTATCGGCCTCTTTGCTAGTGGTGAATGGAAGAGTTTGCAGCATGAGATGGAGGTATTTGGCACCGGAAGAGTTTCATACGTGCTGACGTTGGTGTGGACTGCTATAACTTGGCAAGTATGTGCTGTTGGTGTTGTGGGGTTGATTTTTGTTGTGTCATCTCTCTTCTCCAATGTAATCAGCACACTGTCTTTGGCTGTTACCCCACTAGCTGCACTGGTAGTTTTCCATGACAAGATGAATGGTGTGAAGGTAATCGCCATGCTTTTGGCTCTTTGTGGTTTTGCTTCTTATATTTATCAAAATTATATTGATGATAAGAAGGCAAGGACGTTGCAGACCCATGTCCGGGAAATCCAGCATACTGCTTGATATGTTTGGTGCCAATGTAGACACACTAATTATTTACTGTGAAATTATGTCTGTTTTTTGTTCAACTGGGAGACCAAACATTAGTTTATAGCTTACTACATTGCAACAAGATCTCTAAAGATATAAAGCAAGTTATTTATAAGCAAAGCACTAGTGTTTGTTAGTTTAATACTCTAGATTTTGCAGGGAAGAGCATTTGTTTTTGCAGGCCTTCGATTAATACAACTGATTTTTTATGGTTCATTCATGTGAATTGTGAATGTTTGATAATTTTCTTGTATGATGCTGTTGTTGTAGGTTTTGTCAACCAAATGATTAACTACAGCCACTATTGTACAATGGATTTCAAACCATGCTTATATTTAACAAATCTATTATAAATGTACATGCATGTGTCGTGGGGCTAGAATTTTAGTCTCGCAATTCGTATAGTTTTAGGCAATTTCTTCGCTATAAAAATGCCTAAGTCAACCTAACTCCCAATAATTGAGGGTTCAAACAAAATTCCTCCAAGGCACCAACGAAAAGCAAAGCGGAAGCAACCCAAAAGTTGAAAGAACTCGAAAGATGAACAAAGCGAATTCTATTACTCAATGAATGAAATACAATGAAGGGGTGATGCCTCTATTTATAGTTGAACCTCCCAAAATCAACTGTATTGATTAAAGTACATCAATGGCTAGGATTAAAAGTTATCTACAAATCAAATCTTTAATATTATAAAAAAATATCTTCTAAGATTACAAGTCATTTTTAAGATTGTATATTTTTGAAGATTACATTCCATATTTGCATGCTTTGTAGATGTGCTTTTAATCTTTCCAAGCAATGGGCTAGTTCGGTTGGACCAAATGACCTCCCTTGAACATGATGGGTCGCACAATTGTGCCATAGTTGTGGGCTCCCATGCACAACTCATGACATTCTTTCCCACCTGTTTTAACGACACCCTCGTCGTGTCCTCCACATTGAACTGATTTATCTTGTCTTAGAATTGCCATAAGGCCTCGGTAGGTTCCCAACTTGTTTCACTGTCGGGAAGTCTCTTCCACCGAACTAAGTATTCATGCCACAACATATAATACTTTCGTCTGATCACACGGCTTGTCTCGATGCTTTCAACTTCACGATCATAAGAGACCTTCACCCCCATTGGTGCTCTTTTGGACTTACCTCGATTTGGATCATCATAGAATGACTTAAGCATACTGACATGGAATAGCGAATGAACTTTGAGTTTTGGTGGCAACTCAAGTTTGTAGGCCACCTTACCTACTCTCTTTACAACTCGGAATGGACCTTTATACCGCCGCACATGCCCCTTGTGCAAGCTATTGTTGCGCAAAATCGAGTGCAACTTTGTAAGGACTGAATCACCAACCTGAAATTCCACATCCCTACAATTCTAATTAGCCCACTTCTTGTTGCGCTTACTTGCCTATATAGAAAAGCTCTAGCTAAATCAGTCTGCTCTTGCCAATCCTTCACAAAACGAAAATGTAACACCCCTTACCCGAGACCGTTGCCGGAGTCGAGCACGAGGCATTACCTAACTTAACTTACTAGTTCAGAGCATAAAAATTTGCTTTTAAAAAAAATTAATTCACTCACGTTCATTCAATGTGTCCCTAAAAAAGAATCTCGAGACCCTAAATCATGCAATAGAAACAGTTCGAGTCCAAACCGGAAACATTAATAATTTTTCAAATACTAAAACAAATTAAAACAATTCATTTCATTATTCACAATAAAACTGTCCACCTGCGCAACAGTCACTAATTTAATTATAACTCAAGTTACAAAACTCGAAATTTAGATCCGTAAATTTTCCCTGAAACTAGACTCATATATCTTCTTACCATAAAATTTTCAGAATTTTTTATTTAGCCAATTAGTACAGTTTATTCTTTAAAGTCTCCCCTGTTTCACTATTCGACAGCTCTGACTCCTCTTCACTAAAAATTAATTATCTCATTATACAGAATTCGGATAACATTCTTGTTTGTTTATATTGAAAATAGACTCACTAAGGAATCTAGACATATAAATTATAACTCCCAATTCTTTCTGTACAATTTTAATTATTTTCTAAATTCAGAACAGGAGATTTCAAAACTATTTTGACCCTGTCTCACTAAAATTAAAATATATAAAAATATACAACTCTTTTGCTTACTCTATTTCTTTCATGTGAAAATAGACTCATTCATATTTAATTTCATATCTAACTCAACTTCTAATTCAATTTCCACCATTTTAGTGATTTTCAAAATCACATCAATGCTGCTGTCCAAAAACTGTTCCATTGCAAATTTTTACTCTTTTATAATTTCTTTGCATTAACTATCATTTAAGCATACACAATACCAAAACACATTCTTATATAGCCAATTCAATAGTTAATCATTATCAAATATTTACTTGCTACTTCTTAGCCATATCATAAGAATACACTCAAACTGACCAACTCCCTATACATGCCATATAAATCAAAAAGTTGGCAGTATAGCCTTGTATAGGCTTGTTTGAGATTGTGGTTGGCAGGAAATGTTGAATTTTTATTTGTTTATTAATGTTGTTAGTGAAATTTTGGTAAGATTTTATTATGAGCCTATACAAGGCTATAACTCAGTATGGTTTTCTTCACGGAAATACCATACCTACTTTTCACAACTCAGTATGATTTTCTTCACGGAAATACCATACCTACTTTTCACAACTCAGTATGATTTTCTTTACCGAAATACCATACCTACTTTTTACAACTCAGTATGGTTTTCTTTACCGAAATACCATACCAAAATACCATACCTACTTTTCACAACTCAGTATGGTTTTCTTCACTGGAATACCATACCTACGTTTCACACTTTTCCGTGGATCCACCATGGACTTATTCATCAATTCATCACTGGTTTCTGAACTTATGTACTCAATCCTGCATATCCTTTAATTTGAACTAACAATCTCATTTTATTCTCATTTTTACCATAATCATAATTCAACAACAATATACAGATTGATACATTATATCATTCCCAAATTAACAATTAATCATAAAAGTTCAGCCGTATGAACCTACCTGGGCCAATTCGTAGAAGTTGTAAAAGTTCAGAAACTAGTTCGATACTTTCTCTTTTCTGCGTTTATCTTCGGATTCCTGATCTATAATATAAAATTTTCCATTCATTAGCATATAATTCAATACTAATTTACTTCACAATTTATGCCTTTCAATTTTTGAAATTACACTTTTACACCAAAAATTTACAATTTTTACAATTTGGTCCCTACTCAATTAACCCTTCAATTGATCTAATTTTTCTCAATTAACACCTTATCCAACCATTTTAGACTACTATACAGCCTTTGATATTCAGAATTTCAGTACAAAACCCCAATTCCTAAATCTTTCACAATTAGGTCCTAAAAATCATTTTATGCTAAAATCACTTAATAAAATCATATTATAATGAAATTAAAACTTCAAATATATATAAATTCATCATAAAATTCCAGAACTTATTCATAGTAACTTAAAAAATCACCCATGGAATCAAAAACTAATGAATTCAATAGTTGGACCTATTTGTAAAAGTCACAAAACATAAAATTTTAAAGAAAAAAGCAAGAATTGAACTCACATGGTATAAAAATATGAGAAACCAGCTTTTTTCAGACCTCCTATGGCGTTTTTGCTGATAAATTATGAAGAAATCTCTAGATTTTTCACTTTTATCTTTGTTTTATATATTTAATTTGTAAAATTTCCAATTTTGCCCTTGTTTCTCCTTACTTTCTTGCTGAGTTTTCTTGCCCAACCGTCCAACCCATATAATTTGGGCCTAATTGTCTTTTAAATCCCTTCTTATTAGTCACTTAAGCTATTTAATTACAATTTAACAAATTTTGCACTATTTTTAATTTAGTCCTTTTTAATTAATTGACTATCCAAACGTTAAAATTTTCTAACGAAACTTTTATACTAACTCAATGACACTCCATAAATATTTATAAAAATATTTATGGCTTGGTTTATGAACTCGAGGTCTCGATACCTCATTTTGGACCCAATTTACCTATTAAATTCTTTTTAAATCACAAAATTCAATAAATCACAAAATTCACTAATTCAAAAATTCTTTTAAATTCACAGTTGACCCATAATTATTAGATTATTAAATTTTAAGACTCATTGGTCGGATTTAGTGATCTCGAATCACTGTTTCCGATACCACTAAAAATTAGGCTGTTATAGAAAACCTGGTGGATTTGGTCCTGTATAACGGGTCATGATAGCATTGGGTGTGAGTGGTTGTTGCCCTGTCACTATCTTGAACGGACTTCGGTTCGTGGCCCCACTTTGCTGCAAGTTGTATGAAAATTGGGACACATCTAACAACTTTGACCAATCTCTCTGTGTGGCACTCACATAGTTCTGAAGATACGTCTCTAACAACACATTCACTCTTTCAGTTTTCCCATCCTTTTGTGGATGCATGCTAGTGGAAAAGTTCAAGCCAGAGCCCATCAACTTGAACAACTCCGTCCAAAACTGACTCGTAAATCGCCCATCCTGATAACTGATGATAGACTGTGACACTACTTAATATTTCACTACATGTCTAAGGAACAAATGAGCCGTCTCCTCAGTAGGGCACTCATTTGTTGCTAGAATGAACGTTCCCTACTTGGAAAACTTGTCCACCACAACAAAAATACTCGCAAACCTATCAGACTTAGACAGACCAACAATAAAGTCCATGGATACACTCTCTTATGGATGGTTCGAAATGGACAAAGGTTGTAGCAATCTGGTCGGAGTCTTCAATTTTACATTGTCTTGTTGACACAATAGATAAGTTTTCACATAGGTCTCAACATCATCACCTATATGAGGCCAATAATAGCGGTCCTCCAAAAGATCTATAGTGTGGTGCATACCTGGATGGCCAGCTCATCTCGAGTCATGACACTTTTTTATAATTTCCTTGTGCAAACTCTTATATTAAGGCATATAAAGACGATGCCCTCGAGTGAATAACAATTCCCCCACAAGCCAAAATCACCTCGTTCTTGGCAAGCTCGATTAAATTTTTGGTTGTGGGATCATGGGACAATCCCTCTCGAATGCGCTCCAATAGAGAGCTATTGGGCTGACTAATTGTTGCAAACTCAATTTTTCGGCTAAGCGCATCAGCCACAGTGTTGGCACTCCTCGACTTGTATTCCATACTAAAATCAAACTCTGCTAGGAAAATCTGCCAATGAGTCTGCTTGGAAGACAACTTTTTCTGGGTTAGAAAATAACTATTTGTAACAATATCAGTAAATACCACGAACTTGGAACCCAATAAATAGTGCCTCAAAGTGCACAGACAATGCACCACAATGGTCATCTCTTTTTCTTGAATTGTATATCTCCACTCCGTCTAATTAAGATTTTGACTCTCGAAAGCAATTTGATGCCCATCTTGCATCAGTACTTCCTTAATCGCATAGCTTGATGCATTCGTGCGTACCTCGTATGGCTTCGAATAATCCGATAAAGCAAGTACGAGCTCCCTCGTCATCACTTGCTTCACTTGGTTAAAACATTCTACATTGAGGATTCCAATCCCACACCTTGGAGTAGCCTTCGATGAAGTGTTGGTAGTAGTTTACCAACCCAAGGGAAGATATCACTTTTGTTACCTTGGTTGGTGGTTCCCAATCAACAATGGCCCGAATTTTGCTTCCATCCATCCGGATCTTGCCACCTCCCACAACATGGCCTAAAAACGGTACCTCGCGTTGGGCGAATGAACACTTATCTTCTTTGACATAAAACTATTTTTCTCGCAAGGTCTGGAACACCTCCCTCAAATGTTCCACATGCTTCTGAAGTGACTTAATGTACACCACAATATTGTTAAGATAAACAACCACAAAACAATTTAGGAAGGATTGAAGTACCATATTCATAAGGGTGTAGAACGTGGCTGGAACATTCGTTAGCCCGAAGGGCATCGCAAGGAACTCATATGAACTATAGCATGTCACACACGTTGTCTTTGCCCCTTCAATCTCTCCAAGCAACGGACCAATCTGATTGGGCCAAATGATCTCCCTTGAACATGATAGATGGCACAATTGTGCCATAATTGTGAGCTTCCATACGCAACCCATGACACATGCACAAACAGATTTAAATTATTTAATTCAAGAAAAAAGAGGTGGTGCCAAGTATAATACTAATTTATTTTTAAAAATATATAAATTTATGGAATATGTTTTAACTATAACATTTTCAACTAAATTCCTTTCAAACCCACTCGACAGGGAGTTCTAATTCCAGAAATGGAGGCTCGTTTCATTCTTCAAAGTGCGTTAGGTTTTATTAGCCTTTCGGGACTTTGTTTTATATGATACTGAAGTCCTTCGTTAATTTATATGAGATGTACATTTTGCAAGCAGTGCTGTATGTTGCACTTGTGTTCTCTCTAAATTGAAGCAACCTCCCTAGTTGGCTATTTTGTTTCTCAAATAAAATAAGACTTCTCCATTGAGGCAAAAGCTAATTCACTTAGTCTAGGATAGAATAAGCTTAACCACCAATAATATAATACATTTTATCATCATTTATAAGAGAATGAGCTAAGTGATTGGATTAAATACTTTTTTTCTGAAATATATTCATAATGTGTGATGCCAACGTAATAAAATAGTAGAGAAATTTTAGGGTTTTTTGTGAAATAAAATGAAAAATAACATGATGAATTATGGTTAAATCCTGGTCTGAAATTTAGATAACAGGAACTCAAATTCTGTCATCTCCCTCCCATCAACTGTTTGGCATTTAATTAGGATGAAACGTTGTTTGTAGGCAGCACATGGAAAAAGTGAGATAAGATTAAATGACAGATTCATAATTATATGTTTGGTTAGAAATTTCAACCATAAAATTTATCATCTCTTTAGTGTTCTCTTCTCCATTTAATATTTTGCTGAATCTGTTACACAATTAAACCTCCCCATCAGGCAGTTTGAAGGAAAAGAAGGAAGAAAAGGAGTTGGTTTCAAAAGCTCTTAAACATGCAAATAGCTTTCAAATTAGATGGTGGGAGTAAAAGACGGAACAAGACATGGACAGTACTAAATTGAGAACTGCACCTTTTCCTAGATTGTGTTTGACCCACTCTTGTTGATGACGTGGAGGGATATTATTGGACTAGAACTAGGGCCTTGTGTTGTGGGGGAGGTTAGAAGGCACCCACCATGGCCAACAAAAAGTGCTGATGCGGCAGTTGCAGAAACACTGACACTCACCATTTGTCTTCTTAATTTCTGCGTGGAGCTGAGGCCACTCTTTTATATGGTTTTTTTTTAGTTTTGTTTTGCCACCTCATTGATGTTTATCCACGTGGCTCCATTACTTCAACTTGACCGTGTTTTCAAGAATTTTGGTCCCCACATATTTGTCCCTTGCTTCGGGTTAAGGTTTGGTTGGAAGAGGAAGAAGCATATACAATTTTCATGTTCAAATTCATCCAACATTTCCTAAGTTTACTTTTTCTTAGATGAATAATTTAAACTCCTATAAAACAACAAAAAAAATATTTTACAGTAACTTTAAGTTATACAAATGAATTAATTAAAGATATCCTAAGAAGCACAAAATGAAGCATTAATAGGATTCTATTGATTGGTCTTTTTTTTTTAAGTGAGCCCGCACAATCTCTTTAATTTGCCCCAAGACAATATCTTCAATTAAGAAAGATATACCAAAATACATTTGTTTCTCTATCTCCATATCACATACAAATATGCATTTTAAGCAATTTTGAATATGACAAATAAAGACTTTCTTAAGTTTAGACCATAAATATGAATTAATTAAATTTATTAAAGATAGTGGGCAGCCTACCTTTGGATTACAATGGCTTATATGAGTTCAAATTCTAATGGTATTAATGGCCTGTTTAATAGTGCTTAAAAAAATACTTTTGATTTCAAAAGTATTTTGGAAGAAAAGTTGTGCTAAATAAGTTATTTTTAGCTGAAAATTTTGACTTTTCTCTCCTAAAATACTTTTGATGTTTAATTTTTTATCCTTCAATAACATAATACTTTCCTTTTTTTCTTGGTACTTAATTACAAATGTGTTAAAATTATTAATTAATTTTATAAAAATACTAATTACAAATATTTAATGGTTATATTTAAATATTTAAAATATAGTTTATATATTCTAATTAAATTTTATAAATAATTAATATTTATTGCTTACAAATATTTAAATTTATATTTCATATAGTAAAATATTAACAACAAGTTATAATAATTTTTTATATTCTTACTAAAATATAATAATATTAACTAATTTAAATATTATTTAAATGTATATATGTTACTTGATAATAATATGTCTAAAATAAACATTTTATTTCTCAAAAGTACTTTTTAACAAAGAATGCTAAACACTCAAATTTTAAACCAAACTTTTCAAAAGCACATTTAGAAACACATTTTCACAGTACTTTTAAAAACATTGATAAACTAATCTTAAATCATTTATGTGAGTTCAAATTTTGGTATAACGAGATTTAAGAACGTTGGTTATACTGAAAAATTATTGAATATACGAAGCTAGCTAAAATTTTCATTAAAAAAAATGCACATAAATATCATATTCTATAAAATAATTGTTTTTAGAAAACACTAAATGCAGGAACTAACAAATTTTGTTTCTCTTTTTTCTTTCTTCTCAAAAAGAAAATCAATAATAATTTAGGAATCACAAAGTAAAAATTGCACAAAAGCAATGGCATAATCGTAGTTTGATATGTCATTTGCAAGTAGCTTCACTCAAAATCACGAAGTGTGTCTGGTCATATATCAACAGTTTATCGACTCAGTGGTTATAGTTGACTCGGCCAAAATCGGCAAGCTTCCTGGACCTATTTGCACAAAACCCCGCGGCGGTTGCCAGGTGGGGCTTCATCTGCGGCCTACCTTCGCCTGCAAACGACTTGTCAGGTGGCAATCCACCCTTTTGGTTCCACTGTCGGTTAGGACTCGCCCTCACGAGCGGACTCAAGCAAAATGCTAATCCCGACACGTTCCTTGTTCGTGTTCTCCCCCCCCTCGCCGCTGTTGGCGTCCTCTTCCACTGGGGGGAAGCTTCTAGCGTGCTTACCGATGGCGATTGATCACACTCGTCTCCTGAATCCACTTCAATCGCTGGCGACATTCCACGATTTACGACCCTGCATGATTTTCGACAGCCAGGATCAAATTGGCCAAAATCTTCTGCATGAGTCCTCGAAGATTTGTGCTGCTTTCGATGAAAGGCAAAGATTGCTGAGAACCAAGACGAGGACGACTCATCGCACAAGTCCCGATGAAACTGAGTCCCAGCACCCGAATTGAACTTGTCGGATCTCGGCCTGAACAGATTCGAAAACATCGAGAACTTGCTCTTCTTTTTGAAAGATTTGGCGGCTTCAAAATCGGCGGTAGTTGTGGTACTGTAGGTGGGGCCCATCTGAGGAGTGCTGAAAAACCGCTGGTGGTGGAATCCCGAGGCACTGTTTTCGTCGGATTTCCGTCGGCTGACATAAGGAGAAACAGAGCGAGGGAAAACCAGCGGGGGCGGATTAGGCTTCCGACAGTTCTCAGCAACGCGCGTTAATAGAGCCTGTTGGTCTCGGGTCTGCGCAGCCATGAGCTCCAGAAGACGTTCGCGTAGACATGTCGCACACACGCCGGCGCTGCTACTTAGGTCGGCAAGGTGCTTCTTACACCTCATTTGCTTCTGTTTAATAAAAGAAGAAAGAAAAGCTTTTGTTGTAGTCCTATGTTGGTGAATTGTGAGTATAACCATAAAAAAAAGGTTGTTTCGGGATGGGACATAAGTGGATGGTGTTGTAAGATGTAATGAAGCTGGAAAAAGTGATGGAGAGAAAGGGAGGATTTGGTGGGTGCTTGAGACTTGCTGATCCTATGAATGTGTGTATTTGTAATGGGGTTAACTTATCTCTTTTGGCATCTTCATTTAAATTTAGAAAGAAGAAGATTGGTCAATGACGACCCAAACCGTTGTTTAAAAATGAGGCCACGCTACATCACAACGGCAGGATCTCAGGGGGCATTACTTTTTACGTGGATCATAAAGCAATGGTTTGAATACCATACTTTTTCTTTTTCTTCAATTTTGAATCAATCAATACTCATCTTTATTTTCTTACTTAGCAGTAGGATATTGAGGAAACCTGGACTCCGGTCTTTTGAGTTTTTCTCTCTTAGTACTCTTCCAAAATATTTGGTCATTACAATTTTTAAGATATCTTGCGCCTTGATTCTGATGCTTTTAAATTCATTGACCTAATTTTAGTGGGACGCGCGTGGTAAGTTGTTGCGTCATTTACGAGGATGGGGCATTACAAAAAATTTCGAATTAGTTTAGCATTACTTTTTAAAAGTTATTTTAAACAGAAGTTAAATTTTTTTCTTTTATCTTTTGTTAAAAAATATTTTGTAATACTTTTGAAAAGCACAAAAATATCTTGAAAAAGCATAAAATATCTTATTCAACAATGCTTTTACTGTACGTTAAAATGATCCGACTATGTTGGTGCTTGTCAAAGCCATGCACGCGCTGCAGGAACAAGTGGGCTAGTTGGATTTCATCTCCAGTTCCATGGTGGTTGACCCGAATGCCAGGTGACGGACATATATTTGTCGGCATTCCCTCTACCACAGCCTGGATTTATGGATGATTTTTGAGGTCCCATTTTCAAAGTAAAAAAAAAAGCTGTATTATTGTTCTTGCATGTCAAAGTATGTGTATTATGTGTGAACACTTTGGCATACGGCTAAAAGAAAAATGATGTGGGAGCTAGTTTAAAAGGATATACTCACTAGATCATGCTAACATTAATCATATTTTACAAAAATCTATATATATAAGATAGAGAAAAGATTATATGAAATTGTGATTCTACGTCATTCTTATCCCTTTCTAATAAGCGAATGATAAATCATATTTTCCCTCTTGATTTTTAGTATTTTTAATTGGATTTAAATTTTTTCAGGAGGAAAAAGCCGAAAATCAGGAGGAAAAATATGCTTTGTCATTCTCTTATTGAAAAGGGATAGTGATGATATGGAATCACAATTTCATACAATCTCTTCTCATATAAGATAATTTCAACTCAGAGCACACATTCTTACCCCTTCATACCACAATATTTAATTAATTTTGTCAATCAAACCCTTATTTTAATTACTATTATTGGAGGCAGGGTTTTCATGTTAGGTGTATGGAGCTTTTTTAATTTTTGCATAAAAAGAAAATTATATTCAACCAAATTCTCCATTATTTTATCCTCACCTGAAGTTGAAATCTTTGTTTGAGAACCATCGGAATTTTAAACTCCTCAACTAGACTAGACCAAAACAAATGCTACAATTTTAAGTCAATGAAGGCAACAACGAATATTATAATTGTGTGAGTGAAGATGAATGTAGCGAACGATTGAGTATGTATCATCTTAAAAGATTTCAAACGAAAATTTTAATCAATTATTAGATTTATAGGGTGAAAATAATTTATGTAATAAATATATTGATTAAAAATTCACATAAAATTATATGATTGTAATGATAAAGTTAAAAGTTTATTGTTAGAGTTGTGACCCAAATTCTTATTAAAATAAAATACAAGTTGCAAGATAAGGGGATTCGCGAGAGTGAAGGTCGCAGCCCATCGTGAATCCCCAATAAGCAAGATACTGGACTGGGGTTGCAATCTGCAGTATGGTACATGCTACACAAGAGGAATTCATATAGAAGTTTACTTTCTCTGTTTGATATTGATTTGAATAAGGTATTTCAAACTTACTGCATTACTTTTATTAGACGTTGATTAGAATAAGGTTTTCTAAACCTATAAATAGATGCGGTCTATACTCTTTGTCATCATTCGAATTCGACATAGTAAAATTTCTTCTACTCTGCCCATGATTTTTTTCCCGAAAGGGTTTCCAACTAAAATCTGTGTGTTCTATTTTTTTATTTTCTTTGAGATACATTGCTATTATCGACATTCTATTTTTTTCTTTATTATAGTATTATTTTATTTAAAAACATGAAAATATAAAAACACCCTAGTATTAACATTCACTCCTTTGCATACTAACAAGATATTTTAATAAATTTTCAACTAAATTGATGTTCGATTTGCTTATGATACAATTTCATTAAAGATTTTAATATAAGTATAGATATAATTAAAATGATGCGATATTAGATAATGACCATTCAACTCAAGTTTTGTTGATAGGTATTTGGGAGTCCAATCTTATGAATCAAAGTGAAGGAAAAAATAGAGAGGTGCTTTCCCTTTGGTTTATAATTCATTGGAAATTTGTTTAAATAAAATGAATATCATGCTGCAAGAAGAATAAAGTTTAGTTGATTTCAGAATTTATAAACATTTATCAGCACCCAATCTAACTACTTGAGCAAAATACGACATATAGTTAAATAAAAACCTGTTAAATCTTTAGACAAAGCCTTATAGACTGCTGATCGGATTAGGGTTCATTTTTGTTAATAAATTAAATCACATTTTTTTTTATTTGGCAATCAGATTAAACCAAAGCAAAGAAAATGGTTAATTTTTCATTTGTGGAGTGTGACTCACATTTTCGATCGAATAGACGGCGACGTCACGATGAGAAGCTTCCCAACGTCGTGACGATGTGAATGGGGATGTTGCGACATGGTGATGTGTTCCCCACATAAATCGGGTTTCTTCTCCCAGTTAAACTCTGATTACTCCAAATTGCATTATACAACGATGTCCCGATGAGAAGAATCGCCACGTCCCGACGATGCGAAGGACGTCACGACGTGTTTCCCACTAAATTGAGTTTCTTCTCTTAGTTAAACTCCGTAATTTTTTCCTATTGAAACTCTAATAACTCTAGAGATATTTTAATCAGATTAGCGCACAAATTTTAATATGTAAATAGGGCTTTTAACAATCTTAAAGAGTTTGATTCAATAACATAATTAAGAGAATTTTGTGGGAATTTTAGGAGAACTTTGTATTTTTTGGGTTTGGGTTTGTTTGTTTCTCTATATTGTACTCCTTTTCGGTTTTTGCTGTTCTAGTGAAGTTTCCTTTACTCATGAATTTTTATCCTCTTCAGAGAAATTTTTTCACATAAATATTAGTGTCCAATTTTCTCGTTTTTTCGTTCTTATTCGTTGCATAATTCGGATTTACCCCAAAATAACCATATGTCAAGTAACTTGTTTTGGGGATAGAAAATATATATTATATCCTTCAATATTTGGTGTCTATCTGTCACCAACGGTTTTCACAACTGAAAATCCAACAAAAATGCGGTTAATTGTATATTCCAAATAGTTGCTTTTCAACTTACAGCAACAAATATCTTCCATTTTATTCTTGTCTCTTCAAAATTGGTATCGTCTTCCAAAAACTCTCTCAAGAAAAGATTTTGTTCATTAGACAAAATGATGGAAGATGGCATGATTGACGTAGGTGATAGGCCGAATATCGGCGTATTAGGAAAATACAACATAGTGGATGGCTTAGAAAATAAATTCAATGTATGTTTTGTTGAAAACCGGACCCATGCCGCTACGGATTGGCAAGCTGCGAATCCCTTGATGAGATGTCTCCCCAATTTTATGCTACAACTGACCTTCATTATAATGTTCACTCGGGTTTTCATGATCATCCTCAAACCTATTCGTCAACCTCGCTTTGTTTCTGAGGTTCTTGTATGTATATGTATATATTTGTTGTTGAACAAACACTAGCTAGTATTTTATTTTGATTGTTGATGGTGAATAATGTAGGCAGGCGTTGTGCTAGGCCCAAGTCTTCTGACTAGAGAGGCATGGATAGCGACTTACGTTCACCCTTTTGAGGGGGCATTGTTGCTAGAGACAATGGGGAGCCTTGGCGTCACATTCTATATGTTCCTAGTGGGTCTGGAGATGGACCTAACCCCAATCAGGAAAATGGGAAAAACAGCAAGCCGTGTGGCCATTGCCGGAATTATTTTCCCCGGATGTGTGGGAATGATATTATACCAGCTAGTTCGGAATGAACGACCAGATGCACCTAAGGAGGGTGGCTTCTTTTGGGCAATTGCCCTTACCGTCACAAGCTTTTCGGACTTGGCTAGGATACTTTCAAAGCTCAAGCTCATGTCCACGGATCTTGGAAAGATGGCCATGACTTCAGCTGTTCTCACTGACTTTGTTTCTTGGATCCTTCTCGTGGCAACAGTAGCCATAGTTAATGGGCATGGCAACTTTCTGAGGATAATCCCAACTTTGATTTTCATGGTGATATGTTGGTTTGTGATTCGGCCTATTATCTTTTGGATGATTAAACGGATTAACGCAGGAAGAGAGGAATCGTCAATGGAAGTTCAATACAACGAGAAACATGTAGGTTTCATTCTAACAGGGGTGCTCCTTTGTGGGCTTGTCACAGAGTTATGTGGCGTACATCCCATGTTCGGAGCCTTCATGTTTGGACTGATGATACCCAGTTCAGAGGTTGGGATTAAGATCATGGATAAAATCGAAGACTTCGTCGTGGGGATTTTGCTACCCCCTGTGTTCTTGGTTGCTGGCCTACGAACCAACGTTGCATTTATAGCTGCTGGATTTCGTTATTCTCTGGTCGCTACTGTCATGGTTGTGGCTTCCTTGATAAAAATTCTCAGCACTCTTCTTGTTTGCCTCTACTCAAAATGCTCGTTTCGAGATAGTTTAGCCTTGGGGGTCCTGATGAACACCAAGGGCGTTATTGCCATCATTGTTCTTCATGAGGGTCGGAACGTAAAGGTTGGATTTCTTTGATATGCTTCTTATATATCATATATACTGTAATTAACTAAACATTTTTTTTACCTCAGGGCTTTGACCAACAAACATATACTTGGATGGTGATTGCCATGTTAATCATGACGGGTTTGGTTGGTCCAGTAGTGAGTTTCACTCACAAGTCCGCAAGGCATTTGAAGCACTACCATCGGATGAATTTAGAAAGGAGTAAACCAGACACGGAGCTTCGAGTGCTAGCATGCCTCCATTCCAGCAGAAATCTTGCTGGCCTAATCAATCTCCTGCATCTTTCAAATGCCACAAGAAAATCCCCAATTGTGGTTTTCGCTGTCTACTTGGTTGAGCTCACAGGACGTGCTTCAGCCATGCTAATTTTCCATGATAAGAGTAACATGAATGATATAGCTGGTTGTGGTAACTCCAGTCGAGAAAGACTCGAGGCGGAGCATATTGTTCATGCCTTTGAATCCCTCCAAAACGACAACCGTGCTATCGCTGTCTATCCACTCACAGCAGTGTCGCCTTTCTCCACTATGCATGAAGATGTTAGAAACTTCGCCATAGATAAGAACGTGGCTGTCATCTTACTCCCATATCACAAGAAACCCAATGGCATTGGGGGATGGGTGGATGAAAGCCTCGAGCACAAAAAAGTGAGTCAACATTTGCTTGCAAATGCACCTTGTTCTATTGCCATACTTGTGGATCGGGGCCTAACTCGACATCTTCCTCTGGATTTTGAACATGATAGTATACGTGAAATTCGAGTGGCTATGCTTTTTTTTGAAGGAGCTGATGACCGAGAGGCATTGGCTTATGCATGGAGAATGGCAGGGAATCCCGGGGTGGCATTAACTGTAGTGAGATTTGTCCCCGGAAAAGACATGTTGGAGACTGTAGTAGATGATGCTGAGGCTGAGGCTGAGGCTGAGGCTGAGGCTAATTTTAATGATGATCCGGAGGCATTCTCGGCCATGTTCGAGAAAGATAAGAAGAAAATGCTTGATGATGACTACATTAATGAGTTTAGGTTTAGAACAATGCACGATCAATCCATTGCATACATGGAAAAACCTGTGAACAGTGGAGACGAGCTTGTATCCACCATTAAATCAGCTTATAATGATTTTGATTTGTATATAGTTGGTAGAGGATATGATACCAAATCTCCATTGACCTCAGGGCTTTGTGATTGGAATGAATTCCCAGAGATTGGGCTGATTGGGGATACATTAATATCGGTGGATTCCTTAACGTCCGCCTCCGTTCTGGTTATGCAACAATCAGCTCCTAAGGCTACCCCTCGCCCTCCCCTTGTCTCCAAAAACAACATCAGCTGTGTCTCCAAAAAAACCGTATCTATGGATGCTCCACGCTTTTCCAATCAACCTTTTGTTAATCATCAAATAACCCATGATTATTTATGATTCATCAATTTATTTCTTCTGCACTGAAATTAAATCAATGCTTGGGCTTTGTTTTAGGTAAACAAACACTTATACAACATAATAATATTTTCTTCTTTTTCAGCTCTTTTTTTTTGGTCTTCATACTTACATTATTTTTCAATGTATTTACGCTGACCGTATATTACTTTTTGTGTTATATCATATTTCAACTATCTTTTTATATTGTTTTTATACGTTGTATTATGTCATGCTCGATAATTGATAATATTCAAATATCTGTTTAACCTGGTCTTGTGTCATGTATCTTACAATAATTCAAACTTGTTTTTCTAAATTAACCTAGTAATATTAAAGCAAAATCTAGATTTTAACTTAAAGTTGTTGAGGCAATTTATGAGGAGTGTTTAGGAGTAGCATTCTCATCTTCTTCTCCGAAATCTCACCATAGTAGGAAGAAAGAAAAGTTTTAAGAATTTCCTTCGCTTTTGGCCTTGCATGGTAAGTAAATTATAATTTGTTTTTCATAAATTTTATGATTTTGTGAACATGATAACTCAATTTAGCTAACCCGTGTGTTTGTTTTCAAAATTGTTTAAGTTTCGAAGTGTTACCACTGTTACGTGCTTGAGGTGTTGATATTAATTGATTAGATTAGAAATTTAGATATGAAAAAGATTTACTTGGTAAAGTGAAGAATTGTTGTTCTTAAGTATAAAGATTCAAGTATGAATGTCCGAAATGGGTTTAAATGCATTGTAAGTTTATGAATAGTATTTAGAATTTCAAGTGATAGAATTTAACTGACTTATATATATTGATGTCCATAAAACTAACTAAAAAATTCACTGAGGCAAGTGCACCTATCAATTAATAGTATAACTATAGTGAGCAAAGATATTATTCCCACGAAGACTAAAAATACTAGTAATTACCGTCTTTATATTATTTAACCGATAAATTCAAGTGATTGATTAAAACTAAAATTAACTATGAATGCGAAAAAGAACAAATCAGGAAAAATAAACGATTAACAACCAAGAAGCGAAATAATACTCAAGAAAGAATTCACCTCGATTTCATCTGTCACTATCAATCTAAATTATGCAATTTCTTTACTTAGTATCTTGATCTGTAAAAATCCCTAAATTGTACTAATATCTCTTTCGAGAGTAAGAACAACTGACTCTAAGTTGATTAATTAAAATTTCTTTTTAATTAAAACCCCTATTATCGCATTAACTCAATATATGGATTCCCCTATTATATTTAACTCTAATTCGGTAGATTTATGTCATCCTATTTCTAGAATTGCATGTAACTCCACTCAATTACGCTAGATCTACTTTTTAGATTGTGGGGATCATCTTCAAACTTTTTCTTGCCAATGTTTCTATTTTGGAGGAGAAATTGGAGCCGATTGAAGGGGGTTGTGGATTTTTCGTGTTTCTAAGGCTTCTTAGGACTTCTACACACCACGTTCTATCTTTCCATTTATCTTCTTTATTCGCTTCCTTAATATTTGATTTATTATTTTATTTTAGTTATTTATTTTAATTGTTTTATCTAACTTGGATTCAATTTCATTTCAAGTTGTGTCAAAATCCAAGTTTCTTTCCAAACGTCTAGAGCCCTAAGTTAAATCCTCGACTTTGACAACTTTACGATCCGCTTTCGCATTCATCCTTCTTATCCTTTATCATTTGGTATCAGATTTGGGTGTTTTTGGTGTTCTTTTTATTTTTATAAACTGATTTCTAGCAAACAACCTAAAAATAATTTTTTTACCCCCAAAATTTTTGAAAAAAAATATTTTTAGTGGGTAAACATTTTTCAAAAGATCTGAAATTTTACATACTATTTCTTGACACTATTTTAGGGTATAAAAAAATATCTCCCACAAAAAAAGTGATAAAAAGTATAGAAAAAAAGAAAAAACAAAAAAAGAAAAAATAATAAAATATTATGTGGGTTGAATTTTGTGCTGAAACTTTCTAGATCAGAGCTGCATTATTTGAGGAGGCTCCAGTTAAAATTTCATGATTTTTGAAAATCGGGAACACCTCAAGCGAAGTTTGTCAAGTTGCTTTGCAATTTTTCAGGTTTTCGGGTTTTAGCAATTTTCATTGACTCTTAGCCTTAGGTTTTCATTTGTTTTTCGCTTTTTATTGTTCCTTTATGCATTCTAACACTTTATTGTTTCTTGTGTTAGTAGGTTAACACACGTTGCACATTTCTTCCTCCGTGCAACAAAATTCTTTGATGTCTAGCCGATTTTGGACTCGTAATGCTCTTAGGTTTGCCTTGTTAGTTTGATTCTAATACATTCTGATTGATTGATATCGACACTTTTTAAAAGACTCACAAGATTAATTCTTACCTCATTGAGAATTTGATTTTATTTCTGAGTGCATAACATTGAGGTTTGCTTAATTTTTCTTTTCTTGAGTGTTGTGTTCTTTTCAGGCTTTTATAATGATTCGCAATACTATGATTGGGAAGTTGAGAAAGGGATCAAGAGGTTCAAAATGCTCGAGATCAGCAACATGACACTATTCTAGACACGACCAACATAAATTTAGAAAGTCTAAGTACAAAAATTGAGCGTCGAATCGTAATTGGGTAGATAAGATTGATCAGCCTCATTTTCGTGCAAATAATGCTCAACGTGTCTCTCATGAAAATGATGAGACTTTGGTTAATAATGACCATAGACAACATTTTTTTAGCCAAATCAAAGTTCAACATTCCACCATTTCGAGGGAAGTATGATCCTGTAACACCCCTAACCCGAGTCCGTCGCCGAATTGGGTTACGAGGCATTACCAGACATATCACAGTTCATACAAATATTCATTACATTTCACAACTCAAAATTTTACCACATCAAATCTCGAAACTTAATCAAATATCAAATTTATAAAAATAATCATAACATTCAAAAAAACATTGCATAGTTAAAACATAATCCGGCATCTATCTAAACATATCATATAATTCCTTTAGTCGTATATCAAATTTATTTTTATAAATATATATAAACTCTTGCACATATACAAATTTAAACTTCAAACAAACCAAACTTTACTATTAAAAATTTTCATTTATTCATTTATACGACATTGGAAATATAAAACATAACCAAACATACTTTATTTACTATAATATCATACGCATATATGCTAATATCTAAACCATAACTACATATAATTACCGAATCAATATTAACTTATTCCATTAATTAACCACATGGCATGCTAGTCATATATACACATATAATCATTCAAACAAGTATCATTTCAATGACCAATTATATTTCTTTTCTTAACACTAGTTCATGCTCAAATAACCATATTGATTTGAACCATTTGAGCACAAATTATACTAAATTTTTTTACCAAATTCGCATTCTTTAAATCCATACACATAACCATTAACTAACTATATATTCGGTCATATAAGATAGTTTTCATACATAACATAAACCATATCACATACCTATTTATAAAAGTTTAATACTTTAGTCGAATATTCTTGTACACATATTCCACATTTCTAAACCATTTCACCAATGCAAACATACCATTTCAATTTAACTCAAAGTACCATATCAAATTGTCAAATTCCTATAGCTTAGCCTAGTACACACATAACAAATAAAACAAATTCCAAAGTTACCAACCATACCTATTTAACCAATTAATCAAGCATAACATATATGAATACATTACTAATACAAACCTATTCAATATAACCTATACACATTCGGACTTATAATCATCTAACCCATATACATTCGGACATATAATTAACTTCTAACCTTTAAATACATAGCTCATTTTAAAAGACCTAACCAAGCTCACTTAAATACTAAATCCAAACATACCACACTTTATATATATATATATCAAAACATTTACCACAATATTATCTAACATAACAACCATATACTACATAATTAAGCCATGGTCAAATGATAAAACCAAACACATTAAACTTTTAAACAAGAACTCATATAAGCAAAGTCATCAACCCATTTTCGTATGGATTTAAATATATACATGCCCAAAAATCAAACAATTCAACTATGCTATACATGCCTTATGCTCAAAATCAACTTAGTAAAATACCGAAAGAAACAGTCGATAGTGTGATAGACTTTGCTGACAATCCCTAAGTTCGTAACGACTCCAAAATCTATAAAACAGAGGTAAACAAGTACAAACACATAGTAAACTATTAAAGCTTAGTAAGTCATAAGCATAAACATATATATTAATAATGGCATATTAACATTTAGCTAGTAAGACTGAATTCACATAATTTACAATACAAATATATCATTTACTACCAAGGGCATACTTTGATCTCACATACATATTATATGGCCGAATATAACTATCATAATTACATACATAAATTTCACTTTTAATTTCATAATGACCTCAATAGGCCGAATCATATACATATGTTCAAACATACTAATCCAAAATTCATATTCAAATACCTTATATCATTTCAAGTAATCAACTTACCTCGTTTCCATATAAACATTTACTATCACATACCTGAACCCGAATTAGATTTTTCATTCGGTATTTACCTCACATTTCCCATTGAACCGTTCGGAATTAAAAAGGATATGCGGTTAATAGGAAAGCTCATACAATGCTAACATCCTAGACGTGGTCTTACATGTAATCACATATCGATGCCACTGTCCCAGACATGGTCTTACACGTAAACACAAGTCGATGCCAACATCCCAGACGTGGTCTTACACGAAAAACACATATCAAAGGTCTTATGTCATAACATATGTATCCTATCTATTCCTAGGGTTCATACGAGGCTTTCGGATATTTTATCTCGAACGAAACGAGCTCGAAACATAGTTCCCCTATCTCAAATCACATTCGGCCAAACACATATATAATCGAATAATTCATTTCATCACATAAAATTTATATATTCTCAATTTTAACAACATTTAAATGCCTATAGAGTTACCTCGGACGTTGTCGAACGGTTAAATCGACTATTCGTCTATTTTCAATTTCTCTCGATCTAATTCCGTTTTCTTCCGTTTTTGATCTAAATAAATTCAAATTTAACTAATTTAACCACATATTGATTCAATTAAATCCAAAAACACATAAATGGACAAATTACCATTTTACCCCTGACATTTTACACTTTTTGCAATTTAGTCCTTATCGCATAAAGCACAAAATACACAAAATTTCACCTCACCATAGCTAGGCCGAATATTCAGAAGCTCCAAAAAAGTCCAAAATTTTCATTTATTTCACATTTTAGTCCCTCAAAAATTTATTTTCACAATTTAGTCCAAATTACTCAAATTCATCAAAAATCCCAAGACAAAACATGTTAATCTTTAACATATCTTTAATATTTCATCAAAAAACAACAAAAATCACAAGCTATCATCAATGGCAAAACATAAAATCATCATCAAATTCAAAAATTAAGACATGGGCTTTGAAGATAACTTAGCAACGATCTCAAAAACGTAAAAATTATCAAAAACCGAAACATACCTCAAATTGCTTGAACAAGGGCCGAATACCTAGCTTTCTTATTTCTTTTTCTTTCTGTTTGAAGAAAGATGAAAACATGGCTTTTAAGTTATGTTTATTTTAATATAACATTATATTATATTATTATTATTATTTTAACCTTTATTTTTAATATATAAAAACCATATGTATTATGAATATGCCGTCCACTAACTATTATTATTGGCTAAATACAACATAAAGCCTCCAAATTATAAAGACAACAACAATTAAACACTTTTTTATTTAAATCATCAAATTTTCATTTTACGCGATTAAGCCCTTTTCTCAAATTAAGCACACAAACAATAAAATAAATTCACGAAACTTTCACACCTATAAATTCACACATAATTAACACAAAAAATAATATAAAAATATTTTTTAAACTCGAATTTGTGGTCCCGAAACCACTATTCTAATTAGGATCAAAATCGGGCTATTACAGATCCTGAAGCATATTGTGAGTGGGAATCAAAAATTGAGCTTATGTTTCGTCACTATAAATGTTGGGAAGAGGAAAAAGTCTAATTGGTGACCCTTAGATTTTCAGATTATGCATTGAGTTGGTGGATTCAACTTGGAATTTATCGTTAAAGAAACTGTGAAAGTGTAATGGAAACATGGGACGAGTTGAGGCAAGTGATGCGAAAGCGTTACGTTCCTTCTCATTGCTATCGAGAGGTCTCAATGAGACTTCAACGCCTTGTTCAAGGTAATCGATCTGTTAATGAGTACTTTAAGGAGATGGAGATGCTTATGCAAAGAGCAAATATACGAAAGGATGACGAAACTACCATGGTGCAATTTGTAGATGGCTTGAGCGTTTCGATAGCCAATACTCTTAATCTTCAAACCTATATTGATCTTGAGGAGATGGTACACAAGGCAATTGAGATTGAGCAACAATTTCAGCAATATCAATCTCGTCCATTTGGCGCATCACACTATTATCGAGGTACAAGTTTTAATTCTACTTTCAACAATTTGAAACCTTCTTATGCTATTAATAAGTTGCTGCCAAAACAAGCTGAGACTAAACCGTTTGAGTGGAAAAGTGGGGCTCCAACAAAAAATTCTTTTACATCTTTCAAGCAGTTCATTTCTACTAATTTTTCACCAAAACAACATAGAGCTCGTGACATTGACTGTTTTACGTGTAAAGGGTGTAACACCCCAAATCCGGTCTAAACGTTATGACCGAATCTGGTGATGTCACATTGTAACACCCCTTACCCGTATTCGACGCCGGAATAGGGTACGAGGCATTACTAGAAGACATACATTTGCATATGTATTAAACCGAGTTATAAAATTTCATCCGAATTAAAACTGTTAAATTATTAAGATAATTTTATAATTCTTTACAGTATATCCTTGAAATATTATATTCATAACAAATAGGGCCTACGAGACCCGATATTTACTCATGTAATTCAAAGCTTCATTTCCATTTCATTCAATTCACAATTTCTCATGTTCACAATTCAAATCAATTTCTCAATACACTATATATATATATATATATTTCAATCATCTAAGAATATAATTCAAGTTACACGAACTTACGAGCTAATTTATGAAATACCAAAATTTAGGGACATTTTGGTAATTTTCTATTTTCCTCGAATTTCCACCCAATCTTGATATAAATTAATATTTCATTCAATTTATTAATTTAAATAATAAAACAATTCATTTCATGCAATTTGATCACTTTTTTGACATTTTACAAATTTACTATTACTTTTATTCAATTTAGTCCACGAGCCTAAAACATGCAAATTAGCCATTTTAATGAAAACTCATGCTAGTTGAATAATCATATATTTTCCTCCTTCTCCTCTCCATTCCACATCCTTAATGTATATAACATGCTTATATGTAACATTATCTATAATTTCACTATTTATTTATTTGTTCATTCAAAGCTGTCCACTTGAGTCATTGTCACAAAATTATTTATATCTTGAGCTATGTAACTTCGAATTGAGATCCGTTAATTTTATATAAAACTAGACTCATATATATTCTTACTAAAAAATTTTTAGAATTTTTTGTTTAGCCAATAAGTACAGTTTATTCTTTAAATTCATTCCTGTTCTGCTGTCTGACAGTTCCGACCCTTCTTCACTAAAAATTAATTATCTCCTCGTACAGGATTCAGATGATGTTCCTGTTTCTTTCTATTGAAAATATACTCATTAAGGATTTTAAACATATAATTTAATCCCATAATTATTTTTCTCCAATTTTGATAATTTTACAAAGTCAGAATAGGGAACCCAAATTCATTCTGACCTTGTCTAACATAATTTATTATATCTCATGATTTACAATTCCATTACTTACACCGTTTCTTTTATGAGAAACTAGACTTAATAATATTTAATTCCATATTTTTCATCTTCTAATTCAATTTCCATAATTTATGGTGATTTTTCAAAGTTAGCCTACTGCTGCTGTCCAAAACTATTTTAGTGTAAAATGTTGATTACTAAGTTTATAACTTCCTTATTCATTTTCTCTATAATATTTTCCATCACTTTCTCTTATTTCCTTCAATAATATATCAAGAACATAAGAATTTATTTAAGAAAACTCTACTATAACATCATTTCCATACTTTTCAATAATAACAAACTTAAAAATATATTGAAATCTTGATGTTCTTACCTTGTCCTATTGATTTCAATCTTTAACTTGATTTTCAGTCTCCTTCAGCTTCTATTTCTTGAATCTAACTTGATATTCTAGCTCCCCATTGTCTCCTTGTTATCTTGCTCTCTTGATGGATATGAAAATTCTTTTGATTTCTAAGTGAAAATGGTGAATTTTTGATGAAAGGACCAAATTGTAAAGAAAAGAAAGTTTCTTTCTTTCTTTTCTCTTCATACATTGGATGCATGGGAAGAAGATGAAGATTCTTCATCTTTCCTTCCGTATATATACTAAATAGAATAATAATAAAATAATAAAATATCATTCAAAAAAATTAAATTAAAATATTAATAAACTAATATTTATTTAATTAATTAATCTAAAATATCACCAACATCATCATTGCCTTCTAGATTTCTCTCTCTTCTATTTGACCATTTTGCCCTTTATAATCTTTAAAAATTCCATCCTTGAGTCATCACTTAATTTGGTAAAATTGTGATTTAGTCCCTCAAAATTCTTTACCTTTTCAATTTGGTCCTAATTCATCCATTTTTCTTAGTTTCTAGATTATTCCACCCTTAAAGTATTTACACTATTGGTCCTTAAAATTTATCGTATTTACACTTTAACCCCTCAAATTTCGAGTATTTACTCTTGGGCAACAAAACTTTTCTCACTTTTGTGATTTAATCCTTTCTTGAATTAATATGTCATTATATAATTCCCAATGTTGCCATAACTCAAAATTTTCATTTTTGTCACTTTATTTTCTTATTTTACTATCAAGGATACTTACTTTCTCACTGTAGTAATTTTTGGGGTATTACAGCAGTAATTTTCAGGATATTACAAAGGGCGTGGATACTATAGTCGTGATTGTGCCAACACGAGACTTTTGTTGATCAAAGAAGATGACAAACTTTTGTGGATATTACATCATGTTCTCCTACTAAGATATATTGTACTGAATTGAATATTCATAATACTCATGAGGGGGATATGAGAAGTGAGGAAGAGTCATGTGAAAAGACAAAGAGAAAAGAGACCTTTAGTGATAAAAGTCTAGTTAATGGTCCAAATTTGGTGAGCGAAAATCTATATGAGGTAAAATTGGAGAGTTCTGAAGTGGAAAAAGAAAATGAAAAGCAAGAAAATACCCATACAAAAGTGAGGAATGATTATGTTTTAAATAACTTTAACTTAAATTTGTTTAGTGGTGTTTCTTTGTTACAGGATTTTAAGGATCCACTGACGGATTCTCAATTATATTACTCTACCATCGATAGACGATTTTACTTGTGGGAAAGAGGTAAGTTGAATATTGATAATTCTTCACAGGTGCTATAAGGTAAAAAAAGTAATGATACATCAGAAATTGAAATATGTAGGCATACCTTGAATGTTTTTGATAAGTATGCTACTGATTCTTTTCTTACGACATGCTTTCTCATTGGTCAAGTTTCAATAAAAAATGGTCTAAAAGTTCAAATGATTTTATGGGTTTATATAGGTATTTAAAGTTTACTTTTGTTGCATTCGACAGGTTTATTAAAAAACCTCATACATTTGATCTTGCAACAAAATTTTCTACCTTAAACTCTAAATATGAATTTTTACATAATAATATTAAACTACTTGATTTTTATAATTATGTGAAATTCTTAACTTATCGTTGGAAATTCTTATGGATGACCATTCATGTTTAAAGAAAGTTATAAGTTATTTTTTACTTGAACACTCATGTGCCTAATATTTCTGTCTAGTGTTGATGGTTTATTTTTGAGGGAGAGATACTTGATCGATACTTATCTGGGATATCAAAATCATATCTTTGATCCTGGAGATAGTTTTGGCGCACAAGAAAGCTTAGTTAAGTATTTTATTCATTTTATTGCTAGTTATTCTAATCCCTTTTCTTTCTGTGTAGCTAAAGATTCGAGAACGAATCTTTTTGAGGAAGGGGGGAATGATGCGAGTCTCAATGCACAATTTCAGACCCATGAATGTGATGGGCTCACATTACCTTAAGGCCCAACAATAATGTTAATGGCTAAGCAATTCAAATCAGGGTTAGATCAAAGACAAGATTCGAGAATGAATCTTTTTGAGGAAAGGGAGAATGATGCATGCACGGATGGGGTGAAATTTATTAAATTCCAATAATCAAAGCTGCCAATTTTCAAGTTTGGGAAATCAACAAACTTTTGATGACTTTTTGGATGGGATCCTGATATTTATGGGTTAATATGTCTGCATGGAGTTTGAATATCTATCTCTTAGCTTCAAAATGCATTTTGAATCACTCAATTTTGAGTTCGGGACCTCAAGTTATGACCATTTTTGTGAAGACTACACAATCAAAATTTCTGAATGGGATTATGAAGAGAATTACGAATTTCGGGCTTTTAATTCAAGTTTAAATCATATTGGGTTAGGGTTTTAGGCTTAATTTTTATTATATATGAACCCAATATTGTATTTATCAGCTCTTATTATTTTATTATTATATTCTAAATTTTTGATAATTATTAAGTATTTTAAGTTATTTAGGAGTTTTATGTTAACAAGAAAGTCTAGTTTAAAACTATTTCTTATTTAGATTAAATTAGAGTTCTAGTATACTTAGGAGTGTTATTTAGATTTGTTTAGCTAGCCTATGTATAGGCCTTTACATTATATACAATTCATTATTATGCTATTTCTCTTTTGAGTTAATAAATTCTCTCTGGGTTTTTTTTTCAAGAATTTCTCTTGAGTTTCTTTTAGAAGAGTTTTAACAATCTTTTTAGATTGTGGGGATCATCTTCAAACTTTTTCTTGCCAAGGTTTCTATCTTGGAGGGGAAATTAGAGCAGCTTGAAGGGGGTTGTGGATTCTCCGTGTTTCCAAAGCTTCTTAGGACTTCTACACGCCACGTTCTATCTTTCAATTTATCTTCTTTATTCACTCCTTTAATCTTTGATTTATTATTTTATTTTAGTTATTTATTTTAATTGTTTTATCTAAATTGGATTTAATTTTGTTTCAGGTTGTGTCAAAATCTAAGTTTCTTTTCGAACGTCTGGAGCCCTAAATCAAATCCGTGACTTTGACAAACTTTATGATCCACTTTCGCGTTCATCCTTCTCATCCTTTATCACAAGGTCTATTCCTCCTCTAATTTAAACACATCAAACATGGATCAATAGTATAGAAATATCAAACCAATAATTAAGCACAGATAATTGAGACCAATATCTAAGTATTTATTGCGTAAAATAAAAATCGAACGAAAGAATCCATCATAGGGTTCTTCTCACCTAAGTATTTAGAAAATTAGTTCATGCTTAAAAATAAAAATATTCAAAACATGGTATATCTGAAAGAAACAAAAAAGCTCATGATAATCTCCTAAGAAATCAAATACGAATCTTCGATCTTGACGGAAATATGTTTCAGAACTGGCTTCAATGGTGTTTTTCGAGTTTTTTCTTAAGTATTCTATGACGACTCACTCGTATCTTTTTATTTTTGTCATATATATGTCTTAGAATGCCCAAAAAACCTAAAAATCACGTTTTTCTGCAGTTTAGAGTCCCAATTCACAAAATCATCACGACTTACCACATGGTCGTGTGGCAACCCGTGTTGCTCACAAGTGATGCAGTCGTAAACCAACTAAAAATTTGACTAAGGCAAGTGCACCTATCAATTAATAGTATAGCTAGGGTGAACAAAGATATCGTTCCTATGAAGATTAAAAGTACTAGTAATAACAACATTTCTATTATTTAACCAATAAATTCGAGTGATGGATTAAAACTAAAAGTAGTTAACTTAATTAACTACGAATGCAGAAAAGAAAAAATCAGGAAAACAAACGATTAACAACCAAGAAGTGAAACAATACCCAGAAAAGAATTCACCTAGACTTCATCTGTCACTATCAATCTAAATTATGCAATTTCTCCACTTAATATCTTGATCCGTTAAAATCCCTAAATTATGCTAATATCTCTTTCGAGAGTATGAACAACTGACTCTAGGTTGATTAATTGCAATTTCTTTCTAATTAAAACCCCTATTATCACATTAACTCGATTTATGGATTCCCCTATTAGATTTGGCTCCAATCTAGTAGATTTATGTTGCCTTATTTTTAGGATTGCATGCAACTCCACTGATAAGCTATAAAAGTAACATATTTTAATCATATTCTTAATGCATTTTTGGATGATTAATTATGCAAATTAGTGAATTTGATGCTCCTAATCCTTTAAATTCATGTTTCTATACTCAGGAGAGCATTTAGGAGTGAAAGGAGTGAAAAACGAGCCAAAATCAGACAAATAGAGTTGTTTTCAAGAGCCACACGACTTGGGCTTTTCCACAAGGGCTGGGCACACGCCGTGTGAGCCACACGGGCTGGACACACGCCCATGTGCTAGCCCGTGTCGAGTTTTCACCCTGCTTCCCAAATATGCGAAAAAACCCAATTTTTAGCTTTTTTGAGCATTCTAAAGTCTATAAATATCAATGAGAAGAAGACATAATGGTGCTATCAGAGAAGACCGGATAAAACACTCGAAGAACACCATCGGAATCAACTAGGAAGCATATCTCCTTCGAGATCAAAGATCTCCTTTTAATTTCTTTCAAAGTTTTATTGAGTTTCTTTATGTCTTGTGGTTATTTTGACTTTCAGATGTTTTCATTCAAGATTATGAACTAATTCCCTAGATACCTAGGGAGGATGAAACCTATGATGAATCCATTTATTTAATTTTTGTTTTTACGCGATAAATACTTGATTCTTGTTCTCAATCATGTATGCTGATTTCTTGTTTTAATATTTTCGAGATATTAATTCATGTTTAATGTGCTTAATTCAGTGGAGTAAAAGTCCTTGTTTAAGTGTAGATCTAGCATAATTGAGCGGAGTTGCATGTAATCCTAGAAATAGGACGATATAAATCTACCAGATTAGAGTCAAATTTATTAGTGGAATCCATAGATCAGAAATAGGACGACATAAATCTACCAGATTAGAGTCAAATCTAATAGTGGAATCCATAAATCGAGTTAATGCGACGATAGAAGTTTTAATTAGAAAGAGATTTCAATAAATCAACTTAGAGTCAATTGTTTTTGCTTTCGAAAAAGATATTAAAATAATGTAGGGATTTCTATGGATCAAGACACAAGTGAATAAATTGTTTAATTTAGATTCATAATAATAGGTGAAGTCTAGGTGGATTCTTTCCTTGGTATTGTCTATCTCATTGGTTAATATTCGATTTTTTCCTTGATTTATTCTCAGTTGCATTCTTAGTTAAATTAGTTTAGTAATTTAGATTAAAACACATCACTCTAAATTGTCGGCTAAATAATAGAAAATTGGTAATTACTAATACTTTTAGTCCTCGTGGGTACGATATTCTCTACTTACCATAGCTATACTATTGTTCGATAGGTGCGATTGCCTTTTTCATATTTATAGTTAGTTTAGTGGTCATCATCCACTCAATTACACTAGATCTACTCTTAAATAGAGTCTATTCCTCCTTTCATTTAAACACATCAAACATGGATTAATAATCTAGAAATATCAAACCAAGAATTAAGCACACATAATTGAGAACAAGATCTAAGTCTTTATTGCATAAAATAAAAATCAAAAGATAGAATTCATCGTAGGGTTCATCTTCTTAGGTATTTAGAAAATTAGTTCATGCTAGCAAATAAAAGCATCCCAGAGACAGTATAACCGAAAGAAATAAAGAAACTCATGATAATCTCCTAAGAAATCAACTAGGAGTCTTCAATCTTGACGAAAACTGCTTCAGAATCGACATGAATTTAAAAGATTAGGAGCATAAAATTCACTATTACTCTCAAATACTCACTAAAAAACACATTAAGAATGAGGCTAAAAACATGTTACTTTTAGCACCTACTAGTGGATAACAATGTCACTTTATTTAAGGTTTTATTTGTCCCCACCTATATTTTGGTGTGTAAAAGAGTTACAAGCAAATGAATCTCAATAATATAGCGAACCTCAATGGTTGCCTGCGTTTTGCATTGGAGAAAATGGTCCATTGAGCATCTAGTGGAGTATAGTAAGAAGATCAAATTCTATAAAAAAAAAAAAAACTTCTACAGCAATTCTTTGTAGAACAATATTTGAATATTAGAAGATGAAATAAAGAAACTATTGTTTCTCAATATTTTAGTGTGGTTTGGTATTTCTTAGTATCCATACAGATAAAATTCTTCTCCTATTTATAGGAATTCTCATGTCTTTTCATATAAACATAACTATCCAATAAATGTACATTTAGATAATCACATATATTAATAATGAACAAAACTATTCATTAGATATTACTTGAATAATAATTTTTTTGATAGTCAAGTAACATAACTTTTAGTATCAAGAGACAAAACTTATCACTTTTGAATAGCGACAACTCTTGATTAATGACTAAGTGATATAACTATTGATTACTTGTAACTTTTTATTTGCAACTATTGAAACATTATATATACTTTGTGTTGGTGGGTGAAGATAAAAATTAACTTATGAGAAATTAACGAAGGCTTCAAGGCATGAATCAATGCCACTCTTTTTAAGGTTTTATTCATCCTTACCTATATTATGATATGCAAAAGAGTTACTGGCAAATGAACCTCAATGATGCAATAAAGCCCAATGAATGTCTATGTTTTGCACTGACGGAAACAATCCATTGAGCATTGAACCGAGTGATAAGTGATGAAAGTAACATATTTTAATCCCATTCTTAATGTGTTTTTGTATGATTAATTATGCAAATTGGTGAATTTGATGCTCATAATCCTTTAAATTTATGTTTCTATACTTAGGAGAGCATTTGGGAGTGAAATGAGCCAAAATTGGACAAATAGAGCTGTGTTTAGGAGCCACTCGACCTGGGCCTTCTCACACAGGCTGAAGACATGCTAGTGTGAGCCACACAGGCTGGACACATGGCCATGTGCCAGGTCGTGTCAATTTCGTAACTCGCATCCTAAATGCGCGAAAAAATGCAATTTTTAGACTTTCTGGGCATTCTAAAGTCTATAAATATCAAATAGAATAAGAGAACAGGGATCCATCAAAGAAGATCGAAGAAAACACTCGAAGAACACCATTAGGAGCCAACTCTGAAGTGAATCTCCCTCAAGTTTGAAGATTTCCTTTTAATTTCTTTTGAAGTTTTTATTAGTTTCTTTATTTCTTGTGGTTTTTTTTTTGTCTTTTTGATGTTTTTATACGCAATTATGAACTAATTCCCTAGATACCTAGGGAGGATGAAACCTATGATGAATTCTATTATTTAATTTCTATTTTACGTGATAAATACTTGATTCTTGTTCTCAATTATGTGTGCTTATCTCTTATTTTAATATTTTCAGGATATTAATTGATGTTTAATGTGTTTAATTAGTGGAGCAAAAGTCTTTGTTTAAGAGTAGATCTAGCATAATTGAGTGGAGTTACATACAACTTTAGAAATAGGATGATGTAAATCTACTGGATTAGAGTAAAATCTAATAGGGGAATCCATAGATCGAGTTAATGCGATAATAGGGGTTTTAATTAGAAAGAAAATTCAATTAATCAACCTAGAGTCAGTTGCTCTTACTTTCGAAAGAGATATTAGCATAATTTAAGGATTTCTACGGATCAAAATACCAAGTGAATAAATCATTTAATTCAGATTCATAATAATAGATGAAGTCTAGGTGAATTCTTTCTTGGGTATTGTCTCTCTTATTGGTTATCTTTCGATTATTTTCTTGATTCATTCTCTATTGAGTTCTTAGTTAATTTAGTTTAGTAAATTTAGCTTAAAACCCATCACTCCAATTTGTCGGCTAAATAATAGGAGAACAGAAAGTACTAATACTTTTAGTCCTCGTGGATAGAATATCTCTACTCACCATAGCTATATTATTGTTTGATTGGTGCGCTTGCCTTAGTCGTATTTTAGTTAGTCACGTAAAACACACATCACGGAGCATAGCAAAGATATGAATTTCTATAAAGAATTTCCACAATTGTTGAACAATCTAGAAATATAAAAAATGGTGAGAGAAATTAAAAAAAAACTTTGTTTCTATCTTTTTAGGTGTGTTATACAAATAAAAGTTCACTCCTATTTATGTGAGATCTCATGTCTCTTCATAGGGACATAACTATAAAAATAGATTATAATATTTTTAGCAATAAACATAATTATTCAAGTAGACTATTTGTTAATAATCAAGTGACATAACTTTTAAATTTAAAAGATATAACTCATCACTATATATAGTGACAACTTTTGGTTAATAACCAAATGACATAACTTTTGGTTACTTGTAACTTTTTATTTATAAGTATTGAAACACTAAATATTTTGAAAATATTTGAATAGAAACCTCCATGTCTTGCCTAAATTCAAGCTTATTTTGAAAGTTATAACTAGGTTGGTCTCATTTGCCTTTGATAAATAAAACTCCAATTTTTTGTTCATTTGTCTTTAATTTTTATTTTTTTCATAAGACAATTAATTTGGTGACTTGAAATGACTTGGAAATATTAACATGGATTAGTTTTATTGGTTGAGAGTATAAGTGATATCGTGAGAAGAGGAAATATTTATACAAAGAGTGATAAATGAGTTATGTTTAAGTACATAAGTCTTGTGTGTAAATAGAATGCTAAATGATTCATTAGTTGGTTTGAAGTTGAGGGTAAAAATGGCGTGCCGGTTTTTAATAGGTTAATTACCACCATGTCAAAATTTTGGTAAAGACACAAGGTTGTTGGATGAAACGAAACTTTAGGTACTGAATAACCAAAGTTAAAATAGCAAGAGGGATGGCTTGTTGAAGCCAAAATCAATTAAAGCGTGCATTAATTAAATGCAATAGGGAGGATTGGTTGAAACTAAATAACAAAGAAAGATTAAGTAGTTAGAAACTGTTGATTTACAAAATGAATAAATAAAAAGACGTGAATTAAATTAAGGATATGCTGGTTTTTGGATTCAAGAGCTATAGACAGACAAGGATGCTATTTTTGTACCAGTTGTTTGATGCATTATAGTATTTGGAACTTCTTTTTTGTCTCAAAATCTGCCCAAGTCTGAGAAAGAAAAAGAGGCAAAATGAGTACACACAGAAAAGATTTCGTAATCAATGGAAAGTATAGGATAATGTTCGGGGGGAGGAAAGAGTTTACTATATGTTACAATGAAAGCAAGCCTATATCCAACACATTCTGGCAATCAACAAACCCTGTCATGAATAAGCTTCCTATATTTCTGACCCAATTAAGTCTCCTCATTGTAATCACTCGTGTTTTTATAATTATCCTCAAACCACTTCGCCAACCTCGCTTTCTTTCCGAGCTTCTTGTATGTATTAATTCCAGGATAAGATATTATTTGTTTTGCAATTAAGATGCTTAGACTATAATTTTATTGTTGTTTCTTGATCATGTAATGTAGGCTGGGATTCTGCTGGGTCCAAGCGTGCTGGGAAATCTAGGGTGGGTAGCAAATCATATTACTCCTTTCGAGGCGAGTTTGTTTCTGGAGACAATGGCCAACCTTGGGGTAACTTTCTATATGTTTCTGGTGGGGCTGGAGATGGACATAACCCCACTTCGAAAAATGGGGAAAACAGCCTTTAGCGTTGCCATTGCTGGTATTATTTTTCCCCTCATTGCAGGAGTGGGATTACATGCCACGATACTGGAACACCAGACAAGTGTACGCGCACCTGAGATGGGTGCATACTTCTGGTCCATTGCCCTTAGCCTTACCAGCTTTCCCGACCTGGCTCGAGCACTTTCAGACCATAAGCTCATGTACACGGAGCTTGGTAAAACCGCATTGACTGCAGCCGCTGTTTGTGACCTATCATGTTGGAGTCTTCTGGTGGTAGCTGTATGTATAATCAGTGGGAGAAAGGAATTGCACATTGCAATCCCAGTGATGGTGTGCATGGCAAGCTTGTGGTTTGTGTTACGACCATTTATCCGTAAGATAGCCAAAAAGATTTCCAAACGCAGCAAAGATGCACCGATTCCGGATAACCACATATATTTCATTCTATCACTGGTGCTCCTCTCGGGTTTCATCACAGAATTATGTGGTGCACATTCCATGTTTGGAGCTTTTATGCTTGGACTGATGATACCCGGTGGAAAGCTTGGGGCTAGCATCAAGGACAAAGTTGAAGAGTTCATAGTGGGGATTCTGTTGCCCCCCACATTCTTGATTATTGGCGCTAGAACCAATTTTGTTTTTATATTTGCCGATGTTTCTATAGGAATGGTGCTCTTAGTTATACTTCTGGCTTCCCTTGCTAAGATTGTAAGTACTCTTCTTGTCTGCCTCTACTTCAAGTGCCCAATGCGGGACGGTTTGGCCCTTGGAGTCCTCATGAACACCAAAGGAGTTCTTGCGCTCATTGTTCTTAATGAAGGACGAAACATGCAGGTGGTTTTCTTCATTCTCTAATTGATTAATTATTTTTTTCTTTTATCTGACACAATAATTACTATAATTTAACACACAATATGTATATATTTTTATATATTGTTCAGGGTTTCGACCAACAAACATTTACTTGGATTATGGCTGCCATCTTGCTCATGACCATCATTACAGGTCCGATAGTGAGTTGGACTCACAATTCTGCAAGGCATTTGAGGCCATACAATCATAGAAACTTAGAGAGAAGTAAACCAGACGCACCACTTCGAGTTCTTGTTTGCGTTCATTCCACTAGGAATTTGCCGGGCTTGATCAGTCTCTTGCAAAATTCGAATGCCACAAGAAATTCCCCAATTACTGTCTTTGCTGCTCATTTGGTTGAGCTCACAAGAGCATCTGCAATGCTGATTTTCCATGATAAGAATAAAACCATGGATACTGAAATCAATACCACTCGAGAAAAAGCCGAGGCTGAGCAGATTGTCAGTGCCTTTGAATCTTTTGAGAAAGACAACCCTGCGGCAGCTGTTCAGCCTCTAACAGTAGTGTCCCCTTACGCCACCATGCACGAGGATGTCAACAACTTTTCACTAGACAAGTTTGCCAGTATCATTTTGATCCCATATCACAAGCGACCTGATGGGGTTGGTGGATGGACAGATGAAAACATTGAGCATAAGCAAGTGAACCAAAACTTGTTAGCAACTTCCTCATGTTCCATTGGTTTACTTGTGGATCGTGGCCTAATGGGTGTTTCTGAATCGCAAAAAGACACGCAGGAGTGTCACGTTGCCATGTTTTTCATTGAGGGACCTGACGACCGGGAGGCCTTAGCTTATGCCTGGAGAATGGCGGGCAATCCACGCCTAATACTTACCTTAGTTCGATTCGTTTTAGGAAAAGATGTTTCAGAGTTGGGTGAGGGAGTGGAAGAAGATGATCATGAGATATTCACAACAATATTTGAAAGAGAGAAGCAGAAGCAGCTTGATGATGATTATGTGAATGAGTTCAGGTTCAGGACAATGCATGATCAATCTATAGCTTATGTGGAAGAACTAGTTAACAGTAGTGACAAGATCATATCCATCATAAATACTGCGTACAGTGATTTCAATTTGTATGTAGTAGGAAGAGGGCATGGTAAAGCATGTCCATTGACAGTAGGGCTATCCAACTGGAGTGATTCCCCAGAATTAGGGTTGCTCGGGGAGGCGTTAGTTTCATCAGATTTTGAATCACCACCTTCTGTTTTGGTTGTCCAGCAATCTGCTCATCTCTCAACTGGATCCAGTAAACACAATTTGTTAGATACGATGCAGAAAATATATGAATAAAAAAGATAAGCTACTGAGTAATTCTTTAATCAATATTTCTTCAGTCTTAAGTGAATACATTAACTATGTTTATACACTTATATGAGAGAAACTGTTCTTAACCAACTTCATATCAAACTGATTACCAGATTTGATAACAAACTAACAACATTAACAGTCTTTATACTAATGTTTAACATTCACTCAGCTTCTCAATGGGTAAGACCTGAAGTAAGCTTCAAAATCGAGCAAATAATGAGACAGAAAAAGGTTTAGTGAGAATATCTGCAACTTGATCACACGCTGGCACTTCACCAACAACGAGAGACCATCACCGCACTTGAATTATCACACCAAACTGTAGGAGGATCAGTAGAACTAATTTGTAACTTTGTTAACAGAGAAACTAACCACGGAATATCACTAGAGGCTGCAGCAAGACTTCGATATTCAGCCTCTGCTGTGGACTGCGACACAACTTGTTGTTTCTTAGAACACCATGAAACAGGTGTATTATCAAAGTAGACACAAAATCCTGTAGTAGATCGACGATCATGAAAGTCAAGACCCTAGTTGACATCAGTATATCCAACCAAAGATAGTTTGTCAGATTGGCAAAAAACTAGCCTATGATTAATAGTACCATGTAAATATCTCAGGATATGTTTCTAGGCTATCAAATGAACTGTAGTAGGTGCATGCATGAACTGACAGACACGATTTACAGCATAGACAATATCTGGCCAAGTTGGAACCACATATTGAAGAACACTAGTTAGACTTCTGTATCCAGTAGGATCTACAAGCCGATCACCTTCATCTTTAGACAAAGTTGATGAACAAACCATTAGCGTATGAACACTCTTTGCATTAGCCAGAGAACTCTTGTCAAGAAGATCTCGAATGTATTTGTGCTGGCATAAGTACAGACTGCCAGTGAAGAACCTACTGACCTCAATCCCTAAAAAATAATGAAGCTCACCCATATCCTTTAGAGAAAATTCGGTATGTAGTCGTTGAACAAAGCAGTTTATTTCATTAGTCGAATTGCCAGTAATAACAATATCATCCACATAGACCAAGATAGAGATAGTGGACTTGGTCGAAAATTTAACAAACAAGGAAGCATCAGCTTTAGAATGAGAAAACCAGTAGAGATAAGAAATTGTTTCAATTTTTCAAACCAGGCACAAGGAGCTTGCCGTAAACCGTACAAAGCCTTCGTCAGACGGCACTCCAAAAGCTCACCATTTGGTCCTTATTGAACATATCCTGAAGGTTGTTGCATGAATACTTCATTAGTTAGGTCTTCATTTAAAAAAAACATTGTTTACATCAACTTGACGAAGGTTCCAATCGTTAGACATAGCAACAGATAAAATGGTTCGGATAGTAGCAGGTTTGACCACTGGTTAAATGTTTCTTTGAAGTCACACCTAGGAACCTGAGAGTATCCCTTTGTTACCAATCGTGCTTTTCGATGATTAACTGACCCATCATAATTCTTCTTGATTTTGAAAAGCCATTTGCACCCAATTGCTTTCTGACCAGGAGGTAGAGAAAACAGTTCCTAGGCAAAGTTGGCTATTAAAGCATCAAATTCAGCTTGAACTGCACTTTTCCACTCTGTATGAGCAAGAGCTTTTTCAACAGATTGAGGCTCAAAATCTACAACATCAACTGACAGTGCCTTAGGCTTAAAAATTCCTGCCTTAGACCGAGTAACCATGGCATGAGTATCTCCTACAGGAAGAGAAGGAATAATTGGAGACACACTGGATTGATTGATCAAACTAGCTTCTGTGGACTAACTTGAAAGACAATGCTTCCTTATATTTTTCCCAAATTCAGCCGGTGAATCAACCGAGACTGACAGACTGGGATGACACGTATTTGGTAACTCAACCGAAATAGATCAATCAGAATGGCAGTTTGGAGCAGGAGGCAGAGGTACAGTCGGTGACGAGATGGTGGTGTTGCTGGGTTCTGCAGTAGACTGAACAGAAGAGGTTCGAACAACAGGAACATATGTGGGAGAACTGAAAGAGGACTGAATAGTGGCTAGAGCAGGTGAGCGAAATAGAAATTGATGTTCATCAAACACAACATGACGAGAAATAACAACCTTACCCTCTGGTGTGAGACAATAATAGCCCTTATATTGAGAGCTATACCATAAAAACGTACATGGCTAAGAGCGAAAATCCAGTTTATGTGACACAAAAAGACGTAAGTATGGAAAAGAACAACAACCAAACACCTTTAAGTGATCATACGTAGGCTCATGACCATAAAGATTCTGATATGGAGACTGACCTTTTAGGACCAAAGTAGGTAGACGATTAATAAGATGAACAACACTTTAGAATGCATATCCCCAATAATCCATAGGTAGATTGGCTTGGGCCAAGAGTGTGAGATCGGTTTCCACAATATGCCTGTGTTTACGCTCAACAACCTTATTTTTTTCTGAAGTATGTGGACAGGAAACCCAATGAAGAATTCCATGACTAGCTAGAACTGATGTAACGGCACGAAACTTACCACCCCAATCACTTTGAAATTTTTTAATTTTCTTTCCAAACTGAGTGTCAATCATTTTCTAAAATTGAAGAAAACAATCAAGTGCTTGAGACTTACGTTTAATCAAATAAACCCAGGTCAACCGAATACACATGTCTACAAACGAAACATAATACAGATTGCCCCCACAGGCAATAGGAGCTAGCCCTCACAAATCGAAAATAACCAATTAAACAATTCCATATATTCGGTAGTAGAATGTAAAAAGGGCAATTTATGTGATTTCTCTTTCTGACAGGCAATACAAACATTATCAAGACATTTTTTATTTGAAACAATTCGACACTTATCAAGAACATATTTAACAACTACAGTAGAAGGATGACCAAGTATTTTATGCCACAGAGTAAAAATATCATCAGTAGAGGAACAATCTTGAACCCCAGTGTTGTGAACAACTTGACTAGGATAAGATGGAGCTGACGAACTGGCCGAAAACTGATAGAGGCTATCACAAACTTGACCTCGTAACAAAGTTTTCTGAGTTTGGATGTCCTTAATAACGCAATAAGACGGATGAAATTAAAAAAACACATTAATTTCAGTAGCAAACTGAGACACATACATAAGATTTTCCCGGATGCTCAGCACGCACAAAACATTAGACGGATGTAATAACTTCTTTGTTGTAGGCAGAACCGTATTACCAATAGATGAAATTTTAGCAGGAGTACCATTTCCCATTACCAAAGAAGAAGTACTTGAATATGGAGTTGTCGCATTTAACCCGGAAGCATTCTGACAGACATGATGAGTGACCCCTAAATCTAGATACCAGGACGAGGTCTCTACTGGAACAAGAACATACGAATCAGTGTTATCAAAATTAGAGTCATACTGTGTGGCAGCCAAAAAATCAGATGCACAAAAGTCAGGAATTCAGGGCAGCCCAACACCTTGTGAGGAGTCAAAATCAAATACTTGAGCACGATGTTTAGTCTGCCATGAAACCTCAGGACCATTATGCCTCATAGAGCTGTCAAAACCCACATAATTAGCAACAAACTAAGAAGGATTCTGTGCAAAATTTTGACCAACATTAACTTGCCCACGAGAACTATTCAGCCCAAACGACTGGCTTGAAATAGATGGCCTAGGCACCCCAGCAGCGGGCTCAAACTGTTTTTGGCCCAAGTTACGCCCAAAAGGAGGCCCAAATCAGCACTCCATATCACGCCCAAAAGGAGGCCCAAATCTGCACTCTATATCACGCCCAATTACACGACCCAAATTACTCCCATACTCAAGCCCACTTTGCGACCTTACACACGGGCCATACACCATATGCGGGCCAGCCTAAGACCAGGTACAAACATCAACAAAATAATTAGGGTTCCTCCAATTGGAAACCCCATATCCAAATGCTAAAGACGAAAACCACCTTTCCCATGAAGTCGGTTCGACCTCCAGATCTGCCTGGGTCTATCGTAGGTAGTCAAACGACTGGAAAAGTTACTAGGCAAGATTTGACCGGTGGGACTGGAATGAAATCGCGCTGAAGTAGACTCGCTCGGACCACCGTAGTTGCAGTTGAATTGATAGAAACACTGTTGAGGTTAGGTGATTGATACCATGTTAGATTGTATGCAGAAAATGCATGAATAGAGTAATTCTTTAATCAATATTTCTTCAGTCTTGAGTGAATACATTGACTATGTTTATATACTCATACGAGAGTAACTGTTCTTAACCAATTTCATATCAAACTGATTACTAGATTTGATAACAAACTAACAACCTTAACAGTCTTTATACTAATGTTTAACACAATTAACTCTTTGCTTCAATCAAACCACACAAGAAGGGGTGATGTATATATATATATATATTGTGTTCAACACATCATTTTTTTTGCACAAACATTAGTAAAAATAACGATTGAACAAGAAAAAAATATGTAAAACTGGAAAATAGAAAATAAAATAAAAATAAAAATATTATATAGGTAGTTGAGGCCTGTAAAACAGTCTCCTTAAGACAGATTCGGTTGCTCATTTGGTGCTAGAGAAAAGTTGGTCGATTGTCTTCCAAGATACAACAAGTTGAGCAAGTGATCACGAAGCCTCGCCTTCTTTTATCATCAAAAAATAGATTGGAAAAATCTGCAGGGAAAGATATCTCGAAAAACTTTGGAAAATATTTCAGTGTGTATCTTCCCTGTCAGATTATTAGGTTCTTAAAATAAATTCAAGGGAATAGTTTTTGGAAATCTTTAACTAATGGAGCCAAAACATGTCCGGGAATGAAGGAGAATTTAAACCTTAATTAAATGCAATAACAATTTGGCCCAGAAAGTTTGATCGGTCTGAACATTTCGTGTAACCCACGTACGCCCCCAACCCCAGTGGATTTGGATTTGCAAACCCCCTACGCATGAGGGAGAATATTAGTTTAGTCATTCAATAACTACCAAGTTGGTTATCATATATAAACATATTCCACTTTTGTTATCTAACCAATGTGAGACTAAACTATTCATTTTCCTCAACTTAATTCACAAGTAGCTTACTTTGAGCATCAATTTCTCATTCATCACTCAATCATTTTGAGCATATGATATACCGTTGTAAAGATATCATGAATTAGAATATAAAACCATAGTTTTATGATTCAAATCTCCACCTTTACTAATCAAGAGTATGCCTCAAAGCTTCCAAAGTATCCATTTTTTTTCCAACAATTTGTTTACTACTTTAACTTCGATCGCGAAAGCCACATAGCCGTCTTTTTACTCAAATGTTTACCATTTTTCATGCTTCAAAAATAGTTTTAGGGTCTCAATTTTGGAATAATTGTTGTCTAGTCCAACCTATGCGTTGGCTCACTGTTGTTACTGTATGCTGCATTTGTATTTTATTTTAAACATCTCAAATAGTTGGATACCTTCTTTCAAATCTGTCACTGCTCCCATCAAAAATCAACTTGATTAAAAAATTAAATTTTGAGTTAATAAAATAGAGTTACTTGATTTTTTTGAATCAATTTAAATAAATAATTTAAGTTTCAAGTTCAGGTCGAGTTTAATTGTACAATTGAATAATTCACATAATGATTACTATAATTATCTCTTTAGTAAACCGAAAAATATGTGTAGAAATTTTCGAAATAAACTTTTAATAGAATTTTCTTTCTACTACTTTCTCTTGAATTCAAGTGTGAATAAAATAATGACCCAAGCTCTCTTTATATAGGGAGAGTTTAGAGAGTTCAACTATGATTAAACTTAATCACTTTAATATTAAATTAGCATAATAGTTATCAAGATAAATATTAAATTAAAATTAATATTAAGATAATCACTTTAATATTAAATTAATAAAATACTATTAAGATAAGTATTAAATTTAACTTAATATTAAACTATTAAAATAATATTATTTTTAAAATTATTAATTTGAAATCAAATTCTCTAGTAGAGTCCTAGTAGGAGTGTAACTTTTTCACTACTCAACCATTGAAAATCAACTGCCATCGGTCACTGGGATGCCGCTGGCATCGCCGTGTCTTGTTAGGAGTCTAGGGAAGGCACTCTCCTCGAACTGGTTTGGTTGCTGTCGATTCGGTCCGGGTCAATGATGACCCGACCAGTCCGGTCTAGCCACTAGTTGGGCCGTTGGCCCAATTTTACATGACAGGCCCGGTTCAACTAGTTTTTGGGTATTGGTTTCAGTTTTGGGCTCTCGGGCCCAATTTATGATCTCAGGTCCAATTTTCAAGTTCAATACCCATTGGGCCAATTGTTTGACTTGAAATTTAATTTCAAAAAATATCATATTAATTTTAATTAATTTGATTAATTTAATTTTACTTAATAAAAATTAATTTATCCAAAAATCACTTAGATTTTCCAAATTAAGTTTTCAAGAAAAATCTTTAATCAAATTCTCTAGTTGAACAATTCCCACGACCACCTAATTTAATTCCAAATCGAATAAATCAACTCAATTAAATTATTTCCAAAGTCGTAGAATTTTCTTTTGATTCAAATGCAGTTCGATCGAGCTTTTGTTGAGCTAGCGGAGGGACCAATCAGACATATACAATTAGGTTCTAGTTATTGCAATTATGTTCAGAAGTATCGTTCCTATAATTCGCAATTACTTAATTATGGAGTCTGTCCACAAGAAGTACCATGATTGAAAACTCCTTATTGTATACTCTGTACGAAAGCCATTCATCAAACTGCTTTCTCCAATGATATCGTCATGTGTGTGTTAGCTTTATATGACTGTGATAAATTACTCATTCGAGAATAAACAACCTATGACTACGTTCCATATTTATCAATCCACACAATGCCAATGAGAGGGTATCATTAAATCTTTAATTGAGCTATGAATTCCATTGTTACTAGTAAAGCCATGCCATACACAAGTCATTTACTAAACATACCGGCTATGGGCTCGCACATCTTTAGAGAAAAAACCTCTACTTATATCAAAGCACATGAGTTGCATACGCATTGTCAGTGACTAACTCAGGATTTAGGTAAATCACACCATGAACTTCACAAGTGAATTAATTCAGAAACGTATTTAGAATTAATTCATCTTGGGTCTAGTCCAATGTATCATTCTACTGATGAATACATCTATGTCTCTACTCGTGGAGTTAACGGCTCCGATAACCAAGACTAGCAATCTCCCCAATTGGAATTGTAGCCAACATAATAATCATTTTCAGTATTTAAATCAAATGCTCACTTTGATTCTTTTACGGGATTATGGACTCATTTAGATTATCTACTAAATTAAGTTGTCTTTCTTGTAATGTAAACGTTCTTACAATGCCACTTAACTTCAGTTTGCTTATCACAATTTTGCTATGCATGCAAAATATAAAAGATAGAAAATACAAAAGACATAATAGTAAAATGTGAAATTAAATTTATTTATTTATTCATCGTTCAAATAAATAAATAAACAATTACATGTTTACTACTATATAGATATATTTCTCAACACTTCGATGGTTGAGCAATGGAAGAAGTACACTCCTACTGGAACTCTACCAGAGAATTTGATTTCAGATTAACTATTCCAAAAATAATATTATTTTAATAAATTCAATACTAAATTAAATTTAATACTTATCCTAATATTATTTTATGAATTTAATATATGTATCGAGCTTTGATGAATATAGGATAGGATACAATTGACCTACCAATAGGGTTAGTTGCGCACTTGTACAGGATTTGCGCTTTGGTGCATACTGGTAAAGCACTTCGGTCCCTACTAGTGTGGTGTAGTTGCCTGTGTATCCGTGTCTATTCAATTAGTCCATTGGGTTATTTGTTTAAAAGAAAATTTTATTTTCTGATTTTGTATACTGATTGGAAATGTATTCATATGGTTATATGTACTTTTATGCTTTAATTGAGCCAGATGGTACATTCATGTTATAGTTCTAATCAAATGGTATTGAATTGATTTAGATGAATGAATGAATGAGTTATAAGATTGTATATTAAATGCTTACCTTTCAATTGTGATATACTGTGACAGGAAACTTAGTTAAACTTTTTATTTTTATATATTAATTTCCTATATAAGGTAAGTTTACTGTTTTAACACCTACGAGTTTACTAAGTATATATAGTGCTTACTCGGTTATGTTTTCCTGTCTTGTAGTTATATTTTACGGAACGTGAAGATTGGATCAACTAGGAGCTCAAACTATCCAGTTTCTGTCTTGATAGATCTTTTATAGTTGAATAATTGATTTTGTGGCATGTATATAGGCTTAATATGTATAATTTTAATCTTGGTTGACAATGTTTTGATATGTTTATAAGTCTTACTAAATGGTGTGTTATTTTGAATCATGTTAACGTGATTCTAGTTATGAATTGTACTTGAAAGTTGTTGCTATGTGATCAATGTGAAGAAATGTATATATATATATATATATATATATATATATGTAAATGTCACTTGATTACTACATGAGGTGCAATGGTAAGTTAATGGAAATGGTATAAGATGCTCAAATGGGTAAAATGGTAACATGTTATATGGTATGTTTACAAGCCTTGATAAGTGTTTGTGTTTGTGAATGGTTAAATGTTTAGTTGATAGATATAGAATGGGATGAGTATTGATGTGTGCTTAGTGATCAATGGAATGAATATTTTGGTATAAAATGTTTAGATGAATTGAGATGTTTCACTTTGTTTTGTAAGTGATTGAGGTACCTTTAGGCGTATTGGTTAGAATTAGGAAAATGATATAATTTATTATGCTTTTGGTGCATTTTGAATAGGTTAAAAGAATGGTTAAATGAGTACTTGTGGCATATGTAAGTTTTTGGTTTGGTAGCTTGCATATTAAGGTATTATTTGGTATACACGGCTCACACACGGCCGTGTGTCAGAAATGGGCAAGTGACATGACCGTGTGCTTGGTTTTGAATTGAAAGGTTTTGTTAAACATGATCTCAGTTTGTTACACGGGTTGGCCACACGCTTGTGTGCTACTGTAGATTTGGTCAAGGGATTTCCACACGACTATAGTGAGTTACACAACCTAGATACACGACCATGTGACTCCAGCTTACATGGTCTCAATTTTTAACGCGATCCAAGAACACGATCGTGTGACCCTATAAAACAGCCCAATTTTTAGTGGTGCCAGAAATAGTGGTTCGAGGCCACCAAATCAGGCGAGTAAGCTCATAAGTTTATTATTTAATATTTACGAGTCAAATATAGTATTAAAAAGGTTTTTGAATTGATAATTTATATTTTATAATAATTTATTAGGTCAAGTGGTTTTCGAAAGTGAGGTATCGGGACCTTGTTTCTATAAATAGAGCCGTAAATATTTTTATAAATATTTAGAGAGTGACATTAATGTAGTATTAAAGTGTCGTTGAAAAGCTTTAACGTTTCGATAGTTAATTAATTTAAAAGGCCTAAATTAAAAAGGTGCAAAACTTGCTAATAATAGTATTTAAGTGATTAAATGGCTTGACAAATAAATGAGGAGGACTTAATAAATAAATAAACCTAAATTAAATGGATGAGGCGACATAAGAGAAAAAAATAATAAAATAAAACCATTCAATGGAAAAATTATAATTTTGGTTAAATTAAAAATAAAACAATTTGAATTTGGATGGTTTTCTAGACAATTCCTCTTTAAATTTAGCCAAAACAGCCATAGGAGAAAGAGTTTAAGCTGGTTCTTCATATTTTTGCTTCATGTGAGTTCAATTATTACTGTTTCTTGTAATTTTTATGTTTTTGAGATTGTTACAATTAGGTCCAACTAAATTTTACCTTAGTTTTGATTTTATTAAAATTTTGGAAGTTACCATTGATCAATATTAGATTTTTTATGAATAACATGAATTTAGAGCTTTGATTACATTGTATGATGATTTTATAAAGTGATTTTGTTAAATATTGATTTTAAGATTAAATTGTGAAAATGTTAAAATATTAGGGTTTGATAGTGAATTTTTGGTTTATTAGGGTTGTATAATGACTTAAAATATTTGAATAAATTATTTATTGAAGAAAATGTGTTAATTTGATAGATTAAGTAATTAAAGGATTAAATTGCAAAAATTGTAAAAGTTTGGGGTAATTGTGTAAATTTAAAAATAAAAGGATATTAATTGTGAAATGAATTGGAAGTGAAATATATGCTAATGAATGAGTAATTTTATATTTTAGATCAAGATCTCGTGGAAACTTGTGAAAAATGAAAAATAGCAGAATAGTCTCTGAACTTCTGCAATTGCTACAATTTAGCCCAGCTAAGTTCGTACGATTAAAAATTTTAATATGTTTTTATAAATTGATGAATTGTATTATTTATTTATTCTATTGTTGGAATTAATTATTGTTGGAATTATAATGTTGAATTGGATTTCGGTTTGAATGAAATGTGGGATTTGAGTACATTCGTATTTTGGTGTATAATGGTATTGGAATGAGACAATAGAAATTTTCCCAAGTAAACTGGGGTTCAGAATTTTTTGCGAACTCTTGTGTTTTATTTTCTGTTAAACTCTTATGAGTTTCTGTTCAAGTCTTACGAGCTTCTGTTCAGCTCTTTCGAGCTTCTATTCAGCTTTTGAGCTTCTGATTGGAGTATTTGGGAAGCCAAGCTTTTATGAGCTTCTTTTGACGATGTACTCTTATCCGTAAGTCGTTCTTCAATTTGGGAAAGATTTGGTAAGGTGATTTATTTATTGAAATTGAAAGACATGTTATTTATTTTTGGTAACGACTTGGAAACAGATGTATTCATCGATTGAAGTTGTGATTGACAGGGAGTTATCGTGAATGATTTTTATTATTTGATTTATTATAGTTAGATCGGTAAGATTTTTATTTATTCTGTCGAACTTACTAAGCTTCATTAAGCTTATTTGCGTTGTTTAATGTCCTTGTAGATTTTCAGAAGGTTGGACGATCGGATCAACACTCAAAACACACTATCCAACTTATTGCAGTAGTTTTTGAAACGTTCAATATGGTTTATACAACATGTATGGGTGTTGTATGGTTTAGTCAAGGCTTGGCTTGTGAAAATATTATGATAGATATTTGGTTTAAATAACCGACTTACATATTGGTATGAGAATGAGGTATATTGTGGTGAGTATGAGTATTATATGTATATATGTAATTGAATTAGAGTGAACTTTCGGAACTTGGTTGGGTAAATAATTAGGTAAGTTTGGAAATTTTTTTAAGTTATCATTTAAGGTACTTAATGGCATATTGGCTGTATGTGGTGATAATACATGTTTAAGACATAATTTTAGCTTGTGTTGAATACCTTGTTATGGCTTGTTGATGTGCAATTTGTTGAGGCTAGGTTAGTGTCAATTTGGGTGAGAAATGTGTCATAGAAAATGGCTTATTTTTGTCCACACGAGTAGAGACACGGGCGTGTGTCTCAGCCGCGTGTGACACACAGCCAAGTGACAGAGCCGTGTGTCCATTGTATCTTTTAAGAGTACAAGTTAGTATGCTCACACGGCCTGGCACACGGGTGTGTGACTTGGCCGTGTGACCCCTGCAGTGTTGAAAATTTTAAATATTTTTGAAAAATTCATTGAGTTTCCGGTTTAGTCTCGACTTATTTCTAATATGTATTTTGGGCCTTGAAGGCTCGTTAAGGGACAATATTTATGGTTTTGATTGGTTTTATTATGAATATTGATATATAATGAAACGTTTGAAATTTCTGTCTGATTGATCCATAAACCCTGGTAATGCTTCGTAACCCTGTTTCGGCGACAGATACGGGTTAGGGGTGTTACACCCTATTTGAAGTTTAGTCTTTATTTGTACTCGGGTCAATTTAAGAGTTTTCGTAAGCTCGATTGAGACTTGGATTTTTTTGTAATTCATATTATGCATGGATTATAGATTGTTTTGATTGTTTAATTGAATGTTTTAATTTGGAGCTATATGTGAACTGCGCTGTTAACTGTTGTAACATCCTATAGCTCAGGTCCAGCGATTGAACCTGGTGAGGGGTGTTATAATGGTACCGATAATGAAAAGGTGATTCATCTCAACGCGAATCAGGGGGCATAGTCGAAGGGTTACCAAGAATTCCCTGATACTCCAATTGATTAGAAAGGAATTTTGGAGAACAAATGAGCTAAAGGCATGTGCAATGGCGATTGTATGGGACACAATCTCGTTGATGCTGGTCTGGTGATTTGCCATGAATTACACTATTATTTACATCCTTTTTTACGCATAAATTTAGCTTGTTTAATAGTTAAATCAAAGCATCTTAGTACATATTTAGGTTTTCATGCTTGAAGTAGTAATTTATGTTTTTTAGTAGTTTTCATTACATCTTATATATCTAAATAAGGTTACATGTTCTTGTAGGAAAGATTGGGGGCTAAAGATGAGCCAAAACTACTGCCTATGTCGTGATAATAAGACACTGATGTCGTAACACCAAAGACAGAAGCAAAAAGAAGTCCTAGAGCGAAACTACCTGCTATGTCGCGACACGCCCATACTATGTCGCAACAGGCCCCCTTATGGTAGCCTATTTTGCAACATAGCTTCTGCATGACCCAAAAATTATTACACGTGACAGTTATGTTTTTTAGGGGAATTAGGAGTATTTTTCCTAATTGGACTCTAAGTACTTCAAGGATAATTTAAGCACTTTAATATTATGAGTTTAACATATATAAAGGTCATTGTAATTAGATTAAACACAATTTTAGGGAGACAAATTATTCTTAGGTTTTATTTGTTCTTAGTTTTATTTAGTTTACATTATGTTCTTATAATCGAAGATCCTATTCAAGTTATAATTTTTTGAGTAGAGATTGTTCTAGAGCTATGCTTTAATCGATAAATCCATGAGCATATCTTTCATTCATTCTATTCTTTATATTTATTTCTTTAACATTGTTAATTGAATGTTTGTGTAAAAATTAGAATCAATTTATGTTTTATACTTATTTCTCATGTTTTAATTGTTTTAATCTAATTAATTGATTGATAGGCAGAGTTTAATTTAAATTGGTTGTATCTAGTTGAGTGCAATTAAACCCTAGGATTGACGACCCTAGAAAGTCATTTATGTAGGAATTAACCCGAAATCAGTATTGCCTACCAAACATCACTTAGCAGATCAGTGGTTAGGGAAGGAAGAATTTAAGCCCTAGGATTGATGACCTTAAGAAGTCATATATGAAGGAATTAACCCATAATCGATATTGCCTATTCGTGAAAACCTTACCCTACCCCAGTCTAAACTGTGTTATCTAGAGGTGAGTAGTTCTTCCCAACTAGTTAGGTTAGTAGAAGGCGGAGAAGCCCTGCTAGGTTAATTAGTAGCCAATTATTTAGAACCCTACATCAATAATTAATCAGGTAAGATAATTAGATCTAGGCTATAGGAACTCGCATAGTCGAAACAAGGGATAGGAAAAGCTGATACATGAGCTTAGGAGTAGATTTAGATTTAATTCAATTTATTTTGTTATTACTATCATCATCTTGCTTCTAGATTAACAATACTAACTTGTGACTCAAGTAAATTGGTAGTTATTTTCGGTAATTGGCTTAATAGCAGTATTCCCCAAACTGCAATCCCTAGGGTATAATCCTCTGAATGCTTACAAAGCGCTTCATTGTAAACAAACTATATTACAACTTGACCCATATACTTTCGGACACCGTCTAACACTTATATTTTTGTTGAAGTATTCAAACTTTAGATGTTAGTACATCTGAAGATAGTCAAGTTGTTGGTGCCGTTATCGGGGATTGCAACAATGATAATTATTATTGAACCAATTACTTTGTAGAATAATATTAGTCAAGACGAATGAGTTAGATAGTGTTCTAATTTTTATTTATTTATTCTGGTTTTACTTTTGTTTTCATTTTTTATTATTTTTATTATTTTCAGCTATTTTACTAAAAAATCCCATTTCCTACTTTATTTACAGAAATGAGCCACTTTAAACTTTATTTACTGGAATGAGCCGAAAAACCAAAAACGCATCCACGTAGGTGCGTTTTAAGGGGAAATTTCAGAAAAGCATGTCCCTAGGGGAGCACTTTTGCCATGTTAGCATAAAATGCACTAACGTGGATGCGCTTTGCTAACATGGCAAAAGCGCTCCCCAGAGACGCGCTTTAGCCCGTGTTTTTTCTAGGGTGAGTTATTTTCATGTTTAGGGTATTAGGGTTAGGGTTTTTGTTAATATAAGTTGGTGTTTTATTTATTTAGGGTTTAAGGGTTTAGAGAAAATGAATTAGGGTTTAGGGGTTTTAAAAAATAAATTAGGGTTTATGTTTTTAAATAAATTAAATTAGGGGTTTTTATTTTAAAAAATAAATTAGGGTTTAAATATTTTTAAAAATAAATTTTTGTTTAGGGTTTTAAGGTTTTTATAATAGTTTTAGGGATGAGTTCTGAAAAAATTATTTTGACGAGATGAATTTTGTTTTCTTCTTTTCAGTGTGCAAAAGTACTAAAAAGAGCTCCCAGCTGGACGCTATTTTTCTACAGTAGTTTCTGAAAAATTAATTTTGAGAAGATGATTCTGAAAAAATAAGGTAAAAAACATTTCAAGAAAGATGCACTGTTAGCAAAAGTACTGAAAAAAGCTCTCACTTGGGTGCTCTTTTTCTACAGTAGTTTCTGAAAAAATAATTTTGAGAAGATAGTTTTGAAAAAATAGGGTAAAAAACGCTTCAAGCAGGATGCACTTTCAGCAAAAGTACCGAAAAAAGCTCCCACCTAGACACTCTTTTTCTACAATAATTTCTGAAAAAAATAATTGAGAAGATGGTTCTGAAAAAATAGGGTAAAAAATGCTTCAAACAGGATGCACTGTTAGCAAAAGTACTGAAAAAAGCTCCCACCTGGACGCTCTTTTTCTACAGTAGTTTCTGAAAAATAATTTTGAGAAGATGGTTCTGAAAAAATAGGGTAAAAAAAGCTTCAAGCAGGATGCACTTTTAGCAAAAGTACTAAAAAAAGCTCCCACCTGGACTCTCTTTTTCTATAGTAGTTTTTGAAAAAATAATTTTGAGAAGATGGTTCTAAATAAATAGGGTCAAAAATGCTTCAAGCGGGATGCATTGTCAGTAAAAATACTAAAAAAAGCTCCCACCTAGAAGCTTTTTTTCTACAATACATCCTACTTGACCTTAGGCTATAAATGAGCCAAGTTTCATTCTCATGTTGCATAAGTTACAGCAAGAGAAATTAGAGAAGTTTAGAAGAATAGAAATTGAAAAAGTTTAGAATAATATAAATTGAAGAAGGTGAGGACGTATAAGTTGGTTAATCGTATTAATATTTATACAAATCATTATATTTTTGCATAATATTTTTTGTGTTGAATTTCTTTCGACAGATCATTTGGTTGAAAATGAGTGAACGTATTAGTGCTATTATTTACTACGACGTTGAGGTCTGTGACGTCGAGAATGGCGTTGTTTTTTTATCGAAGAACACATCACGACTGGTTTTTAACTAGAACATAGATTTGACAGAACTTTGTAAAAGAATTAGGCGCAAAATCTTCGGAACGAAGCCAATGAGAGTTTCGTCTATTAAGTATCAATTTTGTGCTTCGGTTGATCCCGTGACATATGACTCATTTGATATCAAAGGTGGTCGTAGCTTGAAGGTGATGGTGCAGACTCATCTCGCTAGTAGATCACCCTATCTTGAGTTATATGTACAATTTTCATTGCCAAATGAAGCAGTTGCGACTTCAACATTTACTGCTGTTTGAGAGTAATACACGAACCCTACCCAACACTCTGTTAGTGGGCGGTAGAACAGGGAAGCCTCCATGTTTGGTGGCAGTATGGAATACACGACCCCTGTACAACATTCCGTTAGTAGACGGGACATACACCTCGGTTGGTCGATGTTCGATGCTGGGAATACGTACTGGGGAATGACATCAACTTCTAGTGGTTGGAAATCCACATCTGATTGGGGACGTTATCAAACATCCAAGAGAAGGGATGATGTACTCCCTAAGACGTCCACCGGTGAGGGAACCTCGTACGTTGTAGATGGTGGTGTGTCAGATGATGAGTCTGATATGGATCCACTTCGAGAGCCCGGCCTCGATGGTGCAGAATTTGTATTATTTTTTGAACCGAAGCTTATTCCAACCAAACCTGAAGAAAGTGAAGTGGTTCAGATGAAGAAGAAGAAGATCCGTGATTCACGGTGTACTCGCCTCCAGCCCACATGCATAATGTTGATCTATCGATAGATGATGCGTTGGAGTTTCTAGATCTACCATAAAGAAGATGTGACCATACAAGTTTGTCATTGGATTTGAGTGAATTGGAAGGAGTTTCCCAGTAAGGTTAGTTTTTTCGATGCATTGAAACAATATAGCATCATAAACGGGGTTAACTACCACGTGGTTAAATCCAAATTTAAGAAGTTCGAGGCCAAGTGTGTAGTGCAAGACGATACATGTTCAAGTAAAATCATGGTTTCAGTTAAGAAAAGGACAACGTTGTGGTAGATAAAGACGTTTAAAGGTCCACATACGTGTGTTATCAGTATAGTATCACTGGGTGTTTAAGGTTTTTGAATATTATTGTTATTATTTAATGTTGGATTATTTAATGTACTCATGGGTTGACAGGAGTTTCAAAGGATCATCCCAAGATGGATTCAGATATGATAGCGGACTTAATACTACCGATGGTGAAGGTGGATCCCAGGAATTATGTGTCGGTCTTAATTACCAATATTCATAGCCAATTCAAGTACATGCCTTCTTACTGCAAGGCCTAGATAGCTAAGCAGAAGGCATTGGATAAGATGCACAATGGGTGGGATGCTTCATATAATGAGTTGTGGCAGTGGTGTCAGGTGCTGGAGAGGTACGTCCCAGGTTGTGTAATAGACCTTGAAACGGGCCCTGTGTATTACAACGATTGCTTGCTCCGTGGATGTCAAGTGTTCAAGCATCTTTTCTGGAGCTTTAAGCAATGATGGGATGCATTTGTGTACTACAAGCCATTGGTACAAATTGACGACACCTTTATGCATGGTAGATATATCCATTAGCTATTGCTAGTTATGGCACAAGATGGTGGTGGGAAATCCTTCCAATTGCGTTTGTAATAACATTGGGGGAGTCAGGTGATGATTGGGATTTTTTTTCTTTCTAGGTTGAGGAGGTATGTCCGCCCCCAACCTAATATATGCGTTATATCAGATCAGGACAGTGGAATACTAGCCGCAATTGAACGACAGGGAAGCCTATGGGATCGCACACACCATTGGTATCGTCTAAGGCACGTTGCGTCCAACTACTACGAGCAATATTGATTTACCACTGACCGACGACAAGTGACCAATATGGGTATTTAATCACCACTAATATTATTTTGTTTATAATATTCAATTTGTTTTTGAATGGAAGAGTGATATATAATTATCGCTATCCACTTATATTAACAGGGTACGAGATCAATAAGGACCGTTTTCATGAAATGTTGGTGATTTTGAGGTCAATTAATGATCAAGGCACAAACCACCTCTGTAACATACCCTTTGATCAGTGGACACAAGTATACGACGACGGCCGATGATGTGGTCATATGGCCTCAAACCTAGCTCAATGCATAAATTCTATTCTATAGGAACACATCGTTTGCCGATAACTACCGTTGTGCGGGAGACATACTTTTGTTTGGCGGAATTGTTTCCAAAGCGAGCAGCGAGTTTTAAAGGCCAAATGCAGGGAGGCTATGTATGGTGCCGGAAGGTAGTGCAAGAAATTAACATGGTGAAGGCATGGGCCAACACCATGCACACAGTGTGTCACGATCGTGACAACCTATGGTTTTGTGTGACGGAGTTTGAAAAACCAAACCAAGGTATTACCGGCGGGCAATATCGTGTACACTTGAGAAATAGGACTTGTGACTGTGGGAGGTTTGATGCACTTTGTTATCCATGCGCTCATGTAATTACAACTTGTCAGAATCTCTGTTTGAATCCCATGAGTTATGTCGACGAAGTATACAAATTAGAATACATGTACAACGTGTGGAGACACGTATTCCCATCGGTCCCAGATGAACATAAGTGGTTGCCTGTATTGCTTGCTCTATTTAAGTTGTTATCGGATAGAGAATTGCGTCGCAAACCAAAATGTCGACCTTGCTTGATTAGAATATGTGATAATATAGATATATGGGAAAGAACGAACCGATAGAAGTTGTGCGAATGGTGTAGGAACCCAAGTCATACAATTCGAACATGTCCAAATCGAAATAGTTCATAATTGATTAAATGAAACTATGTTGCAATATTTCTAATGCCTTATTCAATAGAACTTCTATTTTATTAAATAGGAGAAAATATAAAAATAATTTGTACAATATATTCAAAACAACTTCTATTTTATTAAATGTGTAACACCCCAAACCCAGCCTAGGAGTTATGGTCAAGTCTGGCGTGTCACATTGAAGTGTCTTTCGAAAATAGGACTTGTTGGTAAAAATTGGCTTCTAGGTTTAAAAACCCCTTTATTATTATTTAACAAATCATCTGGTCAAAAAGTTTGCCTTGCTATCTACTATTGTTATAAAAGGTTGATATAAAATCGCGGAAGTTTTTGAAAACTCTAATGTTTAGATTTCGTGTTTTTGAAAACAGTAATTATTTTGAGAATTTTTCTTCTCCTAAACTAGCAGTTTAAAATAAGCAAAAGCCCAGTTAAACAAACATAAATGACCTTATTACATAAACAAAACCCAACACAAACTTTAATTTTAATTAAAAGCAAGTGTAGCACCGCTGTAGTTGTGTGGCCACCTCCGAGTCCCTCGCAGCACCGACCCGCCTACAACTGGGGATTACATGTATAGTTAAATAGAGGAGTGAGTTTACGAAAACTCAGTGTGTAATCTCCTAATAAGAAAACAATCAATTAAACAGTAGATAAATGTAGTTTGGGCCTGAGCCCGTTACAGTAACAGTCTAGTTTAGTGTGAGCCTAAGCCCTTTCCCGTAACAGTAAATGGTTGGGCTTGAGCCCATCACAATGTCAGTAATCAGTAGAGCATTTTCCCACACACCATGTGGGGATAAAATCGACCCAATCAGCCAGACACACCAAGATTAGCACCTGTTGCGGCACTAAACAGTATTGTAGCAAAGCTACCAGTAAAATAAACGACATATAGCCATCAGTAGGTCCACAGCCATCTTAGAAGAGCCGTGCAACCTTATCAGTATGGTACACTTCCTCTAAATATAATAATCTATCCCCATGCAATATATCGTGACATAATATCATACGTGTATGCAAAATGTTATGCTCAATCATAGTCATACATATCATAGAGCAAATCAGTCATAAATAAAATAAAGCCATAACAGTCATTTCATCTCCTAGGGGTATAACAGTCATTTTACCCTATGGGAGTATTTCAGTCATTTTACCCTATAGGGGTATTTCGGTTATTCTACCCAATGGGGGTATTTTAGTCATTTTACCCTATGAGGGTATTTCGATCATTTTATTCTATGAGGTATTTTGGTTATTTTACCTATTTTGAGGTTTCAGTGCAAATATTGATCACTCGAAAGGTCCACAGTCACCTCGAGCAACTCAGGTAACCTAAACGGTCATAACAGTGTAAATGGGCCCAAGACCCATTACTCGACCCAAGTGGGACCACACGCTCGTGCAGCTCGTTCAGCCCAGATCTCGCCACAACTATGGGATCTACATAGCCTAGTACAGTATTTGCCACAAATCATGGATTTCATCCGTGTGGGGCCCACGAGCCCATAGAGCCCACACGGCCCATTTCGGCCCAACGTGACCCATTATGACCTAAGCCCATGAAAATACTTATGGAGGCCTCTACAGTTTATCGCTCATGATTCACAGGTTTGGCTTTCCACACGAGCGATCGCACACTCGTGTGGTCTCAATATCGTATTTTGGCTTTTCAGCTTTTGCCGTTCTAAAGTTACAGTGGGGTGGTTACACACCTGATGCGATTTGCAGATTCCCTTCATTCCGAACACTCTTATTTCAAAAATCAATGATCATCTCACCCTTGGTTCCCAGACAATGTGCCAATCAACCTCGACCACCACTAGTTCGGAATGGAAGCAATGCAGGTTGGAAAAAGCAATGAAAACCTTGAAAACCTCACCGATCTCCCATCGAGAAAAGGGAACAAATGAGATGTGATATATATCTCTCCACAACAACAACCTCCCCAAATCCCAATATTCTCTCCCTCCAAATATCCCTCCTCAAATCTTTCTATGACCAATTCAAACTCCATTTAGCAGTATTTCAATCCAACACTACCACCCACACGAATTAGGCAGCAAAATAAATACTCCCTTTTTGATGCGCCACCACTCGAACCTTAAACCCCATGTACACTCCACACGCCCCTTACCACTAGACCAATAACTCCTTTGTATCATATTTTAACCACAATAATTTAAGAACCTACTATCTAGATCCAAGGATTTTATTCACTTAAAATAAAAATTTTGGATAACCCAAGGCTTGAACCCCTAACTTCTCAGACACATCCAAACACTCCTAAATCACTTAACCACTGAAGCAACATTCATTTATGTCACTTCATTGCACAACTAATTATTTATGTGTAGTCTCTTAATTGTTCCCTTGTTCAAAACCTATTTCTTCTAGGCCCAAAATTGGGGGTGTTACAAAATGAAACAATATAAAAACAGTTTGTACAAATATGTTAAAAAAATAAATGTATGTGCCGGTTGAAATCAATGCCACATAAGAGTAGTCGATGGTTACGCACTGGATTCCTTCTTGGTTCAGCTTCCGGCTAGGGTTGTGGTCGTTCTGGTTGTGGGTGTTGGGAGGATGACCCACCTTGATAGAGCAAAGCCTGTGGAGGTGTTTGCATCACCCATGGCAAAAGTGTTTGAATCCCGTGAGTTTATTAGGATTGGAAATGAGATGAGCTCCCCGACGGTGCCTCATGCGATCCCTTCTAGAATGATAACCTATATATTGTCGGTTGAGTCATAGTCATCGGGAAAGGATATTCACTGAGACATGCATTCTAACCTGGCATAGGACTGGGAAAAAGAAACATATAAGGGTTAGGATACATATAAGGGCTAGGATACGCACCTGGCATAATCTGAAGGGGTTGCGGTGTGGGCGTCGTCACTTGAGGCATGGGCATTGGGCCCAGTGATTGCGTGGGTACTGTTGATGGGGCCACCCCATTAGCCATTCTTCTTGGATTTAAAGGGCCCCGTCATTCCCTTTCGACACGAATTTATCGATGCCTCTGCTTTTTGGAGAGAAAATATGGCTTGCCATAGATTCTAAACCATGTCTCACACACTTACTCTGGAACGATGGTCGATTTGCGAGTAGGTATATAATCATACCAATTTTTCCACATTTTGATATAATTCGAGAAGAAGGCTGGGCAATGCGTATTTGGTCGCCGTAAGTTGATTTTGTGCTCTCCATGGAGCACCTCAAGTACCGCAAGAATCAGTTGTTGGAATCCAAATTGCCACAACACTCTATCTGTCTGGTGCATCTAGACAATAGCGTAGTTGATCAACGAGACCCTAACATACTAGTGTTCAGATTCTGTAAGAATTCATCCGAAATTACTACCCGAATTGTTGGATCCTCGTATGGTGTCCATTGAAACTAATTAGTTATATACATAATACTAAATACATAATATTTACATGCGCTTTCGACCGTTAGTCTAATAGAAGCCGAATATCTTCAAGAGTGGTAAGTATTCCAACATAACTCGTCGAATGGTTCCACCCAATTAAATAAAATTTTAGCATAAAATTATATTTCAAATCTATGTAATAATTGTAAAATATAATATAAATTTTACCTTGTTAAGAGTGGGAATGTATACGAGTGATTCACTCGATGAAGTAAAAATGGAAAACGAAACTGAGCCCATGATTGTAGCAGTGATAGGCAACCTCCAATTTTGCCGTTACTGGGTTGCGTTGCCCAGCACATCTCCTGGTACAATGTCAAAAACACGATAGACCCCCAATTGAGTTCACCAACTGCTTTAAAATCAACGAGTTTCAACAGCCACCTTAGATGTACAAGGTTTCGTGACAAGTCAGACATCAGATAACCTCCAATGATCTCAAGGATGTATGCCCGAGCATATTGTATTCTTTCTACTACTGTCGAATCATCCCCTGGTTCTAGGAATGTGTCTTTTAACCAACCCATCTCGATCCAACCTCCGTAAATATTATCCAGAATCACACCCAAAACATCGTAGCATATGGCTCCTCAATCAGAAGACTGAGTGGACCCGATGAGTACGGACCTATCCACCGGCAACCCTAATTGTAACTGCACGTCCTCCAAAGTGATGGTGCATCCCCCACATGAAAGATGGAATGTGTGCGTCTCGGGTCTCCACCTCTTTATGAACGCGTTGATGATTTTCAGGTCCAACTTGTACCCCCGACCTATATTGGCCACGTTTCAAAAACTCGATTCCTTCTAGTAATTTTCTATCAACGGTGATGAAGGACTAGACATATTACGAATATAACATTGTAACACCCGATCTACCAACTGTTATAAAAACATTATAAAATAAATATTAATTAAAAGTACATAAATGAAAAAAATATCAAATAATATTCAAAAATTGAAATTAACCCTTACGATTTTCATTTGCTTGATGGAGATATGTTTATGATCGAGAAGAATTAATTTCCCAACCATTGCTAACACGATCAAATATCTTAGAAATTATAAAAAAATACTGGTTTAGAAAAAAATTAAAGGAAATTGTGATTTAAAGAGAGTTTTGAGAAATTTAGAGAGAAATTTGAGAGCTTTTTTTGAGAAATTAAAGGAATTGCGTGAAAAAAATAGGTAGGGGGTTTTATAGTTTTTTTTATGACCGTTGGCCCCCCAATGGTCAAATCTTTAAATGACCGTTGGGGCCAAAAACACAGGCTAAAGTGCGTCCCTAGGGGAGCGCTTTTGCCATGTCTGCAAAGCGCATCCACGTGAACGCGTTTTATGTTGACATGGCAAAAGCACTCCCCTAGGGATGTGCTTTTCTGAAATTTCGCCTTAAAACATGCCTATGTGGACGCGTTTTTGGTTTTTTGGCCCTTTCCGGTAAATAAAGTTTAAAGTGGCCCATTTCCATAAATAAAGTTAGAAATGGGCCTTTTTTAGTAAAATAGTCGTTACTTTCCTAGTTGATTGAGCAAATTTAATCATGAGTGCAATTAATGATTATTACGGTTGGTATGAAGGCAAGATGTGGGATAATCTATACAATGACGTGGAATCAAGATGGTTAATTGGAGCTTTGATGGACTAATGGAATTTGGATAATGAATGTGGAAAATAAGGGTATTTATAAGAATCTCTGTATGATGTAGATGATAAAAAGATTGATATGCCTAAATACCCAATAGAGTCTCTTTGTAATTCACAACAGACATCGTCATGCCAAAGAATTGATCCCGACACACCTTTATCCCATAATATAAGTGCATGCATGGATAAATATGATTATGATGATACTTGGAGTGATTCTGATGACATGTCCTTTTAGTATGATGATTGGAACAATAATGAAGGACATATTCGGTCGAGCAGAGCTTTGATGAATCAGTGGGGTGATGATAAACCATATGACATGCCCGAGAGTCCAAATGAGCTATCTTATGATTCATATATGGTATCTTCATGTGAAGTACTTATGCCATCCACATCTGAGCAGCTAACGAACATGTCAGAAACTATGGCTCAAATGATGAAGATACTTAAACAAATATCATAGTCACTACCTCCACTGAAAGAGGTCATACATGATGTTCCCGAACCAAATCACGAGGACTACCAAGTTTATAAGCACCACCATTATTTGAATGATGAAATTTAATAAGAGTTTGGAATCGGGGATTGTGTTGATGAACTAAATATACTAGAAGGTGTCATTGATCCAATTAACATAGAAACAAAAATAATAATAAACGTAGCCATTAACATAAAAGTAGAAGTAACCACTAACATTGAGCTTAAACTAATCTTGAATGAAAGTGTAGAAGAGCCAATACACTTTTTGGCTATAACAGAGAATGTGTCAGTCGAAGAGGTCAATGAGTTTGATTCATTCTCATTCGACAAGGGTAATAAAGCTCGAGTGACCAAAACTTCACACGACATGAAGAGGATGAAACTTGAGGTAGAAATACCTCGAAAAACAATTTGGGGTTGGCTCAGATTTGGTACCAAATGGCTCGTAATGTGGATGTCATGTCGGTTAAAAATAAGGCAATATCAATGGAATTGACAAAAGGGGCTAGTTCATATACATTGACAATGGAGCAAACGACGAATCAAAGTGTCAAGAACCAGCTTGAAGTTCGCCTATGGTGGCAACACGGATTGTCCCAATTTTTAAAGGACTTTTGTTTCCTATTTTAAAATTTGTTTTGTTTTTATTTATTTATTCATTTATTTTATTAATCTTAGTTGTGTTTTTTTTCCTCCCATAGCAGGTGTAGATACCATGGAGTGACGAACCTTTAAAAAAAATTGAAGAGGGTAGAAAATGGGATCCATGTCACGACATCGTACCCTAATGTTGCGACATCCAAGACAGAACGCCACATTGCAACATTGAAAGGCGAAGTTTATCCGAATATTTTTAGACGTTTTGTCATCCATTATCGACACTTTTTCTTTTGTTTTCATTTTTATTTTCTTTATATTATATTTCATATTTCTTGTAGTAGTATTTTTTAGGTACTTTTTTCGTCCACTTGGAGCACACAAATCCCAAGATTATCATAACAACAAGGATTCGACCTACTCAGGGAAGTTTTCTTGTTTGCACTTTAATTATTTTACACTAAGGGCAATGTATGTTCTAAAGTATGGGGGAAGTACATAGGATTAGTTGGTGTGTGTTTTCATTTGTGTGTTCACTTTTATTTAGTTGATTATTTATTTACTAAAAGAAATTTATTATTATTTTTCTTGCATGGTACTTGGATTATATTAAAATTGTGAATAGTGGTTGAAAATAATAAAGCATATAATGATTTTTATCAAGCATGAAATTTTTATTGATATGAGATAATTTGATTATTTTGAAGGGAAATTGATTAGGTTACTTAGTTAAGTTGCATAATAGATTAGAAGTACCTAGGTAAGAATGTTTGATGATGCTATATGAGATATAAGTCTTATAGATACTGGTAGAAACATGAATGCTTGAATTGATTATTATCCATTCAGTTTAATTCGAATCATGAAAGAAATTGTGTATGGTGGGATGCTTAGGGATGACCTAAGGCATTGTTTGAATAGCCAGTTCTCAAATGACCATACCTTAATGCTATGAATCGCTTGTCTCCTTATGTAACACCCCTAACCCGTATCCGTCACCGAAATAGGGTTACAAAATATTACCGAACAAACAGAACAATATAACATTCATTCCATGCATCAACACAAACTTAATATAAATACATTCAATCTCATGCATAACGTCCCTTAATCAAGCCCTTGAGGCCCTAAAAATACCTTAGAAATAGTTTGAGACTAAATTGGAATCAATTGGAAAGTTCAGGAAAAATTTAGAAAATTTGAACTGCAGGGGTCACATTGTTGTGTGGCCAGGCCGTGTGACTCACACGACTGAGACACATGCCCGTGTCTCAGGCCGTGTAACATTCAAAATAGAGACACACGGCCGTGTCCCAGCTCGTGTCCGTGCCCGTGTAACTCTCTAACTTGGGTCACACGGCCAAGCCACACGCCCATGTCCCAGGCTGTGTAACTCTTAAAATGGCCTCACACGCTCGTATGCCAAGCCATGCGCTAGGCTGTGTAACTACCTGACTTTAAACCTTTAAAACTAGAAGGAACACACGGCCATGTCGCATGGCCTTGTTTCACACATGGCTGAGACACACACCCGTGTCTTAGGCAGTGTGGACAAAAAATTGGCCAAAATCAAGCCATTTCCTTCACTCATTTCAAATATGTACCTACAAGTCATTTGAACCCTTGACCAATGAATCAAAACATACCAAAACATGCATAAAATAACCAATTCAAATAACCAAAATCCATTCAACCAATATGCCATATAGGCACCTCAATCACAGTCAAACTAACATGTTTAAACATAAGCATATTTAATCACATTGCTACCATTTCAAAACATACCATACTTGACCTATACCATGTTAATAAAAACTTACCATTTGGACCATTACTCACATGCATCAAAATCACATAAGTGACACAAACCAGCTATTTTCAAATTGTACTAAAAAACCAACATATATATACAAATCAAAATCAACACTTAGCATTCAACCCAAACTTTAAACATAAGTCCACCTATACATGCCATTATAACCTTGGTCAAAACATTAAAAACTACCGATATATTTGCTGGATAGTGTGATAGGTCTCCGACGAGCTTCCAAATAGATCGAGCTTTCGATAATCTATAAAACATAGGAAAGAAAACTACGTAAGCATATAATACTTAGTAAGTTCGTAAATCATGAATATAGCTTACCATTTTAATGCATAACCTAAATTTAAACATGATTCAATCCAACATAAGCTTGGAACAGGCCTAAGCATCATCAACAACACATGTTAGTGCATTAACACATAACTCAATTGAACTATCACATGATAAGCTAGATTTACATAATCATAATGCCTTTGAGTTTATACTTTTGATAAACATAGATACGTATTCATTTCATACATTTCCATAGATTTATAACATAGTCCATCGAAACACCTGTCGTTCCTTCCCTTTTTAGGTCCGTTGAACCACTTAGAATAATTTTGGATATACGGGAAAGCTCACACAAAGTGTGCTAAACATATGGTCAAAACCATTCCCTTTCCTTTTCCTTTACATCGTTGCTCACTCGAGCCATAAAATGGGTCTGCTCACATAAGCTAACGGTCGGAATGTAAGTTACATGATGTCGTTCACACAAGCTGATGAGTATCTGCAATAAATGTAGGACCTCAACCATCGGTAGGACATTCAAGACCAGCACCCGAAACATGGTAACCCTAATGACATGTCATTTGTATCCTATATATTTCTAAGGTTCGAACGAGGCTCGATAATCATCTTAACATCACTGGATTTCCATCATTCATTCATTTACATGATAAATAACACAACAACATATATATCAAAATAACATTAAAACGTTATTTAAACATACGATATTACCTCGATAACAAAGATGTCGAAATAAGATCAACTAATTCGAGGCTTTAACTTTTCCTTGATCTAGATCAGTACGAGGTTTATCTTGATCTAAATAAGAAAAATCAATCCATTTCATACTTATACTATTCAATTCAGTCCAAAATTCATACTTTTGCAAAATTAAAATTTCCCTAATATTTAACTTCTTTACAATTTAGTCCTTAAGCTTGTAAAATGAAATTTAAACAATTTCATCCATATTTCATGCTAGCCAAAATACCAAAGGACTTATATCATCCCATACAAATCATCATTTCACAATTTTACCATGTAATTTTATTATTTTTACATATAAGTCCCTAAATGACAATTTCATCAAAAATCCCTTAACAAAACTTGTTTATTTAACAACAAGGACTCATAATCTTTCAGTAAACTTTAAGAATCATGCAAACCTGTTCATGGAAAAAACCTAAACCATTAAAAATTTTGCAAATTAATCCCTAGGCTAACTGGATTAAGTTACAACAATCCCGAAAACATAAAAATCATTAAAAACGAGACAAAATAACACTTACATGCAATAAGGGAGTTAGCCAGATGTTCAAGGTGCAACAATGGAGATTTTTCTCTCTAATTTCGGTGGACCAACCACCTAAAGAAGATGATATTATCATTTTAGGTTATTTTACTTTACTTATTTATTAAATTACTTTACAAACCCTTTTTAATTAACTAAATAAAAATCAATTTCATGCCCATCTTTGTCCACTAATAATAATTATCTAATTACCATATAAATCCCCTTAACTTAAAATTTCATATCTAATTGATACTTTTAACTTATGAAACTCTACTTTTGCACCTTTTACGATTTAGTCCTTTTCACAAAATTAAGCATGCAAACGTCAAAATTTCTTAAGGAAATTTTTATACGACCTTACTCATCGAATTTGTGGTCTCAAAACCACTGTTCCAATTTAATTGAAAATAGGTTGTTACACCTTTTTTGAGTCTGATAACTCATTTTTTTATGAACCAACAAAAATGAAACCCAAAAGTAAAAATTAATTGAAAACTTGAACTCTTCCTTATCATTGGTCCTTTAATACATTATAAAATATATGTCAGGCCATAGATATGGAGGGTTTAGGTAGATACATCACGTTGGTTTCAAAAAAAATTAGAGCGAAAAAAGGAAGAAGCAATGTGATATAGTAATTATAAGTAAAACAATGTGTGAAAAATAAAAATCTAGAAAAAATCAAATGTAAAAACGATAAGAAAAAGTATAGAATAGCAACAAAAGCATTGTGAGTGAGAAAAGAGTAAAAAGTCAAGTGACAAAATAAAAAGTCACAAAAGTGAGAGAAAACTCAGTCATCAGTGCACCAAAACTCATTAAGCTGACCATAGTTGCTAGTATTGTATTGTATCTTCCTACATGAAGAGATAGGGAAGGTGAGAGAAGGTGACAAAAAGTGAGCTTGGAAGGGACACTTAACGGAAAGAGAGGGAACAATGTCATGTACCCAACTATTTCTAGTATTTGAACTGTTTTGAGCCATATCTTCCTTTGAACTCGTACCATCCTAAGCCTCAAAACATTACAAGCCTAGAAAACCGATGTGTCTTAAATGTTTTTTGTGCATAATCTTCCGGAATTGCTAACAGTTATACTTAGTGAATATTTTTTATCCACATGATTGTGTTTGCTACATGTCTGTTTGATTTATGATGATGGTGATATTGTTAAACATTTTGTAATGGGAATTACTTCTAAGTTGTTAGTAATGTAACTTTGTAAACTAATCCTAGTTTACTTTAAAAAATTTTAAACCCATCGAACTATCAATATTAAGTTGCATGTACAATAAGATTTTTACACCTTTAATATTTGACAATTATGTTCTTAGTAGTAAAAAAATCAAAAGGACGTCTTCCTTTTGCATGATATAATAGCTAAATCAAACCATCTTAGTATATATTTAGGTTTTTATACTTGAAGTAGTAATTTACGTTTTTTAGTAGTTTTTATTACATCTTAGATATCTAAATAAGGTTACATGGTCTTGTAGGACAAATCGGGAGTTAAAGATGCATATCCAGGCCAAAACTGCTGCCTATGGCACAATACCAAGACACTGATTTCGCAACACTGAAGACAGAAGCAAAAACAAGTCCTGGAGTGAAACTTCCTACTATGTCGTAGCACGCCCCTGCTATGTCACAACACGCCCCCTATGTTTCAACAACGCAGCTTATGTTACAACACGACTTCTGCGCGGCCAAAAAATCCCTACACGTGATAGTTGCATTTTTTAGGGAAATTAGGAGTATTTTTCCTAATCGAACTTTAAGTACTTCAAGGATAGTTTAAGCACTTTAATATTATGAGTTTAGCGTATATAAAGATCATTGTAATTAGATTAAACACACAATTTTAGGGAGCCAGAAATTATTGTTAGGTTTTTTATTTTGTTCTTAGTTTTTATTCATTTTACATTATGTTCTTGTAATTGAAAAATCCTATTTTGAAGTCAGACCTTCACAAGCGAAGATTGTTCTGGAGCCATGCTTTCATCAATAAACCCATGGGCATATCTTTCATTCATTCTGAATAATTATGAGTTGAATTTTTTAGAATAAATAAATATGATTTATATGTGTTAGTGGAAAAGGTAGTAGAAGACTGCAGAAAATTTAAAATACTTATGTATTGGGAGATATTAATTCGAGGTATAGAATAAATTATAAGGTTTTACAAAGTGTTGGGGTCAAAGTGAGAAATTAAAAGTAAAAAGGATTAAATTGAAATGGTAAATGAATGTGATTAATGTTGATGCGAATATAAGTGAAGAAAAAAGAACTAAATTGTAAATGTTCGACAATTATGAGTGAATATGAAAGTATGAAACTCGATTGTGCTTGTGATGAATATTTAATTTGTAATAATTTTAAAGCCCTTGTAGAAAAGTATTGAACTTGAGGGATATATATGGCATGCCATTAGGAATACATTAGCTCACTCGTGAAATTTAGCACTTTGGTGCTCTTGTTTTAGTGTGCTCATGTATTTATGACTTCATTTTGTTTACCGTTTTGGTTTACTCGAGTCTATAACCGGTGAAATTGAGAGATACATGAAAGATGTGTGAATGACGAACGTTTGGTAAGTGGAAATGTGTAGATTAACCTTATTTTTATTGGGTATATTATCCATGGCTAATTATTGGCTAATTATTTGGATTCTTTAGTACTTACTAGGCTTTCACAATCATAACACGTGTTTTTAACGCGTAGGTAAAGATCGAGGGAAGTCTCATTTTGTAACGCCTTAAAATTTTAATTTTGGGTATTATGAACGTGTGACACAAAATATCTGTCTGCTTTAGTGGTTATGTGTTCTAGGTGTGCTTGGGAGGTCCCAAGTTCAAGCCACGACTTGGGAAAATTTTGGTATTTTTACGAATAAGCTCTATCTTTGGGCAGTAGGCTTTTAAGTAAAACTTGGCAAATAATTAACAGAATGGGCTTACTGATCTGGTGGATAAGTGGAGTGTTGGGGTGAAGGAGGTCTTGTGTTTGAATCTTGGCGTGGGCATTATTTTTGCTCATGCGTCCAGGAGAGTTTCAGATGGACTAAAAATATGAGTAGTGAATTTAGTAGGGAGTTTGATGGAGAGAAATAAGGGATTGGGGTGGTTATCAAATATTCTGTTGATCTTTTTTTTCCTTTTTTTACATTCCCCAAAATCACTCCACCCTCTTGTCGTTTTTCTCTTCATTGCTGTCGAATTTCTGCTCACTTTCACCCTTTATCTTCTTGATTTTTCTTTTCCCACTCTACCTTGTGTCGCTCCACGTTTATCTGCGATCTTTCGGTAAGTTTTAGATAAGTGATTTGTCTCAGTTTGCTAACTTTCTTCTGAAGTGTTTTGTTTATGCCAATTAGGAGAGGATTCAAGGGCTCGTAATCACCAATTGGAATCTTAGTTTGTGTGGGAATTACTGTTTATCGGTTGAAGGTAAGGTTTAGTCGCTTATGGGTTAAAACCTCGATACAAGTTTCATTTGGGATCACGTTATGTGAGATTAAATTATTGTTATTTGTTCAATTATATGCTTTGGAGTGCTCGGGGACTATTTTAGAATCAAACCAAACCAGGTGTATACCCGAAACGCAGAAAATAAGATTCAGCGAAAAATTGAAATTGCTTGCTGTTTGGACAACAGCAGTAGGTTAACTTTGAAAAATCACCATAAATTGTGAAAATATAATTAGAGGATTAAAAAAATAAGAAATTAAGGCTTATTCAGTCTTGTTTCTCATAGAAGAAACGGTGAAAGTAATGGAACTCTAAATCGTGAGATATAATAAATTTTGTGAGACAAGGTCAGAATGAATTCGGGTTCCCATATTCTGACTTTGGAAAATCATCAAAAATCGGAGAAAAATAATTAGGGGTTAAAATTTACATCTTTAAATTATTAATGAGTCTATTTTCAATAGAAATAAATAGAAACATCATCCAAATTTTTTACTAAGAGATAATTAATTTTTAGTAAAGAAAGGCCGAAGCTGTCAGACAGAAGAATAGGGGTAAGATTGAAGATTTTACTGTACTTATTGGCTAAACCAAAAATTCTGAAAATTTTATGGCAGAAATTTATTTGAGTCTAGTTTCAAAGACATCAAGTGTATCTTAATTTGGAATTTTGTAGCTCAAGATATAAACAATTTAGTAACATTGACTCAAGTAGACAGCTTTGAAGGAACATATAAGTGAATAGTGAAAACATATATGAATATTTACCTAGCATAAGTTACATTAAAAATGGACCACGCGGCCAAGGCCAATTTAGGCCGAGTGGGCCATACGAGTGTGTGGGCCCACACGGACAGACAACATGGGCGTGTGAGCCCATTTTCGTTAAAATGATTCCTAAGGTTGCACGGGTCACCCAAGTCGACTGTGAACCTACTGTTGGGTCGGTAAGCATCACTTAGACCCCTAATTGTACAAACTGACTATATGAATTGATGATAGTATGCTTGTATACTGAACTGGTTATATGCACTGATGTCTCAAGATAGCATGTCATGACTTCTATATTGCATTGCATGGGATTGGGTTGATTATATTTGGAGAAAGTGTACTGAAAGGCTTTTAAGCCTAACATACTGGCAGCTCAGCTACAAATTACTGTTTTGTGCCGCATTCAGTACTATCTAAAGTGTAGGGATGGGTAGGTTGATTTGATCCCCACATGGAGTGCAGGGTTAGACGGAGATCGTGTGTAGAGGCTAGTTGGGTAGGACTTTGTTACTGAATACTGCATGACTACTACTAATACTGTGATAGGCTAAGGCCCTGCATATTTGATACTGTACTCAGATGGGCTAAGTCACAAACTATTACTGATACTGAAAAAGGGCTTAGGTCTAGGACTGCTTTAATTGTGCATTGTGATTTGCTATTGTTTGTTTTCTGTGGGATTACACACTGAGTTTTCTTAAACTCACCCATTTTGTTTAAATGTGCACAGGTAATCTCCAGATCTAGATGGATCGGTGCGGTGGAGGACTCGGCGGTGACCACGGTTTTGGACTTTTATGGTTTTTAACCCATATTTACGATAATTGGTTTTATTTCTATTCTATTTTAACTGGCTAAGTTTTTGGGTTGTAATTGGACTTTCGGACTTTGGTTTTGGGACTTAATTATCTTTACCTTATGGATTACAACTGCTAGTAGTAGGAAACCTCAGTTTTCAAAATAAATAAATGTTTTTCCTAAACGCACGATTGTTTAATCTGTTTTAAAAGCTTCCGCAAACGAATAACATTTTGAAACTATCGATTAAATGAGCAACAAATTTTGGAACTAATAAGATATTAAGATAAGGAATTCAATGGAAATGGTTTAACGCGACGACACGATTTTTAAACACCCTATCGTTTGACATCGCTAGATCTGGTCATAACGTCTGGGCTGGGTTTGGGGTGTTACATTTAGTGGTATCAGAGCCAGGTTGCAAAACTCGACTGTGGATTATGGGTTTTATAAAAATTGGGCTTTCAAAAAATTGATTAATTTCTAAATGATTTGAAATGTTTTTATTGAGTAAGTGGTACACCGAGTCTCCGGCGTCGATCCTGCAAGTATTCTGAACTGTGATTTGTTTTAAACTGAAACTGTTATGGATAGTATATTCTGAAATTACTATAGGTAGTAAACTTTACTGAAAACACTTTAGTTAGTGTATACTGAAAATTGTAAAGAAACTTGAAACTGTAGTGAGACTGCGATTTACGAAAATGAACTTTTAATAATGGAAATTGTTTTACATAAAACATTTGTTAATAAACACTGGAATTGTAACTGATACATAAAACTTATAACACCAGATAAATCCAGTTAGATATGAGTACGCGAGGTATCCGCGGACGGGGTACTAGAGGCCAAGGTAAATGCCGTAGAGGGGCTCGAGCTGAGTCCTCGTCATCGAGTAGCCTGTAAAATTTAGATACGAGTGAGACGCCAGTGTCGCCTGATACTGACACTGGGTCTCAAGATCGCATGGCTGGGGATGATGCATTGTCCCAAGCTATGCTAAGGATTTTGGAGAGGGTCGTTAGGCCCAATACTGGATTTGAGAGCCGAGGGTCAGGTATGGAACGAATCTGGTCCAATGGAGCTGATCTCTTCAGGGGTGTCACTAGGGTCACCCCTAATGTGGCTGAGTACTGGATTGAGGCCACAGAGAGGATCATGGATGATCTAGATTGCACCCCTAAGTACAAATTAAAGGGTGCAGTCTCGCTGCTGCGGGACGAGGCTTATCAATGGTGGCTAACCGTTAAGGAGGGCACTTAGCCCGAACGTCTGACCTAGGAGTTCTTTAAGACCGCCTTCCAGGGGAAAAATGTCGAAGCTAGTTATGTGGATACACGTAGGAGGGAGTTTCTTAATCTTATATAAGGGGTCGATCAGTGGCCGAGTATGAGGCCGAGTTTCTGAGTCTGGGCCGCTATGCGCGAGGTATGGTGGCATCTGAGTATGAGCGATGTGTCCACTTTGAGGATGGCCTCAGAGATAATTTGAGAGTTCTAATAACCCCGCAGAGGGAGTGAGATCTTTTGCCCTGGTCGAGAAGGCAAAAATCACCGAGGAGGATATGGAAATAGTCATGATTGGAGAACGTCAAAACTATTTATCTAATGTGATATCTGCAGTGATGGCAGAGAAGTTGGTTCGTAAGGGATGTGAGCCATTATTGGCCTATGTAAGTGTTTCAGATTCTGGGGACTGTACAGTTAAGGATATCAGAACGATAAAGAATGTTCTGGACGTCTTTCCTGAGGAGCTACCGAGTTTACCTCTGAATCGTGAAGTGAAGTTTGGGATAGAGCTCCTTCTTGGTACAACTCCGGTGTCTATCGCCCCCTACCAAATGGCACCGAATGAGCTTACGGAGCTTAAGGCTCAGATTTAAGAGTTATTGGATCGTGGGTTCATCCGCCCTAGTATGTCTCCGTGGGGAGTACCAGTACTATTTGTAAAGAAGAAGGATAGATCCATGCGGATGTGCATTGACAACCGACAACTGAACAAGATGACCATTAAGAACAAGTACCCCCTACCGAGTATAGGTGATCTGTTTGACCAATTTCAAGGAGCTTCGATTTTCTCCAAGATTGACCTACGATCTGGATATCATCAATTAAGGGTAAAGGAGGCTAATGTTCATAAGACGGCATTTAGGACTCGTTATGGTCACTACGAGTTCCTAGTGATGCCATTTGGACTGACTAATGCACCGACAGCTTTCATGGATTTAATAAATCTAGTGTTCCAGCCTTATCTGGATCGGTTTGTGGTGGTATTCATTGACGATATACTAGTTTACCCAAGGATTGAGGATAATCATGATGAACACCTTTGAGTCGTTCTTCAGACTTTGAGGGAAAAATAGCTCTATGCTAAGTTTAGTAAGTATGAGTTCTGGCTGCATGAGGAGACATTTCTTCGTCATGTAGTTTCGGCTAAGGGGATTCAAGTTGATCATCGAAAGATTGAGGCTGTGTTGAGGTGGAAGCAACCTAGGAACGTGTATGATCCGCAGTTTTCTGGGACTGGTGGGATATTATCAACGATTTGTAGAGGGGTTTTCATTGATTGCAGCACCCTTGACTAAGCTACTACATAATGGTGTGTCGTTTAACTAGACTGATACACAGCAAGAGAGCTTTGAGAAGCTCAAGACTGTACTGACTTAGTCCCCTGTTCTTATACAGTCAGAGCCTGGAAAGGATTTAATGTTTATAGTGATGCATCACATGTCGGTTTGGGATGTGTGTTGATGCAGGATGGTAAGGTGGTAGCCTATGCATCTCGTCAGCTTAAGACCCATGAGGCAAATTATCTAACGCATGACTTGGAGTTGGCCGCTGTGGTATTCGCACTGAAAATCTAGAGGCATTATTTGTATGGTGAGAAGTGTATCATCTACACTGATCATAAGAGCCTCAAGTATCTCCTCACTCGGAAGGAACTTAATCTTAGGCAGCGCAGATGGATTGAGCTACTTAAAGACTATGACTGCACCATTGAGTACCACCCTAGTAAGGCCAATGTGGTAGCTGATGCACTGAGCCATAAGGCTATGACTGATTTGAGGGCGATATTTTCTTGCCTAGGTTTATTTGATGATGGTAGTTTATTCACCGAGCTTCAGGTTAAGTCGCCATGGATTGAGTAGACTAAGGGTAAGCAGTTGGAGGATGAGTCATTGGGTCTTCAATTCTGGCATATTGAGGGTGGTAGTACTACAGATTTTAGACTGAACAGTGATAGGGTACTCTATTTCTGTAGGAGAATTTGTGTTCCAAATGATACTAATTTGAGATAGGCCATACTGAGAGAGGCGCATAGTAGCCCTTATGCTATGCATCCTGGCGAAAATAAAATGTACCGAGACCTCCGTGAGTTATATTGGTGGCCAGAGTTGAAACGTGAGGTTATTGATTTTGTGGGTAGATGTCTGACTTGCCAGCAGGTTCAGGCTAAGCATCAGTTACCTTTAGGTTTGCTGCAGCCAGCTAAGATTCCTCTTTGGAAATGGGAGCGCGTAACTATGGATTTCGTTAATGGGTTGCCTCTAACACCCACTATGAAGGATTCAATATGGGTCATTGTGGATCGATTGACCAAGTCCGCCCACTTCATATCGGTTCGTACTGATTATTCTCTGTAGAAGCTGGCGAAGCTTTATATTTTGAGATAATGAGACTGCATGGAGTACAGATTTCGATCACCTCTGATAGGGATCCTCGTTTTGCGTCTCAATTTTTGAAGAAGTTACATGAGGCCCTAGGTTCAAGGTTGGACTTCAGTACGGCATTCCATCCTCAGACCGATGGTCAGTCTGAGAGGGTGATTCAAATATTAGAGGACATGTTGAGGCTACCGCTCTGATCCTACTCATATTGTCCCTGTTGAAGAGATCGAGGTTAGGCCAGATTTGACCTTTGAGGAAGAGCCGATTCAGATTCCGGATCGCGACGTTAAGGTTCTGAGAAGGAAATCCATTCCACTAGTAAAGGTTCTATGGTGTAATAATAGCACTGAGAAGGCCACATGGGAGCCTGAGGATGCGATGTGTCAGCAATGTCCTCATCTGTTCTGATCAGGTAAATTTCGAGGACGAAATTTTCTTTAGGGGATAGAATTGTAACGCCCCAAAATTTTGATTTTGGGTATTATGAATGTGTGACATAAAATATCTATCTGTTTTAGTGGCTGTGTGTTTTGGGTGTGTTTGGGAGGTCTCAAGTTCAAGCCAGGGCTTGGGCAAATTTTGGTATTTTTATGAATAAGCCCTATCTTTGGTCAGTAGGCTTTTAAGTAAAAGTTGTCAAATAATTAACAGAATGGGCCTGCTGGTGTAACACCCCTAACCCGTATCCGGCGCCGGATTAGAGTCACGAGGCATTACTAAACATAAGTATAGATCTAATTATTCACACAAATAATAATCATATAATTAAAACAATTGACTAATTAAATATTAAAACATACGTTATTACTCATATTACATAAGAATGATAACTCAAAATTTAACTGAATCCGTACCATGTATGTAAACATATTTTCAAACAAATAAATATGCCTCAAAGCTATACCATATGTATACCTACTTTACAAATAAATAACTTAAATCATAAGCACATTACCTTAATAATATTCGAACACCTAATATAAGTTAAACACTTTACTTCATAATTCAATACATGCGTATACATGGCTTAATGTCTGTTAGCAAATGTGGCATTAACAACACCATAATATGATCAAATATATTTCATTAAACATAAAAAAAATTCTTATGCGCATTTTACCACATCGAATTAAACCACTCAAGCAAAATCATGTGCACTCATTGCCATTTATTCTATCCTATAATCGGCTAGCAATTACCATATAAAAACTATACCTAACTCATGCACAAATCATTTAACTAATATTAACCAACAATCCAAACATTAGCAACCATGACATATGTGCATATATATATACATTCAATTAACCTAACTTTAGCCGATTTTGCATGTGCATCATTTACTAACTCTAAACCTATTTCCAAGACAACTATACATCAATTTATAATACCAAAACATACCTATTTACTCATTACAAGTTTGTGTGTATATGTATACCTCAATTGAGCCATTTCCGAACACCCATACTAAACATATCACTTTACATATACTTTATAGTTCTATTAGCCGAAGATATTGAATAAATATTATAGCCTTTCCACTCCTATAATAAACATCAATCATGTTTCATTTTCATATGCATAACCAAATCAAATAACTCTATTTGCAATCATCAAACTTAACCTCCAAACATTTGTACCATTCCTAACTTGATCCGTACCTAAAGTCTCACTCATTCAATCATAATATATATGCATACTCTTTCATTTCCAAGCTGAATCAAAATTAACCAATATACAATCAAATATAAATTCATCATTTTATCTCATTTAAAGTCAAATTATAACCTAACCATAAATGCAAATCTAACCATGTAACAAGCATACTCGATGAGTTATTACAACGCATTCATGACATATGCTAACAAATCATATAACCAAATTACCATTCATGCAAGTTATGAAACATACTTACCATAATAAGATTAAACCATAATCAAACATAATCGGACTCAAGCATAATGATCAAGCCATTTTTGCATGGCTTATATATATATATACAATTTCAAACTCAAACACAATAAGACTAGCTTATACATGTATACACTTTCAAATCCAACCAAAACAAATGCTAGCCTATACATGTCATAAGTTCATAGTTCAAGCTTTTAAAATACCAAAATAGCATTCGATAGTGTGAAAAATTTCCTTGCTGATCCCTGAGCTCGTAACTAGCTTTCAAAAATCTATAAAACACCAAATGAACACACAAAGTAAGCATAGAAAGCTTAGTAAGTCATAAGCAAATATATCATCATATGAACATTAGCATTATAATATCACTTGGCCGAATATGAATAATCACATGTACCTATAAATCACCTTTTATAACATGCATAAATTATATGATTATTTCAAGTACTAAACTTACCTTATTTTCATGAACATTTCACTTCGCGCGTACCTGAACCATTTAGCTTGATTTCACATTTGATATTAACTTAACATTGCTCATTGAACCATTCGGAATTAATAAGGATACTCAGATAGCTCGAAAAGATCGTACAATGCTAACGTCCCAGACATGGTCTTACATGAAATTGAATATTGATTCCACTATCCCAGATAGGGTCTTACACGAAATCATATACGATACCAATGTCCCAGACATGATCTTTCACGAAAATCTCAAATCAATGCCAACGTCCTAGACGTGGTCTTACACAAAATCACATATCGAAAACCTATGTCATGACATATGTATCCTAACTATTCCTAACATTCGTACAGGGCTTTCGGACGTCATAATTCGATCGATTCAAACTCGTAGTTACTTCTCCCATACTTATATCAATTCGACATACACATATAAAGTTACTAAAATTCAATTAGGCATAATTAAATACATTTTCATGTCAATTTAACAACAATTATTTACTTATAAACTTACCTCGGACGAAGACAAACAGACCGGGACGACTATTCAACAACATTAGTTTTCCCCCGATCCAAATCTGATTTCCTCTTTTCTTGATCTAAATTAATATAAATTAAACTTATCTAATCACATATGTACTAAAAAAACCATAAGAGTGTGATTTTCACTTTAGCCCCTAACATTTCACATTTTTCACAATTTAGTCCTTAATTCACAAAACACAAAATATTCAAAATTTCACCACACCCAAGCTTGGCCGAATTTCACTAAGGTCCCTAGCAGCCCATTTCTTTCATTTATTTCACATTTTAACCCTTAAATTTATGAAATTCACAATTTAATCCTAAATAGTCATTTTTACTAAAAATCACTTAATTAAACTTGACAATCTAACAACATATATTTATTTTTCATCATCAAACACAAAAATCATCAAGCTATCAACAATGGCAAATCTCAAATTCATCATCCATTCAGAAAATTAAAGCATGGGCTAGCTAAAACACAAAGCAACAATCTCAAAAACGTAAAAATTATCAAAAACCGAGCAAAAACGAACCTTAAATCAAGCTTGGACCAAGGCCGAACGTAGCTAGCTTATTTTATTTATTTTTCCTTTGAAGTTTCGGTAAAGATGATGAACATAATGCATGGTTTTTATTTTATGTATTATTATATTAACATATTTAACTAATTTACAAAACTAACCTTGATTATTTTAATGATAAAACCTTATAATATAAGCCCATTACCATCCCTGCATAATTTCAATGGTTAAAATTCCATATAAGGACTCCACATTAAAAGAACACATCAATTTTGCACCTAATCAATTAAACCATAGCTTTTACATTTTTTGCGATTAAATCCTTTTTATAAAATCGAGCACACAAACGATAAAATTTTCATACGAAACTTTCACACATATTAATTCACATACTGTAAACGCCAAAAATAATATTAAAATATTTTTCTAACTCAGATTCGTGGTCTCGAAACCACTATCCGACTAGGGTCTAAACTGAGCTGTTACAGCTAGTCTGGTGGATAAGTGGAGTGTTAGGGTGAAGGAGGTCCTATGTTTGAATCTTGGCGTGGGAATTATTTTTACTCGTGCGTCCAGGAGAGTTGAAGATGGACTAAAAATCTGAGTACTGGATTTAGTGGGGAGTTTGATGGAGAGAAATAAAGGATTAGGGTGGTTATCAAATATTCTGTTCATCTTTTTTTTTCATTTTTTTTACTTTCCCAAAAATTCCTCCACCCTCTTGCCATTTTTCTCTTCATTGCTGCCGAATTTCTGCTCTCTTTCACCCTTCATCTTCTTGATTTTTCTTCTCCCACTCTGCCTCGTGTCGTTCCACGTTTGTCTGCGATCGTTCGGTAAGTTTTAGATAAGTGATTTGTCTCGGTTTGTTAACTTTCACCTGAAGTGTTTTGTTTATGCCAATTAGAGGAGGATTCAAGGGCTCGTAATCACCAATCAGAGTCTTAGTTTGTGTGGGCATTACTGTTCATCTGTTGAAGGTAAGGTTTAGTCGCTTATGGATTAAAACCTTGATACGAGTTCGATTTGGGATCACGTTATGCGAGATTAAATTAGTGTTATTTGTTCAATTATAGGCTTTGGAGCGCTCAGGGACTATTTTAGCATAAAAAAACTAGGTTTGTACCCGAAACGCAGAAAATGGGCTTCAGCGAAAAGCCGAAATTGCTTCCTATTTGGATAACAGCAGTAGGCTAAATTTGAAAAATTGCCATAAATTGTGAAAATCAAATTAGAGGATGAAAAAAAATATGGAATTAAATCTTATTGAGCCTAGTTTCTCATAGAAGAAACAGTGTAAGTAATGGAATTATAAATCGTGAGATATAATAAATTTTGTGAGACAAGGTAAGAATGAATTCGGGTTTTCCTGTTCTGACTTTGAAAAATCATAAAAAATTGAAGAAAAATAATTATGGGTTGAAATTTACATGTTTAAATTATTAATGAATCTATTTTCAATAGAAATAAATGGAAACATCATCCAAATTTTGTACTAACAGATAATTAATTTTTAGTAAAGAAAGGTCGAAGCTGTCAGACAGAAGAACAGGGGCAAGATTGAATATTGTACTGTACTTATTGGCTAAACCAAAAATTCTAAAAATTTTATGGTAGAAATCTATTTGAGTCTAGTTTCAAAGACATCAAGCAGATCTTAATTTGGAACCTTTTAGCTCAAGATATAAATAATTTAGTAATAGTGACTCAAGTAGACTGCTTTGAAGGAACATATAAGTGAATAGTAAAAACATAGATGAATATTTAGCTGGCACGGGTTACATTAAAAATGGACCACGTGGCTAAGGCCAATTTGGGCCGAGTGGGCCACACAGGCGTGTGCGCCCACAAGGACAGACCACATGGGCGTGTGAGCCCATTTTAACTGAATTGATTGCTAAGGTTGCACAGGTCACCCAAGTCGACTGTGAACCTACTGTAGGGTCGGTAAGCATCACTTAGACCCCTAATTGTACGAATTGACTGTTTGGTTTATATATGTGTTGAGCATGATGATAATATGCTTGTATACTAAAATGGTTATATGTACTGATGTCCTGAGATAGCATGTCATGACTTCTATGTTGCATTGCATGGGGTTGGGTTGATTATATTTGGAGGAAGTGTACTGAAAGGCTCTTAAGCCTAACATACTGGCAGCTCAGTTGCAAATTACTGTTTTGTGCCGCATTCAGTCTTATCTAGAGTGTAGGGATAGGCGGGTTGATTTGATCCCCACATGGAGTGTAGGGTTGGACGGAGATGGTGTGTAGAGCCTGGTTGGGCAGGACTTTGTTACTGAATACTGCATGATTGCTACTAATACTGTGATGGGTAAGGCCCTACTACGTATTTGATATTGTACTGAGATGGGCTAAGGCCCAAACTATTACTGATACTGAAAAAGGGCTTAGGTCTAGGACTGCTTTAACTGTGCACTGTGATTTGCTATTGTTTATTTTCTGTGGGATTACACACTAAGTTTTCCTAAACTCACCCCTTTTGTTTAAATGTGCACAGGTAATCCCCAGATCTAGATGGATCGGTGTGGCGGAGGACTCAGCGGTGATCACATTTTTGGACTTTAATGGTTTTTAACCCATATTTACGACAATTGGTTTTATTTCTATTCTATTTTTACTAGCTAAGTTTTTGGGTTGTAATTGGAATTTCAGACTTTGGTTTTGAGTTTTAATTATCTTTACCTTGTGGATTACAACTGCTAGTAGTAGGAAACCTCGGTTTTCAAAAGAAACAACTGTTTTTCCTAAACGCACGATTGTTTAATCTGTTTTAAAAGCTTCCGCAAACAAATAACGTTTTGAAAATATCGATTAAATGAGCAACACAATTTTGGAACTAATAAGATATTAAGATAAGGAATTCAATGGAAATGGTTTAATGTGACAACAGGATTTTCAAACACCCTATCATGTGACATCGCTAGATCTGGCCACAATATCTGGGCCGGGTTTGGGGTGTTACACATTTGAAGTGGCCAACCTCATCCTCATCATATCACCAAAGGAGTTTGTGAAGAGTATGGAACTTAGATTTTTGGTTATATAATGGCATGTACATAGGGTTAGAATCATATAAATTTTTGTTGTAAATTAGTCATGTGGTTCTAAAACTATGTTATGCATGTTTAATCTTATTTTTTACTTTGGAATGATCTCCCTTAGATGGATATACTTATGAGTTAAATGATGTTTCTGAATGTTAAACTGACATAATTTGAGTTCTAAAAGTGTTTAGATATGATATAGAATGTTTGAAGGTTGTTTAGATTTAGTTTTGGTGTTTTAGGTAATATGTCTCCGATGTCACGAGATTCAATCTTTAGTGTTCTGACATTCGAAGCCAATGTCACGACATTCGAGTTTAGTGTTACGATATTGAGCACACTACTTTTAGTGTTGCGACACCCATTTTGCAGTGTCGTGACATTGACATTATTTATCTTGTTTTGATTCGAATAAGCCCCGAACGACACCTATTTGTAACCAAACTTTAAAGTAAGCTTAGAAATTACTTAAATAAGTCCAAATGAGTATAGTTATGTAAAATTGAATTCTTGAAATTGATGTTCGAATTAAGTTACCTTTTGTGTCCAAATGTGATATCTCCTGCTCGGGACGTATCAGTTCATTCCGGGTAAGAGGTGTTATAACAGAGGGGTTTTGTTAGCCAAAAATATGTTCATGAATAACTAGCTAACTAATCGAAACTACAGATGAGCCCCTGTAAGAGCAAAAAATACCACTTTTAGGCAATGTTGGAGAAATTCATGGAGAAGGCTTTGCTTTTAACTTCATCTGAGGCCGAAGTATGTTCTTATGTTTGTTGTAGTGGGCAAGATGGTCCTTCGGGTCTCCTATTCCACTGTAAGATAACTTAGAGAATTTAAAAGTGGCCAAAGGTTATGAACCAAGACCGACGAGGCCAAGGGTTCATTGGCATAAATCCATGAAGCTTTATAAGACTTAGAACCCTTGATCTAATGCAACAACTCCAACTTGAGAGCTACTATTTTTTCTTCAATAGAGGCTACTTTGTTGCGGACTTGACCGCGCCCCGGCGTGTATGCATCAAGGCTGAAAATCAACACAAAATATTCAATAATAGGGTGGTATACTGCAAGTGTGACAGGTCAAGTTGTAATATTTTTAATGTTAGAATGGAACACTTAAGCATTAAAAGGATCAAACCCAAGAGAGTTTGAGGACAAAGTGATTCCTAAGCAACAAGCATGCAAATCGAAAGTCCAGCTAACTATTAGCTAAGTATCATATTACAGCAATTCATAGTCAAGGGTAATTTATACTAATCGGCTACCCAACACTATGTAGAACCAAATTATAAAACAAGGAAAATTACATAATTAAAAATTCAAGAAACACAAGTGGTTGATTGACTTCGATGTTGTTGATTAGTCTTTGGATTAAGGATCTAAAAGGCTTAAACTTCTAATTGGTTCAATTTTACCTCCCAGTCACCATTTTACTAAATTAGACGATTTAGTCTATTCTATCTCTCAATCTCACCAAACTAACTCGGGCTAAACTTGTAACACCCCAAAATCGACCTAAACGTTATGGTCGAATCTGGCGATGTCAAATTAAACACCCCTTACCCGTATTCGATGCCGGAATAGGGTACGAGGCATTACCAGAACACATACACTTATAAACGTATTAAATCGAGTTATAAAATTTCATACAGATTCAAACTTTCAAATTATTGTCTTCGAATCACTAATTAGGGCTTACGAGGCCCAATATATACTCATTTGATCCAAGCCTTATAGCTACCACCATTGTAATATATTAAATATTCAATATCTCGTAACGAATCGCTAATCTATCCCATATACTTTCACACAGATTAATTCACAATTCACAAGTCTTATCATTTCAAAGCTTATAAGACACATGTACATATCAATACTAACTCGTATGAGTCTCATACTCATTCATATGCTCAATAAATCTGTTAAATCATTTCAACATCGAAGAATCCACATTATGTCGAAATAATACTAATAACAATCATAAATCTTTTCATATTAATTCCATGTATCATTTACGAACTTCAATTATCATTTCATAAATAGGTAATTCACTAATACATCTTGCCATATACAATATCCAATTGGTGAAATCACTTAATTGAATTCAACTTCAACAATCACAATAAATCTATCACTTGAATATGAGTCCATGTACCACTTACCAACTTTGTCAAATTAGTGAACTTCTTACGGAATTGAGTACTTATTTTCTTGATGCCATAGTCCAACTATGGTCTTACACGTAATCACATAACATATACCGATGCTATAGCCCAGCTATGGTCTTACACGGAATTACATATCACTTATTGCCATGGTCCATCCATGGTATTTTCCAATCAATTCGTCTTTATCAACGAAGCGAAAGTACTCAACCTGCGTTCTACTCAATTTGAACTTTCATTCCAATTTATCTATCTTTCTCAACAATCATAATTCAACCATGAATATATATATATAGAATAATAAATTATGTCATGCATAATACTAACAAATAATTGTTTGGTTTCAGCCAAATGAATTTACAATTCAATTCATAATAACTAATTGAAATGAAACATTATATCATTTCTAATTCAAGGTTTATCAAATATAATCGAAAATATGACCAACTTATATACAAATCATTCATATATTTTATTTTTCCTCCTCCTCCTCTCCATTCCACATCCTTAGTGTACATAACACTCTTACAAATAACATTTTCACTCATACGTATACTCAAAGTTGTCTATCCGAGTTAGAGTCACTAAATTATTTTTATTCAGAGCTACAGAGCTCCAAATTAAGATCTGTTAATTTTCCCTGAAACTAGATTCACATATATTCTTAACATAAAATTTTCAAAATTGTTGGATTAGCCAATAAGTACAGTTTATTCTTTAAAGTTTCCCCTATTACACTGCTTAACAGTTCTGACCTCTCTTCACTAAAAATTAATTATCTCACTGTACAAAATTAGGATGGTACTTACGTTTATTTCAATTGAAAATAGACTCATTCAGGGTTCTAAACATATAAATTTTAGCTCATAATTATTTTTGTACAATTTTTAAAAATTTTCCAAATTCAAAATAGGGGATTACAAACTCATTCTAACCCTGTCTCACTAAACTTAAAATATCTCAAAATATATAATTCTATTGCTTGATCTATTTCTTTTATGTAAAAATGGACTCATTAATCTTTCATTTCATATCTTATTCACTCTCTAATTCGATTTTCACCATTTTGGTGATTTTTCAAAGTCACACAACTATTTCTGTCCAAAACTATTTTGTTGCTAATTCTACTATTTCATAATTTCACTTTTTCACTTTCGATCACTATTCAATTCAATTCCATACATATATTCATCATTCAATTACACTTAGTCGTTACATGATCTCATGTATTTTCACTTAGTCAATTTCCCGTTGAACACTCGGAATATACACGGATACATAGAGAATTAGCATATAAGTGTCACACTGATATGTAGCCGAAGCTACCACTGATACGTAGTCGTAGCTACCACTGAAATGTAGTCGAAGCTACCACTGATAGGTAGCCGTAGCTACCACTGAAATGTAGTCGAAGCTACCACTGATTAATAACACTGAAAATGTCCACGGGCCTGCTCACATAAGTTGTTTGGTGTCTACAACACATGTTAGATCACTCAGCACCCGGGACTCACTGTAACACTGTAACACTGGTCTCTAGTGACATGTCACTTGTATCCACTTCTATTCCTAAGTTCAACCGGGAATTTACACTTAACACTTTATTTTAAACACTTTATCACTTGAATAATTCATGAACAACTTTCCTTCTAGATTCAATATTAATTCACATATCAAATATAATTCACAATTTATAAAAATATATTTCTATTATTTACACATAACTTACTTTGGTGCAACAATATAAAAATTTAGCAATTTAGTCTTTAATCTTTTTTTTTCTCCTATCAAGGTTGATTCCACTTCTTTATTGATCTATAATAACACATTTGACTTATTTAATACTCACATTTATCAAAACAGTCCTTGACTCAAAATTTGGAAAAATTACAATTTTGCCCCTAAACTTTTGCATATTTACACTTTTGCCCCAAAGCTCGTAAATTAAACTTCATCCCTTATTCTTATGTATTATAGCATGATGAACATTTTTCCCTTCTATGGCAACATCAAATTCCCACTCTAACACTTACTTATGAACATTATGTATTTTTACCGATTATATTGTTTTACTCGTTTTCACTTAAAATCACTTAGCAAAAGTTGTTTAACATAATTTTGAAGCTTCATATTATACCATAAAACATCAAAATAAACACATTTCACCTATGGGTATTTTTCCAAATCTAAACCCTAGGTTAAATTATTGCCAGAATAAGCTAAATCAAGTTACCAAGACTCTAAAAAACGTAAAGAACATTAAAAACAGGGCTTGGAATCACTTACTATAGAGCTCGGAAGCTTGAAAACCCTAAATATGGCTTTCCCCATGGTGAAATTTGGCCAAAGCTTGAAGATGGACAAATTTTTGGCTATTCTGCCCTTTTTAATTCTTTTAATTACTAAATGACCAAAATTCCCCCAACGTAAAAATATCCTATTTCACTTATCTCATGTCCATTTTTGTCCAACAAGTTAACCAATGGTCTAATTTCCATTTAAAGACCTCCAATTTAAAATTTCATAACAATTGGACACTTTTAACATGTAGAAATCAGCTTTTACACTTTTTACAATTTAGTCCTTTTTACTAAATTGAGTGGCCAAACGTCGAAATTTTCAAACTAAATTTTCAAAAAATAATTCCGTGAAATCGTAGACCATAAAAATATAATAAAAATAATTTTTTTTCTCATCAAATTTGTGGTCCCAAAACCACTGTTCCGACTAGCCCAAAATTGGGCTGTTACAAAAATTATCGATGTTCAAAAAGATCTCTCAATCTCACCTATCTATATGTTCCCTTAAAGGAATCAATTATAAGTTTTGAATTTTATTTAATTTATTCCAATTTTTACAATTTAATCCTTGTACCAAAAACTAACCAAACAACATTTCCATCAACCAGCCACCATAAATTTAGCTACTCACCATCATTCCAATATAAACAAAAACCCAATAAACATTCAAACCATACATTAGATCAAGCACAAAAGTAAGGTTTAAAAAATCTTAATGATTTCTTGATGGTTGTTTGGAGAAGATGAAGATGGCAACAATGGTGGTGAAAAATAACAGTAAAGTTCAGACTTTCATCTAAGAAAATGAAATGGAGCTAAGCTGAGCTATATTAATGGCTAAGGATTAAATTGAAAATACAAGTAGAGTTGGAGTGTTAAAGTGCAAATAAAACCAAACTATAGTAAAAGCTAACTAACTAACATCAAAACCAAAAAAAAAAAAAAAAGCTTAAACTAAACCCTAAAAAAAAGCTTAAACTAAACCTTAGAAGACAACTAGAAAGCTAAAAAGATGAAAGGAAAAGTAAAAAGTGAACAACCACTTTAGTTCTCAGCTAAAAGGGGCATTTAACATCTAATTACAACCCAAAATTTTAGACCAAAATGCCCCTAGACATAGTATTTTGATTGGTGTTGGTGTTGGACAAAAACTACCCTTGCAGTCAATTTTCTCCTCGTCAAGCAGTGATATCACAATACCTAAAATAGTATTGAAATTGGGAGTCTTAGGGGTCTCAGTGTCATGATACCTATCATTGGTATTGCGATATGATTGGAGTTGGCCTCAATTTTCTTCACTTCAACACTGTCAGGGTTATCACGACTTCTATGGCCTCAATGTCATGATACGCCCCTCTAAATGATGATTTCTTTGAGTTCGGGCCATTATCGACTTCCTACACTAACTCAATCATATTGTTAGGTCCCTATGGTGCCATTCGGCCAATTTGGATCTCAAAAGGACATAAAACTAACAAAAACCATTTATTAACAACAAAAGCTAAAAATTGAAAAAAAGTAAAGAAAAGACATTTAAATTGCATGAGAATAAGCTCCTCGAGTGTAATGAATAGCCTAATTTGATGTATCAAATTACGACAGATCAGTACTCCTTGGTCTGAATGGATAACTGGTCGAACATTTTCCATAATCTCATTAGTATTACCATCATTTTGCTTTCTACAGACAATTGATTGAGTAAAATCTTCTGGTGGATAGGATCAAACAAGATGGTCTCATTAGTAGTGTTTTTAGCTGCACACAACTCTGCGATCAATTAATCGTTGTAGGTATTCTAGAGGCCCAACAAGCGTTGACGCTCTTGCTATTCCTAAAATAGGTGTTGTTGGGCCAAGAGTTGGTTTTTCATAAGACACCTCTTCTCTTGCATCTTATTGACTTACTGTTGAGGGGCATATATTTGTTGTTGCTGGGATGTCTGATTTGGGGGCACAGTAGACACAGTGTCGTGAGATTGGAAAGTATCTAGACTGGAAAAATATTGGCGCAAGACCTAGTCATTAGGATCTCGAAGAGAAGTTTCAGGCAAGATTTGAGTGCTTGGGGCAATCAATGGTACAACTACGGCAGTATCAGGATCAATCAAATGAGTGGAAAGAGGGATGTTGAGGGAAGCCATGAGCTAAGTAAAAGCCTTAAGAAGAGTAAAAACTGGGTGGTTCATCGTCTAAGTGCTAGGAGGAAGAGTTTGGTTTGAAGGGAGCTTAGTGTTGGCAAGGTCTTTGTCGTTCCCTTAAAAGGAATTGGTAGGGTTAGCAGAGTTGGTAGGGTTAGAGAAGTTGAGAGTAACATCTTTTTGGGTCTAAGACATTGTTCAGTTCACACTCACTGACCGTGCCCCCGCGTGTGTGCACCGAGTCTGAGAATCAACACAAAAAAATTATAATATGGCGGTATACTGCAAGTGTGATAGGTCGAGTTGTAATAATTTTTTAGTGTTACAATTGACACTCGAGTTTTCCAATGATCAAACCCAAAGGAGTTCAAGGACAAAGTGATTCCTAAGCGACAAGCATGTAAATAAGAAGCCTAGCTAACTATTTGCTAAGTGCCACATTACGGTAATTTGTAACCAATGGTAAATTACACTAATCAACTACCTAACACTAAGAATGACCAAATTGTAAAACAAGAAAAACTACACAATTAACATTCAAGAAACACAAGTAGCCGGTTGACTTCCATGTTATTGATTAGTCTTTGGATTAGGGATCTAAAAGGCTTAAATTTCTAATTGGCTCAATTTTACCTCTCGGCCACCATTTTATAAAATTAGATGATTTAGTCCAATTGATCTCTCGACCTCACCAAACTAACTTGGGATAAAGAAATTGACACTCAATAGAATCTCCTTTAGGTCTCACCTATCTATATGTTCCCTTAGAGGCATCAATTCTAAGTTTTGAAATTTATTCAATTTAGTCCATGTACCAAAAATAAACCAAGCAACATTTCAATCAACAAACCATCATAAACTTAGTTACTAACATCATTTCCATACAAAACACAACCCAATAAACATTCAAATCATACATTAAAATAAGCATAAAGAAATCTTAAAATTTTCTTAATTATTGCTTGAAGAAGATGAATGTGGTAACAATGGTGGTTAAAAACAACACTAAAGTTCAATTTTTTATCAAAGAAAAGAAAATAGAGTTGAGCTATATTAATGACTAAGGATTAAACTGAAAATACAAAGAGAGTTGAAGTACTAAAACGCAAATAAAACCAAGCTATAGTGAAAACTAACAAACTAACATTATAACCAGAAAAAACTTAAAACTAAACCTTAGAAATGAAGAATAAGCTAAATAGAAAGCTAAAAAGATGATAATAAAGTAAAAGTGAACATCCTCCTAGTTCCTCATCCAAAAGTGGCTTTTAACATCTGATTACAATTCAAAATTTTTGACCAAAATACCCCTAGACGTCGTATTTTGATTGGTGTTGGTGTTGGAAAAAAACTACCCCTATAGTAAATTTTCTCCCCATCGGACAATGGTATTGTGACACCCAAGCTTCAGTGTCGCGATACCCAAGACAATATCGAACTAGGCGGTCTTTGGGGCTCGATGTCACAATACCCATCCTTAATGTCGCGATATCACTAGAGTTGGTCTCAATTTTCTTCGCTTCAGCACTTTCAAGGGTATCACAACTTTCATGGCCTCAATATCGTAATACCCACTTTGAATGAAGATTTCGAGCTCCGGCCATTATCGACTTCCTACACCAACTTAATCACATCATTAGGTCCCCCATGGCTCCATTTGGCTAATTTGGGTCTCAAAAGGGCATAAAACTAACAAAAAATCATTTATTAGTAACAAAAGCTAAAAATTAACAAAATTAAAGAAAAGACACCTAAATTGCTTGAGAATAAGCTCATCTAGTGTAATGGAAAACCTAATTTGATGTATCAAATTACAGTAGATCATTCACCGCACCAATTATTGATATTAAATACAACAAGGGAGGAGGTAACGAGAAGTTATTGGTGGTTCTGTGGAAGTCAATTCACCTAATGAGGCCAAGAGTCGAAAAGGAACAATAAGATAGGCTGACAGAGAGAAGAGGATTTGCTCAGAGTATATTTAGGGTTGAAAAGTTGATCCATTCTTCATCATTGAAGTGGTACTTATATGAGAGGTCCTCTTGTCCTCTAGCATGACATGGCAAGTTATTATAAGGAAAGTTGTCATAATGCATAGCGTGAAAGACGTGCACTATGAGACTCATTTCGTTATGCACTTAATTAGTACGAGGTTGTTATGTCTAAATGAGCCCATTGTTGAATTGAGAACATGTTCACACTTGAGGAGTGTTCATACCTAAAAGTGGGTGCCTCAAAAGCGAGTGCTCATCTCATTATCTAGGAGCAGTTGGGCTTGTCGAGAATGCTTATCTAGTGAATGGCCTTGAAAACAAAAAGGTGTCGCTCCTCTAGTCAAAATGGATAGTCAACCAAGACATCTCTTCGAGTGAAGTCAAAGGGGAAGCCAACACCTTCTGTCCCACTGACACATGTCCAAGTGGAAAAAGCAATTAATAAATAAAGTGAATAAATTTTAATGATAAATGGACATTTTTCAAACTTTAGGAATACTTTTTCTTTTCTTTTTTGCAAAATGAGATATAAGTCGATTGAATGGGTTGAAATTGAAACCTTGGTGGATTCAATAAATATATTAAAATTGAGTAGTAAAAAATTAGATTGGATAGATAAAAAATAATTTCATATATGTTTCCAAAATTTTATTTAAATTAATAGTTGATTTTAATTCTAGCCCCCTATTATTAACTTAAATTAACTATATAATAGGAAAACAAAATAAATATAAAAACAGCGTAGAAATGTTTTAAAATAAGAAATTAAAAATTAAGTAGTCTAAAATTAGCATGTTGCAGCGGGGATGGTGTTCTGGAAGCCGAAAATTGGATGATGAACTGAAAGGGAAGAAAGCCACTAACAAATGGATAAATTAAGACAAAAGTTGAGTTTCAGGGATAGCAACAACTTAAAATAACAAGGAGAAGAACATAGTTGGAAGTTGCTAATTTACAGACAAAATAAATAGACACCAATGTTGGTGTATGCATTAGATTAATTGAAGCAAAAAGGTCATAGGTTGTTGGGGGTGAAGGGATAGAGAGAAGAAGCAACCAAATGAGCCATAGCCAAGAATTCTATACCAAAGGAAAGTACAAGATAATCTATGGCATGAGAAACGAATTTACGATATGTTATAATGAAACCAAGCCTATTGTGAACAATTACTGGCAATCCGTGAACCCCATGATGAAAACGCTTCCCATCTTTTTGCTGCAACTAAGTGTGGTCATAGCCATTGGTCGTGTTTTTATGATCGTCCTCAGGCCTCTTCGCCAACCTCGCTTTCTTTCTCAGCTTCTTGTATGTATATGTATATATTTTGGATATTTTGTTTTGTGATTAAATTAAAAAATAGCTAATTACTTGGTTCATGCATGCATGTAGGCGGGGGTTCTGCTAGGCCCGGGTGCGCTGGGAATATCGGGCAGGGTAGCTAATGATCTTACTCCTTTTGAAGGGAGCATGTTTCTGGAGACAATGGCCAACCTTGGGGTAACATTCTATATGTTCCTCGTGGGGCTGGAGATGGACTTGACCCCAATTCAAAAAATGGGAAAAACGGCCTTGAGCGTTGCCATTTCTGGTATGCTTTTGCCCCTGGCTGCAGGAGTGGGATTACATTCCATGGCGCTGCAACGACAAACCGTACGCGCACCAGAGATGGGGGCATACTTCTGGTCCATTGCCCTTACCCTAACAAGCTTTCCCGACTTAGCTCGAATGCTTTCAGACCTGAAGCTCATGTATACGGATCTTGGTAAAACTGCCTTGACAGCAGCCGTTGTCAATGATCTCTCATGTTGGTGTCTTCTGGTGGTAGCTGTAAGTTTAATCAATGGGGAAAAGGAGTTGTATGTGGCGATCCCAGTGTTGGTGGGCATGACAATCTTCTGGTTTTCGTTGCGTCCGTTAATCCGTAAGATACTGAGATATATATCAGCAACCAGCAAAGAAGCAACAACTTCGGATAAGCACATATATTTCATTCTATCATTGGTGTTCCTGTCTGGATTTGTGACAGAATTATGTGGGGCGCATTCCATTTTTGGAGCTTTTATGTTTGGACTGATGATACCCGGAGGAGAGCTAGGGACGACCATCATGGACAAAGTTGAAGAGTTCGTAGTGGGGATTCTGCTGCCCCCTATATTCTTGATTACCGGCACCAGAACCAATATCCAGTACATTTTTGCTGACTATTCTGTTGGACTGGTCATCGCAGTTGTACTTCTGGCTTCCTCTGCCAAGATTATAAGTGCTCTTCTTGTCTGCCTCTACTTGAAGTGCCCTGTGCGGGATGGCTTGGCCCTTGGTGTCCTCATGAACACCAAAGGTGTTCTTGCCCTCATTATTCTTAATGAAGGACGAAACATGAAGGTGGTTATAATTTTTCCTCTTTTTCTTTTATCATCTAAGACAGTCATTAGTTTACTTATAGGATCCATCTCTCTCTCTCTCTCTATATATATATATAAAATATTATTTCAGGGTTTTGACCAACAAACATTCTCTTGGATCGTGGTTGCCATAGCGTTTATGACCGCCATTATTGGCCCGATTGTGAGTTACACTCACAAGTCTGAAAGGCATTTAAAGTACATGGATAGGCACTTAGAGAAATGTAAAACAGAAGCACCAATTCGAATCCTTGCATGCGTTCATTCCACCAGAAATTTGTCGGCCATGATTACCCTCTTGGAGATTTCAAATGCTACAAGAAAATCCCCGGTTACAGTGTTTGCTGTTCATTTGGTTGAGCTGGCAGGGCGGGCTTCTGCAATGCTGATTTTCCATGATAAGGATAAGACGGCTGAAACGGGACACACTTGCAGCCGAGAAAAAGCTGAGGCGGAGCAAATAGTGAGTGCCTTCGAATCCTTTGAGGACAACAACCATGGGGCCACTGTTAAGCCACTAACAGCAGTGTCCCCTTACGCCACCATGCACGAGGATGTCAACCATTTCGCACTAGACAAGATCGCCAATATCATTCTGATCCCATTTCACAGGCGATCCGATCCAGTCGGTGGATGGACGGAAGAAAATGTTCAGCACAAGCTAGTGAACCAAAATTTGTTGGCCACTTCACCCTGTTCCATCGGTTTGCTTGTGGATCGTGGTCTATCGAGTTTCGCGGAATCACAAAAAGACACGCAGCAGGAATGTCGAATTGCCATGTTGTTCGTTGAGGGAACTGATGATCGTGAAGCATTAGCTTATGCGTGGAGAATGGCAGGCACTCCAAGCGTAACGCTTTCCGTAATCCGATTCGTACCAGGAAAAGATGGTTCGGAGTTTATGGAGAACTCAGGAGACAATGAGGAGGAGCCAGATATTTTCACAGCTATGTTTGAGAGAGAGACGCAGAAGCAGCTTGATGATGATTACATAAACCAGTTCAGGTTCAAGACAATGCATGATCAATCTATAGCTTACGTTGAAATACAGGTTAATAGTGGAGACCAGATTGTATCGGCCATAAGTAGTGAGTTCTACGATTTCGATTTATACGTAGTAGGAAGAGGACATGGTAGCACATCCCAATTGACAGCAGGGCTATCAACCTGGAGTGAATTCCCTGAACTGGGAGTTATGGGCGAGACATTAATTTCAATGAATTTGGAAACTCCAGCCTCAGTTTTGGTAGTGCAGCAATCTCATCCTGTATCATCTGGATCAAAGAAGTTCACCTCCAACTCCACCAAGGATGTTTTTGGAAATAAGGGGGTACCAGCTTTCGTGAATCACAGAAAGTCGGTTGATGGTTTTTGATCAAAAATCATATGATGGAATGACACTCCACTCACTACCCATTATCTTCTTCCTTTTGCTGCTGATTATATGAAAATGAGAATTCATGCTTCACAAAGTTTCAATGGTGGATACTTCATACATTATTTCTTTTGCATTTAATAGTTCATACCAAAGATGAAACTAAACATTTCTGATTTCTTTCTTTGTTTCCTACTCTTGTACTCCCCCTGATGTATCCCTTTCTTTAATTTCCCACCCCTTCATATGTGTGTATATATATATATGTAGGTCCTGGTAAAACTTGGGTTATAAATAAATAGTTGGTTTTCTTTTATTAGAAAAACTTGTTGTTAAATGTGTAAGATGTGGCAGTGGCATGCATCATTAATTCATTACCGACAGCTTAAGAGTGAAGACAAAAGAACCCAAGACCAAACAAAAACACTGTGTTGAAAACATGATTGATATTTTAATGGTAGGCACTTTGGTTTGTAGTTTGGTCAGTGCTGTTTGCGTATGGATAATTATCTCTTCCGGGTAGGTTGCTCTGCGGCCGATAGTATCATCTTTTTACTACAACTAAAGAGGTGTCTCTTTAGCAGCCAATTCCATGTTAAATTTCTCATGAACGAGCGGTGAAAGTGTAGTTGCAGTATTCGTAGCTTTTCTTTTATTTTTTGTATATTGTTGGCATTTTATAAGAAGACGAAGCTTTGAAGCAACAAACTTTCTCTTCTTCTCTAAAGATTGTGCTGGAATCTCCTGAATTCGCCCAAATACTTTCAACCAAAGAACACTGCAAACCTCAATGACACTTTGTATTTAAGAATTGAAGGTAAAAATATCCCCCACTTCCATTTTTTATTATAAACCAGTCTTGTGTTTTTGCTGATTCATCAATTTTCTTCCATAGTTTATGGCTCTATTCATTTCTTGCATGAATTTAGCTCGTACTTGAAAAAGAAAAATAGACTGCTAGACAGTTTTGGATTATTGCTATTATTATGGTTTTTCATTGATGAAATAATTTGTTGCAAATCCTTGATTGAAACGATCAATCAATTTAGTAAACAGGCTCTAGCTAGAAAGTTTCTTTATCTGCTTTTTCTTCTTCTTTATTTGTAATTAAACTGTAGGTAAAGTGAAGCTTTTGCTAAGATGTTTCCTTTTGCTGATAATCAGAGAGCAAATTTTCTAAGCATGGAAGTAGTCTCGCAGCATTCCCCTCCATGCTGTCATTTAAACAGGAGATTATTAGTAAAGAAAAGATCAAGTAGACAGCAAGTAAAAATCCCTTTGTGTAGAAAACGAAGAATTTTGTGTAGCAAGGTTCATTACAGAACTGAGTCACGGGCATTATCTAATAAAGATCACTCTTTGCTGAATGGGAAAGTTACAAGGCCATCCAAGCCTGTTGAAGGGTTCAGTGGGGATTCTAATGGTTACGTGATTGGTAGTGAAGATGAAGTTGGAAGCATGTCAGAAACTGGGGATTCAATAACCATGGTTTTGATTCCAGGGCTGCCTGATGAGTCCAATGGTGAATGTGGTGCTCCAATCAGTAGTTGCTTCTGGGAGTGGAAACCTAAATTTAATGTGCATTATGAGATATCCGGTTCTCAAAATGTGAATTCTCCGCCGTTACTCTTTCTTCCTGGTTTTGGTGTTGGTTCTTTTCATTATGAAAAACAGCTCAAGGATTTGGGTCGTGATTATCGGGTATGGGCAATTGATTTTCTTGGGCAAGGCATGTCATTGCCTACTGAGAATCCCACATCCTCCTCCAAGGAGGAGGATCTTGTGTGGGGATTTGGGGATAAAACTGAACCATGGGCTACTGATCTGGTTTACTCTATGGACTTATGGCGGGATCAAGTTCTCTATTTCGTAGAAGAGGTACTAATAGACTTGCATTGTAACTTTAACCCGCTCTTCTTTTGTAACGCATAGCTTGTCAAGCATACAGATCATATATCTTTGTTGCATGCATCTTTATTTAGATCATAGTACTGGTGCATTTGAGACTTCATGCTACATTTGCTTATTGCCATGACTTTTTGTTTGTGCATTTTCTCAAGGTTACACCAGTTTAAGGGGAAGTCGTCCTTCAGTTCATGTTTACAAAAATCTCGTTTTATCGTAAGGCTGTTTTAGTTTGTGAGTGTGCTAATTATTGCATTGCATGGCGATTCAAGTCTTTTTCTACTTTCTCACTTTCAAGAGAACTGATTGATGGTTGTGAAAAATACTATTAATCCAGGAGCACGTTAGTTGCAGGAAGAGATCCACATCCTCGTATTTATATCTGAGATTGTGAGCAATCTGCAATGGCACTTGAACATCTCACCTTAAACAAAAAGACTAGTCTAGGGATAAATTCTCGCATTCTAGCTAAAGTGGCTTTAGGATTTTGATATAGTAATCAAGTAACTTTCTGGTTCAAATAAACGAATGCATTGATATAAAATAAAAGCTGCAATATTGACCTTAGCTTCTCTCTCACAGGTCATAGGTGAACCAGTTTACCTCGTAGGGAACTCACTAGGAGGATTTGTTGCTCTATACTTTGCAGCACGTAATCCTCAATTAGTGAAGGGTGTTACACTACTTAATGCAACTCCTTTTTGGGGATTTCTACCTAATCCAATAAAATCTCCTAGACTAGCAAGGATATTTTCATGGTCTGGAACATTTCCTCTACCAGAAAGTATCAGAAAGCTGACGGAATTTGTGTAAGTTCCTTATTCTTTGGTATTAGATTATATGGAGCTCTCATCATGTAACCACCATATTCCATCAGAGTTTAAACCTAGCAAGTTCATTTTAAACCCCATAGATGGAGCTCCCCACCCCCCTCCCCCAAACCCAAACCATGTTCCTAAGATTTTATAATACTTGTGTAGAGTTCGATTGTATATAAGTTTAGATAAGCACAGAAGTATAACTTCCCTAAAGTGGAAGATCCTGGTTTGGTTATGTTATTGAGGTTTTCACTTGGAAAAGAGGTGAAGTTATTTTGCAGTAGTTTCCTTCATTTTGAGAGAAAATTTATGGGAGTCTCAGAAAGGTTGTATTTGATATCTTTTAGTACTCCAGTCTAGAAGCAAGTTGCTGCACTTTACTTACTTCAAATCTCTTATTGCTCTTACTGGGCTTCTTCTCCCACTTTTTGATTTCAGCTGGCAAAGGATAAGTGACCCTGAATGTATAGCAGATGTACTTAGACAGGTATATGCGGATCATTCTTTAAATGTTGACAACGTGTTTCATTGTATTCTTGAGACAACACAGCATCCTGCTGCTGCTGCATCATTTGCTTCAATCATGTTTGCTCCTCAAGCAGAGCTTTCCTTCAGGGAGGCTTTATCAAGGTATGTGATATGAGTAGCTTTGAACTCTTGTATGGAGAAATCATGTGCATTCTATGTCGAAAAGGTAGCTATCAGCTTCAAATGATGAGCTTTGAGTATCTTGTTACTTTTAGGTGTGATATGAACGGTGTGCCTATATGTCTCATGTATGGAAAAGAAGACCCCTGGGTGAAGCCTGTGTGGGGTCTTGAGGTGAAAAAGCATGTTCCTGAAGCTCCGTACTATGAGATCAGCCCGGCAGGGCATTGCCCTCATGACGAAGTTCCTGAGGTATGTTGTCACTGGTTCACCGCCTGCTTTTCACATCTAATCCCTGATAATAGAATCTTGTAGCATTCTTTTCTTTCAGCGGTAGTCCATAGGTAATAAGGTGGTGATTGATACTTGGTTGTTGGAAAGAGCAAATGGAATCTCAGCGCTTGTTATGTTTTACCATTTTGGTTAATACAGGTGGTAAATTATTTGCTACGTGGATGGATCAAAAGCCTGGAGTCTCAGGGTGCAGCTGCATTACCCTTGCTAGATGACATGCAATCTGAAAATATTCAGAGTAGCATTGCCAAGGACTTGGAATTTGTGAGGCAAGGATCAAACAAATCTGTGATTGTGCGATTTATGGGATCCAGCTTCTCACTTTGGAACAGGATGGAATCCTACTTTACATCTTGCTTTGCCAAGTTGGAAACCAAATAGCAATAACAGACTAGTTCATTCTTTTTCTCTCTCTTTTACTTTTATCCATGAGATCATGTAAATTTCATATACATTCTAACGTGGTTGTATGTGTGATTTCATATATGATGGGTTCCGAATGAACCCTGAATACGGATTTTGGGTTCCCTGTGTGTGTGTGCACGGGCTTGAAAATATAACAAATCACGGTTTACTTCAAGTTTCATGGCAATTGGAAAAGAATTGCAGCAAAGGCTTTCGGAAGATGACGTACTTGAGAAGAAAAACACGTGCGTTGCTAATGTTATCCCTTCATTAAGATCCAAATGAAGCAGCCACCAATGGGTTCTCCGGCCAAAGGCTTTGATCGTTTGGTTCCTAGGCAAAAAATTAAATGGCCAATAATAGTATAAAGTTTTAGCTTGAACTTTCCCATTATTTCCTCCCCTTTTTTATCCCTTTTCAACACTATTTCTCTACAAATGGGGGCAAATAGTCCGGGAGAAACCAACTACCAAAAGTAAAGAATCTACCAGGTTAAAAAGAGGTAATAATAATAATAATAATAATAATAATACCTTAAGAATAGTGTGTAGTTGTCTTAAAGCAGAAAAGCAAAATTATTACTTATACCAGTGCATGTTTATTTAGTTTGAATACCATTTGTAGGTGATAAATGGATTTAATATCCCGTGCAAAGATGTAAAGGTATTTAAACTTCAGTTAAAATTGAATTAACTGACCAAATCAATCTAATTTGATTAATTGATCTAGTTCGATCGGAGGTCAGTTAAAAGTTTGTTAAAATATCGTTAACAGTTAATTCAGTTAAAAATCAGATAATTAACCAAACTTAATAAATAATATTATATATTATTTGTTTTGGACTATTATTAGTTCAATTAATTGATTAATTCGATCAAATGAACATTATAATTTTTTTTACATGCTTTATACTTGGTTTAACAAAGAAAACACAAAATATATAAATTTCAATTAATTCGATTAACCGACCGAATTAACCAAATTATTTCAATTCAGTTAAATTTTTTTGAAAAAATTTTGATTCGGTTAACAATTAAAGAATTAAAAAATTCGATCAATTCTGTTAATACTAATTCTATTCGGTTAAATTGGTTAACCGTTTGAACACCCCTATAAAGATGGGCCATGATTTTTGTCTTTCCCACGAGCAAGCACTCTAAGGCTTAAAAGAAATGCCACAAAAGAAAATGCAGAAGAGAGTGCTTAAATACAAATCAAAGAAAAGGAGTGACACTATGGAAACACTTAAAAGTTTCAAAAATGCAGATCACTTTCAATGAAATTATAAGATATTAAAACTCTGTTTTGCGTATTAATAATTAAAAAAAAAAGAAGAAAAAGAAAGGAAAAAGAGCATATAGGTTGTACAACTAATGGCCATGCAGAGACCATCCCACCCACCCCCCACCCCCCAAAAAATAAATAGCAACAACAACAGGAAGTCAAATCCAATTCAGTCATAAATGGAATTTTTGGCTCCGAAAAAAGGGGTTAAAAACTGAAAACTGAACTAAGCAAACTCTGCTTTTCAATACTACCAAAATGTCTAATGAATATAATCAACAGTATCCTGAAAACTATTTCAATACTACCAAAACAATGTGTCAGGCAAGTCAATATTTAGCAGGACGGATGTAAAAGGACCAAAAGAACTGAAGTCCTGCAGCATCAATTAGGAGGAAACCATTCTTGTGTACATCAAAGGGTGCATCAGTTTCTCCAGTGTGTCACCAGAAAAGGAAAACATAAGCAGACTCGGGATTCCATACTTGGAGATTTTTTGCCTTTCTATAACTTACCTTACATTCTGCCTTGTCTTAATCATCCGCTTTAGAGTTGCAAGCCAAAAGTTGCACTCATCCCACTCACTAGTAGTAAGAAGAACCTATTCCAAGGAAGAGGTTAAAAAAAAAAATTTTGAAGCACTTTGAATTGCCAGCAATCATGAGGAAATCAGCATAATATTATTTTCCCAACCATACCTGGATTTGTAGAGCTGTACCAAAATCATTATTGTCCAAAGCCTGGCAGAGTTGAATAAGCTTATCGGAAGCATTTTTTGAAATGTCTCCACTGTTGAGCTTGGCAAACAAGGCACCGATTTTTTTTGAATTGTCTTCCATTTCACGCTTCTTAGCTGGGTTTGCTCGTGAGCCTCCCAGTGCTTGAGATGTTTCATTGAAAAGTCTGGTTAAGGTTGTGATTACAGGTTTCTGGTGTGCTGAAAAGCAAACAAGGTAGTCATTACCAACAGCACTTTGTATCAGCATAAATATGTGTGTGTATATCTTCATCAAAAAGTTGCTGCCAACCATGAATAGATATTTATTATATTTCTTAGTTATTCTTCTTCTGAAGGTTAATTATGTAAAGTCATCATTACTCAATTTTTTGGATAGTAAATCCTCAGTCTTGAATAACCTATATAATGTGGTGGATGGATCACATGCCTAGCAGAGTATTTGATAAACCAATAAAAATGTATGAAGTATGATATTAACATTAGCAACTAAGAAACTAGCAAATACCAGGGACATTTGAAGTATCAACAGTCTGCATGGTTGGTGGAGGAGCAGCAGGTGCTGGAGCTGGTTGTAGTAATGCTGGCTGTGTAGGGCTGGATGGTTGCATTGGGCTCATCCCAGGTCTTTGAACAACAGATGCATTAGTTACTGGCATAAATCCTGTAGATGCTGGGGGGGGAGCAACAACTTGGGGCATTTTGGGGCCAGGAACTGATCCCATTTGTGATGGGACAGATGCAAGTGAACCAGAAGCAAGGGGTGCAGGATAAGTAGGGTTGGCACTACCCTGGAAGGCAAGCAAAAATAATTCATTATACCAGTCTCAAAAAAATAACTGGTATTAAACATGAAACTAAATGTAGTTATACAGACAGGATATAACTGAGAAGCCAAGGTAGTTGGCTGCTGGTATTGATCTGCATTTCGTAGAACAGGAGGATTAGAAGGAATAAAGGGTCTAACAGCAGGCTGAGTGGTGCCAGATGAAGGAGCGAAATTTGCCTGGAAGGACAGCAGAAACTATTTAGTCAAGCATGAAGCAGATAATAAATGCAAAGAACATCATGCACATATGAAATTAGAAAGTCAAAACAGAGTGCTCATTTGGACAGCAGAGAGCCTCGTCTACCAAATGTCTTATCTTTTTTCTAAATTTGTTTGTACTGCTGCTTGGGTCGTTGATCAAACCAAGGTATGGATAAAATTAAATCCAAGCAAACAGATGAAGCTGGTTTAGTTCGGATTTTATTTTGTCTAGTTTTCTCCACTCCCAGTGGGTCTCAGAGAAAACTAAAGGCTCTTTGTAAGTTGAAAACAGTCAGGATAATGAATACCAATTGAAAACTAAAACCCCCAATATTCCATGACATACCAATCCCATGGTGTCCTAGTTAAATGCAACCTTTCACTCCAAAAATCTCCAAACAAAATTCCCTTTTTCCTCAGGAAACATACAATTGGATGGTATGACAGATAGAGAACAACCCAAAATATCCATTTGAACTAAATTATCTATAGGTGTTGAGATCACATATATATCAGGATAAAAATAAAATCAGAAGAAAAGTATCATCAGAACTTAGAAATTGCTTAAAGTCTACCATCAAATAGAATGCCATGCACCAAAAAGAAACTCAATATAACATACCTGGGATGCATGAGGAGGAGCAGGGGTTGGAACAAAGATATTGGCAGGAGCTTGATACGAGGCAGGAGGAGCATATCCTCCATATGATGGAAAAGAACGCTGATAACTTTCATCATAGGTAGTAGGAACATTTGGCTGAATTTGCGATGTGGCTGACTCCTAAGCAATGAGAGAAAGTAAACAAAAATACGAAAATCATTCACAGCACCAAAATAGATTATCTAGGAGCAAAACAGATATCAAAGACCATTATAAAAAAGAAAAGGACAAGAAAAAGCACCGGATATAAATGTCGCGAAGGGTCAAAGACTGGTCCACTTGTTGGATGAGAATTACCAAAACTAGCAGATTTAGTTTCTTTCTCTGCAATAGTAAAAGTACATATAAATATAAATACATATTACTTACCAGCATGACCTTTTTCATATGAACTATTTGCATAAATATAAAATAGCAGTGGTAGATAAAAAATGCAAATGTACCAGCACTATAGCAGTAACATACCAGGTTCCATAGAGAGTGCTATACGATCTTTTAAGATCTCGAGTTCGGGTGACAGCTCATAAGACCCCAAGAGTTTCAGGTACTCCATTGCTACCATTAGAAGCCCCTGACTAGCCAAAATTTCAGCATATTTCTCAACAAGCTTGCATAGAGATGCACTAAATTGTTTCTGTCCAGTTGCCAAAGCCAAGACAATGGTCTTTTCCATCATATCCTAGAAAACAAAAATTTAATGTCAAATTACTAGACAAACTTAATTTTGAAATGCATTGGTTCTTCAAATTGCTAACTAACCTGGAGAAGATCAATGTAAGATTTCCCATCATGTTCAGTTGTCAGGCACCTTGACCAAATCTCTACTGTTTTATCAATGTTTCCAGCGCATATATAACAAAGAGTTGCTGCCAGAGTATTACCAGAGGCCATTAGTTTTGAAGCAAGCGAATCACAAAGTACAGTCCACTCCTCTCTCTGGGCAAACTGCTCATCAAATATGATAAATAAGTCCATAATAATAGCAACAACAACTTAAATATTTTGTTGCTACACCACTACACATCCACTAACAAATAGAAACTTACTGTACAGAAGAGAGCTAATGTTTCTTTCCAGAATTTCAAAGGTCTGGTCTTGACAAGGCTCATGAGATCATTGTTCACCATTGCAGAGACAACCTAAAGACAAACAGAATATTTAATACACTAAGAAGAACATGGAGTTAATAGAATATAATCAGCAGAAATAGTTCATATCTTGGTTCCTTTTTTATCAAGATAAGTGATAAAATCCTTCAGTAAGCAAGTATATAAACTTAATTCACCTTCAGGTATGGTGAATGGCTAATCTTTAGATATTGGTCACATGTGCTCTCCCATAATGAAGCACCACCAACATGAGCAATAACTAAAGCATCAGACATTTTATTTGCTGCAATGCACTGATTAACAGCCCCTTTATAGTCACCCACCACCAAAGCGCGTTGAACAGAATCATTAAATGATTGATCTACACTTTCCTCCAGTCCATCTGATTCTTGAGGTATTAACTCTTCGCTAGGAACTCCACTCTCAATGGCAAAATTATCACCAGATGGAGAAACAGGCGTATCAGTTTTGGGACTTGGAAGATTATTGAAGAAATCTTCGCCATTATCAGCTGCAAAGAGAGTAGCTTCTTTCTCAACTTCATGGCCTACTTTTTCTGCAACTTTATCCTCAAGTGTAATATCATTCAGACTACATGAGAGGTCATCTTGTACAGTATCTTTTTCTTCTGCAGGTAGACTAAAGCCAAGATGCATAAGCAACTTTGTCCTAGCTGTTCCATCATCTTCAAACATCACCTTCAAGAAGCCCCATGTTTCTCGATCATCCTGAGATCTGCAGATGATTTTTCAAAAGAACCATCAAAAGTATTCATTGGAGGAAGTAGAACAAATTATTTGAAGGAAATGAAAGAAAGTAACTACAATTTCTTAATTCAGACAACATACTCAGACTCTTGAGATTTCTTTTCGCATAAAACCCTTAGAGAAGACCTCTCCCCATTCTGTATCGCAGATTCAAATTCAGATGAACGGCTGACCAGGCTTTCTTCGGTAACTAAGTAATGCACGAAAACCTAAAAATAATACATAGGACCAGAAGATCCCAATAAGAAGAATGTTGGTGGCATTTAAATAAAAGAGAAGAAAAAATAAATAACCTTGCTGATATATTACCTCTGATGATGCAGAAGTACCTACACCAGATGCCCGAGGGCAAAAAGAGACCATTTTTCCTCCAAAACCAAAAGAAGCCCCAACAGGACGTTTATACCATTTTGGAGCTCTCAAAGACACTAAACAAAAAGACATCAAAACTAATTAGAAAAAGGAGTACCAATGAGAACATATATTATCCCAGAAACTTGGTTTAACAGAGATAAATGGTATAGACTCTTTAAGCAGAGTTGGTCCATGCCTGTCTATCTTCCCCAACTTATATTGGCAGTCATAAACCATGTCTCCTTGAATGCCAAAGCTTAGTTCTACTAAGGTCAAATTATGACAAAGGAGGGAGGAAAGATAGCCTAAGCTCAATCCAAGCCTATCCAACCCAGTCTACAATAATACATGGAGAACATCTACTTCTACCAGAAGCAAATTGAAGGCAACCAAACCAACTGCTGTGTTCGAACATATAATTATGTTTCAGGAGTTACCTGCACCAAAATCACCCTCCCCAACACCATATCGGCAGCAACCCTGCAGAATAAAGGTAAAAAATTACCCAAAAGAAGTGCTAAACCTAAGGTTCAAGGAGGAAAGCTGAGAGATCTGACAAGTATCATTTTCTTAGACAAACAAGCAATAATAATAGGCTTCAAACATTTGCCAGACTAAACTACAAAATAAACACTTCTCTCAAAAAGCTACATAAAATCCCATCCATAAACAAATAAATGATAATCATAGGCAGAAAGCAATTGATCGATCATATAAATGTTAAATTTCTTAGAAATTTCTTAACATTAACAGTGATAGGAAAGATAAACTGAGCAAGGTTGCACCTCAATATTGTAAATTCCAATCTTGCCATCAAAGGAAGATGCTGATATCACTCCAGGTATCTTTGGATACCAGTGAACATCAAAGTTCCAGTTCGTACCAGCAGGCAGTTCACAGACAATCTATGTCAAAAAAAAAAATTAAAAGAAAAACTCATATTCTAGAAATAACTTTTTTGATAAGGAATAGCCAGAAAAAAAAAAAAAACTGAACCAAGTCAATAATTAACTCATTCCCCCACCTCTCCAGTAACTGTATCCCAACAAATAGTCCTATTATCTTTGGCACATGTCAGCAAATAAGAGCTATCAGAGGGACACCATGCCATTGCAATTACACCTGCAACAATACATGCAGTCAAATATAAGAGTTTAAATAAAACAACTGTGATTTAACATACGAAAAAAAACTACCTAGAAAAATAATGCATAAACCTATATATGAATAGGGGAGGGATAACTATCAGAAAAATTAAACAACAGAAGACCTATACCAAGAAAGAGACCCAAAAGCAAAGAGGTAATTTGCAAGCTTAAGCAACACATCAAGCATGGTTACCTTTTGTGTGCCCTACAAACTCCTTCACTGGTGACATTATGTTCCGCATGTCCCAAAGCTGCTCACAGAAATACCAGAAGTCAACAAATTCTGAACATATAGTAACCTAAATAGAAGCCCTATTAACAAGATCATTACCCTAAGTGCAGGGGAACCATCTTCATCAGATGCAACAATAAGTTGAGTGGCAACATCAGGATGCCACTGCAAAACAGAACTTCTTCTTCTAACTGAATCTGCAAAGCTGTCAATTAAAAAAACAAAAGATAGAGATTAGATCAAATGAAGTGTCAAGGTCATAATGCAGATAACATGCTGACAAAATATTCACTAGGTAGATAACATGAATTTACCTTATCACTGGTTTTTGCTTCTTCAAGTCCCAAACAACTGGATAAATAAAAGCATACATATTACCTTCCCTGATAAACTTAAATGACAAGACAAATAGACAAGTTCATTTCCTCACCAGTCGTTCCATTGTATGAAGTTGATGCCAATATATGTTGAACCTTGCTATTCCAAGAGAGAAATGAAATTTCACCTTGAACAGCAGAACCGCTACCCTGCACCATGACCACAAGAACTGTGTAAAATCGGGTATTTTTTATAGATTGTTTCCTAAATGAACCACAAAAATATATATATGGAAAAAGCAAGCTTCCCATTTTAATGATAAGGCAGATACATGGAAGGAAAAAGCATTTAGTAGAACACTGGCAGCATAATAGACTCATGACATTGTTTCCAATTCAAAAAGTTATGGATGATTGGTGCACACCCTAAGAGGCGGAAAATGAGAGGGTTGTGCAGGTGTTGCCAAATCCCAGATGCAGATTTCACCATCATCTGCCCCAGACGCTAGTAAGTTTGGAGCAAAGGCATTGAACTCAAGACCACGAACCTAAAATATGGCAAAACAAAATGAAGTAAACAGACTATGCAATCCTCAAATGCTTGATGGAAGTATCAAATATGTAAAAAGATATCAAACATTTATTAGAGAAAAGGGAAACTCACAGGCCCTTTGTGCCTTGAAAGATGTCCAATCAGAGCTTGTTCACTTGTCTCGGAGCTGGGGAAAGAAAGCAAGAACAAATTACTATAACGTTATCATATATAGTAAAATATCTAAGATGATGTCAATTGTTTTCAAACCGTGAAAAAACAAAGCTAATAAGGAAATCAATGTCCCAAGACATGATAAGATTGTTAAAGAAACCACAGTAGCAAAAAAGTACTAGTACTTATTAACAAAAATAAAAGAAAAAAAATCTTAAAAGTGAAATGTGAAAGTTATCAAATCCAATAATCTAGAAAACAAAGTCCATAAGCGAGGAGATGAAAAAGTCAAAAGGTTACTCTTCCCAGTCAAAGGGTCCCAATCAAGAACCATTTTAGGAAAAAAGAAATCCCAAAAGATGAAGATATTCGTTTAATTTTTTGATAAATGCAACATGACACATTGTAACCAGCAAGACCAGGGAACAAAAAATTTCCAGTGATTTAACAAATATTCTTTATTTTTCTATAAATCATCCAGTCATAACCAGGCACAAAAGAACCAGCCTGACTTACGATTCAAATACTGAACAATGAACCTCCAAGTTTCATTCACTCTCGCTACTAATTCCTAACAGCAAAACAGTACCATTGACAAATCAGACCAAATGCAAACCACTCCTCTTGACTACTCAAAGACAGTGCAAAGATCAGACACGGCAAACTAACATTCATTTAACTTATAACAGCTCAACACAAACAAGGCAATAGAAATTTACTTGGGAACTGAATTTCAAAATATTTCAGCCAGAATTAATTCCGTCCAACCATTCATCAAATAATGTAATAATAAATAATCTAAAGCTCATAAATTGTGGGCGCATTATTACTAAATCAAATCATAAAAATTCTAGCCTTAAATTAAACAAGCTCAACAGCTTAAATACCAATTTTTATAGACCATATGAAACACGAAATTCCCTTCGGTACCCAATTGATCCACTCCAAAGAACCAGGCAATTCAATGTAAATAAGTACCAAAAAGTATAGAAAGCTGAGATAGAAAGTGTATAAATGCGCAACAAATAACTCCATAGTATATAGCAACTTGCTAGAAGGCAGTCACCCTTTTACACAGACATTATATACAATTAAAACCCGCAATATACCCAATTACCTTAAAGATTAAGAAAACTGCCTTGCAATTTACCACATTTCCAATTCAACTGAAAATTAAGGTGAATTAGATAAAGCAAACTAGATGCATATTATAGAGAGAGCTTATAAAAATCCAATTTACCCAAGCAGGGTTAAGGGATTCCAAAGATCGATGTTGCCATCAACGAGGCCACCAGCAATGAGCCCGGGTGAAAACTCATCGGAAGCGGATCCGTTCTTGGCCCAAGTGAGGCGGTTAAAGCGCTCTGAGCTGGGATACTCGCCTACGACGGTAAGCTCACGATCGTCATTCTGGAAATCAAGCTTAAAGATCTCTAGACTCGCCGATGAGCTGAATGATAGATCCACTGCTCCAGCCATGGTCCCCGCTGCCATATATGGCGCGTCCGGCGCCAGTGCCACTGACGCCGATCTATTCACCCCTTTTATACACGCCATTTGATTAAAGGCAAATTTTTTACGTTTCCTTATCCCAAAAATGCCTATTGTTTTATCTTTCGGTACTAGTGGAAAAACAAACAAAGAGTGATAGTAAGTATCGGCGGATATATGAACTGAAACAGAAGAACTCCAACGACAGATCTGATTTGGATTAAAATGGTGATAATTTGGACAATTAGGCTTGATCTAATTTTGGGAAATTATTAAGGGAAGAAACAAAAAGAAAGAGCTCGATCAACGGGCCAAACAGAGGAAGATTTTGTGTTCGAAACACAGTGGAGTGAGGGCTTTTTTTTCTTCCTCTCTTCTTTTTCTGCTGGCGATGGAGGAGGAGACAGGAGAGTGGTAAACCGGTAATTTTATTTTATGTTTTGTTTTTCAATGATGAGAGACTTGGAGTTTTATCAGCACATCGAATCAAAATATGACAGGTGGATCCAAGAACCAACCAACTTAAAAAGACCCTTCATTTTGTAAACCGTTAATGCGAGGGAAACGCATCCTTATTTGGTTTGGGCTATGAATCTATCACACCCACAAAAGTGGGCATAATGAAATCATCCAAAAGCACCCATGGATAGAGTCCAATCCAATTGGACAAGGAAAATTTAAAAGTGCTTTTAATTTTAGGGCTAGTTTAATATTATTTTTGAAAAATGCTTTAAAAAAACAGTATAATTGAAAAGTATTTTTAAAAAGTTTGTTTAAAATTTAAGTGTTTAGTATTGCTGTCAAAGAGTACTTTTGAGAAATAAAATATCTATTTTAAACATGGTATTATACAATAACAAATATGCATTTAATTAATGTTTAAATTAATTAATATTATGATATTTGAGTATGAATATAAAAATAATTTATTATAACTTGCTGTTAACATTTTAATATATGAAATATAAATTTTAAATATTTTTAATCAATTAATATTAATTATTTATAAAATTTAATTAGAATATATAAACTATACTTTAAATATTTAAATATAATCATTAAATATTTGTAATTATATATTAACATATTTGTATTATTTTAAAAATAATATTGTGAAATAACGAGTTTCTTCCTTCTCTGCAGCCAAAAAAAAGAAGGGAAAAGGATGAGGGATGAAAAAGTAATTAAGCCAAAAGTTAAAAATTTTAACTTCTCCATTTGGTCAAAAATGATTTTAAAAAGTTAAAAATTTCATCCAAAAATTATTTGTTCAGCACAATTTTTCGTTTAAAAGTGATTTTCAAGTTAAAAATGCTTCTCCATAGCATTGCTAAACACAGCCTTATTAGGCTAACATAACATTTTAGTGGTTGCTTCAAAATAGATATATAAAGGCCCAGCATTTATAAAAAAAAGTTCTCAAATGAAGGTTAAACATTTCAAAGTTATCAAATAATGTCTAAATATTTTCAAAAGTGCTCAAATAAAGGTCAAACATTTTTATAGTGCTCAAATAAAAGTTTTTAAATGTTGTATATTAGGTTTCAAATAATGTTTTTATTATTTGATTTTCTTTTCAAGCAATATATGATTCAATTATTATATGTTTTATTCTAAACACAATATTCATCATTTTTATTACAAAACTACATTGACGTGCATAAAATCTTTTATTTGAGCACTTTTATAAAGGTTAAGCCCTTATATAACCATTTTAAAATATTTGACCCTTATTTGAACATTTGGCCATTTTATTTTCCTTTTACTAGTATTTGAGACAAACATGTCTGAAAAATATTTATCTATACTTATATTTTAAACTCTTGGGCCCTTAAACAGTTGAAAATTTATTTAAAAAACATTCATTTTATAAAATAAGTTTGAAGATAGTTTTTGCATTTTATATTTTTATAAGTTAATAAAATTACATGTGATGATATTTAAATATAAAACATAATGAATCTTAAATTTTAATTTTATTCTTTTAACCAAAACTTTATTTATTTTTACATGAATTTTAATAAGTATATTGATTTTTCTAGAAAAAACCCAAAAGAGATTTTACTTCAAATAACCAAAAGGCTATCAGCTATACATATAAACCAAAGCAGTAACAATATAAACACAGACAGAAAGAAAACTAGCCAATGAGAAAACAATAAGTGCTTAAAGTAACAACCTAAACAAACAAATAAATAAACAAAAAGATAACAACTAAATCCAATTGATTCCATTGTAGCAAACTTGATAGTAGTAGCAGCGATAATGTCAAAAACTGTCTTAACCATATTAGACATCAATTAAAGTTAACCCCCTCCTTTGGTTGAAGAACCCAATTAACCTTCACCACATAGAGGGGTCTTTTAACTCATTTTGAATCTTCTCATACATTATTAATGTCGAGTAAATTTAAATATAACAGGACCCCTTGTGTTACAGGTCACATAAAGGAGCTTGTCATCAAGGCACACTTGGATGATTCATCTTGTTTACAATGGTTCATTTGGCCCAACAAGATTGGCCGTTGCTTGAAAAAATTAAAGGTATCATCTACTTATTCTGATGAATATGTAAAGTAACTTCTATTTTACCATGGTTAATATTTATAATCCTCAAGGATAAGATTGTATAGAGTTTAAATTTTTTAGGATTCTCATCTTGTAGATAAACTTTAATCTTGACCGTCAATGTAATTTAAATTATACTATTGGATCTTGGGGAGCTCAAATGTAAATAGAGGTATTCTTCATTATTTTTAATCATCAAATTCATAGTTATTAAATACATTTGAGAGCATTTACTTAAACACCTTGTACGCATTGCATTTTTGTGGCTTTTTTGTTCAATTCGTGCTCCTTTGTTTTTTGTGTTTGCTTTCGCTTTATTTCCTTTGTGAATTCTCACTTTCGAGAGTAAAGCTAACTTAGGTAGACTTGAAGTTAAGGAATCGCCTAAGGCCGCACAGTTTGTGAATCTAAAGTTGTAGCCCTGTGACAGTTGGTATCAAAGCTAAGGTTCAAAGGCACCGGTCGAGATAGCGAAAGGAGAAAATGAGCAAATTGAGCCTAGGAAAACCTGTGGTGGGGGCAAGAAAGTTAATAAATCAAGAGATATCAAGAGATATGCTATCAACTTTAGAAATTCAAGTGGTTAAGCTTGAGGAATCCATGAGGGATGTGAAGGAAATACTCAAGGTAATTAAAGGACGCACCACAGAGTTGGACCCAATAAAAGAGCAACTTAAGGAATTGTTAGAAAATATTCATTCAAAAGCAGTTTTTTTTGCCCAAAGAAAAAATAAGATTTTGAAAACCGAGCTAGTTTGTGATATTTATAGTAATAATTTTTTTTACCAAAACTGTACCTGTGTTTTGCGTTAGACGGATCATTGTCGTTCCTGGCTTTCAACCGAATGATTTCTCTGTTATTCTCATATCATGAACTACTTCAAATGTGAGATTGAATAAATCAGTAGAACTATTATTCTCGGAAAATAGAATTTATAGTTAAAATTAAATTCTCACTATTTTCGGACAGAATAACAATATCTCAAATTGTTATTCCTAGACTTTTAACCTAACACTTTATAATTTAATCCAACCCAGTACATGTTTTTCTATTTCTCAAAATAGACATTGTTTATTAAATTAACTTAAATTAATTAATTTTCTACTTAAATAATTTTCTCAACCAATTCTAATTTCGTTAAAATCATGATAACTTTACCATAAAAGACTTTATGATAAAATATATTTAATTTACGCACTCAACGAATTTCACAATGACCAATTAATTTAATTACATTTTTGAACTTCAAAAAATTAATTAATAATTCAAAAAACCATAAATTAATTTTCTAGGTCATTTTCATTTAGTGAGAAAACCACATTCATTTCCAAATGTTTATCATTTCTCCAAATTTACCATTTATGTTCATTTAATTCAACATGCAATTCACTTCTGGTTCCATGAGCTAGTGGAGGGACCGATTGGACATGTGTGATTAGTGCTCATATTATTTATAATTAAATTCCAAGTTTTCACCAATTAGTTATAAACTCATTTAGTCACGAAATTATTTCACTATAGTATCGTGACTGAGCTCTCACTAATGGCATACCATTACGAAAGCAATTGGATTAATGTTCGTCCAATTACCTTGTCATAAGTGTGTTACCCTCATAGGATATCCTTAATTTCTTTAGGATAAATTCGCTTTCCTAATATGATCATATTTTATCTCATGATAATCATTACATTTTCCTTCATGAAAAGTCAATTACCATCAAATAGTAATCAAGTCATTCATCACAAAGATGAACAACCCGTAACCACATTTACTTTCATCTATAATGTAATGCCGATGAGAGTATATCATCTACCCGTGTCTTGGGCTATGAATTCCATCATTGTGAATGATGCTACATACTACAGAAGTTGTATACCCAACGCACTAGCTTTCAGTTCATTATCTATTTGAACTCAGGTTTTTACTTACACTAAAGTATACGAGTCACGCATACATAGTCCATCAACTACTCAAGATTATGGTATGCCACACTTTAAACGTCACAAGTGAATAAATCCATAAAACGGATTTAGGATATATTTTTCTTGGTCGAGTCCAATGTACTGTCAGTTTATTCAGCCACATTTATGTTTCTATCTTCTGGGAGTCATCCGCTCCGATGCCCTAGACAAGGCATCTCCCCAATTGGACTTGATAGACGACATATTAGTCATTCAATCAGTTTTCTCATTTCCATTTAAACTAAGGACATATTTAGATTCGTCTTGTAATACCCTCAACCCGATCTGATTAACCAGATCCATATCTTGGATATTACCACACAAATACAGACACAAGCTTAATTTTCTTATACGTTTTACAGATAATGGCAACTTACTTAACTACAAAATTTCAAACTAAAATACATAAGTAAATACAACTACAACACGAGGTAATTAACTTGCAATAATATCTAATTTAAAAACCTAATCTATTACAGATACCCTCAAAGTATGGATTTCTAACTAGCAATTTAGACTTTAAATGCGCTATTAACTCGCTTTGTATGCATAATGACCCGATACGCTGCTTCTTGGTGTAATCCTGGCATCGTCCCTCCTGGTGCAGACTCGGATCAATTTACCTATAACATATCACACACAGAGGTAAGTTTGTAAGAACTTAGTGATGAAAACATCATTTACCTGAGTTATATTTACGCATCGCAACTAGCAACTTATACAAATGATCTCATCGTTCTTATCCTTCAACTTAGTCTCTTGCGAATACTTCCTCAATTACTATTCTTTTGTACTCATCCATTACCATACCTTACTCTGAGGCTATTTCCTTCTCTTCAATGTCCTCAATACTTTATTTACATTCTTCAATATTCAAGCCATCACCTCATCATGGTTCAAGAAGAAACACATACGCAGGTGACAGACACTTCCTTCGATCATACAAATTTTACGTCCTTATTCAGAATACATTTTCAATACTAACTCATTACTTCATTGTATCTCTTCAATTCACTATCTCCGACTGAGTCTTAGTATTATAAAATACCTTACCATATATCCCATACATACATATCATACTTATTGATTTCACTGTTTATGTTTAAGAGCCATACCAAATACGCTAATTACTTAATACAGAGCCCGTACAAAGGGCGTCCTTCATAGTTAACCACTAAGAGCCTTATTAAAACACGTATCAAGAGCAACCTATCCGAAGTGCGCCACAAAATTTTTTCTTGTAGGACCCGCCGTAGAGGCTGTTCCTTCATAATCCGCCACAAAGGGTATTTCCTTTCATAATTCGCCACGAAGGCTGTTCTTTTCAAGATTCAGCACAAAGGTTTTCATTTCATGATTCGCCACAAAGACTTTTCTTTCTTGACATGTTTACGATATGGATTTTCCTAACCTCACGTTATGTGAGGTTTACCCATCATTGTCTGGGACACGCAAAGAACTCCATTGGGTAATCACCGTCCTTTAGTTCCTTACGGAAGGTGCCATGGCCATGTGCTTTTCCTTCAAGATTTATATCAGATATCGTGTTTTTAGTCCCGACAGAACCCTTTAAACTTCACCGCAGTGAACAGACATAGACTCACTTAATAGACTCTACATACACTGACATCGTTTAGGACTTATTGCTCTAATGCATTAACATACCCACAAACTAATTCACATCTCTTCGCATATTTACCAGATATACCCATACGACCATGCTTCAACTTTATAATACTTATCACATACTAAAACTTGACAGATTCTATACAACTTATACATGTTATTCCCAACAAACATTCTTACTGTACTTTTTTCTAGTTTCTATTTCATAGTACAATCAATTTCCACAAAGTATCTCATATGAACAATATACATGCAAGATTCAACTTAGGGACTCACCTGATTCTCACCTACTGTATTCTAAAACTCCAAACTACTACTTAACATGGAGTAATAACTGGTGAAGATCCAGATTTACAACTCCAAATTGAAGGAGAAAGAAATATTGTAAGTTCTTTAATATTCAGGTAACAATACTTCTTAAGGAATGAAGAAGAAAAACTCTATCGTTTCTAACTTGAATATCTATAAAAATAACCCAAGCCCTTATTGGAAGTTGACACGTGTCTCAAAATTTTAAGGCTGCCTTTATAAATGGTTTACAGATGTAAATGGAAATCCAATATTTTAAAAAATTTTGGTTCATCCCTTCGTCCCTTCCTAACTACCTCGTTAGAACGTAACTAGCATAATAATTCAATAAATTGGGCGTACGATACCATTAGTGATAATCCAATTCACCCAAAAATCTTAAGTACTCTTATCAATCCCTTCTTCTTTACAACTCAACACATTCAAAGAAAAATTCTTACATAATACTCTGCTATCAACTTTGTGTTTGACCTATGTGTCGAAAGTATCAATTGGGCGAATAAGACTACGTCTCACAGATTTCTCTCATTCTACTTGCTCGTATCTAGGACTCGCTAAAATTAGGTGTTACACATCTACTAATATTATTTGTCTTTTTGTATTACGATTCGACCACATAATACCGTTTTGTTGGAAAAATTTTGGTTAGAAAATAATTTTCTTGCACAACAGAAAATTAAAATTTTGGAAATCGACCCGGTTTGTGACATTTATAACAATAAACCTTAACTAAATTCATACTTGTGTTTTCGGCTTAGCGGACGTTCGTTGTTTTTGGCTTTCAACCAAACGATCTTCTTTATTATTCTCATACCACGAATTGCTTCAAGTGTAGGCTCGAACCAATTGAATCGAAACACAGAACTAGAAAAACTCTTCTCTTTTATTTAGGGTGAAAACAAAAATTCTCTCTTCTTTAATAGAAACCGGTAGAATTGTTGTTTTGGAAAAATATATTTGATAGTTGAGAATTCTCTTTATTTTTTGATAGAGTAACAATCTCTCAAAGTTGAATGTAATACCCTACCGGTGTCATCTATTTGTAAGAAGAGAAGGTAGAACCCTTATTGAATTGTAGTGGTTTATTTAAAATGGAAAAACAACTTCCTACTTAGAGTAGAATTAGGGTGGACATCACACCCTAGTATTCCTGCTAGGGCTGCCGTCCCTTTCATGTTATATGAAGGGTTTTGGGCCTCTCTCACATTGGGCCTTATTACGAGTACTTCCTAGGCTTTTTGAACCAAAACTCTGTAATATGATCCAACTTAAATCGATTTTTCTATTTCCCAAAATAAACTTTAATATTCTATATTAAATAATTTTCTCATCCCTATTTTACTCCTAGTAAAATTTTGATAATTTTACCCCCGATAAAATTTTTAACGATTTTATCCCAGGTAAAATTTCGAAAAAATATGTCCAATATTACATAACTCAACATGTTCACTGTAACCGAATGATTTATTTTCATTTTTGGGCTTCAAAACAGCTCAAAAACATTAACTCATTCTTTCGATCATTTTTAAGTAATTCATATAGAATTGCAAATGGATCATTTCCATTTCCATTTTTGTAAATCTACATTCACTTCCAAATGATTCAATTTATTCATTTAAAAACAACCATAATCATTCCTCAATGTTTTCTATTTCTTTTTTCCTATTCATTCTGTTTATTTATTTTCAAAATCCCAATTCATTTCTGGTTTCAACGAGCTAGCGGAGAGACCGATTGGATATATGTAATTAGGGATCAAATGATTTATACTTAAGTTTCAACTTTTCGCTTATTAATTATAAACTCATTTAGTCATAAAGTCATTCCACTATAGTATCATAACTGAGCTCTCCCTAATGACATACCATTACGAAAGTAACAACTCAGTGCTCATCCAATGACCTTGTCATAAGCGTGTTACCCTCATAGGATATCCTTGATCTCTTTGAGATAAAATTTGTTCTCCTAATATAATCCTATTTTATCTCTTGGTAACCATTACATCTTCCTTCATGAAAAGTCAATTACTATCGAATAGTAATTAAGTCATTCATCACAAAGATAAAAGATCCATAACCATGTTTACTTTTCATCAACAATGTAATGCCAATGAGAGGATATCGTTTACCTATGTCTCGATCTATGAATTCCACTATTGTAAATGATGCTATATATTTTAGAAGTCGTACACCCAACACACTAGCTTTCAGGTTCCTTATATATTCGAACCCATTCTTTTACTTACATCAAAGTGTATGATCACACATATGCTTTTACTTACATCAAAGTGTATGATCACACATACATAATCTGTCACCCACTTAGGATTTAGGAATGTCATACTATGAACATCATAGGTGAATAAATCCATAAATAGATTCAGGATCTATTTTGCTTGGGTCATGTTCGAAGTACTGTCAGCCTAATCAATCACATCTATGTCTCTATCTTCCGGGAGTCATTCGCTCTGATGTCTAAGGTAAGACATCTCCCAAATTGTACTTGATAGATGACATATTAGTCTTTCAATCGGATTGCTCATTTCTGATTAGAGTAAGGACATGTTTAGGTTTGTCTACTAATATAAGTTGTCTTTTTATGAATAATTTTATTAACCAATCTGTTCGAAAAATTACAAGTGTACTTAGACGAAAATACTTCACTTAGGGCACCAAATTCAACAGTCTCCCACTTGTTTTAGTGAAGTAGATGAGTCATGTTTCGAATTCTTGTGCCCTTCCATATGTTTCCCAAAGAGCTCTCTAGCTCGTAGAGTCTTGGCAAAACATATCCCTAGGGTTTACCCCCATATGCGATCTTTGACTATATCCAATATTTTGTCAAACACGGTCATCTCCCTTATACGTTTTGTCCTTATGTGGTTTCTTTTAGGTTTAGCTATATTCGCACTATTATGGTGTCATAGCTTTTCCATACCTCATATTTTTCCATCTATAGTGAAGTTAGCAATGCAATCCTGCTTGACACTTATTCACACTATCGACCTGCCATTTAAGACAAAAGCATAGTCCGATGTCGATTTTCTTAAATCCTGATACGTTTGGAAGTCAGAATCAATATATCCAATAGGAGTGAGATCTCCTCTGGAGTACATAAGGATATAATCCATCATTCTCCGTAAATACTTGAGTATATGCTTACCTATTTGCCAATGTCTTGGTTTTGGATTCGCCTGATATCAACTCACTAACCCCACTGCAAAATAAATATCTGGGCGTGTGTAACACCCATAACCCATTTCTGTCGCCAAAATAGGGTTATAGAGTATTACCGTATAGTTTAGAACATTTTATAACAATTAGCATCAATTTATCAGTCAATTAACAATATTCATAAATAATTTAGAATGAATTAAAACATTCATTTACTGGACTTAAATTGAGCCTACGAGGCCTCAAAATAGTTTAGGAACAATCAGAGACTAATTCGAAACAAAACATGAGATTTGGGACAAAAATAAAAATTTTCAAAATAAGGGTCACATGGTCGTATGTCCAGGTCGTGTGACAAAACTAGACATCTGGCTCTGGACATGGTCGTGTGGTTACTCCACACGCCCGTGTGGTTACTCCACACTCTCATGTGGTTACTCCACACGCCTGTGTGGTTACTCCATACGCTCGTATGCACACCCGTGTGTCCATCCGTGTAACTCACTAACTTGGGTCACACAGTCGTGTTATAGGCCGTGTGAACCTTGCACCTAACACATTTGGGATACATGCCATGTGGGTTACCCGTGTGTGACACACGGCCATGTGACAGCTCGTGCCTCAGGCCATATATGCCCAAAAATGACCCAAAACATGCCCATTTCACATCCAAATGCTTAGGTACCTAAACACATCAAAAGTACAAGCATACAAGCCCTCAAAGCACATTCAAAAGCATTCAAAGCATGCTAAAACAATCAATCTATGTGCCTAGACAATATGCCATCATTAACACCACAATTAAAATGCATACATTTCATTATCTTAGTTAAAATGCACAAGCCACAACACACTCAAATTGATTTACATTTAAACCCAAAAATACCATACCTAACTCATACCAACTTACCATTTCATGTTCACCCACTTATGCTTAAACTTAGAATTAGGCTTGCATATAACCATTAGTTATTCAAATCATTTAAACTAGATTCACAATTCACAAGTATAGAACCTAGTGATTAGCAATCACACAAATATCATACCATATTTAATGTTAAGACTTACACTTTCCTATTTCCAATCAACCACAACTTGCATCATGCATGCACATATCAATAGCTATTTAACTAAACAACATAATAAACACACTAAGCTATATAACATGAGTACTTGTGAACTATTACAAAACAAACTCAAATCCTATCAATCACAGCTCACAACATGTGAGTAATGCTTAGTACAATAGTACAAATCAGTTCCACATTTCAATAATTTTCAAAGATCAATAAACATAGCCCGATGAACGATAAGTGGATGCGAGTACACGGTTAACCATCCAACACACCAAATGCTCATAAGAGCCAGTACCATCCAGCACACTAGATAACACTGTAATATAACATGATAGCCCGCAAAAAATGTAGGACCTCGGCATATCCAGTAAACGGAGAATATACAAAAATCATCTTCACTACTTAGATCAATCCCGTACCATACGCATAATAACCTATTGGCATGCCAATTGTACTTTATCCTACGTTCATTGGTTCAGAGACAACATATTTTGGGACTAAAATAAAAAACTTAGCAAAATTCTTTTTCAATAATTGAGAGTGAAAATAGATTTTTTTAAGATTAAATTTAAATTCTCATACCTCACAATACAATATTTTCTTGCCATTAACTTAAAAAGGATTTTATCCTTAATGAGATCCCTTAAATATTAAATATACAAAAATACGTGATAAATAAAATTACTCAACGGACTACTATTCACCTTTTTTTTTGAAAATAACACCTGATGCAACCTTATTAGGAAAGTTTAAAGGTTTAAATACAAAGGAAACAACAAAAATGAAAAAAAAAAACAAAATAAAAGCCTCAGCACCATTTTACCATGCCAGCCATTTGTCAGCGTAATAATCGCTGCAATGGGCGGTGCCTCGAGAATCCCTAAAGAATGTTTACCTAGACTCTTAAACAAAAAGGAAAAACCAAAACAAAACCATTTTCCACAACAAACCATATCAAATCCTAAGGAAAAAAAAAATCTAATTCCCTAAGACCTTTAGTCTACCCATTCATCTCGTCCGCTCCGATGCATTGGAAAATCCATCTATGGGAGTGGAAATCCCTTAGATTTCTCGATTAGTTCTCTTTTCATTTCCCCACTCCTCCGATTCACTAAGCTCCTCAAAGTTTCTCTTGAAAACAGAGACCATACCCTCCGGACTCAAAACAAAAACCCCAACTTACCTTCGTAACTCGTTTAAGATGATAGCCTCAACTTCTGGAGGGGCTTCTTCCACCCAGTATCTCGGGCTTTCACATTGTCTCCCCCATCTCACCATCTCGTGAGCCATTATTCACCTCGTTAAGAGAAAAGGAAAAGTGTTAGATAGAAAACTTATATTTAAATCATACATTGACTTATTTAAAATAGCAATTACTTAAAATTGAAACATTGTAGTTTCAATCATTATGAATAACTTAAACTAACCAACGTCCCACGCATAAACCTCAATCAAGGCCGACGTTTGCTATTAAGACCACGTGGATCGAAACTTTAATATCATATGGTATATGAAAATGGGATGAATCTTCGAGCAAAATTCAAAGATGTCCTTATTCAATGAATAATAATTAAAAATAATTGTAGAGGCACACTTAAAATACGTACTCGGAGTCCCAATTTCTTAATCTCTTCTCACGTTTTTTTATTTAAACATAATAATTCATTTAGCAGTTTAATTTTATATAAAAATTATTTTAGTTCATTTTAATTTTATTTTCATTTTAATTTTTTAAATTTATGTTATTTATCAAATTATTGTAAAATAAGTGGAAAAATTATTTTCCACTTTGCTTAATAAATTATTATACCTTTGATTTAAGACTTAAGTGCTGTTGATAAACTAAAACAAATTAAGTATTGAAAATTTAAATATTAAAATATTAGATAGTAAATTTAAGTTGTGAATTATATTTGACATATTTTTAAAATTAAATATAATCATAAAATGAAATATAAAGAATTAAAAAATAATATTAAAAGAAATAAAATGAAATATAAAGAATTAAAAATTATATTAAATAATAAGTAACTCTTTATCTATTATAACTTTCCACAAATTTTCATTGAAAAAGTTAACTTAATTTTTTTATTTTGAATTATTAAATATGCTTAAAAAACTAAATCACTACAAATTATTTAACATGAATAGGTTATAGTATATGATGCATACGTATACATTAACAAATTAAGAGTCTTTTGAATGATGATACATTTAGTTATAGATAGTGAAATTAAGTACTGTAATATGAGAAAAAGCTAAACAAGTCACCATTTAAATGACTTAGATTTGACACTGCTTAATTACTTGCAATAGTCATAATTCAAGAATAAGTAGTTACGTAGCAAGTAGTGGAAAAGGAAAGAAACAATCTGGTATTAAAGCTGCAATTAAATTACAATCACTGGACGATGTATTCGTAATTAATTAATATGAGTAGCTAGGGTTGGAATTTGCATCCAAATCCAGCGGCGGATTGTGACGATCAAATGGAAGCTTTATCCTTCCCATAGATCCAGCAGGAACAAGCTTAAGATTCTCGCAATTACATATTTCAACCATGAATCCATCTGGGTCGTTGAAAAACAGCTGGTCGATCTTAGTTCCACTTTCGTCCTCCATTGTCCTCTTTATGTACTCGGTGTTGAACTCTTTCAATCTTTGCTCCATTTCTTCCATATCTTCACACTGCCATACATGCCATATATGGTTTAATTAAAATTTTAAATTACACATATATATATATATATATATATATATATAGATTCCAAGGACAAAAACTAGCAGCAGTTAGCATGTAAGTAAACCTGGAAAGAAATATGGTTGTCCATGGGATCCAAATGGTGGGAGTCGGAAGGCAACTTATCATCGTCCTTGGACTGCACCAAGTGAATCCCTACCCCATAATTGAACAACCAAGCACCATCAAAGTCTAAAGCTGGAGGTCTTTCAACTAACACAAAACCAAGAACCTTGGTATAGAAATCAATGGACTTCTTCACGTTTCTACACAGCCTAGACACATGATTCAGTGCCAATAGAGGAGGTGCTGCTGCACCGCTCTCTTCTTTTCCTTCTTGCATTATCCTCCCCTGGCTTGCGCGCGGCAACTGTTGGACCTTTCGGCCCAATGGGGGTATTAAATAAAATGGCGCCTGGGTAACGGCGGATACACGTGGTGTAACCATGAAGTAGAAACGAATGTGTACTGTACGTGTGAACAGCTGCAGGTGACGCCTGCGCTATGCCTATATGTCAATGTCTGGTACGTAACCGATGCGGTCTATGAAAGCCCAAACTAATAACTAACAAGATTCGTCTAGCGTTTTTAGCCCAATAGGCTTTTTGTTGATTTCAAAATTAAATTTGAAGATTAACAAATGGTTTGGTGTGTGTGGGTTTACCAAATCCAAACCATTTGTAATAAAATTCAAGTGCAGCAAGCAATTCATTTATCATCAATTTTAAGCTTTGGAAATTATTTTGTATTGCAACTCGTCCGACGGAAAAGTAAAGAGTGGAAACAGTGAGCAACCTTCTCTATCCCAAATCCGGTAAGAGGGTTAAAAAGGTTTTACCAAAAACAAATGGACTTATAATGTAAGTAGAAGAGAAGATTTGGAAACTCAATAAGTGCATTGCATTGGATTGCATTTATAGCAAATACCCCTCAGTAAACAATGGTTTACCCAATGTAGCTGGTATTAAATAAATAGTACTAAATGTAGAATGGCATGGCATGAGAAAGCCATTTTCAACTTATCCCACCCATCTCCAATATTAGGAAGCAGGGCGTCAGTCAATATAGCAACCGACGCCAAGAGCTACCAAATCTAGCAATTACCCATTAAAAATAGGGGTCTATTATGCTTAGTATATAAATAAATAAAATGTTAGGCGATTCCCTCCCCAATTTTAGCACTCCCATTTCCATTTCCTTCATTATCTAAAATCTAGCTCAAAAACAAGCCTTCTTTGGTGGACCCTACAAACACCCAGCAAGGAAAAGAGAAGAGCAAAGAGCCGGAGGAGGCTTCCTTTTTTTTTTTTTTATCGTTTAATTTTATTATATATATTACCAAATAATAATAATAAAAATAAAAAAGGAGAAGGAGAAGGAGAGGGAAATATGAAACTCCTAAAGTGGGATCCACCAGGGGTGGGGTGGGGCCCACAGGTAGACCCCGATGACCACCAAATAAACTCTCCAAATGTGGCAAAGGAATCATGCAAAAGCAAAGCAAACTCTCTAAATTGAATGCAGAGGCAGAGGGATCAGCCATGCAAGCAAACTTTGCCGTTTCCTTTCCAGTCTCCAAAACGCCTACCCTTTTTTTATCTCCCCAACCCCATTCTCCATATTTAGCAATCCTTTCTTTTTCCAAGTCTTTTCCAAATTAAGTTCCTTTCTCTTAATAAACAAATCATATATTTATTCAAATTCCTATGAAAATAGTTGTTGCTCTTTGTTTTGTTGTCATCAAAGATTGATTTACCTGCTTATTCTTGTTTTCTGGGTTTTGGGGGTTGCCAGAGAAGCCAACTTGTGAGAATATGGGTAGGGGGAAAATAGAGATTAAGAGAATAGAGAATGCTAATAGCAGGCAAGTCACATTCTCCAAGAGACGTGCTGGCTTGCTCAAGAAGGCTAAGGAACTCGCCATTCTCTGTGATGCTGAGGTTGCTGTCATCATTTTCTCCAATACCGGCAAGCTCTTTGAGTTTTCCAGCTCTGGGTATGCAATGCACAACTTTTTATCTTCAACAAAAACCTCTTCTTCTTTTTTTCTATCATTGCATGAACAATTTTTTTCCCCTTGATTATTTCTGAGAATTTTCTATTTATCATCCATGAACTTTATTGGCCTTTCTTGTTTTTCTATCTTTTTTTTTTTTTGGTTGAGGACTAAAGAGTGACTCTTTTCCTTTTTTTTTTTAATAGAATAGGCTAAGGGTAACTTTTATTTATTTTGATGAACAGAATGTTGTTTACCAGGATCATCGACTATGAACTTTAGAGGGATTAGGTGGGTCTTAAGAATTTTTGTTTGTATTCTTGCATGTTTGTTTGGATTTTATCTGCTGATAATTTTGATGTCTGGTCTACTTTCTGTCATTTTATTATGAACTTCACCCTGCTGATCTTCCCCGGCCCTTTTTCAAAAATTGCTACATTAACTTCTTTTTAATGGTGGAGAACAATTACTTTTATTATCAAGGGAAGAAAAGGCTAATTTTTGGTCGATTTATATTGACTTCAGCAGAAACTTTTTGGTAATAGAAAAAAGTTTGATGGTAAATAACTTTTGTACCGTGTATGTTATCTTTTGTCTCTTAAATTGTTCCATGTTTTTTTGGATAGCATACGTCCATGAAAATTTGAAAATTTATTGGGGTTTCTTTTTTTCCTTAAAAAAAAATTTCTCTGCGTTATATAATATTTTATTGTTTGGATTTGCAAAGATAGAATTATTCTCAAATTCTCAATATTTGTTTGCTTGTGTTTACACCTACTTGAATTGAAAAGCCATATTCTTTTCATATCCTATCTGAGTTTCTCACTAGAGTTTCATTAGAAACTTGGTTTCAATTGATGTAAAAACGATTGATTTATCTTTTGGATAGTACTATATTTTGAAGTATTGGTGAGAAACTGGTGGCACTCCTGCTGTAGGAGATGTGAGATGCTCTGCTTTCGTAAGAATAGTTTGTTTCTGTGGGTTGATAGGTCCATAATCTAATTTTATGAGATTGAGAGTTTAAGTTAGAAACAGCTATAGATTGTACAAAAATGGAAGCGATTGTATTTAAGGAGTGGTAAACTAAAGAGAATGAAGTGCTGGGATGGCTGGAAACATGTATAAAATACAAAGATTTGCAGCAAGAAAATTTATTTTGGAGGAAACCACAAATATTGGAATGTATGTAATTGATAGAGGAAATCAGAATTATAGGAACGAGTATCTGAAAGAGAGACAGAATAAGTACAAAAACTCATAAGCTTAAAATTGCAGGGAGAGGTGCCTATCATTGTGTATTCTAGCATATTGAGGTTGCTCCTTGTTTCTGCATGCTATAATATTGAAGTGAGCTAAATGCTCTAATAGAAAGAATATGTGCCAAATTTCTCTCTGTGAAAGAGTATTGTCTTAATCATTTGTTCATTTTAGCAGCATGAATAAAACAATTTCTAGATACAAGTCTGCTCAAGGTTCTCCAGCGATTGCTCAAGTGGAACATAAAGCAGAGGTGATCAGCAATTTATGCTTACATAATACATTCACAAATCTGGTTTTTCTTTTCCATTGAAACAATATATTTCAATTTCTTCTTCTGCATTTTGGCTTAATGTTGAACCTCAAGATAATGGTTAGAACCTAATTTAGATTTTAGCATGCATGACATGTGTGTACTACCAGTTGAAACATAAATTTGCTATTGGTAAAACATGTTGATAAAAGTTTATTTCCCGAATATGTTTCTGTTTCATTTATTTTTCCTTACAATGTCGTACACTGAAAGTATACATTTGGATGATATCATGTACACTTTTGTTTTCAGAAGCAAGACTCTAAGGAGGCAGACCATCTGAAGGATGAAATCGCAAAGCTACAAATGAAACAGTTGTATGCCATCTTAATTGTCAGATATGGTTTATGTATTACATTCTTCTCCAATGCAGACTTTTTACTTTTCCTTGAACTAATTCTTGTTCTGATTTTATAGACAGCTGCTGGGTAAGAACTTGACCAGCATGAGCTTGAAAGAGCTTCAGCTCCTAGAACAGCAACTTAATGAAGGGTTGTTATCAGTGAAGGAGAAGAAGGTTGAATGACATTTTGTCCAATTCATCTAATCTCTTAGCTTAAATTAGGATTCTTGTTTCTAGAAATAATTATTTAACTTGAGGCCTTAATAGGAATCATACCATTGCAGGAACAATTGCTCATGCAACAATTAGAGCAATCAAGATTACAGGTATGCTTGGTCCTACCTGCATGTCATAGTTTTGTACTTTGTTTTGCCAGTGTCGTTCTTTTGTCTAAAAGCGCATCTTGAAAAAAGAGGATGAATGTTACAGTTATCTTTGTCTCCAATAATAAGATAATTTTGATAGGAAATAAAGCATCTTGATAAGGAGACATGTCACAAACTAGAATTACATTTGGTTAGACTTGAATGGTGGAGGTGAGGTCTCAATAACTTTCAACAGATTGGTTATAAACGCTTGAAATTAAGAATAGCTAGCAACTACGTGTAGTAGATTGAAAATGGTGGGAAATGGAATTCGTATGGGAAGTCATTTGACATTTGAAATATTGCACCTAGAGATTCCATAAGGTTCAAGTTTCTCATGCATGTTTCTTGTTATATCAAGGAGGTCACATGATCTAAAAAAAGAACAATTAAGGAAAAAAAAGGATACCTTTGAGGTAATTAATTCATTTTAATTTCTGTTTGCAGGAGCAGCGAGCTATGCTTGAGAATGAAACTTTACGCAGACAGGCAAGTTACGTTTTTCTTGATAAAACTGAGTATATTATTATGATTTGGGTAACAGACAACTTGTTTTATTTGTCTACCCATGCAGGTTGAGGAGCTACGAGGTTTCTTTCCAACAACTGATCACCCGATCCAACCCTATCTTGAATGCTATCCAGTTGAAAGGAAGAATTCTCTCATGAGCCACAGCATTCCCAGTCCAGATTTGACCTGTAATTGCACTGTTGAAAAGGGAGATTCAGACACTACCTTGTATTTGGGGTATGTATTTTTTTATATTTTGGTTAGTCTGCTCTGGAAATGCCCCAACTTGACTAATTTTTTTTTATATTTAATCATTTGTTATTAGAAAGGATAAATCAAGGTTGTGTCTTTGGCTTTGAACTTAATTCTACACTCATTTCAAAAACTTCCGACCACCCTTGTAAAAGGCAGAATCCTATAACAGTGGCACTGCTTCCTTTGGTCCCTGTTAAGTGATTTACCCTTGTTGGCTTATCTTGACAAATGATTTACTCTGGCTGCATTAATGTAATTCTACCCACTATTTCAAGGCCTTCAACAGCATCAGAAATAGTAGAACTAATCAATACTTCATTCAGTTCTTCATCTCTGTTGCCCTTGCAGGCCAAAATGAAGTCCCTCATTATGCTATTATGTCCAAATTTTTTGTTTTTCTTTTTTTAATATTTTGTCAGCTCTCACATATGCTCTCTCTATATACTTATCAGGTTGCCAAGTGATTATCACAAGAGAAAGAAACCTGAAATAGAAAGCCACTCCAATGAGTCAGAGAGCCAGTTGGGGCTGCTGTGACCCTTTCCTTCAAGGTATTTGCTTTGCCTTCAATAGGGAATGGCAGAAACTGAGATATGGTACAGTTGAGTCTAGTTTGGTAGTTTCTCAAAGCACCAGCTGTCCAAATCAATGAAGGCAACACAGTGAAAGTATAGATGTTTCTTTGCAGGATGAAGAGCTAAGTTTTCTGCTGATGGATATAGTTTAGTCGTGACAGTTATTGGGAAAAAGGGTGAGGGTATTGCAAAAATAGGCTTTAGTTTTTCTTCTTCTTCTTCTTCTTCTTCTTCTTCTTCTTCTTCTTCTTCTTTTTTTTTCTTGTTTGTATTAAAATGGGCGTAGCTTTGCTTTCCCTTGCAACTTTCTTTACCTATTAAATTAGTGAGGTTGCAGTTCATGTTTCATTTGGTGACCGAGTGAATCTTGTTGTTGACATATCTTTTTTTTCTTCTTTCTGCTACTTAGAAAGTTGTAAAATTTTCCTTGGTTCCTGCAAGTTTTGTGATACTTGATTGCAAGATCAATTCATTAGCCGGTCGCAAACTGAATCCTAGATTCAGTTAAAATTTGAATGATACTAAAATACTTTGGTTTGTTAAAATTTGAATATAGACAATTCAAAACTTGAAACTGACATGATGCAGTTCTATTTCCATGGTTAGTTTTGAAGATACAAATACAATTACTGTCATCAAACGAATGTTGTCCAAAAAACCATTTAAAAGTTGATCAGAAATTAAGGTTATTTCCTGCATTGTCGAACACTAAGAAGCAGTTCTTTTCGGGCTGCGAATACTTTGGAGAACAAATAATGGACCTGCTTCTCCAAAGCTTCCTGCTGCTTCCCAAAAACACCCAACCTTGTCTCCAAATCCTTGGCTGCATCACTGCTTTTCCCAGAGACTATGGCTGATGCTAGGGAAGCTGCTGCATTATCTCACCTTTCTCTACTATAACGTCAGAAATACATGAATCTACTAGGTTTAACGAAGCACTATTGGAGGTGGCAATCAATTGCTTGATCTCCAAGTATGGTTTAGCCTATCCGACAGGGTAGCCAAAACAACGCCACATACCCAAAAGCCAATCTTCTTTATTTCCATTAAAGCTTGATTACTAGCTTTTCCTTCCAGGGGAAGGAGCTGAAGTTGCTGTACTTGTCACCGTCTTCCCTGTCTTGCTGTCCTCTATAGTCCTTGCTTGAACCTTGAGGCTGAATTGCTTTGAGATGCTTGATTGCCAAAGAAGGTGAATTCTGGAGGAGAGTGAGAGCGAGAACAAAGGAAAGGCGAGCGTGCGTCAGATGAGAAAGGGAGGAACTAACAGATTTTAGAAGCTCCAGCAAATGGAAGCTGTAATTGAGATACTGGTGAAGAGAAGTAACTTCCCAGCAGTTGACGGGGTTGTAACAACCCGGTTTTGACCCTAATTGGAATAGTGATTTCGGGACCACAAATCCGAATCAGAAAAATATTTTAATATTATTTTTAGTGTCTATTATATGTTAAGTTATAGGTGTGAAAAATTCGTGTGGAAATTTAATCGTTTGAATGTTCAATTCGATAAAAATGGCTTAATCGCGTAAAATGAAAATTTGATGGTTAAATAAGAAAGTACTTAATTGTTGTTGACTTTATAAAATGGAGGCTTTATGTGGCAATTAGACCATTTTATTGGTAGTGGGTGACAATGGTCAAGAAAGACCTTGAATTATATGTTATATATATATATATATATTATATTAAAGGTTAAGTTAGTAAACTAATAAATTGTTAATATATATGTTATAATAAAATTAAACAAAGCCATGGTTATTATTTTTCTTCCTTAGCCGAAACTAAACAAGAGAAAAAGAAAGAAAACATAGTTATATTCGGCAATATTGAAGCTTAATTGAGGTTAGTTCTTTGTTCGGTTTTTGATAATTTTTACGTTTTTGGAATCGTTACTTTGTGTCCTTCAAAACCCATTTTTCAATTTTGTGAATTGATGATGATTTTGGAATATGCCATTGATGAATGTTTGAGTTTTATGATATTAGTTGATGAAATATGAAATATAGGTGTTAGATTAATATGTTTTGTCTTTAAATTTTTGGTGAAATTGAATATATAGGGTTAAATTGTGAAAATAAATTTTTGAGGGACTAAAATGTGAAATAAAAGAAATGTGTGGACTTGTATGAAGTATAGGAACATTCGGCCCTAGCTTAGTGTGGGCAAATTTTGTGTATTTTGTGTTTTGTGCAAAAAGGACTAAATTGCAAAAAGTGTAAAATATCAGGGGCAAAATAGTAATTTGCTCATTTATGTATTTTTGGATTTAATTGGATGTTTTGATGAATAAAAAGGTTAAATTTGAATATGTTTAGATCGAGAAACGAAGAAAACGGATTTGGATCGGGGAAAAACGAAAGTAGTTGAATAGTCGATCGTGTCCGCTGATATCCGAGGTAAGTCTATTAGCTATTTAATTTTATTAAATTAGTATATGTGTATGTATATCAATTTTATTTTTGTTGAGTTAAATTTAAAAGTATAAAATTCGAATTGAAAGTATGAAATTATATATATATATATATATATATGTGTGTGTGATAAGTTCGAATGACTATGAATATGCAAATATGCATATAAATGTCCTTGTAATAAATTTAGGTATGAATATATATATATATATATATATATATGTATAAATTATATTCGAATATACGTGTGTATACATGTAAGTTTTGTTGTATTGAATTTAGGTATGAAATTACAAAGGTATGAGATATATTCGAACATATGCATGTATGTGTGAATAAGGTGTGAATTTAGTATAAAATATTTGTATAAGTTGGAGCAAATAAGCATGTATACTTATGAATAAATATTTATATTGAGTATAAGTTGAAATTATATTTATACATATATATATATATGTTAAATTTGAATATGTATGAGTATATAGGTATATATTCTTGTTTGAATATAAGCATAGAGTAATATATATTTGTTAGATTGAATATGTATATATGTACATGTATAAGATCTTGTATTGAAATGGTATATGAAATTATATAGATATATATGGAATTCAAATGTTAAAAGTACATAGTATATTATAAGTTAAATCTTATGATATTAGTAGTGGAATCTAAAGTATGAGGTTATATATATATAAATGTGTTTCGGTTGAATTATTGAATTATTTAAGTTAGATTTGATGATTGGGATTTATATATATCCATGTGTTTTAAAGATATAAGTTATGAATATTGAACTGAATTTTATGTGGATTTTATATACAAATATGAAATACAACTTCTGTGAATTGAGATTCTTTTGTTAAAGCTCAGTACCAATCGAATTTATTGCCAGTGAAATTATTCAGACTACACGTCTAGCAGGCTAAGTGCCGGTGATCTGAATCAGGTTATAAACCTAGCAGGCTAAGTGCTGGTGATCTGAATCAGGTTATAAACCTAGCAGGCTAAGTGCCGGTGATCTGAATCAGGCTATAAGCCTAGCAGGCTAAGCGCCGGTGAATCTATTAAATTAAGTGATTATATGCATTTGATATATATATATATATGATTTTGGTTATATGTATAGGCTAGATAATATTTTGGGAGTCGTACTTTAATGTACTGTATATATATATATATATATATAATTAATAGCCATACGAAATTAGCTTATTTTTCTTATGGTTTAACTGAACAGAAATGTTATGTTTTGTTATAAAAGGTTAAAGTAGAATTTATAATTATACTTACTTAATATTTGACTAATTTAACATAGATGTAAAATTTTTGAATTCTACTGAATGTCTGTGTTAAGTTGTGTTTTGTCAGGTAACGCCTCGTAACCCTAATTTATCGACGTATACAGGTTAGGGGTGTTACAGGGGTAGTCTATGTCCACAACTAGCTTTACAAATGCGGTGTTGATAAGTGATAGGAGCTCATAACATTGTTGAATCCATAAGAAGGACGAGATTTCTAATCCAGGTTTTAAATTCAAGGCAATTGGAAACATCAGATCGAAAAGCCCGTACAGCAGCTGACAAAACATCTGCCTCTGATTGTTGGCGGTGGTTCTTAGAGGTGCTCATGGGCCGGGCGGCTCGGCCCGGCCCGACGGCCCGCCCGAAATATGGGAGGGTTTGGGTAAAAATATAGGCCCGAAATATGGGCTTGGGCAAAAAAACGAGGCCCGTTTAGAAAGCAGGCAGGCCTCGGCACCACTTTTTGCCCGGCCCGACCCGCCCAATTTCAACCCGATATAATAAATATATTTATTTTTTAAATTTTTTTAAATTTTTAAATATTTTTAAAATAATTTTTTATTATTTTTTAATTTTAAAATATTTTTAAAATACTTTTTAAAATTTTTTAATTTTAAAATATTTTTTTTAATTTTTAAAATAAATTTTTGGTATTTATTAAAAAAATGAGCCGGACAGGGCTGGGTCCGGGCTTATGATTTTTTCCCGGGCCGGGTCTGGGCAAAATTTTAGGCCCATATTTCGGGCCGGGCTGAAATTTTTTATGGGCGCGGCCCGAACCCGGCCTGGCCCATAAGCACCTCTAGCGGTTCTCCAGCTTGGAGTATAATTTGGTAAGCTTTTCAACCAAGAGTAGCATTGCCTAACACAAAAACAACTTGTCCTGATGAGCTAAGAGGGTGGTAAGCTTTTATTTATTAACGCAAGAGAAGGGGTTTTGCTTAATTGCATTAGCTGGACAGAAGAGGCGTGTGCTGCACTGCTTTCTGTACCATTGAAAATTCGAACCCAAGAAGAAGGTATCAATTTTGGCGACGACGTAATCAATGTGCTTAGAGTTCAATAAATATAAATGTTTATCCAACGCGGCTTTTGGGGTTGGAAGCAATCCTGGCTGAGGCTGGAAGGATGGAGGAAAGTGCAGTGCCAGCGCTATCAAGTATGCTTCTGAGATGCACTTTTCTGCGTATCTGGCTTCACCTTATGATTTTATATTATGGTGTTCGTCGGCTAAAAGATGGTTGTGATTGGTTGAAGAAGGCCCATATTGACCCATGTTGAAGCTTCTGATCTGAATAAAGGCTTTAGAATAGTATTCAAATTGAATTTCCATGGAGTGAAGGCAGCCCAATAACATGGTACGGGTGGGTGGCTACACTCCTAAGTCTGCTCTAATTTTTCACTCGTATATGGGAACAATCCTTTAGCCCATTTCCGAAGATATTATCGAATCAAACCAATTGTTAGCTTAGATTGACATATGAATATTGCTTGGTATTGTTTCTATGAGGTGGGGATGGTCATTGTAGACACACTGGATATGTTTTAGGACAGTTTGGACTTAAGAAAATCAAATACAAAAACAAAACAAAGCAACTCTGAACAATATTGCAAGTGGGCAATTGGCAAAGAAGGATTTGAAGTAGTACCAGCGAATCTGACTACTTTCGAATTCACCCGGATTTTTCTTTTTGAAAAATTGGGCTCGAGGTGCGTCGAATTTTAGGTAAATTCGTCCCATTCCATTGTGGGATATTTATAAAAATACTCTTTAACTTTCAATAAATAAATATATTAAATTTTAAGTTTAAACTAAAAAAAAATTAAATTTCATATGTTTCAAAAGAAAAACAAGGAAATTATTTTTTTCTAACTGTAGGTTTGAATGGGCGATTGGGTGCGGTGCGGTGCGTTTAGTTTACTTTTTGTCTCATGCTACAGTATCTAATCTCACCGCCACCGCTGTTTTTACACTAACCGCAGGTAAACGCACTGCCCATCCAAACTCACCCTAAGTCAGGATCATATCGGCTGCCCCACCACGTTGTGATCCCTAAATAGGACGGTGTGTAGCTGTACAAAGAGGAGCTGCGATTGTAGAGAGGGGTTTCAGCGGATGCTGCAATTTCATGCCCTTATTGCTACTGTCGACTCACTTTTGTTTTGCATATTATAAGAACAAGTAGCAAAGTTAGAGAAGTAATTAGATAAAATCTCAAGTTTCCTAGTAACTAGAGAAGAATATGTCGAAACCATTTTTTTAAAAGTTTTAGGTTGTCGACTTTAAAAAAATGAAAATTGGGAGTCGCCACCAATCTTTTATTAGGGTGTGATTGGATCACCTAAAAACAGCTTTGGTCTACGAGTTTAGAAAACGGGTTTGGGAGTCAATTACGTACGAGGAAGGATTAGCACCCTCGTAACGCCCAAAAATTGGTACCTAGTTAATTAATTAATGTCTTAATGTCGAAAATTTGAAAATATAATCTTTAAAAAAAACTTAAAACGTTGCGTATTAAGACCCTTCTCAATTTAGAGAAGCAAAAATGCCACACCCAATGCGTTAAGGCATAACATTCTAATTTCCTCCAAAATGAATTGGGCCAAAATACTAGTGCAATAAAACTTTAAAAGAACATCCACTTATCCAAGATTTAAGAAATCACATCCAATACGTTAGGGCACGATTCCTCTAAAATCCCAAACTCAGAATATTTCCTTTACTTTAAAAGAACATCCACTTATCCAAGATTTAAGAAATCACACCCAATACGTTAGGGCACGATTCCTCTAAAATCCCAAACTCGGAATATTTCCTTTATTATTTTTAGAAAAAAAAGAATCTTCATTTCGAGAAATCAATGCGTCACATCCAATACGTTAGGACACAACGTGTTGAATTCCCAATAATGAACTCTTATTCTTGATTAAAGAAGAATGCTCGAATGTTAGATTTAACGAAGAAAATCGGAACCCAATACGTTAGGGCTCAATTTTCTTGAAAACCCTAAATACAAGCATTATCCCTATTTTGAAAAAGTTTGATTTTAAAGATCGAGTAAAAAAATGTAATGTTATGCTACATTAAATATATATTGCAATAATAAATACTAAGATAGCATAGAAATAATGCAAATATATGAACAAATAAATAAAATAATAGCATGCAAAATATCAAATAAATGGGCAAGATAATAATAAAAATATGTAATCCTAAATTAATAGACAAATGATTGAAATAAACAAAAAATGTATACATGTACCCATAAAAATATATAAATTTAAAATAATATCAAAATTAATTAAATAAAACATGTGTCTATAAAAATATACGAAAAATATTAGTTTTTTAAGGTATAAATACCTACAAAAGAAACATATTTATATATATAAATAATAATTTCAAAAAAAATCAGAAATACTGATTTTAAGAAAATATGGAAAAAAGGACTAAATTGGGTCGCAAGTAAAAAAACAGGGGTGAATCCGCAAATAAATAAAGTCTGGAGGACCAAATTGAACGCTCGAATTACATAGAGGGGCTGGACGGGTAATTTTCCCTTCTCCTCTAAAACGGCGCCGTTCCAAAAGGATTAAATTGGAATTTAAAATAAATTAAAGGTCGAATTTAAAAAAATAATAAAAAAAACCTACTTGAAAATATGTTAAAAGGCGAAGGGCTAAAAGCGCAATTTGCCCTCCGCATAAAAACACGCGGACCCTAAAGTGGATCGGGTCGGACTTGGGTCGGGCACTCAAACGACGACGTTGCGTGTCCGAGGCTTTCAAAACGGCACCGCTTTTGGTACCGTATATATGCCTCCTTCCTCCAAAAAATCATTTCGAACATTTTCAAAAAAAAAACAAAAACCTTTAAAACTCTCTCAACCCCTCGTCCTTCTCGCCATTGGTCATCATCTGATATTATCGACCATCACCCTTGCCGCCGATCTCGGCCAAGACCACCGTCTCGGTGGTGGCGAGAAAAGGGAAAATCTCCTTTTTAGCCTTCTCAACACCCTTATGCCCGAATCCGGACTTAAATCTTGCGAAACAATAAAGAAAGAGCCCCTAAAAGCAGAGAAACCTTTCGGCTTCCGGTCGTCAATCTTCGGTGACGACTTACTCGGCCATCCACGGCGGTTAGGGCTCGAAAACAGGTTTTTTCCTTCCTTTTATATTTATATTATTTATATAAATAATAAAATAAATAGATATAATCGGAAAAATAAAATAGAAACGCAAGTATTAACCTTTATTCGCTTATGTCTCCGTTTGTGTTGTAAAAATAGGGCCCTTTTTATTGATTTCGAAAAAAATCCGATCCCGTTACAGTGTGTTTATGGCTTTTTATAGCCGAAATAAGAATAAATCTAATCCAAAATCAAAAGAAAATCTGTTTGATCTGCAAATCTTTGATTTTCTTTCTTTTTGTTGTTTGTTTCCTTGCAGGTGAAGGCGAACGGGAGAGGCGGCTGCGGCGTAAGGCTTACCCCAGAAACCCTAGGGTTTCTGAAACTGCTTTGGGCCTGGGACTAATTTTGGGCCTCTGTTTACTTCATTTTGGGCCCTTATGGCCTGTTTGCAATTGGGCTCTGTATTTATTTTATTTATTTGGGGTTGGGTAAAAATTAGGCATTACAGCTGCCCCTCTTTGCTCGTTATCGTGTAACGGGAACAGAGCAAAGACTTTAAAACGCCCGATTTTGCCCGGTCATTCTGGATCTTGGTATTCTTCTTCTTCAAGTAACCTCATTCCTTCCTACTGCATCTTCAGAGGTATAGGAATTAGTGTTTCAATCTACTCCTCTGCAACTTTAGGGAGATAAGACTTGTAGTTTCAACCTTCTCCACTGCTGCTCAGGGAGACAAGGCTTGGTGGCTTTAATCTGCTTCCCACTATCTTGGAAAGATAAGATTTGCCATATTCGATCTGCTCCACTGCAACTTAGGAAGATAAGATCTATAATCTTCAACCTTCTCCACTGCTGCTCAGGGAGATAAGGCTTGGTGGCTTAAATCTGCTTCCCACTATCTTGGAAAGATAAGATTCGCCGTCTTCGATCTGCTTCACTACTGCTTAGGGAGATAAGATCTATAATCTTTAACCTTCTCCGCTATTGCTCAGGGAGATAAGGGAGATAAGGCTTGGTGACTTAAATCTGCTTCCCACTATCTTGGAAAGATAAGATTCGCCGTCTTCGATCTGCTCCACTGCAACTTAGGAAGATAAGATCTATAATCTTCAACCTTCTCCACTGCTGCTCAGGGAGATAAGGCTTGGTGGCTTAAATTTACTTCCCACTATCTTGGAAAGATAAGATTTGCCGTCTTCGATCTGCTCCACTACTGCTTAGGGAGATAAGATCTATAATCTTCAACCTTCTCCACTACTGCTCAGGGAGACAAGGCTTGGTGCTTAAATCTCCTTCCCACTATCTTGGAAAGATAAGATTCATCGTCTTCGATCTGCTCCACTACTGCTTAGGGAGATAAGATCTATAATCTTCAACCTTCTCCGCTACTACTCAGGGAGACAAGGCTTGGTGGCTTAAATCTGCTTCCCACTATCTTGGAAAGATAAGATTCGCCGTCTTCGATCTGCTCCACTACTGCTTAGAAAGATAAGATCTATAATCTTCAACCTTCTCCGCTACTGCTCAGGGAGACAAGGTTTGGTGGCTTAAATCTGCTTCCCACTATCTTGGAAAGATAAGATTCACCGTCTTCGATCTGCTCCACTACTGCTTAAGGAGATAAGATCTATAATCTTCAACATTCTCCGCTACTGCTCAGGGAGACAAGGCTTGGTGGCTTAAATCTGCTTCCCACTATCTTGGAAAGATAAGATTCGCCGTCTTTGATCTGCTCCACTGCAACTTCAGGGATATAAGACTACTGGTTACCGATCTGTTCTCTAGGGAACATGACCTGTAAAAATCTGTTCTATGAACTTAATTATGCCTAGAGATTAGGATGTCATGATCAGAATGAAACAAATGTTCCTAACTAGACGTGTATGAATGACATTTGAATGCATGCAAAATGACATTTTTCGAGAATTATCATTTCTGTTTTGTCGCTGACGTTTTTTGCTTGGCTGATATCTCCAAAGAAATACTTAATCAAATTGCCTCAATTGTGCACTTTTAAAGCACAACCCTTTAGAAGGCAGAATTTGTACTACATTCCTTCCGCCGTAACTTAAGAGTAGGAAAATTTGACTCTTCTCAATCTTCTCCTATCGTAATTCAAGGATATAGATTATGAAATTTGCTTACACCACTCTCAGGGTGTCTTATCAAATGCTCATGCCCAAATGAATAGCTTTCTTTCCATAAGGGATTTCTTCCTACCCCCCTTCAGACTTCCTGCTGTCTCATTCACTATCCAAATCTGAAAAGGCGGTCTTAATTTAGACTTTTGAATCTTGGGGCGTTTTAACCAATAGTCCTGTTTCAGGTTACTAAATTATTTAGAAATTCCCAAAGTAATATACAAAACTTCTTTTGTGAAAGTTTATTAGTCCATCAATCATTATTCTAATGCGACATGTTTGCGCAAAAATCAAAAATACTAAGTAAGAGATGAATTAATTTAAGAATTTATTGATAGTAAGTGTCCTAAAAGAAAAAAGTATTCAAGAACAGCGAATAATGAAGTTTTTACAAGAATCAACAATCTTGACACAAATATTATGAAGGCTAGGTGCTTTAGATATCGCCGCTTGAACTTCTCCCTGCAAGCCAAGAACCATTCTGAACTTAACATGTGTTTAGGGGATCTACAGTACTTTGTCAATGCCCCCAAGACGTCGTACATCTTTTTATTGTTGACTTTAGCGAAGCAAGATCACCATATGCCCCCAATCTGACAATGTTTGAGCCGCCCTTTTTAGGATTTCAACTCAAACCCCCTTTGGTCTCAAGGTGCCCTTTTCGAGTTTTCACCTTGGCCTCTCCTTTTTTTTTTGGAAATCAGTGCGCCCTTTGCGGGTTTTCACTTTGATTCCTCCCTTTCTTCAAGTGAAATATTTCTTAACTGAGTTTGAATTTACAAGATTCGGAAGATTTTTGCTATCCATTTCACTCAAAATCAAAGCGCATCCGGAAAAAGCCTTTTTTACAACATAAGGTCCTTCCCAGTTTGGCATCCATTTCCCTCTAAAATCCTTTTGTAAAGGGAGGATCTTTTTCAGAACCAAATCCCCTTCATGAAATTCTCTGGGACGAACCTTCTTATTATAAGCTCGCATATTCGCTTCTGATACATTTGGGCATGACGAATGGCTTTTAATCTTTTCTCTTCAATCAGGTTCAGTTGATCATACCGAGATTGGATCCATTCGGCCTCATCCAATTTTAATTCAGCCAAAACTCGGAGAGAAGGAATTTTAACCTCAATGGGTAATACTGCCTCCATTCCATAAACCAACGAAAAAGGTGTTGCCCCAGTAGAAGTCCTGATAGATGTTCGGTAAGTAAGAAGAGCGAAAGGTAACTTCTCATGCCAATCTTTGTAAGTTTCAGCCATTTTCGCCACGATTTTCTTGATATTTTTATTTGCCACTTCCACTGCACCATTCATTTTTGGGCGATACGGTGATGAATTATGGTGTCTAATGTTGAACTGATCACAGACTTCCGCTATCGTGCTATTATTCAGATTCAACGCATTGTCAGATATGATCCTTTCAGGCATTTTATATCGACATATGATCTCCTTCTTCAAAAACCTACTGACTGCTGACTTCTTGACATTAGCATATGAGGCTGCTTCTACCCACTTAGTGAAATAGTCAATAACCACAAAAATGAAACGATGTCCATTAGAAGCCTTCGGTGATATTGGTCCAATGACGTCCATACCCCATATGGAGAAAGGCCATGGAGAAGTCATAACATAAAGAGGAGAAGGAGGCGCGTGCATTTTATCCCCATAAATTTGGTATTTATAACATTTCTTGGCATGATTGATGCAATCTCCTTTCATAGTGGACCAGTAATACCCGAATCTCATAATCTGTCTAGCCATGGTGAATCCATTAGCGTGCGTTCCACAAATACCTTCATGGACTTCTTCTAAAATTTCCTTAGCCTCTATAGCGTCCACGCATCTTAACAGTACTCGATCCTTTCCCCTTTTGTATAGGATCTCCCCATCTAAGACATAGTCAATAGCTAGTCTCCTCAATGTCCTATTATCATTCTCCGTTGCCTGATCAGGATATTCGCGATTCTTTACATATAGCAAAATATCTTGGTACCAGGGACTTATCATTCTCCACTTCTTCAATGCTATAGCAGTGGGCTGGGATCTCATAAATACTAATTGGAATGGGCTTCATGTCCTCCAACTGATTCACTTTAATCATGGAAGCTAAAGTAGCAAGAGTATCAGCCATCTGATTTTCTTCTCGTGGGAGATAACAGAAGGTAATGTTGTCAAACTCTTTGATCAATCCCAAAACCAATCTCCGGTAACGAATAAATTTAGGATCCCTCGTCTCCCATTCCCCTCTTAGCTGGTATATTACCAATGCTGAGTCTTCGTACACCTTTAATGTCTTGATTTTTCGTTCTATGGCTACCCGTATACCCATGATGCAAGCTTCATACTTAGCCATGTTATTAGTGCAATCAAAGTCTAAGTTACTGGTGAAAGGATGATAATCTCTGTTCGGAAACACCAGGACTGCCCCAATCCCATTGCTTAATGCATTCGATGATCCGTCAAAGTTTAATCTCCAAAAATGATTCTCTTAGGGATCTTCTTCAGCATTCGCCACATACATCAAATCTTCATTCGGAAAATCAAAGTCTAGAGGCTCATATTCTTCCAGAGCCCTGCTAGCCAAGAAATCTGCTATCGTACTTCCCTTGACGGCCTTCTGACTTACGTATACGATATCAAACTCAGAGAGCAAGATTTGCCATCTAGCCATTCTTCCATTCAATGCTGTTGACTTCATCATATACTTCAAAGGGTCTAATTTTGAAATTACCAAAGTCGTATGATAGAGTAAGTATTGCCTCAACCTTTTGGTCGTCCAAATCAAGGCGCAACATAATTTTTCAATAGGCGAATATCTCATCTCACAATCAGTGAATTTCTTGCTGAGATAGTAAATCGCCTTTTCTTTCTTTCCAGTCGCATCATGTTGACCCAGCACGCATCCCAAGGAGTTGTTGAACACCGTTAAATACAAAATCAAGGGTCTATCTGGGCTGGGTGGTGACAGAATTGGGGTATTGGATAAGTATTGCTTTATCTTTTCAAAGGTTTTCTGACATTCTTCATTCCAGACATCAAGATTATGTTTCTTCAAAAGGCGAAATATGGGATCACATTTCTCGGTCAACTGTGAAATGAATCGAGCAATGTAATTCAGTCTTCCTAAGAAACCTTGAACTTCTTTCTGGGTACGTGGTGGTGATAGATCTCGTATTGCCTTGACCTTGTCTGGATCAATCTCAATTCCTTTTTCACTAACTATAAAGCCCAACAATTTTCCTGACCTGGCTCCGAAAGTGCACTTTGTCGAATTAAGCTTGAGTTGAAACTTCCTTAATCTTAAGAATAATTTTCTCAGGACCTGCACATGTTCCTCCTCTGTTCTGGATTTGGCAATCATATCATCAACATACACCTCAATTTCTTTATGCATCATGTCATGGAACAAGGCTACTATGGCTCTCTGATATGTTGCTCCTGCGGTCTTTAATCCGAATGGCATCACCTTATAGCAGAACGTTCCCCATAAAGTAATGAACGTAGTCTTTCCCATATCTTCCGGGTGCATATTTATCTGATTGTATCCTGAGAACCCATCCATAAAAGAAAACAGCAAAAATCCCGCCGTATTATCCACCAGCGTATCAATATGTGGCAATGGGAAATTGTCCTTTGGACTTACCTTGTTCAAATCCCTGTAATCCACGCACATTCGTAGTTTTCCATCTTTTTTAGGGACTGGGACGATATTGGCTACCCACTCAGAATATTTGACCTCCTGTAAAAACCAGCATCAAACTGTTTCTTAACCTCCTCTTTTATTTTGAGCACGATATCAGGCATCATTCTTCTGAGCTTCTGTTGAACTGGTTTGCAATCTTCTTTTATGGGTAAGTGATGATGCACTACAATATCAACACTCAATCCAGGCATATCCTGGTATGACCATGCGAAGACATCTTTGAATTCATGGGGTAATTCAATGAGGTCTCGTCTTGTCTTGGCGAGAATTTCAGTTCCAATTTTCACCTCATTCCCTTCTTTCAAGCTCACAACTTCTATTGACTCTTTGTGAGGTAGGATTTGCTTTTCCTCTTGTTCCACCATCCTCAACAAGTCTAAAGATAAACAGCCCTCTTCATCACCTTCAAAGTCACGCGATCCCTCTAAACACATGTTTCGTTCAAAAGGGCACTCTGAGCTCGTAGCAGTGTCATTCACGTCATTGATACACAGAGACCTATTATGGTTACAAAAGAATGTATGAATTTATCTACAATTATTTATGTAATGAAAGAATATATTTAGGCATATGTGAAGAATGAAAGAATATTTACTCGAAACAATTGCAAAGATGTATTTTATTAAAATAATGATTTTTAAACATAAGCCTATTTCACCAAAGAATTCTTGTTATTTCTAGGCTAAAACAACAAGTTTTTTCTGAATATTACTCTGAGATAGTTCTAAAGACTTTAGGTATTTCTTCCGCAGTCCAATTGTCTAGAACACTCCCAGGCTCATAAGGACGAATGTCTAGCAAATTTCTCTCTTCATTCTCATGCTTATAAATGGTATTAATGTGCATATTTCCCAACGTCTCCTCGATGCTTTCCTCAACCGATTTCCTACTCTCCTGATGAATAACTCCTCCAGATATGAAAGTTTTGGATATATGGGGAATTATCATTGGCTCCTACTTAGCTTCCTCCCCATTTAAACGCGCCCTTCTTCTTTCCTGCCTTTTCTCTATCTCCTTCATTTTCTATCCTCTATCTGGCTTGTATCCTAAGCCAAAGTTATCCTACTTTTTTTTAGCATCAGAACCTCAGTTTTCCCTTGAAGATATCTCTCTAGCCCTCTTCCGGGTAAAGCTCTTCTTCCCACCAACAACTGTAAACCCATCTCTGTAGTTTTGGATAATTTTGGCACCAAAATTTTACTCCCTTCAGGAACAAATGCCGCATTTACAAACTCTAAAGATCGAAATGAACACTCTATTAACTCGTCATTGGTTTCTACGTATGGCGTCTCATTGGATGCAGTTGCTATTATATCCTCTTCGGCTTTTATTGTCACTAGCCGACCATCTGACACTATCTTCAACATCTGGTGCAATAATGACGGTACTGCCCCTGCCGAATGTATCCATGGGCTTTCTAATAAACAGTTATAAGAAGGTTTGATGTCCATCACAATAAAATCTACCTCATAGATTGTTGGGCCAATCAGTAAGGGTATCTCAATTCTTCCCATGACCTTCCTTTCTGTACCGTCAAACGCCCTCACTACATTTTGACACGTTTTCATGTGCGAACTGTCTATGGGTAACCTGTTAAGCGTGAATAATGGCAGTAAGTTCAAAGCTGATCCATTGTCAATCAATACTCCTGGCAAAATATGCCCTTTACATCGTGCAGTAATATGCAAAGCTTTGGTAGATCCCATGCCCCTAGGAGGTATCTCATCATCGTTGAAAAATATGAAATTATCAGCACTAATATTATTGACCAACCGATCTAGCTTATTGACAAAAATATCCTTGGACACATAGGTCTCATTTAGCATCTTCATCAACGCGTTTTGATGTACTTCTGAATTCAAGAGTAAGGACAGTACAGATATGTGGGCTGGTTGTTGATGCAACTGCTCGATGACATTGTACTCACTATGCTTTAAAAATTTTAGGAATTCCACAGCTTCTTCCTCCTTCACTGGCTCAGCTAATTTCCCTTTTTGTTCCCCTATTATGGCCTCTTTCATAGATTCTGGATTGGCCCTCACACACTGGCTCTTTGCAGTCTCTTTTCCTAGGACATTTGTATTGCACTCGTAGCTCTATGGAACCTTCTTGCTGTCTTGGTAAGGAAAGGTTGCAGGTTTCTTTATTATGATCCTTGGCATTACTGGTATTCTCACCTCATCCTTTTTGGGTTGCGAGATAATGACCACAGGCTGCACTACTCTTGGAACCTTCGAAGACTCCGATGTGCAAATACTCCCCTCCTCTTTAACTTCTTCATAAAATTCCATCTCCTTATTATCCATCAGGTCTTGAACCAAGGCTCTGAATTCTGCGCATTCTTGGATTTCATGTCCCTCCTCGTGATGGAACTCATAGTAATTTTCCACTTTTCCGAAGCTTCTCTCTGAACTTGAGACGATCAATCCTCTTCTTACCATATTTTTCCAGACCCACCTCAAAGGAATTTTCACCTCTGATATGTCCTCCTTGATCTTTCTACCCATGCTTCCACCTATCATGTTTACTCCATTATCATTATGATTAGGTAACGGATTTTCTGTACTAGGCGAATCATCCAATTTAACCACGCCCATGCTTATAAGCCTTTCTACCAGCTTCTTGAACGCCGTACAATGTTCTATAGAATACCCCACAATTCTCGCGTGATAATCGCACTGTGCGCTCGCATTGTACCACTTGGGGTATGGAGGTTGCAGGGGTTTTAAGTGGTGAGGGGAAACCACGTATGCATTGAATAGATTCTGATATAGCTCCCTATACGACATTGGAATTGGAGTAAATTGAAGCTTTTTTGTGTTTTGTCTTGTGTCAGATCTCTGCTTTGATGATCCCTGCTGGTTAACAGCCATCTTTCCCGGTTGATTGATTGTAATCATTTTTGAATATGAACTTATGTTGTTAACCTCGTTCTCCTTATTTTTCGAAGCTGACCTTCTGCTACCTTCCCCAGCATCTATTTTCCCGCTTCTGATGGCATTTTCTATCATTTCCCCGTTCATAATTACGTCAAAAAAGCTTTTAGAAGAACTCCCTAACAGATGCTTAATAAATGGGGCCTTCAATGTATTAACAAAAAGCATCGTCATCTCTCTTTCTAGAAGAGATGGCTGAACTTGGACAACAACCTCCATCCATCTCTGTGCGTACTGACTGAAACTTTCACCAGGCTTCTTCTCCATGTTCTGCAGAGTAATTCTATCAGGTACCATGTTAGTCACATGGCTGTACTGTTTTAAGAATGCCTGTGCTAGATCTCTCTATGAATTAACCTAGGTACGACTCAGTTGATTGTACCATTTGGTTGCAGCCCCTGCGAGGCTATCCTAGAAGCAATGTATCAGCAACTAGTCATTATTAACATATCCAGTCATCCTCCTGCAGAACATAGTAATATGGGCTTTGGAGCTACTAGTCCCGTTGTACTTCTCGAACTCTGGCATTTTGATCTTGTAAGGAAGTACTAAACCTGGAACTAAGCTCAATTCTCTAGCATCAATTCCATGGTAGCTCTCAGTACCTTCCATCGCTCTAAGTTTTTCCTCCAGCCATTTATATTTTTCCTCGAGCTTTTTCGGCAATTCATCATTCATTTTCTCGATCGTCTCGTCGAAGTCTGGGATAACAGGATTAGCAAGATTGTCTCTAGCTTGGAAGTTTATTGGTGTTTCAGTATCGTCTTGAGGTTTAATAGTGACGGAGGATTTGCGCGGATATATCCCTGTTTGTTGAGAAGTAAGTCCTGAGGAATAAACAGGGCCCTCGTTGTCTTCAATGTTGGGCACCAAGCCCTTCTCTTTGTCAATTCCTCCAGTTAATAACTGAGTCAACTTAGCCATCATACTCCCCTGAGGTTCCATTATTTTATCCATCTTTTGTTGAATCTTCTCTAGTTGCTCATTCATTTGCTCTTGCATTTCTTTCTGGAACTGTTCTAGCCTTTGGTCCATGTCTCTAGTTTTCGATCGAAAGTCGTGAATTGTTCGTTGATTGGTTGGTTTCCAGATTAGCTGAGGAGTGATTTGAATTAATTAGAATCGTTTAATGTTTTTAAATGCATATGAAGTAATGCAATGCATGAATGCAAAAAGACGTCAATTTTGATTCAATTCCATATAAGAAAACCTTACTAGAAAGCAAATTCCTTTACATAAAGCGAATTACAAATAGGACTTTGCCCTAGTACCCAAAATTCTAATCTTCCTAGGTAACAAAGCTAATTCCTGCCCCCGATCCGATTCTAATTCATACTTCACACTCAGCGTGTCAGCCTATACTGCTAAAGTCTGTATATGATCAGCTACTTTTCGAATCTGGACCACAACTTCCACGATAAGATGATCTCTACTCCTAACTTGACTCTGAAAGTGGTGAAGCTGTTCATTATTACGATTTTCGTTTACTTTCAAGTGCTTGATCTGGATCTCACAATTTTGCAGCACCGTTTCTAGCTCTTCGATTCTTTTCTTCATTTCGTCAATCTTGCTTAAGCTTGCTTTTAACTCTATTGTAGAGTTTTAGCTTCGATACTGACAAAGAGATATTTCCAACACAATCACTCTATCCTTTAATTCGCCATTTTCCTTCTGGCTTTCTGACAAACTCTTTTCTAAAGCCTCATTTCGCATTTGCATCTCTTGAAATCTTTGTTCCCACCTATCGGCCTTATCCTTTTCTTCTTGGATTTTTGCTCGCCACTGTTCTGATGTCTTTCCCAGCACAGCAGTTCTTATTGACAAACGCAACTTTTTATAATCCGTCTTTAGACTGCCTAGTTCCTCATCAGCCTTGTTTTTCTCTTTCTTCAACTTCTCATTCTCAAGCTTCTGAACATCTATGTCCAATCTCAAGTTCGTCTTTTCCACCTCCATTTGCTCTATCCTTTTCTCCAAATCCGCGTTCTTTCTCTCAAAATCTCGTCTTATAATTTCCAATTCCGAAGGGATGACTCGCAAATGTTCTTCTATTAACTGGCCGTCCTCATGATTTAACTTAGGTGTGTTATCATTAATCCTCCTAGCCCACCATCTATAGTACTCAGGAGTTGTCATCGGCCCCACAGCTAACCTCTTCATTCGGCGAGTCTGTTTCCACGCATTGGACATTTCTTGAATCTTCTTTCTATAACCATCATCTTTGTATGAAAATTCACAATCAGCTATCCCTTGTGTCGCAGGTATAAACTGCCTTGACCTATATTGCCTTAGCACCAATAATGGGGTATATCCGACAGCTCCCCAAATACCCAATAAAGGTACCTAATCGAAATTACCACACTTATATAGGATCTCATCTGGAAGCAACCAATGAGCTCTCCACAACATCTTCCTCTTGAAGATTTTGAAGGATTGCCATGCATTTTTCCTCCGAAATGTCATCCCTCCTCGGCGTAGCAACTATCTCTTTTAGTGGTGAATAATTTTCAGAGAAGACCCGATACGAAACTTTATCCACCTTCCAAAAGTGACTGTGAAACCATATGAGTAGAAGCTGCGCACATCCGATAAATCTACCCTCACCCGTCCTTCGGCATGCACTCAATGACCTAAAGGTTTCTGCCAAAATTGCCGGAATCGATGAAACCTTCTTATCAAGCTGATCAAATAAATCGGTGACTGCTTCGTCCACATGCCCCAAGGCTTTAGGGAAGATAATCAAGCCGTATATACTTAAAGCGAAGATATCTAACCTCTTTCTTACGTCTGGGTGAGTGAGAAATGCATCCTTCAAGCTCCTCCAAGGAATGCACTTGCTGTCCCCCTTTTGCTTAACTCTTGCAGCGACCCACTGCTCACTCATCCCTGTTATTCCTATCAGCTTCTTTAAAAAGGTTGGCACATTCACCGCTCTCGAGTAGACCCTATCCACTTGAAACTTTGAACATTGGAGTAAAGCCACATACTCCTCTATCGTAGGTACCAAATCAAGATTTCCAAATGTGAAGCAACTGTAAGCAGGATTCCAAAACTGGGCGAGGGCTCGAAACAAATGTTTGTCTACCTTCACATCAAGCAAATAAGACAAGTCCCTGAAATTGTCGTAAAATAACTGCCTAACATCATTGTTCCACTGATCCCAAATTTCTTTCAACTCCTGCAAATTGTTTTGAGCCACACTGATGCAAGTAAAATCCCATAATTCCGATACATACCCATAGGCCAGGCTATCACCCTTTTCTTGCCGCATTGTTTCAGACCAAGTTCAGACAGCCGCATTGTCCTCCACTTTATCAAGAAATCCTTTTTCCATGTTAAGCTTTCTATCTAGCAACCGAATCTGAACTGACGCCTTCTATGATGAAATGAAATGCCATGTCATGCAAACAAAATAAAGCACAAGAGTCAGTATAATACAAGCATATAATCAAGGAAGAGTAAAACGTTTATTAGGGCATCTATTAGGGTTTAGTGTAGTTCTACCTAAGGCAAGCTTCTAAGGCTCATTATATGCGGTTTGGCTCTAAAGTAAAGGTACCCAAACCAGCAGATTCCTTGATCCTCACCCATTATAGGCTCATATAGATCAAGTTCGGTTCAGCGGGACACATTTTCCCTATGACTATACGGAGATGAAAATCTCACGAAGGCATAGGTACCGATGTATCCCGAAAGCGATCCACTATCCTATACGGAGGTAAAAACCTCACGAAGGCATAGCTTCTCACTCCCACTTAAAAGGGTAAAAACGTTCAACTCATGAAATGTAGAATGCAAACAATATTTAAACAAGAAGATAATGAATGCAAAAGGATGTCATGAGTTTTTTTTTAAATATTTTCTCGACCATAAGACAAAAATTAATCAACTTTGCGGCTCGACTCTCTTATTTAAAAAAAAATCCCCAGTGGAGTTGCCAAGCTGTCGAAACCATTTTTTAAAAGTTTTAGGTTGTCGACTTTAAAAAAATGAAAATTGAGAGTCGCCACCAATCTTTTATTAGGGTGTGATTGGATCACCTAAAAACAGCTTTGGTCTACGAGTTTAGAAAACGGGTTCGGGAGTCAGTTATATACGAGGAAGGATTAGCACCCTCGTGACGCCCAAAAATTGGTACCTAGTTAATTAATTAATGTCTTAATGTCGAAAATTTGAAAATATAATCTTTAAAAAAAAACTTAAAACGTTGCGTATTAAGACCCTCTCAATTTAGAGAAGCAAAAATGCCACACCCAATGCGTTAAGGCACAACATTCTAATTTCCTCCAAAATGAATTGGGTCAAAATACTAGTGCAATAAAACTTTAAAAGAACATCCACTTATCCAAGATTTAAGAAATCACATCCAATACGTTAGGGCACGATTCCTCTAAAATCCCAAACTCGGAATATTTCCTTTACTTTAAAAGAACATCCACTTATCCAAGATTTAAGAAATCACACCCAATACGTTAGGGCACGATTCCTCTAAAATCCCAAACTCGGAATATTTCCTTTATTATTTTTAGAAAAAAAAGAATCTTCATTTCGAGAAATCAATGCGTCACATCCAATACGTTAGGACACAACGTGTTGAATTCCCAATAATGAACTCTTATTCTTGATTAAAGAAGAATGCTCCAATGTTAGATTTAACGAAGAAAATCAGAACCCAATACGTTAGGGCTCAATTTTCTTGAAAACCCTAAATACAAGCATTATCCACATTTTGAAAAAGTTTGATTTTAAAGATCGAGTAAAAAAATGTAATGTTATGCTACATTAAATATATATTGCAATAATAAATACTACGATAGCATAGAAATAATGCAAATATATGAACAAATAAATAAAATAATAGCATGCAAAATATCAAATAAATGGGCAAGATAATAATAAAAATATGTAATCCTAAATTAATAGACAAATGATTGAAATAAACAAAAAAATGTATACATGTACCCATAAAATATATAAATTTAAAATAATATCAAAATTAATTAAATAAAACATGTGTCTATAAATATACGAAAAATATTAGTTTTTAAGGTATAAATACCTACAAAATAAACATATTTATATATATATATAAATAATAATTTCAAAAAAAAATCAGAAATACTGATTTTAAGAAAATATGGAAAAAAGGACTAAATTGGGTCGCAAGTAAAAAAACAGGGGTGAATCCGCAAATAAATAAAGTCTGGAGGACCAAATTGAACGCTCGAATTACATAGAGGGGCTGGACGGGTAATTTTCCCTTCTCCTCTAAAACGGCGCCGTTCCAAAAGGATTAAATTGGAATTTAAAATAAATTAAAGGTCGAATTTAAAAAAATAATAAAAAAACCTAATTGAAAATATGTTAAAAGGCGAAGGGGCTAAAAGCGCAATTTGCCCCTCCGCATAAAAACACGCGGATCCTAAAGTGGATCGGGTCGGACTTGGGTCGGGCACTCAAAACGACGACGTTTTGTGTGTCTGGAGGCTTTCCAAAACGGCACCGTTTTGGTACCGTATATATGCCTCCCTTCCTCCAAAAAAATCATTTCAGAACATTTTCAAAAAAAAAAAAAACTTTTAAAACTCTCTCAACCCCTCTGTCCTCTGGCCATTGGCCGGTCATCGGACGGTTACCGACCACCGCACCGGCCGCCGATCTCCAGCGCCGGCACCACCGTCTGCGGTGGCCGGGAAAAGGGAAAATCTCCCTTTTAGCGTTCTCAACACTCTTATGCCCGAATCTATGCTTAAGTCTTACGAAACAATAAAGAAAGAGCCTCTAAAAGCAGAGAAACCTTTCAGCTTCCGGTCGTCAATCCTCGGTGACGACTTCCTCGGCCATCCACAGCGGTTAGGGCTCGAAAACAGGTTATTTCCTTCCTTTTATATTTATATTATTTATATAAATAATAAAATAAATAGATATAATCGGAAAAATAAAATAGAAACACAAGTATCAACCTTTATTCGCTTATGTCTCCGTTTGTGTTGTAAAAATAGGGCCCTTTTTATTGATTTCGAAAAAAATCCGATCCCGTTACAGTGTGTTTATGGCTTTTTATAGCCGAAATAAGAATAAATTCTAATCCAAAATCAAAAGAAAATCTGTTTGATCTGCAAATCTTTGATTTTCTTTCCTTTTGTTGTTTGTTTCCTTGCAGGTGAAGGCGAACGGGAGAGGCGGCTGCGGCGCAAGGCTTACCCCAGAAACCCTAGGGTTTTTGAAACTGCTTTGGGCCTGGGACTAATTTTGGGCCTCTATTTACTTCATTTTGGGCCCTTATGGCCTATTTGCAATCGGGCTCTGTATTTATTTTATTTATTTGGGGCCGGGTAAAAATTAGGCATTACAGAATATATATTTTTTTGTTGAATTATAATAATAAGGTAAAAGTTTCGAACAACAAATACGATTATCGTAACTCGAATTCAAGACACACCTGAAACAATAAACACTCTTAACCATCAGGTCATCACATATAGTTCAAAGAGAAAAAGAATTTTAATAGCAAGGTTAATATCAAAATTAATTACTATTATAGTTGTAATGTATAACATCTATTACTTTATAATAAAAGAATATATATGCATGGCCGGCTTTGATTTACATTGTCTCATTTATAATTATATTCTTCATCTACCTACAATTCTCTCTCTATTTCCTTTTACTGTGTAAATTAATTAATAAATAAAATAAAGCAAATCATATCTACAAATTGTAACCCAAATTAACCTATATTAATTTTTGTAGAGGGTGCTTAACTAGAATTGCAATTACCAATAGATTATTATTTAATTAGTTTTTATTATGGATCACATTTATTCAACTTAATCATGTGAACAAGTCTCAATCATGCTGCTCTTCCATGTTCATTGATCGATTGACCAAATTTTATTTTATTTTGTAATTACCCTCACATGGCATAACATGATTGTATGTATTGTTGCCTAAGCATCATGCCATAGTTTGGATGAGATTACTATTTCTTTGAAAAAAAAAAAACCCTCAAACCTTGCTGGTTGTTGAAATCTTATTCATTAAAAACAATTATTCTTGGGCATTTGATATGATATAAAAATACCCACTTTTGGATCTGAAAAAATGAGAGCCCCGTCCTTGTCTTTCCAACAGAAAGTAAGCAATGGAGAAGAAATGTTATGTTGTTGTCCTTGTTGCTTTCTTCCTCATTGTTTCATGTATGGTAGCTCCAAGCCATGGGAAGAAGCAAACAGAAGCTCTTGGCCATCTTTACGAGATCAAAATGAAGGGAAGTCATGTTCTTAATAAGAGTCCTTTCAAGGCAATTCACCACATAAACAAGAGCAGGATTCATGGACAAGAAGAAATGAAAGAGAAAGATAGAATTCCAAAGTTGCCTGGTCAACCTCATGTCCGATTTTCACAGTACGGTGGGTACGTAACAGTTGATAAAAAAGCAGGTCGTGCACTGTACTATTATTTCGTTGAGGCCCAGCAGTCTAAGGAGTCTTTGCCTCTTCTTCTTTGGCTTAATGGAGGTAGGCTCTGCATTGTCTTTTTATTTTGTTTAAAGCCCCCAATCATCTCTTCTTCAATTAATCTAGTGTTTTGGTTATCAACTTCTCCTACATCTTATTTTTATGTCTCCATTAAATCAAATTACCTGCCTTTTTCTTTGTCACTCTCTTTAGTTCCTTGCTATAATGAGGCCACATTCCTTATGTTGGAGCTAATTATTAATAACCATAGGCTACTATTAATTAATCATGGAATGTGAAAATAAAAATAAAAATAAAAATAAAAATTGCATGGTTCCTATTATAAAAGTAATATCTACATCTTCCTGGCCTGTTAACTACCAAGTTTTTCGGGGATGGCCGTGTACTGCAGTACCTGTGGAGGATTTCTCGGCATGCATGTTTTACCAATTGTGGAATTAAATAAAAAGTTGAGTGTTCTAACAACATATCACACGGATCGATGTTGACATGACAACATGTATATATATTATTACCATATGTTGTCTTTTTTTTTCTTTATTATGATAGTACAGTTTTTATGGAACCCCAAGTTGGCAGAATAAGTGATGGCCATGTTCTGATTAAATTATTAGATTTTACTGTTGTTCATCAGCTCTGAAGCACTTTGCTTGTAATTAAAACTAGATTTCAAAACTCTGGCATTTTAGAAAGAAAGAAGAAAAAAAGGTTTCAGTTTGACTTTATTCTATATGAAACAAGAGCAGTTTGATGATTAATATGAATATATTTGTTATATATATTGTGATCAGGGCCCGGGTGTTCATCTCTAGCCTACGGGGCAATGGAAGAGATTGGACCCTTTCGTGTTCATAGCGATGGAAAAACACTTTACAGAAATAGATACTCATGGAACCATGGTATAACCTTCTATTAGCAGTTCAGTTTCAGGCATTAAAAAGAAAAAGAAAAAAGAGTTGATTTTCTTAATAATTGCATGCAGCTGCAAATGTTTTGTTTCTGGAGTCGCCTGCTGGAGTAGGATTTTCATACTCCAACACAACATCTGATTATGATAGAAGTGGTGACAGTAAAACAGTTGTTGATAATTATGTGTTCTTGATAAACTGGTTGGAGAGGTTTCCTGAATACAAAGAAAGGGATTTTTATATCTCTGGTGAAAGCTATGCGGGGCATTATGTTCCTCAACTTGCACATACCATTCTCCTACACAACAAAAAGGCTAACACCACCCTTATAAATCTCAAAGGGATCATAGTATGTCATTGCTTGTCCTTTTCCTTCTCTTTCAAATTTTTCTTTTTTTTATATTCGAGCCTAATTGTGTTGAACATGAATTTCAGATTGGGAATGCTGTGATCAATGATGAAACTGATGTTAAAGGAATGTATGACTTCTTTAAGAGTCATGCTCTCATTTCAGATGAAACTGCGTACAGGATTTCAAAATACTGTAATCTTGAATCCGAGAATAACATGGACGCGGAGTCCAGTACCGAATGCAATGCAGCCACTGATGAGGTTAACAGGGATACTTATAACATTGATATTTACAATATCTACGCCCCCTTATGCCACGATTCAAGCCTCACAGTCCAGCCCAAGGAGCCTTCTGTAAGTTGACTAAAACAACCCACACAACAGTTGGAATAAGCTTTTGCAGTCTAATTTCTGTCAGTCTCACTAGGTTTTTGAGTAACTATTGTTCATATGTGGCCATGTCGGCCAAGTTCAAAATTTTATTTTTAGACCATTTAGAAGCTTGGGTTAAGGACAAGTCAAAGTTGATAGAAAATGCATCTACATGATCATTCCTGAACTGCTAGTCCTAAAAGCCCGAGGGGTTCCTTTCTAATTTTAGTGCAGTATTTGCATTTATAAGCTTTTCTACATCTAGCCAACAGGTAGTATAACTGAAATAGTTTTTCGTGGTTGGTCTAGGTGGTGAATTTTGATCCATGCAGCGACAATTACGTATACGCTTATCTAAACAGGGCTGATGTGCAAGAGGCCATCCATGCCAATGTAACAAAACTCGACCATGGTTGGGAACCCTGCAGCAACATCATCACGACATGGGGAGATAGCCCATCAACAGTCATTCCCCTTCTACGGGAGTTACTGGCTAACAGACTGAGAGTGTGGATATTTAGGTAATGATCGATGATCAATTTTCACTAATCAGATACTGACCAGAATGCCGCAATTAACACATTCAATTATAGGCTTATATTACGTATGTCTTTGATTTTGTTGCATGTAATGCAGTGGTGATATAGATGGAAGGATACCAGTAACCTCAACCAAGTACTCTATCCAGAAGATGAATCTTCCAATTAAAACTAAGTGGCATCCTTGGTACCTTGATGGAGAGGTAAAAAAATTTACAATCTTGTGTTTTGCCATAGACCAGCTCTAGTTCCTGTTAACGTGAGCTTGATTCCTTTACAAAGTCATTAACATTTGTCTTTGCTGCTATTTATATGGCAGGTTGGAGGGTACACTCAGGTATACAAGGGAGATTTAACACTTGCTACCGTAAGAGGGGCGGGGCACCAAGTGCCAAGCTACCAACCAAAGAGGGCACTTTCACTGATCAAACACTTTCTTGCTGGCACACCTCTTCCAGACACGTCAAGATATATCTGATTTCCTCTCCCCATTAGTCTAGTTTCTTGATTAGGTTTAAGAAAAGTAGTTTCTTTATTATATCCCATTGTTGTTTCCTTCTTAATTATTCAATGAATAGCAATTAGTTTTCGGCTTAACCAAACAACTATTAAAAGCTGGAAATGCTCGTTTTTTAAGGATAAAGTAAAAGGATTTTAAAATTTGGTGATTGCATCAGCTATAATATGCATATACACGTATGTTTGGTCATAAAGTGGTAACAGCTTTCGCCAGGTTACCAAAATTTAGCATTTGCTGATCTATAGGTTGACCTTGCCTGCCTGTTTTCAGTGAAACCCTATGCCTAGGCCTAGATGTGTAAGCTCAGGCAATATCTTTTTAAATAAAATGGAATCGAAAATATTGAACACACAGTTTATTTGAAAAAACTAATCAAAAGAGAATAAATTACGGGTAAAAAGAGATTTCACTGTAATAAAGACGAGTACGAAAAAGGAGAAAATTAAATGAAAACCCGAAGCCCAAAAAACAAAATCCCTTTCTCTGAATCTAAATATTTCTGTATGTTAAACCTAAAGTAACTAAGGTCTATTATAAGCTGAAATTCCTTGAAGTGCACGTCGCTCAATCTAAATATTTCTGTTATGTTAAACCTAAAGTAACTAAGGCCTATTTATAAGCTGAAATTCTTTGAAGTGCACGTCGTCATGCGTCATTAGGACAAGGGCTTTCTTCTCGTTGCGAAGTCACGGACACCGTTTGGTCGAAAATGCGAAGCATAACTCCACAAATCTAGAAAGAGATGGGAAAGCTACGGATGAACCTTCTGATCTTCAGAAACGATGAACTCCGAGCTTCATGAGCAAGTAAACAGCTGCTTACCTAGAATCTTGCAACTTTCAATTCTCTTTTGTGACTTTCTTTGGTGAGATTACAAATGGGAGATAGAAGCTTCATTTAGAACCTTTTGAGCCTTGGAATTCTCTCTGAAATTATTCCAACCACCATATTTTTCACCTCCCTCGACCACTTTTTTCCATCATCACCACACTTGTTCTTTAAAGTACGGACCAACCTTCTTGATTGTAGATTTAATTCAATCAGCTTCTTAATCTTCCAACCTGCATGCCAAGAGAGAAAGTCCATCATCATTGAAAGGAAAAGCTTTAGGTTGATAGCAACAGTCTTGTATCAGAAATCAACTTACCGCAGACACATTGTTGCAATTCTATAAATGAAAAATACAAACTACAACATCCAACCATTAATCATCAGGAGTTTCTATTTCCAGACAAGGAATGTGAGCTATCATAGGCCAATATGCCCCTTTATCCTTCAAACAACGTTGTTTTAGAAGTTGACAGTCCCTGATACAAAATCTTCCAAGTTCTGCAGGTAAGCCTGCCTTTGGTAACCGTTGAAGCTTAGGACAATCACAGATTTCCAGCTCTTTAATCATGGTCAGATTATGGAGCCCCTCAGACAGAGATTGCAAATTATGAAGGCTTGATATATATATATACATTAGACTTGTGGGAAGCGGACGCATTTCATCTGGAAAGGAAACCATATCTGGTGCACCAGCAATGGTCAAATCCCTGAGAGAGACTAGATTGTGCAGGTTCCACTCTGAGATGGGCTGCTCAAGATTTTTACAGTTCCAGATCACAAGAGCCAATAGGTTCAAAGGCAAGCCACCTTTTGGAAAGGACAAAAGACAAGGGCACTCACTAATTGTTAGATATTGAAGAGAGGTCAGCCTTAGCATCTGAGAAGGAAGGGACCGGAGACTACTGCACTCACAGACTTCAAATTTTCGGAGGTTGGGAAGTTGCAGGCCCATTTCTGGGAAGCATTTTAGAGCAGGACAGCTTTGTAAGTTTAATTCCGTCAGATGAGTGAGACTGTTTAGGCACTCAGGCATGCTTTCCATGGTCGTGCAATCAATGATACTAATGAACTCAAGCGATGAATTTTTGGGCAGCATCCAATCTGAAAGGGATTCCAAATGAAATATTTTCCATATCTTAAGTATTTTAAGGCTGCTGGGAAATTTGCCTTTTGGAAATGAAATGAGAGAAGGGCAATCAATGATCTCCAAGTTCTCAAGATGAGATATGCTGCTCGAGCTGTTATCAGTCTGCATCAGTCCCTTTGGTAGAGAAATTAGAGCTTGACAGAACCTGATTTTTAAACGTCTAAGTGTGGTAGGTAACCTGCCACTTGGAAAGCATGTGAGAGCGGGACAACTTTCAATCTCCAATTCTTCGAGAGGACAATTATGTATCATAATTGTACTTGGCAGAGACTTTAGACCCCGACAATCTTTGAGCTTAAGATGTTTTAACTTGGGAAGGAAACCTGTCTGGGGAAAGCATGCAAGATTTGGACATGCCTCAATTTGCAAATCCTTAAGAGATGTAAAGACACACTCATTTTCAGCCAATGGCACAAACTGTGAACATCCCTTAATTTTCAGACGCTCAAGAGCAGCAATATTCCACAAAATAGCACCCTTTTTCCATAATGATGTTAATCCAATGCAGTTGGAACTGAAACCTGGAAACTGCACAGCCCCGTTTTGAGGATGCTGAAGAATGCTACCCCGCAACTCTTCATTGGAATCTTCCACATTTAACTCATTAAGAGACGGGGAATTCATCGGTGAAGCTTTTAAATTTGGGCAACGCTTAATTACAAGTTTCACAAGAGAAAGAAAACGAGGAGGTAACATTCCACCCAAGTTGGGACAATTCTCTACCACCAGCTCACGGAGACAAGGAAATTCTTCCAAGGCTTCATTAGCTTGACTAGGAGAAGACCAGTATATCCATTCCAACATATCCTTAAACCGTAGAAATTCCAGTGATGGAAAAGGCTTAATACATGGGGAACCATGTCCATAAAACATAGCATCCACCTTCTGCAATCTATACATTCCAATTATGGACAATTTTTTTAGTGAGGGCAGTCTCCCAAGTGATGGAAGTGATGTGCTCCTTCTGCAGTTATAGAGTTCTAAGAATGCTATGTTAGTCGATGAAGGATCACCCAACCAAGAAGGGAACATTCTACCACCATAGAACCGAATTCTCAGCTTCTCCAGATTTTTATGAGGTAGCAGCCTTTCAAGAACGTGCATTTGACCTTCCTCATTTTGGGAGTTAAGGGACTCATCGCTCCATTGCAAATTCAACTCAGTTAAACCATCCTTGTCCTTGAGATATGCATTGCTAACATCTTGGAAATCTGTAACATTTTCCAACCCCAAAATGGAGAGCTCCCCCCGTAGATGTAACAAGCCCCTCAATTCACTAACAGCAGATCCAATGCCCTTGTCTACAATTAATTTGGACAAAATCTGAAGATTCTTCAAATTTCCAACCTTAAATGGCATCTCCTGTAAATTACTAGTACCGGTAAGATCAAGAACATGAAGTCTCACCAGATTTTGGATAACCGGTGGCAACTTGGTAAGTTCCTCGCACCCTTGCAATTTCAAGGTTTGCAAGTTGAGAAGAAAACCCACAGATTGAGGTAACTGTTTAATTCTACTGCGAGACAAATTCAGGTAGCGCAATTGCTTGAAATCACCAATGGAATGGGGTAGCTCAGTGATGGAATAACCACTCAAGGATAGCACTCTTAAGCATCTCAACCTATGCAGCATATTCTGCAAGACATCACCACTTAAATAGCAACATGCAGCCCAAGTAGGCATACAAGTTGGTAATGCAATCAACGTTCTTAATTTCTTCATTCGACAAAGGACTTCAAATCTTTTTGTGATGTCGTACTGTTCACGAGTGAAGGCTAAATAGCGAAACTTTTCAACAGCTCTGCATAACTCATCACTCTTAAGCATATCCATATCCTCAAAATTAAAGCATATTTCTCTAGAAACAGATTTAGCTAAATCATTTATGAGGTCATGCATCACAAATCGTGTTTGGCTGCTGTTTGACTGCTGGAAAAATGATCGCGAGAGTAACTCATTAAAACATTTCAAACCTAAATCCTCCATTTGTGTCCCTCCTTTAGGTTGTTGTAAGAAACCCTCCGCCACCCACAATTGAACCAGCTCATCCTTGTCAAATTCATAGTCCTTTGGAAATATAGCGCAATAAACAAAGCATCGTTTCAAATGGGAAGGAAGATGAAGATAGCTTAGCCTCAAAGCTGGCATTATGTCAATTTTTTCTTCAGGCAAATCCCATATCTTGCTCATCAATATGTCCTTCCATTCACCCTCATTAACTTTAGTGCGAAGCAGACCTCCCAAGGCCTTAGCTACAAGTGGCAACCCTTTGCATCTCTTCACTATTTGTTCGCCAACCAATCTTAAATTCGGGTATTCATCGAAATTTTTGGCTCCTAAAGCATGAGAAGTTAATATTGAGAGACAATCATCATACGACAGTTCCTTCAAAGCGTATCCCCTGCAGTTAGCTACAACTGCTGCAACTGGTTCATTCCGAGTTGTGACCAGTATTTTACTTCCAGCAGCCCCTGCTGCAAAGGGTCTGCATAGAATATCCCAAAGTTCATAATTCTCATTCCACATGTCATCTAAAATGATCAAAAACGTTCTTCCCAGCAGCTTCTTCTCTAGCTGCTCTTGAAGTGAATTTAAATCCCTTAACTCGCCAATATCAGAAGCAATAGCATGAAGCAAGGTCTTTGTCACCCTCAGCAAATCAAATTCCTCAGAGACACAAACCCAAGCTCTCAACTCAAATGAAGTCTTAATTCTCACGTCCTTATAAACTAACTGAGCAAGAGTAGTTTTACCTACTCCTCCCATACCTACAATGGAAACCACACCAATATCACCTTTATTCATCTCTCTGCCATCTATCAACAAGTTTACAATGGCATCTTTATCACTTTTCCTACCATAAACACGAGACTCGTCAACAAGAGAAGTGGTGCAACTCTGAAATACTTTCTCAGACCTCCCTCTACCAATCTCTTCTAAACTGAAATCATTCTTTCGTGCCACTAACTCATCAAACTTTGCAGTAATTTCTTGTATTCGGGACTTCATCTTCCCATCAAACTTAATAGCATGTGGATTGATAGCACGGAAACAAGATGGAAAGAAGTTCCATACCTTAGTGGTGCTTGGTGAAGACAGAGTGTGCTTCATTTGTTTCCGCCGCAAAGCCTCGGTGGCAAGTTCGTCAACAACATCTTCGGCATCAAAGGCAACATCCTGTAAGTCCCCGAGCCAAAGTTTGACAGATCGAGTTGTGATTTGCTTTTCTTCGGCATCCTCAAGCGAGGCGTTCAGTTTAAGCAGCAAATTCTGCCACTTATTCAATTCGGCTACAAGTTGCTCCTCCCGTGAGAATTTATGGAAGTCGGGGGACAACAGAGTTTCACAGAGGGAGCGGAAGCAAGCAGAGAGCAGAGCATCAGCAACACCAGACACAATAACTTCCATCTGAGTGAAACCGAGAAATGGAAGAGGATTATCTTAAGCTTCCTTTGTCTTGAATATCATCATCATCATCATCATCATCATCATCATCAAGTATCAAGTCATGCACTCTTCAGACAACATCAAGTGATGATCACTAGAGAGTAGGGATGAGATGTGCACTGTGCAGAGTCCAGTTGCCTTTGGCGTCCAACCAAATACTTGGAATAATAGTTAAAACCCCAACCTGAGTTGAAATATGTCAAGGAAAGGAAATAGAAAACACACTCGGACAGTCCAACAAAAATACTGACATTGATATTATCTTTGGTTATTATTTAACCCATATGTTTTGTAATATTCTTTCATAAAATAAAATAAAAATAGTATAATTAAAAAATGAATAAAAATCATTGTAAAAAATAAAAATTCTTCAAAATAAATGAAAAAAAAAAAGACTAAATAATAATTAGTCCACCACCGACATCATCTTCTTGTTGGTGTCTTTTGTCTAAATAATAATTAGTGCACCACCGACATCATCTCCTTAATGTTATTGGTGTCTTTTGTCTATGATATTATGAGCAATTTATTTTATACATACTTTAATAAATTTACGCATTTTAACCTTTTGGTTGAGTCCAAATCACAAGTTGTACCAAAAATAACTAAATTCGTGTATTATTGTTTAAAGATAATATAGTTTTTAACTGTTAGAAAATATAATTTTTTATTTCAAAACTTCGATATCTGTACTTTCTTTTTATTATTTATTTTGATCTTTAGATTGAGACTTATAACTAGGTCTATTTTGATATTTGAATTTGAATTGATCGAAATTTGATAATATAAAACCGAATCGAGTGAACCAAGAATTGATCGATATAAAAGTCCAAACAAAAGATTGAACTAATTGTCTTAAAATTTATTTGAAATTGGTAAAATTGAAAATAAAGACAAAAATCAATAATTGAACAAATTTAGTAAAAAATTATTTTTAGATTTTTATGATTTTAAAACAATTAATTTAATTATTGTTAGTTTGATGATTGAATTAATTAAACTAGTCAAATAAAAATTAATAGTTTGATTTATTCAACCGATCGATTATTAAAACATTAAATGTAACACTTTAAAATTGTACTATATTATCACTTAAAATTTATTAATTTTTAAGTTCATAGATCAAAATAAACTTAATTGTTAAATTCAAATACCAAAATAGACCAATAAAACATACAACTACCAAAGTGAACTTAATTACCAAATTCAAAAGTCAAAATCATATTAACCCTCATTTTAACTTCCATATAAATCTAAATTCATATTCTAGTTCTGAATACCAGTATTTTCCTCTAATTATGATTTCAAATTTAAGGCTTAAATAAAACTGAGGCGTTATTATTGAGCTTAATTGTAAATCCTGTAATAATAGTGGTTTATATTGCTCCCAGATGAACTTTTGGGATAAAAAGCGCTTTTGAGATAAATACTTTACTAAACAAAATGTTTTTGAACTTTTTAGAAGTACTTTCGGGACAAAATAATGCTTTGCAAAAACACTTTTTTTTTACCAAATGCAGAAGCAGAAAATTTTAACTTTTACACAAAAGTGCATTTTGACCCAAAAGTACTTCTGAGAAGCAATGCTAAACTGGTCCTAAGATACCACCTTCATTCCCATTTCTCGACCTAGCCTGCTAGCTTCTTGGTTAGCTGAACATGTTGACTTCCCTTTCATTATTATCCTCAATTGAGTTATTATACCCAAGCATTTTAGTTAAATATCCATAGTAACTAGTAGCATATCTATCCATGGAAGCGCAAAAAGATAAACACTATATTTTATCAAAAACACATTTCACAACAGAATTGATCTTCAAACAAAAAGGCTGGTTTAGGTTGCATTACTTGGGGAAAAAATCTCCTCTAATCCATGCTGAAGGTTCTTGGGTTAGAACTTGGAGCCCTATTTGACAAAGCATCATTACTATTCCTTCACATTACCAGAAGATTCTGGAGGTGGCTTCACAATACTTAGTTGGCCTCCATCCTTGTTAGCAACGGTGGCTGCTTTTATCTCATTGCAGTGATTTATGAACTTGGTCAACTCCTGCTCTCATCAAGTAAAGAAGAGACTCTGTTACTGTTAGCAAACTCTGTCACTGTTATTCACAGTGCCAAGAAATACACGTATATCCGGTGGAAAGAAAAGAAAATATATCTCTGCATGTAGCTTCATGAATCAATAATTATGATGTGCAATGCCAGTTTTCCATTGGAAAAAAGAAATATAGCTCAAATGACCCCCATATACTCTTTAAATTCTTAAAATCTTCAACTAACACAAATACTGGTAACAAACTCCAGCTTATATTCTATTTAGGCTAAGCTCAGCATAAGTCAAAGACTAAATAACAAACCTACATGTATGCACAGAACCGGACACTCAGTCAAGCAAGCGAGATAAAGAACTACACATGTAGATAGCGAAATTAAAAAGATTTTATGTGATACAGTGGGTAGATCCAGCATCAAAATGAAACAATTATAAGGCCCCATAGATAAGCTGAAGTAAGCAAATAGTTGTCAAAACCTTCCAATTCCAGTGGCCAACAGTTTTACTACTACGGAACCAAAACACAGTGAACAAGTGAGAGATCAAGGTGAATTCAAGCTCACAGTTTTTCTTTAATACAAGTGAATTTGATCCAGAGTGCCATAGGATTGGTAATTTAACCACAAAATCGTTGCTAATATTTAATAATTGTGACCTGATGCACCTAAAATCAGCAAAACAAAATAAATCTCAGCTAGCAAATTGAACCTCGACGACTAAACAAAAGCACTATAAGCAACTACTAATTCAATCTCAATTAAATTTAATCAAACAGCTCATAAAACTGCAAAACAACAGAAACAAGCAATAGATTCAAAGAAAATGAGCAAGGAAAGAGAGGCAATTGAATCTTTACTCGATCAGCGTCCATCTCTTTTGTCATCTTCGATGGTTTGACCACTCTCTTACCTGCAAAGAATGGATTTTTTTTTTAAAAAAATATATAGAACCGAAACATTTTAAAAACAAAAGCTAAGAGTGTTATATAAGTAAACAAGAAACCTTTGCGAATGTGAGGAACTTTTCCATGGCGATTGGGAGGGATTGTTTTCTGCTTTTTTTGCCCCTTGAACAGATTTCCTTTCTGCGTCATCTTTCTCCCTCTCTACCTCACTTGATTGTTAGGGTTTTGGGTGGACAGGTTGTTTTTTTCTCTTAAGCGGGTGCGTCTTAAGGTTGAGGTTTTGTCATTTGGAGTGGAAAGGCCCATTGACCCATTTTATATAGCCTCAAACCACCCCCTTTTGGGCCTAGTGGCTTCTCCTATTTAAAAAGATTATATAAGTTTGGAGCTCATGCTAAAATTTTCCCCATTAACATCCAATTGAAATAATCTTCTAAAAAATTTAAGGGGTTTCTTTTTCAAATTAATTATTTTCCAAGAACATCTAAATAGTTTCTAGTAAGTCTTACTAACGTTGAGATAAAATCAATCTCGAATTGAAATAACATCCATCTGCGTAAAATTACGGACTAAATGATCAATCTAACAATTCAAAATGTTGATATATTGGTATTGTTTCACTCCACCATGTGATGACAATGCTTAAACTCTTTTGGAGTGAAACCCTCTGTTGGAACCGCGTTACTTGGTTTGCAACAAGTTGACCTCATTCGCTAGTGATGTCATCTTCAACTACCTCTAATATCAAGCAAGAGATTGCTTATTCTATCTTTCTAACTTGCACTTTTGTATTTGGACTCGATGGCATGTGCAAGTATTTATCATTACTACCACAACTTCAATTCTATTAAACTTTTGATCCATTCTCAATATTTATTATCCAATTCAATTTTGAAATAAAAAATATTATTTATAACGTCTTAAAATATTTTTTTCATATAATATACTATAAGGAATTTTTTTAGATTTTATATTAAATTTTATCTTATCTGACAAATCAAATCAAAAGATCAAGTTAGAAAAATGTCAAACTCAATTGAATAAAATGTCAATATCCACACTTTTTTTGTCATAGCTATACATTTCTCTTAGATCTTGATTGAGTCTTCCCTTTGCATTATCCATCTCCTTATATTGTGCTAGATTTCTTATGTTGTTTGTGCCTGAAATGAGCTTCCAATTCACTTTAGAACTTCCTAAGATAATATTGATCTATTCTTACCTATGTTCAGGAGACATCATTTGTTAACTCTTTCGTCCCACATATACATGAGAATCAATCTCAGATAAGAACCCTTGATTGGAGATGTGACTTTGCAGGTTTTTTTATAAAATTAACTCAAAAAATTAATTAATTACGTAAATGACCTATTTTTGTTAAAATATGTAAATAACTTAAAGTTTACAGTATAAGTTGGTGGAGCCAAAGTGTTTGGCGCCACTAACATGCCACATCAGCAATCGAAAAAAAAATCAATTTTTTGGTGGAGCCATGTAAAATGGCGCCACCTGTATAAATATTAGGAAAATATTGTAATTTTTGAAAACATGGAGGGAGCTTTAAACAAATTTTTCTTTTTCTGGTGGAGTTAAATAATTTGGTGCAGGTTCCAACGCCTCTGCTACCTTTTGTCCTTTTTTTGTTTTTTATTTGTTTTTCTTTATTTGTTTATTATTTGTTTTTTAAAATTGTTTTTTATTTGTTTTATAATATTTTAAATTTATATTTTAAATGTTTTATAATCTTTGTTTATTCAAACTTTTTTTAAAATTTTATTTATTTTAAAGTGTTTATTATTTGTTTTATAATATTTTAAATATTTTCTAGTATAATTTTTCTTTTTCTGGTGGAGCTAAATAATTTGCCGCCACCAGATTCCAACCCCTCTGTTATCTTTTGTCTTTTTTCTGTTTTTTTATTTGTTTTTCTTTATTTGTTTATTATTTGTTTTATAATGTTTTATGTATACTTTTTAGGTGGATCCATTCTAAATGGCGTCACCAATACGTTTTTTTAAATTTATTTTTTATATTTAAAATTTTTAAAAAATAATATTTTATTTGGTGGAGCCATTCTATTTGGCGTGACCAAATTTATATATATAAGCCTCTCAATGACACATGAATCTAAGTTGAAAGAGAAAAATTTACTTTACTTTGTTAGAGGATGAATGTGATGAAAAGGGGGGCTTTAAACAAATTTTCCTTTTTCTGGTGGAGCCAAATACTTTGGCGCCACCAGATTCCAACACCTCTGCTACCTTTGTCCTTTTTCTGTTTTTTATTTGTTTTTCTTTATTTGTTTATTATTTTTTTATAATATTTTATGTATTTTTTTTTTGGGTGGAGCCATTCTAAATGGCACCACCAATATATTTTTTAATTTATTTTTTATATTTAAAATTTTTAAAATATAATATTTTATTTGGTAGAGCCATTCTATTTGGCATGACCAAATTTATATATATAAGCCTCTCAATGACACATGAATCTGAGTTGAAAAAAAAATACTTATACTTTGTTAGAGGATGAATAGGATGAAAAAATGGGGAGTTTTAAACAAATATTCCTTTTTCTAGTAGAGCCAAATAATTTGGCGCCACCAAATTCCAATGCCTCTGCTACCTTTTGTCATTTTTCTATTTTTTATTTGTTTTTCTTTATTTTTTTATTATTTGTTTTATAATATTTTATGTATTTTTTTTGGTGGAGCCATTTTAAATGGCGACACCAATGCGTTCTTTTTTAATTTATTTTTTTATATTTAAAATTTTTAAAAATAATATTTTATTTGGTGGAGCCATTCTATTTGGCGTGACTAAATTTGTATATATAAGTCTCTCAATGACACATGAATCTGAGTCGAAAGTATACTTTGTCAAAGGATGAATGGGAGAGATATGATAAGTTTTTTTTATGTATTTGTGTTTTTTTTTTAATTTGAAGGTATGTTTTGTTTAACGATAATCCGGTGGAGCTTTGACACCGGTAAATTTAATAGTTATTTTCGGATGCCAATTATTTATTTGGTAACGGGTTCAAATTGGTTATACAAACAACGTGTGGATTATTTGGGATTCCCTAGGTCAATGGGATGTTTGAAGGTTAAAAGGAATCACAAATCGAAGCGCATGGGTGAGATAATCAATATCGGCAACATTCAAGCTACAATTTAATAACATCGAGAAAGTCGCTTTTGTTATGGTTAAACAATTTATTTTTCAATTTGTAAGATAGAATGATGTCAGTTTTGAACAAAAATGTTTAATTATGTTTTGTTTGTAAGACACAATATTGTCAGTCTTGAAAAAATCATTTATTTATTTTAGTATTGAGAAAATTGTTCGTGTTGTAAAATGATATATTGTAAGTTAAGTGAAACTATTTAGAATGTTTGAAATGTAAAATCATATTTTATAGAATATATTTTTGAATAATGTAAATTGATAGTTATTTTGTGAAATATAATTTTCATGTAAATAATTTATGTAATATGAAATCAAGAAAATTAAAGGGACATTTTTAATAGAAATAAAAACGGAGGATCAAAAATAAAAATAAAAAGGAAAAAAAGTGAAAGTTGAATTGATTAAAAACTTTTAAAAAGGATTTACTTGTTAAAAAACTATAACTTTTTTAAATATATATATTAAAGAATTAAAATATATATCATGATTGGTCATATTGTGTCAGTGACATCAACAATGTGACTGGTCAATAGGTTTATAATGTTTATAATTGTTAGTTTTAAAAGGAAAAGAAATAGAAGAGGAGAAGAACAACCAACATCTCTATTTAAGAAGGGAGTTTTGGTCTCCTTCAAATATTTTGTATTTTGTAGAAGAGAAGGAAGAAAGAGAAAAAAAAACTCGTAAGGTATTTATAGTTTATATTTTGTATTTTATAGTTACTGTAATATAATAATTAATTATATTTAATTTATGTGATTTTTAAAAAAAATTTTGCATATATCAAAATGTCTTTTCGAGTAAATACAGATCACACTTCATTGACGATCAACGAAACAGTAAAATTAATTATAAATTAAATAAAAAAAGTTTCTTTTTAGTTTCTCGTTTTTTCTTACCCGCGCTACTTTACTCAACGTGTTTTGATTACATGAAACTGATCTCTATTTGGTTGTTATTAACCCTTTTTAACTTTTTTTTGCATGAAACTTATCTCTTCGTGTTAATAATAAAATTTGTAATTTATGACACATTCATAAATTTATATTTTAATTTTTTTAATATGACGACCTTTCTCCTTAATTTGGCATTGTTTTTGTGCTTGGTACCATTTGTGGGGTACAAAAAGTTACATTTGTCTTCCATTAATTTGACCCCACCTAAATAAAAATTAAAAATTGCATTCACATGAGGAAACTAGGAATATATATTAATTTGGCTTCAATTAATCTATATATCATATTATAAGTGTTCAAATCAGATTGAATCAAGCTCAAATAATTAGAGTTACGATAAAATTTATCTTTAACGAATGAATATATTTTTATAAAAGTTCTTGTATGTAAGATAAATTTTCGAGTTTGAATATGCCCGGTTTATATTATATGTAAAACTCCATGTATTATTATAGATATTGATTCAATAAAATAAGTCTTTTTTTATTTTTATATTTACCCATACCACTTACGTTTTTAAGGACATTTTTTTTCTATTTGATGTACTTATTGTAGTTATATGGTTGCCTTTTGTTTTAATGCTTAACTATGATTAGGACATAATAATGAAAGAGAATTAATGATACTTAAACTTCAAAGAGATTTGGAAATCACATTTGATATCTACGTGTTATTATTAATATTTATGACAAATATTCATTCTATTATTAATATTTTATTACTCATTTAATTTAACTTAAATAAAAAATACTCGTAATGGTTACGTTGGTATAATATAAGTGTAATGTTTTTGTTTTCTCAAGCTTTAAATTTTACTCTTCAATATATAATTTTATGTTTAAATTATATAGATAATTGATTTATCATATTTTTATAAAAATTTTACCATACAGGATGGGTATCGGGTTTTGAGGTCGCGGTTTCATTTTCCAAAGTACGATTCGGACGAGCGGATCATGCCATACTTACTATTGACGAGATTTGGGGATGTCGCATTGATCTGAAGGTTTGACCTGAGGGCGAACTTAATATCCACCTTGGTTGAGCGGTGGTGTACGGAGACCCACATCTTTATTATGCCGTGCGGCGAGTGCACAATTACATTGGAAGACGTCGCTATGCAACTTAGTTTACGAGTTGACGGTGCTGTGATCACGGGCCGAAGTAAAGTGTTGGAACCTTCAGTACTATGACACAGATTGCTTGGACGGTCCCCTAGTGACGGGGAACAAAATTTCACATGCTTGACATTGGCATGGTTGAAAGCAAATTTTAAGGAGTTATCAAGCACCGCCACTGAGCACGAGGTGATGTGTGCTGCTTCAGCCTATATTATGCAACTGATCGGGGGGTACTTATGCCGGACAACACATTTAATAGGGTCTACTTAAAGTACTCGCCTCTATTAGAGGATTTCTCTCATCCTGGGGATCATCAATGTTGGTCATATTGTACCGTGAGCTTTGCCGAGCAACAAAACATGGGGCTAGTAACATGGCTGGTTGTTTGGGTCTACTGCAGTCCTGGGCTCTATATAGGATGCCATTTCTAGCGGCTATTAGGCACCAACCATATTTATGACCACTTATAAATAGGTAAAAACAAAATTATACTTAACATTTAACGAATCATAAGTATGGATAATATTTTCCCAATTTTAAGTGCTAACGTGTTTGTTTCGATTTCAGATGGGCCATGTCTCCAGGAATTGGTGCGAGCTAGAAATTAATCATTTACCGCCAAATGATAGAGAGGTCCGCCGGAGAGAAAGTAATATATATTAATATGGTTTAAGTAACGTTGATTTAAATTATCCACTTGCAGTATGTGATGTGACTTGACTCATTATGTTATATTGTGCAGTTCTTGTGGATGTCGTATTCTGCACCGAGCATTGAAACATCTCGAACACAAGCGGTTGCATTTCTCATGTCGATATATCCCTTAATACGAGGAACTCGCTACCCCAAATATGCAATATACGTTCAGACATGTACACATCGTCAATATACTGCTTGACATTCAAATTGTAGATAGCACATGCTGTAACCACATGCGCACACGGGTAACGTAGTGTTTGGAATATCCGCACTCACACCGCTTGTTTTCGAGATCAACTCCGTAGGACCGTGGAGGGATCCCTGACTGACGATCGATGTACTCTATCACTCTAAAAGTTTTCAAGTTTTGGGAATATAGTTCTGTATTCATCGACCTGACCCTTTGAGCATTCTCTTTCAAGGCATCCTTGATATCTTCGACGTGTATGTGTCCTGCCTCTAACTGTTTTGCTTGTTTCAACCCCATTTTTGGCATTAAGGTTGTCGGCCTGTAAAATGTGGCTGAAAAAACCACTGAAATTGGCAAGTGATATATACACCTCAAGACGGGGTTAACGGTCTCAACGAGGTTGGTAGTCATATGACTGTATCGGTACCCCTCGTCAAAAGATTGAGCCCATTGTCATGGCTCCATGCTACCCAACCATTGTCTGAGAGAAGGTTTGGACCCTGCCATATCATTCTCTAACCTCGCCAACTTATGTCTGAATCGGTGTGCTTCCAGCTCATATCCTACATATGTATTCCAATAAAACACGTTACCATCCCAATCAGGAAATTGACTCGAAATATTTAAAAATACAAATTTAAATATGATATTTTTACCCATTTTCACGATTTTTTTGCGTCAGTTTTTGTTCTTGTACTCATTGCGGAAGTTGACAGTGATGTGATAAATATAGTTGACGAACCTCCACGGAACCTCAGATTACCGAATCTTAGCAACAAGGCCCTTCGATCTGTCAAAGATAATGCAAATGTTGTCTTGCCTAACAACATGCCTTCGCAAGTTCTGAATGAAATATGCCCACGATTCGGAGTTATCCGACTCCACGATGGCGAAAGCGATCTGTAGTACATTTTCATTACCGTCTTGTGCAACTGCAATCAGAATTATCTGCGTGTATTTTCCATAAAGCCACATGGCATCAACCCGCACTAGCGGTTTGCAATGGGAGAATTCCCTAACTATGGATCGAAGGTCCAGAACAATCGACGGAAAACTCTTCTCCCCAATTCCAATTGTCCATTCAGGCCTCTATAAGGCAATGTTTGCAAGCCCACGACAGTTCCTAGGATGTACTCCACAATCATTGATATCTAACCCTGAAGTTCATTGCATGACTCATCCCAGAATGACCATTTATTTCGCCCACCATGCTTTCCTGTACGACACTCTATATTGGAATCGAGCTTGCATTTCACAATTAATGTCAACACATGAATGATTGTTGCAAATACTTTTGACATTTAATTTCCGGTGGTCTTGAGACATACATGCAATAGTACATGTATAACGCCCTTTTAATTTTCGTATTTGCCACTATTGAGTCCTTTGTATAAATACAGCCCAAACTCGCCAGCCACACCTATCGTCGACTCTTGAACATTCCCCAACATATAATGTTGGTGTAGACTTGGAAAACTTATAATCAATTGACAACTTTATGTTGTACTGTTTGATGGTAAACACACAGTCTGCCTTGTTCCCAAACCGTTGCCCAACTGCGAACTCTTCCAACTGCAAATTTGACGTCAATCTATGAGCATGTACTATATCAACGTACTCAGGGAACTTGGATACATGCGTTGTATTTGGATCTACGTTCAACATGTCGCCCCTAGGCTCATTTCGTAAAATAATGCCACGATTCGGGTTACTGAATGAAGGGCCGTGAGCATCTTCAATCTACTTCGGGCCTTCATCGTCGATATCGTCTGGAACCTCATCAACATCGGGGTCACTAAAATCTTCAACGTCCTAATCAGAATCTTTACCATTATTGGTCCTTTCTCCGGCGTCTACCTCTGGGCTTATTAACACCTCTGAATGTATTTGTAGACGGGGACTAGGGGTAGGGTTGTTATACTAACTCCCACCATAATTTGGATTTTCGGGTATCTGTGATGTCCCTCTACATTCTAACCGGTCTGTCCATCCGACATTAAGATCAAAGTCAAATCCACGATGTTTACTTATTGGACTAACATTCTCAATAAGCTCTAAGTCCGCTAACTCGGCAAATAACTCAATTGGTTGAGGGCTTTCACTCCTAGTCGACCACCATATTTCCATCATAGTGCCCAAGTTATCATTTAACAGTTGCGTCTCGTAAAATTTCAACTGATCTGTAGAGATTGGAAACTTGTAAAATAATCTGAACGTTTCCCTTCCACAACGGATAGTTATTTTCGCACTGATCTTACTTTTCATTTCTGCCAGCTTCACATTTTTTTGAATTGCAACCCTACTCTTTGCCGACCTTGAAATGCACAACCAGCATCACTTTCTACAATTTCACCATAAAAAAGAACGTACACCAAAAACACCTCGTTATTCATCTTCAATAGAACTTTTGAACTCTCATACTAAACACAACAATTTCACCATTCTATATATGTTAGAGAACCAAGTGGTGGAGCCATAAAGAATGGCTCCACCAAAATAAAATATCAAATTTTAAATTTTTATATTAAAAAACACATTTAAAAAAAATACACTTGTAATAAAGTGGTATAAAATATTTTAAAAAAATTTAAATATAATTAAAAATGTTTGAATAAACAAATATTATAAAACATTTAAAATATTATAAAACAAATAATAAACAAATTAAGAAAACGTTTGAATAGAAAAATATTATAAAACATTTAAAATATGCATTTAAAATATTATAAAACAAATAATAAGCAATTTTAAAAAAATAAATTTTCAAAAAAAATGTTTGAATAAACAATGTTTAATGCCCCGCCATTTTTTCAAAAATCGCAGTATTTCCCTAATATTTATATAGGTGACGCCATTCTACATGGCTCCACCAAAAAATTAATTTTTTTATCGAGATTACTGGCGTGGCATGTTAGTGGTGCCAAACACTTTGGCTCCACCAACTTTTACTGTAGATTTTAGATTATTTACATATTTTATCAAAAAAATAAGTCATTTACGTAATTATGTAATTTTTTTGGGTTAGTTTTATAAAAAAGCCTGACTTTGCATAAAACCTTTCACAATAGAAAATCATATGGCTGTTACTATCTTTCACCATGATCTTGCACCAAAAGCTATCAAGTTCTTTTTCTTTTTTAGTCATTAGAGACAAGTTCCAATGAATTCTATTGCCATATTCTTCTACCAGCTTTCTAACTTTACTTGAGTTATCATAACTATCATTTATTCTCCTTGCTAAATTTTCTCCTATGAACATCTCCATTATATAACCATAGTAGCACCTAGTAAAACAAATAGTATATGTCTCGTACCACGAACTATTTCGAGTTTAGGCTCGAACGAATTCGAATCAAATACATAACCAAAAATTAATTACATTACTTTCAGTGGGAAAACAAATCTCTTTTCAATAGAAACTGGTAGAATTGTTATTCTGGAAATTAGAATTTATAATTAGAAAATAAATCTCACTATTTTCGACGAAGTCATTATACAACCCAGACAAAACAAATTCCAGATAACTCTAATTCAACCATTTCATAACACAATCAAACCCACATTGTCCATTTCTTACGTCATACATAGCTACTAATATATCAATGTCCAATATTATCATACCATCATGACAGATACCTTTATTAACACATAGATACACAGTTCTTTTCAAAACTTTTTCATTTATTTTACAGATCTTACTCCACCCTTAACCTTGAGCATATCACTACCTTATCATAGCCATACATTATTTCACAATCAACAGAATTTATCCATATTTTACCTTAAAAACGGATATATACAACTTACGAGACGTACATGACAGATCACGCCACAAAGGCCAAACAAAATGTGCCATAAAGGCATCATACAAAACCTCATGTTTATTGTCCTGGCAGACTTCACAAAGGATACCATGATTTTCTCCTTCATTAACTTATACAAAATTTCATATATCGTAATCTGCCATTTCGATTTACACATTATCAAAGGCTTCACCATGAACAATACATGCAGACATATCATATCATACCATGGGTCTTAAACACATGGTCTTATACACATTCATGTATCATGTTTTTCCATTCCAGTTCTATCTTACTGAAGGTTACACCATAAATGGTTCCAATTCATACAAAGCCATGGATCATAACCACATGGTCTTTCATTACTTTTCGTATTGTGACTTGCCAATCTGGTTAGCAAAATTGTTGCCATACCAGAGGCATCATAAAGGGACCTTCACATAATTTCTTTTCGTATCGACGACATATTGATCTACTTCAAAAGTGAGTCTCATCATGAAGAGCACCTGAGGATAGTTTTGGGAATATTGCGAGAACATCGATTGTACGCAAAGTTTATCAAATGCGAATTCTAACTTAAGGAAATGCAATTTCCAGCGCATGTGATTTCAGTAGGCAAAATTAAAGTGGATCTCGCCAAGATAAGGGCAGTTCTTGAATGGAACCTACCCAAGAATGTCACGGAAGCCTGTAGTTTTTTGGGACTAGCAGGATATTACAGAGGGTTCATGAAGGGCTTCTCAATAATAGCTTCGCCACTCATTAAGCTACTAAAAAAGAAAGACTGATTCAAATGGAGTGACGATTTCCAGCAAAGTTGTAACACCCCTAACCCGTATCTGTCGTCGAAATAGAGTTACGGAGCATTATCAGAATTTACAAATCAACTAAAAAAATATTCCACATCATATAGTATTCAGAAGTCAATCATAAAGTCCTTTATATGAGCCTTTGAGGCCCAAAATACATATTAGAAATAAGTTGAGACTAAACCGAGTACTCAGAGAATTTTTTGAAAAACATAAAAATTATTTTTCCAAGGTGCAGGGGACACAAGCCCGTGTGGTCAGACCGTGTAGGCATTCGAAATAGGGGCACACAGCCGTGTCCTAGCCCATGTCCAAACTTGGAAGCTCTCTGACTTAGGTCACACGGTCAAGCCACACGGCCGTGTCACCTGGCCGTGTGTCACACATAGCTAAGACACACACCCGTGTCTCTGCCCGTGTAGACAGAAATAGGCTATTTTATAAGTCATTTTTCTCACCCAGCAAGGCATGTACCTATAATTATCATCATACATACAAACAAGCCATATTATGACATCCAAAACAAGTAAAAATCAAGTCTTAAATATATAATATCTTAACATACAACCAATATTCCTTTAGGCAGCTCAGATGACAAATTATAACATGTGTGTTCATGTATTCAATATATTCATATGTACAACTAACGTATATGCATAATTGTACTCAAGGTTTACCAAGCTAATTTGTATTATTTCAAACTAAGTCACTTACCTACCAAAACATACCATCTGGTGCCAAAATGTGTTTTATATACTAATATATTTAAATATATTTATACATTATATATATTAAGGTATTGATTCCTGATCAATTCATCACATCCCAAAACACATGTATATAATTGCACTTTTAGCTAACATTTTACCCTTTTACCATACAATCATAAACCAAATCACACATCAATCGTATAAGGCAAATATGCATCAAACCAAAATGTGCCAACACACAAGCCAAATAAGTGACTAATTTTAACAAAACACATATAGGCCAACATTAACCAGAATACCTATACATGTCATTATAACCAAAATCAAAACATCCTAAAGTACCGATAGAACTGATGGATAGTGTGATATATCTCTGACAAGCTTCCAACCCGATTGAGCTTTCGATAATATGGAAAGTAAAGGACAACAACTACGTAAGCAATGAATGCTTAGTAAGCTCGTATAAACTTTAAACATATCAATTCATTTCAAATATGAAATTTATACATATCAAGAATAATCCAATATTGACACGGCAATACTCGTGAATACACGGCAATACTCGTGAATAACTCACAAGGTGAATAAATCCACAGTATCACTTATACATATTATTCCTAGCATAGTAGGATTTTAAAAAATTTTAACTCTTCCAAATTTCTTTATTTTCATTTGCATTTCTTTACTTTCTACACTCATTCCATATGCATAACACACCAGTCACAAACATATCATTCAACCATAGCTACAAGCTAGTGCATTTAAACATAGCCTTTTTTTAATTAATCATATGATAAGTAATTTCATAAGAAATTGCAGAACTTAAACCTTACCACTCTTTCATGAGCACTAACATATTTTCATTTGAGTACTTACACTTTAAATGCATCATATAAATAAACATATTACCATTTAACCAATAGCTTGGCACTTGCCTAAGCATCAAACAACAACACTTGTTAATGTATTTAAACATATTTCATATAAATTCAACATTGATGATTTTCTCAACATGTCACACTTGAGTTTATTACTTGTCTCAACTTATATAAATTCTTTGTATCGTCATATAAAAATATTCATATATGTACATATCGTGATACATATCATTCTCTTACCGCTTCTTCTTAATCATATATCATTCATTTTATTATATCAATATATCATGTACCACCTTTTCCATGTATTTCATATAAATATCAAGAAATATGTATGAGCTCTATAATAATCAAATTTCCAAGTTCATAAACTTTCCACATCTTGTATTCATATATCAATTCCATATATTTCGAGTATATACCGGTATAGTACATTTCAATTTCATGTTGTCTCATGTCAGAACTTTGCCCGTTGAATCATTTAAAATATCGATGGATACACTGGTAGTACACACGAAGTGTACAAATCTGAAATTCGTCAATTCATATTTGAGAATGCTCATACGAGCACATAAACGGGAAACTCTTTAGAGCCATATAACGAGAAGCTCATGTGAGCTAAATAACGGGAAGCTCTAGAGAGCCATATTTTAGGAAGCTCGTAAAAGAACCTTTAATCGAGAAGCTCCAAAAAGCCATATATCGGGACGCTCATAAGAGTTGTAGTGTGTCTACAACACATGCAGGATCACAACCAATTCGGATGCTCCGAAGAGCTATTAACGGGAAGCTCGCAAGAACCATATAACGGGAAACTCATAAGAGCTAATAACAGGACGCTTTTTCGAGCTGTGGTGTGTCCGCAACACATGCAGTACCATAACCAATTCGGGAACCCGATATCCATCGAATTTCATTTATTCAAACGAGACTTAATATTTGTCGATCATCGTCAGTTATGTGATTAATTTCATACATGGAAATTTACACAAATCACATACACAAAATTCAATTTAAAATATATAAATATACAATTTAATTACACGAACTTACCTGGCTAAATTGCATAAATACCAAAGTTCAGGGGCATTTTGAAAATTTTATATTTTTCTTGATTTTTCACTCGATCTTGATCTAAATTAATAATTTTATTTAGTCATTTTAATTTTCTTTAATCTATAACTCAACTTTCGCCTTTATGCAATTTAGTCCTTATACCTAATTACTCTTAATTCACTATCAAAACGTTAAAATTTCTCAACAAAACTTTAATAACATATTAATGACACTTCATAAATATATATAAAAATATTTACGATTTGGTTTATAGAAACGAGGTCCCGATACGTTATTTTCCAAAACCACTTGAACTAGGGTTTTATCATTCGAATCTAATAATTCATTATAAGACATAAATTATTAATTCAAAAATCTTTTTAAAACCATATTTGACTCGTAAATATTAAATAATAAAATTTACGAGCTTATTCGCCGAATTTGATGGTCTCAAACTACTGTTTCTGACATTACTGAAAATTGGGCCATTACAAAAGTTTTGAGAAGTTAAAACGGTTCTGACTGAGGCACCTATGTTGGCACAAGCGGAACCTGGAAATGAGTATGCAGTAAATATTGGTGCATCACTAAATAATTAGGGTGCGTCCTTATGCAAAATGGAAGGGTAATAGCGTATGCATCACGCCAGTTGAAGCCTCATGAAAAAAACTACACCACGCATGACCTTGGGCTAGCAATGGTAGTTTTGACACTAAAGTTGTGGAGACATTATTTATACAGGGAAAAGTGTCACATTTTCTCCAATCATAAGAGTCTGAAATACTTAATGACTCAAAGAGACTTGAATCTACATCAAAGAAGGTGGCTCAAACTGCTGAAATATTATGACTTAGTTATCGGATACCATCCTGGAAAAGCGAATGTCATGAAAAATGATTTGAGTAGAAAGACTGTCACAACTTTATTGTCCATTCGACCTAAACTTACTATGTATAACGCTAGAGCCTTACTAGAAAAGTTAGTTTTGAAGCTAACTTATCCCTCCCAAATTTTGAAGGAACAGTCAAAAGACACCCTAGGTACTTAGTTCAAGCAAAAGATGATAGCTGGTGAAACGACAAACTTTAGTGTCGACAAGGATGGCGAGCTTGTTGGAACATTTTCAAATATTTATAGTATTCCAATAACTATAAATGAATAGGTGTAATTAATCAAAATTTATATTATTTAATTTTTTAAAAAAGAATTATAACTATTTAAATAATATTATTTGAATAGTTATAATATTAAATGAATAATTATGTGTTTATTTTAAAGACATTATTATTCAGAAAGACACCTATTGAAAGATGTCTCTATGAAGAGACATGAAAATTCCTATAAATAGGAATAATATTTCATTTGGAAGACACACCAACAAATTCTAATATTCTTTCTTTCCTTCCTTCATTTTCTAATATTATTAGATTATTCTATAAAGTATTACTGTAGAAATCCTTTGTAGAAATTGAGTTTCTTGTTATACATTATTCAGTGTGTAGTGGACTATTCTCGTCAGTGCAAAACGCAAATAGTCATTGGCTCCATTGTATCCTCGAGGTTAATTTGCTTGGAACTCATTGCACACCGAAGATAGGTGGGGCGAATATAACCTTAAAGATAGTAACTTGATACACGCCTTGGAGCCTTGTCCTATTTCTTCTTTTTCTGTTCGAGTTCCGTTCGTGTGTTCGAGATTTTTCTCACCGGAGATTTGGACTACCAATTTTAAGGTTATAATTCATTATGACTACCATAACACATGAAAGTGGAACACTAAGGGAGTTGGCTTCCAACTTTGTCAAACTTGATCAGTTTGATGGTGGCAATTTTCGACAATGGCAGAAAAAGATGCACTTCTTATTATCAACTTTGAAGATTGCTTATATTTTGGATACTCCAAGACCTAAAGAGAATGAAAATGAATCTGTTGCTACAACCCGAGAAAGAAAAAAATAGGACAATGCTGATTACATGTGCATAGGCCACATATTAAATGGTTTATCTGATGGTTTGTTCGACACCTACCAAAACGAGGTCACCGCTAAAGAATTATGGGACAAATTGGAGACAAAATACATGACTGAAGATGTTACAAGTAAGAAATTTCTTGTCAGTTGTTTTAATAATTATCAGATAGTTGATGGTTGTTCCGTTATGGAACAATTCCGTGATATTGAAAAGATGTTGAATCAATTCAAGCAATATGATATGAAAATGGATGAAATGATTGTTGTATCCTCCATAATAGACAAACTTCTTCTATCTTGGAAAGACTTTAAAAGAAGTCTAAAACATAAGAAAGAGGAAATATCTCTTGAGGCTTTAGCAAATCATCTTCGTATTGAAAAAGAATATAGAAAGCAAGACCAGAACCTAAATTCTGAAAATGCCAAAGTGCATGTTACGGAGGAAGTACAAACTACTAAACCATTTAAAAGAAAGTTCAAACAGACTGATAGAGCACTTAAGTTCAAAAAGAAACGAAATGGCTCATGCTATCATTGTGGTAAGCCGAGACATTTCAAGAATGAATGTTGATTTTTAAAGAAGAAATCATCTTCTAAGGCTGATAATAATGAAAAGTTTGTTGCAATGATATTTGAAATTAATATGGCACAAGATGATAATACATGGTGGATTGATACCGGAGCAACCAAACATGTGTGCAAAGAAAAAAGCATGTTCACAAAGTTCACACAATGCGAAAATGACAATGTCTTGTACATGGGAAATTCTTCCACCGCAGCAACCAAAGGCAAAGGGTCTGTTGAACTACAATTCACTTCTGGGAAGGTTTTAACCTTAAATGATGTATATTATGTGCCAGAAGTTAGGAAGAATCTAGTGTCTGGAAGTCTATTAAATAAGTTTGGTTTCAAACTTATTTTTGAGGCAGATAAGTTTATTTTGTCTAAGGGAGGAATTTTTGTAAGGAAAGAGTATATGTATAAGAGTATGTTCAAACTCAATATTATTAATAAGACTAAAAATATTATATCCGCTTATATGGTTGAATCTTTTGTTTGTGGCATTATAGATTAGGTCATTTGAATTATAGAAAATTGAATGACATGTATAAGTTAGTTTTAATTCTGCTTTTAATAATAATATTGAAAATGCAATACATGTATGTTGACTAAAATTACAAGAAACCCTTTCCCTAAGGTTAAAAGGAAAACAAAATTGCTTAATTTGATACATAGCGATTTATGTGACATGCATAACACTCCTACATTAGGTGGAAAGAAACATTTTGTTACTTTTATTGATGATTGTTCTAGATATTGTTATGTATATTTATTGCATTCAAAAGATGAAGCGCTTGATAAATTTAAAGTTTATAAATCTAAAATTGAACTTTAGTGTGAATTATTTATCAAGTGCTTAAGATCGGATGGAGGTGGAGAATACTATAATCCAAGTTATTTTGAATCAAGTTCCAGCCCCTTACACACCACAACAAAATGGTATAGCTGAAAGGAAAAATAGAGTCTTTACTGAAATGGTAAATTTAATGTTATCATATTTAGGTATTGGACGAGGTTTTAGGGGAGAGGCTATTCTAACAACTTGTCATATATTGAATAGAGTTCCTAATAAGGAAACTAAAATAACCCCCTATGAACAATGGAAGAAAAGGAAACCAAACCTTAATTATTTGAAGGTTTGGGGTTGTAGAGCTATTGTCAAAATTCCAACATCTAAACGTAAAAAGTTAGGTGAAAAAGGAATTGAATGCATATTTATAGGATATGCACATAATAGCAAGGCATATAGGTTCATGGTAATTGAACCAAATGATTCAATTTCAATTAATACTATTATTGAATCAAGATCAAGATATGCTATTTTTGATAAAAATATATTTAATTCTATATCAAGACAATTATAGCCACAACAATTGATTCATTCTTCAAATGAGAATGAGATTCTATTGGAACAAATTGATAATAATGATGAATCTTGTTAAGAATTAAGAAGAAGTAAGAGGATTAAAAGGTCAAAGATTTTGGATCAGATTTCATTATGTTTCTTATAGAAGGAAAAGGTGAAAGTATATGCAATAAGATACATTATTGTTATAATACAAAATTTGATCCTATTACATTTGAAAAGGTAATGATATCTCAATACTCTACTTTTTAGGAAGAAGCAATAAATGATAAGATGGATTCAATAATGGGAAATCAAACTTGGATCTTACTTGATCTTCCACCGGGTTCCAAACCAATAGGCTGTAAATGGATCTTCAAAAAGAAAATAAAGGTCGATGGAACCATTGATAAATTTAAAACAAGGTTGGTATCCAAAGGTTTTACACTAAAACAAGGTATTGATTACTTTGATACCTATGCTCCAGTAGCAAGAATTACTACAATTAGACTCTTAATATCACTTACCTCTATATATAATTTGGTTGTTCACCAAATGGATGTTAAAACTGTATTTTTAAATGGTGAATTGGAAGAGGAAGTGTACATGGAACAACCGAAAGGATTTGTTATTCCAGGACAGGAGCATAAGGTATGTAAGCTTGTTAAATCTTTATATGGACTTAAACAAGCACCAAAACAATGGCACCAAAAGTTTGACAAGATTGTTTTAGCTAATGACTATAAAATAAATGAATCCGATAAGTACATATATAGCAAATTTGAAAATGGAAAATGTGTCATATTTTGCTTATATGTAGATGATATGTTCATTTTTGGCACGAATTTGGAACAAATAGAAAACACAAAGAAATTCTTGTCAAACAACTTTTCTATGAAAGATATGGGTGTAGCAGATGTTATTCTTGGGATTAAAATAACCAGAGATGAAAGCACTATAGCTTTATCACAATCACATTACATTGAAAAGGTACTTAAAAAGTTTGATCTTTTCAATTGTATACCAGCACCTACACCCATGGATCCTCAAATAAAATTAGTATCTAATGCTGGTAGGAAAATTGATCAATTCAAATATGATAGTCTAATTGGTTGTCTTATGTACATAATGACTTGTATAAGACCAGATATTGCATATGCTGTTGGGAAATTGAGTAGGTACACAAGTAATCTAAGTAGTTTGCATTGGCAAGCTTTGAATAGAGTACTTAGGTACTTAAAGAAAACTATTAACTATGGATTGTGTTATAATGGATATCCTTCAGTTTTAGAAGGGTATTCGGATGCTAGTTGGATTACAAGTTTGGAAGATCATGCATCTACTAGTGGATGGATCTTCATTCTTGGTGAAGGAGCCATTTTTTGGGGTTCCAAGAAACAAACATGTATTACTGATTCCACCATGGCAGTAGAATTTATTGCATTAGCCGCTGCATCGAAAGAAGTAGAATGGTTAATAAATTTGCTTTATGATATACCTTTATGGCCTAAGCCAATTTCAACTATTTCTATCCGTTGTGATAGTGAGGCTACTCTAGCAAAGGCATATAGTCAAGTATATAATGGAAAGTCTAGACACATTAGATTAAAACATAGTTATGTCCGACAATTAATCTCTGATGGAGTGATCACTATTAATTATGTGAGGTCAAGTGAAAATTTGGCAGATCCTTTGACAAAAAGTCTTGCTAGAGATGCAGTAAAAAGGACATCAAAAGGGATGGGACTCAAGCCCATTAATTAAAGTCACCCATGATGAAAACTCGACTCAACGCTTGGTATAACGTCAAGTCTTGATTTCAATGAGACAAAGTACATCATTAGTATGTGACTGTTATTAGAGTGTTATAATTACGGGAACACTTTTGATGGGATCTACCTTTGTGAGTGGAAGTGCGGCCGCTTCTAGGAGCTCAAGGGTTTGGCTCTGACAGCACTCATGAAAAGAGGACATAGACACATGGTCATAATAGTGTCCCTAGATACTATGCAATGACCGATGTTGAAATCATTATGTGAGGCATGTTCGGTTAATCAAATGGAATAGTTGGTTTAAAGCTTAATCTACCATGCAATTTCGATTAACTTTAACATGTTTTCACTAAGTGAAGGTTCAACTGTAAGATACCTTCATTTATGCAAATTGATTTCCAAGAATATCAAAATCTAAAATATTTTGAAAATGGGGGGAGATTGTTGAAACATTTTCAAATATTTATAGTGTTCCAATAACTATAAATGAATGGGTGTAATTAATCAAAATTTATATTATTTGATTTTTGAAAGAATTATAACTATTTAAATAATATTATTTAAATAGTTATAATATTAAATGAATAATTATGTGTTTATTTTAAAGACATTATTATTCAGAAAGATACCTATTGAAAGATGTCTCTATGAAGAGACATGAAAATTCCTATAAATAGGAATGAGATTTCATTTGGAAGACACACCAACAAATTCTAATATTCTTTCTTTCTTTCCTTCATTTTCTAATATTATTAGATTATTCTATATAGTATTACTGTAGAAATCCTTTGTAGAAATTGAGTTTCTTATTATACATTACTCAGTGTGTAGTGGACTATTCTCGCCAGTGCAAAACGCAAATAATCATTGGCTCTATTGTATCCTCGAGGTTAATTTGCTTGGAACTCATTTGCACACCGAAGATAGGTGGAGGCGAATATAACCTTAAAGATAGTGGCTTGATACACGCCTTGGAGCCTTGTCCTATTTCTTCTTTTTCTATTCGAGTTTCGTTCGTGTGTTCAAGATTTTCCTCACCGAAGATTTGGAGTAACAGAGCTTAGGTACAGGCACAGAACGGTGGTACCAGTCAAAAATAAGTTAAGGGAAGAAATTATAAGAGAAGCTCACCATGGGCCATTTACACTTCACCCAAGTAGCGTTAAGATGTATTGCGCTTTGAGAAACTTGTATTGGTGGCCAGACATGAAAAGGGAAATTTCAAAATATGTCACATCCCAAAAACTAGGTTAGTTAAATTGAGTTAGTGAACCGAGAGCGGTCACGGCCCAAATTTTTTTTAAGGTTATCTTCACGCTTTTGATAAATAAAAATAAATTATAGTAATTGAGTAGTGGTGGAGCTACCCTTAGTGATATGTGTTCGAATCCCTTCCCTCGTACTAATTTCTATTTGGTGCAAATTTTTTCTAAACCTTTAGCAAAAATCGTCCTATGTTTTTAAATATTTTCTGTTAAAATGATAATAAGCAAGTGAGTTAGTCTAGTGGTTAAGTGCTTAATTAGTTTTTTAAAGGTCCTAGGTTCAAGTTCCACACTCTTCATCTTTTTATTTAATATTTTTTCCAACTTTAGTGGTCAACACCCCCTAAAACCGTCCATGCTAGTTGCCATGCATGGGGAAAGATTATTTCCTTGTGTGTGAGTCAACCTTCCCTCATTATGCCCCATTTTCACTCTCATGATCCCCCTTTTGTGTAACACCCCTTACCCAAGACCGTTTCCGAAGTCGAGCATGAGACGTTACTTGACTTAACTTAAAAGTTCGCGGCATAAAATTTTACTTTTGAAATTAATTTCACTATTCACAACAAAGCTGTCCACCTGCGCAGCAGTTACTAAATTAATTATAACTTGATCTACGAAACTTAAAATTTAGATATGTAAATTTTATATAAAACTAGACTCATATATATTTTTACCATAAAATTTTCAGAATTTTTGGTTTAGCAAATTAGTATAGTTTATTAGTTAAATTCTTCCCTGTTTCACTGATTGACTGTCCTGACCTTTCGTCACTAAAATTTAATCATCTCATTTTACAGACTTCATATGGTGTTCTCACTTGTTTCTAAAGAAAATAGACTCAATAATTAATCTATACATATAAATTACAACTCATACCCATTTTTTTACAATTTTTAATGATTTTCCAAAGTCAGAACAGGGGATTCCGAAAACTAATTTGACCTTGTCTAACTAAAAGGCAAATATCGCAGAATACATAATTTCTTTGTCTACACTGTTATTTTTATATGAAAATAAACTCAATAAGATTTAATTCTATATCTCATACACCCTCTAATTCATTTTCTACTATTCTTGGTGATTTTTCAAAATCATGTCACTACTGCTGTCTCAAAACTGATTCACTACCAATTTTTACTTTTTCATGATTTCTATGCATAATTTATCACCTAGACTTTTATAACAACAAACACCTTCATACTTAGCTATTTTAATAACTATTCATCATAAAATATTTACATATCATCTTTTGGTCATAATTTAAAAATATACAATCGAAATGACTAAGTCCCTATACATGCCATAGCTCGAAACATTTATCGTCTTAAAATACCAAGTTGTGGTGGTTGATAGTGTGAACACTCTCCGACGTCTTCAAGATCCCGACTATGCTTGATAATACTATATGAAAGAAAAAGAAATAAAAGAAGTAAGCATAAAGCTTAGTAAGTTTACAAGCAAATAAATAACAACATTTAACACAAATAAATATACTCAAGTGTCATGATCTCTAATTTCCTCTTTACTTAATCTCTTACTCGTTCACTTACTTGTTTACTTAGATAACTCATGATTATAACTTACTCTTCTCTTGGTGAAATGTTGGTTCTCAATTGATAACATAATATGTTCTTAACTCTTATAACTCACATGAATTTGCTATTTATGCTTTTACCTGAACTTTCATGGAACATAATTTGTTTACTAGCCCGTTGAGCCACATTGGAATAATAAGGATACTTGGGTCTCTTTTTTGATAATAACATGCCAAAGCCATGTCCCAGACATGGTCTTACATGGGATATTTCTTGTACTGCCAATGACATATCCCAGACATGGTCTTACATAGGAGTTCTCATATCGGTGCCAACGCCATGTCCCAGACATGGTCTTACATGGGACCTCTCATAATCTCAATGATGCCAATGCCATGTTCCAAACATGGTCTTACATGGGATCTCATCACCTAAATGTCATGACATTTGTATCTGATACATTCCAAAAGTTTCAACGGGACTTTTTAACACTAATTCTCTGTCATCTCATACTTGAGTTAACATTAGATATTTTCATGAAATAAATACATAATTGTTGAAAAATAACAACATTAATAATAATTATCAAAATATTGCATTTATTTACCGTAAACTTACCTCAGTACAAAAATGTGATCAAATTTAACACTTTAGTCCTCAATCTTTTCTTTCCCCAGTCTAGCTCCAGATTTCATTCTTCATGATCTATAATTGCAAATTTAGCTTATTTAATACTCACATTCATCAATACAATCCTTGACTCGAACTTTGGAAAATTTACGATTTTGCCCCTAAACTTTTGCATAATTACACTTTTGCCCTAAAGCTCGGAAATTAAACTTCATCTCTTATTCTTATGTTTTATAACATGCTGAAAAGTTTTCCCTTCTATGACAACATTAAATTCTTACTCTAACACTTACTTATGAACATTAGGTATTTTTGCCGATTATGTCAATATACTCGTTTTCACTTAAAATCGACTAGCAAAAGCTGTTTAACATAATTTCTAGCTTCATATTCTACCATAAAACATCAAAATAAACATATTTCACCTATGGGTATTTTTTCCAAATATGAACCCTAGGTAAATTATTGCTAGAATAAGCTAAATTAAGCTACCGGGATTCTAAAAATGTAAAGAACATTAAAAACGGGGCTAGAACAGACTTACAATCGAAATTGGAAGCTTGAAAAACCCTAACCATGGTTTCCCCTTGTGAAATTCGGCCATGGGGTTGAAGATGGACAAAAATTGACTTTTAATTTTGTTTTTAATTCATTTTAATAACTAAATGACCAAAATGCCCTTAATGAAAAACTTTGGAAACATGCCTAACCATGTCCGTTTTTGTCTACCAAATTAACCAATAGTCTAATTACCATATAAAGACCTCAAATTTAAAATTTCATAACAATTGGACACCACTAACATGTAGAACTCAACTTTTGCACTTTTTACAATTTAGTCCTTTTGACTAAATTGAGTGCCCAAACTCGAAATTTTTGAACAAAATTTTCTCAAATTCATTTTTTGAAATCGTAGACCATAAAAATATAATAAAATAATTTTTTTCTCATCGGATTTGTGGTCCCGAAACTACTGTTCCGACTAGACCCAAAATCAGGATGTTACATTTTTCTCCTTTGTCCCCTCCACATCCCTATTTTCTTCACCCTTACCTTGTGTGTCATACATTGAACCTGGATAAGATGAATGACACCTTTTTTTGTTCATCTTTTATTTTCCTATTCATTTTTCTCATTCCCCTCAGTTGCTCCTCTTTTTTTTTTCTCCTCCTCCCCTTTTACACCACCTTAAACCACCATTATTTTGATTTTGGCCTCCTTTCCTCCAGCGTTAGTCACCACCATTCGACCTAAACACCACCATTTTATCACCCATCCTCCTCTTCTCTTCTTCTTTCTATTCCACCGCGCACCACTGCAACCACCACTCTTTATCTTTCTTTTTCTTTTCTCCTTACCCTCTCTAGTGCTGCAACACTTTTCTTCTTCCTCCTCCACTGTAGCACCGCCACCTCTGTCGTCGAACCTCTACCACCACCGCCGCCTATCGCGTGTGAAATAATATGCGAATTGTGCAAGTATACATGTTGAATCAAGTAATAAATTGATAAGTGAGATCGTCTCCACAAGGATCGATTAGGTATAAAATGGTCGAATTATTATAATGAAGTATGATTAATGTTATGACAAAAATAATGATAAGAATGCAGTGGTAATTTGAAGGAATAATGATGTGTGCAAAATGTGTAACTGATAAACAATGGAAAATGCTATGATAAGACAAAAGTAAGAATGCAATGACAAATTCGAGAGTAATTACGTGAATAATATGCAAACAAACAAGTAAACAACTAAAAATGCTATGACGAAAATATTATGACAAATGATAGAGGGTCTATGATGTTGATTTGGAAGGTCGGGATTACTAAGAATCTGATTAGCTTCTATACATTTCTTCCGCAAATAATGCTAGGGGTGTTTTATTGGTTGAGTGGTAAGCGATTGGGTAAATTTTTTATGGTTAGGACGCAGGTTTAGGTCATTGGCTAGGTTATGAAAATATTTTTTTTTTCGTAATAGAAAAATAAAACCTGGAAAAAAGTGTTGATAACGTTTTAAGAAATAAAAGAGTAAATGATTGATGAATAGAATTATTAATAATATTTTTCAATTTTATTTTTATTTTGATGGAAATCAAATTAATAATAAAATTTTATTAAAAATAATAATATCAATATTTTAAAAAGAATTAATTGATATTTTTAAATTTATTACTAATGCCTTTTGATCATTTAACCTTTTACTTTTAATAAAAGACTAGGTATCAAATTGAAAAAGCTGATTTGCCCATTCATCTAAGATATATATAGGGGTTAATTTGTTTATTTTTCACTAAAAAGTTAAAATGAAGATTTTGTTATTGATAAGCGAAAATATATAATCATATTAATAATTGATAAGATAACAAGCACAAGTTTTTGTTTTAGTATAAATAATGTAAGAAGGTACCGAAGCAATACCGCGTAATGGAGCAAGCATGGCGATTTGATTTCAATTTTTAAGTAATGGTGACAGAGAGGAAGTAAAACAAATAGAAAATAAATAATAATAATGGCATGCCCTATCCATCATTTTCAGCCAAAGACAACAGGACAAGTGGATCTACTTGGGTTGTGCTTGATGTCAACAGTGTGCTATTTATCTAATAATAAATAATTTACAATGCAACATCTCAGATAATTCCACACACATCCCCCTCTGCACCCTAAGTCTCGTCATTTTACTTGGTTTAAAGAACAAGTTAGTGAACCTTTTTCATTGGGTCGTTACGCTCTTGGCCAGATTCCGAGGTTGGTCTACGTTGTAACCCCGCAGCACTGTAAGGTGATACGCCAACAACTGCAGCCAAAACCATAACATTTCAAAAATGCGTCCAACGACAAACATACAAAGCCCATCCATGATTATGAATAACAAGCAAAGGGTAACTTAAAACTCCAACTTGCTGCTAACAAGGACAAGGGTTTTGAAGACAAAGTTAAGAGCCTGACACCAAGGGCAACCTCTATCTCGTCAAATCCCCCTTCTCATATGCACACCTAGGGAGATTCATTATTCTCTAATTGTAGATGTGTAGTAGAGTATAACTTACACGTCACCAGAGTCAATTTGAAATTTGCAAAAATTGTACTAACCTGCAAAGGAATAATATTAACCACAGGTTGAAGACAATCTTCAACCTGAGGAACTTCAATCACTCGACAAGATGAAGATCCACCAGGACATACAGCAGCTGCATCTCCTTTCGAACACACCACTATTAGGCGACCTTTACGGGCATGAAGTTGCTGAATAACTGACTGCTGCTTACTGTAAAAAGTTTAGTAATGTTAATCATCAATTAAAACTGAAACACCACCATATCACTTCTTGGAAGCATTATATAACTGACCTGAAGCATGCATCACGGGTAGCAATAACAATAATGGGGAGATTCTCATCAACTAGTGCCAAAGGGCCATGTTTCATTTCACCTGCAAGCATTCCTTCACTGTGCATAAGAGAAACCTCTTTTACTTTTAAAGCGCCCTCTAAAGCTGTTGCAAAGTTATATCCTCTTCCAAATACAAGAAGCGACTGCTCAGCAATCAACAATTTTGCCAGTTCCTTCATTTCCTGGTCAAGCTTGAGTACCTCTCTAACTTTATCTGCAAAAATGCAAGGTAGAAACATATTGCTTTTTCCTAAATGTACAACAGTGCAATAAAACAAGTCTTTATAATCCAGTGATCTGTTAAAAGAGAAAGCGAGATGAAGCATACTTGGTAAATCAAATAGACCATCTATAATAGCCTCTCGTCTGGCTTGACTGGATATTGCATCATCTCCGATAGCCAAAGCTAGCATTGCCATCACAACAATTTGACTAGTGTATGCCTAAAAATGACGGTGAAGGTTTTGTTAACCCATAACACAATAAATGGAACAGCATGTACAAACCAATGAAACTTACCTTGGTACTTGCCACCCCTATCTCACAGCCAGCATTTATGTGAATCCCACAATGTGTGTTCCTAGCTATTGCACTACCAACAGTATTTGTTATGCCAACACATAATGCACCATTTTCAAGGGCATACTCTAAGGCAAGCAGAGTATCTGCAGTTTCACCAGATTGACTAACAAAAACTGCAGTATCTTCTCTATAAATTGGACCCTGCCGGTCCACCAGATCACTAGCAATCTCCATAGTAACTGGGACACCTATATTTGTTACAGATGATAAACAAAAAAAAAAAATTTTAATCAGCAAACTGAACATTAAAAAAGTTTCAAAGGAGCATCAGAAATCAAAGAGTAAGTACCAGAAAGCTCTTCAATGATAGGTCTAGCAGCTAAAGCAGCATTATAGCTTGTACCACATCCAATAAAAACAATACGTCTGCTCCGTCGAATAGATTTAATGTGATCTTTCAGTCCACCTAAAAGCACAGTCTTGGCTTTGGTAGAACCTCCACGTTTAAGTCTCCCCCGCATTGTGGTTGTAAGAGATTCAGGTTGCTCGTGAATTTCTTTCTGCATATAATGCTCATATTTGCCCTTATTTATCTGCTCAACCTCCATCTCAAGAAAAGATAATGCACGTTGCACTGATGATGGTCGAGAAAGTGCATTGCCACATATTCCTTTTTCATTCTCAAATTTAAGAATAGAAACACCTCCATCCTGAATTTTACTAGTGTTAGTAAGAAGATTTCAATGCAAAAAGTTTGTAGGTCACCCTCAGTAACATGCCAAAGAGTTCACTTAAAAGTCATTACAAAGGTACCTTAAGGTGAACTACTTCACCATCTTCAATCACCAGAACCTTTTTTGTATGTTCAACTATAGCACTAGCATCACTAGATAGAAATAATTCTTTTGGATGCCTATTTTCTGAAATGAACTTAAGATCAAGAAATGGAGCTCCACTATGCATGTCTTCACTTAATTCCTGCACATGATACATTAATGAGACCAAGATTTAATCAAATAACCAATCAAAGCCTGTACATGAGATCAAAAGATTTTCAAATGATAAAAAAGGTTTCAGCAAACATCACCAATCTGGCTCATTCCAGAAAAAAAGATAAGATGTGCAGTAAATCAGTCTGAAAAGCATTATTGAACAGGAAGAGATATAACAAGTATCTTAAAGTAGGCAACACTTATACTTTTCATATAACTTACTTTCACACCTAAGAGCAACGGACTACCACGTTTACAAGCAATCAACTCATTTGGGTAATGGTGACTTTTGAATATAAGGGCATAGGCTCCTTCAAGATGCCTCATAACTTCAAGCACAACTAGACTGAATGTGACAGACTGGTCACCTGCAGAATAACCAAAAAAACACTTCAAACTAAAACCAAAGGAGTACTGGTATTCTAAAGCTTATGGGGAAGAGAAGCACAAAAATTGATCAACAAAGACTAGTAGAACTTTTTTTTCCAACAAAACAACATATGAGGGTTTTAGCCCAGACTCCCAAGCCATAAGGAAATTTGGTGATTGTCTCAACATTTATTCCTAACTTGATGCCAGATAGACGTAACAAGACTGACCTATCTAGGAATACATGTCCAGAACATCTCCAACCGTATATATATTATGAAAGTGCCAGAGCCAAGGACTAATATTGCATCAATTAACACCCATATATGCAGTAATTAGTAGAAACAATGTAAATTCAAATATAGAAAGAAAATAATTGCAATTCATATCTTTCTTATACACAAGTTAAGAATGTTACCTTCTTCAGTTGCCTTGTCAAAAACATATTTAGCAAGCTTTGGAATAACTTCTGTGTCAGTGTCGGATTCAAAGTTGAACCCGTGCCGCGTTAGTGTTTCCTTCAACACCTGAAAATGTTTAATAACCCAGATGACTGGTAAGCATGTGCATAATTATCAACGTATATGCAAGGAACGGGAGAGAGTGGGAAGGAAAGAGAAGAAATTAGTATGACTAATTAAAGAAACACAAGCAACCTCATAGTTTGTAATAACTCCATTATGAACAACCAAGAATTCGTTTCCAGCACCAGATGTCTGAGGATGGCTATTTTTTGGAGATGGCTCTCCATGAGTTGCCCACCGGGTATGTGCTATTCCAGCATGAACACAGAAAAGCTCCTCCAAATTCAACTTAATCGATGCGACATCTGAAGTACCAATATCATCATATGAAGTTCAATTTCTCAAACAAATAGAATGTTATACAAAATTGATTTTCCGCCAGTTCCTCTAAACCCAAATACAGAGACAATAGCATAATCATGTTAAATAAAAAATGCTATTCCAAATTCCAAGTCACGTTAATCTAAAACAAAGAAAAGACTTGAGCGAAGTTTGCCAAATCTAAAGCCATTCTCTTTGGATCCGCAGTAGTCGAAATTTCAAAGGAAAGAAATTACCTTTGTAGACGGATTTAACGAGTGAATCGATGTTGCCTTCTTGGCGGAAGACGAGAGGAGAAAAGGAAAGCTGTCCATTTGGATCCGAAGAAGAAGAAGAATCAATGGAAATCCCGGCAGAATCATAGCCTCTGTACTCTAACCTCCTCAAGCCGTTGAAGAGGATCTCCAGAATAAAACGTCTGTCACGCTTGACGTTGTAGTTCAGATAAGCGAAGATCCCGCACATTGTTGCTGAATTCCGAATGTATGAATCTAGACGCTGTTACTCACCATCGGGTGTTGCAGAAGAAAGTTAAAAGCGGGGGAAATTGAGGGAGGAGGGAGAGCTTTTCTCTGTGTTTGACTTTTGATATTCCATTGGATTAGACTCTTTAAAACATCAAGGCTAGGCAAGGAGGGAGGGAGGGAGGGAGGGAAGTGAAAATCAACATCAGCTTGGAATGGTCGACAGTTTTGACGCGCCACAGCTTTGATTTGGGGAGGGCGTTTTTGTCTTTTCCAACCTCCAATGATGTTGGTTGACGCAGAAGGAAGCATGCTATTGGATGGAGCGTGCTTAGTTGGCCAATTTATCTGTGATGGAAGCATACTAAACGAGTTTGTACTTGAGTTGGAAAGGTAGTTTCGTCTGCTTCAACTATTACCCTTCAACATTCTCATTTTTACATCCTTACGTGGCATTAAGGGGAAGTTTCTCTCTCCTTGCATTTCAAACACAAAAAAAAAATAAAAAATATTGGTCCACAATTCAATAGGACGCGCTATTTCAATGATTGTTATACACATGTAAGGAGGCTTTTATCTTTAGCACTTTTATAAATTATTCAAAATTTTATATTGGGATTTTAGCTAATAATAATAATCTTTAAATCTTTAAATTTATCCTTTCATTTAATATTTTATTTAGTTCTTAATAAATAAATTTATTATATGATAATTTTATTCATCCACATCATAATTGTTATAGTGTTAGCCTTTACCGACTCGCTACCCGAATAGGACCGACCTAATTCTTTTTACTTTAGTAGTGACAACCTGTACAGTTTGCTTGTATGAGTTCGCATGTGGTGGATTCGAATCATCATACAAGCAAACCCATACTTAGGGGGCACGTGTTGACCTTAGAATAAGATACGTGTTGGCATGCATAAGGGCCTGCCTAGTACGTCACATCCAAGACCATGTCATATAAATAAGAAAGTTGCCCTCCATGAAGGAGAGATTCACAAAAACTTTCAACAATTTGGTGCGGTTAGCGTGGACAGATTTCTGACCATCATAAAAATCAGAGAATAAAAACGACTCACCCTAATGAGAATTTCCCTAGCAACTTTCCATCGGACCAAGTTGGAGGTTTTGACATCGGCAATCAACCCTGAGAAATAGACCTCTTCATTGGATGTTTTGCTGATCGACCAGAAAATTTGGGTAATTCTGGTCAGGAAAGTGTCTCTAATTCTTTTGATCTTAATGTCCCTTCTGATTAGGGGCCATCATTTCCCTCTAACTAAGAGGCATCACCGCAGCAGTTAGTCAATTTACAGGAGCAGCTACGACTAATGAAAGAGCAGATGGCACATCAAAGTACCAAGTTAGAACAACATGAACTGTTTCACCAGAAGTTGCTTAGGCAGAATGAGGAAGTGAGGAGAAAGATGCAATCCGATCATTCCGTCTCCAAGACAATGTTGTGCCTCTCCAAGAGGAAGTTGTTGAAGTACATACAAGGCCATGACAAAGTGCGATGGATGCTTTACGTAGGGATGTACAGGCATTGCCTCATGATGTACATAACATGGATCAGTTGTTTTGTTCTAACAACCCTTTGTCTCTAAAGGTCGCAGCTGTGAGCCTGCCGTAGGATTCAAAGTATCGAAAGAGATGTTTGAAGGTAGAAGGGACCCAAGAGCACATCTCATGCAATATAAGATTACATGAATGTGTTAGGAGCTTCTGACGTGGCGAAGTGTAAGGCTTTCTTGACGACTCTTAGAGGAAGCGCAAAGGATTGGTATTTATCTTTGCCACAGGGTTCCATTCAAAGCTTCTCACAGTTGGGCTAGATTTTTTTGGGTAGGTTTCATGCCCATTGGACGATCAATAAGCACCTTAATGGGTTTAATGTCAGAGAAGAAAAGAGATGGAGAATCTTTACAGGATTATGTTAAGTGGTTTCATGCAACCATGTTGAACATGAAGAATTTAGAGGACCAATGAGCTATTGATGCCTTCACTATGAGAGTTCAAAATGAGCATGTTCAATACTCATTTAATGATAATAGACCGCAGAGTTTGGCAAACAAGTTTTATATTTTATTCAATTTGGTTCCTAAAACCGAAACAGTCATAACTTTCAAATTTGAGTTTTGGTTTGAAAACTGATTTCAATTACATTCTTTAGGGACCCTCTACTCCCTATTATTACTAAAATTTCACATCAATTTCGTAATTTATTCACTTTAGTCCTTTTGTACAAAACTAATAATTAAACTTTACAATCTAGTCCTTTTACACATCTAAGCCTAAAATCTATCAATTTGACATCAATTTCTTCAAGAATTCATCAACGAAAACTTTCAGAAACTTTAACAGTTTTGCAAATTGGTACATTGGCTAGCTAAATCAAACTCTCATGATTTCAAAAACATAAAAATTACAAGAAAATGACTTAATTGCACTAACCAATTTATAGTCGAAAGTTTGAAAGCTTCCAAAGGTTTCTTTCTTTCTTTCTTTCTCACGACATGAAAATGAAGATGAAGATGGAGAGAAAATGATCTTTTCTTCTTTAATTTAGCTTATATAGTTGGATTATTAGTTAATTAACTAGGATTGCTTAACTTAAACATGTTTTAATTAGTTTAATCTAACATTAATCAATTTTAGTGGATGACACCATCATAATCTACTTATTTCTATTAAAATGGTATAATTACCATTTTAGACCTTTGGCTAATTGTAATTTAAGTCCCTAAATCTTTGGCCAATTAAAACATATAGCGATAAAATTTTACAATTTAGTCCGTATACCTTAATTACGCAATTAATAGACAAGACTTAAATGACCAAACTTTAATAAACTACTATACCAACTTTGTAAATATTTTAATTTAATATTTATGGATCCAATTTACAAAAATAAGGTTCCAAAATCACCCTTTTCGGCACCATTAAAAATCGGACTGGTACAGCATGCCTATTGGAACTCCATAAAATTAGGTACAAAGGGAGAAAAGAAAAACATAAAGTAAGGGGTAGGGAGAAGGGAAAAAAGTGATATAAAAATAATCCCCAATCCCCTAAGAGAAAAACTAGAAAGAATACCCACCAAATAAAGAATATGATAAAGGAAAGGGAGAAAAAAGAAAGATTTTTAAACTGTACCTTAAGAAAATAAGTGAGTAGAAGAAACATGAAATAGATTTAAAAAAAAGGCTTTGACTAGAAAACAACATTGATCAAGGCTAAAAAATGCTTAGGGATAAACCCTAAGAAAGATACTCTACTCAGAGAAGTATATAATCTTCTTTATTTTTATCTTAGAGCCTCAAATGATGTTAATAAAATGTTGAAATAACATTATTTTTAATATTATAAATGATACAATGATAGGATAGAAAAATATTTTGATAGGTATTTTGATAAATACATATCGGTGTTGCCTAATATAGTAGCAACATCAATAATTTTTTTTTTAAGTCCTGATGATTGCTAAAAAAAGGAGGTGGTGCCACCGGTGTGTCAGGCGATATTGGCGGGCACTGTAGCAAACAACTCATTCCTATAAATGATTTCTCCTCCAACCCATTTTCATAATTAATTATTTTTTATATTATTTTTATAAAAAATCCTCTTCCGGTTAGTGCAATTAATGGAAATAGACCATAAAGAAAACAATCTCGATTAGTTGGGTGACAAAAAAAAGAAACAAATCCATAACTGGATGACCAATTTAAAAATTTTATAATTAAATGACCAAAAGGTAAAGTGGCCCATAGTTGGGGGACTTGTGGTGTAGCTTACCCTTATTAATAATAAATGTTAAAAAAACAAAAATTGAACATTATAAAAGAAAAATTAGAAATTCCAACAAAGGAAATTCACGTGGTGGTCTTCAGTGGAACAAAATTAATCATTACAAACTACAACAAACCAGTTACTATTTTGGCAGGTGATCTATAACTTTTGTATTCCTAATTCAGACATTAATAATTTGAATTTGGTATGGTTTTATTGTATCATAAAAAAGTTATAATTTTAACCCATTTAATTCAAATTTGGAGATATTCAAACTTTGAACTTGAAACTGTTAGTGCAGGATTTCAATGAGAAAAATCTTCAACAATGCTCTAAAGTATGTATCAAGTTATTACCTTTAAGGTTTTATTTGATCCCATTTATAATCGGTGTGCATGTGAGTTTCAAGCAAATGAACATCAAAGATACAATCAAATCCGATGACTATTTGTGTTTAGCATTGACTAAAATAATCCACTAAACACTGAGCAGGGTGTAACAAGAAAATCAATTTCTATAAAGAATTTCTGCAGTAAGTCTTTATAGAACAATCTAAGTATAGTAGAAGATAGAGGAAGATAGAAAGGACCTTTTTTTTAGAATTTCTTGTTACACCATTAAATGTAATTTCACTGCTATTTGTAGGAATTCTCAACTTTCAATAGATGTCTTTCTGAATAATCACATCTTTTAAATAGTCATAATTATTCAACTAATATCTCTTAAATAAATATAACTATTTAAAGTAAAATATTTTAAATAAACATAATATTACTTGAATAGTTATAATTTTTGTTAAAAATCAAGTGATATAACTCTTCATCTTTAAGAGACATAACTTATTGTTATGAATAGTTATAACTTTTAATCAATAACAAAAAATTTAAACTTTTTTTACTTACACCATTTCATTTATAGTTATTGGAACACTATAAATATTTAAAAATGTTCCAACAAAAGCTGATTGAATTTGAAACGATCCGAACTGAAAAAGGTCAAAACTCAAAACAATTTGAACATGCAAAGACTCAAATAAGTAACTTGAATATTCAAACTACTAATGACTTGATCTAAAAACCCAAATGATCCAAATCTAAAATAACTCTAAACTAAATACGTAATTATCTCGAACCAATAAGAAAAAAAATCTGAATTCATTCAATCCAAAACTAATCCACCGTTTTATCATCTCCATTTTCTTAGACTAAAATATGTTATAAGTATTTGTACCCTTCATAAATCAGAATTTCAAGACGGCATGTGAACTTGAACAATGTCCCGTATGCTAGCCATGTTTACTCTTTGGGTTAATTGCAACTAACATTTTTAAATTATCATTTCAATTTTAATTGCTTTTTAAATTTTTGAATGCTTTAATTGAGTTCTTAAAGATAGTTATTGTATCAATCACGCTTTTTGTCTACTTACCTGTCAATTTAGGTGTAAAATATCAATTCATATTGATCATAGATACGAAATATGTGTTGAGTATAACTCATATTTCAGTCAAATTTGAGAGATAATCTCCCAGTTAAACTCTGATTATTTGTTTCAAGTCGAATTCTGATTAGTTTAGATTATTTTATTATTATTTGACCTACAAATTTAGCTTATAAATAGGCTCTTTTACAACCTTGGAAAATACTCCTATTAAAGATTAGAACTCAGAACACTTTTGGAGAATTTTTATGTTTATATTTTGAGGGTTCTTTATTTTCGGGTTTCGGGGTTTAGTTTTTATCTCCATCTTTTGTACTCTTCATTCTTTTGCCATTATAGTAAAATTATCTTTGCCCATGGTTTTTTATCCTCTTTGGAGAGGTTTTTCTACATTAAATTTGTGTGTTCAATTTCTCAATTTCTTCCTCTATTTTTATTTATTTGTTGCTTAATCGGGTTAATCCCCAACAAGTGGTATCAAAAGCTAGTTCAATTTTCGCAGATCAACCTGTTCAGAGGTGGTAGCAACAAGACTTGACATTGAGAAGTTCAATGGTGTCACAAATTTTAATATGTGGCAAGTTTGAATGATGGCAATTCTAGTTTAAACTGACTTAAAAAAGGTCGTTACCGAGAAAAAGTCTGAGAATTTAGATAAGACAGAATGTGAAGAGCTTGATGAAAAGGCCCTGTCTGTTTTATGCCTCACAAATAGGGTATTGCAGGAGGTATTGATGGAGAAAACCTCATCCGTTTTATGTAAAAGGTTAGAAACTCTTTATGTGACTAAGTCTCTGGCTAACCGTTTTGTGTTGAAACAACGTCTATTTACGTTTCGCATGAACGAATGTGAGCTTCTTAGAGATCACATTAGTCAATTTGTTACTCTTTTAAATTATTTAAATAATGTTAAGGTTAAGATTGATGATGAAGATCAGGATATGCTATTATTGTGTTCTTTACCCTCTTCATACAAGTCTTTCAGGGAAACTCTGATTTATAGCAAAGACAAACTCTCGTCCGAGGATGTGAATGGTCATTTGTTGAGTAAAGATAAACTCGACAATGAGTTTGGTTCGGATAATAATGTAGATAAGCAAGCTTCCATTTTGGTAGTATCAAAGAAGCGAGACAAAAGGTGTCGCTATTGTAAGAAATTAGGTCAGATTGTTATAAACTGCGAAATAAAAAGGCTACTGAGAGTAACAAGGAAGATGTGGCTGGTGCTAATTTGACCACAAAAGCGGTGATGATTTGTTGTTAGTGTCAATGAGCAATAGCTCCAAGCTTACATTCGGGTGGATCTTAGATTCGAGATATTCTTTCCACATGTGTCCCAACAGAGAATGGTTCTCCACATACAGTTCAGTTGAAGGTGGAGTTGTGCGCATGGGAAATGATTCATCCAGTAAGGTAATTGGTATTTGATACTGTTAAAATTAGGATGCACGATGGGATGATTATGACACTCTCAGATGTCAGATATGTACATGATTTACAAAAGAATCTCATCTCCTTGAGTATTTTAAACTCAAAAGGTTGCAGAATCAATATCGAGTCAAGCAACATTAAGGTGCCTCGTAAGGCTCTCATTTTGTTAAAAGGTAAAATGATCGACAGTCTTTATATTTTGGAAGGTTCTACAGTGAGCGGTGAAACTGGACCTCCCTTGTCCGGTACGGAGTCGAAGTTAACTCCTTTGGAGCGGAGGCAACTTGGTCATATGAGGGAAAAATGTATGATCGTTTCTTTGAAGAAAAGTTCTCTTTTGGATGTAGGTTTTGAAAAGTCAGGGCACTGTATTTGTAACACCCCCAACCCGTATCCCTCGCCGGAATCGGGTTACGGAGCATTACCGGAGATTACAGATCAAACAGACAGAAATCTCAAACATTTTATATCATCAAAGCAAGTCATCAAAGAATCATTTTAATCCAAATTATAAACTCTCCAAAATAGCTCTTATAACTTCATTTACAATCAAACCACAAAATAACTAATATTTAGACACTCTACGTATATGCCGACACAAAGAAATAAACATCACCATATTTGAGTTCGAGATCGTTGTTGGATGTTGAATCAACGATCAAACTTAAGTACTTAACCTGCGCACAGAAAACAAAACCGTACGCTGAGTAAAAACTTAGTGGTATTTCTATAATCCAAATTTTTTTAAAAATAAAACAATAAAATATGTATAATAAAATGTTAAACACAATTGAACATTTAAAATTACAAAATACTCAATTGTCATCACTTGCTATATATAATACCTTTCCATAATTTATTCACGTATCATTTAAACAATGGCACTATCCATTCCACAATCAATTTATGAATATATAACTCGTGTATTCCATGTATTTACAACATATTTCACATTCTATTTTCAGTTTACTATCTCATATTCTTAGCCCAAAGTAGATTTTATAGAACATACCGAATATACAGAACAAATACAGAGGTGCATTATTATGCACTAATGAACAGAGAGCACTAAAGTGCTAAACAGAGAGCACATATGTACTAAACGGAGAACACTTCCTGCTAGAAATTAGAGAGCGCGCTAAAGTTCCTTAATGGCATGCCACTAATATCCCAGTAGTTCTAAATTCTGTCTACTTGGGCATTAAAACTGAATTTTATACATATCAAATATAATCCAATTATCATATTTGCACAATTTCATATTTACACATATATATTCATAATATATATTCCAATTCAATCCAACCAATATAATTTCATCACATACCAAAACAATCCATTTTAATTGTAAAACACAATAATTCTCACCTCAATCACTTACCATAACATTTAATTAAAATACAACAATTAATAATTAGATTTGGATTATACAAATACAAACTAGGAATTCCGAGCTATTTGACGTCGACTATATTTTTCCCCTTTTTAGTCGAGAATTCCGGTACGACGCTAGCTACGGAATTAAAACAATTAAATATCATCAATACAACACCATTCAATCTCACATTAAAAATTTCAATTTTTACTCAATATTTTTCCTAAATTCTAATTTAGTCCCTGAATCGTGACTAACTTTTATTCTCACAACTAATTCCATATTTTCATTTCATTCACACTTTAAACTAATTTAACTCTTTAATTTCACCATAAATCCCTAATTTTGAAATTCTCTCAATTTAGTCCCTACTATTCAAAACTTATGATTTATTTTACAAATCAATCCTTTACTATAACTCCTAACTTGAAATTCAATCAATTTAACCCTAATTTATCAATTAATTCAACATAACTCATGTCTAAAAATCTACTATCTTTCAAAATTTCAACATAAATCATGACTTATTTTGTTCTAGAACTCCAAAAACTCAAAAATTACAAGAATAGGGACTAAATTGACTTACCAATTGAGCTTGGAACTTCAAAACCCCAATTTTCCCTTTTCTTTCTTTCCATCTCTGTTTCGTTTTAAGCTTTATGTTTCTTTCTTATTTCTTTTCTTTCTTTTGTTTTATATATATAATAATATAATAATAATATTTTAATCTAAAATATCTTATAATTAAATAATAAGTAAATTATACATATTATTACAAATGTATGTATATATTTTATTACACATGTATTTTATTATTACCACACAAGTGTCACATTTTTGGTTTATTTACTAATTTAGTCCCTTGATTTTTTTCTATTTCATAATTAAGCTTTCACAATCAATTCAATTTAATCCTTTTATCTAATTAACCTAAATTAAGTCAAACTCACCTAATCAAAACCTAATTAACTGCACAACTAGCTTCGTCAATATTTATAATAAATATTTTCGAATCCGATTTACCGGAACAGAGTCCTGGGAATGCATTTTTTAAATCACATTTGACTCATAAATATTAAATAATAATATTTATGAACTTACTCGTCAGATTTTGTGGCCTCAAACCGCTATTTCCAACACCACTAAAAATCGGACTATTACAATATTAGTGTAAATCAGACCCAGGTTAGTTTTGATTTGGCAGTGCACAAGTCGAAGGCTAGAAGTCTTCCAGCTTCTAAGCACAGATTCAACTCAGTTAATTCCCTGCATAGTTCAAGATAGGCCAGTGGCGGGCTTTGGCAAAGATGACGTTGTGAAAATACAAGTCAAGGTGGAGATTTGTTGAGTATGACTCATATTTCAGATGACTCATATTTCAGTTAAATTTGAGAGATAATCTCTCAATTAAACTTCGTTTATTTGTTTCAAGTCGAACTTTGATTAGTTTAGATTATTTTATTATTTGACCTACAAATTTAGCTTATAAATAAGCTCTTTTACAACCTTAGAAAATACACCCATTAAAGATTAGAACTCATAACACTTTTGGAGAATTTTTGTGTTTATGTTTTGAGGGTTCTTTGTTTTCGGGTTTCGGGGTTTAATATTTATCTCCATCTTTTGTACTCTTCGTTCTTTTGCCATTATAGCAAAATTATCTTTGCATGTGATTTTTTATCCTTTTTGGAGGTGTTTTTTCACGTTAAATTTGTGTGTTCAATTTCTCAATTTCTTCCGCTATTTTTACTTGTCCGTTGTTTAATCAGGTCAATCCCCAACAATCTGACTATTTCTTTTTTTACACCTTAGGTCAATGTTGTTCATATTATAGATACATTCGACTTTATATTTTGATCTACATATTTCAAATATGCTTTGAATTAACATTTAACATCTTAACTAATAGCCGATTGATTAAAAAACTTAATTGATACCTTATTTAATATTTTATTGAATCAATTAAAATATTTTAAAATGAAAAGATGAATTTAAAATATGAAATATTGTTTGAATTATTTCAGTATAATAAACCATTACTGTTTGATATAGCAAAATGTAAAAAAACACAGTATTTTTTTGAAATCAAGTTGTAGTGTGGACCATTAACATACATGTGAGCTTATTTTGGATTAATATCAAGTTAGAATAATGCTGTTTAGTAGCAAAGAGTGTAACTCTGAACAACCCCTATAAAATTATCGATTGAATTATAAGTGAAGTGATAAAAATTTTATATTTTTATTTTATTTTTAATTAACTCTAATTTCGAATTTCATTCTTAGATAATTGTTACTCTTAAATCACTTACTAAAAAGATAATAAAAGCATAGAATCCATTATATAAGTCAAGATGAGGGATGATACAACAATTTATCTACTAAATAAAGAGAATTAATGGTTCAAACTCTGAAGATAATATTATTAAAACGAACCGTCATGAATTTTAAAAGGATTTTATGAACAGTAAAATGAAAATAAATCATACCTTAATAGAATTCTATGGACATGCAAAGCCTTGAGGGACCTTTTTCCCGCAAGCATTTATCAACAAGCTAATGGCAATAGGTATTTTAACCTTAGCACCAAGTGCATTGGCCTTAATTGCAGTACACAAACACAATGCGGCCTCGAGATCGGCTAAACCCGAAATCAACGTACAACACTCTTTACTCGGCGGAGTCCCGATGACCTCGTGAACCAACCCCAACCAGCTCCCACAAACACCGAACTTGAGTGTGTCTTTGGGACATTTGGCCGCAACTGAGGGAGGCATCGACGGTGTCGTTCTTGGAGGGCACGGAACGACATTATGAGATAAAACGCAAGTGAAAAACAACATGAAAATAGCTGCTGCGTTACAACAATTAAATGCCATTGCTTTTCACTGAAAATGGATCAAGTGGAAACACATGAGAAATTTTTTAGGGAAAATATATATTTAATGGATAAGTTTGTGAAAAATCTATGAATCAATGGTGTGGAAAGCTTGAATCAAGATATTTATTGATGTGTGATTGACATTATAAATTTCAAAAGCAAACATAATGGGTTTGTGGTTGTTATTAGTGTAGCAGTAAATCTAGTGCCTACATTAGCCATTTGCCAGCCAAGAATTAGATTCGGCTTATGGCATTATTCGGCCATCGGTGTAACCAAACGAGATATACTTCACTTGCCTGACCTAGCGATGTGGTGTTTTTTTTTTTTTTAGAGTTATTGTTCTATATATCTCTAAATTATTAGTTTCATTTTAAATTTGTTCACAAATTTTAAAACATTTTAATTATATTCTCAAACTATCTATGTTAAGTTAATAAGTTCTTTCTATTACTAAAATTGTTAATTTAACCATTAAATGAGACGTCAGATCTTATGTAGCATAATTTAATATAAGAATTTTTTTTAAATGACTATTGTACGGTTGTGTTACACCACCTCTTCGAGCCCCCTACACGTGTCTTTAGCAACGAAACCTAATGCCATACATGTGTCATGGTTAGGCGAACTTTAGACATCAGACAACACCATGGCGAACCCTCACTAAGCTTCTCCGCTAAGACCGTAAGGAACCTTGGACCCATTGATTGCTTGGTCGTCCTAAAATGTTGAATCACCAACCTAAAAGGTAACATCATTGCCACTACAAGGAGACAAGATGTGACCTGCCGCCAACGAGCCTAACACATGTGGCATCCATTGTCTCTTGTATATAAGCCTACTTACAACACCAAAGAGACCATTAAACACAAAACCAAACACTTAGTCTTCTTCTTCCGTCATCCCCCCCTCTCTCTCTCTCTCTCTCTCTCTCTCTCTCGACTTCCTTTAATTAAACCAAGTACAGCGGCTCTTTGCCCCAGCTAAGGGTGAACCATTGTCATAATGTTGCCTACATAAGGGTACGGGGGCCGAGTAAGCAAAGCTAGACGCGGAGGGCCTAAATTAACGTAGAGTTGCCACTAACCAATTAGGGCTAGGTTGGTTAGTCACCTATCGTCTAAAAGTTTAGAATTAATACTACGAAAAATCCTAAAAGTCTAGACTCGATCTCATCACCAAATTTCGGGTTCGGGAGTACGGTTACATGTGGGGAAGGTTATAGCACCCCTACAACGCCTATCCAAGGATAGTCCTACGGGGTCTTAGGAGCTAGGTTTTTTTTTATATTTTATTTAAGCATATTAATGTTTTAATCCAGGCTAAAATCTTATGGAAATCTTAAATAAAAACTCTAAAGAAAATGTCTTCGGTTTACTTGTAACTCGATTAAGATGTGTTCACCAAACTTATCTAATTTTAAACTTAAATTAGAGATTTTTACTTTTAACAGGAGGGCAAAATACCAAAAAAAACCCTATTTTTTAAAAATTTACCAAAATGGGCCCGATATTTTATTATTTATCGGAATGGGCCATTTTCTCCAAAATCGCGTCCACGTCAGCGCGATGTCAGAGGACGTGTCAGCAAATCGCGTCCACATCAGCGCGCTTTGCTTACGTGGACACAAATCGCGCCTACGAGGACGCGATTTTCTGACACATCAGCAAAACGCGCTGACGTCCACGCGATTTGCTGACACGTCCCCTGACATCGCGCTGACGTGGATGCGATTTTGGGAAAAATGGCTCATTCCGGTAAATAATAAAATACCGGGCCTATTTCGGTAAATTTTAAAAAAAATAGGGCTTTTATGTGTAATTTGCCCCCTTTTTTTGGTATTTTGCCCCTAATAATACATATTAATGTATTACTGTAATATGTAGCTCAAATTATGTATTGTAGTTAATATTCATAATATTGTAGCTCAAATTGTCAATTCGTTTATACTATTGTACTAATAATATATATTAATGTAATATTGAAGAGTTAATTGATTAAAAAATAAATGCAACAAGTACAAAAAGATTCAAAATTATATCAACAAGATTTGAACCAAGGTACTAAGAGAAAAAGCAAGCATCTTAACCAACTAAGCTAAACTAATTAATTGACATATTATAAAAATACTGTTATTATCTTAATTATATTACTTACGTTCTAATGATTTATCGGACCTATTCCATATACGTGTCAAATCAGAAAAAATAATACAACAATTCTGTAAAAAAAATCCGGTGTTTACTTCAAGTAAATAAGGAAAATAATGATTTGAATGTTTCAAAATTCAATTTTAAATCGAAAAAATCAAAATTTAGAGGCAAAAAAGGATCTTTTTCGATGAAAATAGCAGCAAACCACCTTCGACTATATGTCAGCGCGTAGATCTCAAAAAGTTATTCGAAATAAAAAAAAATCGTCTCAATCGGACAACCGAGCCAAAAGTTATGGCCTTTCAAAGTTTTCCAAGCTAAAAAACATAAACTGTTCATGAATTATTGCTTCCACGTCAGCAAATCGCGCTTACGTGGACGCGATTTGCTGACACATCCCCTGACATCGCACTGAAGTGGACGCGATTTCGGGAAAAATGACCCATTCGGGTAAATAATAAAATATCGGGCCCGTTTCGGTAAATTTTAAAAAAATAGGGCTTTTATGTGTAATTTGCCCTTAACAGGAACCCTAAAGGATACTTAAATAATTTACCTTCAATTCCTAAAATTAATTCTATCTTATAATTCTAAAAAAAAAGCCTAGAAATTATCAATGAATTAAGAGAAATATTAAAATTCATCTACAACTTATTAAATGTTTTATTATTATTTTAAAGATTTAATTAACAACGTTGAACCTATCAAGATCTTACGAAAGTATCATATATCGAGTTTATGATTTATCTTACTTTAAAATTCTTGGTCTAAGGTTTAAATTCATCAAAATCCTAAAATAATAAATCTTAAATAACATTTATTAGCTTTCTTAAAAAGTTTCTAAAATAAAATATTTAGAAAGACTTACTCATGATTTACAATACACCTACAAAAATCTTTAGTTTTAATCTTGAATAAAGCCCTAAAGAATATTTACATATTAATTTAAGATTCTAATCCTATACGATATTTAAAATTAGTTTAAAACCTTAAAAAATATCTTATATATTATTTATAATTTTCTAGGGTAAATGGTAGATAAGATCTTAAAGATTAACCTAAACCCGAATGTAAAAACTTTATGATTTCATTAAAATGTAAAAACCTTATGGTTTCATTAAAATGTAACACCTACTTAACTAACATCATGTCAACAATTATAGGATGGAAAAATGACCTAAAGTTTCTTCTTTTAAAACGAATAGTAGTAAAATAGGAAAATTAATTAAATTGGTTAAAGTTAATGAAAAGTTAAAACTCTTTCAAAATGACAATAATAAAAAGAAAACTTAAATAAATGAAATAAATAAGACATTGACATGATGATGATGATGATAATAAGAACAATAATACACCTAATTCATAATACAATAAAAGAATCAAAGTAACATAAATAAATAATATTAAAATGTATGTAAGGGAATGTAAAAAAACATAAATATAAATGAACATGAAAATAAATAAAGACAAAATAAGAATAAATAAAATTATACAAGTATAAATAAATATAAAACATTAAAATAAAGTGCATAATTGACATTAAATATATAAGGTATAAATGCAAATGAAAGGGAAGATATAAGTGTAAATAATTTATTAAAGATGGAAACAAAATGACACAGCTTGATTTTTGGACTAAAAGATAAAAATGTGAAAGAAAGAGGACTGATGTAGCAATTAATTTGCTTTTAATTTTGAATTTTTGAATTAAATCAAATGTTTGAATAAACAAAAGGGTTACGGGTGTAAATAGGCCAGAGAGTGAGGATGGTGCTGCAAAAAATAGGGTATTTTTTGTAAATTTAAAAAGTAAGGGGTGAGAATAAATTACCCATTTTTGGCACCTATAAATAAAAAAACTATTCATTATTTCATTTTAACCTCATTTTTTTCAAAAAAAAAAAAAAACCTCTTCCTCCTTCTATGTTGGCCGGCTCCATCACCGGAGAGCCCAACGGCTCTCTGGCCTCTGGTGGTGGAGTTGCCGCGTACGGTGGCCAAATTTTTTTTTTTACAAAATTAAAGTTTTCTTTAAAAAAAATACTACTTTTCTTAAAATTCAAAACTTTATTTCGATATTGTTGAAAAGATGAAAACTTTATTTTAAAAATTTAATTTTTCCTTTAAAATAACTAAAAAAGATTTTATTTTAAAATCTAAACTTTCTCTTTTAAAAGAGAAAAACACACTATTTTTTTTCTTAAAGATCAATGCTTTTATTTTGAAATAGTTGAAAAAAAAAATCAAAACTTTGTTTTAAAATTTTAAACTTTCCTTTAAAATGACTAAAAAAACATATTTTTGTTTTTAAAATCTAAACTTTCTTTTTTTTTTAAATCAAAATTTTTCCTAAGATTTTTGGGGGTTGCTAGGGGCGGAGGATCGACGGTCCAGTGACGTCCCCTTCATCGGAGCCCAAAATCCGATCCCTCATGACATGTCTATGGCATAAAAAAAGAGATAGAAATAGAAAAAAAGAAAAAAAATAGAATGATTGTTGTTGTTTTTTTTTTCCTTTTTTGTATAAGAACAAAAATATAAAAAACTTTTTTTTCATTTCATGTATATATATTGTTTTTTAATCTTGTTTATTTGTAAAAAATGATAATAATGATATTTAATAATAGTAATAGTGATGATAATAATAATAATTTGGGCATTTGACAAGCCCAAAAAGGGAAGAAGAAAAAAAAAGATCTTAAATAAACCAAAACTAGGTAGGCTTTGAACGTTTAAAGAGAGAACAAAAATTTTAATAGGCCTCCAAATGGGCTTAGACAAAATGGGTGTCTACAACCATTACTCCTTGTTGATTTCACTTGTCAACAGGATGTTGTAAAAATCTTAGTTTCTGAGGTTTTTGAAATTTTATCATTCGCTTTTTCTTCGATTTTACTTTATTTTTAGTTAAAATTTATACATCAATATTTTACTTTTCTTTAAAATTTACATTTAAAATTATGTTGCATAATATTTAACATGTTATTTAATAGTTAATTTTACAATTTTAATAATAAAAGGATCCGATTGATATATCATCGATAATTTAGGAATATTATTAAAATGTTTTGAAGTTTAGGGACCAATTAGAATTAAGGTCATAATTTGAGGATGTTTAGAACAATTAACTCTTTTCTAAAAAAATTCAACTAATTAATAAAAGCCCATGCTCGAGAGGATTATTCGCCTAAACTAAAATTATCACGTTAATCACTCTAAATAGGGTGATTCCTATTTTAATCACTAAATTATTTTTGGGTTTTTTTTTTTGCATCGCAGAAGCAATAACTTTCAAGAAGATTTTGGATTATAGCTGATAAAGTGCATAAACTTAAATTTATTTTTAATAATTTTACTTTTGAATTGTACTATTTAAGTTCTTAATTATTTTATTTTGGCTTATATTTTACTTTTTATAGATTAGGCGAAAGAATTGAAGAAAAGTAAGTTTAAAGATTAATTTTGACAAGTTTTACGCAACTTGACACTACTTGAGTGTTTTAGCCCTATCTTGAGCCCATATTATGTGGTTCTAAAGGGAATTGAAAAATGTATGCAGACTTGTTTCAAGACCCAAGGCCAAAAAATACGGGGAAAGTGCCAAAAAAAAAGCTTAGAAGTTCGAAATGCAAATATGATAAAAATCTAACAAATAATATTATTTTACTTTTGTGTTTTCTTTTCTCTGTAAGTTGTTAAACTCTTTTTCTACTAAAGAAATTTCAATGAATGTTTTTGATTATTCAAGTTTGTGATTTTTAATTTGCTCTTAACCTTTTTTATTCTTTGGTATTTGCATATCTTTTATTTTAATTACAACTATTTAGGTGTATTCGATTACTTGAAATATTTGTGATGAATAATGTAGTTATGTATGTTTAAGTATGCAATTCATTGTTATATAAATACGCGATTTAGTCTGAATGAGCTATGTTTGTTTGTTTGTTGAATTGAGTCTCTTTCATTTTTAATGCTATTAGTAAATTGAATCTTAGGCATTCGTTATAGGATTATTTGTCAATAACTAATTTATTGTAAAATATCAAAATTATATTTGTATCAATGATTAAACCCATTAATCAAAACTAATATTTTATTTTGATTAGGTTCTCATTATATTAATTTTGTTAAATTTTATTTGGCAATTTTACTTCACATAGTTTTAATTTTAATTTTAAATTCAACCCCTACTTTTTATTTTATTTTTATTAAAGAAGTAAAATAATCACTGAGATTTGTGAAGTGGACCATATTCATTACTATATACCATATTTATATTTTTAACTTCTTTCATCGATGCATATCATATCGTGTTTAAAATTATCGATTTAGTATGCTTAATAACAAAATTTTCTAGTTATATTGTTGATATAATTTAGTACAACCAACAAAATAAGCCAATAAAAATTTCAACAAAATGCAAAAATATGTAAAAGAAAAAAAAAGTTACTACTTTGGAATGCCTAAAAGGCTAAAACTGTTCCAAAAATAGAAGAAAAATCCAAAAGAAATCATGCAAAGAATTCCTATATTCTTTCCTTCTCTTCCTCTTTATTCGAACCCACCGAAGACAGCTGCCGGAACTCAGCAAGAGGTGATTGGCTGCCGCCACTGTTAGTGGGGACGATGCTGGATTCCGAGGATGTTGCATGTTGGGAGCAAGACAATGGAAAAAGTTGATTATTGTCGAAGATTGTGGTTCGAGGCTTTAAAACAATGGCCAAAAAGAGGATACAAATTGCTGAGGTTAACATCTATGCCGTTGGTATTGTGACTATTGTGGATGGGAGAAATTTTTAATGGAGGGTCTATTTCAATATAGAAAAGAAATTAAGCAGACGAGGAGGTGCACTAGGGTTTTATATATATTTGTTATAGGGATATTAATTTATATAATTAACCATGGTCCAAAAATAATTCTTCAGGTCAAGGTATTGTATAAGGTTCGAGTATCATTCAAGTAAAGTCCCTCAACCATAATAAAGAAGCTGATAATATTAGCATAAATAATAGCAAACTAATTATTTTTTTAATTTTAATGATACTTTTTTAATGTTGAAAAATACATTAAACATGTGTCTAAAACAAGGATAATTATTTGATACACTCAGTAAAAATTATTAGCTTTACAAAATCCCAATTACTTATGAAGTTAAAATTTACCAAATAATTACTCTTAAAATAAATATATATGCTTTCTTTTACCAAAAATATTGAACATTTCTTTATAATAAAGAAATTTAAAATTAGAGATGTTAAATTTTTTGAACAATCTCATTATAAGTTCTGATCATATCTGCTCTTTTTTGACACAATACTTAGAATTACGCGCTTCAACACACTTGAATTTATGCCCTCCCGTACTGACAACAATACCCATACCAATCGAACTAAAATTCTATCGATAAATTAGAAGTGTTAATTGATTGCTAATTACAAATATATCATCTAAGCAAAACTCATATTGATAAATAAGTTAGAAAGATATTTTATTTGCCATTATCTTGGAGAGAATGATAATATTAATTTTCAGATAGATAATAAATTAAGATTCAGATTCAAATGTCCAAATTCAATTGATTCAGGTTCAACCATTGAGCTCTTTCTTGTTCAACCAGAAACCGATCAGTGGAACAATGCTAAGAACCCTATCATCATCTTTATTCAAGCTGGCTAAAAATATAAATGGGTTAATATAATTTTTTACTCCCTAATTTTACATTACCTTTTTTGACTTTAGTACATAAAGTTAATAAGTTCATTTTTATTTCTAAACTTTAAAGGATATAAAAAATTGATAACGTGACACTTTGAGATTGTATCACATCATCACCTGAAAAAATAAACCTAATAAAGTAGCACAACCTTAGAGTATCACGTTGTCAAATTTTTATATTTTTATAAGTTCAAAGATCAAAATGAACTTAGTTGCAAAATTCAGATACCAAAATGGAAAAAAGAAAATGTTCCAGTACCAAAGTGTACCTAGTTGTCGAACTTTAGGGGTCAAAATTTTTATTAACCCAATATAAAACTATAATCCAACCAAAATGTTACCCGTTTGGCAGAGGAAAAAACTTGCAAAACGCAAATTCATTAACAATATCTTAGTTTACATAAGTTGGAGACTATCTAAACCACCATGGAATCAATTCACGTGATCAACTTCAACAATCAATCATTTTAACTATAAGCAACACATTTTTTTTATCAGGGCTACAATTTTTACACACTACAAGCAAAAGGACCTAAAAAAAAGTCATGAAAAACAAAACTTCAAAAAACAGCCGCTAATTACTACTTACTCCGACAATTTTTAATCCAAGTTGGTTCCGAATACAGTTCTTCCTAACCTCTCTTAACAAAATAGCCAACCAGGACACCAAGTAGACCAACTAGCATCACAAACATTAGAGAGAACCCACCGGCACGACTTTTGCTAATATCTTTTCTTATTTGTTCCTGCATGACAAATTTGATATGGTAAAGATGTAACAAACATGAATAGGAACAAACGATAATAAAAAGATTCTTTGGTTCAGAATAGTAAACTATGCCCATGTTATATGGAGAGATAATGTAGGAAATTTTGAGGGGAGAGGCGGAAAGCAGTAACAAAAGGCAATATTTCATACAGACCACTAACACGATTGGAGTAAAAGTACCATAGAGGCCCTTGTACTAGGGGTAGGATTACATTTTGCCCGCTCCACTTAAAAATAGGCAAATTAGTCCCTATATACTAGATCAAAGAGCAAACTGGCCCTACATATTCCATCCATTTCTACTATTAAAAATTGATCTTTGTACATCAAAATGAGATACACATGACACACCACATGCAATTGTCTTATTATTCTGTTAGCCACATCAGTTTTTAACGGTAAAAATAAATGAAATTTTAATAGAAAGGATCAATTTGCTCTTTGATCTAACGTACAAGGACTAATTTGCCAATTTTTTAAGCAAATGGGGTAAAATGCAATCTGAATCTTAGTACAAGGACCTTCATGGTACTTTTACCCATGATTGGGGTACCTAAGAAAAAATATTTAATGGGAAAGTGGTCATCACCGCCAATGGCAACATTCAAATTCTGCTTTAAACACTTCCCAATTTAAATTTCACCCCCTTTTAACTAAAGAGTTGAAATAAGACAAATGAGCATGAATGGAACTAATACTATTATAAGATAATGACAATACATAAGAGACCACGAAAGGGAACAAGAATTGATATTCTATGATGCATAAAACTAAGGTATCCGCTACTATAAGCTCATACCAGTTCCTGACGCAGCCTCTGATTTTGTTGCAAAGCAGAAGATTTCTCGTCTGTCAACTTCGAAATTGCAGACCACGCCTGGAGATAATCATACCAAACAACCAATGCTATAAGAAAATGGCACGCATAAGAGTAGAATACTTTCAAAATTACATCTAAAATGTGAAAGAGGGGAATGTTAGCAAATAGGGCAATCAATGTACCATCTAGATATAGCTTTTGCTATATGAAAAACAGGTTGACGCCATCTCTACGCAGAGCTACATCCCCGATTTTAGGTACATCTCATCCATAAGTATATAAAAACATCAATAACATACAATTCCATATCACTACGGCATTAATTATGAATCAGCAGTTGCAGATTCTTTTACTTAATACCCTTTTTATGCCTTTTCCAAGATTTTATTGTCATTTATCACTACACACTTTGAGCTTACCCTTGAGAAAATTCCAGAGTTACCACCAGGTTATTAAACATGCTATGCGCACAAACCAAATAGTAAAACAATAACAATTAGTCCCACACAATTGAAATGCATATTTCATATTCTAAAACAACGAGGAGATTGGACAAGAAGGAAAAGTTAAGGAGCCTACTCAGTAAAGATAGCAACCAGTAAGGTGGTAACCAGGAAAATGCCAGTACTATTAGTATTAAGATGAAAGACTCTTTCATAAAAAAAAAAAAAAAAAGTTGGAAATATTAACTAAGCAACAGAGAAATGGCATACCTCTGAGGACTTCTCTTTAGTATCCTCTAAAGATCTTGATACCTAAATTTTGCATTAAGTTGGGAAACAAGTGAAACACAAAGTATATCACTAGTGAGTAATAGCTTCTCCAGTAATAGTTGATAAAAGGGGAAAAACAAAGACAACATTTTCTAGTCAGCCAGCAAAAAAGGAAGAAACTTACCTCTTCAAAATTTTGATTCGCATTTTCTTGTGAAGATGCTCTGGGAGGGGTCCCCTCTTCAGATCCTTCAGGAACAGGAGAGGGCGGATTAGCAGGAATGTAAATGACTCGCATTTTGAACTCGTTCACAACCCGACCATCCTCTTTGTTAAACTGCATTCAAATCATACATCCATTAAATGCAACGCAGAAACCAATAAGTTGACAAAATAGACAATGGTGGCACTGCCATCATACCATTTCCGGGGTTATGTCTTTGCTGGTTGTACCATCAGGAGTAACAACACTCTGGACGAGGAACTTGTCCCTGCATGGCTCAGGAGGTGCCTCCTTTTGAGCTTGCATGGTAACTGCCAGAAAAAACTCGTGTCAAAAAACCGTAAACGCATAAGGTACTAAGGGAGAACAGAACAAAAAAAGAAGTAATGCCGATGGCTTAGCTGCCACAGAGATCAAAACCAGTAAATTACACAATACTTACCGGTGACATTGCATGAACTTCCAGGCAAAACAATACCAGAGTTGGGACGAACACAATATTTCTTCGGATTAGTTGTTTTAACCTATTAAAAGCATTAAAAGAGAAATTTTCACAGTATGATATAAGTGTATCAATATCAAATATTCAAATCCAATCACAGCTAAAATAAAGATATGAACGTTAAAATTACCTTAAACGCAACATATTTTTCCGTCTTGTTCGTCAATTGCATAGAACATGAACTTTGCCTCCTCAATTCAACTATGAAATTCCGTAAGAGAAAAAACATTTTTTAAAAAATCTAATTCTTTGTCCTTACACATATTAAAATCAAATTCGCATTCTATTTTCTTCTAGGTATCAAAACTCACTTGATTCTTTTCCTATCTATTTTTTTCACAGATCAGATTCAAATTTCAAATTTCAAACTTATGTTACCTAATTTTACATTCGCATTCCACTTTTTTAAAATTCAAAACAATAAAAAAGCTAAGGATGCAAATGAGAACTTACATGGGAATTTAAGCTCTGATGGATGAATACTGATGAGATCTCCCATACTCATGGATCTAAACCAGGATATTTACAGTTATTCAGATTGAATTTTTTTTTAATTCTCTGCTGATAAAATCAAAATATGAAGACAAATAAGCAAATCAAGAAAATGAAATTAGTAGAAATTTGTGAGATCGGGAAGAACGAAAGTGAGTCTGATACAAAGCGGTTTGATTTATTTTAATTCGTTTGACTCGTTAAAGGATGCTAATTCCACAGGTTTGTGATGTCTGTGACATTTTTGAACCGTTGATCTACAAAAGCGTGCGCCTGAGATTGGGATTCGATTTATGTGTAGAAATCCATTAATGTTTGGGTTATAGACCTAATGGGCAGTGACCGCTGGGTTGTTTCGACAATAAGATTCTTTTCTGGGTAAACTACAATCAATGTCACTAAAATATTAGTAATTTTACATTTTGGTCACTTCACTTCAAAAAGTTACAAAATGGTTATTGAATGGGTTATTAAAATCATCGTTGTATTGTATGACCTTCTCTGTTTGCACCGCTTGCACCAATTGAAATCTCTCATTCCCCATCCCTTCTACAGTTTAGTTTTTTTCTTTCATTAAATAGCTTTGAATGTCAAGAATTTGTGAACCAAAATTTCAATAGCTTTCTTCTTTTATCTTTGACGCTAATTGTCAGATCAATTTGGATCTAAAATATATTTTTCTACTTGTCGATGGGTGCTAATCCATTGTACTGACTGTCGAATCATCGTTTGGAGCTCACTACCCTTACAGTTTTTTTTTAAATTAACCCAGTGACTTAAATAAAATTTTCAAATAGTTCACTGGCTTAAATGAAAATTTTTGAATAATTTAATGATCATTTTGTAATTTTTTAAAGTCGAGTGACCAAAACATAAATCTACTAATAATTTAATGACCTTGAGTACGTTTCAACTTAACATTATTGATTTTTTTTTTTACAAATAATAGTTTGTTAAGGAAATAAATTGGGATATCAAAATCTAACTAGCATTTTAACTTTTAACTATGAATATTTTCTTTTTCTTTTGATAGAAACACTATGAGAATGAATGTTAGTGAGGCAATTTATGATAAGTGCCAATGAGCAATGTTCATTAGTGCTTGCACTACTCAAACTCATTACTTACTTTATTTGCTAATATGCTTCATCAAAATATTTTGATTATTTGTTTGTATTTTATTAAGGGTTTTGTGTAAATAATATTATGTTTATTATTGGTGAAGAGATCGAATTAAGCAAAGTTATTTTTCAAATATTTTTATGTGATCTATTTACCTTATATACAAGGTTATGCAATCCAAGAAGATATGAATTAACTTTGAGATTCTTTGTATCCTTATATGAAGAGTAATTAATTTGATGAGATTTAGACAAATCATGGTAGATTAAAGTTTGTTTAGTGAAGTCGGATTTGTGCTCTAAATATGATAGGCATGTTCAACCTTGATAAGGGTTTTATTGTTGAGGCAATTATGAAATGAATGCCTAAAGTCGTGCCACGACTAGTACCCACTAATGTCTCACACTAGTTAGCCTCATAACTTGCCTTATATGGAGTTGGCAATTCTTGTTAACAAAATCTTTAGGTTGTGATCTTTGTTGATTATATGGACATATGTAAGCTCATCTATGATATCCAATCCTATTATAACAACATATCTTTGTTGATTATTTTGAGGAGATTGGATTGGTTTGGGTAACTTGGTAACATATCCTAAAGATTTGAAAACTTATCCTGAACTTATTGAAGATATTTTATATGCTAATTATCTTGCTATTTTGATGAAAAGAAGGATGGTAATTGATTTTTATCTTAACAAGTCCTTAAACTCTTAAATATTTGAAGGTTTGTGTAGGTAAAAAGGATGGAGAATTTTAGCACTTATTCTATTAGTTAGAACTTGGTTTTTAGAGTGTATTTTGTAAGTAATCAATTGAGTCACTTGGTTCTTATCTTAAGTTTTTAGGGGGAAACTTAGAGGAGAGTGATCTAGGTCTTATGTGCAAAAGTGAAGTTGTTAATCTATGATGTTAGTGCTTATAATCACTTGTTGTACGAGGTGTTAAGATGGTGGATCACCTCTTTGGGCAAGGCCTCCGCTAATGTAGGGAAACCGAACTACGTAAATGTATCGAATGTTCATTGTTTTTCTGCCTTGCTCTTCAACAATGTCTCGAGCAATTGGCATTGGTCTTAAGCACTACTTTTACCTATTTACTTGCAATTATCTTTTTTTGTTCTTTCAAATAATATTAAGAAACAAGAGTAAATTACAAATATTATCACTAAACTACGATTAAATTTTTATTTTTGCTACCAACTTTCAAATAAATATAATAATGGATCAAATATCTAAAATTTATTTAAAACTCGAATTTGAAATTGCAAATATGTTTTAAATTTTGTTAGGATTTGGGAGCCGATAGCCCAAGTGACCGATAGGATCTGGACCTCCAAACCGGATGAAACCGACTTGGAAGAAGAATGTTCGCCTACAGGCATAGTCAGCTGAGGACATCGCGGGAATGCTAGATATTTGCAAAGATAGCTCACGCGAATAGCCCTCGGGGGAGCTCGCATAGACCTCGCATGAATGAGATCGCAAGAGGAGAGCTCGTGTGAGCTTCGCAAGGACGAGGTCGAGAGCCATGTCCGCGAAAATGACCCCCCGCTCATGACTGGTAGGTGCGAGGTTCGCTGGGAGAGTCAGTCCCTAGGTTAGAAAGGACCGCGTGCTCTGCAGGCAAACGTCCAATAAGCCGAATGAGGCCCAGAGAATGTCAGCACTAGGGACAGGGAATGTCAGTACCCTTGGGCCAAAGGTCAAGACAAATCAATGGGCCCTATTGTGAGCTGTAATAGTAGTAGTAGGAATGTGTATAAATACCCCCTATGTTTCCTTTAATACAGCACGAGAAAATATTACTCAACAAATTTTAAAGTCCTTTATAATCTAGATTAAATCTGAGTTTTACTATTTAAATCAAAGTTAATTAAATTATTTGTTAGAAGTCTAAATTTGCTAAATATTCGAATTTAGTAAATCCACCAAAATATTAAAGGTAAAGCAAGTGATGGATTTGGATATCCAAATACATTATTCGCCAAAAAAGAATATTTGGGTAATAAATATAAAAATTGATATCCACAATCTATTTACGAATAGTAATTAAAATATACGAATTTGCACCCCCCATTGCTATCATTGTTCTCGAATATGACATATTTTTAATTAGTTTCGAATTGAGATTTTATATCTTCCGTCAAAATAATTAATAGGGTTCGGGTGAGCAAAATCTGATTTGATTTAAAAAAACTCGATAAAAGATTTAAATTTTGAATTAAATAGTTCGAATTATTTGAGTTATTCGGATCAACTTGAATAAAAAATTAAGTTTTTGGGTTCAACTCGAATATGAATTACACAATTCGAGTTATCCGAAAATCTGAATAAGAAAAGGAAAAACTTTGTCGTTTAGATAAATGTTTACCTATTAAGTTAAAAGACAAAACCATTATATTGTTTATGTAGTTAAATAATATTGTCCTTCGTCTACTAGTTAAATAATCGGTCCATGCAAACACAACATTGAGTTTAAATAATAGGATTCATTAACTCGACTCGACTTGACTCGAAATTTTTTGACTCGATTAGTGTAACACCCCAAACCCGGCCTAGACGTTATGGCTGAATCTGGCGATGTCACATGGAAAGGGATTCGAAGACAAGATTGTCGAGTTTAAAAACCGTTACTGTAAGTTAGCTTTTATTTAATTCGAAACAAAACTAGTTGATTTGCTTTAAAACTTGTCTCTTAGCGGAAGCTTTTGTAACCAATTAATTTAGGGGAAATCGTTTGTATTTATGAAAAACCTTAGTTTTTAGAAAAAAAACCGTGTTTTGTGGAGTTGCAGTTTTAAAAAAATCCATAAAAAACAGTATAAAGTCTCAAATTTAAAGCCAACCAGTCCATAATCCAGAAGCTATATCAAAAACCCCAAATAAGTAATAAATTCTTGGCATTAACGGAAAACAGTCTAAAATTTACGTGTGGCCACCGTCGAGTCCTCCGCTACACTGACCCGTCAAGTCTGGGGATTTCCTGTACAGATTAAACAGAGAAAGGGTGAGTTTTCGCAAACTCAGTGTGTAATCCCCACAGAAAACATGCATACAGATAATCAATAGAATTCAGTTAGATACAGTCTGAGGACTGTGCCTATCACAGAATCAGTTTGGGCCTTAGCCCATTCAGATACAGTCTCAGAAATACTTTATGGCCTTGGCCTATATCAGATACAGAATGCAAATACAGTAAATTAAAATCCTACCCACCAACCTCTATTCACCATCTCTGTCCAACCCTACGCACCATGTGAGGATTAAATCAACCCACTCATCCCTACAGACCAAGCTGTATCGAAATGCGACACATAATCAGAAGGTTGCAGCAGAGCTGCCAGATAACAAGCTTAATAGCCTTTCAGACACTTCCTCCAAATATCATCAACCCACCTCGATGCAATGCAACATGCAAAATATGTCATTCCATTATGCAATTAATAGTACATACATTCAGATATCATAAGTCATGCTCGGTATAGAAATTAGACAGACAGATCACACATATAGGGGTTTAAGTAAATCTTACCGACCCTACAGTAGGTCCACAGTCGACTTGGGCGACCTGTGCAACCTTACATAACTTTTCAGAAAAATGGGCTCACACGCCCATGTGGCCCACTCGGCCCAAATTGGCCTTGGCCACGTGATCCATTTTAATGTAACCTGTGCTAGTTAATTATTCATTTATGTTTTCACTATTTACTTATATGTTCCTTCAAAGCTGTCTACTTGAGTCACTATTACTAAATTATTTATATCTTGAGCTACAGAATTCTAAATTAAGATTCGCTTGAAGTATTTGAAACTAGACTCAAATACCTTTATACCATAAAATTTTCAAAATTTTTGGTTTAGCCAATAAATACAGTAAATGTGATAGCTCGAAATAGGGCCTAATCGGAATAGTGGTTTCGTAACCATAAATTCAAAGTGAAATAATTTAATTTTATAAATTTTTATTAATTACTGATTGATTGAAATATTGTGTGAAAATATGGATAGAAAATTTTAATGATTTAGTGCCTAATTGAATTTTTAGGACTAAATCGAGAAAAATGCAAAGTGTGTCTAATTAGTGATTAAATGACTTAATTGAATTATTGCATGAAATTGGAAGTGTTTATGTGGCAATTAGACCATAAATTAGTGTTATGGACACAAAAGGGTATTTCTAGAAAAATATCTAAGTAATGGGTCAAGGGCATTTTTGTCCAAATTGGGAAAAAGACAAAATAAAGAGAAAATAAGTGTCCATCTTCTTCAAAATCAGAAGCTTGCTGCCGAAAGTTTCATGTTACCATAGCTAAGGTTCTTGATTTTTCTAAGCTCAATTGTAAGTGATTTCTTGCCCCGTTTTTAATTATTTTCGTATTTTTATGCTTATTGATGCTTGAATTTCATGTTTCTACCATTTAATTTAAATGAAATTGAAGTTTAAAAATTGACCCATTCATGATATAATTGTAAATTGATTAGTGATGTTAGATAATGAATGTTTGAAGTGTTAATTACAAGTTTTACTAGATGAATTTCAACGAAAATGTTGAAAAAGGGCTAAATTGTGAAAGATGGTAAAGTGTGCATAAAGTTGTGATTTTGTGAAATTGAGGGCTGTTATGAGCATGAAATATGATTTAGTGAAGTTTGAAATTTAAGAATTTAGTGAATTTATTTTTACGAGCTTAGGGACAAAAGTAGAATTTTTGAAAAGTTTTGGGGAAAAATGTAAATTTGCCAAAATGTTGTGTATGAATTGTATTTGAATGAAATGTTGATAAAATGTATTAAATTGTGTTAATATAGATCAAGAAAGAAGAAATAGTGCAAGTGATCGGGGAAAAGAGAAAGTTATCGACTAAATTACAAAAATAGTCGTTTTGCATCCGAGGTAAGTTATGTGTAAATAATAGTTATATTTTTATAAATTGTGAATTATATTTGATATGTGAATTAATATTGAATGTGGAAGGAAAATTGTTCATGAATTATTCAAGTGATAAAGTGTTGAAAATAAAGTGTTAAGTGTAAATTCCCGGTTGAACTTAGGAATAGAAGTGGATACAAGTGACATGTCACTAGAGATCAGTGTTACAGTGTTACAGTGAGTCCCGGGTGCTGGGTGATCTAGCATGTGTTGCAGACACCTGACAGCTTGTGTGAGCAGGCCCGTGGACATTTCCAGTGTTATTGATCAGTGGTAGCTTCGGCTACGTTTCAGTGGTAGCTTCGGCTACATTTCAGTGGTAGCTTCGGCTACATAACAGTGGTAGCTTTGGCTACATATCAGTGTTGCACTTATGTGCTAAATCTCTACGTATCTGTGTATATTTCGAGTGTTCAACGGGATTAATGATGGGTTAAAGTGAATATGAAATGAAGTGTGTATGCAGGTACAATTGAAAGAATTGAGCATATGTGATAAATGTTAAGTGTGAAAATGTATATGCAAGTGAATTGGTAAGATTGTGCATGTGTAAGTGATTGAAATTGCTAAGAAATGTTTTGATTAGTTATATGTTAAAAGTGTTAATTATTAAATGAGTAATTATTGTTTACATGTAACTTACTAAGCTATTTATAGCTTACACCTTTCTTTCTTTTCCTTTGTTTTATAGTGATTTGAACTTGATCGAATTGGGGATCGTCGGAGCTCGTATCACACTATCATAATCATCTCGGTATTATGTGCTTTTCAAAATGTTTAAAATATGACATGTATAGAGTCTTGATCATTTTGAGTATGTTCAAATGATATAGCTAATATTAGCTATTGAAGTAGCTATTAAAGAATATGTTTTGGTGTTATGTATGTTAAAATGGTAACTAATTCAAAGAAGCAGTTTCTTTGACAGCAGCAGTGACGTGAATGTGAAAAATCACCATAAATAGTAGAAATGTAATTAGAGAGTGAATTATATATGGAATTAAAGCTTATCAAGTCTATTTTTATATGAAAGAAACGGTGTAGGCAAAGGAATTCTGTATTTTGAGATATTTGAATTTTAGTGAGATAGGGTCAGAATGGTTTTTGAAGTCCCCTGTTCTAACTTTGAAAAATCATTATAAATTTTACAGAAATAATTATGGGTCATAATTTATATGTGTAGATTTATTAGTGAGTCTATTTTCAAAAGAAACAAACGATAACCTTATATGTATTCTGTACAAAGAGATAATTGATTTTTAGTGCCAAGAGGTCAGATCTGTCGAGCTGTGAAACAGGGGATACTTTAATGAATAAACAGTACTAATTTGCTACGTCAAAAATTATGAAAATTATATGGTAAGTAGGAATATGAGTCTAGTTTCAGGGAAAATTTACGGATTTAAATTTTGAGTTCTGTAACTTGAGTTATAAGTAAATTAGTGACAGTCACGCAGGTGGACAGTTTTGTTGTGAACAGTGAATTTAATTTTAAAAGCAAATTTTTATGCTCTGAATTGGTAAGTTAAATTGGATAACATCTCGTACTCGATTCCGGCGATGGTCTCGGGTAAGGGGTGTTACAGTAAAATCTTCAAACTTGCCCCTATTCTGCTACCTGACAGCTTCGTCCCTTCTTTGCTAAAAATTAATTATGTCTTAGTAAAAAATTTGGATGATGTTTCCATTTGTTTCTATTGAAAATATGCTCATTAATAATTTAAAAATGAAAATTTTAACCCCTAATTATTTTTTTCCAATTTTTGATGATTTTCCAAAGTCAGAATAGAGGAACCCAAATTCATTCTGCCCTTGTCTCACAAAGTTTATTATACCTCACGATTTAAAATTCCATTACTTACATCATTTATTCTATGAGAAACTAGACTCAATAAGTTTTAATTCCATATTTTATTCATCCTTTAATTCGATATCCACAATTTAAGGTGATTTTTCAAAGTTAGCCTACTGCTGTTGTCCAAACAACAAGCAATTTCGGCTTTTCACTGAATCTTTTTTTTTTTTTGCGTTTCAGGTACATACCTGGTTTTGTTTGATGCTAAAACAGTCCCCGAGCACTCCAAACCCTATAATCAAGACACTCAACATCAATTTAGCGAATTTACAAGTGAATTGACAACCAAGAACGAACCGAAAGCCAACTTACCACCAACGATAACCCTCCGTTTAACTATTGTTAAAACGAAAACACTGGATTCACCAATCCAAGCCTCCCCCTACGCCCAAATCGTAGAGAAAAAACATTACCACTTCAGTCGTTAAGAGATTCATGACAGAAACGAAGAGAAACACTTACTGAAACTAAGCGAGCACTAACTGTGTGCGGAAACGAAGGAAAATAAATGGATTAGGGAAAAATCAAGAAGAAGAAAAAGAAGAGAAAGATGGAAAAACTCAGAGAATTTCGGCAAGAGGAGAGGGAGAAGAATAGACGGCATATTTTTTTTTGGAAAAGAGAGTCAAAATTCGGTTATGGGAAAAAAATAAAATAAAATCTCGATAACCCCTAAAATCCCTTAATCTTCTCCCCTAATTCCCACTACACATCCACTACTTAGAATCCCCCTATTACACAACTCTATCCCGAAATCTGAGCAAAAAAAATAATACCCTTACCTGCATAGGGATTCAAACACAAGACCTCCACCATAATAACACACCATTTAACCACCAAACTAGCAAACTCATTCTGATATAATTTATCCAACAATCAAATAAAAACCTATTGAACAAGAGTAAACCCTAATTCATTCAAAATACCAAAATTTGCCCAAGCAAAGGCTTAAACTTGGGACCTCCCAAACACTTCTAAAACACATAACCACTAAAGATGACAGATATTTGTGTCATATTTTTACAATAATGAAATTAGAAATTTTGGGATGTTACAATTCGATTCGATTAAAAAAAAATTCAAATTGAGTTCGGTTGCTAAAATAAGATTCGTCAACTCGACTAACTTGAAATTTTTTGACTCGATACGACTCGACTCGATCGAATACTCACCCCTAGTTAGATATTACTTAGCAAATTATCAAATATGTTACATTACTTTGTTTTTTTAATTTTGTTAAAATGTAACGGTACGTTTGGTTCGCTAGAATGGAATAGAGTATGAATGTAATAGTTATACGGGAGGAATGGAATAGAGACGTAATAAGTATTACATTGTTTGGTTGATTGAATGGAATACATTTGTAATGCAATTCCATTGTTTGGTTGATTAGAATCATGATTTAGAATAGATTTGACAAAGATTATTTTACCCTTGCTACAAATATTAATTTATTTACAAATTGAATTTATTGTTTTAATTTATTAAATAAAATATTATTAGCATTAAAATATTATTTTAAGATATTTAAGATATTATATGTAAATAAATAATTAAAATAACATTTTATTAATATTACTATTAATTTATTATTGGTTTATTATGAATTATTTTTTAAAATAAAAACATATCTTCAAAGTTTTTAAATATATAAGTTAATAAATTATTTAATTTGTATCAGTTAATAAATTATTTTACCTCTCCTCTCTCTCATGTTTCCCCTTCTCTTCCTCATTTTATTGTAGAAGAACCTTCATCATGTTTTCCAGAAACCACCATTCACCACCGCACCAACCATCATTGGCAGCTATCAACCATCGCCATTTCTTACCAAAAAAATCAGATTTGGATTATATCAACCCCCTCTTTTAGATTCTCTTGTTAGTTTTCTCTAAATCCACCCATAACACTATAGATCTACAAAAAAATATTTTGAAGCTTCCACCCACATTGCGCCATCTTCCACCGCTTCAACAGTCACAATTTTCTAATACGTGATTCTTTATCCCCTCTTTTCCTCCTTTCCTAAGTTAAAAACCCCAAATCAAGTACCAAAACTCAAAAACCCTTTCTTTTTTTTTTATCACTAAGAAGAAAAATACCCAAAACAATGCAATCATCATGCAATTTTCTTTGTAACAATTCTCAAATGACTCAAATTATAGGATCATTCTCGTTTATTTCTTTCTCTCTTCATTTTTGCAATTTTACTTTGTTGTTGTGTTGAATGATTTCGAGTTTTGTTGTGTTTTTTTATATTTATTTTATATCAAGGCCCGGAAAAGGGTATTTTAGGAGGAAGAAAAAGATTCCATTTGGGAAAGAGCTTGGAATAGCCATTCAGTACTCCCTCTATCGAATGGCTATTCAATGATTTTTCGTAATACCGTAGGAATCAGTCATTCGACGTGTAGAGAATTCAATGAACCAAATAGTTGCTTCACTGTAGCGCGTGGAATAAAGCAAGAATGGAATGGCCATTCCGTCTAACTAAACATGGCGTAAGATTTCATTATTTAATTAATTATCCTTAATAATTGTTGATGGGTAACTGGATTCGATAAGAGCTAGCAAACCCTTAAGTGGGTTGATATTGTCTCCAATGTGGGGTTTTGTCTCTCGACTCTACAAGTACTTAAAGAGGTGACGGGTTCATAGAGTGGGAGCACTTTGTTTAATGACTTAAGTGGTAGCATTCTCACACAAAAGTGCTATATATGCTATAGGGTATGGGTTTGAGTTTAATCATGTGCAACATGTAATGACCCAAAATTCACGAGCATCGAACAAGTACAATATCGGGATGCCGTCTTAGTAAACTGAGTCCGTAAATAATTATTAAGAGTAATTATTAGTCTAGTAATGTGTCTAATTAAGTTTTAATTAGATGAATTTAGTTTAATTAAGAGAAATTAGGAAAAATGACTAAATAGAATAAGGTATAAAAGTTAAATTATAGATTAAAAGAAAGTATAAAGGACCAAAATGGAAATTAAGCCAATTCATAAATATGAGGGGCATAAGTTGGTTGAATTGAAGATATTACATGATATTTAATTAATAATTATTAAGGTTTATTATTAAATTATAAATTATAATAATTATTATATTATGAAATAAGTTAAATAAAGACAAATGTATAGTAATGATTAAATACAAATGTATAGTAATGATTTAATACAAGTGTATAGTATAGATGATATTGTACATTTATGAATAAAATATATATGTACATTTGTAATATTATTATTTGTTGTTAAATAGATTTTTATTAAATAAATAAGATAATTGACAAATGTATGGTACAAAATTTAAACAACTGTAATAATATAAATATGTACAACTGTAATTAAATAATTCATTTACTTAACATTTAAGCATAAGATATTTTATATTAAATAAAATAAAGTAAATAAAAAGAAACTAAAGAAAGAAAAGAAAGAAAAGAAGTAAAAGAAACAAAAGAACAGCAAAAGCCATTCGAACAGGGGAAGAAAGAATAGGAAAGAAAATAAAAGGAAAACTAGGGATTTGAAGCTTGAAGTTTAATTGGTAAGTTAAATTAAGTCTTTTCTCTTAAATTTGATGTTTTAGAAGTTTTAAAACAAGGTTTTGATGGAATTAAGTTGATATTTTGTAAGTTCATAGGTTTTCAAGTATAGTTTATGTTGAACAAAAAGATGAATTAGGAATTTAAATGAATGAAATTCAAGTTAGAATTGATAAAAGGATTAAATTGTGAAGTAAGCTATAAGTTTTATGTTTTAGGGACTAAAATTGAGCAAAATTCGAAATTAGGAAAATATGCTGGAAATTTAATAGTTAAATTTGAGTTTGGATGAAATTTGAATAGAAATAGACGTGAAGTGAATTAGAAAAGTAAGTAAACTTAGTTAGGATTAAATTGGGAATAAGGTGAGAATTGATTAGAAATCCAATTATTTATTATAATTAATGCTGTAATTAATAATATAGTAATAATTATTATTATTTTCGTAGCTAACAAAGAACCCGAGGCATCGGCATCGAAAAGAAAGGAGAAAGCTATCGAGGACTAAGACGGGATATTTACGGTTTGTATTACCATAATTCAAATTATTTATTATTTAATGTTAAATTTAAATTATGTGTATGTTAAGCAAATAATAAGGTAAGTGACTTTAATGAATTGAATTTGGAAATTGAATTGAATGAGAAAAGTATGTGTTGGTATTGAATTGTATTTTGATTAGTGAATGGAAAAGTATAATTGATATTGAAAATGAATTCTTGAAATAAAACTGAAAATTAGATTGTGAAATTGAAATACCCTATTAACTAGTTAATTTGAGCAGATATAATTAGCATGCCATAGGATTTGGAAGAGTACGGGATTTATCGGCCTTGCCGATCAGGCACTTTATGTGTCGTATTTCAGGCACCTCATGTGTCGTTTCAGGCACTTATGTGTCGTATACTGATCAGGTACTATGTACCGTTTTAGGCACAATGTGTCGTATTGGTGTGTTTGGGTTGGAATCCGTGTATCCGTCAAAGTCCAGATTGTTAATAGGGTGAATAACTGAAATGAGAAATTTATATGAATCTGATTGATTGTAATATTGAAAATATTGAAAGAAATGAGAAAAATGAATTATGGATTGAAATTGAATTTGGAAATGGAAAACATGAACTAAATGTTCATGTAGTAAATGTAATTAAAGTTAAGACATATGATTAAAATTGATGCATAGTTAAAAGTGTATTGTTAATACCAGTATAGTTTAAGAATGAATTAATGTAAGAGAAAATCAATTGTTATATACTTGATATTTATATTTTATTAGGGCTATTATAGTTTGAATTATAGTAATACCACTGAGTATAAAATATTCAACGTACGGTTGTTTCCGTGCGCTGGTCAGTAGAAGTCAAGAGTCTCGGTCCAGCATCCAGAATGATCTTGACTCAAACATAAATTTTGGTGATGTTTTCTCCCTTAATTGAAAGTGGCATGTACTAGGAGTTGTATAGGTTATATAGATATGTTTGTAATGTTGGTTGTAAAAATGGTATACCATATTTTGATATTAGCTTAATAAAATGGTAAAGATTATATTATATAATTTGGCATTAAGTTAGAATGAAAAATGAATGAAGTTATTAGTTAATTTTGAATGATATTATGAATGTTTAGTTATTAATTTACTATGTTAATGAATTGGTCATGATTTAGGTATATTTGAGTTTAAATTGTTTTTGGTTGTGCCATTGGTTTTGGATTGGTTGTTATTTGAAAATTGCAGGGAATGTTAGATGTTTATAAAAGGGATATATTGAGTTTTTTTTAAATAAATAAAAATTTGGAGTACTTGAACAAGTCCCGTTCCATTTTTAATATGTGATTTAACCTCGAGGGTCCACTAAAAGGGATTTTATGATTTAATTTTTATATGTTTGTTATTTACTTATGAATTGCTCGTAAATTGACCGACATGTTCTATAATGCCTCATAGCCCTGTTTCGGCGATGGTTTGGGGTTAGGGGGTGTTACAGTTGTTGGTATCAAAGCTATCAGGTTTAGCCGATTCTCGGACTAAATTCGAGCTCAGAGATTGAGTTTAAATGTACATGCCACTGTCGAGTCAAAATTGAGTCGGGATTTGGATGCTGACCTATTTGTTTATTTCTGTTTATAGATTAAATATGTCAGATGAAAGAATAAACGATACTGATGAAGAAATGTACACTAAAGAAGAAGAATCTTACGGGTTAGATGAAACTGAATCGGTATCACCTAATATAAACCCGATAGGGAATCAACCTCCTAGAGTAGATAGAAGAAATGATAGAGATGATTCTGATATATTAAGAGTTATTACCAATGTTTTGCAAAGAGGAGCTGGGACTGTTCCTGCTACGACTTCTGTACCAACTCAAAGACGGGCCCCAATAAAAGAGTTAAGGAAATATGGTGCCACTGAATTTTTGGGTTTGAAAGGAGTTGATCCATCCACTGCAGAGAATTGGATGGAATCAACTAAACGAGTTCTGCAGCAATTGGAGTGTACCCCCCGAGAATGTTTGATCTGTGTTGTTTCTCTGTTACAAGGTGAAGCTTATCTATGGTGGGAATCTGTAATACGACATTTTCCTATAGAACAGGTGTCATGGGAATTATTCTAGAGAGAATTCTAGAAGAAATATGTTGGGGAACTGTATAATGAAGATAAGAGGCAAGAACTTTTGATGTTAAAACAATGTGATTTATCAGTGGTAGATTACGAGCGGGAATTTTCTAGACTCAGCCGATATGCTTCCGAGTTCATAGCGACAGAGGCTGATAGTTGTAAAAGGTTTTTTCGGGGTTTGAGAGATGAGATCAAAGTACAGTTGGTGTCACACCGAATTACAGAATTTGTAGACTTGGTTGAGAGAGCAAAGATGGTGGAGCAGGTTTTGGGTTTGGATAAAAAGCCTGAGATAGCTAGATCGACTGGGAAACGAGCTGGTATTACTATTTCAAATTCTTTATCGAAAAGATCTCAAGAATCTAGAGGTGGTTGGATGTCAAGTTTTAGATCTGATCAAGGGGACAAAAGCCGGGAAAAATAGACGACGATATCTACTAGTAGTGTAAGAGGTCCACCCAGGGATGCGAAAATTCCAGAATGTGGATATTGTGGGAAGAAACATTTAGGTGAATGTTGGAAAGTGACTGGAGGCTACTTCCGTTGCGGGTCGACAGTGCACTTTCTTAAAGATTGTTCGAAGAATAAAAATGTTACTCCTACCACATCACAGAGATCAGAATCTACTGCTGGAGGCAGAGGTTCGGGCAGAAGTGGTCCGGTATCCAGAGGTAGAGGTGTTCGTAGGAGCAGTGGCATAGTTATACAGCAGTCAGAGGCAAGAGCACCGGCCAGGGCTTACATGGTTCGGACAAGAGAAGAGGGCAATGCACATGATGTCGTGACATGTATATTTTTACTGCATTCTAAACTTGTTTATGCTTTAATTGATCCAGGGTCGTCACATTCATATATTAATTTAAAACTGGTTGAGTCGGGAAAGTTAAAATCTGAAATGTCTAGACATTTCTATTAAAACTCTAGACATTCAGATTTTAACTTTCCCGACTCAACCAGTTTTAAATTAATATATGAATATGACAACCCTGGATCAATTAAAGCATAAACAGGTTCAGAATGCAGTAAAAATATAAATTAAGGGAGAAAACATCACCAAATTTTATGTTGGAGTCGGGATCGTTCTGGATGCTGGATCGGGATTCTTAACTTCTACTGACCTGCGCACGGAAACAACAGTACGTTAAGTATTTTATACTCAGTGGTATTACTATAATTCAAACTATAATAGCCATAATAAAATATAAATATCAAGTATATAACAATTGATTTTCTCTTACATTAATTCATTCTTAAACTATACTGGTATTAACAATACACTTTTAACTATGCATCAATTTTAATCATATGTATTAACTTTAATTACATTTACGACATGAACATTTAGTTCATGTTTTCCATTTCCAAATTCAATTTCAATCCATAATTCATTTTTCTCATTTCTTTCAATATTTTCAATATTACGATCAATCAGATTCATATAAATTTCTCATTTCAGTTATTCACCCGATTAACAATTTGGACTTTGACGGATACACGGATTCCAACCCAAACACACCAATACGGCACATTGTGCCTAAAACGGTACATAGTACCTGATCAGTATACGACACATAAGTGCCTGAAACGACATATGATGTGCCTGAAATACGACACATAAAGTGCCTGAAATACGACACATAAAGTGCCTGATCGGCAAGGCCGATAAATCCCGTACTCTTCCAAATCCTATGGCATGCTAATTATATCTGGCTCAGCCCGACTAGTTAATAGGGTATTTCAATTTCACAATCTAATTTTCAGTTTTATTTCAAGAATTCATTTTCAATATCAATTATACTTTTCCATTCACTAATCAAAACACAATTCAATACCAACACATACTTTTCTCATTCAATTCAATTTTCCAAATTCAATTCATTAAAGTCACTTACCTTATTATTTGCTTAACATACACATAATTTAAATTTAACATTAAATAATAAATAATTTGAATTATGGTAATACAAACCGTAAATATCCCGTCTTAGTCCTCGATAGCTTTCTCCTTTCTTTTCGATGCCGATGCCTCGGGTTCTTTGTTAGCTATGAAAATAATAATAATTATTACTATATTATTAATTACAGCATTAATTATAATAAATAATTGGATTTCTAATCAATTCTCACCTTATTCCCAATTTAATCCTAACTAAGTTTACTTACTTTTCTAATTCACTTCACAGTCTATTTCTATTCAAATTTCATCCAAACTCAAATTTAACTATTAAATTTCCAGCATATTTTCCTAATTTCGAATTTTGCTCAATTTTAGTCCCTAAAACATAAAACTTATAGCTTACTTCACAATTTAATCCTTTTATCAATTCTAACTTGAATTTCATTCATTTAAATTCCTAATTCATCTTTTGTTCAACATAAACTATACTTGAAAACCTATGAACTTACAAAATATCAACTTAATTCCATCAAAACCTTGTTTTAAAACTTCTAAAACATCAAATTTAAGAGAAAAGACTTAATTTAACTTACCAATTAAACTTCAAGCTTCAAATCCCTAGTTTTCCTTTTATTTTCTTTCCTATTCTTTCTTCCCTGTTCGAATGGCTTTTGCTGTTCTTTTGTTTCTTTTACTTCTTTTCTTTCTTTTCTTTCTTTAGTTTCTTTTATTTACTTTATTTTATTTAATATAAAATATCTTATGCTTAAATGTTAAGTAAATGAATTATTTAATTACAGTTGTACATATTTATATTATTACAGTTGTTTAAATTTTGTACCATACATTTGTCAATTATCTTATTTATTTAATAAAAATCTATTTAACAACAAATAATAATATTACAAATGTACATATATATTTTATTCATAAATGTACAATATCATCTATACTATACACTTGTATTAAATCATTACTATACATTTGTATTTAATCATTACTATACATTTGTCTTTATTTAACTTATTTCATAATATAATAATTATTATAATTTATAATTTAATAATAAACCTTAATAATTATTAATTAAATATCATGTAATATCTTCAATTCAATCAACTTATGCCCCTCATATTTATGAATTGGCTTAATTACTATTTTGGCCCTTTATACTTTCTTTTAATCTATAATTCAACATTTACACCTTATTCTATTTAGTCATTTTTCCTAATTTCTCTTAATTAAACTAAATTCATCTAATTAAAAATTAATTAGACACATTACTAGACTCATAATTACTCCTAATAATTATTTACGGACTCAGTTTACTAAGACGAAAGCCCAATATTGCACTTTTTCGATGCCCGTGAGTTTTGGGTCATTGCACAACGCATGTATTTTGCCTTTACCAAGCACTCGATAAGGTGCTCACTAAGTTGGGAGAAAAAACCTCAATTGAGACAATAATGACCCATTGAGAGATCTCTCAACGAACAATAGTTTATAGACTTTTCCTAACAGAATCAACCTCCTTTTAACAATCATATTATTGACATAAATTAATCTTACTTGTTCAAAAATAAAAATTTAATTTCAAAATATAAAATTATTATCGATAATGCTATTTTTTATCAACTAAACACCCATCAATATTTATGCCTAGTTTTGTTTGTTACAGTCCTTGAATTACTTCATTACCTATATTATAGTCACCAAGCTACATAAAATTCTCAGTAAATCTCTATAGAACAAGCATCGTGTAAGTTTTAATGTTAACACATAGCATTATAAAAATTGTCACTACAGCAAAACAAGTTTTTAGCGGCATTTTTTTTGCCCTATAGCAGCGCTCAAAAGACGCCACTATAGATAACATCGCTAAATTTTGTGGCATTTATGTGGGAAAACGCCGTTATAGTATATGATCTTTAGCGGCGCTTTTATTACAGACACCGCTAAAGAACATGATCTTTAGAAGCACTTTTTTTCCAAACGCCGCAGAGAGTCTGTAACACCCCTTACCCGAGACCGTTGCTGGAGTCGAGCACGAGACATTACTAGACTTAACTTAATAGTTCGGAGCATAAAAATTTGCTTTTAAAATTAATTCACTCACGTTCATTCAATATGTCCCTAAAAAGGAATCTTAAGACCCTAAATCATGCAATAAAAATGGTTTGGGTCCAAACAGGAAACATTAAAATTTTTTTGAATACTTAATCAAATTAAAACAATTTATTTCACTATTTACAATAAAACTGTCCACCTGCGCAATAATCACTAATTTAATTATAACTCGAGTTACAAAAATTTAAATTTAGATCCGTAAATTTTTCCTGAAACTAGACTCATATATCTTCTTACCATAAAATTTTCAGAATTTTTGGTTTGGCCAATTAGTACAGTTTATTCTTTAAAGTTTCCCCTGTTTCACTGTTCGACAGTTCTGACCTCTCTTTACTAAAATTAATTATCTCAATATACAGAATTTGGATAACATTCTCGTTTGTTTCTATTGAAAATAGACTCACTAAGGAATCTAAACATATAAACTATAACTCCAAATTATTTTTGTACAATTTTTAATGATTTTCTAAATTCAGAACAGGGATTTCAAAAGCTATTCTGATCCTGTCTCACTAAAATTCAAATATCTAAAATATACAACTCATTTGCTTACTCTATTTCTTTCATATGAAAATAGACTCATTCAGCTTTAATTATATATCTTATTCACTCTCTAATTTAATTTCCACCATTTTGGTTATTTTTCAAAGTCACATCAATGCTGCTGTTCAAAAACTGTCCCATTGCAAATTTTTACTTTTTTTATAATTTCTTTATATAAACTATCATTTAGGCATACACGACACTAAAACACGTTCTTATATAGTCATTTCATTAGTTAATCATTATCAAATATTTACTTGCTACTTCTTAGCCATATCACAAAGACACACACAAAATGACCAAGTCCCTATACATGCCATATAAATCAAAAAGTTGTTTAACAAAATCTACCGGAGTAAATCTGAATAGTGTGATCGTTGATGTAGATCCGATCCTCCGAACACATATATATATCAATCTACAAGAAACAATAAACACACACAAGTAAGCTTACAGAAAGCTTAGTAAGTTCATAGGCTCATAATAAAATCTTACCACAATTTCACTAACAATATTAATAAACAAATAAAAATTCAACATTTCCTGCCAACCACAATCTCAAACAGTGAATCTATATAATCGAGCTCAATATCAGATGTCAACTTATATTTCGACATTTAGCTTCAATTGCACTTACAAATACCTGTCAAATTAGGAATCGTCTTACGGATTGAGTACATCGTTTGCCCGATGCCACGATTTGCTTGAATATTTCACATTGCTATAACTCAGTATGATTTTCTTCACGGAAATATCATACCTAATTTTCACAACTCAGTATGGTTTTCTTCACTGAAATACCATACCTACTTTTCACAACTCAGTATAGTTTTCTTCACTGAAACACCATACCTACTTTTCACAACTCAGTATGGTTTTCTTTACCGAAATACCATACCTACTTTTCACAACTCAGTATGGTTTTCTTTACCGAAATACCATACCTACTTTTCACAACTCAGTATGGTTTTCTTCACTGAAATACCATACATACATTTCAAACTTTGCCATGGATCCACCATGGGCTTATCCGTCAATTTATCACTGGTTACCGTACGTATGTACTCAATCCCGTTTATCCCTTAATTTGAACAGCGTATCCCTTAATTTGAACTAACAATCTCATTTTATTCTCATTTTTACCATAATCGTAATTCAACAACAATATACGAATTGATACATTATATCATTCCCACATTAACAATTACTTATAAAAATTCAGCCATATGAACTTACCTGGGCCAATTTGCAGGAGTTGTGAAAGTTCAGAAATTAGTTCGATACTTTCTCTTTTTCGCGTTTATTTTCGGATTCCCGATCTATAATATAAATTTTTTCATTCATTAGCATCTAATTCAATACTAATTTACTTCACAATTTATGCCTTTCAATTTTTGAAATTACAATTTTACCCCTAAAATTTACATTTTTTACAATTTGGTCCCTACTCAATTAACCCTTCAATTGATCTAATTTTTCTCAATTAACACCTTGTCCAACCATTTTAGACTACTATATTTCCTTTGATATTCAAAACCGCAGCACCAAACCCTAATTCTAAATTTTTTCACAATTAGGTCCCTAAAATCAATTTCTATCAAAATTACTTAATAAAATCATCATATAATAAAATTAAAGCTTTAATTCCATGTTCATTCATCATAAAAATCCAGCACTCATCAATGGTAACTTTCAAAATCAGCCATGAAATTAATAACTAATGAAATAATTAGTTGGACCTAATTGTAAAAGTATCAAAATCACAAAATTACAAGAAATAATCAAGAATTAAACTTAAATGGTTCAAATATATGAAAAACCAGCTTGTAGGGACTCTTCAATGGCGTTTTTGGCTGAAAAATATGAAGAATTGCCTAGAAACTCTTTTAATTAAGATTTTTATTTGTTAACTTTTACAAAATTTCTAATTTTGCCCTTATTACATCACTTTTCCAAATTTTTCTTTTCTTATGCCGCCTCAACTATCCCTTATTGGCATATTTATGCCTTAAGTCCCTCCTTATTTATCACTTAAGCTATTTAATCACAATTTAACAAATTTTGCACTATTTTCAATTTAGTTCTTTTTAATTAATTAACTATCCAAACGTTAAGTTTTTCTAACCAAACTTTTCTACTAACTCAATGACACTCCATAAATATTTATAAAAATATTTATGGCTCGATTTATGAACTCGAGGTCTCGATACCTCATTTTAGACCCAATTTACCTATTAAATTCTTTTTAAAATTACAAAATTCAATAAATCACAGAATTCACTAATTTAAAAATTCTTCTAAATTCACACTTGACCCATAATTATTAGTTTATTAAATTTTAAGATTCATTGGTCATATTTAGTGATCTCAAATCACTGTTTCCGACACCGCTGAAAATTAGGCTGTTACAGAGTCGAGCATGTTGTGGCTTTTGTAGCTAGAATTGCCGCAAAAGATCATGTTTTTTAGCGACGTTTGTAGTAAAAGTGCCGCTATAAATACCATATTCTATAGCGGCGTTTGTGGTTAAACGCCACTAACATTATCAAATTTTACCAACTCATTTTATTTCATATAGAACCCGAATTTTCAACATATTTTCCTGTAACTTCAAATCCAACCAAAAACTTCAAATCTAAATGATATTGTCACGAAAGAAATATGTATATAATCTAAATTAATAAATGAAATAAAAAAATATATTCAAAAGTTATATTGTTAAGATATTCTCACAATAAGAAAACAAGTCTACGATGGCGGATTCTGTGATTGATTCTGCTAAAACATTTTCATCATATTTTGAAGCTGTAGCTGGAGTTCGTCATATTTTCTTGTTGCCTCTACTGCCCTTGCTGCTGCCTTTGCTTCCCTCGCTGCTGCTTTCGCTTTAAGTTGTAGTTGGAGTTCATCATATTTTCTTTTAGCTTCTTCTTCTCTCGATGCTGCCTCCGCTTTAAGTTGAGCAATTTGTTCAACTGTGCTCGTTTGCATCTGAGCCATCTGATCTCTTAACCTCTGAACTTCAGCTTGAGCCTAATTCGCCGAAGGCATGTATTGCTATGAGCTGGATCCAAAATATTGGGTTGGGCTAACGTGTAATAGCCCATTTTCAGTGAAATCAAAACAGTGGTTTCAGGGCCATAAATCCGAGTCCGTAAGAAAATTTATTTTAATATTTTTTCATGACCTGCATTATGATAGAAATATAGTTTGAAAAATTTGTAAAGAAATTTTACCGATTACATGTTTAATTTAATAGGAAGGACAAAATTGCATAAAAATACAAAAATTGAGTTCTAGTAGCTATAAGTATCAAATAGCTATGGAATTCAAAATTTGAGATCCTTACATGGCAAATAGACCATTAAGAGGAGTTAGTAGATAAGTATGATGATTCATCCATGGAGAATAAAATAAAGAAAATGACTAAATTGGAAAGAAAAAGATGAAAATATGATAAATAATAAAATAACATAAAATATCGTCATATTATCATCTTTCCTAAAACAAAAACATGGAAGCCCTAGCCATGGAATTTGGGTTTTGAGCAAACTTATTTGGCTCAATTAGGTATGTTTCATTGTCCCGTTTTTAATAATTTTCATATTTTAAAGACCGTAATAGCTTAATCTAGCTATCTTGGGGATTAATTTGCAAAGTTATCAAAATATTAGGGTTTTGCCATGGATGAGTATGTATGAATTATGAAATTTTATGGTAGAAATTGAAAAGTTGCTGATAGATAAACAACTTTTGTAAAGGAAATTTTGATGAAATTATGGTTTAGAGACTAAATTGAAAAGATGTAAAATTCATGAAAAAATTTTGAAATTTATGAAATACATGGGCTGCTAATGTTATATGTAAAAATCGGCTAGGCTTGGAATAATGATTAAATTGCATGAATTTCATTTTCCGAGCCTAGGGACAAAATTATAATTAATCAAAAGTATAGGGGCAAAATGCTAATTTTGCCTAAGATGTGAATTGGATTGAATTGAGTATGAATTGTATTACATTGAGTTAAATTTACTCATATAGATTCGGATAGACCAAATACGAAATTGGATCGAAAAAAATAAAACGTATAGGATTAGTATATTGCAATTCACGAACACTTGTCAAGGTAAGTTCGTGTAATTAAATTGTGTATATTTATATGTTTGAATTGAATGTTGTATATATGAATTGTATAAATGTCATACGTATGAAATTGATTACATATCCAATAATACCCGATAAATAATAAGTCTCGTTTGGATAAATGAGATTCGATGGATACGGGGTTCCCGAATTGGTTGTGGTCCTGTATATGTTGCGGACACACCATAACTCGAAAGAGCGTCCTGTTGTTAGCTCTCATGAGCATCCCGATATTTGGCCCTCTCGAGCTTCCCGTTATATGGTTCTTGCGAGCTTCCCGCTAATAGCTCTTCGGAGCATCCCGATTGGTTGTGATTCTGCATGTGTTGTAGACACACCACAGCTCTTATGAGCGTCCCGATATATGGTTCTTCGTGAGCTTCCCAATTAAAGGCTCTTTGTGAGCTTCCCGATTAATGTCTCTCTAGAGCTTCCCGATATGGCTCACTTGAACTTCCCGATATATGGCTATCCAGAGCTCCCGTTAATGGCTCTTCGGAGCTACTCATTATTGGCTCGCATGAGCTTCCTAAATATGGCTCTTATGAGCTTCCCGTTATACAGCCCGGATAAGCTTCCCGTTGTACAGCTCACATGAGCTTCCTATTATATGCCTCGAAAGAGAGCTTCCTGATTATGTGCTCGTATGAGCCTTCCCGAATAAGAATTGACAGGTTACAATTTTGTACACTTCAAGTGTACTACCCGTGTATCCATCGATATTTCAAATAAATTCAATGGGCAAAGTTCCGACATGGGATAATCTGAACTTGAGATGAATTATTATAGAATTTCTTGGTATTTATGTGAATTACATGACTAACATGCTTGATGAGGATATGTGCTAGGCAATTGGCCAAATTAGTTTGAGCATATTTATTTGCTTACCTTAAATGTGAATTAATTGGTAAGTTAAATTCAATGTTGTACGAACTTACTAAGCTTAAATGCTTACTCTATTTTATTTATCTTGTTTATAGTATTGGAAGCTCGTAAAGGTTGAAAGTTGGTCGGAGTTACATCACACTATCCATCAGCCCAATTCAGTATAAATAGTAAATTACTTTTGGTTATAATGGCATGTATATGCTAATTAGCCAATGTTGGCACATACATGTTTGGTTGTAATTAGCCATTTGAAATGGCTTGTGATTGATATATTATGATGTATATATGTGCATCTTTATCTAGTTAATGTGTATGGTAAAATCATTGAAGTTGAAGTGAGGATGGATTATGCATATGAATATTTGATCAAATAGGTAAGTAAGTTTGTATACTTGGTTATTTGAGGTATTATATAATGCATAAGACTTGGATTTGGCTTGGTTTAAATGACTTGGATTGGCTTGTGAATGTGTTAAAGTGTTATTGTAGGTGGAAGACCAATTGAGTGAGAAATATGGCTTAGAAATGACCTTATTTCGTCCACACGGGCATAGATATGGGCGTGTGTCTCAGCCATGTGTGACACATGGCCTAGTACATGGCCATGTGTTTTAGCCGTGTGTCCCATGCATCTTTAAAATTTCAGAATTGATCACACGGCCTGGCACATGGGCATGTGGCTTGGCCGTGTGACCTCTGTACCTATTTAATGCAAATTTTTATGTTCACACGGCCTAGCACACGAGCGTGTGACCCAAGTCAGAGAGTTACACGGGTACTAACACGGGCTGGGACATGACTGTGTGCCCTATTTCGAATGCCTATACGGCTTGAGACATGGACGTGTCTCTAAAGTCAGTTGTTAGCAAAAACCTTAATTAAATAATTAAAAAAACTAGTCCTAAATTGAACAAATAGCTAGATCACTAAAACTTTTTTTTTTAAATATGGTTATGGATTGATTTGTTTTTGGTAAAGAAAGCTGATTTTTATTTGAAAATAATTTAGGTTCTCGTTCTTACAGGAACTTTGTAAACTATTAATTCAAATCACTAACATTATATTAATTATATAATATAAATCACCAAAGCATCATTCATTTTCATATTATTTGTGTTCGATATGTAAGATATTATGCCTTAATTCAAATCACTAACATGGATTTATTTCAAAAAATGTTGTATTAAATTAAAACAAGTAAGTAATAAAAGGTACTTACAAATACAATTAAAGAGCACTTAAAATGGAGTTATTTGATTAGACAATTCAAATGAGCTTATCAAATACTTCTTTTGTAGGAATCCAATTAACTGTTTCAATAAAGAAACATAATAAATAAATGATAAGATAAATAGACATCAATATATTTTAATTAATGTTATTTAAATTTATTGAATCCTAAGCAATTATAGCGATCAAATAATTTAATTCCATTTCAGCTCAAAATGTAAACTCGTTGAAATGCAATGGACAAATTTGTCTCCAACATATATTGCATGAACATACACCAACAAAATGTGGACACAACATCATGCTTTTGTATTTAGTTCTCAGCTTGAAGGGCTAAAATACAATTTTCCTCTGTTTCTGAAAATTCTGACCCATAATCTTATAGCAGGATAATTTATACCTAATAGTGGCAAACTAGGGATGGAAAGCAGAAGAGCACTTTACACGTTAACGCATTTCAAGGGAACTCAGGTCTAGCTTGTACCTCTCCACGGAAATAATCTCCATATGGTACATCACTGATCTCTTGTGGTGTCTCTATAACCGACTGTCCAAAGTAAAAGTGGTACTGTCAGAATATATACAAGAATAAAAATAATATAGAAGATCTAAAGGAGTAAAAAAAATGCAGCCAACTTAAAGAATTATAAGGTAATGCCTATTCCTAGTTTGAGCATTGTGTTTAAAGGCATGGAATAATAAACTACTTGGTGAAATATAAGGGTAGAAAACTACTAAGATAAAACTTTGGTTTTAGCATATGAACCAAAAACAACAATATGTTGATAGTTCAGTGCATCAACAACTGCAACTTCAATAATATTTCCCATTAACTAAAACTATAGACATACGAATGGCTCTAGTTTTATAATATACTTAGACCTACACATGTTAAATTTCATTTGTTGTTTTGGACTACCAAAGGTATCAAGAGAAAATGGTTCATTCCAATGATGCATCCTCTTAAATGAGAAATAAAAATAACAAATAAACAGTGCCTTCAACTATATAATAGCATATAAGGCACCATAAAATACAATAGCCTGTTTCTGTAAATTCGAAATTTCTGGGCCTCCTGGCAGCTACCAAACTTTGCACCTTGATCAAAACAAAAACAGTTAACACCAAAAGGAACACAGTCAAGGCAGCATTAAACTGACTCGATACTTAAACCAGTACTAAATCCATCAAAAGAACAAAGAAAAATAAGCTTTTTGTGGCATTAAGATTTTTCTTCTTATTTCAAATTTTTTTAATTAATTACAACAAGTATAAGAAATGATGCTAATCTCAGCATAAAATAATAACTCCAGGAAGAAAAAAAGACTAATACCAAAGCATATTTTTATTGGATGTTGAAATGACACATCACGGACATGTCCAAATTTGTCATGAGGGCACCATGAAGAGCACTTAAATTCTGTAAAACATAACAATTTATTAAGCATAAAGGCATATGTACAAAAAAGATCACTTTTATGACTTGATATAATAAAAAAATTTAACATAAACATAAATTAAAAGGCATAATTGGAGATTACATAATTCTTGAAAGTTCAGAGTAGATTACCTTTATCTCCACACCTTCTATGAAAAGATTCAATGAAATTAACAGCATTATCCGAAAAAAACAAATTGAAGAACTCTTCTACCTTAATCTGCAGCCCAAGAAACATTACTTCAGAATAAATAAAGAGCATACCGATGTTACAAATATTTTGCAATATGGTAGAACTTTGGGAAAATGAGTTCACAATTTAGTACCGGAAACTTTGTTTCTGCAACCCTGGTAAAACATTCAGCAACTGGCAAAAAAAACATAGATTACAATGACATTTACAAAAATGAACGTGTAGTATCATATCTAAAAATGAGACTAACTAGACGCAGCATATCATCCCTCAACACAGAGGAAGAAAGTGGAAAATCTATGGCCTCGTGTCTATATCTGAATCCGAAAAAGAAAATCAGTTTACTTTCCTCCCACACTTGAAATTTTCTACAGCCAAAGCCCACAAGTGCATTTAAATAAGCCTTCACGGTACAACACTAAACACATCTACATTCTCTTGCCACATATACCCTCATTTGCAAACAAAATGATGATGATTCTGCCCATTTCTACAAGAAATGATGAGCTTCCATACTCTATCCATTATGTTTACTTCAACACCTACAGAACCATTTAAGTGTGACTTCCCTTAGCCTCCTAATAAGTTGAATTGGAACCACCTTTGAAGGTTATTACCAGATTTGCAGTTATATTAGGAATTTCACGATGATATCGGGTTTATATAGGGCATATAAAATTAAGTTGTAAGCTTCTGAGAAGCTTTTGGAATTATTGTTTCTTTGAGCCATATGGATTTGGCAATTTATCCCAAAATTTTCTCTCTCAAGTGCACTTTTTTCCTTCCACTATTGTTCTCCTTGACCTCCCCCGGTTCTTTGTTTATACTCCCTCTATTTCTCTATTTTCCCACCTTTTCCCTATTTCTAATCATCCAAATCTCTAGTCTAGAGCCAGAAGTGAAATCCAATCAGATAGGAGTAGGGTGCGCACATAACATTAAATACATAACCAAGGAACTTTCTATGTAGCAAAGGGTGAAATTAGACTGACACAACTAGAAACGATGAAAAATGAGAAAGTTAAAATTCAGAACTGCATTAACTAACCCTTAGGTGCATCGCAATTTTTTGGCTTCCATGAAAAAGTACCTTCTGATGCTGAAACCCCAGTGGGTGTTTAGGGTTTCGAGAAATCAAATAATGTGGATGGGGAAGGTAATATGTCTGTAGAGTAGAACTGAGAGGATTTTGGTGTATAAAATAGAACAACAATGTTTGTATATTTTAGTCAAGCAAAGAAAAGACTGAGAAAGAAAAGGGAATCAAGGAGATGATATCAGCCATTGTTGGGTATCGAAGAATAAAAACGCCATTAAAAAAATTCGCCGTGTTTATACGAAAAACGCCGCTATTGTTTTAGGAAATATGTAATAATTTGTTTAAAAAGATAATATTTTATGTTGTAATAATTTGTGGTTGAATAATATCTCATGCAATTAATGATACATCAACATTACAAAATTTTGTAATAATTTGTATAGTTTAATGATCTGCCACAAATTGATGTGACAAATTAGGTTTTTTCGACACACCTTTTGGTTTGGTACATCTTGATTTATGGAGTCTTTACAATATTCCAACTCATTTGGGGCATCGTTTTTTTCTTACTATTGTTGATGATTTTTTGAGAATGACATGGGCTTTTCTTCTCAAGCTTAAAAGTGATACTATTGTTATCTTAAAACAGATCATCGCTCTTATTAATACTCAATTTCCTTTGTCTATTAATTTTTTCACAATGATAATGGGACATAATTTTTTAATTCTGAGTCTAAGCAGTTGATTACTTCAATGCGCATTATTCACCAAAGTTCATGTGTCCGAACACCGTAACAAAATGGGGTTGTTGAACGTAAACATCGTCACCTTATGGAAATAGTTCAAGCTCTCAAATTTTAGTCAAATGTACTTACTAAATTTTGAGGTGAGTGTGTGTTGGCAGCATGTTACTTAATAAATTGATTGCCAACTTTTGTTCTTGATTGGAAAACTCATTTTTAACAATTATACCATAAACCACCTTCTTTATCTCACTTACAGGTGTTCGGTTGTCTTTGTTATGCAAAAAAAATTAGTACCATTAGATAATTTCCCCCCAGTCATTACCATCGATTCTTATGGGTTATTCATTGGTTCATAAAGGGTTATATTCTGTATATTAAAGTTTTTACACGTCCTATTGTTATCTTAAAACAATTCATAGCTCTTATTAATACTAAATTTTCTTTGTCTATTAAAGTTTTTCGCATTGATAATAGGACATAATTTTTTTTATTTCGAGTCTAAGCCGTTGATTACTTCAATAGGCATTATTCACCAAAGTTCATGTGTCCGAACACCGTAACAAAATGGGGCCATTGAACATAACATCGTCACATTTTGGAAATAGCTCAAGCTCTCAAATTTCAGTCAAATGTACCTACTAAATTTTGGGATGAGTGTATGTTGACAGTGTAACATCCCTAACCCGTCTTCGTCGCCGGATTAGGGTTACGGAGCATTATCGTACAATCAGAAAACATTTACCTTCATAACATTAAATATCTTAAACATATAATAAACCATTCAATCATATGCATTTTTTCCCTAAATCGAGCCTACGAGGCCCTAAAAATAGCTTAGAAGTAATTCGGGACTAAATTGAAACAAAACTAAAGTTTAAGAAAAAGATGCAAAAATTGGAAAACAGGGGTCACACGGCCGTGTGACTAGCCCAAGCCGTGTAACATTCGAACAAGGGACACACGGCCGTGTCCCAGCCCGTGTCCTCACCCGTGTAACTCACTAAGATGCCCCACACGCCCGTGTGCCAGGTCGTGTAACTCTTTAAGTTGCCACACACGCACATGTGCCAGGTCGTGTGTTGGACCATGTAACTCACTAACTTGGAACACTAAGAAATATCAAATGACACACGGTCGTGTGAGCCCAAAATTTACCTAAAATCAAGCCATTTCATAACCAATTCATGCATAACTAGCCAATCCATTTGTGCACACTTCAAGGGACTAAAGCATCATTCAAATTCACATAATCATGCCATTTCAAACAACCTAATTCACCTAACCAATATTTCATTCAAAGGCACCACAATTGCATACAAACATCATTTCCCTAAACATGTCAATATTGTCATTTTCCAAACATAATAACCTAGTTCAAATATGTACTAAAACATGTCACAAGTAGTCATTTTCAAGTCATCATCAATATGCCAAAAGAGCCTTATAAACAAGCATTTGAAAATGACCAAAATGACATAATTTGGTGAGAAGATAGGGTTCACCAAACCAAACATGAAATTCAAAGCTCATACATATAAAATCACCATTAACACATTTACAACGTACTATTACTAAACAACCTATACATACCATTATTAACATTGGCCAAAATACACAAAATCTACCAAATTAGTTGCTAGATAATGTGACAGGTCTCTGGCGAGCTTCCAACCGATCAAGCTTCCTGTAATCTATAAAACAAAGGAAAATAACTACGTAAGCAACGAGTGCTTAGGAAGCTCGTATAAACTTTAAACATAACTTACCACTTCCAATAATTCAATTAATAGATAGCTTAGTAAAAGCAACATCATCAAATTCACAAATTAGTATACTCACTACACCAAAATAGGCTTTTAGCGGCGCTTTTTTAGGTAGCGCCGCTAAAAGTATTTGCGGCTGTAACACCCTTAACCCGTATCCATCGCCGAATTAGGGTTACGAGGCATTACCGAACAAACACAACCATTTTTAAAACCAAACTGATCACAAACATGGAAATTAAACCATTTTCGCATTGCTATATATATATATACAATCCAAATCTAGCCAAAATCATACTCAAACCTATACATGCCATAAGATCAAGTTCAAACTGTTAACAAAATACCAAAAGAAGTCGATAGTATGATAGACTATGCTGATGATCCCCGAGCTCGTAACGCGTCTCCAAAATCTATAAAACAAATGAACAAAAACAATCAAAGTAAGCTTTTATAGCTTAGTAAGTTTATAGCATAACCAAAATACATATAAACGATCATATGTATAATCATTATATACCTAAAAATCAAGTTACATACATAATCATTAATTGCATATATATATTCCAAATATACTTATCATTTGCATTTCATTGAATGCTTGTTTATGATCTTTCAAAAACATATGTCAAAAACTTATATTTCCACTTATAAACTACATGAATCATATGCACATTTATACTTCTAATCCACATGTGCCGATTTCGTACAAGTATATTCAACAATTTTCATATCAACCAATGTATATATGCCTATTCACTAAACTTATAGATTGAAACATTTATAAGCTCATCGAATACATATAAATAAATATTCATATACTTATTCATTATATAGATATAACCCAAAATCAGTTATATATTTTTATATATCAAATGCATAGAATCACTTAATTTAACATATTCACCGGCACTTAGCCTGCTAGGCTTATAGCCTGATTCAGATCACCGGCACTTAGCCTGCTAGGTTTACAACCTGATTCAGATCACCGGCACTTAGCCTGCTAGATTTATAGTCTGAAAAATTCACCGGCATTTAGCCTGCTAGGCGCTTAGCCTGAAAATTTCAATTTCACAGATACAAGGATGATTTCTCGTATATTTCTTAATAGCAACACACGTTCATAACATTTATGTATAATTCACATCCTCAACTCTATCCCAAGAAAATTTATAATCCCTGTTCGAATCATACAAGCATATACAATTTATACTTTTAATCCAATGCAAACCTTAAACATATATACATACATATACATTCGACCATATATATATATATATATATATATCAATATATAATTCCATACCTAATTTCAATACAAGAAATTATACTGTACGTAAATATATATATATATATATATATATATATATATATATATATATGCATAACTATATATTCAAACCTCACACATATGCATATATATATATATATATATATCACACTCATACTTAAAATTCATTACAAGAACATATACATATATGTAAGCATACTTTTTCAAATATAGCATATACATATAAATTACAATTCACATATACATATCTTCAAACTTCTCATACAATCATGGGTTACATAACTTCAAATAAATCCAAGAGTTTATACATGTATATACCTATATATATATATATTCGCACTATATATATATATATATTATACATACCTTTGATTAAAATCAATAATTTATACCTATGCAACATTCATACTTTAACTAATTTCAATAACTTATATATATATGTATATATATATTCTAGCATTATATACATATATATATACATACTCATACCTTTATCTAGTTTCAAGACTTGTTCATGTATTTACATATATATATATTCAATCTAACATATGCATATATATCTTTCTTACCTAAATTCAATACAAGCGATTTACATATTTATATATATATATATATATATATTTATATACATGCTTATTCGAATATCAACTATACTTTTATACATTTCTTACCTTTATTTCAACCATAAATCTATACAAGATTTTACTTGTATATTCGAACATGCTATATATATAAATATCATCCATCCTTCAAAATTTATTCAATCAATATACTTTTAATTATAGCTCAACACATAATACAATTAGTATACATGTATAAATATTAATTTAATAACTTTTAATTGCTAATAGACTTACCTCGGACAATGGAAAATCGAAGTCGGACGATTATTCGACTAATTTGGCTTTTCCCCGATCTAACTCCGATTTCTTTGGTTCTCGATCTAAATATATTCAAAATAAGATAATTTATTTATTAACAAATTCAATTTAATCCAAAAACACATAATTTGGCAAATTACTATTTTGCCCCTAATATTCACACTTTTTGCAATTTGCTCCTTATTGCATAAAACACAATTTACACAAAATTTGCCCATACCACACAAGGGCCGAATATTCATGGTTCTCATACAAGTCCACACATTGCATTTATTTCACACTTTAGTCCCCCAAAAATTTAATTTCACAATTTAGCCCTATTTACTCAATTTCACTAAAAATTCCAATACAAAACATATTAATCTAACAAATATATTTCATATTTCACCTACTAACATCATAAAACTCAAGCATTCATCAATGACACATTTCAAAATCATCCATAATTCACAAAATTAAGATATGGGTTTTGAAGAACACAAAGCAACGATCTCAAAAATGTAAAAATAATCAAAAACCGAAGTAAAACATACCTTTAATCAAGCTAGTTTTGTGCCGAAACTTTAACAAGCATGGATGAATTCTTTCTTTGCTATATTCGGCCAAGAAAGATGAAAAATGACCTTTTTTTATGTTTTAATTTAACATATATTAGCATAAATTTTAGTTTTCAAATTTAACCTTAAATAAATAAATTATAAAACATATAATATAAGGGCAATGTTGACCATTGCCACCCACTATCATCTAAATGGCTTAGTTGCCATTTAAAACCCCTATTTTTGAAAGACAACAATAATTGGGTGCTTTTAGATTTAACCCCTAAATTTTTATTTTATGCGATTTAATCCTTTTATTTAATCGGACACTCAAACGGCTAAATTAAAGCTCGGAATTTTCACACTAGTAAATTCACACATAATAAACACAGAAAATAATATAAAAATATTTTTCTAATTCAAATTTGTGGTCCCGAAACCACTATTCCAATTAGAGTCAAACCGGGTTGTTACAGCGGCGCTTCCCAAAAACGCCGCTAATGACTGCGTCGCTAACTTTAGCGACGTTTTTAGAAATAAACGTCGTTAAAGACCAAGGCCTTTAGCAGCGCTTTCACCACAAACGCCGCTAAAGACCAGGACCTTTAGCGGCGCTCTTCCCACAAACGTCGCTAAAGACCTGGACCTTTAGCGGCGTTTTTCCCACAAATGCCGCTAAAGACCTGGACCTTTAGCGGCGCTTTTCCCACAAACTCCGCTAAAAGACCATGACATATAGCGGCGCTTTTCCAACAACGCTGCTAAAGACCATGACCTTTAGCGGCGCTTTTCCCACAAACGCCGCTAAAAACCATGACCTTTAGCGGTGCTTTTTTTAAAATCGCCACTAATTTTGGCAGATTTGTAAAAAAAATTTTATATTTTCAGCCCTCCTGTAAAAACAAATCAAGAGAAACCAAATCTAAACCAACCGAAAGCAATAAATCTATATAATATTTAAGATTAAACGAATAATATATAATAAATATCAATAAATAAAATAAAATTCGTATTATTCTTACAAAAATGTTAAAAGTTAAAATGATAATTAAAAGTCAAAATTGAAGTATATTTACACGAAAGTCTAAGACGGCGGCTATTGCGATTGCTGAAACATCTTCATCATATTCTGAAGCTGCTGCTGGAGTTCATCGTACTTTCTATGCTGTTCTTCTTCCCTCATCAGTAGCCTCTCGCTTTCTCTCCGCAAAGATTCGCTTTAAGTCGCAATTGGAGTTCTTCATACTTTCGTTGAACCTCAGCTTCTCTCGATGCTGCCTCTGCTTTAAGTTGTCTAATTTGCTCAACTGTTGTCGCTTGCATCTGAGCCATCTGGTCTCTTAACCTCTGAACTTCAGCTTGAGCCTGAGTCCCCGAAGGCATGTATTGTTGCTAGCTGGATCCAAAATATTGGGATGGGTTAACAAAATATTCTTGAAATCGAACCCGACCATACCTTTCTGGACCCAAAACTTCAGTGATAATCCAGTTATCAATGCCGTCAATATGAACAGAACTATCACTGGAAGCAATCGCTTCGTACTCCGGCTTTTTATCCTTTAGTTTTTCCTAAAAAATAAATCACATAGTTAGGAACGCAATATATATTAAAAAAACAAATGCAACATAACTTAACAATATTTGCATTACAAGAAATGAAATAAACCATTAGAAAATAAACACTATAAATAATTAAAACAAGTCAAATTGTATTAAGCAAACGTACCATAATTTCTGCAGCTTCAGGAGTCATAGGGTTTCCATCTTTCTTCCTATTTGTAATGTCAAAAAGAAGCATAATTCAGAACGTAACCGCTAATCAAAAACAAATTATTTGATCTCCGTTTATATTCCATATATATATTGAAAATCTATGTAAGTGGTTTCATAATCTAATTTTCATGCGTACGACAAATGATCTACAGTTACAAAATTCCTTGCGAAATGACAAAACCCTGTAAACCAAAGCAGGGTTACAGTTTTCTAATTCATAATCTCCATCACTTACCCACTAATTGGATAATTTTGACTCTTGAGTAATATAGTCTTTATTGGATTTGTATATTTCAAATGAGTATAACTTTAAGCACCTCCTTAAAATCAGTATTACATCAATCCGAAATATTCATGTATTTCAACATATTTGTAAGAACATAACATTATTTCATAACAGCTTTCAAAATTTAGCACAAGACCGACTTTTCTTTTTCTTTTTATCCAATTAGTCGATCTAACTTTGGGTATCTATCAATCTGAACCAAAACTATTTTCTGGCGTCCAAGCAACCAAAATTATTTAAATAGTAAATGCAACGGGTTTAGGGTTCTTAGTAACAAGTTAACGTTGAGAAAATTAGAAATTAATTCAAAAAATTGCTCAAGACCGAAAGGGGTATAAATATTTTTTGAGACAAAATTACCGATTTCTGAGAAATAAACGGGTATAAAAACATTGCTCAAGACCACCGGATGATTTTTGAGAAAAATAGAAGAATCTTACCGATTTTTTTGACTGCAGAGGAGAGTGACGATAGAGGCCTTTGACGGTCTACGAGTGCGACGATAGACGAGCGCCGGCAGAAGGGACGGTCTACGACAATGCAGCAGATTTGGGGAAGGTTCGGGTCGTCGAGGACAGCAGGCTAGGGTTCTTGATTTGGGGGAATTTTGGGGAAAATAGGGAGGGGAATAGAACCAAGGTTTTCGGGTATGGGGAAATTTGGAAGCAGAAATAATTTCGAGGGTTACAAAAAACGACGGCGTCTTAATTACAACAGATTAAAAATTTGCGACGTTTTTACAGTAGCGCCACTAATGCCCAGGCAAAACGGTGTCGTTTTGTTTAAACAACAGCCCAACCTTGCGGCGTTTTTATCAACGCATCGCTAATGCGCACCTTTAGTGGCGTTTTTCTCCTAGCGCCGCTAAAGCCATTAAAATGGCAGCGGAAAGCTACGCCGTTTTGTCTATAAAATTAAGAATTTTTGCGGCGTTTTTGCTCCAAACGCCGCTAATGTCTCGTTTATTGCGGCGTTTTTAATGAAAACGCCACTATGAAATCAAATTTTCTATTGAAACGGTGCTGTTTTGGTATTCCATAGTTTTGTTAAGTAATATTTATAATATATAGTAGTAAAAATTATAAATTTTAGTGTTTTAACTAATATTTATAAATTTTAGATAAAATATAAATTTTAGTGTTTTTATTTCTTTTTATTTTTATTTTAATTTAATTCCATTTGTTAATTTGGTCCTCTCCTAAATTATCAAATGTTATATATTAATTTTTTAACTTATTTATTAGTTTCCTTTAAGTAATATTTATAATAAATTAGATAAAATTAATGCTTTTAGGGTTTTATTTCATTTTATTTTTCTATTTTAATTTTATTTATTAATTAATAAAGTTAACTTATTTACTAATTCTATTTAAGCTAATATTTAAATATATCAAATGGTTTAGATTCAAAATTTTTAAAATATAAAAGCATTAATTAATTGTATAAAATTCCAAATCTCAATTAAACCTTAATCTTATTAAACCCGCCTAAATTAACCATTGAAGGGATATAAATATTTAAGTACTCTATCTATTATATATATCTCGCTCAAGGCATAATTTAAACCCTAAATTATACATCTTTTACAATTACATAAGAACATATTTAAAATATAAATAAAAAATTAATCTAAACCCAAACCCTAACCTGACCCTTGAAACCCTAAACCCTAAATCCCTAACTCTTAATCACTAACATCTAACCCCTAAACCCTAACCCCTAAACCTTAAATCCTAACCTAAAATAAAAACCCTAAACAAATTTATTATTATCTCTTTTACAATTATATAAGAACATATTTAAAATATAAATTAAAAAAATAATTAATCTAAACCCAAAACCCTAACTCGACCCCTGAATCCCTAACTTTTAACCCCTAGCACGTCTAACCCCTAAACTCCTAACCCTCTAACCCCTAAACCTTAAATCCCAACCCCTAATCCATAATCCCTAAACCCATACTCCTTAAACCTTAAAATATGAACTCCTAAACCGGCCTTAAATCTTAAATAAATCATATACCCTAAACCAAAAACCCTAAACAAATTTATTATTATCTCTTTTACAATTATTTTAAATAATAGTATTTTAATTTTTCCATGTGTTTTATTTCAAATTATTTTGTACGTGTCATTATGTTTTTCTGAAGATTTTAAATATTCAATTAGAAATAAATTGAATTTTATTTAATACAAATAAACCAATTAAGATAAAATATTTTTAGCGGCGCTTTTCCAAAAACGCCGCTAAAGCCCCCAGCATTAGCGGCGCTTTTTCAAAAACGCTGCCAAAGCTCCCAGATTTTTGGCCGCTAAATCCCCGAAAGCTTAAAAAACAGCGCCGTTGGGCTTAGATTTTTTTGCAGCGCTTTCTCAAAAACGCCGCTAAAGCCTTGAGCATTAGCGACGCTTTCTAAAAAACGCCGCTAAATCCCCGAAAGCTCTGAAAACGGCGTCATTGGGCTTAGGTTTTTTTGCGGCACTTTCTCAAAAACGCCGCTAAATCCCCCGAAATCTCAGAAAAAAACGTCGTTGTGCTTAGGTTTTTTTGCTGCGCTTTCTCAAAAAAGCCGCGAAAGCCCTAAGCATTAGCGGCGCTTTCTTAGAAATGCCGCTAAATCCCCAAAAACTCACAAAACGGCGTCGTTGGGCTTATGTTTTTTTTGCGGCGCTTTATCAAAAACGCCGCTAAAGCCTTGAGCATTAGCGGCGTTTTCTTAAAAATGCCTCTAAATCCCCAAAAGCTCGAAAAACGGCGTGGTTGGGCTTAGGTTTTTTTCGGCGCTTTCTGGAAAACGCCGCTAATACTTATTTTCAGCGGCGTTTTCCATAAAGCGCCGCTAATGATCGATCTTTAGCGGTGTTTTTTATCCAAACGCCGCTAAAAACGCTGCTAAAAGCCTGTTTTGGTGTAGTGACTTGTTCATGATACATATGAAATCAACCATAAGATATGTAGTTTACCATATATATACATAACATTTAACTCATCAATGTTGCCATAAGATCATGATTCATTCCATTTGCATACTTATCATTTCATTTCCTTTTTTTACTGTTGAACCATATAGAATTACATCGGATACTTGGGAAAGCTCACACATAGCATGCATTTACATATTACTATAACCTTTCCTTTACATCAATACTCATATGAGTTGTGAAACAAACCTGCTCATACGAGCTGTGGGTCGGAATGTAAGCTACACGATGCTGCTCATACGAGCTATGGGGAATCTGCCAAAAATGCAAGACCTCAACCATCGGTAGGACATTCAAGACCAGCACCTGAAACATGAAATCCCTAATGACATGTAATTTGTATCCTAAGAATTCTTAAGGTTTAAACAAGATTCGTTATCCGTTAATTTCTCAAACATCGATACATATGCAATTTCAAGTTCGTTTATATTAACTCAACATAGTAAATAATCAATTAAGCTATCATTAATACGATCATAACTTATACGAACTTACCTTGATAACAAAGGTTGTAGAAGTATAATTCGAACTAATTCGAAGCTTTAATTTTTCCTCGATTTAAGTCCGAATGTGGTTTATCTTGATTTAAATAGATAATTTCAATCAATTAAATAATTATTCAATTTAATCATATATTTATGAAAAATTACAAAATTACCCCTAATACTTTGATTTTTCACAATTTAGTCCTTAAGCTCATAACTTAGAATCTAACTATTTTAACATAAATCCAACTTAACCCATGTTGCAAGGGACCTTAAAGAAACTCATATTTTCCAAAATTTCACAATAAAACCCATAGATTTATACATTTAACAATTTAACCCCTATTTCCAAAATTCAAAAAAAAATCACTTAACAAAACATGTTTATTTTACAACAAAGATAAATAATCCATCAACTAACATCAAAACCTATTCAAAAAAATCCATGGAAAGTCCCTCAACCTTTAACAGTTTTGCAAAATAACCCTTGGGCTAGCTAGATTAAGCTAAAACGAACTCAAAAACATAAAAATCATTAAAAACGGGGCTTGAATTCACTTACATGCATAAATTAAACCCTAGCCAAAACTTCAAGCTCTCCTCTCATGGAATTTCGATTGAAAATAAAACAAAAGGAAAAAGATGATGACTTTGTTTCATCTTTCTTTACTTAATTTTCTTTTAATTACTAATTTACCATTTTACCCTTATTAATAATAAATTTTTTAATAAAACCTTGTCCATAAGTATCCACTAACCCTTTAAATGGTATATTTACCATTCAAGTCCTTTAGTTTAATATTTCATAGCCATTTATCCCTTTTGACTAATAGAACTCAACTTTTACACCTTTTACGATTTAGTCCTTTTTACTTAATTAACTATTTAAACATCAAAATTTCTTAATAAAATTTTAATACGGCCTTATTATAATCTTGCAGACAATAAATAAACATTCAAATAATAATTTACTCGTCAAAATTGTAGTCCTGAAACCACTATTTCTGATACCACTGAAAATGAACTATTACAGGCAACCTGTTACTTAATAAATCGATTGCCAACTTCTGTTTTTGATTAGAAAACCTTGTTTGAACAATTATACCATAAACCACCTTTTTATCTCATTTACAGGTGTTTAGTTGTCTTTGTTATACAAAAAAATTAGTACCATCAGATAATTTTCCCCTAGGTCATTACCATTGGTTTTTTTATGGATTCTTCAATGGTTCAGAAGAGTTATATTTTGTATAATCTGAAAAAAAAGCTTTTTTGTAAGTCGAGATGTACTATTTTATGAGGTTGTGTTTCCCTTTAAATTTGACCTATCTTCTTAGCCTTTATGTCCTCCTAACACATCATATCCTTGTTTGGACAATGAATTTCTTACCTTAGTTCCTTCTGACCAAAATATACCAGATTTATCTTATCCAACCTTTGTATCATCACCTGACCTTATACTTATTTACTAGTTACCTGCTACCTCATCTCTTCCTTCCATCGACACCATTATACCATCACACATTTCTCTTGATCATGTTCCCTTATCTTCAACCCCTGAATTACCCTATGTGTCTTTCACTTCCTTACGTCATACTACACGATTGTCTAAGCCTCCAACTTGGATGCAAGATTATGATTACTCTTCTCATTCGGCTTCTTCTTCTCCACTTTATCCAGGTAAATATCCTCTTAATTATATTATTTCTTATAATCATTTACCTTTTCATACTATTTCTTTTCTTGCTTCCATTTCCCACATATCTGAACCCTGTAATTATGCTAAGGCAATTAAGGATATTCAATGGTTGGAACTATGCAACAAGAGATTCAGGTATTGGAATCAAATAACACTTGGGATGTAATTCATTTACCCCTTGGTAAAACACCTGTTGGTTGTAAATGGGTTTTCAAAGTCAAGGTATAATGTTGATGGTTTGGTTGAGCAATTCAAAGCTCGTCTTATTGGTCAGAGGTTTACTCAACAAGAGGGTATTGATTACCATGACACATTTTCTCTAGTTGCCAAGCAAGTCATAGTTCGCACTGCCATTGCCCTTGTTGCTCACCATGGATGGCCATTGTGTCAAATGGATGTTTACAATGTTTTTTTTACAATGCAGCTTACATGAAGAAGTGTACATGTTTGCTTCATCTCGATTTTCGCACTTAAAGGGAGACTCAGGTTTGTCGACTGCGAAAATCACTTTATGGATTGAAGTAAGCATCAAGGCAGTGGAACATGAAGCTTACAGAGGCTCTTTTACTTAATGGCTATTCATAAAGTAAGCATGACTATTCTCTTTTTACTAAGAAATTCGAGGATCAAATTGTTATCATGCTTATATATGTTGATGATTTACTGATAATAAAAAATGATGGGAAGTTTATTGATGAATTGAAACAAGTGTTACATCAGAGTTTCAAGATGAAAAATTTGGGAAACCTTAAATATTTTCTTGGTATTGAAATTCTTCGGTCAGAGAATGGGGCTGTATTGAATCAAAGAAAGTATGCTCTTAAATTGATTTTAGATATGAGGCTTATTGGAGGAAAAGTAATTGTTACCCCTTTAGAACAAAATCAAAAGTTAACTTCCATTGAATATGATGAAACAATACAAGTCAAACACGGTAATGAAATGTTATAAGATGTGCGAATGTATCAACAACTTATTGGGAGATTGTTGTACTTGACTCACACATTGCTGGATATTGCTTTTGCAGTTCAACACTTAAGTCAATTCATGTAACGGAAAAAAATGTCACACTATGAAGCAGCACTACAAATAGTAAGATATGTGAAAAAAGATCCTAGGAGAGGGTTGTTTTTTACGGTAAATGGATCCACACAGTTAACAGCATATTGTGACTTGGATTGGGCATCTTGTCCAATATCGAGAAAGTTAGTAACAGGAAATTGTGTGAAATTGGGAGATTCATTGACCTCATGGAAATAAAAACAACAAATAATCATGTCTTTCACAATAGAACAAAACATACAGAAATTTATTGCCACTTTGTGATAGAAAAAATACAATGAGGGCTGGTTCATAATGAGTATGTGTCAACAAAAAATCAACTTACAAATATGCTAACAAAAGGACTTGAAATTCAGCAACATGAACACGTAGTTGGCAAGTTGGACATGAAAGATTTATTTCACTATCATCCACCAATTGAGGGGGAGTGTAGAAGTTGTAAGTATGGTTAGCCAGTTATTAAAATGGAAAAATTTTCATTTGGGCCTTTTAAAAATAAAGATAAAATTACACTTTAACCCCTTAAAAATATAAAATTTTAATTTAATACTTTAAAAATAAAAAATATATAGACTATTAAAATATTAGAATTACATTTTTATTATCATATAAATTATAATTTAATTTCGAAACTTAAAATTTTTTTTGACTTGGCCCATATGGATCATCCATCACCAGTTGGCTTACACTCGTTGAACTTTGAAAATTTACCCTTCTCTCCCTTCACCGTGATTTGACATCACCAAATTCACCCACACTACTGACACTCTTTACTTACCACTAAGCTTTTTCCACACTTCGAACTAGAGGTGCTCGTGGGCCGGACCAGGCCCATAAAAATTTTTTTGGGCCTAAAATTTTGCCCAGGCCTGGCCCGAGAAAAAAACCATAAGCCTGGGCTCGACCCGGCCCGGCCCATTTTTTTAATAAATACCAAAAATTTATTTTAAAAATTAAAAAAAGTATTTTAAAATATTTTAAAATTAAAAAATAATAAAAAATATTTTAAAAATATTTTAAAATTAAAAAAATTTAAAAATAAATATATTTATTATATCAGGCCGGGCCCTGGCCAAAAAGTGGTGCCCGAGGCCCGACCCGTTTTCTAAACGGGCAACGTTTTTTACCCAAGCTTATATTTCGGGCCTATATTTTTACGCAAACCCTCTCATATTTCGGACGGGCCGTCGGGCCGGGCCGCCCGGCCCATGAGCACCTCTACTCCGAACTACTGCCAATGTCTCTCACCAGACCCCTCGTTGCCCTTTTTGATCTTTCACTGTCCATGTTTGATCTCTTTGAAGAACCCGAGATGGCATTACCGCTTGATGTTTTTAACCCCAGTGGTACATCAAGCTTTCGATGCTATTACCGACGTGATTTCCCTGTCAGAAACGCCGTTTATGTCGACCTACCGACGGGTTAGAGCTGTAGATGGTTTGGGTTTAGGTGCTGACCGGTTAAAGGAATGGGATAGGAAGTATACGTGGACGACTGAGTTGAAGGGTGGAGCTGACTGGAAGTACCAATATACAAATGAGATCAAGGGTTTGGAAGGGAGGAAATAAAAGTGGACGGTTGAGATTGAGAGTCCGGAGAAAGAAGTACAGTTGGACGGCTGAGATCAAGGGTGAAACCGAGGGAAACACTGCGAAGGAACACGACGGCAAAGAAGTGGCAGTCAAGATCAAGGAGATTGGATCCAATGCGGGAGAGTCCAGTAGTGGTAAGGTGAAGACTAAAGGAAAGTGTTCCACGCATGAAGTGGAGATCGAAGAGCCTGATGATCACGCAACTACCATTCTCAACGTAGAGATCGAAGAGCCTGATGATCACGCGGCTACCATTCTCAAACGGGTATGCGATGAAGCTAAAATGGGAAATTTTCACTTTTAGTCATTCTAAAAAATTAGTAATTTAGTTTAAGTCCTTTTGACTCAAAGATTACTTGTTCACCACATTAATGCATAAGGTATAAATGAGACACTAATACTCTAATGCTACTCGAGTTTGATTTGGAAAAAAACTCGAATTTAATTAGATAAATATTGAGTCGAGGTTAAGTTATAAGATCAAATTGAATTTAAACCTAATAATACGGCTCATGAGTTTTATCAAAATTTTCATTTTTAATATAAATTTTAAATATTATTAAATTACGTATGGCCCATAATATATGTTACTTAAACTAGAATAAGTTCCAATTTCATCGTTAGAGTAATATCGAGTTCAAACTTGAATAGATCTATTTTATCTTAAGTTAAACTCGAGCTTAAAAATAGATACTAATTAAATTCGCTTTAAATTTTAGATTGAGCTCGAGTTTGTCCGTATTTGGATTCTGTTGATTACACCCAAAGTCTAATGACAGTGGAAATTAATGAAATTTTTTGAATATACCTTTTCAATTTGTGAAAGGCTTTTGAGAGAAGAGCTGGAGCGGTGGCCAAGCTAAGATGGAAAAGGCCGACGTTATCACCGGAGGAAGCCGTGGTGGTGATAGAGAAGACCTTCATAGCATATTTGATACACAGATCAAAATCTTTGCGAGCTTTACGAGAGCTAGCAGCAACAAAGTCCAAGTTGAAAGAACTCAAGGAATCGTTCAACGCCTATTCTTACAGGCAAACCGTCGCCCGTGATTCCAATGAACGTCGTCGCTTCTCTGATTAGATTATTTCTCTCATCCTCACCATCGATGCTATTCAGGTATTAATTGGAAACCAACAATCTACCCAAGAGGTCAAAATGTTGAAAGAACTACAGAATTTGCCACCTTTGCAAATTCTATCAGATGGCAAAAGAATCTTACAACAGACGTAAGTAATAAATATTGAGGAGCTGTACTTTTTGAAGAAAGAAATGGTAAAAGACAGCTGTGTGGCTATAAAAGTGGAAGATTCACCAATGCTGAAATTCATTATCATTCCACTTTCAAAAAAATCCTTGCAGTAAAGAAATGTGTACACAACTGATACCAAATTGTGTACGGGGTTCAAGGCCAGAATATCTGAAATTAATGGGTTTAATCAACAAGTATGCTATGCCAAAAATAGGGCATTTCTCCTCCTTGGCCACAAAACAGGCACTGCCTTTTAGCTGTCAAACTATTAATTTAGAATACTTCCTTAAATCCAATATCAATTAGTACCCCTGGTCTAAGTTTAATTTCTGTTGTGCAAGATCCATTGTATGGCAAGCATAGAGCATACTTTTAAACTCACGGAAGATTTTCTTTTAAAGATTGGCCTATGTTGATAAAAAAAAGAACAGGAAATATTTAGAAAGACATTTTAAAACACATTGGTATTTTTATTTACAAACTATTCGATGATTACAACTAAAAATTATTTTCCCTTATATAGGGAGTATCTCTCCTCCTCCTCTGGAGGAGTTTTCAAGACTTATCTTCAGTTCAACCTGATAGGGAGGAATCCCCTTTACATAACAAACAAACTTATTTTTATGATTCATATAACAAATAAACTTACTTTTTTTACTCATACTATAACAAACAAACTTACTTTTATGACTCATACAAAATAATAAAACATCTAATTACTTTCATAGTCTGTACTAACATTAGAAGTGAGGTTCAGTTCTTCTATCATCTTTACTTTTTCTTCTTTAGCTCTGTAGCACTTTATCTCCATCTGTTCAATCGTTTGTTCAAGACCATCACGTGAGCTGTCAAGATTGTTTTCTACTTCCATAGGTGATGTATTTTCCTGTGAATTAGTCCAAGCTGGCGTGTTTTCTATTACACTGCTAGAAAACCATGGATAGTCTTGTGACCATTCTTTTGGATCTGGTATATTTGACTAGTAGTCTTCTAATACCTTCTTCAAATGTTCTTGATAAGGTGTCGGTGGTTCAATCCTTATGTCCTATGGTGCTAATGTATCTCTTGGGGGTCATATATTTGTTGGAATAATTCTATTTACCTGGCACAAATATTTTTGTAAATCCTTATAATTATAAGGATTTGAACTAACCTTTAAAAAAATGTTTTATGTATCCAAGCACTAAGAAATGACCCTAATTGTGTTGCTGGTCCATTCTACATAAAGTACTGAGGTTTTTAAAAGATAATTACAATATATTGTACCCTGGTATCTTTGAGCTGTTCTTTCATGATCATGTCTATCCATTGTTTTAAAGGATAAAACCATTTAAAGAAAATGGCTAAATTTTTCATCTTCAGACTAATTTTATTTTGGGCAGCCATAGTCAGAAAATATAAAAGATATTCAATGAAGAATTCTATCCCAATATGAAACAAGTGTGTTAAATACCACATCATCCATTTTAATTCATCAGGGAATTTAGTGAACTGAAATTTAAGTGGATGAATAAATGGATATTCTGGGTGAAGTCCCAATGGTTTGAGAATCAATCCGCCAAAATCTTGAAAGATTCTAAGCTGGTAAGAAAGCATCATATTTCTAGCCTCCTTGTGGAATCTTTTTTCCATGATTAGACTCAAGACTTCTAGAGGATGCTCTGGATGAGAATTTGGAAGGTAAGGTATAGAAAGAGAAGAATGTGGGGGTTGATTTTTCTTGGATTTCGATGATGAAGGCTTTATCATGAAATTTTCAAATGGTCTTGATAGAATATCAGCAAGAACATTGGTTTTCCCTTTAATGTGCTTAACATCAAAAGAATATTTGGAAAACCATTCTGAGCATCTGAGCAGTTGAGGATGGGGTATATCTTTTTGTTTAAATTTTAGCATTTTAGGAAATGAAGACATGTCCATTTCAACAAGAAAGTTATTTCCTATAAGATGAAATTCAAATTTAGATACACCTTTCTTTACTGCAAGGATTTCTTTGAAAGTGGAATGGTAATGAATTTCAGCATTGGTGAATCTTCCACTTTCATAGCCACACAGTTGTCTTTTACCATTTCTTTCTTCAAAACGTACATCTCCCAATATTTATCACTTGCATCTGTCTGTAAGATTCTTTTGCCATCTGATGGAATTTGCAAAGGTCGAAAATTTTGTAGTTCTTCTTTCAACTTTTTGACCCGCTTGGGTTTGTCTAGCATTCTATGGAGGAGAATCTTTTTTCAACATTTTTCTTAAAGGATTTGTAAATTTAGAGATTTTTGGAACAAAATCTCTAAGATAATTTACAATTCCTAAGAATTGTTGAACTTGTTTCTTGGATAGATTTTCATCTAGAAATTTTTTCAATCTTAAAGGTTCATACCAAGAAATTCTATTTCTTCTCTATGGATTTCTATTTTTCTTTCTGAGAGCATGATTCCATATTGGAGGACTATCTACTTGAATTGGGCCAAAAGATTGGTATGTTGTTCATGATCTGGGTTGTAAAAAAGGATGTCATCTATATAAATCATGGCTTAATCCATAATAGGCTGAAAGATCTTTATCATGGCCTTCTGAAACAGTGATGGAGCAGTTTTAAGCTCAAAAGGCATTACTGTCCATTGAAAATGTTTATTTGGGATGCAGAAACCCGTCTTAGGCCTATCTTCTAGATCTATACCTAGTTGCCAAAATCCTGCTTTCAAATCAAACTTGGAGAAAACTTTTGCCTTTGCTAGACTGGAGAATAATGAATTTCTGTTGGGTAAAGGAAACTTATCATCTTGAAGGAAATGATTAAGAGGCTAATAATTAATTACTAGCCTCAATTTTCCTCTTGCTTATTCTGATCTCTTGTTGACATAAAAAGCTTCACATGCCCACGTGAATTTGAGACTTCAATCAATCCTTGTTGTTGCAACTGCTGACATTCTTCCTCTGCTAGTTTTTGATGTTCTGGATTCATTTCAGTGTGACTAGCTCTGGTATGATTGATATCTTCGTTCTTTTTAAAAGGAAGTTTGATAAAAAATTCAGAATTTTTCCATAATGGATTTTCACATTTCTGAAGAAATTCTGAATGAGAGCCTGCACAAGAATTTTCCTTCAATTCTTCAACAATTTCTTGGATCTTTTTTGAGTGGACTGTGAACAATTTAGGGATTTGGACAAAAGGTTTAAACATTTGTTTATACCTTAGTCCTTCAAGCAAAATTCTTAATTGTTTGGCTTTTGTATAGAAATCAAAACCAATAACAAGATCTTTACCTGGGAGTTTTGACCATAAAACTGTTGTAGTCACAACACATCTCGGGAAAAATTGGATTTTAATGGGTTTGCTCATCAAGTGTGCTGCAAATACTTTGTCTGCTGCAGAGTTGAAGTAACGAATGTCTGGTTTCCATCATTCTGATGGTAAAATTTCTTGATTCATGATTGTTTCTACTGCTCCAGTATCAATAAAAGCAATAACATAATAGGCTTACTGTGTTTATCAAGATAGATCGAAACTAGAATATAATGAACAGAAATCAGGGTTGTTGAAAGTATTTGAGACTGCATCATGTATATCTCACTTGATGAAAATTCAGAGTCACTATATTTAAGACTTTGAATTGCATATAGTGACTGCTCGTTTGGCTCATCATCAATGGAAAATAGAGACTCAAGATCATCATCTTTGTCGATCTTTATTACAGATTCTTGTTGTATCTGCTAGATCATTTTTGCTCCTTTTTTATTATTAGGGCATGATTTTGCAAAATGTCCTTCCTGATTGCAGATATAACAACGGGTTGATTTTGTTCCTTTGGAAGACATTTTCTTCTTTAAAAATCTCAATTTGGAATTTTTCTTTCTAAATGATTTTGGTGATTTAAAGATCTTTTTTTTTGAAATGCTTCTTTTTTCTAGTAGGACAATAGCAAGATCTGTCTTTTCCACACTTGATTTTGAGATAATAATCATCACAGGCTTTGTTAATATTCTGTCACTATGAAGATAATCCTTAAAGACTTTTCTTCTGTTGCACAAGTCTTCAAGAGCTATATATGTTTCTTGCTGAATTTTTCCCATGGTTAAATTGAGAATATTTTTACCATGCCTGTGTAAGTTCTGATTGACTGCAACTTGAAGTGGATCAGGAATAGATGCAATGACTGCTTGTTTGAGGCTTTGATCCAATCCGAACGCATAAAAGAGTTTAGTCATTGCATAAAAATGCATTGACAAATCTCTTTTGTTATATGAACAACATATTCTCTTGAAGAATTCTCTTCTTTTTAGAGTTAACAGATCTTCAGGACTTCCAATAAAGTGATTATGAATAATCTTGATTGCTTGTGATAGATCTGTTATCACTAAAAATTGCATTTGATCTCCTTGTCTTATGGAATTCCACCAATCTTTTAACATCCTAGTAAATCTAGAGACAAACTCCATTAGGATGTTGTAATTACTTTCTTCAATTAACTTTCTGGTTTCCAACCAAGCATGGAATTCTTGTAGTCTTTCTGGCCATCTTTTTTTTGGAATGTCATCTAATGTGAAAATAATTTTTCCACCTAAAATGTGGGGTAAAGGTCTTGTGTTCGAAGATTCCGCCTCTGCTTCATTCATTTCTTCATCTGACATTTCAATCTTTACTTCTGGTTGTGTTGTGGACATTACTTGTAGATCAATTTTAGAATTATCATCTAAAGATTCAAAATCTCTTGAAATAGATTCTGATGAAGATGATTCTTTAATAAGAGATTCTTCAGATTCTTGTAAAACATATATTTTTGGAAGCATTTCTTCATTGTAATCCTTCAAAAAATTTGATAAAGGATTACTATCAGAAAAGTTTTCCTTCTGAATCATCAATGATTTTGACATCTGTCTGGGTAGAGAATGACTTTTTTCTGTATTTTCTTCTTCAACGGGTCTTTTTCCCAAAACCTTTTCTTTTTGCTTTTTTCTTTCTTCTGTCTCCTTTCTTTCTATTTCTTTTTAAGCCTTGATCTGTAAAAGCAGATCATAGGTACTGGGTTTTTTTTTCTTCAGGAGGAGGGAAAATTATTCTTTAGTATCTAGATGATGAAGGAGTATCCAACCGTCTTATTGAAGAAAATAGCTCAATACCATTCCTAGAAGGACTAGAAGGTGGTATTTTTCCTGTTTCCTGTAATATCTGGATCTATTCTTTGAGATTTTGCATTTCCTTTTCTCTCTGTGCAAGGTGAGAGAAAAAATTTTGGCCTGGCACTGCAGGTTCAATAGCAACTTCTTTCAGTCTTTTTTGAAAAAGCTGAATAAGATCTTTTATAATCTTTGAATTTTCATCAACTTTGGTTTCAACTTTAGAGACTTTTGAATCAATTTGATTGACTTTCAAGTTTATTTTTCTCAAAACAAAATTTTGAGCCAAAGCATTTTCTGTCTGCCAATTGAGGGTAGCTTTTGCTGTCGCTATTTTGGTTGGTTTTCCTTCTGGATCTGCTTGTAACTTCGAAGGAATTTTTGGAGCATGAATATACTCTTTGTTAGAAAATTCTGCAACAGGAGGAAAGTTTTGATCAAAGGAAGATGCTAATTGATACATGCATACTTCTTGAATTATCTGAGATAGAATTGAGGTCTGGACTTGTTGGGAACAAGATTGGATCTGATTTTGTTTTTGAACCCATTTATTGATCTTTTTATAACATGGCTACTTTAAAGGCTTGACCAACCATTGTTGTTGGTCTTGAGGATCTTTTTTTGGTGGTAGAGGTGGTGAGGAAGACTGTTGTTCAGCTTCTAGTGATTTTTTTAGCTTATCTACAGAATAATCAATAAGATAAACAAATTTGCCATTATCCTCTCCCAGAGGACCAATATTTGGATCACCATTTATCTACCGTTTGTAAAATTCAGACTGTGTTGATTTCTTGTGAGATTTTTTCTTGTGAGGCTTGTAAGCTTCATTATCCATGTCTGCAACTCATTCTTCAAAGTTTAGCTCATGCACAATTCACAGGAACACATAAGACCCCATGGACAATGTCCTGTAATAGGATCTTTAAAATAATTAGAGGTTTTCCATCTGCTTGAAAACTCTCTATAAGAGCTGACTCTGGTCCTGGACTTCCATATTAAAAAGGTTGTATCATCAACTGTGTTGGGAAGATTGGTAGTGTAGGCTGAGATTGCAGATGACTGTGATCAAATCGAACTTTATTGATTCCATCTGATTTAGTGATGATCTGCCTTTTGGTTGATCTGATAGGTTGATCATGATCATGCTGGTGGATTTGCTCATAGTTTGTTACCCACTTTTTTGGCAAAACTTTCAACAACTCTTGATTGGGTATTTGTTTTGGTACATGCACACAGTGAGGTTCTTCTCTGGTATTAACAGAAATGAGAAAAGAATCTTTAGAACCATGATTCGATAGCTTAAAGGCATGATCTTGAACCCTGTACACTATCTGATAGTGAAGGGTTGTTGTAACTGCTGGTTCAACCATTTCAGCACCAATAATCTGGATCTGAACTTTCAAGGTGTCCAACAAATTTGGATCTTGAAGGGACATGGTAAATTTAAGAAATAAGGTTACCATCGTCATTCCTGAACTCAGAGTGGACAGGTGTCCTGATATCTTTTATATCTGGAATCTAATAGAGCAATCTTGGAAACAACTAGTTTACCAGATGTTCCATGATAATTGAGAGTTAATCTGACTGCATCAAAATGGATATGTGAATATCCATGCTGAATCCAATCCTGTGGGAAATTTGAAGGAATCTCAAGAGTGACAAATTGTTCTTCCTGACCTCCATAAATTATATGCTTATCGAACTTCGAGGACTGGACATATTCTCGAACATTCTTGCGATTGGTACTGATTAATGACTTTATACTCTTTATTAGGGAAAAACTAGGTTTTTAAATCTCGTACACATTTGGTATCCGAGCCAGCGTTCCAAGATTTTCTTTTATTGAGAATTCTAGTTGAAAAGGAAGAGATTTCTCCAAGAAATGAGTTCTAGACCTTCTACTTCAAAAGCACCAATTTCCTTACCTTCTTTCCCTTTAAATCTCATTCTGCGAAGAAAATATCCTTATTATATGAGGTAACCTACTTCACATAAGAAGAAAAGGTTCAATTCACTGGCTTGCCACTTGTAAATCCATACTCTACCTATCAAAAACCTAGTTTTTCCCCAATAAAAAGTATAAAGTCATTAATCAGTACCGGTCGTAAGAATGTTCGAGAATATGTCCAGTCCTCGAAGTTCGATAAGCATATGATTTATGGAGGTTAGGAAGAACAATTTGTTACTCTTGAGATTCCTTCAAATTTCCCACAGGATTGGATTCAACATGGATATTCACATATCTATTTTGGTGCAGTCAGATTAGCTCTCAATTATCATGGAACATTTGGGAAACTAGTTGTTTTCAGGATTGCTCAGTTAGATTCTAGGTATAAAAGATACCAGGATGCCTGTATTGGGACAGTTGAAGCAACTCTAAGTCTAGGAATGGCGATGGTAACCTTATTTCCTAACTTTACCATGTCCCTTCAAGATCCAAACTTGTTGGACGCCTTGAAAGTTCAGATCCAGATTATTGGTGTTGAAATGGTTGAATCAGCAGTTACAACAACCCTTCACTATCAGATGGTGTACAGGGTTTAAGATCATGCCTTTAAGCTATCGAATCATGGTTCTGAAGATTCTTTTCTCATTTCTGTTAATACCAGGGAATAACCTTACTTTGTGCATGTACCAAAACAAATACCCAAGCAAGAGTTGTTGAAACTTTTGCCAGAAAAGTGGGTAACAAACTATGAGCAAATCCACCAGCATGATCATGATCAACCTATCAGATCAACTAAAAGTCAGATCATCACTAAATCAGATGGAACCAGTGAAGTTCGATTTGATCACAGTCATCTGCAATCTCAGCCTACACTACCAATCTTCTCAACATAGTTGATGATGCAACCTTTTTAATCTGTTGACCAGAGCCAACTCTTATTGAGAGTTTTCAAGTAGATGGAAAACCTCTATATTATTTTTAAATAATATAATAAATTTTTAAATGTGGCAATAAGTTGTAAATTCTTGTACTATAAATATATTTGGAATTTAGACTTCATACTTTTTGCCAAATAGAATGTTGATAATGGCAAGAAAAGAGAGAGAAAAATAGAACACACAAATATTTTACATGGAAACCCTTTTGGTAAAAAACAGAGACGACTACATCTATGTATAGATTTGTAAAATCATATTCTAATCAAAGTCAAATAGAAGTAATGCAATAAGGTTAAAACATCTTATTCTAATCAACATCAAATAGAGGAAGCACATAGTAGATCCTCCTATCTTGCCACTTGTATTTTTATTTAACAAGAATTTGTGTCACATATCTTTAATACTTTTATTTTAAGGAATTTGGTCTTTTACTTTTCGAGTTTAAAATTACAGTCTATTTGTTAACACTGTTAAAATTCATTTGTTAAATTTATTGGTTTGACAATTTGAGATTTAAAAAATACATACTTGAAATTCACGTAATAAAATGGCATTGTAATGAATCAATTTAATAGAAACTTTTAACATCTTAACTATTCTTAAAATTCACATCAACATTTTAATCGAAATATATTTAGACTAAGTAATGATATTATAAGAGTTGAGGTACCAAATTATTTCAAAATTTAAGTATAGATATTATTTCACTACTATAAGAATTAGATCAAATTAGTCCTCTATTTATAAATGGATCAATTTAGTCTTTGTGCTATTTAAAAGAGTTAAATAACTTCAAATTGGAATGGAGGTAATATTTACTAGAGGCAAAGCCGAAAATTTTGGGGAGGGTCGAATTAAGTTATATATTTTATGAGAGTTAAAATACAATTTACCACTTCAATAGTTTATATCTTTACAAATTTTAAAGAACTAAATCAAAATTTTATCATTCTTAGGAGTCAAAGTGTAATTTTACCATTTTACTAGCTTAATATTATATAAAATTTAAAGGGCTAAAATTTAAATTCCACATTTTAGGGGGAACGGGGCTCCTACCAACCCCTCCCACCACCCTTGACATTTATTGGTTAAAAATATTATTTATTGTCTAACAGAGTTAATATTTTTAAAGTTTTAAAAGTTCTGTAAATGAAACATTTTATTTGAAATTGAATTGCGAATGAAAAAAATAATTTTCAAGATAATTTTTTACACAATAATTGTTAACTCTCCTATAATTTAGGCTTATTTGATATATATATATATATATATATATATAGTGAAAGAATTAAATTAGTTCATTTAATAATAGATGAATTAATTTAATTCAGTCCCTCCCTATAATACAGAGAACTTTCAAGTACATTAACCATAACGGCTCTCTGTATTTAGGGTGCTGATATAATGGTTGAAGCTGGAAGAAGGTCAATGCATGATGAACTTGAAGCAATGTTGGATGCAGTAGACCCACAAGATCCTAGGGGGAAACTTAGGTTTTTGAAAAGGTAAAAAATTTGATGATGAACATGGGAATTGCAGGATTTGACAGGTTTGTTTATGGTATTTGTAATATGTTTTTGTTTGTGAATGGTTCTTGCCGTGTCTTTGTTAATGGCAAGAATAAGATAGTACTGCCTTGGAACTTGCAATGTTAGCTTCAAGTGTTGTGCATGTATATTTGGGTCAGTCTATGAAAGTTTATGTGTGCATTTTACTTGCTGCTTTCTCATTTTGGCTTTTGTTTTGGGTAAAAGTGTTTTTAGAATCCTCTTAAAAATTGATTTCTATATATCAATATGAGGTACACGTAGTACATCACATGTTATTATTTGATTATTTTATTAATCATGCTAATTTTTAACAGTATAAATAGATAAAATTTTTAATAAAAAGAACTAATTTAATGTATAAAGATTAATTTAGCCATTTTGTGAGTAAAGGGAGCAAAATGTAATTTAACCCCTAATATAAAAGCCTCCAATATACTTTTAACAAAACAAATGAACAAATGAGGATTATTCGATTGAACAACAAGGTGGAGCATGGAACCTATAAGTGTTCATGGAGATGAAAATTTAAGTGCTAATTTCTCATCAATTAATTGATGAGTTAACTCAAATTTTACATGAAGATATGGCTTTTCACAATTTCTAGTAATCTTATTTCATTTAATATAATAGTCTCACTATAATATCATTTCAGCCTTATTTGTATCACTCATATCCTATTATTCTTCCATCAATCTAGCTCTAATATCTAATTAAAATTTATAAATTAATTTAAAACATGAGTGGTAGTTTAGTGCAATTGACCCCAAGTTTTCCATAATATGGTTGGATTGGGATTGGGCAAAATGCTATTATACGTCATGGCTCCATCATTTCTTTTATTGAACATCTTGTAGTTGAATTGGTTTATCAATTTGATAATCTGTCTGATTCGATAAAATAAATTATTAAAAAATTTATACAAAATATTAAAAGTTAAGTTCAATCAATTTAATCACTCGATTCATGCTGATTTTCGAGTAAATTAATTTAATGCTTTTCTTCGAATCCATACTATACGACCAGTTTTCAATCCAACCAAAACGGATGATTCAATCTGATTCAAACAACTTGTAGGAAAAGAAAACATAGTTAAGGCTCCAAATCTATGTTTGACTCGTACATAACATAGGCCAAAATAATAATTGGGATGTAATAATGGTTGGACCATGGATTTCTATTTCATAGCGTTGAGCAAGAAAAATTAAAAATTAAAAATCAATCTAAATTGAAGGGTTTAAATGATTTTTGAGAATATAAGTTGAGAATTTGTTGTTATTGAAATTAAATTTTTATTTAATTTATAATTATTTTAAATTCTTGTATGTTAAAATAAATATTTTTATTTAAAATAGAAGCCATAACTTAAAAATTCCATATAAATTTTACAGAATACTATATAAATGATTTTTATTTATTCGAAAATTTATTTGTAAAAATATCTATAAAAAGCTTTTAAATAATTACTAAATAATATATAAAATAAAACTCAATTTATCGAAATAAATTTACAAACCTTAAACCAAAACATAATATGAAAAACTGAAAATCAAATTATTATAATTGATTAACCCCCTCCCAACAAAAATTAATTAAACCTAACTTCAGAAAAGGACTAATTCGAAAATTGATCCATCAAATATTAATGCCAGAAGTCATCTTCTTTGGAACGTGACATGATAAGATGACTTCAATTATTTTGAATTTTAATCGATTAAAATTTTGAAAATATCGTTTTAAAAAATATATTAGATTAACTTTTTTTAATTACGGGACGAGGTAAAAAAAAAACAAAAAAGTTTCTAGTTGGAAATGTTTTTAGCGAATTGACAAAAAAACGCTTTTACCTTCAATTTTTTAAAACTTTTTGGTATCACCTTTATGAAAATGAATTTACAAAGCATGTCTTTATATAGACCTTAAATCTTATTTCTATTGTTTTTTTAACGATGTGAGATATGGGTTTATATAGACTCATAATCCATTTGTAATTTGTTTTAGACAATATGGAATTACTTACTCTTTTAACTAACAACGTAAAATTAAATGCTATACTTAATGTTTAAAATTAAAGACAAAACTTTGTACAACATTAAACTCTAACAAAATATATTTTGTTATCTTTAATTAGACAACTAATTATTATCTTTAAATTATTTTGTATTATTGGACTTTTTACAACGATAATATTTGTATAAGAGTTTATAATGTTTTATTTTGTTAGAATTTAATGTTGTACAAAATTTTGTCTTTAACTTGTAAGAATAAAGTGTAGTCTTTAAATTTATGTTGCTAGTTAAAAAAGTAAGCAATCTCACATTGTTTGAGAACAAACTACAAATGGGTTATGAGTCTATATAGACCCATATCCCACATCGCTTAAAAAAATAAGAGAAATGAGACTTGGTATATATAGAGACCTGCTTTGTAAGTTTTATTTTTACAAAGGGGCAAAAAGTACTTCCAGCTAGAAGCGTTTTCGTTATTTCGACTTAGTCTCATAATTTTTCAAAAAAAAAAAAAAAACCTAATCCAATAATTTTAAAAAGATGGTGTTTTTTTTATAAATTCAATCCTTTTAATACCTAATCTTAATATTAAACATGGATAATTATATTTTAAATAAAACTATTATCAAGATTTTTATATTAGAAGTCAAATTGCATTTTATTCTCTATTCAAATTATAAGTAAATTAGTCATTGTATGTTAGGTTAATAAATAAAATAGTTATTTCTGTTAAAAATTTCATCTATTTATATTGTTAAAAACTAAACCCAAAAAGTGAGAGGATTTAAGCAAAAAAATAGACCTGAAAAATGGACTTGGGCAAAATAAAGCCTGTTTAGAATACAGGTCAGGCCACGTGTAAGCTTTTTTGGTTTGGGCCTGACATGAATTTGCAAAAAAAAAAGAAAAAGAAAAGAGCTGTTGTTTTGTCACTGTTTTGCTGTCATTTCACTAATTATATTGTATCTATTTTGTCATTATTATTTGGATATTATGTAACTATTGTTTTATTATTAATTTTGCTACTATTTCAGAGATATTTGCTTGAGTTGCACATATCTTAGTGTTATTTTAGTATAAAGACTTTTTTAAAATTTATTTTCAATTTATTGGGAAACATTTATTTTAATGTTATTAGTGTATTTGACGTATTATATTTTTTAAAATTTATTTTTATATAAAAAAATTAATACGGGCAAGCTGAGCCAGGCTCGGATTTTAACTTTTTTATCTGGGCCATATGTATCTCATACTGACAAACATGGATCAAATTTTAATAGTAAAAAAAATGAAATTTTTAACAGAATGATTAATTTACTCTTTAATCTAACGATAATTATATTTTTAAGTAAATGAACGTAAATACAATCAAACTCCTAATATATGAGTCTCTACATCACTTTTACCTTGTATTGGTAAAATTAGTACACAAACATTTAAAAAATAAAATATATATGAGACAAGTAGCAATAATATAATTTCGTTGGTTGAATTAAAATTTCATCCCACAATATTTTGGCTTTCTGCAAAATTTTCATCAGTATCGCAATAAAATTAATTAAGGGATGGAAATAAAATTATAAGTTTTCGAAAGTTAGAATTAATTTTTTTATTAAGAAAATTTAGATTTGCAACTTAAGCAACTTTGTATGTAAGCTTTATATCGTATAATTCGTATTAATTACAATATATGCTTTGCTTTATTCTTTCCCAAGGAGGACAACAATATGAAGGCTGCTCTATGACTATAATAAGATCGCTTGTATTTGATAAATAATAAATTTAAACACGATTTTAGGATAATTAATTAGTATATTATAACATGATTGTAGGATAATTTGATAAAAGAATCGTGGACGTAATCTATTAGCAGTCAGATATACATAAATTAAAGAACCAATTGGTCATTCTATTAAAAATTCTATCAATTTTTATTGTTAAAAACTAATCATTACATGAGGTACACGTGGTAGACCAAACAGACCAATTTTTAATAGGGTTCCTCCGCAAAGTTCGTCCACAGAGGGTGAGTCAAGGCCTAAGATCAGGCCGAAAGGCATAGACGTTGGACAACAGATGAATATTCTTGTACTACCCCTTGTTGGTCCCGAGGGACGAAGGAGGCTAGATTAGTCGAAAGATGGTTACCAGTTCAAGGACGTAAGGTGCCCCTGCTTTTTCAGGGTAAGAAGGGGTAGAGAAAATGCCATGAGCCAATGTTCAAGTACCAGTTCATCTTCGGCGCAAGAGCACTTGATCAATGAGCTATTACGCACTCTTTCAAGGGTGGCTGCTTCTAGGCAAACCTCCTGGCTATCTCTGCACCCATACCTTATTTATCATTGAACGGTCATTTAGGCACCTTAGCTGGTGATCCAGGCTATTTTTCTTTCGACGATGAAGCTTATCTCCCATCGTCTCACCAGCGAACCTCGACCCTTATTATTTTGAGGTCATATCTAGTATTCAGAGTTTGCCTCAATTTGGTACTGCTCTCGCGGCCCTTATCGAAACAGTGTTACGGATGAAATTTTAATAGAAAAGACCAATTTGCTTTTTGATTTAATGTATAAGAACTAATTCATACCTATTTTTTGAGTAAAATAAAATAAAATACAATTTTGCTCCTAGTACAAAAGCCTCCATGGTACTTTTACCAGGATAATTTTATTATATATATTATAATAAAAAAGTTAAGTAAACATGAGTTTAAATTTTAGAGATTAAATTATTAAGATAAATACAAATAAAAATAAAAATAAAACAAGTTGAGAGTCGTTATAGGGTTTGGTGTTGAAGTTACACACACATATATATAAACAATGAAGTAGATAAGAATGAAACGCCATAGTTGACTAAGCAATTTGGGCTTTATAATTCAAATAAAACATTAGAAAAAGAAAGAAATAGTATATAAGTTAAAACAAAAATGTGCCCTACAAGACGAAACTTACACATTTTTCGTTGAAGTTTTCCTCTATTTTTTTCCTTTTTCACTTTATTTTCGAAACCATGCATGCATATATATTTTCTACCGTCCCTATCCTAATAATGGTCCAACTATCCTTTACGGGTATGCCACTTTTCTCTTTATGTTTTTTCATGTTTAAGTTTACCTTTATTTGTTAAGAAGAATGTTAATAAGTACTGATTGAGTCTTAATTCGATTGGTATGTATATTGTTGTCAATGCAGGAGGACGTGAGTTTGAGTGTGCTGATGCGCGTTATCCTCCAATTTATGGGTTGAGGAGAGGCTATGGATAGTTTTAGACATTATGTGCCCTTTTAAGGGATGAATGTGTGTCATTGGTTTAAACTATCATGTTTCATATTTGTTATACCTCCTACAAGAGAGGACACACGACAAGTTGAAAGACCACCGAAGGGATGATCTCCGCTGCTATAATTTCGGAAGGTCGTTGGAACCCTCACCTCCCATTCCTTTAGCCTCCCAAACTTTTGGATAAAAACGTGACCTTCTTGGTCGCCAAACCTCACATGGGTTCAGCTACTCTGTACCATCAAATCAGAATGAATGACAAGATTTGTCCTATTATAAACATCGCAGTCCCATCGAAGACATCTGCCTCATGCATTCCGCAATGATGGTTAGATGGCTAGTTCAACATGCTAACACCATCTTACACGGGATCCCCGCCTATAAATACCTCCAAGAACGATGGAGAAGGGATCGATTCTCAAGTATACAAAGCCTATACTCTATCAACTTACTTTGAGTACTTAGTCCTCGCGTTCTCTCCACCTTCACTCCTTATAACCTCCAGCTCTCTGCCTCGACTGGATGAACCGGCCACCGTAACCACTACCTCGTCTTCCTCCTAGTTCTTTCCTCGTTGTATCACTGAATCAACAATATTCATTTAGCCAACTGTAGCAAAAAAATCAAACAAATAAAGAATGAAACTTGGTGGGATTAAATGTTAAAGTTTTTCAAACAAATATGTCTTGTATTTAAAATATCACAATGAGACAGATAAATATGTGATATTATTTAATGACCGATTCAGATTATTTTAAAGTTTAACCGGTGATGCTAAGATTTGTTCTAATATTGATTCGATTTTCAATAGGTGTGAATTTATATTTGTAAGTCAGCTTTGATTCATTGTTCCACTTTAGAATGATGTACGGCGTTACTTGTCGTGATTTGTCCACTTGGCAGTAGCGCCCACTACTTTAGAGTGGGTCCCACGTATCTACCACTTGTAATCTATGAATACTACGGTAAAGTACCACCATTTATGTACGAACTCAGACCGGCTGCCTAATATTTTTTTAATGGTTAAATTCCACTCATGGTCATTCAATTATTAGTAGCTTTACATTTTAGTAACCCGATTATGTAAAGTTATAATTTAATCATTCAATTATTCGGAATTCATCATTTAAGTCACTACTTCATAAAATTACTCATGGACATCAACGTGAACCATTAGTTCACTATTTCTCAAATACACTTTTCATTTTGCTCACATAGTCACATTGACATCGTTGGCAACTTTTCGTGATTCCATCTTCGTGGCAAAATCATTGAATTATTCAAAATTATGAGTAAGTTCTCATCTTGATCAGTGATCACGTTGACAACATTAGCAAGTTAATGAATGGAGAACTTAAATGATTAATTTCGAATAACTAAGTGACCAAATTGTAACATTTTATAATTGACTGATTAAAATGTAAATTTATAGTTAGTTGAGTGACCATGGTGTGGTTTACTTTTTTAGGTCAAAATTTTCTATTAGCACTTGTACTTTGCATAAGTTATGGGTTTAGTCCTTATAATTTAATCTGGTAAATTTTAGTCCTTGTACTTTTAAATTTTAAATTTCACTAATGAACTGGTTAAATCCATTTGATTAAATTATCCTATTAGTGTTATACCATGCATAAAGTTGTAGATTTAATCCATGTCCTCGCTTGTAGATTAAATTTTAGTCTTAATACAAAATGACAACCGTTAAATCCAAAACTAACTTTTTTGTGAGTAATAGCAAACTAACATGACATTACACCTATGGTAATATATTTGTCACCTTAGATTTTAGAAATAACAAAACTTTAATGAATTTAATAGCTACCATTTGGTCATGACTGAAATTCTAAAATTTGAAAAATACAAGATCTAAAACTAATCAAATTAAATTACAGATATTAAATCCACAACTTACACATAGTATAAGGACTAATAGTAGAATTTAACCCTTCTTTTTTAGTTTATTCACTACTCTCATCTATTTAAACCACAACTCCACCTCTAACAAGTTTCAAACTCTCTAGTGTCACCGCATCTCGAAACCCTATTTCCTCCATTTTTGACCCTTCTATAGCTCTTATAATTACATCCCTAATCCCCCCCCCCACCTTTTTTTTCTTGGTTCATCTTCATTTTCTACATCTACCCAAGGTTTTAGTGTAGTTCTTGAGGCGGCCTATAAAGATTACAAAATAATAATAATTAGCAAGCTACTTTATATATAGTAATGAAATACTCAGTTGCAGAGAAGGGTTCTTGTTGTTACTAATTACTAAACTAAGCTTTTTAATTCCATGAGAAAGATAAGAGGATTCAAGATCGGAAAACGGGTTATCCGATTTTCAAAGTGGGTCATCGGCAAAGCTCGGAGGAAACCATATGGATACCGTCGTTTAAAACAGGGAGGACTGTTTAGCAAATCAAACTCTTTGTCCAAGTTCATCAACTGGGGTCGCCGGTTGAAAAACGGGGCTAAATCTATATGTTCGGTGAAACTCGGGTCGGCTTATGGACCCATAGAGGAAAAACCGATTGAAGTTCCGAAAGGTCATTTGGCCGTCTACGTCGGTCGAAGAAACGGCGGCGATTTTCATAGAGTGTTGGTGCCGGTTATTTATTTTAATCACCCTTTGTTCGGCGAGCTATTAAGAGAAGCTGAAAAGGAGTATGGGTTTTGTCACCAAGGTGGAATCACGATTCCCTGTGGGTTCTCGGAATTTGAGAAGGTTCAGACCCGGATCGCCGCCGGAACCGTCGGAAGGAAAGCCGTTTGGAAGCGTCACTATTGAGAGGCTGCAGCCGCCGATGTTGGTAGTGGTAAATAAAGTCGATAATTAATTCTGGTCAATGGATTGTGATAATGATGTTTTTGTATACTAAACATTTTCGATGGTGTAATGAATTTTCAGGTGTACATTATAGAAAGGTTAAAATATGCCATTCATCCCTATATTCTTTACAAATTTGAAACTTAATTCCTATACTTTTATTTTTAGGAATTTAATTTTCTATACTTTTAAATTTTAAAATTCAGATTCAGTTGTTAACACCGCTAAATTTATTGGTGTGACACCTGAAATAAAAAAAATTTACTTGGTAGTAATGTAACTAAAAATAAGACATTGCAATTAATCTGAATTTAACAAAATAATTTTAACAATTAGACTTAAATTTTGAAATATATAAAATAGAGAGACTAAATTTTTAAAAGTAAAAGTATAAGGACTAAAATCTAAATTCACGAAAAATAGTGCTATATTTTAACTTTATAGAAAATACTTTTCTTTATAAATGAGTAATTCATTTTAAATTTAATATATGATATTATATAAACAATTATTTATGTGGAAAATATGACTAATAATTGTGATTGATTGTGATTTTGATAATAAGTATATGATTATAATTTGCTATGGTATCCTTTTCCTTCTCAAACTTTTCTACAAACTTTAGCCCATAGTTGATAACATAGATTTAAAATGATTAAACAAGTTGCATGATATTTGTATAAAGGCTACCTCTTGATATGTTATTTTATATTTAAAAGGTATAAAATTTAAATTTTTGTTACAAAGAGGAGGGATGGCATAATTTGAATTATTCGATGGGTTTCGAATTGATTTACTTTGGATGGAAATTTTCATTTTTGAAAAGTGGATACAGAGCAAGACAGGTAGATTTTTTCTTTTGGACAATGAATATGAAATGGTTACAGTAATTAATTTCCCCTCTCGTTCCACCCCCACTCTAGTATATGAAATTATCATTTTATCCTTATATATAACTATCAAAAGGGTAAAAATATAATAAAATATTATAAAAATTCATACATTTTATGTTTAAATATTTTTTTTGAAGAATTTTGTCTAAATATTTACTTGACTTAGAAATATTGACAATATTAAAGACAAATAGCAAAAATTAAATTGAAGTGAGATGGGGTGAGGTGGGGTGGGGATGTATGCATCCAACATCCATGGAGCTATTAGTGGTTTTCAAGATTATATATCTATAGTGGAGTGGGGCGAGTGATGGAGCAGGCCAATTGTGGAACGATGGTGAATTTAGCAACAGCCGCTTCCGCCCTACTCAATTGTCATCCCTAGCAATGAGGTATTGTTGGCAAAAGCTAAGGCTTTGAACCCTTGAGTATCTAAATTCAGGTCTACACTCTATTGTAATATATGAGTTTTTAGTCTTACCATGGGTTTAATTTTCTTATACTTCGATTCTTCGTATATTTATATTTTGTATTGATTTAATTCTTTATTATTTAACTTATAAACTTGTTGAGATTAACTTTAAAAAAATATTTATTAGAATTGTTATAACTTAAAAGAAAGTGAATTATTTTTTCTTTTAAACATTAAGATTAAAAGAAAAAGAAAGTAGGCAAATGGTGTGTGTCACCATAAGTGTCCTAGTCATGCACCTTGAATGTGTCAGTGACAAATCCTATAGTGGATATGGAAATCACAAGTAGAGTCGCCATATAGACAAATTCTGCCACTACCTTTTATGTATAAAAATGGATCTTTTTTTATAGTCTAATTAAATGACCTTAAGTTATTTACCACATATAAAGCACCCTGGACCATGTCCATGTGGTCCATCATTTTACCTATATACTCAACCCACCCATGTGCAATGCATCATTGCTTCCATTTTCATCTAAACCACCCATAAAAACCTTATAAAGAATTATCATATTCACATATAATTCATAAAAAGAAAAAGGGCTGGTTTCCCTCACTAGAATGCAGCTTTGGCAAGAAACATACTATAATGCTTAACTATATAGTGATTTCCATGTCAGTTATTTCTTAAAATATTATGAAAGTTATACTAAAATTATTCTAAACATAAAAGTTATATGAGAGAATTTAAGTTTAAAACTATAATTAAAATTATTAAGAGAATCAACTATAAATTTTAAAAATTTAACCTTCATAAATAGTACGATATCTCATTATGATGTGCTCATAAATTGAGAAGTCTTGTCATATTGAACTTTCAACCAAAATAAGAAAGTAGGGCAAGTAATTGGCCATAAAATTGAATTGATATGAATGTAACACATTTTATAATCAATTTTTTTTTAAAGAGCACTTGTGACAAAAAAATTAATCATTATTATTGATGGTGGATACCTTAATTTAAAAAAAAAAGTTTAAGACCGAATGTGATCGGCTACTAGATAACTTGTACTAATTGGCATTCATGAATGGCTTAAATCATGAATAGTTTCAAGTTTCATGTAAGTAAAGATCGACACATAAAGAACTAAAGTGAGTCTTGCTTGAGTGGTTTGATGGTGGAATGCATCAAAGCTCTCTACAAAAAAAAAAAAAAGAAGTAAAATGTTGACCCTAATCTATGAACTTGTCTACGGGTTAAGTGGTCCGATTCGACTTAAGCTAGGCATAAATAAGGATTTGTCATTTTTAACCAAAAAAAAGTCATTTCTATTTAAAATTTGCTAGTTTTATAAACACCTTTTATATATATTTGGATTATAATATTACATATTTAATTTTTATATAATATAAATTATATAATATATAAAAATAAAAGAAAGTAACATATTATATAAAATTTGAAAATAGGTTGGATTAAGTTGGGTTTAAATCTTGAATATTAGAGTCCAAGTCTGATTCATATATTAAATTCTCTTAAACTATTAATTTTGTTCCATTTTACATAAAAAGTTTATGACATCTAATGAAAATATGCCACGTGTCATGTCCTTATTAGTTGATATCATTTTTCGGAAAACTAAGATAAAATTAAGAATTTAGAACCACTTTTAATTTTAAAAATTAAATGGTAATTTACTAGTAAAGTTATCAAAATTTGGTTGTCCTGCATTATGAATGGTAAGGTTTAACGATGTTATATAATTAAATTAAATTTTCAGTTTTTGTAAAGTATGAAGATCAAATTATGATAAATTAAAGTTGAGGGCTACTTCCCAATTTTTGTAGAGTAGAAGGATGTAATTCATAATAAGACCTATTCATAACAAGGATACTATTATTGGCTTAATTATAGTTTTACTACCTTTACTATGCTAAAATTTTATATTTAATTCCTCTACTTCTATAATGTTATTATCAATCTAAATTGACAACAGTATGCCACTATAAACAAGTGTTTTCCATCACGTTTAACAATGCATATGAAAACCACTTTTATAAACAAGAGTTAGATGCAGCAGTAAAACACACTGCATTATTAGGAAAAAAATTAAGTTTTAAACTCGAAGACAATAATATTAGAAAAAACAATCACAAACCTAAAAAATTAAATCTTTATGAATAATAAAACGAACACGAAAATACCTTTATATTCACGTAAAAGAAAGTTTTACAAGACATGACAATACTATTAAAGTTTTAGAAATTTTCCATTATTAATTAATTGTTGGAACATGTTTGAAATGGATAGATTTTAAACTTAGATTATGAAAAGGACTAAATTGTAAAGTTAATTTATCTTGTTTGTTAACTTTGTTATATTAGGGACCAAATTGAATAAATATAAAACATGTCATGAAATTATGTTAGAAATAGAAAATATAAGGTCCCTAATGAGAATATATGAAATTAGATCCGAAGAAATCGAAAGTTATGTTTATCTTGAGTTCAGGGACTAAATTGAATAAATAGTAAAATTATTGGAAAATGTGCTCATATTATAGTAAACATGTAATTGCTTTCTATGTATTTGAACAATGGATAAATAAATAAATAAATAAAATTTTCACTTTTCACTATTATACCTTGTAACAACCTTCACCAAAACAAAGCGTCGAGTTCAAGCTCTGGGATGCCGCACCCGTTGTTGGAGCAACTATCGATGAAAACATTGAAAACAAATCATTTGAACACTCAAATATGTCATAATTACAATCTTAACATGATAATTATACTTTTTTGAGACTTAATCGGGCTTACGAAAACTCATTTGTAAACCCGAGCATGAACAAAGACCAAATAGCAAAGTTTTCAAAATTTCCCCAATTGATATCGATACCCCATGAAGGTACTGATACCAAAATTAACTTCGATGTTTCATAAAATAAAATTAAATCAAGAGCTATCAATACTAAACTTTAAGTACTAATACTTTCTTTTAGGTATCGATACTGTTATTTGGTAACGATACCATTTTAGCATTATGTTTTGTAACGATTTAAAACCAAAGTTTAATAGTATGGATACACGTGTAAAATATCGATACCCTGATGTAGGTATTGATACTCTAGCCCGGTATCGATATTGTTTTGACATTCTGTTTGTTTGAAAAACTGATTGAAAATGTTAGGTATTGATACCTTAAAGCCAATGTGACAAAAACTACCATGTGGTCCCTTTTCATGCCAAAACCAAAATTGGTTAAGATATGCCCTTAATCACACATCACACCTGCACAAAATGCTCCCAATAGATACCAATCAATGCATATAGCCATTACCAATTCAAAACATCACAATTTGACACCAATTCAATCCAAACAACTTAGCAATTACACAACCCATCTAACATACTTTCAACCATTCAACCAATTAAAGACTATCAAATTCATGTTCAAATCATACTATTGAATCTTCAAATTTTATCATTCATATTGATTCACACACACATATATATATAACTTATCATATTGTCAAAACATTCATTTGAACATATATGGATATTAGCTACTCACAACCAAACATTAAACAAGGTTTCAACCAACCATCCATTCACAAGTTATTAAATAAATAAACACCTATGTACATGCCACAATACCGAGCTTAAACGAGTAAAAGTCTACCGAGTTAGTAGAGGGATAATGTGATATTTGTGAAGTCTGATTGACAAGTCTGCAAACCGAATATCTACAAAGAAGGAAAACAACTAGATAAACATTTTGAATGCTTAGTAAGTTAAAAGGTATTAAAACGATAACTTACCTTGATTCATAATATAACTAGTCAAACTAAATAACTTGGTAGAGTTTACCTAGCATGGCAATCACAACCACAAAGTGAGCTTAAATGCCAAAATCCATTTTACCAAGTACCATTTCATAACATATCAATGCATACATTTGAGTGGTCATATATGAATGCCGAAGTTTAGTATCCAATTCATACTTGAATTCTTGATTATCAAATATATATGTAACCTCCCAAACTCGGTCTAGACGTTATGGCTAAATTCCGAAGGCTACATTAGCCACTGAAATGGCCAAATAAAAACCGTTCAGTCTGAAAACCACTATTTTGATCAATTTTTCAGAAAACTTAGCGCGGTTGCCTTAGGTTTATTAAATACATCCTATTGTTAGGTTATCTATAATTTAAGTCTAATTTATTCGAAAGATGTGTCATTTGAAAATAAAAACCCTCAATTGATTTTGTCAGTAAACCTTTAGAAAAATTATGTTTCACCATTTTGCAGCAGAAAAAGTGTTGCTTTTGGTTTTTGTTTGAAATCCCATGTTTTGAATCATATTAAGTCGATTATTAAACTTGATAGATTTTTAACCAAAATTTCATGCATGAAAAATCCAAGTAAAAACTACCCATGCCACAGTCCATGTTAACAAAATTTATAGTCCCAAAATGAAAAATCAAAATAAGTAAAGTAGAATAAATAATACTTTAGTAACTGAAAATCCGATACGAGACCTTCGTATGCCAAGTTCGATCTTAATCTTGAGGGTTATCTGTAAGAAATAAACTAAGGGGGTAAGCTTGAAAGCTCAGTGTGAGCCTTAATCATAAGAAATCAATGTACTAAAGACCGTAAAAGCATGTAAATAAACAGAGATAGAAGTAATAACAGTGTCACAGATCATTGTGTTTCAGAATATACAGAATCATAGAGTTCTCAGAATGTATGTACATGTGCATGAATGTTAGTGCAATTTCCTACCCATCTATCTGCTACACACCATGAGCTCCCTAAAACCCATTCATTCATACACACCATAACAGTAAGAGTCGTAGATCATTGTGGATAAACCACCAGTAACAATAAATAATTGTATATAAACTACCAGTAGTTTGCGGACGAATCGCCAGAACTTTGAACAATACTCCAGTGTTGTGGCTATACTACCAAAACTCCTATATTAGTGGATTAATCGCCAGAGCTCCCATATTTGTGGATAAACCACTAGAACTCTATAGAATTCCTTTGTCACCAATATTCCCAACCCCATGCAATAGAATGGCATAACATGCATGACAGGACCAAGTATAGTACAGAATAGTGACATGTATTAACATGCGATCAATGATTTAGTAACAATTACATGCTTTACATGCAATCATTATACAGTAACAGACAATGGCATGCTTTTTCATGCAATCATAACATAGTAATAATCATTATACTTAACAGAATAAGTCGTGCAATAACATGCAATCAATCATCAATAGCAGTAAGCAATCGGCTGGTTAACCCCTATAGCACTACATATTTGATTAACCACACCTTAAGTCTCTAGACATTTGTCCATCACCAATTAGGTCACTTAATGCATTCGGCCATACCACACACCACTTACAATGCTCTACAATCTCTTAAACAGTTCAATATACATTCGGCTACTTTTCACCACCACGTACCATGCACACAAAAAACATGTATATACTATACATTCAACGATTACCAAAACTACAAATAGGATAAAATAGGATCATATTGCGAGAGCAGATTTATCCCAAAGGCATTAAGGATATCCTATGAAGGTAACATACTTATGATAAGGTTATTGGATAAGCATTGATTGAGTTGCTTTAATAATGGTATGTCATTAGGGAGAGCTTAGTCACGATATTATAGTGGAATGACTTTGTGACTAAATGAGTTTATAATTAATACACGAAAAGCTGGAACTTAATTATAATTACATATGTCTAACCAGGCCCTCCATTAACTTGTTGAAACCAAAAATGAATTGCATGTTGAATTAAATGAACATAAATGGATATAATTGATAAGGTTAGAGAAAGAGGAAACATTCGAGAAATGAATGTGGTTTTCTCACTAAGTATGAAAATAACACGAGAATTAATTTATGATTTTTTATTATTAATTAATTAATTAATTAATTGAAGTTCAAAATTAAATTAAATTAATTGGTTATTGTGAATCCGTTGAATGTAGAAATTAAATATATTTTCTCATAGATTCTTTTACGGTAAAGTTGTCATATTTTTAATGGCTTAATTTAAATTAGTTTAATAAATAATGTCTATTTTGAGAAATAGAAAAACATGTATTGGGTTGTATTAAATTATAAAGTGTTGGGTTAAAAGTTCAGAAAGTACATATAATTGGACCCAACACAGAAGAAGTCCCAAATCTCCATTATAACACATACGAAGGGAGGCACACCCTATTATTCCTTTCTCTCCTAGTTCAACTAGAAAGTTGTTTTTCTTTTAAATAGACTTCTACCAATTCAACAAGGGTTTCACTTCTTTTACCTATAAATATATGGCACCGGTAGGTCTACATACACAATAAGTTTTACACAACTTTGAGATACCGTTATTCTGCCCAAAAATAGTGAGAATTTATTTCTAAGTATAAATTCTATTTTTTGAAATAACAATTCCACGAGTTTCTATTTAAGAGAGATTTTTGTTTTCCCACTGAAAGTAAAGTAAATAATTTATGGTTCTATGTTTGATTTGAATTTTTTTTCAAGCCCACACTCGAAGTAGTTCATGGTACGAAAATAGCAGAGAAGACCGTTCGATTGAAAGTCAGGAACAACAAGGATCCGTCTAGCTGAAAACATATGTGCAGTTCGGGTAAAGTTTATTGCTATCAATATAAAAACCGGACTTGATTTTCAAATTTTTAATTTTTTATTGTGCAAGAAAATAATTTTCTCATTAGATTTTTTTCAACAATGTTACAAAGACACTTATGGAATTATCATCCTATATTGGTTTTTAGCTTTACTTTATAGAAAAGTTATTAGACTATGACTCTAATGTAAGCAAAATTTAACTAGTATTTAAACTTAAGTTTTGTCTAGGTTAAAGTAACTGATGGATTGAGAGAGCACAAATTAGTTTAAGTAAGGAATGTCTTATGTGTGCATTGTTTTTGTAAGCAATCAAGAGATTCTCTTGTATTGCAAAACTAAACTTTTGAAGGGGAAGCTTAGTGGGAGAGTGATTTAGTCTTTGTACAGCGGTGAGATCACTAAATTGGTGCGAGTCAGGTCGATGTTAGAACATAAATCATTAGTTGTACTATGAGAAAGATAGTGAATCATAGCTCTAGGTAAGGCCCCGCAGATGTAGACTAAAGTTGAACCGCGTAAACAATCTCAGTGTTCATCTTTATGTTTTTGCACATTTGATTTCGTGGTTGAAACTGTGGTCATAGTTTCTAGCACTATTTTAGTCACAGATTCTGTTTGCAAAGCAAGTACCCCTCATTTCTACAGAATGAAAATAAAAAGTTCATAAAAATTCAAAAAAAATTAGCATGGAGTACATGTAGATCGCCATATTGACTGCAATATTTAAAAAATTAACGTTTTACTCAAAATTTCTATTAAAAAACAACACTTCAGTTCTTTTTAAAAGGTTAATAGTCAAATTAACGTTTAAAATAAAGCAAAAATCAAATTTAACCAAAACTAAAGACTAAAATAAAAAATCAACATTCAATTTTGTAAAAATAGAACATCAAGAATGATAATTTATCGCAAAGAAAAGAGAGAGAAAATAAAGAACATATAAATTTTACGTGAAAACCTTTTAGGAAAAAAAACTACGAGCAGAGGAGAAAATAATTTACTATGTCGAATTCAAATAATTACAAGAGGAGTAGACTATGTCTATTTATAGGCTTGTAAAACCATATTCTAATAGGAGTGTAGTAAGATTGAAACACCTTATTCTAATCAATATCAAATAGATGGAGCTTAATAAGGTTTAAAAAACCTTATCCTAATATAAAATAAAAGAAGTGTAGTTCTATATGGATTTTACTTTTATTTTATTTTACCAATATATTTTATTTAAATAAGAGTCCCTTCAACCAAATTTCTTCTTTACAAGCCTCAGTAATCGCCATGTACTCAGCTTTGGTGGTAGACAAAGCAATTCTAGTTTGCAAAGTGGCTTTCCAACTGATTGCACAACCTCCAGTTGTAAAGACATAACCTGTGAGAGATCTTCTTCTATCAAGGTCTCCAGTAGAATCAGCATCAACATACCCAATGACTCCATCTCTAGTTCTTCCAAACTGTAAGCAAACATTAGTAGTACCTCGTAAGTATCTTAAAATCCACTGAATTGATTTTCAATGTTCTTTACTGGGATTCACCATGTATCTGCTAACTGCGCTGACTGCATATGATAAATCTGGACATGAAAAAACCATAGCATACATGAGACATCCTGCTGCACTAGAGTATGGAACATGTGACATGTACTCAATCTCATCATCTGATTGTGGAGACAAAGCCGATGAAAGTCTGAAATGGGCTGCTAAAGGAGTACTAACAGGTTTAGCATTCTGCATGTTGAATCTGCAAAGAACTTTCTCAATGTACCCCTTCTGACTTAGGTACAATTTACTTGTTTTTCTATTTCTGAGAATCTCCATACCAAGTATCTTCTTTGTTGGTCCCAAATCTTTTATCTCAAATTCTTCACTTAGTTAGGCTTTGACCTTTCTTATCTCTCATTTATCTTTTGCTGCTATCAACATGTCATCAACATAAAGGAGTAGATACACAAAAGAACCATCACTGTTTTTCTTAAAGTAAACACAACTGTCAAAGCTGCTTCTTTTGAAATCATGAGAAGTCATAAAGGAATCAAACCTCTTGTACCACTGTCTTGGTGACTGTTTCAAATCGTAAATGGACTTTTTCAGCAAGCAAACATAGTCCTCTTTTTCTGAGACTGTAAAACCCTCTAGTTGTTGCATGTAAATATCCTCATCAAGTTCTCCATTCAAAAATACAGTTTTTACATTTAACTGCTCAAGCTCCAAATCATGCATGTCCACAATACCAAGTAAAGCTTGAATCGAACTATGCTTCACAACTGGGGAGAACATATCTATGAAATCCACTCCTGGAATTTGACTGTAACCCATTGCAACAAGCCTTGCTTTATATCTGAGTTCTTCAACTCCTAGAGTCCTTTCTTTCTTTTTAAACACTCATTTACAACGAATAACCTTTTTTACCTTTAAGAAGTTTCACAAGATCCCATGTTCTATTTTTGTGGAGTGATTTCATCTATTATTGCATAACAAATGTCCACTTTTCTTAGTCTTCACAGCTAACCGCCTTAGAATAATTAGATGGCTCTTAGTTTGCATCTATATCTTCAGCCACATTTAAAGCATAAGTAACTAGATCAGCCTCGGCATACTTCTTTGGAGGTTTAATTTCTCTTCTAATTCTATTTTTGGCAATAGAGTATTGTGGTGAAGAAGCAACTCTATTCTGAATTTTTGTACTAACTTGAGGAGTCGTCTCTGTTATAGATTCTGGATTAATCTGATGCTCCACCTACTTTTGATTTTCTTTATTGGAAGAGTCTTTAAGAGATAAGTTAGGTAGCATAGCAGTTTCATCAAAAGCAACAGCTCTGCTAATCACAATTTTTCTATTTTCAGGACACCATAACTTATACCCTTTTACACTAGCTTTATAACCAAGAAGAACACATTTAATGGATCTCGGTTCTAATTTTCCATTATTAACATGAGTATACGTAAGACATCCAAGGATCTTTAAATCAGAATAGTCAGCAGGATTACCAGACCATACCTCTTGTGAATTCTTTTTCTCAATGGCAACAGATGGAGATTGATTGATCAAAAAACATGCAGTAAAGGTTGCTTCAGCCCAAAACGACTTCGGTAAGCTAGCATTCAACAACATACATCGAAATTTCTCCATAATCATTCTATTCATTCATTCTGCAACACCGTTTGTTGTGGAGTATAACGAACTGTCAAGTGTCTCACGATCCCTTCTAACTTGTATAGTTCATTAAACTCATCAGAACATAAATCTAAGCCATTGTCTGTCCGGAGGTGTTTTATTTTTTTCCCTTCTATTTTTCAATCATAGTTTTCCAAGACTTAAATGTGGAAAACACATCGCTTTTCTGCTTCAGAAAGAATGCCTAAACTTTTCTAGAAAAATCATCAATAAAAGTTAGCATATAATTAGTTCCACCTCTTGAAGGCACTCTAGATGTCCTCCACCGATTAGAATGAATATACCCAACGTTTCTTTCATGTTATGGATTCTTCTGGTGAATCAAACTCTCTTTTGCTTCCCAAAAATGCAGTGCTCACAGAACTTTAGTTTGCAAATTCCTTACCCATCAAGAAGTCCTCTTTTGCTCAATTCTGTCATGCCATTCTCACTCATATACCCTAGGCGCATATGTCAAAGTTTAGTAATATCATCATCTGACAAGGTAAAGGAAGTGACAGCTGCATTGCCAGTAACAATATAACCCTGCAGAATATATAACTTGGCAATCTTTCTCTGCCCTTTCATCACAACGAGGGAACCTTTGAAAATCTTCAAAACCCCTCTTTCAGCTGTGTATTTGTACCCTTTTGAATCAATAGTACTCAACGAAATTAAATTTCTCTTCAATTCTGGAACATGTCATACGTCACTAAGTGTTCTGACAACTCCATCAAACATCTTAACTTTAATTGTTTCAACACCTGTAATTCTACATGAAGCATTATTTCCCATCAAAACAACACCTTCAGACACTGTTTCGTAAGTTGTAAACCAATACCGATTGGAACTCATGTGGAAGGTGCAGCCCGAATCAACGATCCACTCCTCGCTCACTTTAGAATTGTTGACAGAAGTGACTAGAAGTTCACCATCGTTGTAGTCTTCTACAACATTAGTTTTACCAAAATTTTCTGGTTGTTTTCCATTTTGATTCGCAGCCTCCCTTTTGATCTTGTTCTGTAGCTTATAGCACCCAGATTTAATGTGCCCTTTCTTCTTGCAGAAGTTACAAGTTTTACCTTTGTTTGAAGACTTCGATCTACCCTTAAATTTACCGAAAGGATTCCGTTCATGTGTCATTCCACGATCATCATCAGCATTCTGATCTTGTCTTCCACAAACAATAAGACCTTCTCCCTGAGAGTCGATTTTAACCACAAGATGTTTCATATTATCAACTGTGAGAGAATCGTGGCTACATAAAATCGTATCTCTAATGGTTGAATAAGACGGGGGCAACGAACAAAGTAGAATCAGCCCTAGATCTTCCTTATCATACTGAACCTCCATGGCCTCCAAGTTTGAGAGAATTTCTTTAAACACTGTTAAGTGTTCGTGCACAGATGTACCTTCCTCCAAACGATGAGCATAAAGACGCTGCTTCATATGCAGCTTGCAAGTTAGAGTTTTCGACATACATATTTGTTCCAACCTCTTTCATAATCCAGCGGCGGTCTTCTCCTTCATCACATCCTGCAAAATTTCGTTAGACAAATGCAGATGTAACTGTGTTAACGCCTTTCGATCCTCGCGCTTCTTCTCTTCCTCCGTTAATGTTGAAGGCATCTTATCTACCCCTAACAGGGCTTCCTCTAAGTCTATCTGTGCAAAAACTGCTTGCATCTTTATCTGTCACAATGCGAATCTGGTGTTGCGATCCAACAGCAGAATTTCATACTTTAAAGACGCCATTATCATGATTGAGATGAACAACCTAGAAGCTCAGATACCAATTTTTAAAAAATAGAACGTCGGTAATGACAATTTATCGCAAAGAAAAAGAGAGAGAAAAATAAAGAACACACAGATTTTACGTGGAAACCCTTTCGAGAAAAAAACCATGGGCAGAGGAGAAGATAATTCACTATGTCGAATTCGAATAATTACAAGAGGAGTAACTATGTCTATTTATAGGCTTGTAAAACTATATTCTAATAGGAGTGTAGTAAGATTGAAACACATTATTCTAATCAATATCAAATAGATGGAGCTTAATAAGGTTTAAAAAATCTTATTCTAAAATAAATTAAAAGAAGTGTAGTTCTATATGGATTTTATTTTTATTTTATTGTACCAATATATTTTATTTAAATAATGATTCGAACCACTTCATTCTAACAAAATTAAATTTGACATTATGGAAAAAAAAATATACGAGCATGACTCGAACCGATCATCATATAATACGTAAATCGATAGGAGGCAACACGTACCCATTGTTTTTGCATTGCCAAATGCCTAAATATGGCCAAAGGCTTTAATGCTCTTCTCAACACGTTGTTGCCAAAATTTTTAGCCTTTGCTAACGTGTAATTGATTCAGTTTCGTACTTAAGTAAATGCTAAATATTGCAATACTTGCTATTAGGATTAAAAGAAGGGTATGAAATAGAGATATTATTTTTTTAATAGTTTAATATTATATTAATAGTTTTATTTTAAATTTTAGAATTTTTATTTAGATTTAATTTTTTTAAGATGAAAGTGTTAAAAATTAATATAAAAATATTGATGTGATATTAACCTATTGAAAAAAGAATACAGATGACGTGGCGTCAATTTTTCATACTATCTATAACTTTAAATGACATAAGTAACTAAAAGTACTACTACTTTAACTAGTCAAATATTTAAAAATATTTCCTTGATAAATCAAGTGCTCTCACAAATCCAGTTAAAGCTGAGCTTAAAGTAGAAAGATAAAATCCAAAAATAATTGAATATAGATACTCCAAATATAGTACTTCCATTGTTTGAGTGTTTGATACACTGCTCGCCCTCAACATAAACAGAACACTCACCAAACCTAATTGGTTTTGTTATTTCAAATCTCTGAAACTATTTATAATGGCTTGACAATGTCATTAAAACATATATAATTCGTGTCGGATGAGAAAGTGTCTAAAAATCCTTCACCTTTATCCACAGTTCGACGATTGTTAGTTCCTCACCAGGACCGATGATGTTTTTCCATAAAAACTGGCTATGAAAATTAAATACCAACCAAATCACCACCAACATGACCGAACATGCATGCATGTTCCATATGTTGTTTTAAACCTCAAACGACACCTGGTCCACAAAATAGTCCATGTGTTTGCTTCTTCACCGAACTATATATATTTATATAATATCAAAAACAAAACAAAACCCGACACCACGAAATCCATGCATGTCATTCACTAGTGTACCAAATATGTCTACAAGCGTTACTACCGGTACCACCTTTCTTCTTCTTTTTCTCTTAGCCATGGCTACTGCCACCACTGGCTCACATTTAGAACAAGTTACGGAGGTGGTTCAAATGGCTAGGACCATGGTGGTGCAATCTAGGAACTTGGCTAAGGCTTCGATGAGCTTGTATGGGTTGCACAATACTATGCATTATCATGGTATGGGTTTGGCTGATTGTATTAAGTTGTATGATGAAAGTGAGTCTAGGCTCTCGGTTTTGCTATCCTCTCGAGGGTATACTGTCGATGATGCTCGGACGTGGTTGAGCGGCGTGCTTGCGAACCATCGGAGTTGTTCGGAAGGGTTGGGACAGAAGGATTTTGGGATTCAAGAACATGGACAGGGTCGAAATTTGACGAGTTTGGTTAGTGCAGCTTTGGCATTGTATACAATGCATGGGAAGGAAGCTGTTGTTGAGCAAGGTAATTTCTTTTAACTAATTAAATATTTGATAAATAATAATCTTAATAATATTTATAAAATATACCTTAAGATTTTTGCCCTTTAGATAAAATTTTGATTCGATGTAAGATAATATTAATAATTCGAAAATTTCTTTAGGTATAATCCATCTCCCTCAAGAAACTCTCACTAACTTTTAAGTGGGTTGAAATAAATTCATTGGTAATAAAATAAAATGTAGATAAAGTTATGTACTTTGGGTTTCGTGATTCATGCATCAATTATGGTGTTCATTTTTTGGTTAAATTGTGGTTTTAATCCCTTCACTATACTTAAAATTAAATTAATCAATAAACTAATACCGTTAATTACTCTAATTAAATAAAATACCAGCGTGGGTTTTTTCCTTAAAACACCCCTTTCAAAATACTAGCATTAGCTGGAAGGTATTTCTCGAATTAAATTATCTTTTCAAAAATAATTTAACATTTAAATTTTCAATGAAAAGATTAATTTATTTTCATTGTTTCCTGTACTTTGGCATGAAGTATTAGTCTTTAAATCTGGTTAACTATTTGGATTAACTGAATTCAAAAAATTTAAATTTTCCTTTTGCATAGAAACCTACCACTTACTAAATTACCTATTTGTTTTGTTCTCGACAGAGCTAATGCATAGACCACGACTCGGTGGGAAACTTTTAACATCATGGAACCCAACAACTTCAAAGGCTGATTTTGTCGTGTCAAAAGATGGCTCCGGCACTCACAAAACGATCAATGATGCGGTGGCCGCCGTTGCTAGGATAGGTAACAACCGTCGTCCAAGGGTAATCATTTATGTGAAAGCAGGGGTGTATAATGAGAAAGTAGACATTGACAAGAACCTTAAAAACATAATGTTGGTCGGCGATGGAATGGACAAAACAATCGTAACTGGTAACCGAAATGTTCCGGATGGTTCCACTACTTATGGCTCCGCAACATTCGGTAAGAAACTCGGGTTCAAATTTTAGATTTGATGATATTGATGGGTTTAATTCAGTTTTTTGTTTTTGTAGGTGTTTCCGGGGATGGTTTTTGGGCACGGGACGTGACATTTGTGAACACTGCCGGTCCGCATAAACATCAAGCTGTGGCATTAAGGGTAAGTTCGGACCATTCTGTGTTCTACCGCTGTAGCATCAAGGGTTACCAAGACAGTCTCTTCCTCCACTCGCTGCGACAATTTTACCGAGACTGTCACATACACGGCACAATCGATTACATATTTGGTGACGCCTCGGCCGTGTTGCAAAACTGCGACATCTTTGTCAAAAGACCGATGGACCATCAATCCAACATGGTAACGGCACAAGGGAGAGACGATCCCAACGAGAACACAGGGATTTCAATTATGGAATCCCGAGTGAGGCCAGCACCCGATTTCGATTCGGTCAAGCATTTGTTCAAGAGTTACTTAGGTAGGCCATGGAAGAAGTATTCAAGGACGGTGTTCATGAAGACGGACCTTGACGGTTTGATCGACCCCAAGGGATGGAATGAATGGAGCGGCAGCTTTGCGTTGTCAACGTTGTATTATGCGGAGTATAGGAACACAGGGAATGGTGCTTCGATCGGGAATCGAGTGAAGTGGCCCGGTTTTCATGTCTTCAACCGGGCCGAAGAGGCTAACCCTTTTACGGTAAATAGGTTCATACAAGGAGAGTTATGGATTCCGGAGACTGGTGTGCCTTTTAATTCAAGGCTTTAATTTAATGGTTTCTTATTGTAATTGTTAATGTTTTTGTGATGTGATAATAATGGCTTTAACAGTTTTAATCTAAAAATTATAGCTAAAATATTTTATGGGTTAGTTTGTATGTTATTTTAGTATTATTAATAAAAGCTTAAGAGATAATTGTGATTAATTAAGAGTTGAAGTTTAAATTAATTTTATATATTTTATATAAAGTTAAAATATGTCGTAAATACTGTTAAATTTTTAATCTTGTGATATTAATTCAATCAATAATTTAAATATAGTATAAATATAAATAGATAGTAAGACCCGATAGCCTTGCCAGTAACTGTCAAAGTGTAAATTTACTATTATATTAACATGTAATTTTTTAAAATTTGAAGAAATTACAAGATAATTTTACTATTTTGGGGACAAGATTACCCCCTACCCCATGTTGCAGGATCAATATACTGGTCACTATACAGACCAATATAATTAGATGAGCAACCCTCTGAGTAAACTCTAATGCTCCTAAAATTTATTATATATCTTGTAGAATCATCTAACCTCTAAACCCAATCTATCTTCCTATATAAGCCATCTTCAAATCCAATTCATCAAACACAATCAACACATGTATTCATCAAACACAATCAACACATTTTTTCTACAAAATAATTCAATGTAACTAAATTACTAGTAAGTTTACGTTGTAACTAAATTACTAGTAAGTTTACGTTTTAGTTACTTTAACTTTAAAAAATTACAAAATGGTCACTGAATCACTCAAAAGTTTTCATTAAGTCACTGTGCTGTTAAGTGTGTTTTTTTAAGTCTAACTTGTGAGTTTCAAGCGACGATTCAACGATCAATACGATAGATCAATGCTCATCGATGAGTAGAAGAATATGGTTTAAATCCATGTCAATCTGATGATCAAAGAAAAAAGTTATTTGGATTTTGGTTTGCAAATTCGTGACGGTCAAAGTTGTTTCATGAAAAATAGTTGAACTATATAAAAGAAGGAGAATAAGAGCTTTCTATTGTTGCAGACGGTGCAAACAGATAAGGTCATACAACAACAATTTTAACAACCCAATTACTTATATGAAAACTTTTAAATAATTTAGTGACTATTTTGTAACATTTTAAATTATGTGGCCAAAACATTAATGCACCCAAAAATAAAAGAGAAAACAAAAATAGAAAAGCCGAAGATAAAAGATAAGCCCAAAAACTATGAATTTTGAAAGCCCCAATTCCAAAAGCCCTAAAAGTCTAGAGCCTTATCTTCCTTGAGCCGACAATTAGGTATTTTTCAGACAAGATTGTACATTTTGGGCTGAAATTTCAATTTTTAAGTTAAACTCGATCGCTGGCAGATAAATAGATTGGGGAGAAATTTTATTAAGTTTTTAGGGATTTGTTTGTGGAACCCAGATTCTTTATTACTATAAAAGTTTAACCCTAATTTTCTCAACAAAAAAAATTCCCCAATTTATTTTTTCAATCACAAACAATTCAGTAATAGTTTATTGGTTCTTTCCTTTTAATTTATTTTTGAATTGAACCGGGTGGTTCAATCTTATACATAAGGTCCAATGGCTGGTGGCTCTGATGCGGCGGAGACGCTTTCATGTGCTCGTTGTAGCAATCCTGCTAGCCTTCAGTATGTTATTGTTTTCGCTTTAAAATATTATCATTTTTAGAATATCAAATTTTTTGGTGTAATTAACATTGGGTAGTTTTCAAATTTGTGAGATATTTTGAATTAGCTTGTAATTGGTTTATAGTGATTTTAAAAAAAATATATTTTGAGCATAAAAAAATGTGAATTGAGCTGTGTTTGGTTAATAGTGATGAACTTTACAATTAAGCTGAATCCGTTTGTTAATGATATAGCTTATTATCTGTAGGTGTCCTAAGTGTGTGGAGTTAAAGCTTCCTCGTGAAGGTGCTGCCTTCTGGTATGTAAATCCTTTTCTTGTAGATTTTTAATTAGTCCCTGTACTTTTCAAAAATTAAAATTTCTGTCTGATAACTGTTAAATTTATTAAGTTATGCTATTTTCAAAATTTAATGCGGCAAACATATGATGGTATATTAAATATTGTGTTAGCTTACTATTTCCACATAGTACTCTTTAAAAATCCAGTTAATGAATTAACGATTATCATTTATGTTAGTATTACAATATCAAAATTCAAAAGTATAGGGACTTAAATGATCCAATTGGAGAATATGATCTAAATCTACAACCCTATACATAGTACAGCACTAGCAATTGAATTTATCCAAATAGATTTAATTGTTACTGTTTGGGTAAGGACTAGACTAAAATTGACTAATTTGAACATCAAATTAAAGTAGGGACTAAATCCACAAATTTCACAAAGTATAGGGACTAATAGAAGAATGTAGCCCTTTTCTTCTTTAATGGTATTGTTTTTATTGACAGCACTCAGGATTGTTTCAAGGCTTCTTGGAGCTCACACAAGCCAGTTCATTTGAAGGCAAAGCTGTCTTCACTTGGTACAGATGGTGCTGGTGGACAAAACTCTGATTTAGCTAGTGAGGATTGGCTATATTGCTTGAGGAAAGGACAAAGTCGGACTCCGAAACTTCCTCCTTTTAATTGGACTGGGTACTTGTCTAAGATTGTAGTCCCTCTTTTACACTTTCTTTTTAAGCTTGGGTCCTTGTTATTTCTGATTTTTATTATTATCTTCGTTGTTCAGGTCACTTAGACCATATCCCATATCTGTCAAGCGTAATGTACCTGCTCACATTGATAAGCCTGATTGGGCTAATGATGTGAGTATTTCGAAATCAGTTCGTGTATATGGAATACTTATTAGCAATTGAGTGGGAAATTTGTTGATGAGCGACCTATTCATGAACAATTAACCTTATTTTCTCTCTTCTTTCGTGTTGGTTTTGCATTTCTAAGATATTTCTGTTCTCCTTTCAATGCAGGGAGTTCCAAAGGTTGAGCCGAACAGTGATTGGCAACATCGTGTTGAGGTAAGTTTATGCGAGTGAAATCTCTTCTTAAGCCTTAGAGAACTAATAATAAATACTTTATATGCTCCTTATGATTTTAGCTTCTTCCTTTTTTCTTATTAACTTTTGGTGTGTCTGTATGAAGATCAAGACTCCTGATCAAATTGAGAGAATGCGAGAAACATGTCGTGTAAGTTCCATCTTCCACTTGATTTTGTTTTTTGATTCACAGCCCTTTGTTCAATTTTTAGTTATATCCAGTTTTCTTTGGAATTGATTTTTAATTTTTCCCGAGTTATTTCAAGATCTCTTGGTGTTTAAATCTCTATTGCTAGATTGCAAGGGAGGTTTTGGATGCAGCTGCTCGAATGATCCGTCCTGGTGTAACAACAGATGAAATTGATCGAGTGGTTCATGAGGCTACTGTTGCTGCAGGTTTGAATGAACTTTCATTTTGCTGCATGTATTTGTGATTGTGCATCTACCTGGTTTCACCTACCTGGTTTCGCTTTATATGTAATCTCTCATGCAGGAGCTTATCCATCACCTCTCAATTATCATTTCTTCCCAAAGTCTTGTTGCACGTAAGTACTTCTATACATATTTGTTGAGTTTCTGGAGATTATTCTATTGATGGTAGAAATACCATGGAGGCCCCTGTACTAGGAGTCGGATTGTATTGTGCCCCCTTTACTCAAAAAATGGGCAAATTAGTCTCTGTACTTTAGATAAAAAAGCAAATTGGTCTTTTTTATTAAAAATTTCATCCATTTGTACGGTTAAAAACTGGCTTGATTGACAGAATAACCAGTCAGTGACATGTGGCATGCCACGTCTACCTCATGCTGACGTATAGGGACCAATTTTTAACAAAAAGACTTTAATCTAACGTACATGGACTAATATGCCCATTTTTTGAGTAGAGGGGGCAAAATGCAATCCAACTCCTAGTATAGGGGCCTGCATGGTACTTTTACCTTGTTGATTAATTAAAACATATTTCGTTTTCTTTTCCAGGTCAGTTAATGAAGTTATATGCCATGGGATTCCTGATGCAAGGTATTAGCTTTGTTCTAATTCTAGAAACTTTTACAGTGGTTACATTCATCGGTGGTATTTATCATTTACTAAGATGCGCTTGAACTGAAATCGGGTTGCCTTAGGAAACTGGAAGACGGTGATATTATAAATGTTGATGTGACTGTTTACTATAAAGGTGTTCATGGTAAGAATCTTCTCGTTTATATAATTCCAATGCCACATAGTGAAGCTCCGTACTTGATGAAGGATTGACTCATCGTGCAGGCGATTTAAACGAAACATATTTTGTGGGAAACGTAGATGAAGCATCTCGTAAGCTGGTACAGTGTACATACGAGTGCTTAGATAAAGCAATATCTATTGGTATGTGATTCATAGTCTTTTTTGTCGATGAGTTTTACATATTGTAATCTTTGCAATGGGATAGAGACTTGATTTCTGATAAATCTATTTTGGCACTCGAATTCCAGTTAAGCCTGGAGTGAGGTTTCGTGATGTTGGAGAAGTTATTAATCGCCATGCTTCAATGTCAGGGTTATCTGTGGTAATGTGTAAATTTGGTATATGCATATATATTCCGGTTCACATATCATCTCGATTACAGTTTTTGTTTACGTCGTGCTCTATCATCTTTTGTTACTATAGGTGAAATCATATTGTGGCCATGGTATTGGAGAGTTGTTCCACTGTGCCCCAAATATTCCCCATTATGGAAGTATCCTTATTAGATCAAGCTTCGCAAACCTGTTACATTTTATTTTTATGTTTAACTGTCCTAAATGCTTCATGGAAAATCGTGGTAAAAGTACCATGAGGGTCCTTGTACTAGGAGTTTTGCTCCCATTCACTTAAGCAAATTAGTCCTTGTACATTAGACCAATGAGCAAACTAATCTTACGTATAAGGACTAATTTGCCCATTTTTTGAGTAAAGGGGGTAAAATGCAATCCGGCTTCTAGTATTCCATGGTACTTTTATCGAAAATTGTCAAGACATTTAATGATTCAACTGCTTATGTAAACTGTTTCTTTTATCTGCTGCTTCTCTTAACCCGATCAGGAAATAAAGCCGTTGGGGTAATGAAAGCTGGACAGACTTTTACAATTGAACCAATGATTAATGCAGGTGACTCCCGAAGTTTAATACTTATTGACCACTTATAAATTCTTTTGTTTTACTCACTATGTCGATGGATTTTTGTCTATAGGCGTTTGGCGTGATCAAATGTGGCCTGATGGGTGGACTGCTGTGACAGCAGACGGCAAACGCAGCGCTCAGTTTGAGCATACTCTTTTGGTAACCTTCCATTTTCATTTCCATTTTGTTTGCTTAATGCAAGTAAAAGTACCTTAGAGGTCTCTATACTAGGAGTTAGATTGCATTTTGACCTTTCTACTAAAAAAAGGTAAATTAGTCTCTATATGCTAGATCAAAGAGCAAATTGTTTTTTTTTTTTGTTAAAAGTTTCATCCATTTGTATTGTTAAAAATTAGCATGGTTAACAGAGTAATTAGACAGTGACACGCATGTGTTGACATATAGAGACCGGTTTTTAACAACAAAAATGGATGAAATTTTTATCAGAAGGACCAGTTTGCTGTTTGATTTAATGTATAGGGATTAATTTACCCATTATTTTAGTATAGGGGGGCAAAATGCAATCTATTCCTAGCACAGGGTCTCCATTGTACTTTTACTGCTCTATGCATCATAGGTAGAGCTGCTATTTTCAATAAACATTCGGATTATGATCGTGTTCCTAGGGAACATTCTTGGTTGTTTTGCAATAATCTAATGATCCATGATTCCATTGGTGCAATCTTCTTCAATGCAGGTAACAGAAACTGGGGTCGAAGTTCTTACGGCTCGGCTACCATCATCGCCGGACGTGTTTCCTTGGTCAAACAAGTAATCTAATCTCAATTGTCCCATAAAATAATAGAACCCCAAGTTAAGTTAAAATCTATACATTATACTTATGGGCAAGAGATTATGCAGTGTACCCAATTTGGGGTACTCTTCGACCCTTTTTTGTTGAATGAGAGAAGAACCATACCATTTTCAATTTAAGCTTTTAATGGCAAGTTTTTAGTGTGTGATCATGTGTAAAATGGATTCATTCCCCCCTAGTTTTCTGTTTGTAACAAAGGATGATCATAATTTGGATGATGATGATTTGACGTTTGTAGACCATTATAAATTTTTCAGTTCTTTTCTACATTAATCAAGTTAGTTCACCTCACATACATATATCTCTATATAGATATATACTTTTAAAATAAGTTTTGATTGATGACATTAATTTAATTGAGTAATTACTAAAATATTTATTTATATACAAAATAAGTTACTTTATTATAAAGGTGTTTTTGTCTTTTTATGTTCTTTCTATATAAAGTCAATAATAATTCAATTACTTTAAACATTTAATTTTATCATTTCAACTAAATATTTATTTGACTTTTCATTAATTTTAATAAATATATTTACTATATAATTTTTTACTGTCCCATAATCTAGATTTCACTGTATATAAAATATATTCTTGAATTTAATAATTTTTTCAATTTTTTATCCGTATCAGTGTTGAAATTTTGCAACTTTTTGGAATTTGGCTACTTTTTAACTTAATCTTTGAATATTTTTTCCATTTCAGTTATTTTTCCCAATTTAGTTCTTTAATTTGAATTTAATAATATGATACTTTAGATTGTGTTTTATTATCATTAAAATGTTTAAAATTTTATATAAACTTTAAAAATACAAAAAATATTTAAATTATTATAATAAAACTTAAAAACTAAAAAAAAAAATTTGACGGTATAATAGAACCTTAAATGTCTTGTAATAAAATTTAAATTTAAGGATCAAATTAGAAAAATTTATAAAGTTCCAAGCTAACATGGACACAAAATCTTTTATTTGGCATTGTAATGTTGGTCCAATTAAATTTAAATTATATACTTTATAATAGCATAATTTTTCTTGAGGCGGCTAAGGTTTAAATAATTTTGTACAATATATTGGTTGGAAAATCGAGTTTAGATAATAGAACGAAAAATAAATTTAAGGAAAATTAAAGTTTTAAAATGAAATTTCAAAAAAGAAAATTAGTTGTGATATCTAAAGTAATATATACTTAATCAAAATTGTACCTTCTCGATTTATCTAAGATGAACACTTCAACCAAGTAGTCTTCTTCGTTATCCCCAAGCTCACATCTACCGACTAGTGGGGTAATTTTGTAATTTCTCTAAACTTTTGGACCAAGTTGTAAATAAGAAAAATATCTCTTTATATTGACTCAAGGCTTTCTTTATAATGAGAGAGTTTAGATAATTCAACTATTATTAAACTTAATCAATTTAATATTAAATTTTATTAAATTAATAGAATATTTATCTATAAGATAAACATTAAATTTAACTTAATATTAAGATAATCACTCTAATATTAAATTAATAAAATTCTATTAAGATAAGTATTAAATTTAATTTAATATTAAATTTAATAAAATAATAATATTTCTTAAATAGTTAATCTGAAATCAAATTCTTTGGTTGAGTCCTAATAGGAGTGTAATTCTTTCACTGCTCAATCATCGAAGACCCACACTGCCGCCAACCATTTTCCGGCCACAGGAATGCCACCTTCGTAGTCGCCAGCACCCCGAGCTAGTTCGGTTTCTACCAGTTAAATTTGGGCTAGTGACGACCCGACCAGTTCAGTCTAGCCACCGGTTGGACCATCGACCTGGTTTCACATAACAGGCCCAGTTTGATCGATTTTTGGATCTTGGTCTCGGTTTTGGGCTCCCGAGCTCATTTTACGATCTCAAGTCCAATTTTCAAGTTCAATTACCCATTAAACCAATTGTCTGACTTAAAAAGTTAATTTTCAAAAATATTATATTAATTTTAATTAATTTGATTAATTTAATTGTACTTTATCAAAATTAATTTTCCCAAAAATCACTTAGATTTTTCAAATTAACTTTTCAAGAAATTTTTTAATCAATTTCTCTAGTTGAACAATTCTTACGACTACCCAAGTTAATTCCACATCGAATAAATTGACTCAATTAAATTATTTCCAAAGTCGTAAAATTTACTTCTAATTCAAATGTAGTCCAGTCGAGCTTTTGTTGAGCTAGCGGAGGAACCAATCGGACATATAACATTAGGCTCTAGTAATTACAATTATGTTCAGAAGCATCATTTCGATTATTTACTATTACTTAATCATGAAGTCAATTCACAAGAAGTAACATGATTGAAAATTCCTTAATGTATACTATAAACAAAAGCAATTCATCCAATTGCTTTGTCCAATTACCTCGTCATGTATGTGTCACTCTTATATTTCCTTTGAGTTAAACACATTTACTAAATACAATTCTATTTTATCTCATTGTCACCATTGTGTCTTCTTAATAATTAATATGATCACTGTCAATAAATGAATGTGATAATTTGCTCGTTCAAGAACTAGCAACCCGTGACCAGGTTCCATATTTATCAATCCACACAATGTCAATGAGAGAATATTGTTAACTCTTTATGAGAGGATATCGTTATCATACACAAGTCATGTACTCAACATTCTGACTATCGGCTCGACCATCTTTAGAGCATAAGCCTCCACTTATATCAAAGCACATGAGTTATATACACATGTTCAACGACTAACTCAAAATTTAGGTAAATCACACCATGACTGTCACAAGCGAATTAATCCACAAACGAATTCAGAATTAATTAATTTTGGATTCAATTCAATGTATCATTTTGCCAATGAATACATCTATGTCTTTACCCGTGGAGTCAACTGTTCAGATAGCCAAGACTAGCCATCTCTTAAATTGAAATTGTAGACGACATAATAATCCTTCTCAATATTTGAATCAAATACTCATTTTGATTCTTTTACGAGATTACGGACTCGTATAAATTATCTATTAAAATAAGTTATCTTTCTCGTAATGTAAACATTTTTATAATGTCTTTTATCATCAACTTGAACTTAGACAATCAATAAACTAACATATACTTGTTACAATTTTACTATGCATGCAAAATATGAAAGAAAGAAGTACAAAAGACATAACATTAAAATGTAAAATTTATTCATCGTTTAAGTACATAAAACAAATAATTACATGCTTATTATAATATAGACACGTTTCCCAACATATATATTAATAACGAATTTAGATGGATGCTTCAAAAATTATATCGTTGACTTTTAAATTGAGGGGTTTTGATTTGGTAATCTTTTCATAAACATAATTGCAAATTTTAGGGACTAAAAGTTATATTAACCCAAAAAAAGTTGGTGCCCATGTACTTTGCCTTCTCTTCCTCGAATATATCAACTGAAGTCATTTCGATCGCCCTTTCACCAACCTCACTCAACTGAGTCGACTCGATCAAAAAACAACAATGGCCTCTACTTCATCTCTCACTCTGTCTCAAGCTCTCCTAGCTCGAACCATCTTTCCGATGGGTTCACCCAATCCTCCGACTACCGTGTTTCACTTCCCACCACCACTTTCTCCGGTCTCAAGCTCACTACCCCGCGCTCCCGTCGAGTCCTTCCCACGCGCTTAAACCGGAGTCTCCGAGTCCGTTCCGCTGCCGTGGAGACAATCGGCACTCCCGCCGAGACTTCCTTATTGGAAAAATCAGTCAACACGATCAGATTCTTAGCTATTGATGCTGTCGAAAAGGCTAATTCCGGTCACCCTGGGTTACCCATGGGTTGTGCTCCGATGGGTCACATTTTATACGATGAAATCATGAGGTATAATCCTAAGAACCCTTATTTTCCTTTTGTCTGCTGGTCATGGTTGTATGTTGCAATATGCTCTGCTTCACCTTGCTGGTTATGATAGTGTTCAGGTAAAGCTTTTAAACTTTGTATCCATGTCCGATTCGGTGAAAAATTGGATTTGGGTTTATTTCCTTTCAATTCTTTTTAATGTTTTGCATTTAGTACGGTGTAACGTGTAATTGAGTACATAAACTTTTATTTGTTTATGAAACTTGAATTAAATTGTGTTTCATATATATATATAAATTTATTTATTTATTTTCATATCGTATTAATAAAAAAAATTATATAATATATTAATATAATTTCCTACTTGATAATATTATTAGTAATTTGTGAAAATAGGATAAAATAAAAATTTTATTTATAAAATTGTGCCAAACTAAAATTCATATATACATTAGTTTTGATATTTATCTCTAAAAAATTGAAAAAAGAGTTGATTATTAGATTAAAGAACTAAACTTTACAGTTATTGGATTATGTTGTAGGAAGATGATTTGAAGAATTTAGAACACCAAGACATCCTGAGAATTTTGAAACACCTGGAGTTGAAGTTACAACTGGTATGTTAGAGGTCAAATTATGTTTTGGTCCCTCTACTATTAAGAAGTTTGTGATTTAGTCTTTGGAATTTGGTTTTCGCCTTTATAATATCATTTTGTTGGAAGCGGTGATTGTGTTTTTAAGAAAAATTCATATCAGTATTTTGTATAATTAATGATATTATAAACATAGAGGGACAAAATAGTACATGATTAAAATATAGGGCTAATCACAAATTTGAGCATAATAAAGAGATCAAAACCACAATTTGATACTATGTATCATATTGACATGGCATATATATATTGTTGGAAGTGTTGATTAGGTTTTAAGAACAATTCATATAGTTAAAATGTATTTAACTATTTGGATTAACTAACGATATTATAAATATAGAGGGACAAAATTATACCAGATTAAAATATAGGGACTAAAGACTAAATACTAAATTTGAGCATAATAGAGGGATCAAAACCATAATTTGATTGTAGGTTATACTTAAAAGTTATTATATATATAGAATTTTGTCAAGAAACATGTCATTGTCATAGACTCATACTATAAATAAAGCAAATGCATGTACTTATGTCACGGGGTTAGAATTTTAATCTCACAAACCGCGCGACTTTAGGTGATTTCTTTATTTCGAATCTACCTAAGTCAGTGCAACTCTCACAAAAGTGAGAATTCTTGCAGAAGTTCTTTAAGACATCGAAATATAGCGGAAGCAAACTCGAATCGAAAGAGCAACGAAGAACAAAAAAGTCAAAGGAAAATGATGCACACAAGATGTTTGAGTAGATGCTCTCAATATATTCTTTAGCTTAAAAAGAATTAAGTAATTACAAATGAAGGGAGTGCATTTATTTATAGTTGAGCTCCATTAGATCCAACGATACAGATTAAATTACATTAATTGTTGAGATTAGTTCTCATCTACAATAAGAGAGTCCTAAGGGATTTAAATTCTATGCATGTTCATTTTTTAGGATTTAAAATAATTATCTTGGTAAAATACAATTTACTAGAGTGGTTCAATTCAATTAGGATTCAAGTAGATGAGTCTTGAGTCTTTTCCACGTGATGGGTCGGTCCTGACGAGCCGAATGACCCTAAGGGAACATGAAGTGTCTAAAATATGCGCATTAGTTATGAGATCCTTTGCGCGACCCATGACATTCTCCCCTACCTGTTCTCGCAACTCCCTCATTGCATCATCGGAATGGAACTGGCCCATCTTCTCTTGGAATTATCATAGAACCTCAACAGGTTCCAAACTAGCCTAACTGTCGGGAAGTCCCTTCCATTGTACGAGGTACTCATGCCTCGACTTGTAGTACTTCCGTCAGATTACTCAGTCTGCTATGATGCACCCAACATCACAATTGTAGGAGATCTTTACTCCTATTGGTGCTCGTTCGGACTTGCTTTGATTTAGATCTTCTTGATCCTCATGGAAAGGCTTAAGCATATTGACATAGAACACCGGATGGAACTTGAGTTTTGCTAGCAACTCTAGTTTTTAGGTTACCTTGCTTGCACTTTCAGAATTCTGAAAGGTCCCTCATACCGTCACACAAGCCCCTTGTGCAAGCTAATGTGACACAAAATTAAGTGTTGTTTAGCAAGAACTGAGTTACCAACGTGATATTGTACATTTCTGTGATTCTGATAAATCCATTTCTTGTTGTGCTTACTTGCCTTATGTAAGCAAGCTCAGGCTAAGTCATTATGCTTTTGCCAGTCTTTAGCAAATCAATAAGGTACTAGATTTGGTCATTCGTAACGAGTCGCAACAACATTGGGTGTCAGTGATTGTTGCCCCATCACTATCTCGAAAGGACTCTGATTCGTGGCCCTATTCCGCTGCAAGTTATAAAAAAATTTGGGCCACATCAAACAACTTTGACCAGTCCCTCTGTGTGGAATTCACATAGTACCGAAGATAAGTCTGCAATAAAGCATTTACTCTCTTAGTTTGCCCATCAGTTTGCAGATGCATGATAGTAGAAAAGGTCAAGTCTGACCCCATCAACTTGTACAACTCTATCTAGAATCGATCACTGACAATAGATTGTGGCACCCCCAATATTTCACCACATATCTAAGGAACAAATGAGCTACCTCGTCAGTAGGGCACTCATTGGTTGCTAGAATGAAAGTTTCATACTTGGAAAATCTGTCAAACATAACAACAATACTTGCAAACCATCAGATTTAGGCAAACTAATAATAAAAACCATGGATACACTCTCTCATGGACGTTCCGGAATGGGCAAAGGCTGTAATAAATCGACTGACGTTTTCAACTCTATCTTGTCTTATTAGCACACTAGACAAGTTTTCATATAAGTCTCAACATCATCACCCATATGAGGCCAATAATAACGGTCCTCAAAAGAGCCAGAGTGCAGTGTCTACTTAGATGGCTAGCTCGAGTCATGACACTACTTTATGACTTTCTTGTAGTTTCCCATATTGAAGCACATAAAGATGATACCCCTAACTGTACAACAAATCTCCCTTGAGCCAAAATTGTATTGTTTTCCCTTTTTTTGGTAAGTTCTATCAATGTTTTGGCTGTGGGATCATTGAACAATCCCTCTTTAATGCGCTTTAATAAAAAGTTATCTGGTTGGTTGATTGCTGCAAACTCCATTTTTTAGCTTAATGCATTAGCCATTACATTGGATTTCCCCGGCTTATATTCTATGCAGAAATCAAATTCCGTCAAGAAAACCTACCAACGAGTTTGTTTGGAGGATACCTTTTTCTGAGAAGAAAATAACCATTTTCCACATTGTTTGTAAAGACCATGAATCTGAAACCTAGCAAATAGTGTCTCCATGTGTGCAAACAATGCACCATTGTGGTCATCTCTTTCTTTTGAATCGTGTACCACCATTCAGTATCATTAATACTCCTCTAATAGAATAGTTTAATGCATCCGTATGCACCTTATACGATTTGGTATAATCCGACAACGCAAGCACAAGCTTTTTTATCATCACATTTTTCACTTGATCAAAGGTTTTACGAAATTGTTCATTCCAATCCCATATCTTACTGTTCTTCAATAGGTCTGTCAAGGATGCGGTGATTTTGGAGTAGCCTTGGATGGAGCGTCAATAATAGTTTACCAACCAAGAAAAGATCACAACTCAGTTTCCTTGGTTGGTGGTTCACAACCAGCAATTGCCTAAATTTTTTCATTGTCCATCCAGACTTTTCCACATTCCACAATGTGGCCTAAGAATGGCACCTCGCGCTGAGCGAACGAGCATTTATCCTCTTTGAAAAAAGATAATTCTCTCGCAAGGCTTGGAACACTTCCCTTAAATGCTCCACATGTTGCTTAAGTAACTTGATGTAAACCACAATATTGTCAAGGTAAATAGCCACAAAAAAATCTAGAAAAGGTTGAAGTACCTTATTCATTAGGGTACAAAATTTTGTTAGAGCATTGGTTATTTTGAAGGGCATAACCAAGAACTCATACGAGCCATAACACATCACGCAAGCTGTCTTTAGCTCGTCCCCTTCGGCTACCTTGACTTGGTGGTACCCAGATCGCAAATCTAACTTGGTAAACCATATTGCACTTCCCAATTGATCAAAGAAATCTATAATGAGATGAACCGGGTACCTATTTTTCATAATAATCTTGTTTAATGCCCATAAATCAATGCACAATCTTAATAACTCATCGTGCTTTTTCTGAAACAAAATCGATGTACCAAACGGGGCTTTAAATGGTCTAATGAACCCACAATATTTTCGTAAATTTTTTAACTTTAGTGGAGAAATACAATATGGGACCTTAGCTGACGAGCTCAGATTGGGCATCAACTCAATCTTGTGACCCACCTCCCTCTTAGGTGATAATGTTTTGGGCAACTCGGCAGCCATCACATCCTAAAAAAACTTTATAATTGTACTATTTCCTTCGAAATTTCATTAATAGACTCGATAAAATCGTCGACTTTCAAGGTTTCTAAGTATGAAACTTCATCTCTGCATACCTATTTTACAAACTAGATTATCGATAATACCTTGACTTCCATACCCTTCTCTCGCTTAATTGACACTACACATCAGTGACATAGATCCAGAATGCACATGCAATCAACAAAAGGGACAAGAAGTGCATTAACTCGATCAAGGAATTTTAATCCAACCATAAAGTCATTATCATCAAGTGGTATTACCTTGATAGTTTCCTTTTCGGTCCAACTGCCAAGTTAAAGTTCAACTTATTTTGCAACACCCATTATTGGGACCCTTTTGGAACTCATTGTCTCAATCTACCCCAGTTTTCCCTCAAGCTTGAGGCCAAGATTCTAAGTAGACTCTTTAGACATGAATAGATATAAAGCGTTTGTGTCCACCAGTGCATTCAATCTTCCACCTGCCACCATGATGTCTATAAACATCAGTTCCTTTTGTTTACAACCCTTCTTGCCTTCAACAAACTCATGATTGAGTTAAACTTCAACTGTGTTTTTTTTTACTCATTATCTTCTTTGATGGCAGAAACATAGATCGTTTCAGATAATCCCTTACCATATGTGAACCTTTATAAATGAAGCATTTCAATAGCCTCTTCTTCTTTTCCCATTGCTTATCAAGTTTAGCTTTTGAACCGTTTGGTTCTTACCGTCGTCATTCCTTGTTAGTCTATCTTTTTCTCCCTCACCATTGCTTTTTGGTTTGAATTTGGGCTTGGAAGACTCAAATCTTTCTGACTTCTTAGTACCTGGCTTAAGAAGCGACTCTGCAACGGTCATGGTTTTGGTAAGTTCCTCGACTCCATGTCTTTTCAATTTCTGTTTAACCCACGGTTTTAACCTATCCATGAAAAAGAAGATGTCTTCTCACTCAAATCAGTAATTTGGAGCATCAATTCACTGAACTCCATATATTCCTGAATTGTGCCATGTTACGAAGATCAACGCAACTTAACCCAAACCTCTTTCTCCCCATATTTGGGGGTAAAATTGCTCCTTGAACTCTTTTTGGAACTCCTCTCAAGTCTCAATTTCGGTCTCAACTTGCTTTTCATCTGTGGACCTATGACACCACCGTAGAAGAGCGACATCAGTAAAATATATGAAAGTAGTATTTACCTTAGCATCATCTTTCTTGATACCCATGATACAGAAGTATTACTACATTTCTCATAAGAAGTTGTCCACTTCCCTTGCGAACATTATCCTCTTAAACTTTTTTGATTTAGGGATATTAATCTTATGGCTTAATGTCGCATTCAACACCCTTTTTCTTATAGCAACTCTTCACACCGTGAGCTCCCCCTTGAGTTCCTCGATCTTTGGGTTCAATGTTGTCACTATGGCTTCAAGAGCATTATTCTTTTCAATCAGCTTATCCATAAAATAGTGTTAAAAAGCGCTTGCAATGTGTCCACATTGAAACTAATGCCCTCTGTAAATATTCATTGAACTGCTATTTTATCGGGTCTAACTCCTCAATGTGTGTCTTCATTACCTCGAACGTTTCCTTCACTTCCCCCATGGGTTCCTCAAGATGGACCACATGACTTTCCAAAGTCGATAGCATATCCCTTGATTTGCTTCGTTTCTTTCCCCTCTCATGGGTTTTTATTGGGACATTCTACTCATCTGCTCCTTTTGACATTTCAACGTTACCTTCGTAACCTTAATTCGGATACCAACTATCACAGGACTAGAAACTTAATCTTGCAAACCATACGACCTTAGGTGATTTCTTTACTCCAAATTTGCCTACGTTAGCCTAGTTGTCGAAAAACTAAAAATTCTCATAAAAGTTCTTTAAGGCACTAAAATATAGGAAAAGCGAACACAAACCGAACGAGCAACAAAAAATAAAAAAGCCAAAGGAAAGCGATGCACACAAGATGTTTGAATAAATGCTCTCAATATATTCTTTAGCTCAGAAAGAATGAAGTGATTACAAATGAATGTGAGACTCCAGATTTAATGGTACAGACTAAATTACATCAATTACTGATATTAGTTCTCATCTACAATAAGAGTCTTAAGGGATTCAAATTGTTTACGTGTTTATCATTTAGGATTTACAATAATTATCCTGATAAAATACAATTTACTGGAGTGTTCCAATTCAACCAGGATTCAGTAGATGAGCTTTGAGTATCTTTCAAGTGATGGGCCAATCCTGACGGGCCGAATGACCCTAAGGAAACATGAAAGGTCTGAAATATGCGCATCAGTTATGGACTTCTTTGCGCGGCCCGTGACACTTATATGTGGCATATTTTCTTTTACATACAGGTCTTCTTGGTCAATGTATTGCAAATGTTGTCCAGTTGGCTCTAGCCGAGAAGCACCTAGTTGCTAGGTTCAACAAGCCTAACAATGAGATTTTTGACCACTACACGTATGATTACTTTTCGAGTTCTTACTGTTCATTGTGTTATGATATCTTCTATGGATAATAAATTGATATTTTTTTTGTAGGTATGCTATTTTAGGTGATAGTTGTCAAATGGAGGGTATTGCGAACGAAGCTTGTTCGCTTGCCGAACATTGTGGACTTGGAATGCTTATAGCTTTCTACGATGACAATCACATTTCACTCGATGGTGACACTGAAATTGCCTTTATCGAAAATGTTGATGAATGTTTTAAGGGGCATGGGTGGCATGTTATTTGGGTCAAGAATGGGAATACTGGTTACGATAAGATTCGTGCTGCTATTAAGGAAGCAAAGGCTGTCAAAGACAAGCCCACTTTAATCAAGGTTAGATATTATCTAGATGCTTGTTGAGTTTATAGTTGGAATTAAGGTCGTAAAAACTATCTTCCTATTGTTCTTTGCAGGTGACAACCACCATTAGTTATGGATCTCCGAACAAGGCAAACTCGTACAATGTTCACGGTAGTGCATTGGGTGCCATGGAAGTGGATGCTACTAGGAAAAACCTTACGTGGCCACACGAGCCATTCCATGTACCCGAAGATGTTAAAAGGTAAAGAGATTTGTAGATGTTTCAATATATACATTTGATTATGTTTTCTTGTTTGGTGTTCGAAACTTTTTTCCTGTATTTACAGGCATTGGAATCGCCATGTCCAACAGGGAGCTGCCCTTGAAGTCGAATGGAATGCAAAGTTTGCTGAATATGAGAAGAAATACAAAGATGAAGCTGCAGAGCTCAAATTAATAATCACTGGTGAACTACCAGCCAAATGGGATAAGCACTTCCAGTGAGTAACCCTCTTATTGTCTTGAGTCCTGAGTCCCGACTAAATTTAGTCAAACACTTAAATTCTTAGACAAATCTTGTTTCGTATGTAAAATGAGCCTTTTTTTGTTTACAAATTTTCAGACATATACTCCGGAGAGCCCGGCTAATGTTACCAGAAACCTCTCTCAACAAAATCTCAATGCTTTTGTAAAAGTACTCCCGGGTTTTCTTGGTGGAAGTGCAGACCTTGCTTCTTCCAACATGACATTACTCAAAATGTATGGTAATTTTCAGAAAGTCACCCCCGAGGAACGTAATCTTAGGTTTGGTGTTAGAGAACACGGAATGGGAGTCATTTGCAACAGCATTACATATCATAGCCCCGACCTTATTCCGTATTGTGCTACTTTCTTCGTTTTCATCGATTACATGATAGCTGCTATTAGGATGCCTGCATTGAGTCAAGCCAGAGTTATTTACGTTATGACACACGATTCCATTGGTAGCAGGGAAAATGGACCAACCCACCAACCAATCGAACACTTAGCTAGCTTTCGTGCAATGCCTAATGTTTTCATGCTTCGTTCAGCTGATGGAAACGAAACTGTTGGTGCATACAAAGTTACTATCCTCAATAGAAACACACCTTCCATTATCGCACTCTCTCAACGAGAACTACCCCAACCATCTAGAACTTCCATCGAGGGGGTCGAAAAAGGTGGCTACATTATATCAGACAATTTTTCAGGAAACAACCTCGACATAGTCCTAATCGGAACTGGTTCTGAATTGGAAATTGCTGTTAAAGCTGCCAACGAACTAAGGAAGGGCGAAAAAGCTGTTCGGGTCGTCTCCCTTATTTCTTGGGAACTATTCGATAATCAATCAAACGCCTACAAAGAAAGTGTTTTACCATCTAGTGTATCATCTAGGCTAAGTATTGAAGCTGGATCAACTTTCGGGTGGAAAAAGATTGTTGGATTGAAAGGGAAGGCAATTGGAATTGATTGGTTTGGGGCAAGTACACCGACAGGTAGATTATACAAAGAATTCGGTTTAACACCAGAGGTTGTTGCAGCTGCAAAGGAACTTTGCTAGGCATTATTAGGTGCTTTTTGTGGCTGTTTTTGTTTTTAATAATAAAAGGAACCATCCAAATTTCTTATGTTGCTTTTATGATTTTATATGTTTATGAATTTGTAATCCCTCTTTGAACTATTTTCAATTTGTTGGTGTCATGAGTTAATTAGATACTAACTTAATTGATAAATTATTAAATGAGTTATTTTATAATAAAGGTATTTTTGTCTTTTCATATTCTTTTTATATAAAATCAATAATAATCCAATTATAATGAGATTTGAACTCTAAACGTAATATGTTTTAAACATTTAATTTTAACATTTCAATTAAATATTCATTTGATTTTTATATTAACTTTTTTTTTGAAATTTTCAGATTGGGCTTTTTATTAATAAAATAATAAACAACATCTGTTCAAAAAAATTATACCTAAACTTAAGAAAATGACCCAAAAATATTAATCCAAAAAAATTGATACCTAAACCTAAGAAAACGACCCATTACAGATGGCCATAGTCAAACAAATATCTAGATATTATTATGGGAATCTCTAGAAACGACACTAAATGCGTCGATCCGTTGCCCAATCAAAATTTACTGAAATCTATCTTCTCCTCTTTATGTCATTTCAATGTCCTTTTGACGATTTCAATTTTCAAAACTTTCCTTGTAAATCGCTTCATTTTCTTTTTTATTTTGAAACTTTCTCTCTTCCATTCTTCATCTCCTGAAGCTTTCCTAATCTGGTTCGTACACCCCATCATACCTTGTTTGATCTTCAGCATACGCAGGGACCTCCATTTCCAGGTATATTTCCTCTCTTCTTCTTAGCGTTTCTTTTGCAAGAATATGTGCAAGATTGTTCGCAGATCTTGGTGTAGGTTGAAATCTGATATTATTTAAGCCTTTTATTTTCTGTTGGATATCATAAATATATGCCCCTACCAGTGATCGATCTTGACCCTTTGTGTTGCATTTCTTTATTATTACGAGGGAATCTCCTTCAAAGATAATTGACTGCCATCCCTTTTTCGACTCCTACTTGGACTGCTTTCCAACGGGCTATTGATTCAGCAGCAAGAGCAGAGGATATGTCTTTGTGGATTTCTGAACAAGATAAAAGAACTTTTCCTTCCGCATCTCTGGCCACAATATCTGAAGCTGACCGGTTCTGGCTCTCATTGTATGCACCGTCAAAGTTAATCTTGATGAAATCCAACTGTGGGTACCTCCATCTTTTGTTTTCTGTTATTATTACTGGGTCTCTTTTTTCAAAACCAGTTAGCTCAGTAATGTAATTGTTTATAAAATTTGTAATTTCCTTTCCATTTCTGACTTTTTCTTCGTGTACTCTTCTGTTTCAATCTCATCATATGGCCCAAAGTGTGCAGCAGAAAAGGTGACCTTGACAAGGGTTGAGCTGCTCAAACACCTAGATAAGCCACTGTACAAAGTCCGTGTTTTGATTCATCATAATATTCTGAAATGATAGTGTTATCCATACTTCTACTGTAACAGGGCATTCTCGAAATAAATGGTTCATTGTTTCAGCTCTTTCTTCACATCGGGGACAATTTGTGTTGACTGCTAGCTTCCTGTGCTGCATATTTACCTTTGTAGGCAGATAATTCCTTGAAAGCCTCCATATTGTAACCTTTATTTTTGTTGGTAGATTCAGGCTCCAAAGTTTTTTGTAGAATTTTCTGTAGATGGTTTGTAAAGCATAAGCTCTAGGATTTTCATCCGAACTCTGTAATAGTTTATAGACACTTCGGACCGTGAATTCACCCGACATTTCACCTCCCCAAATGAGAAAATCTTCATAAGGTGTTCGTGCCAGAGGGATTCGAAGGATTCTTACAGCGTCTTCTTCTGTGAAGGTACTATTTATCAGCTCATTTTTCCAAAGTCTATTATTACTGTCGATCAACTCATTAACTTTGGACTCGCGCATAGAATTGATCTCTGTTGATAATTTAAAATTAACTGAATTTGGAATCCAAGCATCATTAATAGATATACTAGTACCCGTACCCACCCTCCAACATTGTCTTTTTGTCAATAAGGCTTTAGTTGCCTAAATACTTTTCCACAAGTAGGAACAAGAATTTCCTAAATGGGAATTTAAAAAATGGTCATTTGGGAAATATTTGGCTTTAAATACTTGCGTAACAAGAGCATTCTGATTATTAATAATCCTCCATCCTTGTTTAGCTAGTAATGATATATTAAATTGAGCCATATTCTGAAAGCCCATACCTCCTTCCTCTTTAGGACTACACATTGTTTCCCATTGGCACCAATGAATTCCTTTCTTACCTTTACCTTTTTGCCACCAGAATCTAGCAAACACATTTTCAAGCTCCCCACATAGCGATTTTGGTAGCAGAAAACATGTCATAGCATAAGTTGGTATTGCTTGAAGTACTAATTTTATGAAAACCTCTTTTCCCCCATGAGATAGAAATCGTGTACTCCAATTTTCAATCCTCTGCTTAATCTTGTCCTTGAGGTTCTGAAAAGATTCTTTCTTTTGCCTTCCTACCATATTTGGGAGTCCTAAATATTTCTCTATATTTGTCGAGCGCCTTATTCCCATTTCGATCGAGATGTCCTCTTTATCCTTTTCCACTATATTAGAGCTAAAGAAGATCGTGGACTTATTATAATTCACACATTGACCGGAACAAGTCTCATACTCCTTCAAAATATCTTTTAAAATCCTTGTTCTGTTCTTTGTAGCTTCACCAAACAAAATGCAATGATCTGCAAATAGTAAGTGTGAAATTGTCGGGCTCCTTCTACTAGCCTTAACTCCTTTTATCAAACCCTCTCTTGTTGCAATCCTAAGTAAGGAAGAAAGTCATTTACTACAAATCAGAAAAAGAAAATGACTAAGTGGGTCACCTTGTTGAAGTCCTCTAGTAGGTTTGAAAACACTGCCTTTCCTCCCATTGGTCCTTTAATAATGCCAATTCAACTCTATCGTAAGCTTTACTCATGTCCAACTTTATTGCCATGAATCCTTTTTTCCCCGTTCTCTTCTGACGTAGTGTATGTAGAATTTCATAGGCTATCAACACATTGTCTGATATTAGCCTTCCTGGAACGAATGCACTTTGAGCATTATCTATACATCTTCCAATAAATTCCTGAAGACGATTGGCAATAATTTTGGCTATAATTTTATATATAACTGTGCATAGACTAATGGGTCTGAAATTAACAAGATTTATGGGATTAGAGGTCTTCGGAATAAGTATAATCTCAGTTAGGTTTAAACCTTTGAAATCCTTTCCGTTATTCAAAACTTCCAAGCAAAAGTTTTCAATATCTTTACCCACAATATGCCAATATTTTTAAAAAAATAGTGTCGGAAAGCCATCATAGCCTGGTGCTTTGGTGGGTCCTATTCTTTTTACTGCAATAAAGATCTCTTCTGCCGTATATTTTGCCAAAAGGGTTGTGTTGATGTCCGAAGAAATGCTATTATTAATGCATGTTAAAAGGTGGGATAGATTTCCTACTCCGTTAGTCGAAAATAGATTCTGAAAATAATTCGTTGCAGTCTCATTTATTTCTGATTCCTCAAAAATTTCATTTCTATCATCTGTATCCAACCTGTTTATTGTGTTGGTTCGTTTCCGCATTGAGGCATGTTTATGGAAAAATGCCTTATCCTTATCCCCTAGCTTAAGCCAATTGGCCATTGCTCTTTGTTCCCAATACATTTACTCTTTATCAATCTCCACATTCAGATGAATTTTCGTATCAATTATCTGCGCCATTATATCATCATCTCGTTCTTTCTCCATTAAATCTCCTAACTCCTTTGTGAGTCTTTCCGTCAACCCCTTTCGTATCTTCTTTATTGATTTTTCCCATTTTGACAGGTTGATCTGTAATTTTTCAATCTTTTCAAAAATAGATCCATTTGAGGACTCTCATGATTTCTTGATTTCCTCTTCAATCGATTCCTCTGTGGTCTACCATGCTTCAAATTTAAAACTTGGGATTCCTTTGAATCTGCTTTCATTAGTTGTGCTGATTAAAATGGAATAATGATCTGAAAGTGAAGACGTTAAATGATGTATCTTGCCTCTTGGAAAAAGTTCCATCCATTTTTCATTCGCAATACCCCTATCCAGTCTTTCTCTAATATTCGTTTCTGGTTGATTCCCTCTCTCCCATGTAATCCATGCTCCCGAGTAGCCCACGTCTATAAGTTGGCAATCTTTCAAGATTTCACGGAATCCTGCCATCCTTTTCTCCTCCCTCGGCTGGCCTCCCTTTTTCTCAAATGAGTACATTATTTCATTAAAATCTCAATTCACTAGCCAAGGGTGATCTTGTTCCTAACCCAAAACTCTTAGTAAATTCCATGAGGCATTTTATTTTGTGAGTAAGGTGACCCATAAAAGCCTGTGAATCTCCATTCATTATTAACACATTCTTCTTTGATCAACACATCAATATGGCTTGTTGAGAAAGTTTTAAGATTAACCTGAACCTCCTCTCTCCATGCTAGGCAAACCCCTCCTCGCGTACCCACTATTCCTACATCAAACCCATTTATAAAACCACACATCCTCCTTATTTTCTCCATACTTTTTCCATTAACTTTAGTCCCCATGAAGAAGACCAGTTGGGGATTATTTTGCTTCAGTAAAAACTGAAGTCTTCGTACTGCCCGTGGACTCCCCAATCCACGGACGTTCCAGCATATAATTTTCATTGCGTCCGGTCGGCTTGCCTTTTGGCAGCCGCCGATCTATTCTGATTGGGATTTTCTACCAACGAAATGGTTTCAACCTCCCTTATAAAATCCTGTCCACCATATCTTATCCTTTTAGTTGTATCTTCCCGAGTCTCTTTTGAACCGTAATCATCATATACAATCTCTGCCAGTTTCCTTTTTTGCGATTTACTTTCTGCTTCATAATATTTCGTCATTCCCATTGATTCAATTCTTTTCCAACTTGCTTTCCTGACTGGTTTCAGTATATCTTCATCTGTTTTACTTTTCTCTATTTTTTCCTCATTGCTTTCAACCTCATTTTGTATCTTTATCCCTGTTCCTGTTGCTGTCAACCAAAAATCTTCTTTTACTCCTTGTATCTTATCACTTCTTTTTTCACTATATGACTGCGCTTCCTGATTCTCCTCAATATTTCCTATATACGAACATTATGGTTGTAGTTTTTTTGATAGAGCATTAAACTTTAAACTCTCCCCTCCAACCAAATTTAATTCTGCTTTTAATGCCAAAGAGAAAGGTGGATCTTCTCTAATTCTGTTTTTTTCTGCAGGAATTATTTCCAAGTATTCATGGAGACAATGCCTCAATCTACCACACCCAAAACAGAATGTCGGTAGCTTTTCATACTTGAATGGGATCCAAAATTTATTCCCATTACCTATTGAAACAAATATACCCCTACGAAGGGGTTTCTGCACATTTAATTTAATTCTAAGGCGACATAACTCACCATTGATTTCAGATCTGAGAACGCCTCCAAAAGTGACTCCTATAGCATGCAAAAGATATTTTTTTATCAAATTCTGGTAGGCATGGCCCAATTTTGATCCAAAAAGAGGATGAAACAAGCCTGATTTGATCTCTCTCCATTGGTTTAGTCAATCGATCAAAGATAATTAAGTTTTTCCTGAACAACTAGGGTTGACCTTCCATAATAGTTTGTAAGTCTTCCTCCAATTCAAACACTATCAAAAAAAGGTTTTGCCCTACCGATTGAATCTCAACTTTTTTCTTTGTTTTCCAGATACTTTTCATCTGCGCCTTGAAGCTATCCAGATTGTAGGATTTCTTTGTCCAGACAGTAAAGATCAAAGTAGGTTTTCTGTTTGGTTCCACCATCGAGCTTTTAACCGATAATTGAATAAGTTCCTCTGCTAATAGGGAGATCTCGTCTCCCCCAAACCCGTCGTTGCCACCACTCTCCATCATCCCAAGCCGCAACAACCACTGTTTTCGCTAGGATACCAGGGATAGCACTCTTGGCTACTAGGGTTTATTTTTATATTAACTTTTAATAAATATATTTACTATATTATTCTTTTTACTGTTTCATAATCTAGATTCCAGTACATTAATATATAATTTTAAATCGATAATTTTTTCAATTTGATTTTTCAAATTTTTTATTCATATCAGCCTCAAAATTTGGAATTTTTTGGAATTTGGTAACTTATATTAACTTGGTCTTTAAATTTTTATTCATATTAATCTTGGAATTTAATTACTTTTTCTTTTCAATTTTATTCTTTAATTTGGATTTCGTTAAATTGTGTTTTTCGTCACTTAAGATTTTAAATTTTTATATAAACTTTAAAAATACAAAAAAAATTAAATTATTATAATAAAACTAAAAATAATAAAAGAAAACATGGCCACAAAATTAAGAATTAAGCTGAAATAAATTATCAAATTTTAGGGTTAAATATCACTTTATATAATATTTAAAATTTGCAGCAAAATTTGAAGAAATTATATAAAATTATGCAGTTTTGCAAGAAATATTGAGAAAGAGAAAATGTTGGTCATCTTCTTTGACCAACACCACCGAACAACCAAATTGAAATTTCAACAACCTTTTCTATGATGCCATTATAATGTTGGTCCAATTAAATTATAATTATTTACTTTATAATGAGGCGGCTAAGCTTTAAATAATTTTGGTATTACTAACCAATCTAGATGCTGCTTTGACCCTTAGATTGGGGGGTTTTGATTTGGTAGAAACAGATTGCTTTAGTAAAGCGGAAGTTAGAATATTGTTTAGGGACCAAATTTGAATAATAAATTTTTAGAGAGACTGAAAGAATAATTTTATTATTTCATAAATTTGTAAAGGTTTAAAAGGGTAAATATATTAAAAGGCAAGGCTTTACTTCGGACGGAAACTCATCTCTGCTTAATTATATATATCATCTTTAAATTCTTATTATTTTTCGATTTAAGGATTTAATGTATAAATAATAATAGGAATTAGGTTTTAAATTACTTTTAAACTTACAATTATTTTAATTGAGTTTTAGTATATTTATCTATTGTTTTTAATACGTAAGAATTAAAATTGCTTATGTAAATATATTCGTATTTAAAATTTGATTTATGTGTTTAATTTGATAAATTAAATTAATGAAAAAGTTAACCACTAGCGTTAAAATGAGATTGTAAGGGTCTCTCCTACCTTAACTAGTGGTCGAGAGTTGGATCCTTGTCCTGGGTATGGAGCAGCTTTAAAACTCGTTGTCAACATTTATCCCGTTAAAACTCGTTGCTCTAGTAGAATAAAAAATTTAATGAAAAATTCCATCGATGTAATATTAATATTTCAAATATTAAATTAAAATGTTTTTAAATTTAATAATTTGGTGTGATTAATTAAATAAAATGAATATAATTTACATTTCGAAAGAATTAATTAGGCTTGAAAGATAGCTTAGTGATAAAAATGGGTTAATATAACTTTCATCCCCTAAACTTGGCAATTAGGTTCATTTTAGTATTTGCACTTATTTTTTTTGGTTCACTTAGATATCCAAACTTTACAATTAAATCCATTTTGGTAAGTACAAAAGTTTGATGAGGCAGCACAATCTCAAATGGCCACATCATCAATGATGGAATCCAGATCAAAATGGACTTAGCTGTCAAGTTTAGGCACTAAAATGAACCTAATTGCTAATTTTAGGGACTAAAAGTTATGTTAACCCAAAAAAAGTTGGTGCCTATGTACTTTGCCTCCTCTTCCTCGAATATATCAATTGAACTCATTTCGATCTCCCTTTCACCAACCTCACTCAGCTGAGTCGACTCGATCAAAAAACAACAATGGCCTCTACTTCATCTCTCACTCTGTCTCAAGCTCTCCTAGCTCGAACCATCTTTTCCGATGGGTCCATCCAATCCTCCGACTACCGTGTTTCACTTCCCACCACCACTTTCTCCGGTCTCAAGCTCACTACCCCACGCTCCCGTCGAGTCCTTCCCACGCACTTAAACCGGAGTCTCCGAGTCCGTTCCGCTGCCGTGGAGACAATCGGCACTCCCGCCGAGACTTCCTTATTGGAAAAATCAGTCAACACGATCAGATTCTTAGCTATTGATGCTGTCGAAAAGGCTAATTCCGGTCACCCTGGGTTACCCATGGGTTGTGCTCCGATGGGTCACATTTTATACGATGAAATCATGAGGTATAATCCTAAGAACCCTTATTGGTTCAACCGTGATCGTTTCGTCTTGTCTGCTGGTCATGGTTGTATGTTGCAATATGCTCTGCTTCACCTTGCTGGTTATGATAGTGTTCAGGTATAGCTTTTAAACTTTTTATCCATGTCCGATTTGGTGAAAAATTGGATTTGGGTTTATTTCTTTTCAGTCCTTTTTAATGTTTTGCATGAACTGTGGTGCAATGTGTAACTACTACATAAACTTTGATTTGGTGTAATTATACATATAAAACTTGAACTTGAATTGAATTGTGGTTCGTATATATACATAAATACATTCATTTATTTTCATATTGGATTAATATAATTGTTTGTGTATATAATATATCAACATAAAATGGTGCTAATTCGATAGTGTTGTTAGTGATTTGTGAAAATAAGATCAAATCACAATTTCATGTGTAAAATTGCCCCAAATCATAGTCCTTATATGACATTACACATTATAGTTTTGATATTTATCTCTAAAAGAATTGAAAAAAGGTTGTTTATTGGATAAAGAACTAAACTTTACAGTTATTGGATTATGTTATAGGAAGATGATTTGAAGAATTTTCGTCAATGGCAAAGCAGAACACCAGGACATCCTGAGAATTTTGAAACTCCTGGAGTTGAAGTTACAACTGGTATGTGAGAGGTCAAATTATGTTTTGGTCCCTCTGCTATTAAGAAATTTGTGATTTAGTCCTTGGAATTTGATTTTCTGCCTTTATAATATCATTTTGTTGGAAGTGGTGATTGTGTTTTTAAGAAAAATTCATATCAGTATTTTGTATAATTAATGATATTATAAACATAGAGGGACAAAATAGTACATGATTAAAATATAGGGACTAAATCACAAATTGGAGCATGGCAAAGAGATGAAAACCATAATTTAATACTATGTCATCATACTGACATGGCATATATATATTGTTGGAAGTTTTGATTGTGTTTTTAAGAAAAATTCATATGGTTAAAAGTTATTTAACTATTTAGATTAATTAATGATATTATAAACATAGAGGGACAAAATTATACCAGATTAAAATATAGGGACTGGAGACTAAATACTAAATTTGAGCATAATTGAGGGATCAAAACCATAATTTGATATTATGTTATACTTCTGCAAAAGTTATTATATATATAGAATTTTGTCAAGAAACATGTCATTGTCATAGACTCGTACTATAAATAAAGCAAACATATGTACTTATATGTGGTATATTTTATTTTACATACAGGTCCTCTTGGTCAAGGTATTGCAAACGCTGTCGGGTTGGCTCTAGCCGAGAAGCACCTAGCTGCTAGGTTCAACAAGCCTGACAATGAGATTGTTGACCACTACACGTATGATTACTTCTCAAGTTTTTACGGTTCCTTGTGTTACGATATCTTGTATGGACAATAAATTGATCTTTGTTTTTGTAGGTATGCTATTTTAGGTGATGGTTGTCAAATGGAGGGTGTTGCGAACGAAGCTTGTTCGCTTGCCGGACACTGGGGACTTGGAAAGCTTATAGCTTTCTACGATGACAATCACATTTCGATCGATGGTGACACTGAAATTGCCTTTACCGAGAATGTCGAGGAACGTTTTAAGGGGCTTGGGTGGCATGTTATTTGGGTCAAGAATGGGAATACTGGTTATGATGAGATTCGTGCTGCTATTAAGGAAGCAAAGGCTGTCAAAGACAAGCCCACTTTGATCAAGGTCAGATATTATCTAGATGCTTGTTGAGTTTATAGTTGGAATTAGGGTTGTAAAAACTGTCTTCCTCTTGTTCTTTGCAGGTGACAACCACCATTGGTTATGGATCTCCAAACAAGGCAAACTCGTACAGTGTTCACGGTAGTGCATTGGGTGCCAAGGAAGTGGATGCTACTAGGAAAAACCTTGCGTGGCCACACGAGCCATTCCATGTACCCGAAGATGTTAAAGGGTAAGGGGATTTGTAGAGGTTTCAATATATGCATTTGATTATGTTTTCTTGTTTGGAGTTCGAAACTTTCTCCCCGTATTTGCAGGCATTGGAGTCGCCATGTCCAACAGGGAGCTGCCCTTGAAGCCGAATGGAATGCAAAGTTTGCTGAATACGAGAAGAAATACAAAAATGAAGCTGCAGAGCTCAAATTAATCATCACCGGTGAACCACCGGCCGGATGGGAGAAGGCACTTCCAGTGAGTACCCCTCTTATTGTCCCGAGTCCTGAGTCCTGACTAAATTTAGTCAAACACTTGAATTCTTAGACAAATCTTGCTTCGTATGTAAAATGAGCCTTTTTCTGTTTGCAAATTTCCAGACATATACTCCGGAGAGCCCCGCTGATGCTACCAGAAACCTCTCTCAACAAAATCTCAATGCTCTCGTTAAAGTACTCCCTGGTTTTCTTGGTGGAAGTGCAGACCTTGCTTCTTCCAACATGACCTTGCTCAAAATGTATGGTAATTTCCAGCAAGACACCCCTGAGGAACGTAATCTTAGGTTTGGTGTTAGAGAACACGGAATGGGAGCCATCTGCAACGGCATTGCACATCACAGCCCCGGACTTATTCCATACTGTGCTACTTTCTTCGTTTTCACCGACTACATGAGAGCTGCTATTAGAATGTCTGCATTGAGTCAAGCTGGAGTTATTTACGTTATGACCCACGATTCCATCGGTCTCGGGGAAGACGGACCAACCCACCAACCAATCGAGCACTTAGCTAGCCTCCGTGCAATGCCTAATGTTTTCATGCTTCGTCCAGCTGATGGAAACGAAACTGCCGGTGCATACAAAGTTGCTATCCTCAACAGAAACACACCCTCCATTATCGCACTCTCTCGACAAAAACTACCCCAACTACCCGGAACTTCCATCGAGGGGGTTGAAAAAGGTGGCTACATTATATCAGACAATTCTTCAGGAAACAACCCCGACATAATCCTGATCGGAACTGGTTCTGAGCTGGAAATTGCCGCTAAAGCCGCCGAAGAACTAAGGAAGGGCGGAAAAGCTGTTCGGGTCGTCTCCCTTGTTTCTTGGGAACTCTTCGATAATCAATCAGACGCCTACAAAGAAAGTGTTTTACCATCTGGTGTATCAGCTAGGGTAAGTATTGAGGCAGGATCAACTTTCGGGTGGGAAAAGATTGTGGGATCGAAAGGGAAGGCAATCGGAATCGATCGGTTCGGGGCAAGTGCACCGGCTGGTAGATTATACAAAGAATTCGGTTTAACACCAGAGGCTGTTGTTGCAGCAGCAAAGGAACTTTGCTAGGCATTGTTAGGTGCCTTTTGTGACTGTTTTTGTTTTTAATAATAAAAGGAATCATCCAATTTTCTTATGTTGCTTTGTGATTCTATGTGTATGAATTTGTAATTCCTCTTTGAACTATTTTCCCATAGTTTTTGCATCACTTGTTGCTGCTTTAAATGCTTCTATGTGGGAAAGAGTTGATAATTTTGCTTTTAAAAAAAAGGGTTAATATTACTTTTAGCCCCTGAGTTTCACAATTGGTTCCACTTTGATATTTAGGAACTTGCCAACTAAGTTTTGACGTTGTAGCACTCTAGTTTTTATATTTGTCATGTTAAAATGGACTTAACTATCAAGTTCAAGTATCAAAATTGATAAAAAATAATAGATACTAAAGTTGACTTAATTATCAAGTTCACTACTAACAATATTTTTTCCAAAGTTCAAATTTACATTATATCAAGTAATTACATTGATTATGTGATTGTAAAAGTATCAATGAGGTCTTTGTATTAAAATTTAGATTGCATTTTGCTACATCTACATAAAAATGGGCAAATTAGTCTTTATGACGTTAGATCAAAGAGTAAATTGGTCTTTCTATTAAAAATTCATCCAATTTTATTGTTAAAATTAGTCTTTGTACATCAAAATAGGATACATGTGATATGTCAAATACAACTGTCTCGATTATTTTATCGGTCATATCAATTTTAATAGAAAAATAAAATTTTTAAACAAAATATCAATTTATATAAAGGACAACTTACCTATTTTTGAGTTAAAAGAAATAAAATAAAAAGAATATCCCAATATAAAGTCACGATACTTTTACCACTACCAGCATAATGAAGCAAACTTTGGTTATTTGCACGCTTTAAAAATTAAACAATTCCCATATCTACCTACCCACCCGCCCACCCACCCAAATCTCAATCTATAAAGATGTCGAAAATTAAAATTAAAATTAAAATTAAAATAAATCATAAAAAAACTGGGATCTAAAATGAATCCAAATTAAAATTGGGGTTATATCAATAGTACCTGTAGTGTGGACCCATTAAGACAACAATTAAAATTGAGGGGGTTTGGTGAAGCTAATTCCCACACCAACCCCATTTTCTCTTAGCCTTCAGATTTTGGTTGTTGGTGAAAAAACCCTTCTTCCACTCAATTCAATCCAACAACCACCATCACCAAAAAAGCTTCCTTTTTTAATCCCAAAAACTCCATCAAATCTCAATTTAAAGAAATAAAGTTACAAACTTTGTTTCTAAGAGAAAAGTGAGTGTTTGAGACAGAGATGGCAACGCAGGTTGGCAAAATCTACAATGGAACACAAAAAACATGTGTTCTTCCCAATGTTTCAAAAACCCAGAATCCCAAACATGTTCCTTTTGTTTCATTCAAATCAAATCTCAATGGAAAGACAAGTTCTTGGGGTTTGGTTGTGAAGAACAATGGGAAATTTGGGTCAATAAAGGTTCGGTCTTTGAAGGTTTCTGCTTCAACAGCAACAGCTGAGAAACCATCTAGAGCTTCAGAGATTGTGCTTCAACCAATTAATGAAATTTCGGGTACTGTTAAGTTACCTGGGTCTAAATCATTGTCTAATCGGATCCTGCTCTTAGCTGCTTTATCTGAGGTATGTTGATTTTCATTGGCTAAATTTTGGTATTAGTCCTTCTACTTTGCGAAAGTTATGGATTTAGCCCTTTAATTTCATTCGAATTTGTCAATTTTAGTTTATATAATTTGAATCCTTTTGGTTATATTCAATTACTAGCACATATTCTCTAAGGGAGGGGGCAAAATGAAAATTTCCCATATAGCTCCTTTTTAAGTTAGTATAATGGTAAAATTTTACTTTGGTCCTCAAATTTTTTTATTCATTTCTGGTCCCTAAAACAATTTTCTAGCATTGGATCATTATAACTCCTTATGCTTTTGAATTTTGAAGTTTCCACATTGGTTAATACTTGGATTTTTAGCTAGTAATATGTAAAATAACAAATTGATATAGCATTACACGAATGATAATATGTTTGTAGCTTTAGATTTTGAAAATAACTTTATAAATTTAGCAGTTACCGAAATTTAAAAAAGAGTAAGGCTAAAAATGACCAAATTAAAGTACATGGATTAAATTCACAACTTTCGTAAAAGAGAGGGATTAAATTCAAAACTTGGTAATGCTATATCCTTATATGTTTTTAATGTTTTGTTTGATATGTAGGGAACTACTGTGGTTGAAAATTTGTTGAACAGTGATGATGTTCATCACATGCTTGTTGCTTTGGGTAAACTTGGTCTGTATGTGAAACATGACGGTGAAAAGAAACAAGCCATTGTTGAAGGTTGTGGTGGTCAGTTTCCAGTCGGAAAAGGTGAAGGTCAAGAAATCGAGCTTTTCCTTGGGAATGCTGGAACCGCAATGCGACCACTTACTGCCGCTATTACAGCCGCCGGTGGCAATTCGAGGTCTGTCCCTATAAGAAAATCATGTTTCATGGTCAATGATTCCTTATGAATGACAGTAGCTTTTGATAGGGTAAAAGTATCATGGAGGCCCCTATACTAAGAGTTAGATTGCATATTGTTCGGCAAATTAGTCCCTATATATTAGATCAAAGAGCAAATTGGTTCTTTTTGTTAAAATTTTTATCCGTTTTTACTGTTAAAACCGGCGTGGCAGGGACTAATATTCTAGAAGGCAAAATGGATGAAATTATTTAACAGAAGGACTGTTTTGCTCTTTGATCTAGCGTACAGGGATTAATTTTCTCATCTTTTGAGTAGAGGAGGCAAAATGCAATCCTACTCTTAGTACAGGACCTCCATGGTACTCTTACCATTTTCATAGTCATGGAACTATATATGCTTATATGTTGATGCTCTTTGTTTTGTGTATCGGTTTTGAGTTAATGGATATATGTTACATGTCTCTCTTTAGCTACGTACTTGATGGCGTACCCCGAATGAGAGAGAGGCCGATCGGGGACTTAGTTACCGGTCTTAAGCAGCTCGGTGCTGATGTTGATTGTACTCTTGGCACGAATTGTCCCCCTGTTCGTATAGAAGGAAAGGGTGGTCTTCCCGGGGGAAAGGTACGGTTTAAATCATTTTTGTTATGTTCAAGTGCTTCTAGTGTTGTTGCCGATATTCACGATATTTTTTTGTTTTGGGTCATTTTGCAGGTGAAACTCTCTGGGTCTATTAGTAGTCAATACTTGACAGCTTTACTCATGGCGGCTCCGTTGGCTCTTGGGGATGTGGAAATTGAGATTATTGATAAACTTATTTCCATCCCATATGTTGAAATGACAATAAAGTTGATGAAAAGGTTTGGGGTCACTGTGGAGCACACGGATAGCTGGGATCGATTCTTTATCCGAGGAGGTCAAAAGTATATGTAAGTTTCTAAATGTGCACTCACTTGCATGGCTGGAATGGTCTCGGACGAGTAGTAAAATTTATAAATCTTTCAGGTCTCCCGGAAATGCTTACGTTGAAGGTGATGCTTCGAGTGCCAGTTACTTCCTTGCGGGTGCAGCAGTCACGGGTGGGACTGTCACGGTAGAAGGATGCGGAACAAGTAGTTTACAGGTACTTAGTGAAGTATTGTTCCCATTGTTATGGCCGTCTTTAAGGCCTACCTCGAATTCCATCACTATATAACTTGTGCTTGTTCTTTTGTTTCGATTTAAGGGTGATGTAAAATTTGCCGAGGTTCTTGAGATGATGGGTGCTAAAGTCACCTGGACCAAGAATAGTGTAACTGTCACCGGACCCCCAAGAAATTCCTCAGGGAGGAAACACTTGCGTGCTATTGATGTCAACATGAACAAAATGCCAGACGTTGCTATGACTCTTGCTGTTGTTGCCCTTTACGCCGATGGTCCAACTGCCATAAGAGATGGTATAATCTTGCTTTTCAAATCGAACCCGAAAATGTCTTCGGATTAAATTTAATATTTACCTTTCCTAAATAACATCGTCTTTGGTTCTCTTCAGTGGCAAGTTGGAGAGTGAAGGAGACCGAAAGGATGATTGCTATATGCACGGAACTCCGGAAGGTAGTTTTGATCTAGTTTTATGCTTAAAACAATCCCACTACGTGATACTAATCCGGGTTTCTTCCCTTAACTATATCGGTGCAGCTTGGAGCAACAGTCGAAGAAGGGCCGGATTATTGCGTGATCACACCACCAGAGAAATTAAACGTGACAGCAATCGATACTTATGATGATCACCGAATGGCCATGGCATTCTCTCTAGCCGCATGTGCTGAGGTTCCGGTTACCATCAAGGATCCTGGTTGTACCCGGAAAACCTTCCCTGATTACTTTGAAGTTCTCGCTAGAGTTACGAAGCATTGAATGACTCTTACTTTAGAGAAAGCTAGAAAAGCACGAGAGATAGAGGTTTGTACCACCGTCCTTAAAAATCATAGGATGAAAGGCAATCAAACCTCGTCTTCGATGTTCCATCTCGTAATCTGATAATTCCGCAATCGGCAGCTCGGGTTTATTACCGTTTCTTCCTAGATAATTTATTTTTCTACTTGTAATGAGTGAGTAGTTGGTCTTTGGTCGCTGTCATGAAGACTGTTATGTTAAACAATATTTGCTCAATTAAGAATTGATTCTTTTTTGCTACTAGTAGTACTATAATTGAGTGGCATAATTGAAATAAATTATGTTGAGTTGGGTGGTAAATATCTCGGTTTCGATTTTGAATTTTGTGAATGGAGAAAATAAAAGTTACAAAAGTTCTTTCATTTGATGTTCGACTTAGCTTGACTTTGAAATAATTGAACTTAAATATTAAAGGATTTTAGGCAAAAAAAAAAAAAAAGAGTTAACAGTAAAAGTATCATAGAGGTTATTGTATTAAGAGTTAAATTGTATTTTTCTCTCTTCACTCGGAAAATAGGCATATTAGTCATTATATGTTAGATTGAACAGTAAACTGATCATTTTGTTAAAAATTTCATCTATTTCTATTATTAAAAATTTGTCCATGAATGTTAACAGAAGGTACGCGTGTACCTCTTTAGTTATTTCATCAGCTATGCAAGTAAAAATGAATAAAATTTTTAATAGAAGGAATCGATTTACTCTTTGACTTAGTGTACATAGATTAATTTAGTATCTTTTAGTAAAAAGAGGAAAATGGTTCGAGCGTACTTTTACAAAATGGAGTTAACTGGTTTTGGTTTAGTTTACTAATATATTTTTCATCAAAGTAATATATGCAGTTGTTAATTTTACCAAAAATGACACAGGTTTATTTCTAATTTGATTTACCTGATTAATTAGAGCAGTATATTTTCACTGATTAATTTAAGTTAAATCAGTTTCTGAGGCATGAACTTGATAACTTTTTTCACTTCTTATCAACAACAACAAAAGAACATATCCACAACCCAACCACCATCACATAAAAATGCTTTTTTCTTATAATCCGACAACTCTTTCAATTTCCTGTCATTTTTGCTTCAAAAACGGTTGGTGTCTTTGACACAGAAATCGCACAGGGTAGCAAAATCTACAATTCAACCCAGAAAACATGTGTTCTTCCCGAACATGTTCCTTCAGTAACAGCTTCAGAAATATTGATACAACCAATTAATGAGCCCCGGGTCAAAGTCTCTCTCCCATAGGATCCTGCTTTTAGCTGCTTTATCCGAGATATGTCGACTTTCATTTAAGTTATTAGGCTATTAGTAATGTTGACACCATTTTTTTTGCTAAAACGGGGTCGACTTGAATTTTGAAAATAAAAACAAAAACGGGAATTGCCACCAATCTTTTTTTGATGAGGTGTGATCGGGTCACCTCGTAAAACAATTGTTTTTAATAAACGATTTAGATTTTATTAAAACAACGATTTTGGTCCACGAAATTCAAAAAAACAGGTTCAGAAGTCGATTACGCACGAGGAAGGGTTAGCACCCTCGATACGCCCAAAATTGGTACCTAGTTGATTACTTAATATCTTGGTGTCGAAAACTAAAAACTCGAAAAGAATTTAAAAATACGATCCCTCTTTATATTGTTTTATTTTAAAAATTACTTCGAATAAATCAAAATGAAAAATGCCTTCTTATCTCGAATTAACAAGATGTCACATCCAGTAGGTTAGGACACGGCACCTCGTATTTTGAGAGTAAACTTGCCTTTTATTTTTTTTATTTAAACCTCATTTATTTCAATTTTCAAAGGATATTCGGTCATTTAGGTTTAACGCGAAAAAGATTCAAACCCAGTAAGTTAGGGCATGACTTCTCGAATTTCCAAATACGGAATATTGCCTTTATTATTGAAATTTTAAAAGGATATTTGGCTACTTGGTCGAACGAGAAATCGAAACCCAGCGCGTTAGGGCACATTTCCTCGAACTTCCAAACTCAAAATATTGCCTTACTCAGAAAAATTTCATTTTTATGTATGGTGTTAATATGCATAACAAAACGATAATGAATACGACAAGTTAAGCATAAATAATACAAACAATCAACAAAAATGAAATAAATAAATATAAGAGACGAATCAATCACATAACAACAAGTAAATAAATGAATAGAATTAAAATATCCTTTTGAAATGATAATAAACACATAAATAAGTAAATAAATAATAATAACAATAAAGAAGATGAATAGAATTAAAAGATGTGAAACGACATATGGATATTTATGTGGACAATTTTATAAAATAAAAAAATGTGTATATATGTATATCATAAAATATATGTCAATATTATATAAAAATATATGTATGTATGTACATATTTTAAAACAATAAAACATAAAAATGTATATTTAGGAATTATAAAATATATGTATACGTTATAAGAACGTATATATGCATATATATTTTTAAAATTATAAAGTATAAAAGGCGTATGTATATACATATATATATGCATATAGATTATAGAATATAAACATATATAAGTATGTGTACTAATTAAAAATGTATGTGTATTATAAAATGTATGCATGTATATGTATATGACAAAATCTGAAGTTAAAAAAATATATATATATAAATAAATAAGTAAGCAAATAACATTAAATAAAATATTAAATAAAACTGATTTTTAAATATGTATATTTATAAAAAAAATAAAAAAACTTGAAGTTTAAAAGGCCGATGATCGAATTGAAATCAGACTAATAATTTGGGGCCAAATTCGCAAATAAAAGGTCCAGGGGGCTGAAATGAAGCACGCGCAAAGTGCGAAGGACTGATCGGGCAATATGACCAAGTCCTGAAGTGCAGCATTTATGCGCGGACTACATTGGAACATGCAGCAAATTTGCGGAGCCAAATTTAAAAAAATAAAGAAACAAGCAGAAGGATTAAATTAAAACAAAACAATAATGTGGAGGGATCAAGGGCGCAAATTATCCATCCAAGCGCAACACGCGGATCACAGCTATGTAGCGGGTTAGAGCCAATGAAACGACATCGTTTCGACGTCAATGCACTTTGTGCAAAACGGCGCCGTTTAATAATATTATAAACGCCAAATTTCTTTTTTCCAACCCCATTTCAGTCATTCTGTTTTTAAAAAAAAGGAAAAAAAAATCTTCCATTCTCTCAACTCTTCCCCTTCTCCGGTCCAAGGCTCCGGCGAGCATTCGTGGTGGCTCCGCCATAGCGCCACCGCGCTGGAAGGCGGAAAACGTCCGAAATCTTTTTTTTTTCAAAAAAAATCGTTCCTTTTACACACAAACCCGACTTGGGTATTTTTTGAACTAAAATGAGAGGAAAATGAAAGAAAATGGCCTTTTGGCCTCGCCGTTTCTCATCTTAACAAACCCCGAACGAAACCTTAGTGGCTCCGGCGACTCGTCGAACGGAGGAGGCCTCCAACGACGACGCACCGCGAGGAGCAGGTATTTCAAAGCCCTTTTCTTATTTCTAGTTTCCTATTCAAAATAGATTTGTAAAAAGACAAAATAAAAAGAAAGAAAAACAAATAGGAAACAATAAATGATTTTAATCAACCTTTCTGAATTTCTAATCTGTTTTTTGATTTCTTTGTGTGCGTTCGTAAAAAAAGTTACAACGAGAACACTTTGGCTTTTATAGCCATATTACAACGGTTTGATTTCAATTTTCTTTGTCGTTTTGTTGTTTGGCTATTTTCTTCTGTTGTGTGAGGCTCATTTTGCAGGTGGTGTCAGAGGGCGTTAGACGCATGGGTGGCCGGTGATAGGCGAGCACTGGCGGTAGTGGGCATGCGTGGAGGCTGGCGGCTGAAAAGAGTTAGGGAGGCTAGGGTTTTTTTGTTTTGGCTGAAAAATTTTAAAGTTTGTGGGCCAGGGTTATGTTTAGTTTGGGCTTGTAAAAGTTTTGGGCTTGTTGGGTTTTTATTTATGTTAGCCTGGGCCCGGGCGAAAATTGGGTCTTACAGCTGCCCCTATTTGCTCATTGTCGTGTAACAGGAATGGAGCAAAGACTGAGAAAGACCAATTTTGCCCTGTCTTGCTGAGTCTTGACTTCTTCGGGTGTTTCTGTTCTTCAGGTAGCCTCCTTCCAGTCCACTGTGTGTTGTTGCTTTGATCTACTTCACGGCATCTTTAGAGAGATACGACTTCAATCTATTCTGCTGCAACTCCATGGGGTGAGATTTATGGTTTTAGTCTGCTCCACTGTAACTTTAGGGAGATAAGACTGGATGCGATCTGCTCTATTGCAACTTCAGAGAGATAAGATCTGTGGTTTTCATCCGCTCCACCGTAACTTCAGGGAGATAGGATTGGTAGCTTTCGTCTGCTCCACTGCAACTTCAGGGAGATAAGACTTGATGTGATTTGCTCTACTACTGCTTAGGGAGATAAGATCTGGTTTCTTTCGTCTGCTCCACTACTGCTTAGGGAGATAAGACTTGATGTGATCTGCTCCACTACTACTTAGGGAGATAAGATCTGGTTTCTTTCGTCTGCTCCACTACTGCTTAGGGAGATAAGACTTGATGTGATCTGCTCCATTACTGCTTAGGGAGATAAGATCTGGTTTCTTTCGTGCGCTCACTCTGCTTAGAGATAAGACTTGATGTGATCTGCTCCACTCTCTGCTAGGGAGATAAGATGTGGTTTCTTTTATGCGCTCCACTCTTGCTTAGGGAGATAAGACTTGATGTGATCTGCTCCACTACTACTTAGGAGATAAGATCTGGTTTCTTTCGTCTACTCCACTCTGCTAGGAGATAAGACTTGATGCGATCTGCTCCACTCTTGCTTAGGAGATAAGATCCGTGGTTCTGCTCTGCTCCACTCTTGCTAGGAGATAAGACTTGAAGCGATCTGCTCCACTCTCGCTAGGGAGATAAGATCGTGGTTACATCTCGCTCCATTCTTGCTAGGAGATAAGACTTGAGGCGATCTGCTCAACTACTGCTTAGGGAGATAAGATCTGTGGTTCTGTCTACTCCACTACTGCTTAGGGAGATAAGACTTGAGGTGATCTGCTCCACTACTGCTTAGGGGATAAGATCTGTGGTTTTAATCCGCTCCACTGCAATTTCAGGGAGATAGGATTGATTTCTTTCAAATTGACTGCAATGTCGGGGAACAAGATTCGCCGTTGTAGCTTCAATCTGTTCCACTGCACCGCCAGGGAAGTAAGATTTGCCGTTGCGGCTTCAATCTTTTAAATTGCAATGTCGGGGAAGCAAAATTCATCGTTGTAGCTTTAATCTGCTCCATTGCATCATCATGGAAGTAAGATTCCCGTTGTGGCTTCAATCTTTTAAATTACAATGTCGAGGAAGCAAGATTCGCCGTTGTAGCTTTAATCTGCTCCACCGTATCGCCATGGAAGTAAGATTCGCCGTTGCAGCCTCAATCTTTGAAATTGAAATGTCAAGGAAGCAAGATTCACCGTTGTAGCTTTAATCTGCCCCACTGCATCGCCAGAGAGATAAGGTTTGATAAGATCTCTCTACTGCAACTTCAGAGAGATAAGATCTGTTTTCTTCGATCTACTTCGCCACCAGTATGGGAAGACAAGATCTGCATCTTCGATCTACTCCGCCACTAATATGGGAAGACAAGATCTGCATCTTTGATCCACTTTCTACCAATATAGGAAGACAGGACCTGCTATCTTCGATCTACTTCACGTCAATACATTAAGACAAGATCTGTTTTCTTCGATCTACTTTACCACCAGTATGGGAAGATAAGATCTACATCTTCAATCCATTTCCTACTAATATAAGAAGACAGGACCTGCTATCTTCGATCTACTTCACGCCAATACATGAAGACAAGATCTACTTTCTTCGATCTACTTCGCCACCAGTATGGGAAGACAATATCTGCATCTTCGATCCACTTCCTACCAATATAGGAAGATAAGATCTGCTTTCTTCGACTTTGATCCATCCCACGGCAATTTCAGGGGTATAGGATCTGTTTCTTTGATCTATTCTCTGGGGAACATGACCTGCAAAATCCATTTCATGGACCTATTTATGCCTAGTGTTTAGGATGTTATGATTAGAATGAATCAAATGCTCCTAACTAGATGTGTATGTATGATATTTACATGGAATGATATTTGTATGAATGCAGAATGTCATGAGAATGATCCATTTTAATGTTTGGGTTGTCATTCCTCTTTGTTCATTTAGACTCTATTACCAACACATCAGAATGCCATCTTGCTCGGCTAGTAACACTCATCTCTCACTTAGCCGGATTGCCCCCACTGTAATCTTTAAAGTTCAATCCGTTGTAATCTTCAAGGTTAAATCCACGGTAATTTTGGGACATAAAATTCGAGCCATCTTCCTCCCGCTGAGTATAAGATCTAGCTCTTTCTCAATCCTCTCCCACTGCCATTCGGGGATATAGGATCTGAATCTCCTTGGTCTCCTACACCATTCTCAGGGTGTCGCACCAAATGTTTATCCATAAGTGAAAGATTCTTTTCTCTGAGAAAACCTCTTCTTATCACTCGGTGATCATTGCTTGTTTATTCATTGAAGCCTCGTAACCACCACGATGTCTTGTCATTTTGTTCAATCTATGTTTGGACAATAAAATCCGAAAGGATGGTCTTAATTTAGACTTTTCCTTTTTAGACATTTTGATCTTTAAACTTGGTGTGTTCCAAACAATAGTCCTGTTTCAGGTTCCTATATTATTTAGAAGCCTTCAAAGTAATATGCAGAACTCCTTCTGCTTGAATATTCAGTTCGTTAATCGTTATTTCAATGAAAAATGCTCGAAAAAGATTATCAAACTGGACAAGATGAAATTTTGTCGAGAGCAAAGCTCGAAATGAAATGAATCAATCAAGATAACAAATTTTGCTAAAATACAAAATGAGAATAGATTAATCAAGAAGGCGTATTTTGTTAAAAATACAAAAAAGAAATAAAATGGAAATAGGTGCCCCAAATATCGTAGTATGAGCTTCTCTACCCCAAACTTCTTGAGGACCCTTTTGAACTTGATATGTGTTTAGAAGTCCAAGAAGACTTTGTTGATTCCCCAAGATGTAGCATCCCTCCTTCTTATTAATTCGGATAGGACAAGACTACCGCATGCCCCACCTTCGATCAAAATTTGAACTGCCCATTCCTGGGTTTTCAATTCAAAACCCCTTTGGTCTCAAGGCGCCCTTTGTGGGTTTTCACCTTGACCTCTCATTTTCTTTTCTTTTTTCTTTTCTTTTCTTTTCTCTTTTTGTTTCTTTTTTTTCAAGTGAAGTATTTATTTCCTGAATTAGAATTCTCAAGATTAGGCAGGTTCTTGCCATCCATCTTGGTCAATATCAATGCTTTTTCAGATAAGACCTTTCGCATAAGGTCCTTTTCAGTTTGGCGTCCACTTTCTTCTGAAGTCTTTTTGTATGGGAAGGATCTTCTTCGATATCAGGTCTTTCCCAAGGAATTTTCTGGGGCGAACCTTTTTTGGTAAGCTCGCATCATTCGATTTTGGTACATTTGACCATGACGGATAGCTTTCAACATTTTCTCTTCAATAAACTTTAACTGATCATATCGGGTTTGGATCCATTTTGCTTCATCCATCTTCAGTTCTGACAAGTCTCGAAGGGTAGGAATATCAACTTCGATGGGTAAAACTGCCTCTATTCCATATACTAATGAGAAATGAGTTGCCACGGTAGAGTTTTTTTTATTTTCTTATTTTTTGTTTTCATTTTTTTTGCTTTTTGCCTTCCCCCCTTTTTTTGCCTCCACTGAACTGTTCATTTTGGGGCGACATGGTGTTAATCTTGAATAGACTACAAACTTCTGATGTCGTGCGGTTGTTCAAATTTAATGCATTGTCTAATATGATCCTTTTTGGCATTCCATATTGACATATGATTCTTCAAGAAATTTGTTAATTGTCAGCTTTGTGATATCGGCATATGAAGCAGCTTTTACCCACTTAGTGAGGTAATTGACGACCATAAAGATGAATTGATGATCGCCAAAACCTTAGACGAGATTGGCTTAATGACATCCGTACCCCTCATAAAAAAAGTCTATGGAAAAGTCATAACATGAAGAGATGAAGGAGACACATGAGTCTTGTCTCCATAAATTTGGCACTTGTGGCATTTCTTGGTATAACTGATGCAATCCTCTTCCATGGTGGACCAGCAGTACCCATATCTCATGATTCACTTGGCCATTGCAAAATTAATGCATGTGTTCCTCAGATACCCTTATGGACATTTTCTAATACTTTCTTAGCCTCAACAGCATCCACACGTCTTGGCAGCTCAGGTATATCTTGATCATGCGAAAACATCCTTGAATTCTTAGAGTAACTTAATGACATCTCGCTTTGTCTTTGCTGTGATACATGTTCCGATCTTCACCTCTTTCTTTTCTCCTAAGCTCACAATCTCCGTTGATTTTTTTTGTAAGGTAGGATCTGTTTTTCGACTTGCTCTACCATCCTTAACAAATCAGGAGATAAGCTACAGTCTCAATCATCTTCAAAGTCTTGAGGTTCCTCTAGACACATATCTTGCTCAACAGAAAGTTTTGAGTCAATAGCAATGTCGCTCATATCATTGATATCTGGAGCTCTGTTTTAGGGACGAAAGAATACTCAAAGAGCTTAATGAATCAAAGGATAATTATTTGTGTGGTATGAGTATGAATGAAATGGAAGGAACAAACGAATGTTATCCAAAACAAGACACAAAGATGCATTTCGTTGAAATAAAGAATAGTGGACATGTGCCTTTTCCACAAAAAGATTTTCTATTGCTCCCAGGCTTAGAGCAATAAGAGTGTTCCCAATATTACTCTGAAATGGTCCTAAAAATACAAGAATCTCCTCTACAGTCCAGCTATTTAGAACGCCTCTAGGGATGTAGAAACAAATTCCTGATGATTCTTTTGTTTTTGTTTGTTTTTCAGTTTCTTCTTCAAAGGTACAAACATCTTTCCTTCCGAACCAATGGTATATTCAAAGAATTCCAATTCTTTATCATCCATCAGGCTTTGTACTAGAGTTCTGAACTCTTGCGCTTTTGGATTTTAGGAAATTTATTGTATGCGATGAAATGTAATGTTGATGCATAAATGCGAAAAGAGACGTTGATTCTTGGTTCAATTCTATTAGAAAAACTTTACTAGAAAACAAATCTCTTTACATAAAGTGGATATATATACGGTTTTGCCCTCATAGGCGGAGACCTTCGATCCCCTTCTTCATTCGAGTGTTTAAGATAAATCTCACAAACTTTTCAAAAGGGATGTCTCTTCTATCTCCTTTTTGCTTGATCCGGGCCGCGGCTCGTTGCTCACTCATCCTCATGATGCTTATTGGCTTCTCTTTACGAAAATTCAGCGGCTCTCGAATAATCTTTGTCATCTTGAATCCTCGGGCAACGGAGTAATAGTCGTGTAGTCTTCCATTAAACTATCATCATTCTCTTATCACATTTTCTTGGACTATGTTCGGACAACCGTATTATCATCCGCTTTATCAAAAAACTCATTTTCTTATGACAAGCTCTCTATTTAGCAACTGAACGTGAATCAACACCTCTTTTTTTATGATGAAAATGCAATGCAATCATAACCAAAAAGACAACAGGTTAGTACAAAGCAAAAGTAAGTAAGAATAAATAGAACACCTACTCGGGTGACCACTAGGGGTTTGAAGTGGTTCTTCCTAGGGTGGGCTCTTAAGGTTCACTATATGAGGTTCGGCTCTAAAGCGAAGGTACCCGAACCAGTAGATTCCTCGATCCTCACCCATTATAGGCTCATATGGATCGAGTTCGGTTCAGGGGAATACATTTCCCTATGGCTGTACAGAGATGAAAATCTCACGAAGACATGGGTACGGATGTATCCCGAAAGTGATTCACTATCCTATGCGGAGGTGAAAACCTCACGAAGGCGTAGTTTCTCACTCCCACTTAAAAGGGTAAGATCGAACGATCATGTAAATGCAATATGTAAAAACTATATCGAGACTTAAACAAATAAAGCAGATATAACAAAAAGTTGCAGACTATGCCTAATTTTCCATTTTCGACAAAAAGACAAAAAGTAATCAACTTGTGGCTTGACTCTCGTGTACCTCCCCAGTGGAGTCGCCAAGCTGTTGACATCATTTTTTTGCTAAAACGGGGTCGACTTGGATTTTGAAAATAAAAACAAAAACGGGAGTCGCCGCCAATCTTTTTTCGATGAGGTGTGATCGGGCCAACTCGTAAAACGGTTGTTTTTAATAAACGATTTAGATTTTATTAAAACAACGATTTTGGTCCACGAAATTCAGAAAAATAGGTTCGGGAGTCGATTACGCACGAGGAAGGGTTAGCACCCTCGATACGCCCAAAATTGGTACCTAGTTGATTACTTAATATCTTGGTGTCGAAAACTAAAAACTCGAAAAGAATTTAAAAATACGATCCCTCTTTATATTGTTTTATTTTAAAAATTACTTCGAATAAATCAAAATGAAAAATGCCTTCTTATCTCGAATTAACAAGATATCACATCCAGTAGGTTAGGACACGACACCTCGTATTTTGAGAGTAAGCTTGCCTTTTATTTTTTATTTAAACCTCATTTATTTCAATTTTCAAAGGATATTTGGTCATTTAAGTTTAACGCGAAAAAGATCAAAACCCAGTAAGTTAGGGCACGACTTCTCGAATTTCCAAATACGGAATATTGCCTTTATTATTGAAATTTTAAAAGGATATTTGGCTACTTGGTCGAACGAGAAATTGAAACCTAGCGCGTTAGGGCACGTTTCCTCGAACTTCCAAACGCAAAATATTGCCTTACTCAGAAAAAATTCTTTTTTATGTATGGTGTTAATATGCATAACAAAACGATAATGAATAGGACAAGTTAAGCATAAATAATACAAACAATCAACAAAAATGAAATAAATAAATATAAGAGACGAATCAATCACATAACAACAAGTAAATAAACGAATAGAATTAAAATATCCTTTTGAAATGATAATAAACACGTAAATAAGTAAATAAATAATAATAACAATAAAGAAGATGAATAGAATTAAAAGATGTGAAAAGACATATGTATATTTATGTGGACAATTTTATAAAATAAAAAAATGTGTATATATGTATATCATAAAATATATGTCAATATTATATAAAATATATGTATGTATGTACATATTTTAAAACGATAAAACATAAAAATGTATATTTAGGAATTATAAAATATACATTATACGTTATAAGACCGTATATATGCATATATATTTTTAAAATTAAAAAGTATAAAAGGCGTATGTATATACATACATACATATATATATATATATAAATGCATATAGATTATAGAATATAAACTTGTATAAGTATGTGTATTAATTAAAATGTATGTGTATTATAAAATGTATGTATGTATATGTATATGACAAAATCAAGTTAAAAATATATATATAAATAAATAAGTAAGCAAATAACATTAAATAAAATATTAAATAAAACTGATTTTTAAATATGTATATTTATAAAAAAATAAAAAAACTTGAAATTTAAAAGGCCGAGGATCGAATTGAAATCAGACCAATAATTTGGGGCCAAATTTGCAAATAAAAGGTCCAGGGGGCTGAAATGAAGCACGCGCAAAGTGCGAAGGACTGATCGGGCAATATGCCCAAGTCCTGAAGCGCTTGACATTTTTTGCGGACTACATTGAACATCTGACAAATTTATGGGCCAAATTTAAAAAAATAAAGAAACAAGCAGAAGGATTAAATTAAAACAAAACAATAATGTGGAGGGATCAAGGGCGCAAATAATCCATCCAAGCGCAACACGCGGATCCCAGCTATGTAGCGGGTCGGGTCGCGGGTCAGAGCCAATGAAACGACATCGTTTCGACGTCAATGCACTTTGTACAAAACAGCGCCGTTTAATAATATTATAAACGCCAAATTTCTTTTTTCCAACCCCATTTCAGCCATTCTGTTTTTAAAAAAAAGGGAAAAAAAATCTTCCATTCTCTCAACTCTTCCCCTTCTCCGATCCAAGGCTCCGGCGAGCATTCGTGGTGGCTCCGCATAGCGCCACCGCGCCGGAAGGCGGAAAACGTCCGAAATCCTTTTTTTTTTCAAAAAAAATCGTTCCTTTTACACACAAAACCGACTTGGGAATTTTTTGAACTAAAATGAGAGGAAAAGGAAAGAAAATGGCCTTTCGGCCTCGCCGTTTCTCCTCTTAACAAACCCCGAACGAAACCTTAGTGGCTCCAGCGACTCGTCGAACGGAGAAGGCCTCCAACGGCGGCGCACCGCGAGGAGCAGGTATTTCAAAGCCCTTTTCTTATTTCTAGTTTCCTATTCAAAATAGATTTGTAAAAAGACAAAATAAAAAGAAAGAAAAACAAATAGGAAACAATAAATGATTTTAATCAACCTTTCCGAATTTCTGATCTATTTTTTTGATTTCTTTGTGTGCGTTCGTAAAAAAAGTTACAACGAGAACACTTTGGCTTTTATAGCCATATTACAACAGTTTGATTTCTATTTTCTTTGTCGTTTTGTTGTTTGGCTATTTTATTCTGTTGTGTGAGGCTCATTTTGCAAGTGGTGTCAGAGGGCGTCAGACGCATGGGTGGCCGGTGATAGGCGAGCACTGGCGGCAGTAGGCATGCATGGAGGCTGGCGGCTGAAAAGAGTTAGGGAGGCTAGGGTTTTTTTGTTTTGGCTGAAAAATTTTAATGTTTGTGGGCCAAGGTTATGTTTAGTTTGGGCTTGTAAAAGTTTTGGGCTTATTGGGTTTTTATTTATGTTAGCCTGAGCCCGAGCGAAAATTGGGTCTTACAAGTAAGTTTATGTTTTGTTCATTCAATTTTAAAAGTTATAAAATGATCACTGAACAAATCGAAAGTTTTTATTTAACTCATTCGTTGTTAAAATTGTTATTGTATGATCTTGTCTATTCACAATGCCTGTATTAATTGTAGACTCTCATTCTCCGGTTCAATTTTTTTTCATGAAATATCTTTGAATGTCCAAACAACTTTCTTCTCCTATTTCTAGCACTAACCGTCAGATCAACTTGGATATAATGTATGTTATTCTACTCATTGATCGGTATTGATCCACCATCACTTAAACTCGCTAATTGGACTTTTTAGAAAAAGGATAATTTAACAACACAATAACTTAAATAAAATTTTTTGAATAATTCAATGACCATTTTATAACTTTCTGAAGTTGAGTGATCAAAACATAAATTTATTAGTAGTTTAGTGACATTTTTTTCCAATAAAATTTGATAATGCTATGATTTTTAATGTTTTGTTTGATATGTAGGGAACTACTGTGGTAGACAATTTGCTGAACGGTGATGATGTTTGTAATACCCAATTTTAAGCCTGGGCCCAAATAAATAAGCATCAAAAAATAAAACAATGGCCCAAATACATTTGGCCCAATAAGGCCCAAGTCAATAAAGCCCAAACTATTAATCCTAGCCCAATTACAGAGTGGCCCAAAAAGTTCAGCAGAAACCCTAGGCAGTTTGCCCAGCGACACACACATCCTCACGCCGCAGCAACCGTCCCATTGCTCCCCGTTCTTGCTCGCACGTCCAGTAGCCTCTCACAAAGCACGTTTTCCCCACACACATGCAGCAAACGATCAATAATAGCAGGAAATATGGCAAAAACGTAAGTGGGGGGGGTTTGGGTTTGTTTTTTGGATTCGACTATAAAAAGGCCAATCAATCTCTGTAACGGGGTTAGAAAATTTTTGTACCGAAATCAAGAAAGAAAATAAACAGGAAATTTTTTTTTTGAAGGTGGGTTTTTATTTTTTTCTCTGTTCTTTTACTGCTTTTTTAAAAATTTATTTTGGTTCTTTTCTTTTGCTTCTAAAAAACAAAAATAAACGAAGAAAGGGAGGAAAGGAAGACTTACCGTTGAAAGAGTCGTTGGGTGTCCTCTTTTCGCCGTTATATTTACTAATACATTATACTTATACATTCTTTTTTAAATGCATTAATATATTTTAAATGTATTTTATCATTGCTTTTTATGACTTACGTTTTTTTTCTCTCATATCCATATACATATTTGCTAAAATTATTTATATATTATTCTTATGTATACACATAATTTAAATTAAAATATTTGTTCCATATCGCATTGACATTTTTAACATATTTTTCAAATACATTTTGATTTTGTCAAAATATTAAAATCATTTTTATGATTCAAAGGTTTTCAAAATAATAAATGATATTCAAAGTTAGGGATTTTCGAGGAAAATTGAGCCCTAACGTATTGGGTTCCGATTTTCTTTGTTAATTCCAAATAACCGATAATATTCGTTATTTAAAATATATAAGTAAAAATCATTTTTGGGAACTTAATTTGTTATGTCCTAACGTATTGGGCATGACATAATTGCTTCCTCAAAATGAAGATTTACTTATAAAGCAAAAGTGATATTCAAAATTCGGGGATTTTAAGAAATTGTGCCCTAACATATTGGGTCTCAATTTCTTCGCATGACTTGAATAATTGATTATCCCTTTCAGATTTCAACATTTGAGTTTAACAAAATCTTTTTAATTTTCGACACCAAGACATGAAATAATCAATTTGGAACCGGTTTTTGGGCGTTACGAGGTGCTAATCCTTCCTCAAATGCGTAATCGACTCCGAACTGCTTTTCTCAAAATTCGTAGACCAAAATCGTTTTTAAGGTGAGCTGATCACACCTCAATCAAAGATCGGTGGCGACTCCAATTTTTGTTTTTTTTAAAGTCGATAACTAAATTTTTGTTTTCAAAAAAATGGTTTCGACAATGTTCATTACATGCTTGTCGCTTTGAAAAAACTTGGGGTGGATGTGGAGCATGACAATGACGAGAAACGAGCTGTCGTCAAAGGTTGCAGAGGTTGGTTTCTGGTAGAGGATATGGAAGGTCAAGAAATCAAGTTTTTTCTTGGGAATGCTAGAACCGCAATACGGCTTCTTACCGCTGTTATTGCTTCCGCCGGTGGTAGTTCAAGGTTTGTCCTATAATTTTAATAATGTGGAACTATATGCTTTATATGCTGATGTTTTTTCAAATGCATATACGTTACATGTTTATTTAGCTACATTCTTGATGGCATACCCCGAATGAGAGAAAGGTCGATCGGGGACTTAGTTACTGGTCTTAAACAGCTTGGTGTTGATATTGATTGTACTCTCGGCACGAATTGTCCCCTTGTCTATATAAACGGAGAGGGTGGTCTTCCCGGGGGAAAGGTACGTATGGTTTAAATCGTTTTCGTTATATGGTGTTGTTACCATTTATGATGTTCCATTCTGGGTCCTTTCGTAGATGAAACTCTCCGGATCTATTAGTAGTCTATACTTGAGTGCGTCACTCATGGCAGCTCATTTAGCTCATCGGGATGTGGAAATCGAGATCATCGATAGATTGATTTCGAGTCCATATGTTGAAATGACCATAAAAGTGATGGAAAGGTTTGGAGTCACCGTGGAGCACACAAATAACTTGGACCGATTCTTTATCCGAGGAGGTCAAAAGTATAAGTAAGTTACGTAGCTGCAAAATCCCGTACTCAGTTTCGATAAATGTTGCGAAATCGATAAATCTTTCAGGTCTCCTGGACATGCTTATGTCGAAGGTGATGCTTCTAGTGCAAGTTACTTCCTTGCTGGTGCAGCAGTCAGGGGTGGGACTGTCACGGTAAAAGGATGCGGAACAAGTAGTTTACAGGTACTTAGTAAAGTGTTGTTCCCGTTGTTATGGCCGTCTTTAAGGCATATCTCGAATTCCATCACTATATAACTTCATCTTTTTTCCTTTCGATTTAAGGGCAGGGGTGGAGCCATGTAGAGACCTAGGGGGGTCATGCCCCCAAAGTTTAATATTTTTTTTTCAATTTAGTCTTTTATAAATATACTATGGCACTCCCAAAAATATAAACAGGCCTTCTAAAGTTTAAGATTTCTGTAATTTTTTCCTTTGTATATATGTTATAGCCCTCCTAAAAATATAAGTAGGCTCTACCAATATTTTATAGTATTAAAAATAATATTAAAATTTATTCTTGATAAAAACAAAGGTAGAATTTTATTAAAGAAACTAAATTACTCAATGATGACTGTTGAATGATATTTTGTTAAATAATAATTTAATATTTTACTTAAAATAATAATATTTTATAAGTGATATAATAATATATATAAAAAGAAAAGAAAAGATGAGATTTTATCATTTTCTCCTTCATATTGGTGCCTAGCAAGAAAAGAAAAACAATTTCTTCATCATTTTTCCTCCAAATTTTGAATCTTGGAAGCTAGTTTTACATATATGTACCAATAGTTTTTATTTTATTTTATTAAGTGTATTAAAAGTTGTCATTAAAGGATATTGATAGAAGCTTATAAAATTAAGTGAAACGTATATGTTTTTGGATGGAAAATAATTAGGAGACAGTTTCTAACTTGCTAGAAATGTAAAAATGAAACAAAAATAGCTAGATAATGTCATAGTAAGTTTCGGCCAAAGTAAAGGGGAGGAAGAAAACATTTGCCATTTTGTTTAAAATTATGTCAAATGATAGCTTATGAAGCAGTGAGCATTCTAGTGAAAACAAAATAAAAAATGGTTAGCCGAGTCGAAAGTTATGTGAATTTCGGATTAGGAAACTTAAGTTGTCAACTTGATAAACCATGTATATACAAGCTTGTCATTAGTAGTTGATTTACTTAGTATTTAAAATATTATGTTTGAATTGAAAACTATGGTTTCAATTATAAAGTTAGTAAATTCTTGATTTTAAGTTGAATTTGAATATTATGATTTGAATGGTTGAACAAACTTATGTTTGATTAAAAGTAAAAATTTTATATTATGCTATTTATGATTTGAATATGAAATGATAGAACGTCGTACGCTTTTAAGTAATGATATGTTATTTCTTCTTAATTGTTGGAATATTGCTTCTTTTGAATTGATTTTTATATGTTTAAATCGATTGTCATGTTGGAATACTGCTTCTTTTAAATCGATTATTTATATGTTTAAATCGATTATTATGTTGGAATACTGCTTCTTTTGAATCGATTATTTTTACATAGCACGTCTAATTTTAACTTGTACTCCCACAGATTAACATCCTCGCTCCGTCACTGTATTAAGGGTGATGTAAAATTTGCTGAGATGATGGGTGCCAAAGTCACCTGGACCGAGACTAGCGTAACTGTCACCGGACCCCCCCAAGAAATTCATCGAGGAGGAAACACTTGCGTGCAATTGATGTAAACATGAACAAAATGCCAGATGTTGCTACGACTCTCGCTGTTGTTGCCCTTTACGCCGATGGTCCTACTGCCATAAGAGATGATATAATCTTGAACATGTTATAGTATAGGGTAAACTACACTAATAATCACCCAACTATTAGTGAATTTTTTTTTTTGTCATCTAACTATTCAATTTTGTTTTTTAATCATAAGCAGGCTAATGATGGTAACTTTTAAAATTGGCATAATAGCAATTTTAACCCTCAACATTTATAAATTATGTCAAATTAGTCTTGATTCTAAAAAAATTAACCCTCAACATTTACACATTGTGTAATTTTTTTCTTTTGTAGTTTTGATTTTTTGTGACATTGAGGATTAATTTTAAAAGAAAAAAATTATTATCTTAAATTTTTAGTATTTCTATTTTTTTATATTTTCAATCAAATTTAATTGATAAATTTATTTTTTAGCTTTTTAGATGAAAATGTCGCAAAGAAAGCAAAGCGCAAACAAAGATCAAATTATACAATGTGTAAATGTTGAGGTTAAATTTTTAGAATCAAGACTAAATTAACACAATGTATAAATCTTTGAGGTTAAAGTTACTATTATGCTACTTTTAAAAGTTGTCACCGTTAGTGTTGATGAATAAAAACATAAAATTAAATAATTGAGTAACTATTTTATAATTTTTCATATTTGAGTGACCAAAATGTAAATTTACTACCCTTTAGTATATATGAATAGCATAAATAGGAGACCTTTTGTAATAACATCTTCTTGGGGTTCCTTGTTGGCAAGTTGGAGGGTGAAAGAGACCGAAAGGATGATTGCTATATGCGGAGGCTGCGGAAGGTAGTTCCGATCTAGTTTTATGCTTAAAACAATCCCACAAGTGATACTAATTCGGGTTCTTCCCTTAATTACATCGGTTTCATATTGCAGCTCGGAGCAATGGTTGAAGAAGGGTAGGTTTATTGCGTGATTACTCCACCGGAGAAATTAAACGTGATGATGAATCGATACTTCGATGATCACCGAATGGCTATGGCATTCTCTCTAGTCGCATCGCGGAGGTTCGATTACCAACAAAGATCCTGGTTGCACTCGGAAAACCTTCCCGAATACTTCAAAATTCTCAAGAGGGTTACGAAGCATTGAATGACTCTTTTACTAGTACTAGAGGAAAAAAACATGAGACATAGGTTCGTCTGCCGCGATTGAACCATGCCTTTGATGTTTGTTATATAATTATAATAAAAATAACCCAACTCGTGGTCCAATCGATTAATTCCCTATATAATAAAATTCTAAAGAACTTCTTTGGGGACGACAACGAGACATTCCATTTTATTATCTCTATTTCTTCACTAGAACTCTCTCCCCTCCATCGGTTGATACTTTGTATCAACAATTAGTGTGGTGGAGGTGGATCGAACACGTCAAATAATTTCAAAACCCATACCCTTCGATGCCATCGACGGCTATGGATCAACAACTTTCTTGCCATTGAACCCGTTATTAGTGCATGCATGCAACCAAACCGAGCCATCGGACACCGGCTCCATATCGTCTACCCAAAGCACAAGTAAAACGCCACCATCGTTCCACAATCCCTCTTTGCCGTAAACCAACAAAATAACCGTTACTTTCCTCCATTAACCACTGAGAATCCCGTGGAGACTCTTCCTCATCCACCCCCAAAACAACGGTTTGTCTAATTAGGGATTATTTTTGGAGGCTTTAAGTGATTCCTGCTTTTTGGAAAATTGAGCCCTAACGTATTGGGTTCTGATTTTCTTTGTTAAGTCCAAATAGCCGAGAATATTCGTTATTTAAAATATATAAGTAAAAATCATTTTTGGGAACTTAATTTGTTATGTCCTAACGTATTGGGCATGACATAATTGCTTCCTCGAAATGAAGATTTACTTATAAAGCAAAAGTGATATTCAAAATTCGGGGATTTTAAGAAATTTTGCCCTAACGTATTGGGTCTCAATTTCTTCACATGACTTGAATAATTGATTATCCCTTTCAGATTTCAACATTTGAGTTTAACAAAATCTTTTTAATTTTCGACACGAAGACATGAAATAATCAATTTGGTACCGATTTTTGGGTGTTACGAGGGTGCTAATCCTTCCTCGTGCATAACTGACTCCCGAACCTGTTTTCTCAAAACTTGTAGACCAAAATCATTTTTAAGGTGAGCTGATCACACCTCAATCAAGGATCGGTGGCGACTCCAATTTTTGTTTTTTTAAAGTCGATAACTAAATTTTTGTTTTCAAAAAAATGGTTTCGAGAGTCGAGCCAAAAATTGATTATTTGGTGTCTTTTTTGTCGAAAATTTAAGTTATTTTTTTCATGATTTCCTTTTGCATTCCTTGGTTTTCATTGTTTACTTGACTGGCTTAGGTCTTTTAGCTTATTTGCATTTTGCATCTCATAATTGGTCGTTTTTACCCCTTTAAGTGGGAGTGAGAAGCTAGTCCTTCGTGAGGTTTTTACCTCCGTATAGGATAGTGGATTGCTTTCGGAATACATCTGTACCTATGCCTCCGTGAGACCTATGTCTCCGCATAGTCATAGGGAAATGTATTCCCCTGAATCGAACTCGTTCTATATGAGCCTATAATGGGTGAGGATCGAGGAATCTACTGACTCGGGTACCTTTGCCCTAGAAACTAAACCACATATAGTGAACCATAAGAACTCACCCTAGGTAGAATTACTCTTAACCTTATTAGATGCCTAATTAGGAGTTTTTACTATTTTTTTAGTTGTACTATATTTAATTGTTACTGACTTTTTTATGTTTTACTCTGATTGCATGGCATTACCATCACATGGCATTTCATTTTAAAAGGCGTTGGTTCGTATTAGATTGCTAGATAGAAAACTTATCATGGGAAATGGGTTTCTTGATAGAGTGGAGGATAATGCGGCTGTTTGAACTTGGGCTGAAATCACACAGCGCGAAAAAGGTGATAGCTTGGCCGAGGGGTACATATCAAAATTATGGGACTTCACCCGTGTCAGCGTAACCCAGAACAACTTGTAAAAGTTGAAAGAAATTTGAGAGCATTGGAATGATGAGGTTAGACAGTTATTTTATTCAAATTATGGGGATTTACCTTATTTGCTTGATATGAAGGTGGATAAGCGTCTTTTTCGAGCTCTCGCACAATTTTGGAATCCTGCCTATAGTTGCTTCACGTTCGGGAAATTTGACTTGGTGCCTACAATAGAAGAGTATACAGCTTTACTTCGGTGTTCGAGGATTCAAGTGGATAAGGTTTACTCGAAAGCTGTAAATGCACCGACCTTTTTGAAGAGGCTGATGGGTAAAACCGGGATGAGTGAACAGTGGGTTACGGCTCGGATCAAGCAAAAGGGAGATAGCAAGTGCATTCCTTGGAAAAATTTGAAAGACCTCATTCAAGCGCATCCCGACATGAAGAAGAAGGTAGATATCTTTGCCCTAAATATATATGGTAAGGTTGTGTTCCCTAGGGCTTTGGGGCATGTTTATGAGGCGGTTACTGACTTATTCGATCGGCTTGATAATAGAGTTACACCAGTCTCGATAATTTTGGCAGAAACCTTCCGGTCATTGAATGCGTGCCGGCGAGAGGGAGAAGGAAGATTCATTGGATGTGCGCAGCTCTTACTTGCGTGGTTCCATAGTCACTTTTGGAAGGTCCATAAGGTTTCGTATCGGGTCTTCTCTGACAATTATTCACCATTAAAAGAGATAGTGGCTACACCGAGGAGGGATGACATCTCGGAAGAGAAATGGATGGCTATTTTTCAGATTTTACAGGAGGGGTATATCGAGTGGAGAGCTCCATGGTTGATTCCGGACGAAATCCTATATCGATGTGGAGATTTTTATTGGGTTCCTTTGATCGGGATTTGGGGAGACGTTGGTTATGCCCCATTGCTAGCGTTAAGGTAATATAGGTCGAGACAGTTTGTGCCTGTAACTCAGGGTTTAGCCGAGTGTGAATTCTCATATAAAGGTGAGGGGTATAAAAGGAGAATTCGTGAGATGGTCAGTGCATGGGGTCAGACTCGACGAATGAAAAGGTTGGCTGTGGGTCCAATGACAACTCCAGAGTATAGCGAATGGTGGGTTAGGAGGATTAATGATAACATTTCTGGATTTGGGTCAGAAAATAGTCAGTCAATAGAGGAGTATCTGCATGTTGTTCTTACTGAGCTAGAAATCATAAAGTAGGACTTTGAAAAGAAAAATACAGAATTAGAGAAGAAAATAGAGCAACTAGAGGAAGAAAAGGGGAATTTGAGACTATATGCGGATGTTCAAAAGCTCAAGGCTGATAAACTGAGAAAGGGGAAGAATAAGGCTGAAGAAGATTTGGACAGTTTGAAGATGGATTACAAGAAGCTGCGTCTGTCCATGAGAACTGCCGGGCTCGGAAAGACTTCAGAGAAGTGGCGTAAAGAGATTCGAGAAGAAAGAAATAGGTCAGACCGGTGGGAAAGAAAATTCCAAGAAGTGCAAGCACGAAACGAAGCATTAGAAAAGAGCTTGTCAAAGAGCCAAAAAGAAAAATGAGAACTAAAGGATAGAGTCGTTGAGTTAGAAGGGTCCCTCCGTCAACATAGAAGTCGAAATTCTGTAATAGAACTGAAAGCAAGCCTGAGTAAGATCGAAGAAATGAAGGGTAAAATAGAAGAGTTGGAAGCAGCATTACGAAGTTGTGAGGTTCGGATCGAGCATCTAGAGGCAAAGGAAGGTCGTTAGAATGAGCAGCTTCATTATTTCCAAGATCAAGTCAGAAATAGGGATTGCGTTATGGGAGAAGCTGTGGTGTAGATTCGTGAAGTGGCAAATCACTTGCAAACTTTGGCGGTACAAGCCGACACGTTGAGCGTAAAGTACGAGCTAGAGTCAGATCGAGGACAAGAGTTAGCATCGTTGCTTAAAAAGATCAAGGTCTTAAGTATTAGGGCAAAGCCATATTTGTAGCCCATTCTATGTAAAGAAATTTATTTTCTAATAAAGTTTTTCTGAAAGTAATTGAAATTAGAATTAACGTCTTCTCTGCATTCATTTTCATACATCGCATTGCATGCATTAAAAATTATCAAAGGGTTCTGATTAATCAAAATCATTCCTCAGTTAACCTGGAATCTAACCAGCCAACTCAGCACAGTTACGGTACATGAGCGAGATTAAGAAGTATGGACCAAAGGTTGGAAAAGCTCGAGTAGTTTCAAAAAGAAACGCAGGATCAGCTTCAGCAGGAAATGAAGGAACAATTCGAGAAGATTCAACCAAGTTTGATGGATAAAATGGAGGAATCCCAAGGAAGTATGATAACCCAATTAACTCGGCTCTTAACTGGCGGAAAAGATAAGGGAAAGAGTCCTGTAGTCAATATTGAGGAGGAATGTGAGGATGGACTCCAATATCCTCTAGGTTTTACTCCTTTACATGTGCAGCCTCAAGTTGAGGTTTTCCCACGCAAATCTTCTATTACAATTAGACCTCAGCAGTTTCAAGCCGATGCTTCAAGGTCTATGAATTTCCAAGCCGGGTTAGGTTCTAGTCCTGAGAATAATCCCGCCAATCCTATTGTTCCTGATTTCGATGAAGCAATTGAAAAAGAGAAAGCAAAAGAGGAATTACCAAAGCAATTGGAGGAAAGATGGAAGTGGATTGAGGAGAAGTTTAAAGCGATGGAAACTACTGAGATGCCATGGGGTTGATGCTAAAGATTTAAGTTTGGTACCGGATTTAGTGCTCCCTTACAAGTTTAAAATGCCGGAATTTTAGAAATATAATGGAACCACTTGCCCTGAAGCCCACATTACTATGTTCTGTAGGCGAATGACTGGGTATGTCAATAATGATCAGTTATTGATACACTGTTTTCAGGATAGCCTCGCGGGGGCAGCGTCTAAATGGTATAATCAATTAAGTCGTGCTAAGATTAGCTCCTGGAGGGATTTAGCACAGGCTTTTATGAGGCAGTATGGGCATGTGGCGGAAATGGTTCATGATAGGATCACTTTACAGAACATGGAGAAAAAGTCGAATGAAGGTTTTAGACAATACGCTCAGAGGTGGAGGGAGGTGGCAGTGCAGGTCCAACCACCGCTCCTTGAAAGAGAAATGACGATGCTTTTTGTTAATACACTGAAGGCCCCTTTCATCACACACATGTTAGGAAGTGCCACGAAAAACTTTGTTGACATTGTCATGAGTGGTGAAATGATTGAAAATGCTGTAAAGAGTGGGAAGATTGATGTTGGAGAGAACAATAGAAGGCAAAACTCAAAGAAAAAGGAAGGTGAGGTAAACAACGTGAATACATATAGCAAATCGATTACGGTGAATCAGCCCAGAAAGGTAGTGTCTAGTCAGCAGGGTTCATCAAAACAGGAATCTGGTGCGAGGCCTAATACTGAGAAGCCACAGTTCACACCTATTCCTATGTCATATAAAGAGTTGTATCAGAATTTATTCAACGCGCACGTTGTTACCCCATTCTATTTAACCCCTTTACAGCCTTCATATCCTAAATGGTATGACGCAAATGCACAATGTGATTACCATGCAGGAGTTACGCGGCACTCCATAGAGTATTGTACTGCTTTTAAAAAGCTTGTTGAGAAGCTCATCACGATGGGCGTTGTCAAGATAGATGATTCATCAGGTACGGAAAATCTCTTACCCAATCATACTGATGCTAGGGTAAACATGGTGGGTGAAAGTACAGGGAAGAAGGTCAAGGAGAATATTGCTGAGGTAAGGATCCCTTTGAGGAAGGTTTGGAGGGAAATGGTAAGAAGAGGCTTGATTGTTTCGGATGTGGTGGAGGGTGATAAGACCCAAAATTATTGTGAGTTCCATCATGAGGTGGGACATGAAATTCAGGGATGTGAGAAGTTCAGAGCTCTGATCCAGAGCATGATGGATAATGGAGAAATGGAGTTTTTTGAAGAAGAAAGAAAAGAAAATATATGCGCATCGGAGTCAGAGATGAGGATTCCGAAGATAATCATCTCGCGCCCTAGGGTTACTGACGTTAGGGCACAAATGACACCAAAGATTGTTATTCAAAAGCCGGCGAAATTTTTGTATAAGGATAACAAGAAGGTCCCCTGGAATTATGAATGCGAGGTAACGGTTTCAGGGAAAGAAGTTTCAATTAGTGTTGAGAAAGAAAACCAAAAGACAGGTTCTTATACGAATACCGGAGAGTACTGTGGTCGGATAAATGCTGAAATAGAATCGGTAGAGAGAAGAAGGTTGAATTAAGGTCATTGATTAATTAGCCGATAAGGGAAGAAGAGGCTACTGAGTTCTTAAAATTTCTGAAACATAGTGAGTATAGAGTGGTAGAGCAGCTGCATAAGCAACGAGCTCGTATATCTGTGTTAGCTTTTCTCATGAATTCAGAGGTACATCGAAATGCGCTGATGAAGACGTTAAATGAAGCATACGTGGCAAGTGATATTTTTGTCAACCAATTGGATCGGTTGGTCAACAATATAAGCGCTGATAATTTTATCTTCTTTAATGATGACGAGATACCATCTGGAGGTATGGGGTCCACTAAAGCTCTGCACATTACTGCTCGGTGTAAAGGAAGCATGGTGTCGGGAGTTTTAATTGATAATAGGTCTACATTGAATGTACTGCCTTTATCTACTCTTAATAGGCTACCTGTGGATAGCTCACATATGAAAACATGTCAAAACATGGTAAGAGCATTCGATGGAACGAAAAGGAAGGTTTTGGAGAGAATTGAGATACCGTTGCTGATTGGCCCAAATACTTATGAAGTAGATTTCATTGTAATGGATATCAAGCCTTCATATAACTATTTATTTGGGAGACCTTGGATACATTCGGCAGGGGCTGTGCCTTCATCGCTACATCAGAAGTTAAAATTAGTGTCAGAGGGACGGTTGGTGACAATAAATGCTGATGAGAGTATTATCGCATCAATAACTAGTAATGCACCATACGTGGAGACCGATGAGGAGGCGATGGAATGCTCTTTCTGATCTCTAGAATTCATAAATGTAACATTTATTATTGAGGGGAATAGAATTCCAGTACCAAAGATATCCAAGACTACAAGAATGGGCCTTCAATTAATGGTGGGAAAAGGAGCTGTACCAGGAAAAGGATTGGGAAGAAATCTGCAAGGAGGGGTTGAAGCACCGGTGATGAAAGAAAAGTTTGATCGTTTCGGTCTGGGCTATAGACCAGATGTAAAACAAAGAAGAAAGGAAATGGAGAGAAGACAGGAGAGAAGAAAGACACGCCTGAGTGGAAATAAAGTTAAGTGGGAGCCTATGGCTTTTCCTCACATATCCAAGACTTTCATATCAGGAGGGTTTATTCATCCAGAACGAAGAGTGCTTGAAGTGAAAAATGTTGAAGAATTGCTGGGAGATGCCCACATCAATGCCCTAGACACAGTTGAAAGAGAGACTTGGCCAGAGATTCGCCCTTACGAGCCTGGAAGTGATCTGGACAATTAGACTGCGGAAGAGATTCCTGTAGTTTTTAGAGCTTGTTCAGAGTAAATATACAGAACATCCTTGTCGATTTGACTTAAAATATAATTTCTTTATGGATTAGGCATATCTTGGATATTATAATTTCAATAAATATACTTTTTCGTATGCATTTTTGAGCCAGTATTCTTTTTTCGAGTAATTATTCTTTTATTCTTTTTTCTACATCATTCTTTATTCATTTCATAATCCTATTTTGTTCATAAATTCATATATTCTTTGTATATCCTTTGGCACCTATCATAGGTCCCCAGATATTAATGATATGAATGACGCTGGTTCAGACTCAGAATCACCTTTTGAACGAGACGGGTGTTTAGAAGGATCATAGAATTTTGAAGATGACGTAGACTGTGATGTATCTCCGGACTTATTGAGAATGGTAGAACAGGAGGATAAGCAAATCTTACCTCATAGAGAATCATTGGAGATTGTGAGTCTAGATGAGAGAAAAGAGGTAAAGATCAGAACTGACGTTTCGGCCAAGACAAGGCAAGACATCATCAAGTTACTCCTTGAATTCAAAGATGTCTTTGCATGGTCATATCAAGATATGCCTGGGTTAAGCACTGATATTGTAGTGCACCGTCTTCCCATAAAAGAGGATTGCAAGCCAGTTCAACAGAAGCTCAGAAGAATGAGGCCTGACATTGTGCTAAAGATAAAAGAAGAAGTCAAGAAGCAGTTTGATGCTGGGTTCTTGCAAGAGGTCAAGTATTCAGAATGGGTAGCTAATGTTGTCCCTGTCCCTAAAAAAGATGGGAAGGTGCGAATGTGTGTGGATTACAGAGTTTGAACAAGGCTAGTCCAAAAGATAATTTTCTGTTGCCTCACATTGATACTTTGGTAGATAATACTGCAGGTTATTCATTGTTTTCTTTCATGGACGGTTTTTCTAGATACAATCAGATAAAAATGCATCCAGAGGATATGAGAAAGACTACATTTATCACCTTGTGGGGAACATTCTGTTATAAAGTGATGCCCTTTGGATTAAAGAATGCGGGGGCAACTTATCAAAGAGCCATGGTAACTTTGTTTCATGACATGATGCACAAGGAGATTGAAGTTTATGTTGACGATATGATTGCAAAGTCCAGAACAGAAGAGGAGCATGTTCAAGTTCTGCGGAAATTATTTTTGAGACTAAGAAATTTCCAGCTCAAGCTTAATCCAACCAAGTGCACCTTTGGGGCTAGATCGGGGAAGTTTTTGGGCTTCATAGTCAGTGGGAAATGAATTGAAGTTGACCCAGACAAGGTCAGGGCAATACGAGATTTACCTCCACCGCTCACTTAGAAAGAAGTACGGGGTTTTTTGGGAAGACTGAATTACATTGCTCGGTTTATTTCACAACTGACTGAGAAATGTGATCCCCTATTCCGTCTTCTAAAGAAGCATAATCCGGGCGTATGGGATGAAGAATGCCAGAAGGCTTTTGACAAAATAAAATAATATTTGTCTAATCCTCCAGTGCTATCACCACCTAATCCGGATAGACCATTAATATTGTATTTAACAGTATTCGACAATTCCATGGGGTGCGTGTTAGGCCAACATGATGAGACAGGGAGAAAGGAAATGGCAATATACTATCTCAGTAAGAAATTTACTGATTGTGAAGCGAGATATTCGGCTATTGAAAGGTTATGTTGTGCTTTGGTTTGGACAACTCGAAGACTACGGCAATATATGTTGTATCATACGACATGGCTAATTTCAAAGTTAGATCCCTTAAAGTATATGATGGAGTCGACTGTTTTGAATGGGAGGATGACTAGATGACAGATCTTGCTTTCTGAATTTGACATGTGAGTCAGAAGGCTGTGAAAGGGAGCGCAATAGTTGACTTTTTAGCTAGCAGAGCTTTGGTGGATTATGAGCCTTTGAACTTTGATTTCCCAAATGAGGATTTGATGTATGTGGCAAACACTGAAGAAAATCCCCAAATGGATCAGGTGTGGAAGTTAAATTTTGATGGAGCCTCAAATACTATGGGTAATGGAATTGGGGCAGTCCTAATATCTCTAAGCAGAGATCATTATCCTTTTGCTAGCAAACTTGATTTTGATTGCACGAATAGTATGGCATAATATGAAGCGTTCATTATGGGCATTCGTGCAGCCATCGAGCGTAAAATCAAAGTGTTAGAAGTGTATGGGGATTCTGCACTAGTGATATATCAACTCAAAGGAGAATGGGAGACAAGGGACTCTAAACTGATCAGTTATCGAAAGATGGTTCTCGAATTGATAGACGAGTTTGATGACATTACTTTTTGTTATCTTCCACGAGATGAGAATCAGATGGCTGATGCATTAGTTACTTTAGCCTCTATGATCCGAGTGAATAGGTTAGAGGATATGAAGCCTATTCAGATGAGTGTTTTTGAAACCCTGGCTCATTGTTATAATGTTGAGGAAGAGGAAAAGGATGATCATCCCTGGTATTTGAATGTATTACGATATATAAAGAATCGTGAGTATCCAGATCAGGCAACGGAGAATGATAAGAGAGCACTGAAAAGATTGGCTATTGACTATGTTCTAGATGGAGAAATCCTGTACAAAAAAGGGAAGGGTCAAGTACTGTTAAGATGTGTGGACGCAGTGGAAGCTAGAAAAATTTTAGAAGAAGTCCATGAGGGTATCTGCGGAATACATGCAAGTGGTTTCACAATGGCCAGGCAGATCATGAGATTTGGGTATTATTGGTCTACTTTGGAAAGGGATTGCATCAACTATGCTAAGAAGTGCCATAAATGCCAAATTTATGGTGATAAAATGCATGCGCCTCCTTCACCTCTTCATGTTATGACTTCTCCATGGCCTTTCTCTATGTGGGGTATGGACGTCATTGGGCCAATATCGCCAAAAGCTTCTAACGGGCATCGCTTTATCTTTGTGGTTATTGACTATTTTACTAAATGGGTGGAAGCTGCTTCATACGCAAATGTCACGAAGCCAGCAGTTAGCAGATTCTTGAAAAGGGAAATCATATGTCGGTATGGAATGCCTGAGAGGATCATATCTGATAATGCATTGAATTTGAACAATAGTGCAATAGCGGGGGTCTGCAGTCAATTCGGGATCAGACATCATAACTCGTCACCATACCGTCCAAAGATGAATGGTGCAGTAGAAACAGTCAATAAGAATATCAAGAAAATTGTGGGAAAGATGATCGAGACTTACAGGGATTGGCATGAGAAATTACCGTTCGCTCTCTTTGCTTATAGAACGTCTGTAAGGACGTCGACTAGGGCAACACCTTTCTCTTTGGTTTATGGCATGGAAGCCGTTTTACCTATTGAAATAAAAATTCTTTCTCTCCGGGTATTATCTGAGTTGAAATTAGATGAGTCAGAATGGGTTCAATCTCGTTACGATCAATTGAACTTAATAGAAGGGAAAAGGCTAAAAGCTGTTCGGCATGGGCAGATGCATCAAAAGTGGATGATACAAGCCTATAACAAAAAGGTTCGTCTCAGAGAATTTAATGAGGGGGAGCTGGTGTTGAAAAAGATCCTTCCTATACAAAAGGATTTTAGAGGAAAATGGATGCCAAATTGGGAAGGTCCATATGTTGTAAAGAAAGCCTTTTCAGGGGGTGCTTTGATTTTGAGTGAGATGGATGGCAAAGAACTGCCAAACCCTGTAAACTCGGATTCATTTAAGAAATACTTTTCTTAAAAAAAAGAAGAGAGAGAGGCCAATGTGAAAACCCGTAAAGGGCACTTTGAGACCAAAGGGGATTTGAGTTGAAAACCCGGAAAAGGGCGGCTCAAATGCTGATCAGGTGACGTATCCGGTGATCTTGCAATGATTGAATCAGTGGAAAAGGGACGCAACATCTTGGAGCATCGACAGTGTACTGTAGATCTTCTAAGCACATGTCGGATTCAGAGTGGTCTTCAGGAAGTTTGTGTAGCGAAGTTCAACCTGTGATATCTGGGGTACCTAGTCTTCATATTATTTATATTGACTTTCTTATTCTTGGAATACTTTATTCTTTTTCAAGATATGAGTTAATTCCTCTTTTATTCTCAATATTATTGATGATTTATTCATTTCGAGCTATGCTCTCAATTCAATTCTATTTATTCATTGTTTTATTCTTTTGGCAAAGCATGTTGCATTAGAATAACGATTAATGGACTACTAAAACTTTTACAAAGGAAATTTTGCATATTACTTTGGAAGTTTCTAAATAATATGGGAACCTAAAACAGGATTATTGTTTAGAATACACCAGGTTTAAAGGTTGAAATATCTGGGAAGGAAAGGTCTAAATTGAGACTATTCCTTCAGGTTTTGTTGTCAAATCATTGATTGAACAAAGTGACAAGATGGCGTGTTGGTGACAAAGCGTCAACGAACAAGCAAGCAATGATTACCTTGCAATAAGAAGAGGTTTCCTCGGAGGAAGAAATTCTTCATTTGTGCATAGGCATTTGGTATGATGCCTTGAAAACAGTATAAAGGACCAAAGTGCTTCACATTGCGATAAGAGAAGATTGAGAAGCCAGATTTTTTTCTACCCTTGGGCTACAGCGAGGGAAAGAGGGTACAAATACTGCATCCCAGTGGATTGAACTTTGAAGTTCACAGTGAGGGGCAATCTGATCAAGCGTTTCTTTGGAGATGCGAGCTGAGCAAGAGGACGTTGTAGTGCGTTAGTGATACGGTCTTAATAAACTTTGAGTAATGACAACCTGAGCAGGATCATTCTCGAAATATTCTACATTCATTCAAATATCATTCATACATGTCTAGTTAGGAGCATTTGATTCATTCTGATCATGACATCCTAATCACTAGGCATAATTAGGTTCATAGATATGAATTATACAGGTCATGTTCCCAAGAGAACAAACCGAAGAAATCAATCCTATCTCCTTGAGGCTGCAGTGGAGCGGATTGACATACGGATCTTATCTCTCTGAGGTTGCAGAGAGCAGATCACATCAAGTTTTATCTCCCTGAAGTTGTAGTGGAGCAGCCTGAAGACCTAATTCTATCTTCCTTGGCGTTGTAGCGGAGCAGATTGAAGTCACAACGGCGGATCTGGTTTCCTCGACTGCGCAATTTAAAAAGATTGAAGCCACAACGGCGGATCTTACTTCCCTAGTGGTGCAGTGGAGCAGATTGAAGTCACAACGGCAGATCTGGTTTCCCCGACAGCGCAATTTAAAAGATTGAAGCCACAACGGCGGATCTTACTTCCCTGGCGGTGCAGTGGAGCGGATTGAAGTCACAACGACGGATTTGGTTTCCTCGACAATGCAATTAAAAAGATTAAAGCCACAACGACGGATCTTACTTCCCTGGCGGTGCAGTGGAGCAGATTGAAGTCACAACGGTAGATTTGGTTTCCCCGACAGCGTAATTTAAAAGATTGAAGCCACAACGGTAGATCTTACTTCCCTGGCGGTGCAGTGGAGCAGATTGAAGTCACAACGGCAGATATGGTTTTCCCGACAGCGCAATTAAAAAGATTGAAGCCACAACGACGGATCTTACTTCCCTGGCGGTGCAGAGGAGCAGATTGAAGTCACAACGGCAAATCTGGTTTCCCCGACAGCGCAATTAAAAAGATTGAAGCCACAATGGCGGATCTTACTTCCCTGGCGGTGCAGTGGAGCAGATTGAAGTCACAACGGCAGATTTGGTTTCCCTGACAGCGCAATTTAAAAGATTGAAGCCACAACGATGAATCTTATTTCCTTGGCAGTGCAGTGGAACAGATTAAAGTCACAACGGCGAATCTTGTTTCCCCGACATTACACGGAGTGAATTGAATCACCAGATTTTGTACTTCTGAGGAATGCAGTAGGTTGGAATGAGGCTACCTGAAGAAGAGGAGCTTCAAGGTCCAGCATGACCGGGCAAAATTGGCCATTTTAAAGTCTTTGCTCTGTTCCCGTTACACGACAACGAGCAAAGAGGGGCAGCTCTAATACCCAATTTTAAGCCCGGACCAAAATAAATAAGCATCAAAAAATAAAACAATGGCCCAAATACATTTGGCCCAATAAGGCCCAAGTCAATAAAGCCCAAACTATTAATCCTAGCCCAATTACAGAGTGGCCCAAAAAGTTCAGCAGAAACCCTAGGCAGTTTGCCCAGCGACACACACGTCCTCACGCCGCAGCAATCGTCCCATTGCTCCACGTTCTTGCTCGCACGTCCAGTAGCCTCACACAACGCACGTTTTCCCCACACACATGCAGCAAACGATCAATAATAGCAGGAAATATGGCAAAAACGTAAGTGGGGGTTTTTTTTTGGGTTTGTTTTTTGGATTCGGCTATAAAAAGGCCAATCAATCTCTGTAACGGGGTTAGAAAATTTTTGTACCGAAATCAAGAAAGAAAATATACAGGAAAATTATTTTTTGAAGGTGGGTTTTTATTTTTTCTCTGTTCTTTTACTGCTTTTTTTAAATTCATTTTGGTTCTTTTCTTTTGCTTCTAAAAAACAAAAATAAATGAAGAAAGGGAGGAAAGGAAGACTTACTGTTGAAAGAGTCGTTGGGTGTCCTCTTTTCGCCGTTATCTGGTCGGAAAAGGGAAGAGACTGGAATGGCAGAGGGAGTGCAACGGCGTGATTGAAAAATGGCAGAGGAGTTTTTTTTTAGGGATTGAAATGGGTTTTATTGGCTGTAAATAGAATGGGGTTTTATTTATGGGTTATTTATGTTTTTAATCCTTTTTATTTTTCCATCATTTCAAAATCATGATTTTTATTTTTAAATTTTTCCATGAAAATTTTAAATTGTTTTATTTTAATCCCATTTAAACGCAGTGTTTAAGAGGTTTAGGAGAATTTTCCTTTTGGGTCCTCTCACTGTTGCGCGCTTTTTAATTTGCTCCCATTCTCGTTTTTTTATTCTTTGAATTCAGCCTTTAAATTTTATTTATTTTCAACCTAATCCTTCACTTGTTATTTTAAATTTTATTATTATTATCATTATTAATGCTGTTTACTAGTATAATTATTACTATATTATTATTGTACGTATATATGTGCGCATATATATATGTTAATATATATGTATATTCTAAATGTTTTAAATACTTATATGTAGTACGTATATATTTTATTATCATATCATGTTATTTTTATAGTTTATATAATTTTATATACATTTATATTTTTTATGATATTTATATTTTCATGTTGTATAATTCATATGTTTATACATTATTATAACGTGTACATGTATTTTGCATTCCTTTCAAGGCTATTATAAATATTTTCCATGTTTTTATATTTACTAATACATTATACTTATACATTCTTTTTAAATGCATTAATATATTTTATATGTATTTTATCATTGCTTTTATGACTTACATTTTTTTCTCTCATATCCATATACATATTTGCTAAAATTATTTATATATTATGCTTATGTATACACATAATTTAAATTAAAATATTTGTTCCATATTGCATTGACATTTTAACATATTTTTCAAATACATTTTGATTTTGTCAAAATATTAAAATCATTTTTTATGATTCAAAGGTTTTCAAAATAATAAACGATATTCAAAGTTAGGGATTTTCGAGGAAAATTGAGCCCTAACATATTGGGTTCCGATTTTCTTTGTTAATTCCAAATAGCCGAGAATATTCGTTATTTAAAATATATAAGTAAAAATCATTTTTGGGAACTTAATTTGTTATGTCCTAACGTATTGGGCATGACATAATTGCTTCCTCGAAATGAAGATTTACTTATAAAGCAAAAGTGATATTCAAAATTCGGGGATTTTAAGAAATTGTGCCCTAACATATTGGGTCTCAATTTCTTCGCATGACTTGAATAATTGATTATCCCTTTCAGATTTCAACATTTGAGTTTAACAAAATCTTTTTAATTTTCGACACCAAGACATGAAATAATCAATTTGGAACCGGTTTTTGGGCGTTACGAGGGTGCTAATCCTTCCTCTGCGTAACTGACTCCCGAACCTGTTTTCTCAAAATTCGTAGACCAAAATCGTTTTGAAGGTGAGCTGATCACACCTCAATCAAAGATCGGTGGCGACTCCAATTTTTGTTTTTTTTAAAGTCGATAACTAAATTTTTGTTTTCAAAAAAATGGTTTCGACAATGTTCATTACATGCTTGTCGCTTTGAAAAAACTTGGGGTGGATGTGGAGCATGACAATGACGAGAAACGAGCCGTCGTCAAAGGTTGCAGAGGTTGGTTTCTGGTAGAGGATATGGAAGGTCAAGAAATCAAGTTTTTTCTTGGGAATGCTAGAACCGCAATACGGCTTCTTACCGCTGTTATTGCTTCCGCCGGTGGTAGTTCGAGGTTTGTCCTATAATTTTAATAATGTGGAACTATATGCTTTATATGCTGATGTTCTTTCAAATGCATATACGTTACATGTTTATTTAGCTACATTCTTGATGGCATACCCCGAATGAGAGAAAGGTCGATCGAGGACTTAGTTACTGGTCTTAAACAACTTGGTGTTGATATTTATTGTACTCTCGGCACGAATTGTCCCCTTGTCTATATAAACGGAAAGGGTGGTCTTCCCGGGGGAAAGGTACGTATGGTTTAAATCGTTTTCGTTATATGGTGTTGTTACCATTTATGATGTTCCATTCTGGGTCCTTTCGTAGATGAAACTCTCCAGATCTATTAGTAGTCTATACTTGAGTGCGTCACTCATGGCAGCTCATTTAGCTCATCGGGATGTGGAAATCGAGATCATCGATAGATTGATTTCGAGTCCATATGTTGAAATGACCATAAAAGTGATGGAAAGGTTTGGAGTCACCGTGGAGCACACAAATAACTTGGACCGATTCTTTATCCGAGGAGGTCAAAAGTATAAGTAAGTTACGTAGCTGCAAAATCCCGTACTCAGTTTCGATAAATGTTGCGAAATCAATAAATCTTTCAGGTCTCCTGGACATGCTTATGTCGAAAGTGATGCTTCTAGTGCAAGTTACTTCCTTGCTGGTGCAGCAGTCAGGGGTGGGACTGTCACGGTAGAAGGATGTGGAACAAGTAGTTTACAGGTACTTAGTAAAGTCTTGTTCCCGTTGTTATGGCCGTCTTTAAGGCATATCTCGAATTCCATCACTATATAACTTCATCTTTTTTCCTTTCAATTTAAGGGCAGGGGTGGAGCCATGTAGAGACCTAGGGGGGTCATGCCCCCAAAGTTTAATTTCTTTTTCAATTTAGTCTTTTATAGATATACTATGGCACTCCCAAAAATATAAACAGGCCTTCTAAAGTTTAAGATTTTTGTAATTTTTTCCTTTGTATATATGTTATAGCCCTCCTAAAAATATAAGTAGGCTCTACCAATATTTTTATTGTGTTAAAAATAATATTAAAATTTATTCTTGATAAAAACAAAGGTAGAGTTTTATTAAAGAAACTAAATTACTCAATGATGACGGTTGAATGATATTTTGTTAAATAATAATTTAATATTTTACTTAAAATAATAATATTTTATAAGTGATATAATAATATATATAAAAAGAAAAGAAAAGATGAGATTTTTATCATTTTCTCCTTCATATTGGTGCCTAGCAAGAAAAGAAAAACAATTTCTTCATCATTTTCCTCCAAATTTTGAATCTTGGAAGCTAGTTTTACATATATGTACCAATAGTTTTTATTTTATTTTATTAAGTGTATTAAAAGTTGTCATTAAAGGATATTGATAGAAGCTTATAAAATTAAGTGAAACGTATATGTTTTTGGATGGAAAATAATTAGGAGACGGTTTCTAACTTGCTAGAAATGTAAAAATGAAACAAAAATAGCTAGATAATGTCATAGTAAGTTTCGGCCAAAGTAAAGGGGAGGAAGAAAACATTTGCCATTTTGTTTAAAATTATGTCAAATGATAGCTTATGAAGCAGTGAGCATTCTAGTGAAAACAAAATAAAAAATGGTTAGCCGAGTCGAAAGTTATGTGAATTTCGGATTAGGAAACTTAAGTTGTCAACTTGATAAACCATGTATATACAAGCTTGTCATTAGTAGTTGATTTACTTAGTATTTAAAATATTATGTTTCAATTGAAAACTATGGTTTCAATTATAAAGTTAGTAAATTCTTGATTTTAAGTTGAATTTGAATATTATGATTTCGAATGGTTGAACAAGCGTATGTTTGATTAAAAGTAAAAAAAAATTATATTATGCTATTTATGATTTGAATATGAAATGATAGAACGTCGTGCACAATTTTAAGTAATGATATGTTATTTCTTCTTAATTGTTGGAATACTGCTTCTTTTGAATTGATTTTTTATATGTTTAAATCGATTGTCATGTTGGAATACTGCTTCTTTTAAATCGATTATTTATATGTTTAAATCGATTATTATGTTGGAATACTGCTTCTTTTGAATCGATTATTTTTACATAGCACGTCTAATTTTAACTTGTACTCCCCCAGATTAACATCCTCGCTCCGTCACTGTATTAAGGGTGATGTAAAATTTGCTGAGATGATGGGTGCCAAAGTCACCTGGACCGAGACTAGCGTAACTGTCACCGGACCCCCCAAGAAATTCATCGAGGAGGAAACACTTGCGTGCTATTGATGTAAACATGAACGAAATGCCAGATGTTGCTACAACTCTCGCCGTTGTTGCCCTTTACGCCGATGGTCCTACTGCCATAAGAGATGATATAATCTTGAACATTTTATAGTATAGGGTAAACTACACTAATAATCACCCAACTATTAGTGAAATTTTTTTTTTGTCATCTAACTATTCAATTTTGTTTTTTAATCATAAGCAGGCTAATGATGGTAACTTTTAAAATTGGCATAATAGCAATTTTAACCCTCAACATTTATAAATTATGTCAAATTAGTCTTGATTCTAAAAAAATTAACCCTCAACATTTACACATTGTGTAATTTTTTTCTTTTGTAGTTTTGAGTTTTTGTGACATTGAGGATTAATTTTAAAAGAAAAAAAATTATTATCTTAAATTTTTAGTATTTCTATTTTTTTATATTTTCAATCAAATTTAATTGATAAATTTATTTTTTTAGCTTTTTAGATGAAAATGTCGCAAAGAAAGCAAAACTGCAAACAAAGATCAAATTATACAATGTGTAAATGTTGAGGGTTAAATTTTTTAGAATCAAGACTAAATTAACACAATGTATAAATGCTGAGGGTTAAAGTTACTATTATGCTACTTTTAAAAGTTGTCACCGTTAGTGCGCTGATGAATAAAAACATAAAATTAAATAATTGAGTAACTATTTTATAATTTTTCATATTTGAGTGACCAAAATGTAAATTTACTACCCTTTAGTATATATGAATAGCATAAATAGGAGACCTTTTGTAATAACATCTTCTTGGGGTTCCTTCAGTGGCAAGTTGGAGGGTGAAAGAGACCGAAAGGATGATTGCTATATGCACGGAACTGCGGAAGGTAGTTCCGATCTAGTTTTTGCTTAAAACAATCCCAGCAAGTGATACTAATTCGGGGTTCTTCCCTTAATTACATCGGTTTCATATTGCAGCTCGGAGCAATGGTTGAAGAAGGGCCCGATTATTGCGTGATTACTCCACCAGAGAAATTAAACGTGACAGTAATCGATACTTCTGATGATCACCGAATGGCTATGGCATTCTCTCTAGCCGCATGCGCGGAGGTTCCAGTTACCAGCAAAGATCCTGGTTGCACTCGGAAAACCTTCCCCGAATACTTCAAAATTCTCAAGAGGGTTACGAAGCATTGAATGACTCTTTTACTAGTACTAGTGGAAAAAAAACATGAGACATAGGTTCGTCCCGCCGCGATTGAACCATGCCTTTGATGTTTGTTATATAATTATAATAAAAATAACCCAACTCAGGGTCCAACCTGATTAATTCCCCTATATAATAAAATTCTAAAGAACTTCTTTGGGGGGACGACACTCAGACATTCCATTTTTATTATCTCTATTTCTTCACTAGAACTCTCTCCCCTCCATCGGTTGATACTTTGTATCAACAATTAGTGTGGTGGAGGTGGATCGAACACGTCAAATAATTTCAAAACCCATACCCTTCGACGCCACTGACGGCCATGGATCAACAGCTTTCTTACCATTGAACCCGTTATTAGTCTTTGCATGCAACCAAACTGAGCCATCGGACACTGGCTCCATATCAGTCTACCCAAAGCACACCGTAAAACGCCACCATCGTTCGACAATCCCCTCTTTGCCGGAAACCAACAAAATAACCGTTACTTTCCTCCATTAACCACTGAGAATCCCGTGGAGACTCTTCCTCATCCACCCCCAAAACAACGGTTTGTCTAATTAGGGATTATTTTTGGAGGCTTTAAGTGATTCCTGCTTTTTGGAAAATTTCCATGCTCCGTACTTCACTTCATTTTCCAGATAAGTCTTACTCTCTTTTTATATATAAGGATGAAATGCTGCAATTTTGTGAATTTACGGAATTAATCTCATGCGCAGTCTCACGGGTTCTTTTAATGTTCCATTGTATCTGAATTGTGGTCTTATGATCATGATTTATTAAAACACAATAATTCTTGCTTTCTAAATGCAGAAAATTTCAGTTTTAAAGCTCAGTTACTCTAGCCTGGAAAAGTGCATGACTTTATGTTGCAATTAAAAAAAAAGGGGGGGGGGGGTTGACCCTTGTTATAATTAATTAGGACTTGCATGTCATTTGGGTAGAAAGGTTGGAATAGTGGCTATTGCTGGCTCTCTGTCCCCTGTATAAAACTTGATTTTTGCCATTTCTTATTTCTTCTGCATGTACAGGTTTGAATCTAATTTCCCCCAATCTAGAAAACTCACTAGTTGTTCTACTTCAATTTCCTTCATCCTTGTTTTCATGCAACGCTTATAACTAATATTCACAATATTTTTCCTTAATTATCTGTATCTGGATGAGTTATGTAATGATTCTTAAAACCCCTTGATGAACAATTTTGTCTGATAAAATCCAAAATCAAGTTCTCCTTGAAATCCCGGCTAGATGCCATGCCTTAATTTTCAGTGGGCTAATTTAATTAGAAAGGTTAAGAAGAACAAACATCCAAGCTAGGAATAAGCAGGTGAGATGCTGCAATCTTTTTTAATATATATATATGTTGAGTGTTTTTGCTTTGTGTCTTCTTAGTGGGGAGAATTGGGTTATTTATATGATACGATTACTATTTATGGAATTGAAGTTCTAGGTAGGCTCCATACGTATCGACACGGATGCTACTCTAGACTTAACACATGTTCACCGGTCTAGGTGCTCGCTGGTTCATTCGTTTGGCTTCGTGCCCTGTGCTCACAAATACCTAGGATGTGCGAAGTGAGCTCGCGAGCCCCTTAACGACTCCACCTGGTGGGATCCAAATTATGTTTACTGTTTGTAGTGTTCAACATTGTTCCCCATAGTGTTTGACGCTATGTTTACTTAGAATTGAGCTTTAGGCGTATTAAAGTTTTGGTTTACAAATTGGGACAAAGTCTGTATGTCTTTTCTTATACAAACATGCTTGGCAATTAACACTATTTTTGCAGGATGAAAGAAGCACTCGGCAACCAACTAAGTTCTTCATACCTCTAGCTTCTATGTGCAGTTTTTACATGCAAATGATCCTTGAATTCTGAAGTTAGTTTGCACATATTCATCAACATTATTTATGGCATCTTCGATAGCAATTCGCTTGATTCATCCAGGCAAACTAAAATCCATAACATAGGGACAACAGTTGTGGATGTTGATAAGTTTAGCAACAAGTATTATGAGAAACTTGGGGACATTCAATATGGTTAGTTTCGGTATCCCCTTTTTATATAATGTACATGTTGAAAATGCACCTTCGGTTCCAAACACTTCATTGGATATTTATATTACGAGTGTCATTTTTAAGGTTCACCTGATATTCATATCGCGGTTGTCATTTTTACGGTTCCACTACATCAAAACAGGCTTTTAGCGGCACATTTAGTGGCGTTTTCATAAAAAACGCCGGCAAAAATCGAGCATTCGCGGCGTTTTGATAAAAACGCCGCTAAAAAGAACCATTAGCGGCGGTTTTAAGAAAAATGCCGCAAAAAACCAAAGCCCAACGACGTCGTTATCCTACCTTTTGGGTCTTTAGCAGCGTTTTATTAAGAAGCGCCGCTAATGCTGTAGGCTTTAGCGGCGTTTTTGAATAAGCGCCGCTAATTCTATGGGCTTTAGCGGCATTTTTGTAAAAGCGCCGCAATGCTTTGGCCTTTAGCGGCGCTTTCTAGAAAAGCGCCGCTAAGGACATTTTATCTTAACTAGTTTATTTATATTAATTAAATAAAATTCAATTTATTTCTAATTGAATATTTAAAATCTTCAAAAAAAATAATAACATGTGGAAATAATTTGAAATAAAATAAATGAAAATTTAAAATACTATTATTTAAAATAATTTTAAAGTTTTTTGGGTACATGATTACTGATTGTTTTTTAATTTATATATTAAATAATTTCTTATATAATCGTAAAAGAGATAGTATTAATTTTAAAATATTGAATTAATTATCACTATAGTTTAGGGTTTTTGGTTTAGGGTATATATATGATTATTAATTTAAGATTTAAGGCCGGTTTAGGAGTTATTATTTTAAGGTTAATGTTTAGGGGTTAGGAGTTAGACGTTAAGCGTTAATAGTTAAGGATTTAGGGTTTAGGGATTCAAGGGTCAAGTTAGGATTTTGGGTTTAGATTAATTAGTTTTTTAATTTATATTTTAAATATGTTTTTATATAATTGTAAAAGAGATAATAATAAATTTGTTTAAGGTTTTTGGTTTAGAGTATATGATTAATTTAAAATTTAAGATCGGGTTAGGAGTTATTATTTTAAGGTTTAGGGGGTATGGATTTAGGGATTATGGTTTAAGGGTTGGGATTTAAAGGTTTGGGATTTGGGGTTAGACGTTAGGGGTTAAGAATATGATTTAGGTTTTAGGTTGAATTCAGGGGTTGGGTTAGGGTTTTAGGTTTAGATTAATTAGTTTTTTAATTTATATTTTAAATATTTTCTTATATAATTATAAAAGAGATAGTAATAAATTTGTTTAGGGTTTAGGTTTAGGGTATTAATTTAATATTTAAGGCCAGTTTAGGAGTTACTATTTTAAGGTTTATGGAGTATGGATTTAGGGATTAGGGACTAGGGATTATGGTTTAAGGGTTGGGATTTACGGTTTAGGGGTTAGGGGTTAGACGTTAGAGGTTAAGAATTATATGATTTAGGGTTTAGAGATTCAGGGTCAAATTAGGATTTAAGGTTAATTAAGGGTTTAGTACTTAAGATTTATTAAATGATAAAATTTTATACAATTAATTAATGCTTTTATATTTAAAAAATTTAATCTAAACCATTTGATATATTTAAATATTAGTTTAAATAGAATTAATAAATAAGCTATAAAAGTAATAGATTGATATATATATATATATATATGAATATTTAGGTATAATTATTTATTTTGGATATATAGGACCACATTATAAGAAATAAAAAACATTAGCGGCGTTGGGTAGAAACGCCGCAACTATGTACCCATTTTTTTGAAAACGGCGTCGTATCCATTTAGAAATTTAATTTAATTTGTGGCGTTTTTTGGGAAAACGCCATAAATATGCATTATAATTTATCAAAACGGCCCCGTTTCAGAAGAGGAGTGTAATTTATTAGTGGCGTTTATGCTAGAAACGCCGCAAGGATGTATTAATGTTTTTCAAAACGTCACTGTTTCACTTCAGGACTTGACATTTTAGTGGCATTTTTCCGGAAAACACCGGAAATATGGATTAAAGTTTCTTAAAATGGCATCGTTTCTTTTCAGTAAGTTAATTTTTAGTGGCGTTTTTGCTAAAAACGCCGCAACTATATATTGAAGGTTCTTAAAATGGTGCTGTTTTAGAATTTAATTTTGGCAATTACGCAAGACCACATTATAAGGAAAAAAAAACATTAGCAGCGTTTGGGTAGAAACGCCGCAACTATGGACCCATTTTTTTCAAAGCGGCATCGTATCCATTTAGAAATTTAATTTAATTTGTGGCGTTTTTTGGGAAAACGCCATAAATATGTATTATAATTTCTCAAAACGGCACCGTTTCAGAAGAGGAGTGTAATCTATTAGTGGCGTTTATGCTAAAAACGCCGCAATGATGTATTAATGTTTTTCAAAACGTCACCGTTTCTCTTCAGGACTTGAAATTTTAGTGGCGTTTTTTGGGAAAACGCCGGAACTATGGATTAAAGTTTCTTAAAACGGCACCGTTTGTATTCAATAAGTTAATTCTTAGTGGCGTTTTTGCTAAAAATGCCGCAAATATATATTGAAGGTTCTTAAAACGGTGTTGTTTCAGAATTTAATTTTGGCAATTATGCAGGACCACATTATAAGGAAAAAAAAACATTAGCGGCGTTTGAGAAAAAACGCCGCAACTATGTTCCCATTTTTTTCAAAACGGCGTCGTATCCATCTAGAAATTTAATTTAATTTGTGGCATTTTTTGGGAAAACGCCATAAATATGTATTATAATTTCTCAAAACGGCACTGTTTTAGAAGAGGAGTGTAATCTATTAGTGGCGTTTATGCTAAAAACGCCGCAATGATGTATTAATGTTTTTCAAAACGTCACCGTTTCTCTTCAGGACTTGAAATTTTAGTGGCGTTTTTCGGGAAAACGCTGGAACTATGGATTAAAGTTTCTTAAAACGGCACCGTTTGTATTCAATAAGTTAATTCTTAGTGGCGTTTTTGCTAAAAACGCCGCAAATATATATTTAAGGTTCTTAAAACGGTGCTGTTTCAGAATTTAATTTTGGCAATTATGGAAGCAATAGCGGCGTTTTTTCCCTAAAGCGCCGCAAATCTGTATAATTTGTCTAAAACGGCACCGTTTCTTTACACGTTGTTAAACATCAGTTTAAGTCTATCGATTTAGTATCTGAGAAAGAAGGAAAAGAAAAAAACACAGAGTAAGGCAGAGTAGAGAATCGAAAGGAAAAGAAAAAAACAGAAAGACCAAAATACAAAGAAAAAAAATCAGAAGAGAACTCAGAAATCAAAAGAAACAAAGCAAGAGTTGAATCGATCTACACTCTGTTATCAAAGCTGCGGAATTTTTGTTTTAAAGGTAACCCTTTTTCCCTCAATAATCGATCTACATTTAGGGTTTTCTTTCAATCAAATTGGGGATTTTTTTAATCGATGGTTAATCTTCTTTTTTTTTCTTTTTGCATGTTAGGGTCGATAATTTTGTAGAAAAAGTTATGCATGTTAGGGTTTGTACTCCATTTGTGGGGATTCTATTTCACGGTTTATTAGTTTAATTCACGGTTTAACTTCTAAAGTATACCTATTTTCTTATTTTGGTATCTAATTATTTTGGTATACTCAAATTTCCAATTTGGTTTCCATTATTTTTATTCGTTTGAATGTCTTTGACCATTCCTTTAGCTAATCTGCAGCAAAACGTTAATATTGTTAGTGGCTTTTTTAAGTGCAGGACACAAAAGGGAAAATCTAGCTAAATTGAATCTCAAAATAATAATGAAGTTATTATTATGTTTATTGAAACCCAAATTTCTATGTATTCAACTCAACAAGTGTTAGAATGCTGCTGCAGATTAAATTTCTATGTTTATTTTACTTGGATTTTGAGTGATCCACGATTGTGGAGATAATGGAATGTGTATGCCTTTTTAAAAAAAATCATATATTTGAAGAATAATATCTTGTATTAATTCTTGGATTTTGTTTTCTAGTTTGTTTTCTAGTCTGTTTTGCGAGATTTTCTGTTTTCTGTTTTGCAAATAGCTGTTCTGTTTATTTGTCTTGTTTTGCGATAGCAAAATATATTATTTAATAATAGATCTTTTTTATATTTAGTTAAATGTAACTAATTATATCTTGTGGGTTATGAGACTCAATAATAGATCTTTTTATATTTCATCTGAATCAAAGTTGTTAAATATTTGATATTAATATTTGGTATTAATAATGAAGTGAATTTGATATGGAAATATTTTATACTGATAATTCGAAGAAATATAGAGTCTGCTCGCATTGGTCTTTATGTATTGTTGTGATTGTTGTCATAATTAAATTTCAAATTTAGATTTGAATCTTACTTTAGTTAAATATTCTTTTGTTTCCTTCATTATTTTTTTTCTGTTTTGTTGGTACTAATTTACTTGTATGTCTGTGTTTTTTTTTTTGCAGAAGTTTGCTTCGAAGTTGAGGAAATTTGAGGTATTTAATTATTTTTATGTTTCCCTAGATAGCTTTCTTAAAAAAAAACACCTCCCAATGTTTAAATTTCGGATTTGATTATATTTTAGCTTTATCGTTTAATTAATTTTTTTTAGTTTTAGAAGGGAGTTTTAATTTAGATTTTTGGTTTTAAACTTTGTGGGTATCGGATTTAATTATCATCTTTGCTTTATATGTTGCTAGCTCAATTTGCGTGTAACTTTGCAGTTTATTACATAATTGCGAGGTTTAAATTATGATTGTTATTTTGTACATATCATTTACCCAAGAAAGAAAAAATTACATAAATTATTAAAATTGATTATAATTCTTAAATCACTTTTTATATTTGAGTAATTGAATAAATTATGGGCGATTAGTTTATTCGGTTTAATGTGAATATATAACCTATATTTCAATTTTATTGTCAATAAATTTTATAATTTTAAAATAATTCTAAATGTTATTTTAAATATTAAAACCTATATTTTAATATATCACCCCATATATGGTATGGATATATATCCTACATTTCAATTTTATTAATAATGAATTTTATAATTTTAAAATAATTATAAATAAGATACATAAAAGTGAAATACTTACATAATATAAACTTATACATAAACTTGCATAACTTACATAATAACATAATAACTTACATAATACATAGCCTACATAACTTACATAACTTAAATAACTTACATAATACATAACTTTGATAACTAACATTATACACAACTTACATAATACATTACTTACTTAACATACATAGCCTACATAACTTACATAATACACAACTTACATAGCTTACATAATACATAACTTACCCGTGTAATTTATTGTCAACGTCAGACTTCAAGAATTAAGATATGGACCGATCTTGGATGAATTTGTCAAGGGTAAGCAACGGTTATCGAAACAGAGTTGACTTTTCTAAATTTTGCATTTCAATATGCAAGCCAAGAGAACATGATTCTTTGCCCGTGTAAGAAGTGTGTCAACATAAACTGGCATTATCGTGAAGTTGTATACGAGCATCTAATTGTTGATGGGTTTGTTCGGGGTTATAAAAAATGGCTTTTTCATGGAGAATGCCCACCTAGTACCTCCTCTTCAACGATGGATGTATCTTATCCTGGTACTGCTTACCATCAGTCTGTAGGAGGGGATGACATGGAAGGTATGTTGCGGGATGCATTTAATATGCACAATCATGGTTTTCAGCCGTCATTCCCATTTGACTTTATGGCATCTGATGATTGTAATGTTGGTGCAAATGCTTTTACTGAACCGGGAACAAGTGTACCTCATAAAGAGCCGAATGCAGAAGCGGCGAAGTTCTACGCGCTACTTAATGAGATGAAAGAAGAACTATATGAGGGATCGAAATTTTCAAAAATGTCTTTCTGCATTCGTCTTTTTCAGTTAAAATGTTTGGGAGGGTGGACCGGGAACTCATTGACAATGCTGTTAGAGTTTTTGAGAGAAATGTTTCCGTTTGCAAAAATCTCTCAGTCATGCAAAGATATGAAGAAAATGATAAAAGACTTAGGTCTTGGGTACAACAAAATCCATAGTTGCCCGAATGATTGCATGTTGTATTGGGGCGATCGGAGAAACCAACAGTGCTGTCATGTATGCGGTGAATCCCGTTGGATAAATAGAAACAAAGAAGATGGGAACGACGATGAAAATGATGCACAACCAAGAAAGAAGCCGGTTAAGATTTTACGGTATTTTCTACTGATACCAAGGCTTCAAAGGCTTTTCATGTCGTCGAAGACAGCAGAGTCAATGACGTGGCACCATGAAGGACGAAACGATGATGGATTACTAAGGCATCCGACAGATTCTTTAGCTTGGAAATCATTTGACAATAAATTTCCAAGCTTTGCAAGCGATCCCAAGAGTGTGAGGCTTGGCCTAGCATCTGATGGATTTAATCCTTATAAGATCATTAGTAATGCATACAGTACTTGGCCAGTAGTGCTTGTTCCTTACAATCTGCCTCCGTGGATTTGCATGAAGCAATCTTCCCTTATCTTATCTATGATTATCCCTGGAGAGAAAGGGCCCGGGAATGATATCGACATTTATTTACAGCCACTTATTGAAGAGTTAAAACAATTATGGGCTGGTGTCAAGACATACGATGTGCTGAGAAAGGAAAACTTTAATTTAGGTGCAGCTTTGATGTGGACCATTAATGACTTCCCCGCTTATGCCAATTTATCTAGTTGGAGAACCAATGGTCGTTATGCGTGTCCTTGTTGTGTTGCACAAACATGTTCGCAATGGTTATACAATAGGAAGAAGTTCTCTTACATGGGGCATCGTCAGTGGTTACCGGAAAATCATAGATTTAGATTTCAGAGTTCGGCATTTAACGGTACTGAAGAGTTCAGAGAAGCTCCTTCGCAGACAAGTGGATCTGAAATCTTGTCAATGTTGGAAGATTTGAATTTCAGTTATGGGAAGATGAATCAACCGGCAAACACGCAAAGAAATAGAAGATCAAATGATGAAGCTGATGATAACTCCGATGAAGAGGATGATCCTAATGAGGTTGACTTGTGGAAAAAAAAGAAGTATTTTTTTGAGTTGCCTTATTGGGAGCACCACCTTTTACAACACAATCTTGATGTTATGCATATTGAGAAAAATGTCTGCGAGAACATTGTCTGTACAATTTTGAATGTAGACGGAAAATTAAAAGACAATCTTCAGAGTCGACTTGATTTAGTTCAGATGGGAATTCGACCTGATCTTCATCCGAATCCACTTCCGAATGGTAAATATCGGTTGCCGCCTTCTATTTTCTCAATGTCGAAGACAGAGAAAGAAGTGTTCTGCATGGTGTTGAAGGATATAAAGGTTCCAGATGCGTATGCATCTAATATATCTTGATGTGTTAGTGTTAAAGATCAAAGACTATATTCGCTAAAATCACATGACCATCACATCTTGATGCAAGATTTACTGCCAGTTGCTCTACGATGTTGTATTTCGAAGAAGGTGACGTCTTGTATAATTGAACTATCCAATATAATGAAAGCCATTTGTGGAAAAGTTTTGGATGTTCAAGAACTTTAAAAGGTACAAGATCAAGCCGCTTTAACTTTATGCAATATGGAGAAAATCTTCTCAACTTCCTTCTTCACTATTATGGTTCACTTGATAATCCATCTCCCGCATGAAGCAATTCTTGGCGGACCCGTTTTCTATCGATGGATGTATCCCATAGAAAGGTGTTAATTACAATTTTTAAAATTTTCCTTCATTCACCTATATGCCTTTAGTTACAACTTTTGATAATGTTGTATATCGTGTTTAGGTTCCTATCCAAATTAAAGTCTTATTGCCGCAACAAGCGTTATCCAGAAGGATCGATTGCTGAAGGCTACTTGGCAGAGGAATGTATGACCTTCTGTTCAAGATATTTGGAAGATATTGAAACAAGGTTGAACAGACCAAATAGAAATGTTGGACTCACGGATCATAACTTTGCCGATAATTATTTGTTTCAAAGTTTTGGAGAACCAATCGGTAAAGTTGAAATTGCAGAATTAGATAATTTATCGTGGGTACAAGCACATCAATATGTTCTGTTTCACCACGAATCAATGGAACCTTTACGCAAGTAAGTTCTAGAAATTTGATAAATATTCATCAATTAAAAATTGTTAATAGTCTAACAAACTGAATATATTTTTAACATAGTGAGTACAAACAAATATTGAGATCTCGTTCGCGCTCCCGAAGAACACAACATCGAGATATCAATAAGTTGTTTACAAAATCTTTTCATGAATGGTTAAGCCAAACGGTATGTAATTGGAGCTTTCACCGACAAATAATAATATTTACTCAAAATATTTTTAATTACTCAGTTTACTTTCCATTCAATAGGTTTGGAGTGGGAAGAACGTCACCAACGAAGTTAAATGGCTTTCCCAAGGTCCAAATTGGGTGGTTAAAAGATATAGTGCGTTCCTCATCAACGGATTCAGATTTCATACAAAATATCGCGAGAGATTGAGGAGAACGCAAAATTGTGGAATAGTAGTTAATTCCTAAATTACAAGTTATGCTAGTGCTAGGGACAATAATCCTGTGGAGGGAAATGTGGAATATTTTGGACTTCTTATCGACATAATTGAGTTGGATTACTACGGCAAATGGAAAGTTGTCTTATTTCGAGGTGATTGGGCTGATGTTAATACTGCACGTGGAATCAAGCAAGATCAATTTGGTTTCACAATGGTAAACTTCGCTCGATTGATTCACACAGGACAACAATTGATTGATGAGCCGTATGTATTTTCTTCTCAAGTCAAACAAGTTTTTTACTCAAAAGATCCAACTGATGAGGGTTGGTACGTTGTACTCCGTAACATCCCTAGAGACTTGTTTGACATGGGCAGTGGAAGTAGAGATGGCATTGACGACAGAACACAAACTTTGCCATTTCCAGAACAGAACTTAAACGAAAACATCCCTAGTACTAGGACACAATTTCAATGGGTCCGCCAGGATACGGATGAAGATATTTACGAATTATAAAATGTAGTAAGCTTTTACGATTATCTAATTATATTTACGGATGAAGATATTTCAACTATTTTATATGTGATATTATTGTTGTAATTGTATACTAAGTTTTCAACTAATTTATTTGTACTGCAGAGAAAATGCCTAGAAGAAAAGTGCGAGAGCACCGCATTGTTCAAGGTACTCCAAACTCGGCGGAAACAAACAGCACTGAACAATAGACTGCTATTGGATCTTCGAATGTTCCGGTTACACCCGAGGAACCTATAGAAGTTCAAAGTAATTTAACATTTAATTTACATGTGTGTTGACTTCTTGTTTATTTTTTTTAATTTCGTATATTACAATACTTTTATTTTTTAGTTGAAACTGGTGGGACGCGGAGAGTTCGCGGATGTACGGTACTGAGCGATACGAGCTAGATCCAGTCGAGCGTGTCCAAGTATCCAGTAATAGCTTTGGTCAGCCTGTTGGATCAGAAGCTCGCATTTTAGCAGGATACATGGGCATTCTAACACGGAATGCAAATATCTTACCAATTAATTTTGAGTCATGGCATAAAGTGCCCGAGAGTAACAAGAACCAAGCTCTTGATAACATTAAGGTAACAAAATGTGTATGTCATTTATAATCCTTGGGTTTAAGTTTCGTTTACATTTACTTTCTTAAGTTGTGTTTTTTGTAGGCGAGATTTACTCTAGAGGTCTCCGATGCTTATGTAAAGAAGGCATGGGGAAAAAGATGGAGAGACCATAAGAGCATTTTAAAGAAAGACTATTTTAAGACAAAAACAACACTCGTCGAGAGATTACAAAATGTCCTGCCGGGAATGCTGAGGTACTAGTGGGAAGAGGTCGTTAGATTTTGGACTTCGAAAAAAGGTGAGGTATTTGTAACTTATAAAATTTTGTAATTATTTTGGTGTATAGTATTTACTAATTAACCTACTAATAATAGTAGGCAGAAACAAAAATTCACTCACACAGCTGGGTCAAAAAGTTTTGCGTGTGTAGCTCATGCAGAGGTATTTTGAATTTTTTAATATTGGCAGATATTTATTACTTTCCATCAATTAATATTTTTACTATTGTATTGTAGGAACTGTCATCCGGTCAAAAAGTTGGACGCCTTCAACTTTTTGACATTACACATAGGAAGAAATATGGAAACCCTATGACTCTTGAAGCTGCAGAAATTATGGTACGTTTGCTTAATACTATTTCACTTGTTTTAATTATTTATAGTGTTTATTTTCTAATGGTTTATTTCATTTATTGTAATGCAAATATTGTTAAGTTATGTTGCATTGGGTTTTTTAATATATATTGCATTCCTAACTATGTGATTTATTTTTTAGGAAAAATTAAAGGATAAAAAGGCGGAGTACGAAGCGATTGCTTCCAGTTATAGTTCTGTTCATATTGGCGACATTGATAACCGGATTATCACTGAAGTTTTGGGTCCTGAAAGGTATGGTCGGGTTCGATTTCAAGGATCTTTTGTTAACCCATCCCAATATTTTGAATCTAGCTCGTAACAATATATGCCTTCGGGGAGTCGAGCTGAAGCTGAAGTTCAGAGGTTAAGAGACCAGATGGCTTAGATTCAAGCGGCAACAACTGATCAAATTACACAACTTAAAGCGGAGGCAACATCGAGAGAAGCTGAGGTTCAAAAAAGATATGAAGAACTCCAGCTACAACTTAAAGCAGATGCAGCAGCGAGAGAATCTGAGGTTCAACGAAAGTATGAAGAACTCCAGCAGTAGCTTAAAGCAGATGCGACAGCGAGAGAAGCAGAGGCTACAGCGAGGGAAGCAGAGGCTACAGCGAAGGAAGTAGAGGCTACAGCGAGGGAAGCAGAGCAGCGTAAAAAGTTCGATGAACTCCAGCAGCAGCTTCAGAGTATGATGAAGATGTTTCAGTAGTCGCAACTGTAACACCCCTTACCCAATACCGTTGCCGGAGTCGAGCATGAGGCGTTACTTGACTTAACTTATCTTGAATCATCTGTCGTTTTATCATCAATTTTGGGTCATCATCCTGTAACTCCCGAATCCGTTGAAAGAACACGGGTTTAGCCTTTAATTCTGCTAGTACAAAATCATCCTCATTAATAGATAAATGAGCATTCAATGCCCGTAGTGCAAATAATGATGATTTTCGACTAAGTGCATCTGCTACGACATTTGCTTTCCCTGGGTGATAGTCAATGACAAGATCATAATCTTTCAGCAACTCTAATCATCGTCTCTGTCTCAAATTTAACTCTTTCTGAGTCATTAAATACTTCAAGGTTTTATGATCAGTATACACGTAACATTTCTCACCATATAAGTAGTGTCTCCATATCTTCAAAGCAAACACGACCGTTGCCAATTCCAAATCATGTGTAGGATAATTCTTCTCGTGCAGTTTCAATTGTCGAGAAGCATATGCCACCACTTTGCCTGACTGCATAAGTATACAGCCCAACCCATTTAGTGACGCATCACTATAAACTACAAACGGTACACCCGATTCTGGTTGAGTCAATACTGGAGCCTCTGTCAACATCTTTTTCAACTGATCGAAACTCCGCTGACATTCATCTGACCATATAAATTCAACATTCTTTTGTAGTAATCGAATCAACGGTAAGGTAATCATTGAGAAATCTTTGACGAATCGGCGATAATAACCTGTCAATCCTAGAAAACTCCGCACTTCAGTAACATTCTTCGGAACTTTCCAATTTACCACTGCCGCTACCTTACTTGGATCCACTCTTATTCTATCAGCTGATACAATATGACCCAAAAACGCAACTTCATGGAGCCAAAATTCACATTTGCTGAATTTCGCATACAACTGTTTCTCCCGCAAAGTCTGTAGTACAATCCTTAGATGTTGTACATGTTCGGACTCAGTCTTTGAATAAATCAATATATCATCAACGAACACAACCACAAATCTATCCAAATATGACTGAAAAATTCTATTCATCAAATCCATAAAAGCAGCAGGGGCATTGGTTAAACCAAATGGCATCACCAAAAATTCATAATGACCATATCGAGTTCAGAAGGCAGTTTTAGATACATCACACTCTTTAACTTTCAACTGATAATACCCGGATCGAAGATCTATCTTGGAAAATACTGCAACACCTTTCAACTGATCAAACAAATCATCAATACGAGGCAAAGGATATTTATTCTTTACTGTTACCTTATTCAACTGTCTGTAATCTATACACAGTCTTAAAGAACCGTCCTTCTTTTTCACAAACAAGACAGATGCACCCCAAGACGACATACTCGGTCTGATGAACCATTTATCTAATAACTCCTGCAACTGCGCCTTCAACTCTTTTAACTCGGCTGGAGCCATTCTGTACGGTGTCATTGATATAGGATTTGTTCCGGAGATCACATCAATTACAAATTCAACTTCTCTATCAAGTGGTAGACCAGGTAACTCTTCAGGGAACACGTCAGGAAATTTATTCACCACTGGCACTTGTTCAGGCTTTAAATCAGAACCCCGAGTATCAAGGATATAGGCCAAGAATGCTTCGTTGCCTTTGTGTAATAACCTCTGAGCAGAGAGAACTGAAATAATTCTGACTGTATCACCCATATTTTCTGACCCAACTGAGATTATATCTCCTGTTTGACATTTCAAACTGATCTGTTTATCACGACAATTCACTACCGCATCATGTCTCATTAACTAGTCCATCCCCAGAATAATGTCAAATTCTCGGAAGGGTAACAACATCAAATCAGCGGGAAATTCATAGCCTTTCACTTTCAGTGGACAATTACGACATATCAAATTAACCATTATACTTTGACCTAATGGATTTGTGACTTTCATATCAAATTCAGTGGACTCAACAGATAATTTCTTTTCAGATGCTAACATAGTGCAAATATATGAATGAATAGATCCAGGGTCTATCAATGCATAAACAATAACAGCATAAAGATAGAAAATACCAGCAATTACATCAGGAGCCGTAGCTTCTTCCCTTGCTCGAATGGCGTAGGTACGTGCTGGTGCTCTATTCTCTCATCGACCAACTGATTCCCTCGTACCCGAACGGGTAGTCCCTGTAGCACTGCTCTGGCCTGAACGTCTACTTCTTTGGGGAATGGTTCTCTGTATCTCTTTCTGTTCCACTTCATCTTTTTGCAGCCGGGGACAATCTCGAATAAGATGATCAGTAGCCCCACATTTATAACAAGCCCCCATCTTAGTCCTGCATTCTCCGAAATGATATCTTCCACAATATTGACACTTAGGCCGTGAAGCATTTTGAACACTGCTCACACTTGCTGCAGGTCTATCGAATACCCTGAAATCAGATTGTCTTGGTCTATCTCTGCCCGATCTCCCCGACACTGATGTAGTTCGACTAATTTCTTCTCTAGATTTCTTCACTGGAAAATCTGAAAATGACTTAGAAGCACCTCTTTTGAATGGCTCTTTACTTTTCCGATCCCGCTGTATTTTTCTGTTGTATGCTTCTTCGAGCTTTTCAGCACGGTCTGATAGAACAACGAACTCTCGTATTTCATTACCCCCAATCATCATTCTAATTTCATCATTTAACCCTTCTTCAAACCGGATACACATTTCTTCTTCAGTAGGTACAATGTCTCGGGCATATTTGCTGAGGTAGACAAATTCTCTTTCATATTCAGCCATTGATTTATTTCCCTGCCGTAGGTCGAGAAATTCCCTTTTCTTTTTATCCAAATACCGTCTGCCCACATATTTCTTCTTAAATTCATTTTGGAAAAATTCCCAAGAAATTTTCTCTGCCGGAACCACAGCCTCGATCGTCTCCCACCAACTATAAGCTTCTTCTTTCAACAGAGACACAACACATCTCAAATAATCATTTGGTGAGCAAGCCATTTCTTTAAAAATTCTTATCAAACTCTGTAACCAATATTCAGCTTTGACGGGATCATCATCAGTCCTTCCCCGAAATTCTTCGGCTCCAAGTTTTCTAAGCCTTTCCAATGGAGAACGCTTACTAGATTTAGTCGTTGTAGGAGGTGGAGGAGCAACCGGGGGTACCACCGATGGAGTAGTAGGGGGAGGAGGCGGCTGAGCCTGATTTCTTTCTTGCATCATTTCAGTATACCACTGAGTCATAATCCCATGAATCATATTCTTTAATTCTTGCTCTCGCATTTGGGAAATCGGAACATCACTAATTGTTCTTTGTTCAGAATTTTGTATTCTACTGTTGACTTCTTCTTGCTCAGTACGTTCAGGTATATCTAACATCTTTATAATCGAAGAATATCTATAAAAATAACGAAGATTAGATCAGATCATACACATCACACTATCACAGATTTATATAGCATGTATTTCTAAACACTTTACACTTCACACATATTCCGAGAACCGGCTAAACCTGGCTCTAATACCAATAAAATGTAACACCCCTTACCCAATATCGTTGCTGGAGTCGAGCATGAGGCGTTACTTGACTTAAATTCAAAGTTTGGGGCATAAAAATTTACTTTCAAATTTAATTTCATCATTCATAATAAAGTTGTCCACCTGCGCAGCATTCACTAAAATAATTATAATTCAAGCTACAAAACTCAAAATTTAGATCCGTAAATTTTCCCTGAAACTAGACTCATATATCTATTTACTATAAATTTTTCAGAATTTTGTTTTATCCAATTAGTACATTTTATTAGTTTAAATATCCCTTGTTTCACTGATCGACTATCCTGACCACTCATCACTAAAATTTAATTATATCTTATTACGGACTTCATATGGTGCTTAAACTTATTTATACTGAAAATAGACTCATTAATAAATCTATACATATAAATTATAACTCATAATTCCTTCTGTAAAATTTTTAATGAATTTCTAAAGTCAGAACAGGGGACTTCAAAAACATTCTTGCCCTATTTCACTAAAATTCAAATATCTAAAAGTATATAATTCTTTTGCTTACTCTAATTTGTTCATGTGAAAGTAGACTCTTTCATCTTTTATTTCATATCTCACTAAACTTCTAATTCTATTTCCACTATTTTTGGTGATTTTTCAAATTTACATCAATGCTGCTGTCCAAGAACTGCTCCATTGCAATTTTTAAAAAAAATTCAATATAACCCCTTTATAATTGTCTAACCTTCCCTGCAAATTTCAAATTACAACCAATTCCAGTATTTCATCTATTTCATTTAAATACTAATGAATTTCAACCAATCAACCATTTTAAACTAAAAACATGTATATATTTCGATATCTAACACAACCATAACATTCAAATTTACTTTGCATACTTAGTCATTCATTCTATTACTTTTTACTTCAATTCCCTATACATGCCATATAAATCCAAAAAGTTGCTTAACATAATCTACCGGAGTATATCTGGATAGTGTGATTCTTGATGTAGATCCAATCCCCCGAATGTATAAATACGTTAATCTACAAAAACAATAAACACACACATGTAAGCTTATAGAAAAGCTTAGTAAGTTCATAGGCATAAAACATAAATCTTACCAAACACTTGTACACTTATACAATATACACCATTACTAAATTTACCTGTCAACCACAATCTTTGGTGAGTTCCTTGGTATAAACTCACTACTACTTATTCTTTTACCATGATTCCTTTGGGCCCATTTGTCACTTACCATCCTTGATCAAAATTAAGGAACGGTCACGGAAAATTGAGTACTTCACTTTCACTTTGCCATAGTATAACTATGGTCTTACGTATGATCATTTATCATTTGTCCCTGATCAGATAAGTATAGCACTTATCACTTTTTCACTTGATCAGATAAGTATAACACTTATCACTTTTTCACTTGATCAGATAAGTGTAGCTAAAGCTACCACTTATCACATTGTCTCTTGATCAGATAAGTCTAGCACTTATCACTTTTTCACTTGATCAGATAATTGTAGCTAAAGCTACCACTTATCACTTTATCTCTTGATCAGAATTACTCAAATCCGGCGTTCCGCTGAATTTGATCATTTATTCGATTTTCGCATTTTTATTTTACTCTCTTTTCAACACTAAATACATTTCATCGTACATTATATAATTCATGAAATTAACATTTAATCATTAAATTTCAGCCATATGAACTTACCTGGGTCGATTTGCAGAATTTGTAAAAGTTCAGGGACTAATCAACTACTTTTTCTTTTCCTCGGCTTGCTTCGAGTTCTCGATCTAAAATAAAAATTTATTCATTCATCAGCATATAATTCTATTCTAATCCATTTCACAATTTATGCCCTTAAATTTTCGAAATTACACTTTTACCCCAAACTTTATAGTTTTTACAATTTCATCCCCACTCAATTAACCCCTCAATTGATCTAACTTTTCTCAATCAACACCTTTTCCAACTATTTTAGACTACTATATAGCCTTTCATATTCAAAACCGCAACACCAAACCCTAATTCCTAACTTTTTCACAATTAGGTCCCTAAAATCAATTTCTATCAAAATTACTTTAATAGAATCATCATATAACAAAATCAAAGCTTTAATTCCATTCTTATTCATCATAAAAATTCAGTACTCATCAATGGTAACTTTCAAATCAGCCATAAGAGCAATAACTAATGAAACAATTAGTTGGACCTAATTGTAAAAGTATCAAAACCACGAAAATTAGAAGAAATAATCAAGAATTAAACTTACATGATTCAAATATATGAAAAACCAGCTTGGAGGGACTCTTCAATGGCGTTTTTTGGCTGATAATTATGAAGAGAATTTTATTTGTTAACTTTTACAAAATTTCCAATTTTACCCTTATTACATCACTTTTCCAGATTTTTCTTGCCCAACCGTCCAGCCCATATAGTTTGGGCCTAATTTCCTTTTAAATCCCTCATTTTTAATCACTTAATCTATTTAATCACAATTTAACAAATTTTACACTATTTTCAATTTAGTCCTTTTTAGTTAATTAACTATCCAAACGTTAAAATTTTCTAACGAAACTTTAATACCAACTCAATGCCACTCTAAAAATATTTCTAAAAATACTTATGGCTCGGTTTAAAATCTTTGAGGTCTCGATACCTCGTTTTCAATTTTAATTATTTTAATATTTATTCCTAGTACACTATTCACTATTTCAAAAAATTTCCCAACTTCACATTTACTTATTCTCACTAAAGTAACAATATTTTCTACTCATTTTTCAGATTTAGTGATCTCGAATCACCATTCCAACATCACTGAAAATTCAGGCCATTACAGCAACAGCCGCCGTCTTAGACTATCGTGTAAATATACTTCAATTTTGACTTTTAATTATCATTTTAACTTTTAACATTTTTGTAAGAATAATGCGAATTTTATTTTATTTATTGATATTTATTATATTATTTGTTTAATATATAGATTTATTACTTTTGGCTGGTTTAGATATGATTTCTTCTGATTTATTTTTACAGGAGGGCTGAAAATATAAAAAAATTTATTTTACAAATCTGCCAAATTTAGTGGCGTTTTCGACAAAAAGCGCCGCTAAAAGATAAGGGTATTTAGCGGCGTTTGTGGAGAAAGCGCCGCTAAAGCTAAGGGTCTTTAGCGGCGTTTGTGGAGAAAGCGCCGCTAAAGATCAGGTTCTTTAGTGGCGTTTGTGGTGGAAGCGCCGCTATAGATCAAGGTCTTTTGCGGCGTTTGTTGTAAAGCGCCGCTAAAGGTCTTGGTCTTCAGCGGCGTTTGTGCGAGAAGCGCCGCTATAGACCAACACCTTTAGCGGCGTTTATTTCTAAAAACGCCGCTAAAGTTAGCGGCGTTTATTTCTAAAAACGCCGCTAAAGTTAGCGGCGCAGTCATTAGCGGCTTTTGTTGTGGCGCTTTTCAAAGCGCCGCTAAAAGTATTTGCGGCGCTAAAAAACGCCGCTAAAAGCTTGTTTTGGTGTAGTGTTCGCTTAGTATTCATATTGCAACCTTCAATGTTTTAACAGTTCGCTTGATATTCATATCGCGGTTTTCATTTTTACGGTTTGCTCAATATTCATATCGCGACCTTCGATATTCTAACAGTTCGCTCGATTTAAGATCGCAACTGTCATTTTCACGGTTCGCTGATTTTAACTTGATTTTTACAGTCATTTTCTAAGCTTGCTAATTTCTTCGACAAGGTGAGGGACAAAATTTTACTTATGAGAAACACGGTTCGCGGTATTCTGCAAGACAATTTTTGATTCCTATGCTACACTATTGGACAACAAAATTTGCTTGATAAAGTTTCAAGTTAAAACCTATATAGTATGCCCCAAATTACACACTTCACAAGTTCACAAGTGTAAGCTTGTCTTAAAAGAATTCGACCTGATTAATCCCCTTATATAATAATATTCTAAAGACCTTCTTTGGGGGACAAACACTTAGACATTCCATTTTTACTATTTTCTTCTTCTCTACTTCTTTACCAAAAACTCTCTCCCCTCCTTTTTCACATCCGTTGATATTGTGTATCAATAATGTTCCATCTCGTAATCTAATAATTTACACTTGGTAGCTCGGTTTTATTGCCATTTCTTCCTAGATAATTTTATTTTTCTACTTATAATCACTACACCAGAATAGGCCTTTAGCGGCACTTTTAGCGGCGTTTGCAACAAAAGCGCCACAACAAATCGAGCATTAGCGGCAATTTTGTCAAAGCGCCGCTAAAGGTAGACCATCAGCGGCGATTTCCAAGAAGTGCCGCTAAAAATAGGAATTAGTGGTGTTTTATGCAAAGCGCCACAAAAAACCTAAGACCAACGACGTCGTTTTTTGCGATTATTAAACCTTTAGCGGCGTTTTTATTTTAGCGCCGCTAATGTCCGATCTTTAGCGGCGTTTTTATCTGAGCGCCACTAATGCTCTGGCCTTTAGCGGCGTTTTCTCTAGCGCCGCTAATGCTCGTATCTTTAGTGGCGTTTTATCGGCGCCACTAATTCTCGGCCTTTAGCGGCATTTTTTTCTAAGCGCCGCTAATGTTAGTATCTTTAGTGGCGTTTTAATCTGAGCGCCACTAATGCTCTGGCTTTTAGCGGCGTTTTATAGGTAAGCGCCATGAATGCATTTACCTTTAGCGGCGTTTTTTTTAAACGCTAATAGTAACAAAAATCTAATAAGTTGAAATAATTAATATTTTGTTCTATTTATTATATAGTGGTACAATTTACATTTAAATTATAATTAACAAATAATATTGATTAATACAAAATTTTGGATTAAAGAGAAGTCGTATATATATATATAATAACTAACTATTTATTACCGATTTTCAATCACAGTTGATTTAAACTACTTTACGAGAGAAAATATATTAAATATATATGGCTATAGCAATAGCAGATGTAAAAATATCGATACTTAAGTTCAAACATGATAAAACTTATATTTAGATCGATCCATACGAAAATTATTGTCATAAAGATAATTTGCTACCATATTTCAACTTTGTACAACATTTTTCATATATATATATATATATATATATATATATATATATACATATATAACTTGTTGTTTAATAGATTTTCACTATATTTTGTGATTATTAAAGAATATTAATTTAGGGAATTTTTTGGGTTTGGTCGGGGGGTTTAGACGGTCATGATAGGGTTTCTTAATAAGAGGTTAATATTAATTAGATTGATTAATTTTTACGGTAAATATATATATGTTCTTATATATTTGTAAAATAAATCCAGTTAGAGGAAATTTAATATATTGAAGTTTAGTATAGTTTATATTATAAGTAATAGATATATATATATAATAGCCTTTACCGGCGTTTTAGTCAAAAACGCCACAAATATTGCAATATACGACGTCGTTCCATGTTAGGGAATCAGTTTTTATTGTGGCATTTTATAGGGAAGCGCCGCTAATATTCTTGAAACTCTGTCAGAACGGCGTCGTTTCAGTTGAATGATGTACTCTATTAGTGGCGTTTTTAGGGAAAACGCCGCAAAGATGTCTACAATTTTGTGAAAACGTCACCGTTTCTTTCTGTAGTTGAAAATTTAGTGGCGTTTTTTCCCATAGCGCCGCAAAAGCACATGCAATAGCGGCGTTTTTACGCAAAACGCTGCAAATGTGACTTAAAATTAATTTAAACGGCCGTTTCTTTAAAAGGCCATTTAACCCGTGTCCTCATCCTTTACTGAACTTATTATCGAAAAAATGCATTTTCTATACCAAATTTTATAATAAAAATTATTTTTATATAAAGAGACAAAATTTGTATGTCATGTTTATTATAACAAATTTCATCTATTTGTTAAGAGGACATTAAAGCTTCATACGAAAATTTTTCATAAAGATAATATTGCTTCCTTATTTCAACTTTATACAACATTTTTAACTACATATATATAAGTTGTTGTTTAATAGATTTTCACCAAATTTTTTTATTATTAAAGAATATTTAGGGAATATTTTGGTCGATGCATGGCATTTTAAGGAGTACGGGCCGGTATATATGAATTTAATGTTTGGTATTTATGGTTTAGGAGTTAGGGGCTAGGTTATGCTTTAGGGGTTACAGACGTGAATTTAGGGGTTAGGGACAGGGTTAATTAGGGTTTAGGGGGGATTTAAGGGTTACAGAGGTTTTAGGGGTTTGGCTGGGGTTTAAGGTTTCTTAAGAGGTTAATATTAGATTGATTAATTTTGGAGGTATGACTCTTATATGTTCTTATATATTTGTAAAATATAGATCCGAATAAATTTAATATTAAGATGAGTTTTGAGTATAATAGGTAGATGATCACTTTATGCATGTAATGCGTAGCTACATAAATGGAATGGTTAATATGAAGATTACAAGGTTAATTTATAATTTGAGACTTGTTAAATGATACAATATAACTAATAATAATAGTTATAACTGGCAAAACATTTAACCCAAATTAACGGCCATTTGATATATTTTTACTTATATATGGATATATATGAATATATATATGGATATATATATAGTTATTAATTATTTAATGTGTAAATATAGGACCAAAATAAAATTGGTATAAATAAATAAACAAATAATTAAGTTAGTAATTATTTATTTGTTAAATAAATTGGTAATTAATTAATTAAAAGTAAGACAAAAAAATAAGAGTTTTAGCGGCGTTTCTATATAAAAACGCCACAATTATTGCAATATACGACGTCGTTCCGTGTTAGGGAATCAGTTTCTATTATGGCGTTTTATAGGGAAGCGCCGCTAATATTCTTGAAACTCTGTCAGAACGGCGTCGTTTCAGTTGAATGACGTACTCTATTAGTGGCCTTTTCAGGAAAACGCCGCAAAGATGTCTACAAGTTTGTGAAAACGTCACCGTTTCTTTCTGTAATTGAAAATTTAGTGGCGTTTTTTCCCATAGCGCCGCAAAAGCACATGCAATAGCGGCGTTTTTACGCAAAACGCCGCAAATGTTACTTAAAATTAATTTAAACGGTGTCGTTTCTTTAAAGGCCATTCAACCCGTGTCCTCATCCTTTACGAACTTATTATCGAAAAAAATGCATTTTCTATACCAAATTTTATAATAAAAAATTGTTTTATAACTAATAATAGTTATAACTGGCAAAACATTTAACCCAAATTAACGGCCATTTGATATATTTTTACTTATATATGGATATATATGAATATATATGGATATATATAGTTATTAATTATTTAATTTGTAAATATAGGACCAAAATAAAATTGGTATAAATAAATAAACAAATAATTAAGTTAGGAATTATTTATTTGTTAAATAAATTGGTAATTAATTATTTAAAAGTAAGACAAAAAAAGTTGTCTTATTTTAGCGGCGTTTCTATATAAAAACGCCGCAAAAGGTATCATTTACCGGCGTTTTAGTAAAAAACGCCACAATTATTGCAATATACAATGTCGTTCCGTGATAGGGAATCAGTTTCTATTGTGGCGTTTTATAGGGAAGCGCCGCAAAACTCACATAACTTTACTTAAACGGCGCCGTTTCTTCAGAGGACAAATTAACTTACATCTGCCTCCGTCCTCCAATTACAGCAAGAGGTAAATTGCAGAGAAATTAGGTTTCGAAATTTTCTAAGTGTCGAAAGGGGAGAAAACTTATCACGGAAAATACAAAGGAAAGAAAGGTGGTCGGAGTCGATCTTGAAACAAGGTGGGCACAGCAGCAAGATTTGTCGATTGAATAGGTAAGTCGTTTCTGTTCTTTTTCGATTAAATTTTGCCATTTCTTGGTTAGTCTAAGTTATTTGGGGTTTTAGGGTTTCGATTAAACAACATAATTTGTGGGGAATCATTAGATGATGGGGAATAGGTAAGCCGTCTCTCATCTTGGAACTGTGAGGAAATTTTCCTCAATTTTACTCATGGCTTCGCCATCCCTTCTTTTTCTTTTAGGGAAGAAAAAAGGGGAATTTGTTTGATGGCTGAGTGGGTGGGTGGGTGGGTGGATGATGGGATAAAGTTAAGCCGCTACTCTGATTAATTTATTTAATATCTAAAAAATTTAAACTTTTAATTAACAAATAAATTCTAATTGAAACAAGATGAATCTGAAATCATGCTGTTGGACATGTTTATAAAAAAATGCCTAGGTTGGTTCAAATTCGCATGATTTTATCACTTAAAAACAAAGAAAATTGGTTCCCTTTAAATTGGGAACCTTATCTCCACTTTGCCCGTGTATGAAATTTAAAATTGTTGTATGCATTGTTAATTTGTATTGCAGACTGGTTCCCTTACAACGTTAATATAAAAATAACATAAATTTATTCTTCAGAAAATGGTAATTCTTTTTATGAAAGGTCTTGATACTATGCCAATTTTTATGGATTCCATCCCTTCATTATAATTTGATCTTTTCCACTTTTCAAGTGTGTATTTTTAGATTTCTATGCCAATTTTTTCACCAATTCTGCCAAATAATTTGCTGTGACTTATTTCTTTTTAAAGATGGGGTGATGTGATACTAATACAAAATTATATTTTCTAATTTGATTATAATTAGATTATAATTTCATTATAATGTTTACTCAATGTAGGAATCATTAGATGACGGGGAATCATTCTTCATAGGGTCATTAGAAACTAATCCCCAAGTCTAGTTCTGTTGCAATGCATCAAACTCAACTTTCATTGCATTTTGTCACTTAGAGTGTTTGTTGGCTTGGCCAGTAGCTTGAGGAGTGTTGTTTGGATGAAGAAGAGCCATGAGATCCTTACAAAATGTCTTCTGAATGTTATTTGGGAATAGGTTATCATTCGATTTAATGGATTTAATTACTGTCATGTTATTTTGGGAGAGGAATATATATGTTCAATTTTGGGAACATGTTATTTTGGGTACAGTTATATGTGTTCAATTTTAAACCTCTAATATCATCTAATTCACTGTCATGTTTCAACATATATTCCTCTATATATTTTCATATATATGTTCAATTTTAGTTTTTTAGTTTAGCTAACTTTGTGAGTATAAACTCCTGCTTTTTTTTAGTTTTTGGCTTTAATTACTTCGCTTTTTCGGTACTAATGTATTTCGTCTTTTTTGCGTGATTTGCTTGAATTGAGGCAATTTAAGGTATTTATTCCTATTTTCTCTATTTAGGTTTCTTATAAAAAAGTCAAATTGTTAAATTTTTTTCTTATATTTTAGTTGTATAGTTTAATTATTATTTTCATTTTTAGATGGGAGTTTTAATTACCATTTTACCTAAATTTGCATTTTACTTTGCGACTTATTACATTATTTGATGTTTAAATTTTCGCTCAAGATATTCGGCAAAGGCAATTGTTTTAAACTATTAAAATTGAATACAACTCTTAAACAACTTTATATATTTGAGTGCGTGTCCAATGATGGGCTTAATCGTTTTATCGGTTTAGCATTTATAAATCATCGATTTCAATATTATGTGTTGCCATTATAAATTTTATCGAAAATTAATGATTAATTATCGATCTTAACTTACATAATGGGAATTCGTTAATGATTAATAATCTTTTACATACAAATAAATTTGTATATTTATTTATATTTTCTATTAAAATAAAAATATACTTTTTGAAATATATTTATTCAGAATGGCAATTCAAAGTATTATTTCTTTAATAACAAAATTGTTTTCATAAATATAAACAAATTAATTATATCTTGTAATTCAAGTCAATTTTTTTTACTAACATAATTTGTTGTTTGAATTAATAAAAGCTACAAAATATACATCATATCGTAACGATCTTTGAATTTTCCGAGATTAAATCTACAAAATTATATTTTAAATGAAATGTTTTCAAAGTTATATTTTAAAACATCTTTGATATATATATTTATATACAGTTTTAATATATTAATTAAAATTATATTGATATATTTGAAAAATTTAAAGCGTTTATAAATCATAATTTACATACATAACACATAGCCTACATGACTTATATAATACACAACTTAAATAATTTAAATAACTTACATAATATATAACTTACATTCATAACTTACATAAACTTATATGTTACCTTACATAATTTGTTGTGACTTATTTCTTTTTAAAGATGGGGTGATGTGATATTATACATAAATTACATAACTTAATTAATTAATATTATACATAACTTACATTAATATTATACATAAATTACATAACTTAATTAATTAATATTATACATAACTTACATTAATATTATACATAAATTACATAACTTAATTAATTAATATTATACATAACTTACATTAATATTATACATAAATATTATACATAAATTACATAACTTAGTTAATTAATATTATACATAACTTACATAACTTACTTAATTTGCATAATAAATAACTTACATAACTTACATAATACATAACTTATATGACTTATATAACTTACATAGCATAATTTTCATAATACACAACTTACATAGTTTTCATAATAAATAACTTACATAATACATAACTTACATAGCTTAATTATACTTATTCCTAAATCCTAAACCCGTGCAATTTATTGTCAAGATTAGGCTTCAAGAAATAAGAAATGGACCGGTCTTGGATGAATTTGTCAAGGGTAAGCGACGGTTATCGAAATGGAGTACAAACAGTTCTAAATTTTGCATTTCAATATGCAAGCCAAGAGAACATGATTCTTTGCCCGTGTAAGAAGTGTGTCAACATAAACTGGCATTATCGTGAAGTTGTATACGAGCATCTAATTGTTGATGGGTTTGTTCGTGGTTATAAACAATGGTTTTTTCATGGAGAATGCCCGCCTAGTACTTCCTCTTCAAAGATGGATGTATCTTATGATAGTACTGCTTACCATCAGTCTGTTAGAAGGGATGACATGGAAGGGATGTTGCGGAAGCATTTAATATTCACAATCATGGTTTGATCGTTGCCACCGACTTTGTGCCATCGATGATTGTAATCTCGGTGGAAATGCTTTTACCGAACCCGGAAGAAGTGTACATCATGAAGAGCCGAATGGAGAAGCGGCAAAGTTCTACGCGCTACTTAATGAAATGAACGAAGAACTATATGAGGGATCGAAATTTTCAAAAATGTCTTTCTGCATTTGTCTTTTCCAGTTAAAATGTTTAGGAGGGTGGACCGGGAACTCATTGACAATGCTGTTAGAGTTTTTGAGAGAAATGTTTCCGTTTGCAAAAATCCCTCACTCATGCAAAGATATGAAGAAAATGATAAAAGACTTAGGTCTTGGGTACAACAAAATCCATAGTTGCCCGAATGATTGCATGTTGTACTGGGGCGATCAGAGAAACCAACAGTGATGTCATGTATGCGGCGAATCCCGTTGGATAAATAGAAACACAGAAGATGGGAACAACGATGAAAATGATGCACAGCCAAGAAAGAAGCCGGTCAAGATTTTACGGTATTTTTCTCTGATACCAAAGCTTTAAAGGCTTTTCATGTCGTCGAAGACAGCGGAGTCAATGACGTGGCACCATGAAGGACGAACCGATGATGGACTATTAAGGCATCCGTAGATTCTTTAGCTTGGAAATCATTTGACAATAAATTTCCAAGCTTTGCAAGCGATCCGTGGAGTGTGAGGCTTGGCCTAGCATCGATGGATTTAATCCTTACAAGATCATGAGTATCGCATACACGATTTGGCCGATGAGTGCTTGTTCCTTACAATCGCCTCCGTGGATTTGCATGAAGCAATCTTCCTTATCTTATCTATGATTATCCACAAGAGAAAGGGCCTGTGAATGATATCGACATTTATTTACGACCACTTATTGAAGAGTTAAAACAATTATGGGTGGTGTCGAGACATACGATGTCTTTGAGAAAGGAGAATTTTAATTTACGTGCAGCTTTGATGTGGACCATTAATGACTTCCCGCTTATGCCAATTTATCCGGTTGGAGTACCAAGGGTCGTTATCGTGCCCTTCTTGTCCGCACTAAACATGTTCGCAATGGTTATACAATGGGAAGAAGTTCTCTTACATGGGGCATCGTCGGTGGTTACCGAAAAATCATAGATTTAGATCTTAGAGTTCGGCATTTGACGGTACTGAAGAGTTCAGAAAAGCTCCTTCACAGACAAGTGGATCTGAAATCTTGTTAATGTTGGAAGATATGAATTTCAGTTATGGGAAGATGAATCAACCAGCAAACACGCAAAGAAATAAAAGATCAAATGATGAAGCTGATGATAACTCCGATGAAGAGGATGATCCTAATGAGGCGGACTTGTGGAAAAAAAGAAGTATTTTTTTTGAGTTGCCTTATTGGGAGCACCACCTTTTACGACACAATCTTGATGTTATGCATATTGAGAAAAATGTCTGCGAGAACATTTTCTGTACAATTTTGAATGTAGACGGAAAATCAAAAGACAATCTTCAGAGTCGACTTGATTTAGTTCAGATGGGAATTCGACCTGATCTTCATCCGAATCCACTTCCGAATGGTAAATACCGGTTGCCGCCTTCTATTTTCTCAATGTCGAAGACAGAGAAAGAAGTGTTCTGCATGGTGTTGAAGGATATAAAGGTTCCAGATGCGTATGCATCTAATATATCTCGATGTGTTAGTGTTAAAGATCGAAGACTATATTCGCTAAAATCACATGACTATCACATCTTGATGCAAGATTTATCGCCAGATTGCTCTCACGATGTTGTATTTCAAGAAGGTGACGTCTTGTATAATTGAACTATCCAATATAATGAAAGCCATTTGTGGCAAAGTTTTGGATGTTCAAGAACTTCAGAAGGTACAGGATCGAGCCGCTTTAACTTTATGCAACATGGAGAAAATCTTCCCACCTTCCTCCTTCACTATTATGGTTCACTTGATAATCCATCTCCCGCATGAAGCAATTCTTGGCGGACCCGTTTTCTATCGATGGATGTATCCCATAGAAAGGTGTTAATTACAATTTTTAAAATTTTCCTTCATTCACCTATATGCCTTTAGGTACAACTTTTGATAATGTTGTATACCGTGTTTAGGTTCCTATCCAAATTAAAGACTTATTGCCGCAACAAGCGTTATCCAGAAGGATCGATTGCTGAAGGCTACTTGGCAGAGGAATGTATGACCTTCTGTTCAAGATATTTGGAAGATGTTGAAACAAGGTTGAACAGACCAAATAGAAATGCTGGACTTACGGATCATAACTTTGCCGAGACTTATTTGTTCCAAAGTTTTGGAGAACCAATCGGTAAAGTTGAAATTGTAGAATTAGATGATTTATCGTGGGTTCAAGCACATCGATATGTTCTGTTTCACCACGAATCAATCGAACCTTTACGCAAGTAAGTTCTAGAAATTTGATAAATATTCATCATTTAAAAATTGTTTATAGTCTAACAAACTGAACATATTTTTAACATAGTGAGTACAAACAAATATTGAGATCTCGTTCGCGCTCCCGAAGAACACAACATCGAGATATCAATAAGTTGTTTACAGAATCTTTTCATGAATGGTTAAGTCAAACGGTATGTAATTGGAGCTTTCTCCGACAAATAATAATATTTACTCAAAACATTTTTAATTACTCAGTTTACTTTCCATTCAATAGGTTTGGAGTGGGAAGAACGTCACCGACGAAGTTAAATGGCTTTCCCAAGGTCCAAATCGGGTGGTTAAAAGATATAGTGCGTTCTTCATAAACGGATTCAGATTTCATACAAAATATCGCGAGAGATTGAGGAGAACGCAAAATTGTGGAATAGTGGTTAATTCCTCAATTACAAGTTATGCTAGTGCTAGGGACAATAATCCTGTGGAGGGAAATGTGGAATATTTTGGACTTCTTACTGACATAATTGAGTTGGATTACTACGACAAATGGAAAGTTGTCTTATTTCGAGGTGATTGGGCCGATGTTAACACTGCACGTGGAATCAAGCAAGATCAATTTGGTTTCACAATGGTAAACATTGCTCGATTGATTCACACAGGACAACAATTGATTGATGAGTCGTATGTATTTTCTTCTCAAGTCAAACAAGTTTTTTACTCAAAAGACCCAACTGATGAGGGTTGGTACGTTGTACTCCGTAACATCCCTAGAGACTTGTTTGACATGGGCAGTGGAAGTAGAGATGACATTGACGATAGAACACAAACTTTGTCATTTCCAGAACATAACTTAAACGAAAACATCCCTAGTACTAGTACACAATTTCAATGGGTCCGCCAGGATACGGATGAAGAGATTTACGAATTATAATGTAGTAAGCTTTTACGATTATCTAATTACATCTACGAATGATGATATTTCAACTATTTTATATGTGATATTATTGTTGCAATTGTATACTAAGTTTTCAACTAATTTATTTGTATTGCAGATAAAATGCCTAGAAGAAAAGTGCGATCGCACCGCATGGTTCAAGGTACTCCAAACTCGGTGAAACAAACAAAGACCTTGAACAACATCGCTATTGGATCTTCGAATGTTCCGGTTACACCTGAGGAACCTATAGAAGTTCAAAGTAATTTAACATTTAATTTACATGTGTGACTTCTTGTTTGTTTTTTTTTAATTTCGTATATTACAATACTTTTATTTTTCAGATGAAACTGGTGAGACACGGAGAGGTCGCGGACGTATGGTACTGAGCGATTTATATGACCTAGATCCAGTCGAGCGTGTCCAAGTATCCAGTAATAGCTTTGGTCAGCCTGTTGGATCAGAAGCTCGCCTATTAGCAGGATACATGGGCATTCTAGCACGGAATGCAAATATGTTGCCAATTAACTTCGAGTCATGGCATAAAGTGCCCGAGAGTAACAAGAACCAAGCTCTCGATAACATTAAGGTAACAAAACGTGTATGTCATTTATAATACTTGGGTTTAAGTTTCGTTTACATTTACTTTCTTAAGTTGTGTTTTTTGTAGGCGAGATTTGCTCTAGAAGTCTCCGATGCTTATGTAAAGAGGGCATTGGGAAAAAGATGGAGAGACCATAAGAGCACTTTAAAGAAAGACTATTTTAAGACAAAAACAACACTCGATGAGAGATTACAAAATGTCCCGCCGGGAATGCTGAGGTACCAGTGGGAAGAGGTCGTTAGATTTTGGACTTCGAAGAAAGGAGAGGTATGTGTAACTTATAAAATTTTGTAATTACTTTGGTGTATAGTTTTTCCTAATTAACGTACTAATAATTTCATAATGTAGGATCGTGAAGAAGTTGGAAAAAAAAAGTAGGCAGCAACAAAAATTCACTCACACAGCTGGGTCGAAAAGTTTTGCTTGTGTAGCTCATGCAGAGGTATTTTCAATTTTTTAACATTGGCAGATATTTATTACTTACTTACATTAATATTTTTACTATTGTATTGTAGGAACTGTCATCCGGTCAAAAAGTTAGACGCCTTCAACTTTTTGACATTACACATAGGAAGAAAGATGGAAACCCTATGACTCCTGAAGCTGCAGAAATTATGGTGCGTTTGCTTAAATAATACAATTTCAATTGTTTTAATAATTTATAGTGTTTATTTTCTAATGATTTATTTCATTTATTGTAATGCAAATATTGTTAAGTTATGTTGCATTGGGTTTTTAATATATATTATGCGTTCCTAACTATTTGATTTATTTTTAGGAAAAATTAAAGGATAAAAGGCGAGTCTGAAGCGATTGCTTCCAAGTGATAGTTCTGTTCATATTGACGACATTGATAACGGATTATCACCGAAGTTTTGGGTCTGAAAGGTATGGTCGGGTTCGATTTCAAGGATCTTTTGTTAACCCATCCCAATATTTTGGATCTAGCTCGCAACAATATATGCCTTGGGAGTCGAGCGAAGCTAAAGTTCGAGGTTAAGAGACCGATGGCTCGGATGCAAGCGACAACAATTGAGCAAATTACACAACTTAAAGCGGAGGCAACATCGAGAGAAGTCGAGGTTCAAAAAGATATGAAGAACTCGGCTACAATCGAAAGCAGATGCAAAGAATGAGAGAAGTCGAGGTTCAACGAAGTATGAAGAACTCCAGAAGACTTAAAGCGAATCTGGCTGAAGAAGAGAAGCAGAGGCGGCAGCGAGAGAAGAACAGGTTGTAACGAGGGAAGCAGAGCAGCGTCAAAAGTTCGATGAACTCCAGCAGCAGCTTCAGAGCATGATGAAGATGTTTCAGCAGTCGCAACAGCCGCCGTCTTAGACTATCGTATAAATATACTTTGATTTTGACTTTTAATTATCATTTTAACTTTTAACATTTTTGTAAGAATAATACGAATTTTATTTTATTTATTGATATTTATTATATTATTTGTTTAATATATAGATTTATTACTTTTGGCTGGTTTAGATATGATTTCTTCTGATTTGTTTTTACAGGAGGGCTGAAAATATAAAAAATTTTATTTTACAAATCTGCCAAATTTAGTGGCATTTTTGGTCAAAGCGCCGCTAAAGATAAGGGTCTTTAGCGGCGTTTGTGGAAAAAGCGCCACTAAAGATCATGGTCTTTAGTGGCATTTGTGGGGAAAGCACCGCTAAAGATTAGGTTCTTTAGTGGCGTTTTGTGGTCGAAGCGCCGCTATAGATCGTGGTCTATTATGCGTTTTAGGAAAGCGCCGCTAAAGATTAGGTTCTTTAGTGGCGTTTGTGGTCAAAGCGCCGCTATAGATCAGGGTCTATTGCGGCGTTTGAGAAAAAAGCCGCTAAAGACCTCGATCTATAGCGGCGCTTCTAGCACAAACGCCGCTAAAGATCGTGGTCTTTAGCGGCTTCCACTAAAGCGCCGCTAAAGGTCTTAGTCTTCGGCGTTTGTGCTAGAAAGCCGCTATAGACCAACACCTTTAGCGGCGTTTATTTCTAAAAACGCCGCTAAAGTTAGCGGCGCATTCATTAGTGGCGTCTGTTGCGGCGCTTTTCAAAGCGCCGCTAAAAGTATCTGCGGTGCTAAAAAGCGCCGCTAAAGGCCTAAAAAAGTGCCGCTAAAAGCCTGTTTTGGTGTAGTGAATGTGTGAATACTTGGTGTTTGATCCTTGATATTTCATATGCAACAAAATCTCTCAAAATTTGAGCTTACATTTATGCTTAAATTGAGGCTACATTTTTTAAAATATAATATTAATATTTTAATAATGTAAATTAAAATACTTTAGAAATTAAGAATCAATTTAAAATCTAAGCTAATTATTATAAAATATTTGGTGCAATTTATAAAATATGAACAAAATAAAGATTATAGATCGGGTTTATTTATTTATTTTAGGTCCATTTTCATCAAAGATTCTTAAACTATGTTTCAATTTTTAAATTAATATTAAAATTCTAAAATTTTAATTGAGTCTTTAAAGTATCAATACCATATCAATTAAGTTTTTCATCAGTCTAAATATTAACATGTTTATACCTATTGCATGGATAGATTGAATTGATGTGTTAAAAAGAAGAAGAAGAAGAAGAAGAAGATATAATTCTTCTAAATTTAAATGACACTTTTTAACACGTCATACTGAATTTCTCCTTACGATAGGTACATACGTGTTTACAATGTGAATCTACATCTTTTAAATATGCTTTACATCATATCAAAACCAACATTTAAGGATTAAGTTGATAGAAGAATTAATTTAATGGATACAATACCAATACTTCAAGGATTGAATGAAAATACTTTAAAATGTAGGGGCCAATTAAAAAACTCGAACGTTTTGTGAAGTAATCCTTTGTTAGATGTCGTATTTTTTATTTTTTATTTTTCAATTCAAATCTTAAATTCAAATATATTAACTAATTATTGTTTCCAAGTTGCAATTAAAACTATGCTTCAGCTTTCAAGCATTCTGAGGTAAGTGAAAGGCAACAGCTTGTCAGCTTATGAGCAATTTATTTTAATTATTTTGGGTTAAAGTATCTAGGAGGTCCCTGTATTATAGGGATTGAATCAATTTAGTCTCTATTATTAGATAAATTAATTTAATCCCTAGATTATAAAAAAAAATCAAATAAGTCTAAATTGTAATAGAGCTAACATTTACTGTATAAAAATGTCTTGAAATTTATTTATTTTTTCAATTGCAATTCAATCCTAAACAAAATATTTCATTTACGAACCATAAAAACTTTAAAATATTAACTCCGTTCAACAATAATTGATATTTTTTAAAACAATAAATGTTAAACCTATTCCAATTTGACCTTAATTAATTATTTTTAATAGTACAATGACAAACTTTGATCTATTTAATAGTAGAGAGACCTAATTAGGTCCCTATAATAGAAGGACCTCTCGATAAACGCACCAATTATTTTAATTTTTATGTTTCGATGACATCAGCCTTAATAAATCGAGTCAAGCTAAGTTCAAGCCATGCTTTCTTTTTCCGAGAGAGTTTGCAAGTACAAATAGAGTACAATCACGAATATACATATTCGAGTAATTACAAAGTAGTTATAAACTAATTCAAAGCACAAACAAATTAAAAATTAAAATAATCCGAACTAAAACGATCGATAAAACTAAAACCGATGTAAGATAATAAAGCTGGAGGATTTAATTTTGTAAATAACAAAAACAAACATAATATAGTTTTTTTTTTATTTGGATAAAATGAAATTCTTATTATATATAGTGCAAGTAGAGGGGGGCATTGACCTAGGAAAAAGTCATTTTCATGTGTGACGACAAATTGTGCCCTTGAAAACTATATCCTATCGTAAGGGTTTTTAAATAAATATAATTTCATGTTGTCAAAATAATAAAAGACTTTTCTTGGATTTGCTTTTTAAATATGTAAGCTAATTACATCATAAAAAAAATATTTTTTTTAAAAATTGAGATTGTTATGGTGTTCGCCATTACCCTTTACTCCAATAATGATAGTTTGCATAGTTCGTTTACATGAGTTCGCATGTGATGGGTTCAACACCTAGAGAACACGTGTTAATTTGAGGATAGGGTGTGTGTTGACATGCATGGGAGCCTGCCTAAAACATCACATAAAGAAATTAACCTCCTTCGAAAATATAAATTTTTATACATCAATTGTACGTAGGGTTATGCATATAATAAAATCAATCAATATAATATATTCATTATTTCAACTTATATAATTTCTTTAATGTAATTGTATGCTATTTGAGCATATACAAAGACCTATTCAAAACTATACGTATTTTAATGGTACAATTAGTGAATCGATCCCTTAGTTTTAAGCTGTAGTACTTCCGGATTTTGACTCTTCTTTTTTCTATTTTTCTTTATCATAAGAATTGAGAACTTGGAAATATACTTAAAATTGATCTTATCTATTCCTTCATTGGGTGCTCAAAGTTTTGCTTTCACCAAAAAGAAAAAAGAAAGAAAATGTTTATATAATTCATAAAATATTATAAATAATTTTAGTCTTGCAAGACTTTTTAAAGTAATTTAAATAATTATTTTGTTTAAATAAACAGATAAAAATATTAAACTCACACATGATGAAAAATTAAAATTTTGCATTCCGAAATTCTTAACAGTAAACGAAAACTTTATCCACGCGTTGATTTAATATTGAGGGGAGGTCAATTCTTTCCATATAAGTCTTTTAAATGTCGTTATTTTGAAGTCGGTGGATCTCTCGACGAGTTGATATTATCTTCAGGTCGAGCTAATATTTTTTTCCTTTACTCTACAGGAAGTCCGAACCAAAAGTAGGAGTCACAAAGCGAGAGAATGTCTCATTGGATCAGGTGCATGGTAAGAGAACGTAAATATCGTGCGCTTAGTAAAATTTAAACTATTGCCCCTTATATGACTTTAAAGGGAATATATGCTACCCTTGACAAAGTTAAGATTCGGGAGATAAAACCTAAACTAGACTTGAAGACAATATCAATTCGTTGAGGAATTTATCAACTCTATACCTTCTTTCGATATTTAAAAATCTTTCATGGTGAGATGCATGCATCTCCACCATCTTCGTACGTTGAACCCCCCCCCCCTTTTTCCTGTTTAATTATTAATAATAATCATAGACCAAGTTGAAGTTTCCGTACGTACAAATTTAGGGTTCATGAGGAATCAATTTTTCTCAAAGTCAAATGAACAGCGCCCATAAATACGGCCATTAAGCCTCAACTTGCTTATCGAATAATAAGTACTTACTATATATGTGAGTCTTCGTTCCAATATATATTATTTATTACTTTAGGGATGAAGGGAGGGATAGGTAGGGGCCTGGCCCCCTCTAAGATGAAATACCGTTGCTTTTAGTCCCAAAAATTATAAAATTTTAAATTAATATATAGTAAAAGTATAGTTTGGGCTCAAAAAAATGCTAGAATTTCGGTTTAATCATTTTGAAAACCATAAAAATATAAATTAATACAATAATAAAAATACATTTTAACTCTTATAAAATGTATAATTTAGTCTTGATCCCTTAAAAAATTTTGACTTCCCTCTGCTATACTTACATTGTACATGTGAATGAACTTTATTTGTAACAGTGAAGCTCTTTTAAAAAATTCTCAATAATTATCTAGTTAAAATCAATGAACAAAAAATAATTTAAAAATCGAAACAAAATCATATTATAATTTTTAAAATTAAAATAAGTTTTTATCATTTAACAAAAATCAGAGCCCTTACTGAACTTCACTCCCTCTAAAATAGAAAAATTTTCATTTAAGCCCTTTAATTTTTAAAATTTAAATTAGTAAAAGTAAAATTACATTTTGACTCCTAAAATGATAAAAATTTAATTGAATAGGCTATTAAAATGATGAAAATACATATTCTTACATAGATAGCTAAAATCAAACCCAACAAAACCTCTCAACTTGTCTATCAAATTGACTGTGTTGGAACAAAAACCTACGGTTTTAAGTTAATTAAAGCTTATAAAAACAATATTAATGTTTTGCAACTTGTCGGATTAGACTGTTTTGGAATCTCTTTATTATTGGAAGCATGAAATTAATTAATTAATTAGTTATTTATATTTATTATATCTAAACTATTTCTTGATTATTTATATTGAATAAATTTTCTAATGATATGTAGTACAAAATCTATCATATCATTATAATTTTTTTATTTTACATATAAATAAAATATTAAATTTTAATTATATTTTTATTGGGCAATGCTAAAAACAAAAAACAAAAATTAGCTTAAGTCAAAAAGAAATCAGAGGAATAAGACAAACATTAGAGTTGACTAAATAAAGATTGTACTTACGTACGATATCAAACACTTAGTGACTAAAATTTTTTTATGAAAAGTTCACATTTTTTATGGATCACAATATAAAAAAATAAGTTGTGAGGTCATTTAGAAATAGATTAATTAATTGTAAGGTGAATTTATGATTTTGGTCTTTATTGGTAAAAATACTATGAACGCTCTTGTACTAGGAGTTGAATTATATTTTGTCCCTTCTACTTAAAAAAATAGATAAAATAGTTCCTGTATATTAGATGAAAGAGCAAATTAATCATTCTGTTAAAAATTTCATCCATTTTTACTATTAAAAATTAGCCCTTATATATCAACATAAAGTACACGCAGGCCCGACCCTGGGGGTTGTTTGAGAGTGCAGCCGCCCAGGGCCCAAGGCTGAAAGGGGCCCAAAAAATATTTTTTCAACTTTTAATGTGAGAAAAAAATTTAGCTCAACCTCATGATTTGATTTAAAAAAATAAAATAAAATTCCAGCTAGTGAAAATTTTTATTAGTGTTGATGATTTAGACTAAGACATAATATTAAGAAGAAGAAGTAAATCCCCATTTGTTGAATATAGTATAGGGAGTAATACTACAATTTTACCCAAATTAAAAATTTGAAATTAATAATAACAACAACAATGCTAAAGCTACATATTACAGGGCTTTAAATTTACAAATGTCAACGGCTTCACAAAAATGGCATCACCTTCACCACTTTGCATGCATTTATAAGCTGGACCAATCTCAAATATTACACAAAATTTAAAAAACAAAAAAAGAAAAGTGTAAGAGAATTTGAGGAAAACGATGAAGCTGGTTTGGTCGCCAGAAACAGCTACAAAAGCTTACCTAGAAACTGTTAAATCAGTAAGTTAAATTTCATATCTTTTTAATTATATGTTTTTCTTTTTCTTTTTTTGATTTTCTGTTTCTAATATATAGATTGCTTTGCAGTGTCGTATTTTCAACGACTCCGGAGTTGCTGAGTTCTTATCGGCGATGGCGGCAGGTTGGAACACGAAGCTAATCGTCGAATCATGGTCATACGGTGGTCCTGTAGCTACAAGCATCGGCCTCGCCGTAGCAGCCCGTCACACGAGCGGTAGGCACGTGTGCATCGTCCAAGACGAACGATCGAAATCGAGCTACGTTGAGGCCATGGCGGTGGCTGGGGTGCCGTCAACAGTGATCGTCGGTGACGCGGAGGAAGCTATGGAAGGGTTATCGGGCATTGACTTCCTCGTCGTTGACTCGAAACGGAAGGATTTCGCTAGGGTTTTGAGGTATGCTAAATTGAGTCATAAGGGTGCGATTTTGGCATGCAAGAATGCATGTAGAAGGGCCATTTCAGGGTTCAGGTGGAATAGGGTGCTTGGTAAAGAAACACGTGTCGTGAGATCAGTGGTTTTACCTGTGGGGCAGGGACTGGATATTGCTCATATAGGGGCTGATGGTGGTGTTGTGGGGTACAAGAACAGTTCTAGCCGTTGGATTAAACATATCGATCAACGATCAGGAGAGGAGCATTTTTTTAGAGGCTAATTTCTTTTTTCGATATTTTTGGTCCTTTTTTGTAAATATCAATAATTAAAAGAAAATTGTTAATTTAGTGATTAAAACTTATAAGTATATTTATATTTTGTATTTAATCAATAAATTAACATTTTTTTATCATTATTAGAAGATTAAATGGGCACTAGATTTTAGAACAAACATGTGTTAATGAATATGTGTTTGAGTATCAAATTAATAGAATTTATAAATGTGTAAGGTTAAAAATGTTGAATTATTATATCAATTTAAAAAATATCATGTTATCATTTTTTTACAGAAAAACAAGCCCAAAATTACCAAGAATCATGAGGATAATCCATGTCAAAAGAAAAGTACAACAATTCAAAAGCGGCCACTCTATTACAGTTACAATCCACCTATTCGACCTCGGCTTTAGTGAACAGCTCAATCAATTCCCTCGCCTCTTTTGAAAATGACTTTGTCGAGATTGAAAGACCGAGCGAGCCTAAGGCCTTCAAAAAGAGCATCCAGCTCTCATAAACTCATCCTTAAAGACCACACAACACCCGATAACAAAACCATCAGAATCTCTAATGATAATACCAAGCCCCGTCTTGTTATTCATCACCGAAGCATCCATATTAATATTAACAAAGCTATTCAGAGGTTTCTCCCACTTATAAGCTCTAATCGGCTCAAGAGACAAATTATGGATGCGAAAATCGTCACTGAGCTTCCGCGCCTTATCCCACACCAATCTAGCTTCTTCCTCCACACCTCTAAACACGACATTATTCTAACTATTCCAAAGAGTTGTAATAAAGTCTTCAAGGCCTTTTTTATCCAAGTAACGCATAGTGTCTTCAATCCAATCATTACACCGATCAAACTCTTTCACAAGCAGCCAGTTATCAAAGCCACCGACCATGAGAACATCACGCGCTTTCGAGCAGTCTTTTAGCGTATTGAGCACCGTTTCATCACACGCACCGCATCTAGGGCAATTTCTTCTTGCATTACGATTGATGGAGGAAATCTTGACATTTGTAGGAAGCAGCTTATGCCCAATCCTCCAAGCGAAAACATGAATCTTAGGGAGAACCCTCAATTTCCAAAACAATCTCCAAAAGAACCGGTGCGGCCCATAACCAATGTTCGTAAGCAACAACCATGAGTAAGTCAATTTTGTTGTATAAAAGTCGTGGATATTATGGAACCAAATTATTCTGTCATTCAGACCACGCAAGGTAATGGGAATATTACAAATTTTGTTGCCCACAAAATTGCCATATAACTCGCAAACCCGATCCCTATTCCAGCCATAACAACTATTTAGCTAAAGGTCCCGCACTACTTTTTCCGGAATAGAATCCTTCGGGTGAGCCAACGAGCCCCTCAAAACCCCATTTATCGAAGTCTATACAGATGCTATAACCATCGCCCACTTGCTAACCAAAACCATCAACAAGGGCTTTTGCCGTCGTCGCAATACTAGTCCAAGTAACAGAAGGCTTGTCGACACGTTTGGGGTGGAATAAGTCGCCATTCGAGAAATATTTCGAACAAACTTGATAACATAGAGACTCTGTAATAGCCCGATTTCGACCCTAATCGGACATAGTGGTTTAGGGACCACAAATCCGAGTCCGGAAAAAATATTTTAATAATTATTTTGTGTGTTTATTATGTGTGATTTTAATTGTGTGAAATTTTCATGTTTTAATTTTGTCGTTTGAGTGACCGATTAAAGAAAATGGTTTAATCGCGTAAAATGAAAATTTAGGGGTTAAATCTAAAAGTACCTAATTGTTGTTGTCTTTATAAATTGGAGGTTTGAAGATGCAATTAGGCCAAAAAGAAGATAGTGGGTGGCAAAGGACAAGTATAACCTTGTTATATATATATATGTTAGTTTATTATTAAGGTTAAATAGGTAAACTAATTAATATAACTAATATATGTTAAATAAAACATAAAAATAAGATTATTATCATCTTCTCCTAGTCGAATTCAAACAAAAGAAAAAGAAAAGAAGCCTAGCAATATTCGGCCATGTTTAAAGCTTGATTAAGGTTAGTTCTTTGTTCGGTTTTTGATAATTTTTACGTTTTTGAGATTGTTACTTCGAATGCTTCAAAAACCATGTCTTAATTTTGTGAATTGTAGAAGATTTTAAAATGTGTCATTGATGAATATTTGAGTTTTATGATGTTAGTTGATGAAATATGAAATATATGTGTTAGATTAACATGTTTTGTCTTTGAATTTTTGGTAAATTTGAGTAATTAGGGCTAAATTGTGAAAATAAATTTTTAAGGGACTAAAATGTGAAATAAATGAAATGTGTGGACTTGTATGACCACAAGGAACATTCAGCCCAGCATGGTGTGTACAAATTTTGTGTATTTTGTGTTTTATGCAATAGGGACTAAATTGCAAAAAGTGTAAAATGTCAAGGGCAAAATGAAATTATATTTGCCCATTTATGTGTTTTTGGACTAAATTGAATGGAATTATATTTAAATTAGTTTATTTTGAATACATTTAGATCAAGAACCAAAGAAATCGGAGTTGGATCGAGGAAAAACCAAAGTTGTCGATTAATCGCCCTGTTCCGATTTTCATTGTCCGAGGTAAGTCTTTTAGCAATTAAACGTTGTTAATTTAGAATATATATGAGTTATATAAGCTGAATTTTATTTGTATGGATTTCATATACATTAGCCAAATGTATGTTTGTTAGTAAGATTTGAGTATAAATTCGATTTTTGTTGAGATACGATGATTGAGAAGCTTTATACGAATCTTAAAGCATATTTAGAATTTCTTATATAAGAGTTATGTGTAAGACTAATTTTGTATCAGTGAAATTAAGGCTTTGTGCCTAGCAGACTTATTGCTGGTGAATTATTTCAGACTTTATGTCTAGCAGGCTTCATGCCGGTGTACCGAATTTCAAGCTTTAGGCTTAGCAGGCTTCGTGCCGGTGTATCATTTCAATACTCGTGCTCAGTAAGTTTTAAGTTGATGTGGTACAAAATGAGATTGAGGAATTAAATTAGTCAGGTATGTGATGCTTCATTACCTATTTGATAATTAAGTAAATAATTTGGTTGGTTATATATATAAAAAAATTATACATATAGCTATTATAAGTAAATGTGTATATATAATAAGTATATTCGGCATTATGTCAATTATAGGAAAATGTTTGGAAGCTTTTGTAATATCAAATTGCTATGGCTAAAATGAGTTGAGATAAATGAATGTAATGGTAATGTTATTATATGTATATTTGACTTTGATAAATTGCCTATGAAAATATATTTTTTATATGTTTTGCTTAAGGCTTACTAAGCTAAGTTAGCTTACTTTGTATATTTATTTGTCAATGTTTTATAGATTTTTGGAGGTCGTTACGTGCTCAGGGATCATCAGTGAAGTGAATCACACTGTCGACTATTTTCGGTACTTTTAAAAATTTCATTTTGAACTTATGGCATGTATAGGCTAGTAAGTATTTCGGTTTGATTTTGGTTGTGTACATATAAAGCCATGCAAAAATGACTTATCTCTTTTTTGTTTGACTTTGGTTTTGGTATTTGGTAAAAAGATATAAAATGGAGGTTCTACTTACTTATATTTGGATATGGTATATTTTTTTATGCTAGGTATATATATATAATTTGTATGCATTTGAGTTAGATTGTTATGAGTTGAACTAAATGTCTAATGTACATGTATTGGAGGATATTAAATTGAATGTGTGTGTATGAATCGGTTTTAGTAAGTATACCGTATGTGTGCATGATATGTTTGATTTTGATAGGATACGATTTCGGCTATAGGTTGTAGTTGAAAGCTTGATTTTGGTCTTAATATTTTTGAGTAATTAGTTTGAAAAGATGCCGTTATCTATGTATATTCGGCTAGGTTATGAACTCTTAATTACATGCCTATTAAAAATTGGTTTTTAATAATTTGACCTTGGCTTATTAGATATATGAAATATAGTTGTTAAGTTTATGTTTGATTTGGTGGAAATGAATATCAAATTAGGTCATGGTTTATATTAGACATTGGAGTCTTAAATAATGTTTGATTTGAAGTTGTAATTACCGATAATATCCGGTATTGACACTTATATTATATTGATGATTTGGTTATAACTCAATTGATATAACGGTAATTGTGGCTAAAGATTATAGTATAACATGTTGTATGTATAAGTGTGTGGTAATGTTCGATTTTAATGTTTTGCTTAGTATATCTATGACATGTAATTGTAAACTTATATTATAATGATAGTTAATTACTAAAATGGTTTGGTTGTTTAATAAGTAAAATGTAATAGTGGGTTATGTTCGGCCTTAGGTGTAGTTATATATTTGGTTATAAAGTGCTAATATATTTGAATATAAGATGTATTAAAATGATGAGACATATATGGAGTGGCAATATTTCATATTTGGGTATGCTAGTTGATATAAATTAGATTTTGTTATAATATTATATAATTATATTATGGATTAAATAATTTGTATGCAATGATGTATTATGCTTAAGTTAGCTAAGTGGTTATTATTATGAAATGTAAATGTTTTAAATTGGCTCAAGTGAAATGGTTGCTTTATTACAAATTTAGTATTAAGCAAAAATGTAGGTTGTCATGAATTAAATATAAATTTGAATATACCTAGATTATTTGAGTTTGTTTATGGTGGTAAGTTTGTAACATTGTTTGTTTGAATGGTTTAGTATATGTCAGTAGAATTGACTATTAAGCAATGAACATGATCTATTGTTTATATATGTAAGTTCAAATTCGAAACTTTAAAATAGAGTGATTGGTAAGTTATGAATAGTCCTTTAATTGATCTGTGAATATTTAAACTCTGATAATGAATTTAAAAGTATAGTTATTACTTGGCGAGTTAATGATTGTGGTAAAACACGTTTTGTTCGGTAAGGCCCTGTAACCCTAGTTCAACGATGAATAGTGGTTAGGGGTGTTACAGACCTTTTATGTGACAAGAGCTGCAAGACTTGTCTCCCCAAGATAGCCAAATTAAACAAACGAAGATCTCTAGAACCAAGCTCGCCCATCCCTTTAAGCATGCACATTTTGTCCCATGCGAGCACCACCCAACCACAACCCTTGTTCTTACTAGTCCACCACCAACTACGGACTTTGAAAACATTTCGTCCAAAGTGCCCCTGGGAGCAAGGAAGACAGACATGGCATAAGTAGGTAAAGATTGAAGAATAGATTTTATAAAAACTTCTTTACCACCGTAAGGAAGTAAACACTTGGACCAGCTATTAATTCTATTGGAAAATCGATCCAAAATGTGTTTAAAAGCACCCATTTTCCTTTTTCCAATGAAAAGAGGAAGACTGAGATAATCGTCTAAAATCTCCACCACCCGCATACCCAAAACACTGCCAAAGAGCTGCCTTTGGGTCTCCTCCATATTCAAACTAAAAAACACCGTAGATTTCGAGAGATTAATTTTTTTGACCCGAAGCACTTTCGAATTTTCGAAGGATGTCCACAACATTCTCAACCTCCTTGGGCCCATTTTTCACAAAAAGCAAAGCACCATCAACAAAAAATAAATGGTTGATTCTAGGGCCATTTTGACTAGCCCGAATACTGCACAATTGTCCACAACATTGGGCATCAAAAAGCATACGAGAGAACACCTCCATAAAAAAGAGGAAAATGTAGGGAGAGAGAGGGTCCCATTAGTGAAGGCCCCTCTCGGGGATAATTACCTTAGAGAGGGTCATATTACACTTAATAAAGTACTTAACTATACGGACACATCTCATAACCATCACGACCCACACATTGGAAAAGCCCATTCCGCGCATAACCTTTTCGAAAAAAATCTCATTCCTCCCTGTCATAAGCCTTACTCATGTCGAGCTTGATAACAAAACCTTTATTCGGCCCATTCTTAGAACTTTGCAAATAGTGAGTTAACTCACGGGCAATCAAAATATTGTCGTGGATCATTCAGCCAGGGCTGGCTAATGCATAGAGGTAGAACATCTTTTAGTTTGTTTGCCAAAACCTTATAAATCATTTTAAAAATAACCCGACATAAGCAAATGGGCTAGTAACAAGTCATGTCATTGGGATCTTTAACCTTTGGGATAAGGACCACCGCAGTATCATTGGTATCCCGATACTCGAACAAGTATGCCATCTAAAAATAAAGCAAACTTGTTAGAACATATTTTCATAAAAAAAATTTCTTGATCCAATTTTTAATTTTGTTTTACTTATTTACAAGTGGGAACACATGTGTTTGTTGACCTACTGATTCTAGAAATGACATCTTGTACAGTGCCCAGGACTGCAACAGTATCAGACACCTATCTATATCTTGTGTTTTTTGTTTTATTATCCGACAAAGCTCATGATACAACGTTACTAATACTGCTATGCTCGAACTATACGAACGGGCAACATCCAAATAAAAAAATAGGGATAAGTACATCAAGTGGACTTTATTATTATTTGCGCCCGGCATAAGTACCCCCTATCAGCTGTAATATATATGCCCGAGTAGTGCACATCTTCTCCCACTTAGTGGCATTGCTCGACAAGGTTTCGAAATTTTCCTTCAACCAGAAAAATTTCAAACTCGCAAATCTAGCTTCAACATCACTGAACAAGTGTCGAAGCAAGTGATAGTAGAGTGCCACAGGTTTGAACACTTTACTTGAACCCATGGCCGCATTACTGTCAACTGGGAGCTCGAGCTGTAGTGCAACATTTTCTAGGGTGATGGTACACTCCCCACACAACAAATGAAAAATATGGGTCTTCAGGCGTCACTGCTCAACCAATGCGGATATTAAGTCGACCCTCAACTCAAACATCTGCAGCAATGCCGCTGATACAAATCCGGCGGCATCCAAGTATGGCATAACCCGTTCACCCGGCCGGTAGCTTGGACCATGGACACCCGCCCTTAACACACAATACTCACCCTAACCATATTAAATTATCACATTAGTTAAAATCTTCCAACTAAATAAAAAATGGCATGCAACTTTATAAATATACTAGTGAATATCAAATAACAAATTTTTTTACTGGTACATTAATCATCCTTGTTGTACGATCATTTACTCTAATCAAAGAACCCATTTCAATATCTGCACAAATAATAAAAATTTTAATCATCAATCGAACAAATAAACAATATACAAATAACGAAAATAATTTTTAGTTTATGAAAAGACTAAATTGTAAAGCTTAATTGTTAGTTTCGTACATTTGGGACCAAATTGAATAACATGCAAAAACTATTATAAAATTTTAGTAGGAATAGAAAGGAGGCAATCCTTAATGAATAAATGTGAAATTGGATTTTAATCCGAAACTAGGAATTTAAAGTTATGTTTGTCTCGGGTTTAGGGATTAAATTGAATAAATTGTAAAATATGCATGAATTGGTAATTATTTTTGAATTGCCTAGAAATTTATATTGATATATGTTTTATGATTGTACATAGCTAACATCGACGCTTGGCCATCAAGAGGGAAAACAAAAACGAGAGTTGTTGACAAATGAAACATAGTATGATTTAATTTATTTGTGTTATTTGGTATGAATTTGTGTTGATATATACTATATGATATGATAAAATGATGTATTAGTGATGAGATTAAAGCACAATATATGGTTATGATGTTTATTGATTCAGTGTTACCTTGTTAACGAAATTCGAGTATCGTCAAATTAGTCGGCATACCCTAGATAAAAAACCATCATTGCCAAGCTATTCGAGATGGTAGAATGTGTATATAGTGAGAGTTATTGTTGTCGAGCTATTCGAAATGGTAGAATATTTATATATTGAATGACATCGTTTTTTAGCAATCCATGATGGTAAGATAGGTAAATTGTGAGAACTATCATTATCGGGCCATCCGAGATGGTAAAATGTAAGAATAATGAAAGTCATCATTGTTGGACCATTCGAGATGGTAATTTATTGAATAGCGCGAACCATCATTGTCAGACCACCCGGGATATTATAATGAGTCTTGGTAGAAAAAGTCATCATTTTCGGGCAACTCAGGATGACAATAGTAGTATATAAGTTATGGAATGTTAATGAATTGGTATAATATGCTTATATGTGAGTTAAGATGGTATGTAAACTACTATATGTATCAGATGAAAATGAGCCCTAGGGGCAAAAAAATACGAATGAGTCCATACACTCCAGAAAACAATTGAACGATAGGTTAAACGATATATTGGTGTTAAATGAGAATGGAGTTGAATGTATTGAAATTGGAATTGGTTTAAAGATAGGTAGTGGATAAGTGACTTGAATTGATTTTACTATTGTAATAGTATGCTCAAATGTGAATATGTTAATAGTATTATTTGGCATCATAGAACATGTTTATTTCGTGCACAGGTTCAGATACCCTTAAGTCCCGAAAAAATGAAGTTAGCATCCAAACCGCATCCACCAAATCAATATAGTTTGTATAGTTCTCTTCTGTGTCTAGGCTTTAGTTGTTCAAAGTTTACATATGATCATTCTAAGCTATAATGTTGTAAATTTAATGAAATGATTAATGTTTATGTATAGAGAAGTTGTTAATGGCTTAGAATCTTTATGTTTAACATGTTTGTATATGTAAATGGTTGAATTGAGGTCTTAAGACCAACAACTTTGTATAGGTTTTATGCTTGGGATGTTTGAATAGGTATGAATTGGACATTGATGGAATTCAGGGGTCAAGTCGCAACGATGTACTCCCAATGTCGTGACAAGAAATAGTTTAAGGCTCACATTGCAACGACGTAGCATCTCACGATGACCCAAGTCAGTGAGTTGTGTTGCGATGAGGAAACCCTGAAGTCGCAATGTCAACCTGTAACTTTGTATCCTTTACAATTTGATCCCATTTCGACTCCGGGTTAGCAGAAGAGATTTTGTAAATTTGTATAAGACTCAGAAATGATTATGTATTGTTTAATACACGTGTTTTACTTGTATTTGATTATATAATGATGTTGAATTGTGTATTATTGATTGTAGTTGCTCCGAAAATGAATGTGACACTTTGTAGCTCGATCCCGACAATCGGGTCGAGTATCAGGGTGTTATAGAGTACTATGAAATGTTGGCATTTTGATTTGAGCCTACAAATACGTTTTTACCATGCACAAATGGACTCCAAAACATATTTTATTTCATTTCAAAACCATGTTAATCACATGTGGTGGCTAAATGAAGATCGGAGATCGACGTACCTTTATTAGATAAAGCTTATGCTTATCATTTAGCCTTTATCCCGGGTGATTTATGTACTAATATTATTAGATTTATCCAGCTTTATCTTAGGATAGATTTCGGAGGTTACTTATACATAATTATTATGTTGTTAAAGATGATTTTATCTCTACTTGGATTGATCTGATATGTTATAAATAGTCAACTATTCACATATGGAGATTCATCTTCCGGGGTTGCTTGTGTTGCATTTGGTTAATTTATTTGATGTCGACTTTTACTTGTATTTTGTATTCTTTTCACAAGTTTTATTGGACAATATTAAACTGTTGTAAGTGAGGTTATTTGGGCGAGTAGTTGTAACAAGTTGAGACTAGCTATTGGGGCTGCAATTGCTTATTGTGTAAAGATAGATTAGGTGTAATACCCTGAAAATTACTACAGTAAGAAAGTAAGATAATATCCTTGATATTAGATATTAGATAAAGCTTATGCTTATCATTTAGCCTTTATCCCGGGTGATTTATGTGCTAATATTATTAGATTTTATCCAGCTTTATCTTGGGATAGATTTCGGAGGTTACTTATACATAATTATTATGTTGTTAAAGATGATTTTATCTCTACTTGGATTGATCTGATATGTTATAAATAGTCAACTATTCACATATGGAGATTCATCTTCCGGGGTTGCTTGTGTTGCATTTGGTTAATTTATTTGATGTCGACTTTTACTTGTATTTTGTATTCTTTTCACAAGTTTTATTGGACAATATTAAACTGTTGTAAGTGAGGTTATTTGGGCGAGTAGTTGTAACAAGTTGAGACTAGCTATTGGGGCTGCAATTGCTTATTGTGTAAAGATAGATTAGGTGTAATACCCTGAAAATTACTACAGTAAGAAAGTAAGATAATATCCTTGATATAGTAAAATAAGGAAATAAAGTGACAAAAAGGGTAATTTTGAGTTATGTCAACATTGGGAAGTATATTATGACATATTAATTCAAGAAAGGATTAAATAGCAAAAATGAGAAAAGTTTTGTTGCCCAAGAGTAAATACTCAAAATTTGAGGGGTTAAAATATAAATATGAAATAGTTGAAGGACCAATAGTGTAAATATTTTAAGGGTGGAATAATCTAGAAACTAAGGAAAATAGATGAATTTGGACCAAATTGAATAGGTGAAAAATTATGAGAGACTAAATCACAATTTTACCAAATTAAGTGATGACTCAAGGATGAAATCTTAAAAGATCATAAAGGGCAAAATGGTCAATTAGAAGAAAGAGAAATCTAGAAGATAATGATGATGTTGGAGATATTTTAGTTTAATTAAATAAATAAATATTAGTTTATTAATATTTTAATTTAATTTTAAATGATATTTTATTATTTTATTATTATTCTATTTAGTCTATATATGGAAGGAAAGATGAAGAATCATCATCAACCTCCCATGCATTCCAACGTATGAGGAGAAAAGAAAGAAAGAAACTTTTTTTTCTTTACAATTTGGTCCTTTCATCAAATACTCACAATTTTCACTTAGAAATCAAAAGAATTTCCATATCCATCAAGAGAGAAAGATAACAAGGAGACTATGAGGAGCTAGAATATCAAGTTAGATTCAAGAAAGAGAAGTTGGAGGAGAGAGAAAATCAAGTTAAAGGTTGAAACTAATAGGACAAGGTAAGAACATCAAGATTTCAATATATTTTTAAGTTTGATATTATTGAAAAAGTATGGAAATGATGTTATTGTAGAGTTTTCTTAACTAAGGTCTTATGTTCTTGATATATTAGTGAAGGGAAATAAGAGAAAGTGATGGGAAATATTATAGAGAAAAGAATAAGGAGGTTTAAACTTAGTAATCAACATCTTGCATTAAAACAGCTTTTGGATAGCAAGCAGTAGTCTAACATTGAAAAATTCAAAAAGTGACCAAATTGCATGAAATGAATTGTTTTATTATTTAAATTAATAAATTAATGAAATATTAATTTAGATCAAGATTGGGTGGAAATTGAGAAAATAGAAAATTACCAAAATATCCCTAAATTATGGTATTTCGCAATTTAGCTCGGTAAGTTCGTATGAATTATATTTTGTATAATTTTAATTAAAGTGAATGTTATTTGGTGATGAATATTATATAAATATGTTTTTTAATATTGGAATTGAAATATTATTGGTAATATGTATAATTATTAGATGCATTGAAATGATTATCGGAAGCTCAATTGGGTTGGAAGTTTGTCGGAGATATATCACACTATCCATTGGTTCTATCGATAATTTTGGATGATTTTATTCTAGTTATAATGGCATGTATAAGTTAAATTGTCCAACGTTAGCTCATTAATGTTTTGATTTTGATTGGTTATAAATATGAATGCTTAATGAAATGAAATGTCTGTAAATTAATTTGTAAACTCCGGTAATACTTTATAACCCTATTCTGGCAATGGATACGGCCTAGGGGTGTTACATTGGGTTTTAGCCAATAGGTGATTGAACCAATTGTTGAATAAACCATTCACTAAGCAAGCTGATTGAATCAATTGTTGAATAAACCATTCACTAGCTAGCTATTGGGGCTGCAATTGCTTATTGTGTAAACCATTCACTACGTTAACAAACTTTGTGTGCATACCTCTTTTTACTATCTCTATTTCTTTTCTGTTAATTTCGCTGTTCAAATCCATATCTAAACACCTATTTAGTCAACACTTTGAACAAGTGGCAAATTGACTAATTTTTTCAATTTTTTTCATCTATAAAAAAATGTATATCTCACCATTGCTCTTTTATGTTGTTTGTTGAAGTACAAAACTTAAAAAGAATAAAGTAACACTTAGTCCCTGAACTTGATAACTTTTTTCAGCTTGATCATTGGGCTTTTTTTTGTCCATATCAGTTTAGAAACTTGGCAACTTTTCCAAATTTGGTTCCTAAATTTGGATTCCATTAATGTATTGTAATGGCCCAATATTGCTCGGCGCAATAGATAATAAAAAACCAAATACCACAGTTTATTAAACAGTCCAAATTACAAACAATTTCACCTAACCCAATTTGCCTAGACTCTAGCCCAAACCTAAACCTGATTCTAAGCCCAGCAAACCCCTTAGCCCAACAAGCCCAAACCCAATTAAAGCCCAAACTAAACGACCAATCCCGAAACCCTAAGGTTTCTAAATGCTTCAGCGCCAAAGAAGAAGCAGTTTTTACGCCTTCTTGCGCCAAGAAGAGAGTCAGATCTCTGGCGTCGCTACTTCGTGCCAGTCCACGCGCCTTCTCAAATTGTACTTGCAACCAATTCACACAAACAAACAGCAAACAATAGCAGCAAAATAACATAAAAGATGAACGGATTAGGTTTTTATTTTTCTATTTTTTATTATTTTTATTTTCTTCTGTAAATCTGGCTATAAAAGAGCCATTAGGAATATTGTAAAGGGGTTACACACATTGAATCCAAAAAATAAGCATTATAAAAAAGAGACGAACAACAGTTTTTAAGGAGGTGATTTCAGATTTTTTTTAATTTTATTTTCTTTCCTCTTTCGCTTCATTTTGGTGCACTAGATAAAATCAAAGCGAGAAGATAGAGGGCTGAGAGTCACCTATTGCTTGAATGCTGTTTACTCCGCCCTAATCGGAGTCGAATAAGTGTTCAAGGAGCCTCTGAACGGCTGAGGGCATGAAGCGGCGCAGAGTGCTTAGGTTTTTAGTTTTGTTTTGTTTTCAAATAGCAGATTAGATCTAGATTAGGTTTTTATTATTTTTATTTTAATTATTCATACGACGCCGTTTAAAGGTGGCGGCCCGCGCGGTGACCCGACCCGGGGAGGATCCGCGTGTTTCGTGAGGATGGGTTATTTGCGCACGCGGTCCTTCCGCGTTTCTAGCGCACTTAAATCCAGTCTTTTTTTTTCTTTTTAAATTTAGCCTCTCGATTTTCTTTTGTTTCATTTTAGTCCAATGCAACGCTGCGTTTTGATAGGGCAGGGAATATTTCTGTTTAGTCCTCCATGTTATTCGCGCATTGCACATTGGCCCTTATTTTGTTTTATTTATGATTATTTCCCTATTAATTTCGTTTTAGTTGCAATTTAATCCTTTTGTGTTATTTGTTTCTTTTTAATTAGTTTAATGTTTCCACCATTATTATTATTATTATTATTATTATTATTATTATTATTATTATTATTATTATTATTATTATTATTATTATTTTACTTAATCTTATTATATAGATCCTTTTATTTTATTATATGATATTATTTTATGTTTTTATGTATTATTACTTATTTTCATAAATATTTTATTATACACATTTTATATTATCTTAGTATAACTTATATATATATATATATATATATATATATATATATATTTAACTTCATATGTGTAAAATATACGTTTAGCTTCAAAATTTTTCATAATAATATCTCATGTTTTTCCATATATATATATATATATATATATAATATTGAATTGAATTTAGTATACATATGTATATATAATGATGCGTTATTAATTTCAAATTGTAAATTTTACTTATTTTTATGCATAAATATTTTATTCCTTTTAAATTTGCTATTCTATCTTAACTACTTTAACTTATATATATTATGACTATATATATTATTATTTACATTAAGATTTTTTTACTTATAAATCAAAACATATATCAATTTTAAAAATTATTCACCTTTATTTTCTTACAATTTTTTCTTTAGAATTTACTTAAACATTTTATTTTTAGTTCCACTATTAAATTGTTTGAAATTTTTATATTAATTATTTTTAAAATTTTGTGTATATATATTTTTGAATCCTAAATTCATTTTTATTTTATTTTGTGAATACATTTTATTTCCTTTTAGATTAATAATTCTTGAATGTTAATGTCGATATTTACATGTGATGTGAAATTATTGTATTTATGTGTATGGTATTTGTTTATTGATATTCATTTATTATTAGTGTTTATTAACTTATATTGTGGTTTATGAATTATCACCTCGCGTCGTGCATTATTATTCCATTGTGCTTTATTCGTTCAAAAAGTCGTGTCTAATATGGTTTAATATCAAAACCGATTTATTCAAAAACTTTCAAGATAATGCAAAGTTCGATATTTGGAATCTTCGAAAGAATTGAGCCCTAACGTATTGGGTTCCAATTTTCGTCGATGAATCTAAATAATCGAAGATTTTCTTTAATCAAAACACATAAATAAAAGCTCATTCTCGGGAATTCGATACGCCGTGTCCTAATGTATTGGACATGACATGTTGATTCCTCGATATGAGAATTTTTAAAATAATAATAAAGGCAATATTCGATATTTAGGAATTTTGTGAAATCGAGCCCTAATTTACTGGGTTTTGATTTTCTCATTTGACCCAAATGATCAGATATCCTTCTCAAAAATGCATAGGTTTTAAAAGTTAGGAGATAAACTTAATTTTGGGGATTTAAAATATTGTACCCTAACTTACTGAGTGTGACAATTTATCTCTTTGAAATAAGTGAGGCTTATCATACAATTCATTTTATTCAAATTTTCTTTCCAAAGGATTGTATTTTAAAATCTTTTCAAATTCTCGACACTAAGACATTAAACAATCAATTCGGTACCAATTTTGGGCGTTACGAGGGTGCTAACCCTTCCTCGTGCGTAACCGACTTCCGAACCTATTTTCTCAAAATTCGTAGACCTAAAATTGTTTTAAGGTGTACCGATCACATCTCAATAAAGGATTGGTGGCGACTCCAATTTTCATTTCATTTTCAAGTCGACAACTAAATTTTTTGTTTTTCAAAAAATGGTTTCGACATGTATGATGATGTTAAGAAAATATGCCAAGTTTCGAGACTAATATAGACCCAAAAAAAAAAAATTCAAGTACCAAAGTATAAAAAGTTAACAAATTCATATACCAAATCTTACTTTGTCCCTTATATTTATTCCACTAACCATGTATAATTTTATATACTTTCAACACATCTAATATTAATGCATAATATAAAAGTGTAAGTGCTAAAAATAAGATCTAGAAAAGATGGATTAAGAGGAGTCGAACAACTTGTTTACATAACATCCAACTTGTTCCAAAAAATAACACAGAGCCAGATGGGGGTAATTACATTACATGTTGGTCAATATATTATATAATTTATCTACAACTTGATGATGAACTTTTAATATTATTAGAAACTAAAAACATGGTGAAGTGATCCTAAAAACATGTTCCTCACCGGTCCATTTATCTATTTTAACAACCCACCGGCTTCTTTTTCTACTATTAAACCCATCACCGGCACCTTTCCTCGTCGGAGCTTTTCTGTTCACCAGCAAACCATCTCCGATGGGCAAAAAATGGGTCTTAAATTCATCAACATTGTTCCAACCATGTCCTTTATGAAGGGCATTGTACCCTACAATAAGGGCACCCCTATTATGCTTTGTACCCTCTTGTGCTGCCTTCAATACTTCCTTGTGACCGTCGATGTTGCAATCGATGAGCACGAAATCGGCAGTCTCGTAATCGTTTAGGACCATTTTGGCATCTCCGATGACGAAGGTTAATGACCCCCCGTAGTTGCCTAATGCGGTTTTCGATGCGACATAATCATCAAGACTATTCAAGATGCATACTACTTTGCCGCCAGTTTGACGTGCCGCAGCGATTAAAGCTAGCGCGGTAGATCCTGCTACGCCGGCACATGTCATTACCATGAGCTGCGCGTTGTTGCCCGCCGCCATTGCGGATATGAACTCCGATACGTCTGGTTCTTTGCCTCTTTTCCCCTATAAAACAAAACACATCCAAAATAAGTACGTACATACATACATAGCATCAATGGACTAATGTGGGTTTTGGTTACCATTTTCAATGCTCGGAGATAAGCTTTGGTGGCGTTCTCAGCAGACCAAAAAGCCATATTGTGTTTTGCTTGAAACTTGAATAGTTGAAAGTATATGTTTGGTAACCCATACATTTGCCATTGGTTTTATATATAGAGAGGGGTACAATTACTATTATTATATTTGCATGAGGTAGGTTCTTAAGAGATTCTTACATGACAGCTCCATAATATTTTTATATAATATTCATCCCTTTTACTATCCCAACTTAATTTTATTCCAACCGAGATGATATTTAATTAAACCCTCTCGAAAAAAGATGATTTTAAAAGTTAGAAAAAAATTACACTATCACTTATTTTAACAATTTATTGATAAGTATTAAATAACCAAATCTTATATAAAAATATGAATATATCAAAATTTAGATAAAAAGGTCATTAAACACGTATATCAAAATTAATATGCAATATCCAATATCCCCCCCCCCCCAATGGGTATGGGGCAAAATGAAATGTTAGTAGCTCAAAACTTTAAGACATCATTATATATGGTATGGAGCAGTTTGCAGCCATATTCATGTCCTGTCATGGGGATAATGTCTTAGCCCACTTGCTTATATAGATTATACTTAAAGTCATTAAATTCTTATTAAGTCTATGTTCTATTTATTTAACTTCGAAAAGTTACAAAATAATTATTAAAATATTCAAAAAATTTCATTTAAGTTACTGAATTTTTAAAATTGTTGTTGTATAGCCTTCTTTATTCTCACTATCGACATCAATCAAAAGCTCACATTCTCTTCTCTTCTACAATTCAATTTTTTTTTCATAAAACTTTGAATGTTATGAATCTACGAACCAAAATCCAAACAATTTTTTCTCTAATATCTGGCATTGATAGTCAAATCGACTTAGAGATAAGATAAGTTCCTCTACTCGCAATGGGTGTTGATCTACTATACTAATCATTGAATCGTCGCTTAAAACTCACTAGCTGAACTTTTAAAAAAAAACTTAATAGTCCAATGACTTGAATAAAAACTTTCGAATAGTTCATGACAATTTTGTAACTTTTTGAAATTGAGTGACCAAAACATAAACTTACTAATAGTTTAATAACTTCGGATGTAATTTTTCATTTTGAAGTTCATTTATTAAATAAATCAAACACGAACATAACATATTCAATTCATTTATGTATATAAACAAACTCGTTTTTATTCCTTTAAAGCACTTTTTATAAGTTTTATAAAATTTCTTCATTTAAACCTATTGGTTGAAGCTAAATTCATCACAACCCTACAACATTGGGGAAGCTTGACAACCTAGAATATATCGAAAACCACTTACAGCCCACAGTGTTGAATCTATTTTATAACATAAATCTTGTCTGAAAATCAAGATCCATGTACAAAAAAATTAATGAATAAAGCAAATGATCGCAGAGAAAGAACATGTTGTAGGCAATGGCTCCCACATGCTGCCAACAAGTCCCTGGAACAGTTGCCCCCACCAGTCGTGAACCAATGGTTCTTGTTTATAAATTTGTGACCTTCCTAGATATAGCTCAAATCCTAGAAATTTTGAATCATTGGAATTTGATTTCTACTTTACGCCATTCCCAAAGTATTCAGCTTTTAAGTGAAGAGTTAATTCCATTACAAATCCTTCAACTATGGCTTAGATTTCAAATCGGTCCTTAAGCTTTAAACGTTTTAGTTGTGTACTTGATATATCGATATTGTATCAATCAAGTTATTTCGTCAACCTTTTTGTTAATTTGGCATTAAATGTTGGTTCAAACTAGCATGAGCATTTGATGCAAGTATGTGTGTAATTTTAATGATATTGTACAACGATGAAGTCAAAAATTTTATTTGGGGAGCTAAAATAAAATTGTAAAACTTTGAAGTGGTGAAGCTAAAAATTTTATTCTAAAAGAGCTTAGATTATAGAATTAATTTTTATGAAGGGTCAAAATTACAAATTTTCTATATATTTGAATGGTTAAGATGTTCGATTATAGACACCGTATGCTTATTTAACATGTTAGATCCAAATTGCCCATACGGTAGATACACACGTCAATGGCAAAGCTAAGAGTAGGAGCCTTGTCTCTCCTTGGTTAAATTATATAATTCTCTTTTTAGTCCCTCTTAATTATTAAAAGTTCAATTTTAATCCTTTTTAGCTTCGATCAAATGAAAAAAAATGTATTTTTTTGGCCCTTACAAAAATTATTTATTCAATTTAGATCATTTTAACTCGCGATTCTTTAGCTTTGCTCCTCTACCTACCCAAAAAAGAATTTTAATTCTCTCAATCCCCTTAATATAAGATTTCCAATTTCATATTTAATACATGTTTACAATTTAATCCACATACTTTAAGAATGCTCCACATCGTATCCTAATTAACATTTAATGCTTAAACAGATGATTAAGTTGTTGAAAGAAACTGATCGATTCTTTCAAGACTTAATTAAAACGTTTTAAAGATCAATAAAATTTTAAATTTTAAAAACAAACCTCCAAGTTTGCTTAAATATTCCCACATAAATAAATTAGCTTCACCGGCCAAGAGAATAAATAATATTATTAATAATGGAAAATTAATTTCAAAAATGGAAATTTTGATGTGCAAAACCAATCAAGTTGATATTTTTTAATAATAATCCCCAACAGCCAACACTGGAATCTAAGTAAGATTATATTGTTTGTTTTTCTCAGGCAAATGCATTGACAATCACAGCCTACCCATGATGTTTGTATTGTTTTATGGCCTCATTTCCAATTTTTTTTCTTTTTTGGGGGGATTCTTGAAAGGTTATTTTACTTGTTTCTTTCTCTGTGTTTTATTTGTCTTGTCAGTTCTGTAAACAGTTTCCTTTGATCTGCATGATTTGTTTGTTGGGGTTTAATGAGAATTTTTTTAAAAAAAAATTGGGGATTTAATTGAACTTTTTTGAAATTATGAGGCTGTAATGAGAATTTCTAGAAATTTTAAAAGAATTTAATAGAATTTTTCAAAAATCCTATGGGGTGTAATTGAAATTTTCAAAAAGTTTCAAAAGAATAATGAAAAAGAAAAAAAAATGGGGGAGGGGGGTCTCCAATATTTGGTGGTGCGGTTATAAGAAGGCAAGTATTCAAAATAATTAAATTACTCTCTTTTTTTTCTCCAAATCGTTTGCTTCTTATCTTTTCTTTTACTCAGCGGTAGTGTCAGCTTTCGGGCTGACTATCACTTGCTTTTTTCCTCTCCCATTAACCCTTTCTTTCTTTTTTATTTTTATTCACTACACATGTCTTCTCTCTTTTCAGTTTGTACATCTATATTGTGGGTATTTTTATTATCTCCATAAGTTGTAATAGACAAATGACAGTGTCTGTCGTTTGCTAAAACTCCACTGACCACCAGTAGTTTTTCTTAGAAAGTGGGTGACTATTCGTCAACTTCTTAATTTGTTTTTGTTTTGAGAGTATTTTAGAATAATAAATGATTTCACGTGTTGATTTAGACTCATATTGTCTTAAGTTTTATATGTTTTTTGTTTGTTTAATAAGTCTTTAGTTTTAAAAGTTTTTATATGCTCTTGTAGCACATATTTTAGTCTTGCTTATACATGTAATCTTAGGGCCAGTTCTTCATTGCTTTTGAGAAGTGCTGTGGAAAACTACTTTTAAGAAGTGCTTTTGAAAAATTTGAGTGTTTGGTATTGCTGTCAAAAAGTATTTTTGAAGAATAAAATGTCCATTTTAGACATGATATTATAAAGTAACAAATATGTATTTAAATAATATTCAAATTAGTTAATATTATGATATTTTAGCAAAAATATAAAAATAATTTATTATAACTTATTGTTAATATTTTAATATATAATATTAATTTTAAATATTTCTAAGTAATCCATATTAATTATTTATTAAAGTTAATCGAATATATAAACTATATTTAAATATTTAAATATAATAATTAAATATTTGTAATTAGATATTGACACAATTGTATTATTATAAAAATTATTTTTATTTTTAATTAATGCTTTTAACACATTTGTATTGTTTTATTTTAAAATGTATTTAAATATATATTAACATAACATAGAAAACATAAACTTAACAAATTAAAATATTACATATATTTGGATTGAAGTTTTAAAAAGGGATAATATTTATATACCAAATATAAATACTAAAAATTTTACAGTAGCATTTACAAATTGAATATAACGTGCACTTGAGTTGTAAATCTAGAAAGTGTTTGTCAATGGACTTGCCTGAAAAGCTAAACTCGAAGAAGCCAAGGAAAAATGAAAGTATACTACGCACAAACAACAGATTCAGTGCAAAATTTCCACTGGCGGCCAATTGTGAATGTCAAAATATTTGATTCTTATGCATGGCTTAATTCTCAAACTTATTGAGCTCAAAAACAATACTTTGAATCAACAAGAAAATGGCAGCTCTGAATCGATGGCAACTCTCATCAAACCATGTATGTCATGCCCACTTGCAAGATATTCATGCGAGGTACACTCATATTTGCTGCACCAACTCGACAGTTTCTCCACAGGAACGCGTAGAAGTAGTTTATGACGAGTTTCTTGATGAAAAGGGAGTTCTTTTTCGCCCTCAAATCTCCATGTGCCAAGAAATAAGTAAATCCTAAATCTATTGCTTGTCGCAGTACTGATAGCTCATATTCCAAGCCTGGGTCTTCATTCTATTATACCAATGTCCAGTATATTAAATATAAAGTTTATCCACAACAGTAATTTACCAAATAACAATCATATAAATAATCACATGCCATAAAGAGAACATCAAAGCTTATAACATATAGTGAAAGGATTCTTATCTACAACTAAAGTGGTTATAACATCAAATCTTATTTTCCACAAGCTATAAACTCTAGACGATAAGGTATGTTCCTCTGGAACAAATTGAAGTCAAAAACCCATCACAGAAGGTCTGGGATTTGCTTCCAGGAACAGAAAAAGAGTGGTCTATTGAGTCTATCTTTGAGTTTAGAGTCAGACAATTAGTTAGGGATTATGTTGTCTTGAGTTTACTATAAAGTCATGGAAATTCCATTGTCATATTCCTACTTTCTTCTCTCAACTACTACTATGATGCTTCAGGGGATGATTCACAGCACAAGGGTAAAACCATGAGTTTATTTCCTTGTCATTCCAATGCTTCAGAAAATTCTAGCAATCTTCCTCCGATATCCGACCCTCTTTGGATTCCTATCCCTGTCCCTAAGTTCCTACTGTAAACCTTAAAAAGCTGTATTCTATAAGCAGGAAGGCTTCTACAAATCTACCCTACATCAAAAACTGCTTTCCCACTATAAGTGATGGTAAGTAAGAATCATACAATCGACGATAACTTCAACCAAAATGAAACACAGGCATGGTATCTTTCATTATGTTTGAAACGCAAAGCATAACTTCCTAAGTCCAAAGAAAGCTGTTAAAGTTCTACTGGTTTGAATGACATTCTCCATTTTAAAACCACTGCACATATATATAGACACAAACAAACACATTTAGATAAGCAACTACAAAGAGCTATCTGTCTAATCTAATGGCAATATCACTTAACTGAATTAATCATACTTTTTTCCTACTAAAATTTAAAAAAAATCCAAAAAATACAACAATTTTTCGTGCATAAGAAAGAAAGTATGTTTCATTCATTCAAAAATAACAATAATTGTTAAATATTCAGAGATTCATTGCAAAATCCAACCGTTGAATGTGATTTTATGATCATTTATATAATTAATTTTCAGTATCGAAATATCAACAATAGATTGGAGAGCTTGAATTCGAGTAATTAGTAATGTTTCTTATCGTAAAGCTAAACGTTAGAAACAATTAAAAAGAACATCATCAAAACTTTAAAATACAAAAGATACAGAAAATTCAGCAACGATATGAAATTTGGATACGAATTTTGATTTAGTCTATATTTCTTCTATTTTTATCAACTAAAATAGTTTGGAAGAGTTACAAAGCGGTAAAGCAAAAGAGGCACAGAGCAAAGCAGCAGCAGAGGCACAAAAGCCAGAATTTTCCCTCTTTTTTTTTTCTATTGGAAGAGTGCTTTTGGAAAGTAACTAATAATTAAAGAGAAGAAGAAGAAAACAAACTCACCTGTGGAAGAGGAACAAAGAACAGGAAACAGCTTTCACAGCGAAAATGTGAAAAAAATGGGTATAGAGCTTTCACAAAAAAGGAAAGAACGTTTTTTTTTTTTGGGGGGGAGGGGGGAGACAGGTTAATTTGGTCAATTATCAGCCAAAAGCACTTCAAGCTTTTTAGATGGTGAAATTTTTAGCTTCTTCGTCCGGAGAAAATGACGTTTAAATGGTGAATTTTTTGAGGAAATGGAGGCCGTTCTTCATTCATTTTAAGAGAAAAAGACTTTTTATTGCAAAAGTCCTTCTAAAACGTAAAGGAGAACGTGGCCTTAGTTTTACAAGTGATTTTATGGATGATTTTATTGTCATCCTCTCTAGTTTGATGAATGCTCGATTCTTTTGTCGATTTTTGCTCACCGCATTGGACCATCCAGGACTGATTTCCTTATCATATTAAGTGCTTGCAATCACTCAAATATGTCATTCTTGAGTTGTGACAAAGCCAATTGTCAATGTGTCATAATGTTCTATTGATGTTGAGGCTAAAGCCTTTGTTGTGTTGATGAAGCTTGTCATTCACCATCTACTACGAGTGTTTGCTATTATTTTCTCTCTGAATTGTATGGTTCCATTTATTGAATGAATTAATAAATTTACCTTTTAAAAAAATAATTAAATTATTTTCTTAGTTTTTAGAAATTTATAGTTTTATATAGGGATGTAATCAAGTCAAAATTTGGAGTTCAATACTCGATTTGAATTCGATCAAACTTCTATTTTTAAGTTTGAATTCGAGCTCGATTAAGATCATTTACCAATTTTTGTACTCGAGCTTAAGCTTGACTCAATAATTAAGTTCAAGGTTAATAATATATATTAATGATTTAATAATATAAAAATATAAATAAAAAAACTCGACAAGGCTTGCAAGCCATTCAAATCAAGTATTACTAAACCCGAATTCAACTTGACCGATAGCTCTAGCTCAGCTTGATAATTACCAAATCAAGTTCAACTTTTTTTAAAATTGAACTTAAGTAACTTGTGAGCACCGGTATATCATTTACACCATTAGTTTTATCTAAACTTTTTAATACAAAATTCATGCCACATAAAATTATAAACTTAGCGGCAAAACTCTTGCATAGAGCTCCTTATTATACCTATTCATGGACTGGCTCGGTTCCAAAAAAATTCAAACCCAACCTTAAAAAGCTCATTATATAGTTCAAAAAGTAATAAAATATTAAAAATATATATTTGTAATATTTAACTTAACTTCAAGCTGAACTATAGAAACGCTTTATCCAAACCCGACCCGTAAGAATTAATTCACTAGACGTGGCTCAAATTTTTAAGTGATCTCCAAATTTGAAATTAGTACCCTTCTATTAGAGTAATTGTCATATCTTGGGTGGTTTAATATAAGGTATAATTAACACAACCCCCATATTTAATGGATTAAACTAATATGATACTCAATAATATATTAATGCTATTAATGTTGCCGATTGAATCTTAACTCGATTGGTATGGACATTGTTGCTGAAGCGCATTATCTTCCTATTTATGGGTTGAAGAGGAACGGTAGGTAATTCTAGGACTTTATCAAAATAGCATATATGATCAGAACATATAATATGATTATTAAAAAAAATAAACAGACGACATTAATACAAGTACAAAAAATTCAAGCAAATTTGAAATACAAAACCATTTTCTTCTATATTTTCAGTCAGCATGTACAAATGTCACATGAAAACGAACAGTTAGAGCCGGAATACCTGTACAAAAACAAGGAAGCAATGTCGGAGGGCTTCCTGTATCTAAAATTACAAGAAAATTTATCCAAGTTTCCCGGTTGTGGACTTTTTAGAACTCCTCGGAATCAAAATCAGGGTTCGATGGGAATTCGAGACCCTGAAGTGCTGGAATTCGTCGTAAATCCTCGTCCGAGTAAGCTGGAATGAACCAGTATCGCTTGTCTGTTCCAAACACCTGTATATATACAAGCACCAAAACTTGAGAACAACGAAGATCGATGACAGTTAATACAGCATACAGACCAGCTATAAAGAATGCAAACTCCAGGAAAGCTTACGGAAGCCATAAGGACTTGTCAAACAAAGATAAAAAAGTTAACCTGTTCAAAATTTTTCTTTCGGCCTAGGTCATAACGCCATTTCGGAGTAGTTTTCTTCTCATATGCCTGTTCGAAATACGACCAAAGAATTTTTTTTCAGTAAATGCTAAGTCTATTTATATTGCATTTTAGTCCTATAAAGGGAGAATACACCACGTATCCAGCCGAAAGATGGACCAAAATTCTCGTTAGGATATTCAGTTGATGTGCTTGGCGTTACAGCATTTGAGTTTTTTCCGAAAATGAATAGTTTCACACGTGTACGCACTATTATGACACGGTAATAGAATTCAAATGAATACAATACCTCAATAGTTGTGGTGTTAGCGGACACCAAAGATACGTGCATGATCAAAAACCCAAAGACACTCAATGCAAACGCCAGATTCAAAACTGTGACACGAGAAAATTGTAATACATTAGCACATGGTCAGGAAAAAATTGTTGAACAGGTTAGAAGAAAACTGGCCGAGCAACCCGTACCGAAGGACAGAAAAGTTGTAGCAAGGGTGGCAGTAGTTCCGGGAATTTCTTCATCGCTAAAGAATGCTAAGAAATGAGAGAATAAGGCCAACGTCACAAGACTTGTCTCGAGGAATGTGTAGAACTGCATCGAGGTTTAAAATCGAAGTCAAACGAACAGCAAGCAAACAGAACCATTACTTCAACCTATGTTACAATCAAGCAACAAGCCAGAAAAGAAACACTCGGCAAGCTCGATTTATGCATTTTGAAAATAGTAACGACAAAACTGATATAGATAAAGCAGGCATACCAAGAACAGAAGGAAATACTTATAATTCAATGCACCAACACAATTGACAACCCATACACAATGATGGTCCATCTTTAGCACACACCGCCCACCTAAAACCGATCATCATGAACAACGATTTCATAAGCAGATATAAAAAGAAACGGAACCGATAAATCTCGAACGTACAAACAGAACAATGATGGCAACGAGGTGGTTTAAACTGGTTGCACTTCCAACAATATCGAATCCTTTGACTTGACAGGTCCGGCTGCAAACCGTCAAACTCCGACTCATTCAATGGGTCAACCTCCCCTCTTTCCTCATCCGAAGCCGGTTTCCAGTTAGGCGGCACAGTACCGGAATCAGTCAAAACGACAGTGAAGTAACTCCATAACAGCAAAACCAACTGCAGAATCCCATCAAATTTCCAACATTTAGACCCAAATCATACATTCTTCGAAGGTTTAGGGTTTAAGTTTTTAGGGTTTCAGGTTTGATCCGATTACACTAATCACAATCCCCAAAACCCAATTTATTAATTTAGAATCTAAAATTGGAAACCCTAAATCTAAAAAAGGGGTCCAAAAGGAAGCGTGTGGTTCAAATTTAACCCAAGCTTATATTTTTAGCAATTAAAAATGAAATTTTTACAGATTCATAACATCTAAACACAAAAAGGGAATAAAATTTAAGACCAAACTCAAAACCCCATCATAAAAAAAGGATTTAATTTTAGGGATTTACCAAGAAATGAAATAAGATCAATACAACAACAGCAATGAACGAGTGAAGGCCACCATCGAACAAAGCAGGTCCGTAATTGGTGAAAACGACGGCGTAATAAGTGACACCGACGACCCCTAAAACCAACAGGATCATGATCGAGCCAAGGCCTCTCAGGACCGTACAAAACTTGAACACGTTCCAAGCCATAGTTGTTCCAGATCTATGCATAATACCCAGACAATAAAATTACAAAACAAGAGACAAAATTGATCTTTTTTCCGGGTTTCTTTTTATGGTTCTGACAACTGCTTGAAAAACAAGTGAAAAATTAAGGTTGTCTTTGAATTATTACTTAGAGAACAAGGATGATACTGGAATAAGAACAAAGAAACAGGATTTTTTTAAAAATTTTGCTCTGAGATTTTTGGTATGAAAATAAGAAATCTAGTTTAACCTAGAGTTTATGGGATTTGTGATTCCAGATAAGTATGGAATCCATGATACTATACAGAAGACGAGAGAAAGAGAGAGTGAGTCAGTGAGTCAGTGAGTAATAAAAGCAATATTTAGTTCCTTTGCATTTTCTGGTAAATATATCCTTCTAGTCCTTCTTATTTTTACAATTGATCAACTTGGTCCCGATGAGAAAAATTGGAGCAATTTAATCCTATCAATTTCAAATGTGAGCAATTAAGGACAATTAATCAATGTGTTTATGTTTTCTGCCAACTATACATAAATTTGATTGGTATTATAACAAATTTAGCTCTCATAATTTACACGCTCGTCAAGTTGGTAATGATTTTATAAATTTAACTTGCAACATTTGTGTAAATGTGTAAATGTTTAGGCTAAATTTGTTATTTTTTTAGAAACAATACTAAATTGACAAAACATGTAAACATCAAAGGGTTAATTTTTTATTATATCAATCAAAATTATGTACAATCGATTAATTGTCCTTAATTGCTCGAAGTTTTTAAAGGGATCAATTTGCTCAATTTTAAAATTTTGAGTGATTGAGAAGTCTTTTACCCATTTTTAAATGGGTAAACTACATCCAATGTCTATAAAATAATAGAATGTTTTGGTCACTTGGCTTCAAAAAATTACAAAATGATCATTGGACTATTTAAAAGTTTTCATTTAAGTTACTAAACTATTCAAGTTTTTATTTAAGTCATTAGGTTGTTAAATTTAAATAAAAATTCAAATAGTGAGCTCCAAGCAATGATTTAATGATTAGTATAGTAAATCAAGATTCATCAACAAGTAAGAGATCATACCTTAGATCTAAGTTGATATAATAATTAGTGTCACAGATCGAAGAAGAAAGTTATTTGGATTTTGGTTCACGGATTCGTGACGTTCTTTCATAAAAATAAATAAATATTGTAGAAGAGAATGGGAAGTAGAGCTTTTGATTGGTTAAAACTAGAGGTGTTCATAGGCCGGGCGGCCCGGCCCGGCCCGACTGCCCGCCCAAAATATGGGAGGGTTTGAGTAAAAATATAGGCTCGAAATATGGGCTTGGGCAAAAAAATGAGGCCCGTTTAGAAAATAGGCCGGGCCTCGGGCACCACTTTTTTGGTCCGGACCCTGCCCGAACATAATAAATATATATTTTTTATTTTTAAAAATATTTTAAAATAATTTTTTTATTTTTAAAATATTTTTAAAATACTTTTTTTAATTTTCTAAAATTATTTTTGTGTTTATTTAAAAATGGGTCGGTCGGGCTGGACTGGCTTAGGAATTTTTCCCAAGCCTGCTGGACAAAATTCTAGGCCCATATTTGGCCGGGCCCGGCCTAGGACTCGGGCAAATTTTTATGGGCCTGCCCGCCCATGAACACCTCTAGTTAAAACAAGTGAACAAAGAAGATCATACAATAATGATTTTAACAACCCAAGAACTTAAATGAATACTTTTGAATAATTTAATAACCATTTTTGTAATTTCTTGAAATTAAGTAACCAAAACATAAAATTTACTAATAGTTTAACGACTTTAAATATAATTTATACTATTTTGAACTATACCTAAAGGGATGGTCAAAAGCCCAAAAGCCGAACAAAACATACTAGTCCAAGCCTAATGGTAAGCTTGACATTCGATTTAACATTGTTACAACAACAACAATGCCACGAAATAATACATATTACGAGTTTCTGATCACTCAAATAAAAAACAACAAAACAGGATTTAAAAACCAAACAACATAATAACCACTAAAATCTCCAAACAAATTAATACAAATACAGGACAGGCAACAAGCTCTTATTGTTGGTTACTTCTCACTCAAGTTAAGGTACAGCATCAGGTTGTCTTTCAGGCGAGGCATCTAAGAATTCCAGTAACGCCTTCAACGACTCGAATATCCGACACAATCTAGGGTACTTGGACTGCAAAAGGAAAATCCAGCACATACAGTCGGTTTCTTGAGTGCTAATTAATCCGACATACAAGTTTCGAGAATTAATGGAGCATAAAAGTGATGTTTTAAGCGTTCAAAGACTCGTTTACCATGTCGATTTTAAACCGCTGCATCGCCGCAGCTATCTGAGGTGCCATAAATACATCAGCCTGAGACAGACAAATTAAACATGTAAGAATTCATCGAGGGTTTAACATCAAATCGGAAAGACTCCAACAATGACGAATGTACCATGTATACTTCGTCTCCGGTTGCATATTTGCCGTTGATGTCTTTCAGCAACTTCTCGAGAGCTGCAATGCAAGTAAAGCAAGCAAAAGGTTGCGTTAAGTATTTCGCGAAACTCCGATTATCGGTTAGAGGCTCTTTTTACATATACACGACGACACAAACACGAATGAAAGTTAATTATGAACTGAAATCACTTACCATTGAAACCTTTTTCCACATTAGTTTGAGCAAACAAAAGTGATTCTTGTGGACCAACATTTTGCTCAAGATATTTCTAAGAACCATGAAAAGAGGGTATCAAATTGAATTAAAACATGAACACATGAATGTGTATATATATATAAATTCATATGTGTGTATATATAAAAACAGAATATACCAAGGTTGACAGCATATGAAGAGGCTGTATGCTGGAGGTGACTATGCTGGCAACCTGTGGATGACAAACTAGTTAGTGAACTATCAATTGAGCAGGTGCGTCAATTCGAGTTTTAAAATTTTCTGATTATTTGGGATTTGGGGCAGTTTCAGTTTCGGGTATTTTTGGGTTTATGCCATTCAGGTTTGAGGTTCAGGCTTTTCAATGCAAGTCTATTTCGTGGTTTGTCACTCTTTTTTTTTGGGTATAATTACATGTTTTCATATCCGTTTTACGGTCTGAGTATAATCCTCTTCGAGTCGAGGGTAATATTCAAATTTGATCACTTTAATTCCAAGTCATTTAGAGTTACTTATTCTTAGGTAATTTCAAATTTAGGATTTTGACGAGTTTTACTTGTTGACATTTCATAATCAAATCAGGCTAACTATACAGAAGACGAGAGAAAGAGAGTGAGTCAGTGAGTCAGTGAGTAATAAAAGCAATATTTAGTTCCTTTGCATTTTCTGGTAAATATATCCTTCTAGTCCTTCTTATTTTACAATTGATCAACTTGGTCCCGATGAGAAAAATTGGAGCAATTTAATCCTATCAATTTCAAATGTGAGCAATTAAGGACAATTAATCAATGTGTTTATGTTTTCTGCCAACTATACATAAATTTGATTGGTATTATAACAAATTTAGCTCTCATAATTTACACGTTCTGTCAAGTTGGTAATGATTTTATAAATTTAACTTGCAACATTTGTGTAAATGTGTAAATGTTTAGGCTAAATTTGTTATTTTTTTAGAAACAATACTAAATTGACAAAACATGTAAACATCAAAGGGTTAATTTTTTATTATATCAATCAAAATTATGTACAATCGATTAATTGTCCTTAATTGCTCGAAGTTTTTAAAGGGATCAATTTGCTCAATTTTAAAATTTTGAGTGATTGAGAAGTCTTTTTACCCATTTTTAAATGGGTAAACTACATCCAATGTCTATAAAATAATAGAATGTTTTGGTCACTTGGCTTCAAAAAATTACAAAATGATCATTGGACTATTTAAAAGTTTTCATTTAAGTTACTAAACTATTCAAGTTTTTATTTAAGTCATTAGGTTGTTAAATTTAAATAAAAATTCAAATAGTGAGCTCCAAGCAATGATTTAATGATTAGTATAGTAAATCAGTATTCATCAACAAGTAAGAGATCATACCTTAGATCTAAGTTGATATAATAATTAGTGTCACAGATCGAAGAAGAAAGTTATTTGGATTTTGGTTCACGGATTCGTGACGTTCTTTCATAAAAATAAATAAATATTGTAGAAGAGAATGGGAAGTAGAGCTTTTGATTGGTTAAAACTAGAGGTGTTCATAGGTAAGGCGCCTGCCCGCCTCGACCGCCTCGCCCAAAATATGGGAGGGTTTGAGTAAAAATATAGGCTCGAAATATGGGCTTGGGCAAAAAAATGAGGCCCGTTTAGAAAATAGGCCAGACCTCGGCACCACTTTTTGGTCCGGACCACCTTGAACATAATAAATATATATTTTTTATTTTTAAAAATATTTTAAAATAATTTTTTTATTTTTAAAATATTTTTAAAATACTTTTTTTAATTTTCTAAAATTATTTTTGTGTTTATTTAAAAAATGGGTCGGGTCGGGCCAGACCCGGGCTTAGGAATTTTTCCCCAAGCCGGGCCTGGACAAAATTCTAGGCCCATATTTCGGGCCGGGCCCGGGCCTAGGACTCGGGCCAAATTTTTTATGGGCCCGGCCCGGCCCATGAACACCTCTAGTTAAAACAGTGTGAACAAAGAAGATCATACAATAATGATTTTAACAACCCAGTAACTTAAATGAATACTTTTGAATAATTTAATAACCATTTTTGTAATTTCTTGAAATTAAGTAACCAAAACATAAAATTTACTAATAGTTTAACGACTTTAAATATAATTTATACTATTTTGAACTATACCTAAAGGGATGGTCAAAAGCCCAAAAGCCGAACAAAACATACTAGTCCAAGCCTAATGGTAAGCTTGACATTCGATTTAACATTGTTACAACAACAACAATGCCACGAAATAATACATATTACGAGTTTCTGATCACTCAAATAAAAACAACAAAACAGGATTTAAAACCAAACAACATAATAACCACTAAAATCTCCAAACAAATTAATACAAATACAGGACAGGCAACAAGCTCTTATTGTTGGTTACTTCTCACTCAAGTTAAGGTACAGCATCAGGTTGTCTTTCAGGCGAGGCATCTAAGAATTCCAGTAACGCCTTCAACGACTCGAATATCCGACACAATCTAGGGTACTTGGACTGCAAAAGGAAAATCCAGCACATACAGTCGGTTTCTTGAGTGCTAATTAATCCGACATACAAGTTTCGAGAATTAATGGAGCATAAAAGTGATGTTTTAAGCGTTCAAAGACTCGTTTACCATGTCGATTTTAAACCGTTGCATCGCCGCAGCTATCTGAGGTGCCATAAATACATCAGCCTGAGACAGACAAATTAAACATGTAAGAATTCATCGAGGGTTTAACATCAAATCGGAAAGACTCCAACAATGACGAATGTACCATGTATACTTCGTCTCCGGTTGCATATTTGCCGTTGATGTCTTTCAGCAACTTCTCGAGAGCTGCAATGCAAGTAAAGCAAGCAAAAGGTTGCGTTAAGTATTTCGCGAAACTCCGATTATCGGTTAGAGGCTCTTTTTACATATACACGACGACACAAACACGAATGAAAGTTAATTATGAACTGAAATCACTTACCATTGAAACCTTTTTCCACATTAGTTTGAGCAAACAAAAGTGATTCTTGTGGACCAACATTTTGCTCAAGATATTTCTAAGAACCATGAAAAGAGGGTATCAAATTGAATTAAAACATGAACACATGAATGTGTATATATATATAAATTCATATGTGTGTGTATATATAAAAAAACAGAATATACCAAGGTTGACAGCATATGAAGAGGCTGTATGCTGGAGGTGACTATGCTGGCAACCTGTGGATGACAAACTAGTTAGTGAACTATCAATTGAGCAGGTGCGTCAATTCGAGTTTTAAAATTTTCTGATTATTTGGGATTTGGGGCAGTTTCAGTTTCGGGTATTTTTGGGTTTATGCCATTCAGGTTTGAGGTTCAGGCTTTTCAATGCAAGTCTATTTCGTGGTTTGTCACTCTTTTTTTTTGGGTATAATTACATGTTTTCATATCCGTTTTACGGTCTGAGTATAATCCTCTTCGAGTCGAGGGTAATATTCAAATTTGATCACTTTAATTCCAAGTCATTTAGAGTTACTTATTCTTAGGTAATTTCAAATTTAGGATTTTGACGAGTTTTACTTGTTGACATTTCATAATCAAATCAGGCTAAATTACTTTAAATTCGGGTTTTACGGGTTCGGATCATGAGCATAAAGCCATACTCCAAGATACTTACCTGAAGATTCAGAGCTTTAAGCTGGGGATCAGCTGGTAAGAGAGCTCTTTGAGGGTATTTTTCTTCCAAATACTAACAAAAAAATGTACCAAATTAAACAATCCAGCTGAAATGAAAGCCAAAGCACCACATCTAATGACAATATCAACAAATTTCATACACTAAATTATTAGTAGGTTTATGTTTTGATCACTCGACTTCAAAACGTTAAAATTGATCACTAATTATTTGAAAATTTTAAGTCACTAGACTATTAAAACTGTTGTTGTATAGCATTCTGTGTTTGTACTGTTTGCACCAATCGAAATTCTTTCCCCTTTTCTTTTACAGTTCAGTTCATTATCATGAAATAACTTCGAACATCACGAATTTGCAAACCAAAATCCAAATAGCTTTCTTCTTCAATCTCCTACACTAACTGTAAGATCAACTTGGATCTAAGGCATGTTCTTCTATTCATCGAAGGGTACTAATCCACTGTACCGATCATCAAATTGTCACTTAAAACTCGCTAGTTGAATGTTTTTTTGAAAAAAAAAAAAACTTAATAGCCAAGTAACTTAAATAAAAACTTTCGAATAATTCGATGACTTAAATGAAAACTTTCAAATAGTTCAGTGACTAAAATGAAAACTTTCAAACAGTCAGGTGATTATTTTGTAACATTTTAAAGTTGAATAACTAAAATGTAAACTTACTAATAGTTTTGTGAATTGAGTGGGATTTACTTTTTCTTTTCTTTTTTAATACAAGAGGACAGCCCTAGAAATGAAAAATCGCTTTTAGTCCTTTTATAAATAAAAAAAATTTAAAAGTTTATATAGGGTAAATTGCATTTTACCTCCTTAAAAATGAAAAAGAAAATTGAATCCCTTCCTAAATGATAAAATCATAAGTTATAATTAAATTCCAACCCCTAAAAGAATTTCTAATGGTTGCTAATCTTAGAGTGAAATCAATATTGGAATTAAGAACACTAACCAACAAGATTGCATATGAATCAGACACGACAACATCACCATCAACAAGAACAGGAACAAAATGCAGAGGGTTCAATTTCTCAAACTCTGCAACAACAGCAGCAACAACAAAAGAAAAAAAAAATGGTCTTTTTAGTATGTTTCCATTCTACCATATATATATATGTATGTATGTATAGCTCACCTGGTGTAAACTGCTCTCCTTTTGAAAGATTAACAGCTTTGTACTCATACGAAATCCCTAACAAAAACCCAATTAAAAAATCAGTACCAAAATTACTGGAAACCTACTGAATTAATGAATTCGAGAAGAAACCCAAATTAGATATAAGAGGGAATAAGCTGATGATTGAAGTTAAAACCTTTGAGGTTTAAAGCGAAGCGAACTCGCCATGAACATGAGCTTTGCCAGTATGAATACAGAGCAAGCTTTGGAGACTCACCAATTATCTGTTAACAACAAAATAAAATAAAAATAATGAGTGGACTTTGGGATTAAATTGAACAAAAAAAGAAACAGTATGGTGTTATAATCATACCGCTGCCATTGTTGGAAAGGTTGAAAGCTCAAAAGCTTCAGACCGAGCGGTGGGTAGTTGTTGGTATTTGGTAAGGATTTTTGCAATAATGTGACCAGCAAAGCAATCAGTTAACGACATGAAAGTAAAAGCTTGTCTGACTTTTATAATAGAGAGAATATCTATTATAACTATTAGAATGTATTTTTTAATTTAAAATATGGGTAAATTAATGAAGAGTAAACTAATCTTTCTACTTCATTATGGCCTTTTGATCTTGTTCAGGATTCAGCTTTTGCTTGTGAGTGGGGTGCTCCATCCATTCCCTGCCAGCAACCGTGCATGACACATGGAAAGCTTTCTTTTCTGTGATGGGATTAATTGGTTTGTGGCTTGGTTGTTTGGGACTGCAGCCTTTGCTTCGATTTTCAGCTTGCTTTTGCTTTTGATTATGAGGTGATTAAAAAAGGTATCATCTTTTTGGTGTCAAGTCCTGCACTTGGGAGTTTTTCCCTGCATTGGAACTTTGCAAAGTTGGGTTGTTTTTAGGTGTCTAAAGCCAAACATGTGACAGTTTCATTACATTCCAGAAATCAATAGTGGTTAACCGTGACAAACCACATCAAAACTTAAACAACAATCGGAAAATTCAATTAGCCAGAAGTTGAAGGCCGGAATCGTACACCGGGGTGACATTGGGAGACGAGTTCCCAGGCTAAAGCTTGAAGGTCTTCGTCTTCCGTTACTCGATTGAAAGGATTTGGAGAACCCGCGAGTTCGATTGAAGTCTGTTGCGGTTGTGGCAGATCAAAGACGTTCATGGATGTATCAGAAGAACATACCAAGTCAGATCCTAATTCCGACGCGGAATGAAACGTCGTCGGCGATCGGCATTCAGCCTGCGACTGCGGCAGCACTAGAGAGAGACACTGCAACGTCGAAAGTCGGGCCTGAATGTAGGCTAACTCTGCCTGTAAATTCACTACCTACACAGCATAAGATAAGTTTATATCAAATATTAAGTTTACCTTTGAATTATGTGAAAAATATCCATACAAATATATACATACATATATAATTATTGTTTATATACGCTGATTAGATATGGGTGCCTATTTAATTTGAAAAAAAATTTGAATTCAATTTAATTCGGTAATTATCGAGTCGAGCTTGAGCAGCCTGAACTATCAATTTACCCGAATTCAAGCATCATAATATTAGATATTCCAACGACTTGCAAGCCTATTCAAGCTTTCATCTTAATATGTTTTATATTCGAAATTACAATTTTTATGCTCATTATATGGAAAGAGTTTAAGTACAATCGAACTCAAATTTAAAGATGAATAAACTTAACTAAACTAAAGTATGAAAATTAATATCAAACTTGAAAATTTTAAATCTAATCCAAGCTCAAACTTATTTCTATTCAAGCTTAACTTAACTCGATTACACCATAAACCTTACTCCATATTATATTCTCTTAGCAAATAAAAAAATACCAAGAGAAAAGGACTAAGTCAACCAAAACACCTCAGAATATTTCTCGAGTTGCTAAACTTTGCTTGCTGGCTCCGGCAAGCAACCCCTCTCTCTCTTGGGGAAGGGCAAAATTTTGTGCAATTTCAATTATTTAAAAAAAAGAAAAGTCCCTAATAAAACTAGCTAATCTCCAATTAAATTTCGGTGTTCAACAAATAAATATATAGGGGTTACAACTGTGAAAGCTTTGACTATGTAAAAGGATTTGCATGAAACAACTAGACGAGGCCTATGCTATGAAACAGCTGGTTACTTAATGCCAAATTTGGGTGTTAGATTTAATCTTCAATTTTATATTATCGCGATTTAGTATTTGAGTTTAGTTTTAACGTTCATTTAAGTTAAATTTTGTACAAGTAATTAAATTCGATTTTAATGTTCAATATGATAGTTGGCATTAAAGTTGTGTTTTCTTTTTTTCTTCACTAAGTACTTATGCTTATTTTACTAGAAATCATGTCAAAAATTCATTAAACCACATAATGCCATTTAATCTTAATATTAAAACAAAAAAACCCTCGAGCTACCAAATTAAACATAGAAATCAAAATTTACCTTAACTGAATTACCCTAGTAAATATGAACAAGAACAAGCTTCTCTATTATGATATTATTGCTCACTGCTGTAATTGAGAAAACTTGTAACCCTGCTGGTGCATGTAAAGAAGAAAGAAAAATGTGTGTTGTTGTTGTTTAATTGCATGCAGGCCCCAAAACTCAAAAAAAAAGAATAGGAAATAAACCCTTTTTGAAATAAACCCTAAGGACCAAACGCAAAACAATTAAAAAAAACCCTCAAAAACTTAACAAAAATAGATTTGTGTTTATCTTCTTGAATAAATTCTTCACCGCCGCCCCCCAGGAAAAAAGAAATTCATAATAATAACAATAAGAGGGATTTAATTTTTACCTGCTGTTGGAGGGTGAATATATGGCCAGCACAGCCATAAACAGGGTCTCTAACCCTAGCTAAAGCCTCGTAACAAAGCGTGAACACGGCGTCGACACGCCTGTGAACCGGCGTTCCCTGCAGCAACTTGGCAGCATTGCTGGCGCCAAACACCTTGTGCACCGCCGCGAAGTGAGCCGTGCCTTGGTCCGAGTCGAAATACGGCGCGAACACGCACCCTCTCACGCATTTTCGCCTGAGGAACTTACAGGCTCCGCATGGCCCGGTTCCATTGTTGGCTGCACTCATCTCTTTAGAGAGAGAGAAGACAATGGAGGGTGATGATGGGTGGTTTAGAGGGAGAGAAAACAGGGTTTCGTATGTTAACTGGTGTTAAGATTAAAAAAGAAAAGATGGTTGAAAGCTAGAGTTCTGCTATACACACTGTTGGTGGCCGTGGGTCAGTTCAAGACAAAGACTGGTAGTTTCGTTCCTTTAGTATTTTATATAATATGTGTGTATCCTTCGATTGTGATTGAATATATATTCTATTTCCATTTTTAACTTAAAATGAGATTTTTAATGTTTGGTATGCCTGTTAATTAACCGTCAAATTTGATTTTGGTCCCTCTACTATACTTGAATATAAGACTTTTTCTAAAAAAGAGATTAAGGTATTTGGTAAAACTACACTCAAGGCTCTTATACTAAATTTTCTCAAAAATGGACAAATTAGTTTTGTATATTAGATTAAAGTGTATTTTTTACTTTTAGTACAAAAGCCTTCATATCCTTTTTACGGTTTATGAAAATTAATTATTTCAAAATTCGTGATTACCCTTCTCAAAAATATTGTTCTAGATTTTGAACATAGTGCAATATAGATACTTTCATTTGACATGATTTTGCCCAAATACTTTCTTAACATTATTAGTTAGTCCAAATAACTATTTTACCAAGTGAAGGGCAAGTAAGCAAGTAGAGACCTTGATCCTTGGTTAAATGATTTATTTTCAAATTTGGTCCCTCTTAAAGATGATAATTTGATTTAAGCCCTTTTAAACTCTTGATTATATGAAAAAAATGTCTTTTCACATCTTTCAAATATTAATAGTTCAATTTAAGATCCATTTTATTCATTGCTACAAATCGGAAAATGTACTGTTGTTATCTGAAAAAATTTAATTTTAGGATCTTTTAACATAAAATTTTTAAATTCAACCTCTCAAAAGAAAATTCTTTATCTCGACCTCTCTACAAAAAGTTCTTGGAATCAATAATTTTAAGAAAATCCAAGACATTTCAACTAAAATAGGAAACAGTATTAACTATTTTAATAAATTAAATGATCAAATTATACATATTACTGTCAAACAATAAGGATTAAATGTCCAATTTAAACATATTAGAAGGACCATAATCATAATTTAACCTATAATATATATACCCGACACATTGTTATTATCATTATCATCGTCATATGAAAATGAAGATTTGTATTGCAATGTGTAGTTTCAGTTTATGTACATTGTAATAAAAAGAGAAGGTTTTGGATTTTTTTAAAAAAAGGGACTTGAAAGCCACGGCAGTGGTGAAGAAGTGATTGCGTGAAGCAAACAAACATGCGGAAGCGGGTGAGTCAGTGAGTGGCGGTCTGAGTCAATGTGCGGTGGTTCAACACCCACCCCGCCGCAGTTTGCAGACACGTGCGAAAACAACGAAACAAAAACATCTTCCCTCCTCCATCCAATCATCTTTCCTCTCTTGTCACCTCCATCTTCAGCTTTTCTTTTTTTTTTGGTTTCTGGGTTCAGACAAATATCATATCACTGATCATCTGCTGTTTTTTTTTTTTTTGTAACTCTTGACCTTGCACCCCACTTGTCTTGTTTTCACCTTTGTTTTTGTCTATTACATGTTTTATAAAAATTTTGAGAGAGCTTGATTTGGATAAGGTGATTATTTTCGGTAATAAAATTATCACGACATATTAATTTTTATATTTTATTAATTTATTTTAGTATAAAATTAATTTCTTCAAAATCAATTGGAAAAAAAAGTCCTATAGGGTAAGGTGATAGATTCATTATGCATATGACAGTTTCATAATATGTTGATTAGTGGCAATCTGTTTAATTTTTATTAATATAAAGTGTAACACGAGTTATACCAGTGAATCCATCATCCTTATCTAAGATTAAAGATAGTAAATTAGCTCTCTAAATAAAGGTACTTGTAGAATAGATGATTATCACACTTCGTAATCTATTCTGAATTTTTGCATTGTTAATGATATAATATTATTAGCTTAACATAATATTTGTAAATCAAACATGATAATATTATACCATAATTTTACATTATCCTCAAAAATCTTATATGATTTAAACTAAACTGTCCCTTTACAAAATAAGAATGTAGTAGTAAAATACATTATATTTTCAATGACAGAACATAAATTCAAACCTCGAAAATAATATTATTAGGAGGAATTACCATATATTTAAACTTATAAAATAAAACAAACATGAAAAAATGGAAAATGCACCTAAAGGGAGATGAATGGGGAAGGTAGGTGGTAAGTTAATAGGAGTGGTGGCACGACAAAACATGTTTTTAATAAATTACTACCAATTAATTAATTAAATATCAAATCACAACACTATTATAGTATTCTGAAACGGTCGCCCTTCTTACAAGGAAAGGAAAGTCTTGACTTTGGTCAGCTGAACTCATCAAACAGTTTCACCAACTGGTTTTTACTTTTCTTTTTTAAAACAAAATTATTAATAAAATAAAAATAACAATAAAATCGGATTAAATCACTATTTCGAGTCTTTAACTTAATACCTATTCTCGCGTTGGGGTTTAAAATTTTCTTTTTTTCAAGCTAAGCCTTAAATTTGGCAATCGTTTTCACGTTAGGGCTTAAATTAGACAATTGTTGTTCTCACATTCGAGCTTAAACTTTTTTCTATTTAAGTAAGCTCTTGAACTTGACAATTTTTCCCCCGTTGAGGCCTAAACTTAGGGTACGTTTAGTTCACTGTAATCGAATAGAGCTGTAATAGAATAAAGTTGTAATCAGTAATTCAATTGTTTGGTTGAATAGAATAGAATAGAACTGTTGAATGGAATGATGTTGTAATAGCATAAGGAAAAAAAATTAAAATGACTAGAATACCCTTAGCAGAAGTTTTTTTAGGTAGATGATTATTGTTATTGTTATTAAATTTTAATAAGATTATTATTAAAATAATTTAATAAAAATAATAAATAATTTAACCATATTTTAACATAATTATTATTAAATATAATTTAATAAAATAATATATAATTTAATAAAATTCTTAATATAATTATTATATGAATTAAAAATCATAATATATAATACTATAAAATAAAATATATATAATCTATTTTATTATTTTTAAACTGCAATACATATTTAATGTGTTAAAATATCATTAGTGAAACAAATAATTTAATTATTCTACAATAAAAATAAAATACTAGAAGTAATAAATAACTTGAGAATTATATTTCACATCCAAACATAATATTCATATATTAACAAAAAGTTACATAATTTCATTATTTTATATGTCATAATCCATATGTTATAAAATTTTACAATATCAAAAAGTTACAACATTGTAATGACATTCTATCATGTCATTATACCATCCAAATATTACAAACACAAAAAGTTATCAAAATATCATCAACATAACCATGATTTTTAATGGTCAGCAAGAAATCTTCTGACCCATTCCAATAGCACCGTAGAAGGTAAACTAAAGAAAATGAGTTGGATGATCCGGAATTTTGCTCAATGCGGGATAGCTCTCATCCTCAGTTAAACCTTCTACTTCACATAATGTTGGATATAATGTAACCCCCTAACCCGTATCCGTCGCCGGATTAAGGTTACGAGGCATTACCGAATAGATCACAGCTCATAACAAGCATTCATTATAATTCATGTTTCGTAAATTAACCACATCAATACATTTATCCCATTCAAATTTCGGAGCTTAAAACTTTTAAATCCATCTCATTTGCTTTTATTTAAAAAAACTTATACAGTACAGATTAGACTACTATGCAATATCACACAGCATATAGACCCAACATATTCGGCCTAAACAACCTCAACAAGTGGACCAGTATGAAATTTTAATCATCATAGTCTTACACTCAATTTACCTAAATAATATAAACCAAATTATAACACATACTACAAATCATAGTATAATTCATTTACAAATTCCATAATCAAGCCATACCATATATATAACCATTATAGTAAGGCCAAATTTACCACTTCAATCATCATGAGGTTATGCGCATATATCCACAATATTTTGAGCAAACTTCAATCACTCAAATTGAAACATATCATACCCTCACGAACCTATTCATAGTCAACCAACCTTAAGTGATTACATTACTAGTTTATACAATTATTTTCACTACAGAATATCCTAATTTACATACACATTATATACTAACTCCCAAACTATTTCCAAGATAATTATACCTCAAATTATAATACCAAATCATACATTTTCTCAATACAATTTTATACATAAGAGACCATGCTATTTTGAACCATTTCAATATATATCTAATACTTTAAGTACACCTAAATCACACACTTAAGACTTTCATACACATAGCCAATCCCTTAACCACATATTCGATCATCACAATTAATCCTCCAAAATAAATCATGTCAATTTCATCATGAACTATTCCTAAAAATTCATTATTTTTCCAAACCTATATAATATATGCATGCTCATCCATTACATATCTATCATTACTATATTACTAAGATAAATTATACAATTATCCACCATTCAAAATTATTTTCACATCTCATACATATATATATATATACCAATAACCTACTTTCATAATAGGTTCATATTCGCCATAATGCACAAGCTTAAACATTATAACAAATCTATATAATCAAATACCACAAATATATAAATATCATGATATATATTTTCATAATATACTAATACCATAACCGAACACATAAGTATTAATACCAAGTTTAAGCCATTTTCGTATGGCTAATTATATATACACACTTTATGACTAAACAAGACAAATACTAGCCTATACATGCCATATGTTCAAAATTTCAAAATACCGAGATAGAGATCGATAGTGTGACGGACTTCCTTGACGACTCCCGAACTCGTAACAAGATTCCAAAATCTATAAAACAATAAATGAACAAGCACACAATAAGCTTAAATAACTTAGTAAGTTGTAAGCACATAATTTTCAAAGAACTCATAAAATTACACCAGTAGGCCGAATTCTACTATTCATGTACACATACATATAAAATCATTTTTATACGATTAATTCATTTTTTCATGTTATATATATACTACCTAGCTTTACTTTCAATTTCGTATAACTTAACATACCTGAATTATTTAACTCAAACTCACATTCGGTTTTACCATAAGATTTCCCCTTATATCTTTCGGATTGAGAGAAATGATACTCGATTGACTCAAAAAGCTCATACAATGCCAACGTCTCAGACGTGGTCTTACATGTAATCAAACAACGTTGCCACTGTCCCAGACAATGTCTTACACGTAATCATATACGACGCCAATGTTCTAGACATGGTCTTACATGTAAATCTCAAATCGAGGCCAACGTCCCAGACGTGGTCTTACACGATGTCACATTTTAGCATTTCCATAGTTCGTATGACTTTCGAATGTCGTAAATCAACCAATTAAAACTCATAATTAATCATCATTTGTCAAATACAATTCGGCACAATATGGTACACATACACATTTAGATTCAGCTATACATAAAATAAATATAGTAAATTTAACTTCAATAATTTACTTACGAACTTACCTCGGACGAAGACGAATTGATCGAGACGACAATTCGACAACTTTTGATTTCCCCCGGTCCAAATCCGATTTCTTATTTTCTTGATCTAATTTAATACAAATTTCACTTTTTTAATAACATATTCACTTAAATTCATTCAAAAATACATAATTTGGGCATTTTTCATTTTAGCCCCTAACATTTCATATTTTCTCAATTTAATCCATATTTCACAAAACACAAAATACACAAAATTCATCAACACCATGCCTTAGCTGAATCTTCCTATGGTCCATAGCAATCCATATATTTCTTTTGTTTCACATTCAAGCCCCTAAATTTTCAAATTTCACAAACAAATCCCTAATTTGGATTTTTATCAAAAATTACTTAATTAAACATGATAATCAAACATCAATGATTTATTTGTAATCATCAAACAACAATTGCATCACATTATCAACAATGGCACTTCTCAAAATTATCATTAATTCCAAAAGTTAAAAATGGGCTAGGTAATATACAAAGCAACGATCTCAAAAACATAAAAATTATTGAAAATCAAATAAAGAACATACCTAATTTTAATCTTCAAAGTGCCAAAACTACCAAGCTCCAAAGTTCTCTTTTCTTTCTCAAGTTTCGGTAAAATAAAGTTATTTGCATGGTCATATTATGTTTTATTTAATTTAATTACAAGTTATTTACTATTTACTATTTTAACCTTACTAAAAATCATAATATAAGTCACCTAACTCATGGACATAAATGTCCACTAACCTTATAATGTTATAATAACCTTTTAAGGACTTCCCATAAATCAAATCATAACAAATTAACACTTTAACAATGAGAATGTCACTTTTACTTTTTATGCAGTTTAACCATTTTTACTAATTAAATACACAAACGGATAAATTAAATCACGAAAATTTCACACATGTCAATTCACATACTAAAAGCATGGAAAATAATATTAAAATGTTTTTCTTACTCGAATTTGTGGTCCCGAAACCACTGTCCAACTAGGGTCTAAATCGGGCTGTTACATATAATGTTAGAGCTCTTTCTTGAATGGTCATTTCTGACTTTTGTTGAATTAGCATTTTAGAGGCAATACTCCTACTGATTTCAATGCCAACAGTCCGTATATTTTCCACCAATAATGTGGCAGCATCATGAAATGAAGTAGAAGCAATACGATCACTTGCATCAGAATTTTTTTTTCTTCTTTAAAAATGTGGAATCACCTTGGTTTCTAGCTGGTTGCGATTGTGTAGCTGAAAGATCCATGTCATCCAAAGAAACATCAGCTTTGCATCCATAGAAATTGTTTCTTTCTTCATGAGTATTTGTAGTAGCTACATCCTCAACATCTATTTCTTCAATAATATCAGCGGCTGTTTGTGCATCTTTCCCAGTGGCTCGACCTTTTGCGTAGATGGCAGTAAGTTGGTCATAATAAGGGAAACTACAATGTTTGAATTGACCGGCTTTTTTATGACTCTATAAAAATGAGAAATTCATATTAGATATAAGTTTGGTAAAATAAGATAATAAAGACTTGAAATAATTCTTACATTTATATATGAGTTCCACACCGCTTCTTCAGTGAAAACAAGCTGCCTATGCTCTTCCCAACCAAAACCGCTATTGTTTTTTCCACTAAGCATGTCATAAACAATTGACCAATCCCTTTTCAATGTCCTAATCCTCGATTCAAGATTAGGTTTAGCCTTCAACATGGCATTGGGTAAAACTTTTTCTAATATTTTTCCAACTCATTTAAATAACCGGCTTTGAATCCCGTATCAGCATTGAAGGTTCCAACATTGTGCAAGTCGACCATACAGGCAACCAACGCAGCATCTTCTTCTGGAACCCATTTCCTTTTGGTTCTCTGAGAATTTTAGGAAGAAACACTTAATTGTGAAAAACCTGACATAACTATCTTAAGAAAAAAACAAATTAAAATTAAGTTCAATATTATGAATCAAAAGGTCAACACTTTATAAAGTTATAACACATGATGAATCAAAAGAAAGCAAATTATAATTTAACAAGTCTAGTACAATACAAAAAAGAATTCAAACACCATCAAAGTTTCATAAACTAGATATATGAAATAACATAAACAAATTAATGTTTACTATTTTTACCCTAAACCTAACTAATTTCTAGATGCTTGTCATTCATCGAACATTTGGTTGGCTAGTTCCATCCTCCAAGTAGCCCATGCATCCGATGGATGAATATTTATGATAGTCGATTCATCGTCATCTATCACATTACTAGGTAATCCTTCTCCCAACTCTACTTCAATAGGATCAAGACTCATATAGGTTCGAATAAAATTATGGAGCAAACAACATGCAATAATGATTCTATTGTACACCATCAAAGGATAGAATGATGGACTCCTAAGTATTCCCCATCTAAGTTTTAATAACCCAAAGCATCTTCCAATAACATTATGTGCTGAAGCATGTTTCATATTGAAAAATTCCCCTGGAGTACTTAGCTGGTAACCCTGACGCTACTCATTCAAATGATATCATTGTCCTCTAAAAGGTGCAAGAAATCTCTCACAATTTGTGTATCCAGAATCAACTAGATAATAACAACCTATAAAAAAAACTATTTGTCATGGTTAATTTCCCAAAAAAGTATAATATTAAAGATTAATTCAAAGTCCTCTAATTTTGCACTTTACCATGAGGAACTTTTAGTCCATGTCTCCTACTAATGGCATCTCTAAGAACCCTTCCATCAGCAACAGAACCTTCCCAACCAGGAAGAACATAAAAAAAATGCATATCAGGTGTACAAACACCTAACATATTTGTTGCTATGTCACCTTTTCACGTTCGATATCTAGGTTTATCAACTGTTGGAACCCTAATCTTGATGTGGATTCCATCTAAAGCACCTAAGCAATTCTCCATCACATGTATAAAACCTTAAGTTAGGATACTATATTTAAATCTAAATCAACTAAATTATGTACAAGTTATATATAGAACTCACTCCAATACCTTAAACCATTTCCACCTTGGGTCTGTAGAATTAGCTGTAATTGGCTTTGCCTTTTTAAATAACACATCTTGTAAGTGTATGACAACATTTAAAACATTGTAAAATGATTTGCTAACGGTTTCCTCGGACCAATTAAAGTGATGCTTGATAACTCGATTTTTAAGGTGATGAGAAATTATATGTAAAAATATTGTCACTTGCTCATCAACAAGCATGTTCCTTGACGACTTCAATTCCCCTAAAGTTTGTAACATCTCACATAGTTTAAAAAAGGTAATTCTATTCATCCTAACTTGTTCAATACAAGCCTCGTCACTAGCATATACAAGTCTTTTCACATAATCTCGTTTTGCATAAAAATCTAAAATATAGGATCTAATCCTTGGTCTATAAGTATGTAGGCCATGGATGGTACCCAATGTAACTAAGAACCAACTTGCAACTGTACACATTTGCAACCATATTGTCAATGCAAGACCAATTCTTTTACGCCTCACTTTGAACTATTAAAGGCAGACGAGCCATTACTGTAAGATATTAAAGTGTTACATAACTTCAAATAGTAGTAAAAGGGTCACATTTCTCCAATACTAATTTCAATAACAATAAAATAAAATCAAAGAATTTAATTGCCAAAGAACTTACAGTGATTTAGCGAATACAAGACGCTCAACTGTGGATGGAGGAAGCAATCAAACAAACCAAAGAAGAAGAGGAAGCAATAACACACTATCAAAGAAAAATGAACAATATATATTAAGAATCTTTACAAATCACAAAATAGAAATTACAACTATTTTTGCAAGTAAAAAACTTGAAATTCATTTCTTTATCAATCACCCAAAAAAGAACAAAAAAGAAAGAAAAGAAAAGAATGTGTTTTGTGGATTTGATTAATTGATGATTGACGTTTAATAATTATTTTAAAAAATACTCATTTAATACATCCACATTCAAATAACATAGTTTCTAGTTCTACGAAATATACATATATTATATGAAAATGTTTAAAATATTCAATCTTTAATTTACCTTTTAAAAGTTTGTATTCATCCTCACATTGTAATTAACTAATATTTTATTTGAATTAATAATTGTGAATAGAAAATATATATTATTTGGTTTGAATAGTTAAAATTAGTAAAAGAAAAAAAATATGAATTTACTATTTTTATGAGAAAAGAAAATAATGTCTTAATTTCGTTTATTTTGTATTAATTCAATTCAATTATAAGTATATTGTGTGTTAAGTATCTTAAAAATTATGCATTTTAAAATATTTGATTATTATTTTATTTAAATAAAATCTAAAACTCCATATACATTACATTCTTACCATAACATAAATTAAAGATACCGAAAATAAAAATAGTTTAATAATATATTAAAAGATTAAAATAGTTTTAAATGAAACATATAAAAAATAAAAATATATCAAAAATTAAATATAACCAAAATGTTCTTGTTTAAAGTAAAAAGATCAAATCCAAATTGTAAATGTAGTTTAACATGTATATATTGTCTGTCCCGTATTACTAGAAAAGGGTAATGGGATCATCATTCCAGTGGAGATATTTGTTTATGTCCCTTTTCCTTGTTCATTTTTTTTGTTGTTGTTGACTCTTGGCATTTGGCAACCTACGAGGGTGTGCTGCTTGTTACCTTGGCAGCCTTTTTTTTTATTAACAAATTTCATCTTTCCAAGTTGAACACATAACCACCTTACAACAAAGACATTGGGAGGGTATTGTTACCTTAGCACACCCTTGAGTGATATTTTTCCCCTTCTTGTTGCTACCTTCAACCTACAAAGATGACCGATAAATTAATTTCCTTTAGGAGTTACAGAGGATGATCAAATAGGTTCACAAATCCCTTACTTTGATGATGAACGACTCGATGTGCATAAACAAATGACTCAACATTCTACCACTTAAAAGATGATTTGTTCAATGAGTGGATAGATTTACTTTAAAACTAGTTTCTATTGTTGAAAGATGCATAGAACGCGGGCATAAATCACTTTGAAGTTCTTACTTATAAAGACACGCAATGAATCTCATCATAGCATAGGCTGCAAGGCAATTTTGCCAAGTATATTCAAGGATAAAATGAATTACATGTGAGACATGAAACTTACCAATCCAAGCCTTCAAAAAGACATTCCCTTTTTATTGTTGAAGTTTTAAAAATAGCCCATTGTCGATTTTTTTATCTTGTGTAACTCCAAAGACTCTATAACTACAACGTCATCAAGTGCACTTTGAAGATCCTGTATACACCAAGAATGTGCACATGATCAGCTCTTGCGTAATGCCAATTGGCTAAAATAAGATGAAGAAAAAAGTTTCACGATACTTGAACAAGAAAAAGGAATAAGAACTGCTGCTCCTCTCAGCTCCTCTTCCTGTAAAAGATTCACACTTGAAACTTGTCCAGAAGAAGCATTAATGAGATACATAAAACAAGCATTAACAAATGAAGTAGGATATTGTAAACACCAAGTAAGCGTTATTGGTTACAGATAAACAAGTCATCATCACATTCTAGGGAACAGAAAGAAGGTTTTCATGTAGCATTCTTTCTTTTTATCAAACTTCTAAAATACAAATGTTACTACAGTAGACCATGAGATCAATGTTACCGCCTGCAAAGTAATCTATATATCATCTTCAATGCATGGAATATGTATAAGATATACCATAGCAAGGTTTTAGGAAGTTTTTAAAAAAGAGGATGATTAATATTTATAAGATATACCATAGCAAAGTAATATATATATATCGTCTTCAATGCATGGAATGTTACTACAGAGGCTGGTCTATACTAAAAGCGTCATTTTATTGAATATGGGAACAAAATATGAACTATATACTAAAATTGAATAGGATGATTAATCTTTTCGTCTGTCATGAACACACGAAAGCATAGATGTAAACTTTTATTTTATTTCAACACTTTTAAACATTGAGATAACCTGGAATAACGCTAATAATTAAATCCCAAGTCCATATTATAAAAGTGGTTCAAACAGTGGCATCCCATGAATACAACATTGAAATGCTATAACAGACTCAAAGTTAGTAAATGCCCATATAGATGATATTCAAATGCATCTTACAGGCCTATCGGTTCATTGAAGTCTAGCATTTCTCCAGGAAAAAAGTAAGCCATTATTGCTTCTAACTTGGAATCGTCCACAAAGTGGCACAAAAAGTTTCATAATCATTTGAAGGAGTTATACACAAGCAATAAGTTAGGTCTTATGTAAAAAAAATTATTTCTATGCAACCAGAGAGATATCTCTTGGCATTGAGTGATAATCACATTGACATTGATAGATTTCGGATGGCTAGAAAATTCAACTGTACTTTTTTATACTTAGGTTAGATTTCTTTTACCACAAACACCGGTTGAAGCTATTGCATCAACAACCAAAACCACAAAGTGGAACATATATAGTTCTAATCATATATCCTATTGAACTTTTCCTATTCATTTGCATATTATGATGTTCAGGAAAATCTACGATTTTATGAAGCATCAATCTTAAGAAACTCATGAATCTAGTTTTACACGTTTAGACCATTCTCTAACAAATAACACCACCAACACTCCAGTATATTATAGTATCCAATCTTTATAATAAGACTGATGAAAACATCAATTTCTTCAAAGCATACAATGCAAAGCTTCTAACAATCTCCATATCTTATTTGAAGCAAAAATAATTCAGCCCAACAAAAGCATTGGAAAACTAGTAGGCACAACCTAAAATTCAGAAAATACAAGAAGCACTAATAGCAACATTAAAGTCAAAAATTAATTTGTTAAATAATAATAATAATAAGGGAGACAAACCTAAATCACCAAAACTCCCCACCTTTTCAATAACAAAAACCCAAACTTTACACTAAAATAGTTGAATAAATTTTTCGATGTCGCCAAGCTTTGAAGCTTACTTGCAGAATTAAAGTAAACCTGAGTTAAATCGACCCAAAGACATGAAAAACTTAGCGAACAAAAAATACCCAACAATTTAAACCCCGAATTCATTGAAATATATATATTATATATAACCAAATAAAATTATGCTAAAAATAACAGGATGGGATTATCTCTTGAATACAACTTTATGCAGTTGAGATTTACAATAACAAGCATTATCTCAAGCCTTTGATATAAGAAATTATGAACTTCGTCATCTCTTTACCTTCAAACAATCAAATCGATAAGAAAATATTACTAATTCAAGACAATACTATAAAAAATCTACTATACACGTTAAAGATCCAGATCAAGAAATAGGAAAAATGTTTACCTGACCTTGGATGAAGGAGAGGAATCGAAGGAAGCAAGAAATGGCTGCTGTTTGAGTGTTTTTGAGGTGAGAATTTGTGAGGGTAAAATAGGATTCATATGGCAAGGAATGGGTAAACGGTGAAGAGGGAAGGAAATAGAAATCCCCGAATATCTCTACTTAAGCCCGGAATGGAATACACCCGTAATAGGGTATTCCCTTGAACCAAAAATTTGTTTAAGTGGGCTTGCAGAATAGGCTTGTAATAGGCAGGAAATGGCATATCTTCAACCAAACATACCCTTAAGGTTTTCAAGGACAACTTAGACAAAATAAAGTTTAAGCCCTAACGTCGGAACAATTGCCAAATTAGGACCTAATTTGGACCCAAAAAAAATTCAAACCCTAATGTAAAAAAATTTATCAAAGTTCATTCCCTAAAAGGATATTTAACCCAATAAAGTATTAGGGTAATTTGTATTGAGGAGTCGAGATAAAATTATTAAAGTTAATCGGTAAGGTTAAAAAAGTTTGTGCTAAAATTTATTAAATTGAACTGTTAATATTTTGGAGGTGTTAAGAAAGTAATTTTCCATGTAACAAAGAAAAAAATGGATTAAATTAAATTAAGAATTTTTAGAAATTGCTAAAAATGGTTTTTCCCATTTATCCAATTGGGCAATGCCCTTGCTTACCCCAAGCTTTGCTCTTAATTATAAGATTACCTAATAAGTAATTGGTCCTTAGATGACTAATATTCACACTATTATAGATTCAGGATTTTACTTTAAGGGACACGAAACTTTTAAATCTGAACGACCTTTTTTCTAATGTAAAAAGTGTCGATTCTTCTCGAGATATATTTTTTTCTTATCAAACAAATCAATTTAATATTCTTTTAAAAAGCAAGAACAATTTAACAATAAAAAATTAAAAGAAAAAAATCACATTATATAAAACTAAATATTTATTTCCAATATGCAAAAAGAATAACTACAACTATATTAAAATTTTCATAAATATCATTATCATTCCAAAAATTAAATTAAAAAAACTTGGCCTTCGTTTTATTTCTCAATACTAAGCATCCTAAATTACACCATCCACTTTTTCATAAGATAGAACTCATCAATGGTGGAATTTGTTCAAAATTCTCAAGTTATTTCATTTTTTATGTAGGCCACCAAGTAAGTTGAAAGAAAATCATCCTCCATTCTGTTGCGAAGCCTTGTCTTCACAATTTTCATAGCTAAAAAATAGTCATCTGGTTGTTGCAGTAGACATGGGAAAAGTTAGCACAAGACGAATAATTCTATCAAGAAAAGGATAAATACTTGACTTATTTGTCTTATCTAGCACTTGACACAACTCGACAATTGTAGAAGCTTTTTGCAACTCATTTGTTTCGACTCTCAACACCTTACGAGTATGTTTAGGAACTTGAGAAGACTCGATATCTCATTCAGGATATTGGGATTGAGAAGACTTGATATCTCGTTCAGGAGCTTGTGAAGACTTGATATCGCATTCAAAAGCTTGGGATTGAGAAGACTTGATATCTCGTTCAGAAGCATGGGAATATTTGATGTTTGTTTTTTCTCCACTAATAGCAGAAGGTTGAGGAACTGATTGATCATTATTGCTTTCTGATATCCTTTTTTTGAAAAAATATTCGATCTTTTTATTGACCATAATTAATCGAAAAACCTGAAGACTACAATAATATATTAAACAACAACATATTAGGAAAATAATAATAATAAGTCAAATAAATAAATAACATAATTTATGTAAAAATATTTATCGAGAGATCTTTTACATAAGGAGCTGAGAGGAAGATAATTTGTATTTTTTTACTATATGCTCTCAGTCTCGGCATCAAACTCCTTTCTTTTTCTCTTGACAGTGTCGACACCTTACCAAAGGAAGATAATTCCTTAGTAAGTCATACAAATCAAAATACAAGAAAATCACTGACTTATTATGTATGGGTATGGGCCAAATCAATTAATTCTGTAACTCGGCTAAAAGTCTATATTGAGCCTCTAAGTTTCGTCTTTCAAAATTCATCATACATTTATTGAAGTTATATAATTAAAAACTGAAAAAATATTTTGTTAATATAAAGTATGACCTTATGGTTTAAGGGGGCGAATTATATGAAATACAAATTGACAAAAGGGGACGAATGTTACACAATGTGGACACCAAATCTAAAATACATGACAATTTATATATAAAATTCAAAAATCTAAGATAAATCTGACAATTTATAGTTTTCGTCTCTGTATTATACTCGATTTGATAATTTAGTTTATAAACTTTATTTTAACATAATTTGGTCTTCCTCCTATTATTAAAGTTAGGCATTATAGCCAAAGACGAATCGAATGGGAGTAGGTAGAGAACTTGTCCCCAAAATAGAAAAATTGTAATTCTATCATTTCATAAATGATGAAAGTATAAGCTAATATATGATAAAATTTCACTCTAGTCCTCAAAATAGGGACTAAATATGAAAACATAGTTTGACCAAAATTCTTAGCAGCATTGTTATATTATTTTAATTTGCTACCATTAATCAAAGTACTTAGTTTCTTCTGCTTGGGATTAATTAAAGGATAAATCATTGTGATTAACTAAATTTATTATAAGAGAGAAAGTGGTGATGAAATATTGTCAATTTGTAGAGCCACGCCGTTCGCCGGTTGTCGGCTGCGTATGCGAGACGCTCAAGTAACCAAACTTATACTACTACTACTACTACAACTATTATTATTATTATTATTATTATTATTATTATATATTTTGGTCCCTGAACTTAGCAACTAAAATCACTTTGGTACTTTTTTTTTGTTCACTTTGATATTTAAACTTGGTAACTAGGTCCATTTTGATCTCTAAACTTGAACTCCATCAAGATTCAATAATATGACCAATGTTCTTGAAACATGATTAGATTGGGTGGACAGTCGGTTGGACTTAAAATCAAACGGAATATTAGTCCAAAAAGGGGTTGAACCAATTAAACCGAGAACTACTCGAAATCAATAAAATAGAAAACGAGGACAAAACCAGTAATTGAACAAGTTAAAAAAGTTTAATATTTTTTTTTGTTTTTTAAATTTTTATTGATTTTTAATTATTTATTTGATCATTGTTGGTCTAATAGTTGAATCGGTCAAATTAATTGAATTAAGAACCAGTGGTATAATCAGTTTAACCATTGGTCCGATTATTAATAAACTGTATGTGATACTCTAATATTGTGCCACATCATCAAACTTTTATATTTTTAAGTTCAAAGAGCAAGATGAATCTAGTTGTTAAGTTCAAGTACTAAAGTCGATCAAAAAATAGTACAAGTATCAAAGTGTACGTAGTTGCCAAGTTCACGGGCTAAAATTTATGTTATCCATCATCATCATCAATAATCCACACTTTGTGTTGTTTTAACTTTTTGGACTCTATACTTTTCATCTATTTGAAATTTAATTCCATATTTTTATTTTCAGGAATTTAGTCATTTTATTTTTCAGATTTAAACTTTTGGGTTTAATTGTTAACGCTATTAAAATTTTTCATTAAATTCATTTGTGTGACATGTTGAAATTAAAAAAAAACATGTGGTAGCATAGTGGCAAAAAATGATAATGTAATAGGCTTGGACTTAACAAAGAATTTTAATGAAGTTAACAATTCTTAAAATTCACATAAATATTTTAATTAGAATAAAATATTTAGAATAACTAACGACATTCTAAAAATTGAGATGCCAAATTATGTAAAAATTAAAGTATAGAGAACAATGTCGTTAGTTAATCATAAAATATAGGAACAAAATTAAAAGTTGCCCATTGTTATATAATTTCAAAAGGTAAAAGATTGTATATTTGGACGCAAAATAAACTATTTAATTTAACTAATGTCATTATAAAAGTTGATGTGCTAAATGTTATCAACAATTAAACTATTAAAGTATAGATATTAAATTTCAAATTTGAACATAACATAGGGACCAAAAGTAAATTATACATTTGCTATATAATCTTTTTAAAAAATGTTATTATTTAACAACTTTTTTAGAGTATACAATTACAAAACAATATAATTATAATTACAGTAAACTACATCGGTAGTCACCCAACTATTGTTGAGTTTTCTTTTCTTTTTGCCATTTAGTTATAAAAAGTTACAAAATAGTCACTAACTATTTAATTTTGTCTTTTTGGTCACCGTTATTAAATAGTAAACAACAATATGACGTGACAACTTTTAAAATTGGTATAATAGATACTTTAACCCTCAACATTTATATAATGTGTCATTTTGATCTTAATTCTAAAAAAAAAAAAAACCCCCTTAACATTTACGCATCGTGTAATTTGGTCTTTTTTGCAATTTTACTTTTCTTTGTGACCCTTCATCTAAAAAGCTAAAAAAACAAAGTTATCAGCTAAATTTGATGATAATATACCAAAAATGGAAGTACCCAAAAGTCCAAGATAATAATTTCTCATTTCTCATTCTTTTAAAATTAACACTTAATGTCTCGAAGAAAAATAATTATCAAAATATGCAATGTGTAAATGTTGAGGATTAATTTTTTTTAGAATCGGGAAAAAACTGACATAATGTATAAATGTTGAGGGTTAAAGTTGAATACTTGGGTGACCACCAAAAAAGAAATTTACTAACAGTCGGGTGACTACTAACATAGTTTACCTTTATAATTATAGTTTAATTACAAATACATGTCCAATCAATTTTAAAGTAGAATTAAATCAATACAATCCAACAATTCGAACGACGATGGACCTACCAGACTGAAATCCACACGTACCATGATAATACTCAAACCTAAATACAAAAATCTTAAAACCTTAATATTTGTCAATAATATCAATGCCTCATTTCCTCCGGTGGAGGTTGCCTTACAAGAATAATATAGAGCAATAGCTTTGGGCCAATAAGCCCAACACTATTTTGATGGAAAGTAACTTTGATTTTGGAAAATTAATTGATTATATATTAAAAAATAATGATTTTTTTATTATAAAATATCAATTTATCAAAAATTGATTAGTGTGCATCAATCGTTTAACAATTTATATATAACTAAAGATCATGGGAGGGGCAGACAGGGATGTAAACTAAAAATTTATATTTTTACTCTTTAAAATGTATAAAATTATAAATCAGTATTTTACGCACTCTAGCTCTCAAAATGAGAAGATTCTAATTTAGTCTTCTAAAAATTATAAAATATTAACTAATGCAATGGTGAAATTGCATTTTAACTCTTATCAAAATTTATAACTTAATTCTGCCTCAAAAAAATTTCTGGCTTCGCCAATATATACGACAAATTAATAAAAAAAATCACCAGTTCAAGCTCATGTTACCAACAATTATATTTTTTTTATATGATCAAGGAATCCTTTGTAACCATTTTACAGTATGTGAAGACTAATCTTTTCGGGGTAATGGCTACATTCCTAGCAATGTGTTTAGGGTTTAAACTTGAGTCATCTTAGAAATACAATGTATGTGTTTTATCACTGCACTCAACACTTATTATTTACCAATAACTATATTAATTTTTAATGGCTTATGTGTCAAAAAAGCCCTCAAGAAAATACGAAAAAAATCAATTATGCCCATGTATTAAATTCACACCCAATTGAGCCCCTGCCATTAGCTAAAATAATCAACTAAGCCCCTTCACTAATGGTTTTCGTTATTGACTACGTTAACCGTTAAAATAAATTGACAGACCAATTAGATGTTGATATGTGGCTACTTCAAACTTTAATATAATATTAAGAAATCATAAAAAATTTATTTAAAGATAAAAAACAGAAAAATATTAAAATTATAAAATATAAAAAATTAAAATTGATATAAATTTATAATATTATAAAAATATAAAAAATCTAATATATTCTAATAAATTATGAAAAATATAAAATTAATAAAACATATTTAAAATTTTATAAAAACGTATTAAAATTCTAAAATCATGAAAATTATTAAAAATATAAAAATATAAAAATATATCGTTAAAAGATTATGAAAAATTCATAAAAACATTAATTAGACCAGATTAGCCGGTTAGACTGAAATCAGCAAGGGTATAGGTCTTGAGAAAGCCATTAGATCGGTTGACTTGACAATCGGATAGTTGAATTGGTTTTTCATTTTAAATATTTTTATTTTTTATATTTTTTATTTAATTGAACTTGGAGAACCAATCGAATTGGCAAATTGGTAGCCTGATCAGTTCGACCGCCAATCCGGTTCTAAAAATCTTGGTTAGAACATTTCATTCTCACATATGCTAATAGTTGAGTAATAAAATTTTGATTTGACAAAATATATTAAAAAAATCGGTTCAACTGCTCAGTTCGTAGGTCAATTGATGTAATGGTTTTTTTCGAGCCGATACCCTTGCCGATTTTGATCTAACCGGTCGAACCAACTATTTCAGTCTGGTTGAAGGTTTTATGATTTTTTTAAATAATTTTATAAGGTTATATCAAATTTAATAAATTTTATAATTTTTCAAGAATTCTAATACGTTTTTATAAAATTTAAAAATGTTTTATTAATTTTATAATTTTTTTATAATATTTATAGGTTTATATCAATTTTAACAATTTTCATATTATCTTTATTTTTATAATTTTTATAATTTTCTAATTTTTGAATTTTTTAATGTTTTTAATAATTTATTATGGGTAAAATATTGGATTATACTAGAAGTTGTCACATGTCAATATAGTCAATGACGAAACCATTATCGAAGGGACTTAATTGAATATTTTAATTAGCGACAGGAGCTTAATTGGAGTCAAATTTAATATAGAAACTAGAATGATTGTTTTACATTTTTAAGGACCTGTTTTACCATATAAGCCTTTTCTTAATCTTCATAAAATACAAAAGAAAAATTTTAAAAAAATTAGAAAGACTAGATTTCTTTTTGGGAAGAATAGAGTTGATTATATATGCAACACTGAATAATCTTAAAGTTTTGGACACCAGCTTTACAATTTGTCAGCTTTCCCCGTTTCAGATAGTTGAAAACAAGTTTCCAAAATTTATAATTGAATCCAGGAAGTGACTAAAAGGGGTATTCTCCAAACAACTCTAAAAAGTAGCTCTACATTTTCTTGCCCTTCACCATTGTTTGATGATTAAATTACTTGCAGCACAGAGTACCATATTATATGTGTATATTTACACACATATAGAGGCTTGATTATGACTGCTTCATAGCCTCGGAATTGCTGCAAAAGAGTAAATGATTGCAGGAATGGTAATATTATTCACACATCATTATGGCATCATTGCCACCGATTCCTTTTTCAAAATTATATCTTTATGCAAATCAAATGTTAATTAGTTTAGAATAAATATGGTTGAACATGAGTTCGAGTGTACATTCACATATTATTTTTCTATTTATAAGGTAGAGAATGACTATGAATAGTTCTAGATAGATTATTAAACTAACTTATCGCACATCACTCTAATAAATTAATTCGTTGGACCAGCCTATAGTTAGTTCCAAATACAAATTAAGTCATTGATTTGATGGTACAGTTCCTTTTAATTAAATCTTAAAATTTCGTTCCTATTAATGAAGTTAAGTTAGACTTGAAAGCGCCTTTGCCGTAGCAAAAGGTGACATCTTGTAATTTATAATGAATTTATTTGGTCATAAAATTGGTGAAGAAAAATAATAATTAAATCTCATAATTAGTCATCCTTTTGACCGCACGAGTGGGAGAAAAAAACATGTTGTGGGGGCATCACATAAAATGAAACATTATTGAGCTTTTGATGACACTGTTTATGTTAGTTAAAGTGTAGACACTTCAATCACATTCGACCCTAAAAATGCATTGTGGGAACTTCGTTACTTGTTTGTTAATGTTGGTAGTGGATGAAGGAAGAGATTAGAGCCCGAGGAGTGGAACCAAGTTTGCACAATATGATGTTGAGAGTCTCCGGAGTCACGTGTTACCTTATGAGGCCTTCACAATTTAAATGCCCACGGATTCATGTGCCTTACAAGCGACAGATGAAGCATGGCGAGATTTCTACTAAGCAAGACAATGGACCTTGGTGGGGTGGGTACACTTGGTGTGGTCTTAAGGAAGCAAAACAAAGTGGGATAAAGGCATATATCAATTTTTGTTATTAGATATACTATAATGAAAAAATACAAACATGTCATCTTCCATTTTGATATCAGTACCAATTTTGAGAAAATACAAATCATTTTGATATCAGCCCCCTCTACTGTTTTTTTTCCTTTTGTTTTATCTCTTACTTTCTAATCTATCAAAATTTGGTAACACTACTATGAAAGTCCATATACCAGGAGATAATAGCATTTTACCTTCTCTACTAAAAAAATGTAAATTAGACTTTGTACGTCAAATTAAAGAGTAAATTGATCATTTCTGTTAAAAATTTTATACATCTATACTATTAAAAATTGGCCTGGCTGATGAAATAACCTGGTAGTGACACACGACATACCATGTGTACCACATATTAATATATAGGGACTAATTTTTAACAGTAGAAATGTATAAAATTTTTAATAGAATGACTAGTTTGTCTTTTGATCTAACATATACAAACTAATCTACCCATTTTTTTAATATAATAGGGTAAAATACAATCCGACTTCTAGTAAAAGAGTCTCCATGATACTTTTACTTTAAAAAATTCTATTGTTTTTTTTATTTCACTAGTAACAAATATTTGTGTTCCAAACGACACAAACACATAAACCGTAAACCCTAAACTAATTATCTAATACATTAAATCATTTGTTGAATCAAATTTTATTTGAAAAAATATGATTTCGATTTTCATTTTTAATTGAAATCTCGTACTTGAATGAAAAAGGATATATATATATAGAGAGAGAGGACATAAAAATATTTATGGGAATAGACATGAGACAGCACGAGCTACTACACTATACTAGGATTGAAATGGCCAGAATTTGCAGAAGGTTGTTCTTTTGCATGTGGAACTGTTCTAACGTCACCCGTCGGTCATCGAACTCGTACCATTACTTCCACGTGCCCTGATGTTATTGCTTCTAACAGGATTTGAATTTCTGTCAAATGCTTACTCTTCACACCACAGGAACAGAACCATAACCGGACGGCGCGGTGACACGCCGTTATTACTATCTTTTCTCTTTTTAATTTTCCTTACCTTGGTGTAATATATTTTTAGGGATAATATCATTTTTGGCCCCAGATTTTGGCAATTAGGTCTATTTTGGTCTTTGAACTTGAAAAATATAAAAGTTTGATAACATGATGCTTTGAAGTTGTGCTACGACATCACTTGAAAGTTCAAAAATTTGTATAAAATTCAGTTGATGATGACATGGTACAACCTTAAAGTATCACATACAATGTTCTAATAATCGGACCAGTTGTTGAATCAGTCAGACTATTGATTTCTGATTTAATCAGTTTAACCAGTTTGACTATTAAGTAAAAATTTAAAAATAAAAAAAAGTAAAGCAGTTCAACCTATTCAGTTATTGATTTTTGTCCTAATTTTTATTATTTTTATTATTTTGACCACTTCCCGGTTCAATCGGTTCAACCTCTTTGTTTGAACTAGCATACCAATTGATTCTCGGTCTGATCGACCAATCCAATCATGTTCCAAGAATACTAGTCACGTCATCAAATCTTGATGGATGTCTAAAATAGATTTAGTTGTTAAGTTGAAATACCAAAGTGAACAAAAAAAATATAGGCCTAGCCAAAAATTATATTATTCTTAGAAATTAAAAGAGTGCAATTTGGAAGGAAAAAAAAGGTTTATTTATAATTTGAAAAAGTAATTTTGAGGAACGTTACTTTGGGGTCCCAATAATGAGGCCGTGTTTTCACCAAAACGTTACGTTCTTCGTCAAGGATTCTTACGTGGCAGGCTTTGAACGCTGAATTTGTGGTTTGACCTTTCCATTCGGATTACAACATCTTATTGATATCATAGGAGTCTTATAAGAGGTGTCATTTGTCCTTGTCCAGACGCTACGCATCAACCTTTTCTTGCTTTTATATTCCCTCTACCTCATTTCACCTTCTTGTAAAAATGGGTCGGATTGCAAACCAATACACCTCCTCGCTTGCTATAAGGCTAAAGGGTGGAGTATCCTTGAGTCCTGATTGGTTGGATTTGGTTCTCACCACTCTGCAATGTTGGTCAAGATGAAGTGTAGGTATAACAGATATCAAAATCTCTTTTCTATAATCTCATAAGTAGAAGGATAATAATCGAGTTAAGATTCAATCGAGTTTTAATTTTATAATTGAATTAAATGATTATTATAATATATACATTAACCCATTCAACATAACGATGTTTAGAGTTTGAACTTAAATATCAAAACCAATCTAAGAGCCCAAAAAACGACATAGAGGCAGCCTAAGGAGCTTTGTACTCCCAAATTCATTTTAAAAATTTTTAATCCCTTAATTTGTTTTTAAAAATTTTAGTTACCCCTCCAAAAAAAATTGAAAATTTTCATTAAGCCCTTTAAAATTTTAACTTTTTAATTAAATCCTCCAAAATTTTTTATCAAATTTTAATTAAACCTATAAAAAATTTTAAACATTCTCATCAAATCCTTTAATTTTTTTGGAAATTTTAAATAAACCTCTTAAATCATTATGTAAAAATCCGCCATTGATTGAGAATACCCATTTTAAGTAAAGATTATGATGATGACGATGATAATCACTGTTGGTGTTGTTGTTAGTCATTGTCAAATTAATTTCATTATTTTATTTAAAAATCTATGCGTAAGACTTTTGCTTATATATAGAGTTTGAGATGTTGATATCTTTCCAATTTTAACCCTAACCCTATTCTTAAATAAACAAAATTTTAATTATTTTTGAGTAATTGCATTTTGAACCGTCCTTAAATTTTAAAATATTCTAATTACATCCTTTAACTATCAAGATTATATCAATCAAGTCTTTTCATTATTAAAACCGTTGATTTAATCGTTAAATGACAACTCAAATCTTATATAGGTAAATTTAAAATGAAAATTTTAAAGGAAAACAAGCTTATGCAGCATAACTTTTAAAAGTAAAACTAAATATAAAAAGAATGTCGAAATTAATATTTTACAACATCCATTTTTTCTTGAAAATCATGTTATGTAAAATCTAACATGTCAATTAATAGTTAAATTAAAAATTTAATAATAAAAAGACCTAATTAGTACAATCCCTAGATATAATTAACCCTAATTTTTTTAAAAAAACTTCAACTAAAATTCCCCATCATTCATTAAACACATACTATTTATAGTACTTAACCAACAAAATTAAATGCAAAAAAATAAAAAATGAAAAGAAAATTAAAACCTGTGGGTCAGAGCAAGCCATTGTCGAAAATCCAGTGGATTTATTTTGGCTTATTGTATAAAAAGGGCAAAAAGAAAATAAAGAATAAAGCATATATAAATTAAGCTGAGTCATTTTCAACGTAAGATGGCGTCTTTTGCCCTCCACGCAGCTTAAAACACGCAGTGTCAATTTTAGACACATCCTAATGACACGTTTCGAGTTCTGAAAAAGAAAATTTTTTTATTTTTTTTATATTCGATAGTTACATCGGAACTTAAACGGAGAAACGAAATAAAAGAATCGAGAAAATGGAGATTGGAACACTTTATCTTTTTTGTTAAGATAAAAGTGTTCAAACGGTCGATTTAATTAATAATCCAACTTTATTATCGTTAATTGAGTTGAGTTTATTTTGGTTGTTTCGATTGGTCATATTTTAATTTTATTTAAATTCTTAACATATCTAACAGGGTTATATATATTATTTATTAATATTAATTTTGATTTTTTGATAAAAAATCCTTTAACTAATAATTTATGGAATTAATTACAATGATACGATTGATTCGAATTAATTTAATTTAGAAGTTAGGGTTTTCAAATCAAAGTAACCGACAATCAAAATTTTTATAAAAAAATCTTTAAAATGATACCCAATAGAACTAATTACAGTTATACCCATTAATTAATTGAATTCATATAATTTAAGGTTTTAGGTTTTCAAACTGAATTAACTCATAATCAAAATTATAAAATCTTCGAACCAATACCTAGTCAAACTAATTATTGAGGTACTGGTCAATTAAATTAATTTAATTCAGGGTTTAGGGTTTTGAAATCGAATTAATTGATAATTAAAACTTCAAAAAAAAATTTAATCGATACCCAGTTGAATTAATTACGGTGATACCGAATCGATTAGTTAAGTTAATTTAATTTAGAGTTTAAAAAGTATAAACCGAATTAACTAATTATAAAAACTACAAAAAAAAATCCGATTGAACTAGTAGTGATATGAGGGACGAAGGCAAAAAGGGTAGGCAATGTACTTGGCTCCTCCTCATAATGGTAAATTTTGAATTTAGTCTCTTAAATTTTATGAAATTATATGTTAAAATAATGATTAAATTACACTTTAACTCTCCAATAATTTATGATTCATCTTTGATCTCATTAAAATAATTATTTTAGCTTTGTACCTTAATTAATTAAATTAATTTAAGATAATTTGATCAAACTTGACTCTGAATTGAATGGAGTGGGGAGGAACATGTGTTTTTTTGTTATAAAATTCACGAAATATATGTTAAAAAAAAACCAAAAAAAGGAATTAAAATTTATTTATAATTAATAGAAGGGCAGTTGAGAGAATGGCTAGGCTTATCGCATGTTTGCTTCACGCAAGCAGCTAAATTAGAAGAAGAGGGGTAATTGTGGTGTTGTTTTGCTCCCTCGCGTGGCTTTAAAGTCTTCTTCTTCTAAGCGTTTTTTTAAAATCCGCCATTAAAATATATAACACCCCCATCATCACCAAACCCTAAAAAGGAAGTCCCTGTGCTTTCCTCTCCTCCTCCTCCTCCTCTTCTTCAACTTGAAAACAAACCCTAATTATGGGACCTATTCAATTACTCTAAAACTTTAAAAAGAGTTCTTTTTTCCCAAGATCATGAGTGCAAACACTTGTAGTAGCGGCGGTGCTGCTGGTAGTTCGACTGGCGGTGCTGTTGGTGGTGGTGGTGGTGGACCTTGTGGCGCGTGTAAGTTTTTGAGGAGGAAATGTGTTCCGGGTTGTATATTTGCACCGTATTTCGACTCGGAACAAGGTGCGGCTCATTTCGCGGCGGTTCATAAGGTGTTTGGTGCTAGTAATGTGTCGAAGCTGTTACTTCATGTCCCGGTTCATAAACGGCTTGATGCGGTGGTTACTATATGTTACGAGGCTCAAGCTCGGCTGAGAGACCCCGTTTACGGTTGCGTCGCTCATATCTTTGCACTTCAACAACAGGTAAAAGTGTAAACCTTTATCATTCAATTTTACAACTTTGTTATCTCTCTTCAAAAAGCGCGTTTTTTTCTTCAAAAACGCATGTTTAACCCTAAAAATATTATTATTATTAAGAGAAACAGTCATCAACTGGATATATATTGTAATATTTTGGAGTTTGTTGAAATCTAGAACATGTTTTTGCACTTTTATTCCTCATTTCCTAAGAAACTTGATTTGTTGGCAATGCCATGTTCTCGTACACATAATCCTAAGCATCCTTTTAGTGTCAATAAAGACAACATGTCATTAATATGCCTCAAAAAAACATAGTTTACTTCCTATTATTTACAAAATATTTAAATATATGGGTATTCTTTTTTGGGCAGGTTGTGAATTTACAAGCAGAGCTATCGTATTTACAAGCCCATTTAGCTACGCTAGAGCTTCCAACGCCGCCACTACCTTCTCCTCCTCCACCGCCGCCACAACAAACTCTAATGGAACCGCCACCTCTCTCAATATCAGACCTCCCACCAGCCACTTACGACTTATCCACACTTTTTGATCCTATGGTGCAACCTTCATGGGCCATGCAACAAAGACAAATCAACCAGTTCGACTCGTCATCGCTTGGAAGCGGCGATCTTCAAGCATTGGCTCGAGAACTCCTCCATCGACAAGGGTCACCACCGCGACTACCGGCTTCACCGTCACCATCTTTCTCAAAGTGAGACTGACCCCTTTTTAATTTTGCTTGCCTTGGAAAATTATTACCATGTGACCCATATATATATATATACACTTAGCTTTATCCAAGCAAGGGAGCTTAAATTTTCATGTTGTATATTTCATTGGGCAAGTAATCTGGATAACTAATTAACCTTTCATTTTTAATTTTGTTTCTTTTTTTTCCCTTAATATTCCTTTTTAGATGAAATTAAATTTTAGTTTATTTTTAGAAAAGTTACTTTTGTCTCATTTATAAAAAAAAATCTTTAAATATTATCGATTGAATTTTAACTCGATTGGTGACATAGGCATTATTGTTAATGCAAATAGGACGAGGGTTCAAGTGCTTGTAATGAAATATATTATTTTCCTATTTGTAGGTTGGGAGGGGATGCTATGAGTAGTTTTAAGAATTTTGTCAAAAAAAGATATGATTAGAACCTTTTATCCTTACACCACGTGTGAATGTTTAAACCTAAGAAAAAAAATTAAAAATTATAAAACAAATATACTTAAGATAAATTAATCTTAGTAAATAAAAAACTATGGGAATTTGAAACACTTCCTTTTTATCAAAGCCAAATTCTTCCATTGATTTTGGTTAAAATATTTTCCCCATTTGATGGTATTTTGGGCTATGGTTTCAGTCATTTGATGGGAAAATGTCTTGGGTTTATGTGGGTTTAGGGTTTTGATTTTCTTTTCAATTTCTTGTTTAGGGAAACGTGAGCGAAGGATCTTTTGGGTTGAAATCTCAGAATCTAAATTTAGAGTTATTTGAAACTGGATTATGCACTACAGCAAAACAGTCTTAAGACGATACTTTTAGGGCGGCACTTTTCTAAATTTTGTGATAGACTTACCGACATATGCTTTAAATATTTTAGGTCAATGCTTGATATTTAGGGTTACTTTAATTTAGGGTCTTTATTAGAACCCTAAGTTTCGAAGCTGAGTTTTTAATTTAGGGTTTTAGAAAAAGTTGGGAGGTGAGCTTGGGGGGAGGATGTGGTTATAAAACATTTAGTTTTTAATCTGCCACAATTATTTATTAGGTTTTTTTTGTTCTAAAGGTATTGATGGGTTTGGTTAAAATTAATGGTATTACTGAGGTACTTAAAAAAGTTACTCGATTGGTTAATGAAATCTAAGTTTAGGTATCAATTATGCTTTGAACAAAATACGAAATTTAGAGGCTAAAGTATTTACTAACTCTAGTTGAAATTATGGTTTTGATCCCTTTAACTATATTTAAGTTTGAGTCCTTTAATTCAATATTTATGATGCAATTAGTTAGTCCAAATAGGCAACATTAGAGTATAGCCCTTTCTCCAAATTAAAAGATTTGTAAATGAAAAATTATATCGTTAGCCTTTTAAGACATTAATAATTTAATCCAATCTTTTAATACAAAATTTTTAATTCCGACCCTTAAACGAAATCCTTAATTTCGTCCTTGGATAACACAATTAGCTATTTCGACTAAAATCTTGATGTGAACATAAATTGTTTTAGAGGAATTTAATTGAAAAATTAAATGATATTATAAAATAAAAATATGATATTATATTGATTAAAATATAAGAAGTAACATCCAAATATGACCAAAAGAACCTCGTAGGCTGAGGCTTTAAATTTTTGAATCCAACATTCTTGGTAAGAAATATTGTGGGTGCAGTGGAGGCAGTCACTGCAACGAACAAAAAGGTGTGACGCACACACACGTAAAGGGCAAAACTGAATTTTCATAATTAGTTTCCACCTTAAATTTAGTAGTGTTTTTGAACTCCTCTTATCTACGCGTCAGTTGGGAGTTTTCGTATTATCGATCAATTCAATCGATTTTTCGAATTTAATCAACTTAATCGATCACTTTAAATGTTAATTGAATCGACCGATTTAGTAATAGATTTAATTTTTATATATTATATATTAAGTTGGATAATTCAACTGATAACAACCGAACTTAACTAAGACCATAACCAACCATTGATTTTAATCAAATAGGTTAACAAAACTCCTCTTTTCTTTTCCTTTTTTGTTCTTTTCGAAGTTTTGATTGTAATTACAAGCAACACAATCGGACTGATATCTCGAGTCAAATCAAAATAGCTATATATAGAAAGGACCCACACGTGATATGATTCAAGCCGGAATAAATATAGAAACAATCAGTACATGATTTACGTAGGATGGAAGTTAAGTTTCAGTTATCAATATAACAAGACATCCTACTTTGCCAACAATACCGAGACTCTATCTTAACTTATTGGGTCTAACAATGAATAACAAAAATTCTGGGCCCAAATTAGATGGGCCTCCTTTTCTAATCCTAGTCATTGTGATTGTAAATGAATGAGAATTGCGGGTACAGATATTCAAAACCCACGAATAAAAAGGTATAACTATGCTTTTGCTTCCTACATTCTTAACACATTTGAAATTTAGTCCAATTACTTTAATCTCATGGATTTTCGCCTTTGGTCCCTCCCAAATAAAAAGATTAGCCCCGAAAACTGAATTCCTAGCTTTGCTCCTCAGTACAACCCAAAAGATTGTTAGATTAAGGGACAACCGGTAGCAAGGGCGGCACTAAGGGAGCAGACAGTGGACTTGGCCCTCGAAAATGACAAATTTGAATTTTGTAATATTATAAAAAAATTTACATTTTTCCGAATTTTATTCTTTATTTCTGGCCCCATAATTTTTTTTTTTTTTGATTTCACCCCTAAAGCAAGTCAGCCCATGTTGGCCTCTTTTTAGCCTCGAACATGTATATGTGACAAGTTGCAAGGCTAACAAATTGGCCTTCGCAGCGCAACGGCTACCTAGTGAAGGCGGAAGACAAAAATGGATAGTTTTAGCTTAGCGGGTAAAAGAGTTGCATGTTCCCTCTTCCCTTTACCATTACCATTCTCCTTAAACTCGATTTAAAAATTGGAAAGCGTTTCAAGGTCCAATCTTTGATTCACATGTTCAAATTCTTATGAATCTATTACACCTCTGGGTAGCCCAATTAGTAAGGCCTCCGTTGGGTTTAGGCCCATTTTGTATTTGGATCCTTCCAAATCACTGGGAGTTGTTAATAAATGTACGAGGCTCAAGAAAGATGGTTCAGATTTTGGTCTTTTTATTTTTTATATTTTAAAATTCAGGTTTAATTGTTAATATTTTTTTTATTAAACTTGTTAATTTGACATTTTGGAATAAAAAATACTCGTTTGGTAGCAACTTAACTAAAAAACGATGTTGTAATGTTGAATTTAACAAAATAATTTTAACAATATTAACAATTGAACCTGGAATTTGAAATCAGAAAGGATTAAATTCCTATAAATAAAATTACAATCACTAAATTCTATATACATGAAGAATACAGAGGTTTGTGGCGTATTTTAATTTCAACATATGTAAGAATATGAGTTTTGACTCGTATCTATTCTAATTAATTAGTTTGAGTTAGTCAGTTTAGTGTTTGTAACGGTTAATTTTGATTGGAATTGAGAGAAGGTAAGGATTATTCATTGATCAAACTCAACACTGACGTACACTAAAATAATATCATCACATGTCCTCGAACAATGATCTCGATTATTCATTAATTTTAACTTAAATTATCAATATCATATCAATCAGGTCATTTCATCAGTTCAACAGTTAAATTTGACATTAAATGTTAACTTGAGTTTGATGTCAATCATATTTAAAAGACATGGATCAATACTTACCGATTCAGCTCGATCGACATTAATATTGTTATTAATACAGTAAACTATAGATTCGAGTGTGTGTAAAGAAATTGGAATCAATTTTTTATTTTTGATTTATCATCCCTACCCGTAGCTGCACCCCACGAGTCAAAAAGAAGATGGTGCGAAATTTGCATGTAGAAATTAGGCACAAAACTACAAAAAGTATACGATCAGAGCAGCAGCCATTTCCAACCCTAAAACCCACATCAATTTCTAGCAGCCTCCATTACGTTTACCCTTCAATCCCTCCACCTCATCACCGGAATCTGACGTCATGGCTCAAAACCATCACGTAACCTCCGCCGTCTTCACTATTATCACCACCATTACCATTCATTGAATCAACCTCCCATTTATCTCATTTTCCACACATTTTCAATTTCAAAGCATAAAAATCCTTACCCAACTCAAATTCAAGCCTTATCTAGACTTTGGGTTGCTGTTTTCATTTGGTTTAAAAATGCCTATTTTGAAGAGCTATGGAGCTTGCTTGAGAGAGTCTTCCTTCCAGTTCCCTCGCTCCCATCGCATCGATAACTACAAGAGGTATTTAAAAAAAATAAAATTTAACACTCACTATGTAAGATAAGATATTTGTTCTTTTTCCTTTGTTTTTAATTGCAGTAATTGTTGAATTCATTAATTACTTTATAATCATGTATTATTCCTTGTTCCTTATTTGTAGAACAGTTCAATTTGGTACTTGTTTAAAAGATTATGGGTTTGTTTGATTTAGTGCTTGATGGGTGTTAATGATAATCAAAGGTTAATCTTAGTTGAACTTTATGTCTGCATAGTTTATTTGCTCCTATGTTAAATGTGGATCGATCCTGGGGAGCAAAAATTAGAACTCAATTTGAGTTCGTCTAATGTAAAATAGGTTTTTTGAACTTATATGTATTTTTTTTTTTGTTTATATAAATACATACTTCTAAATATATAATTTTATAATGAACTATAGGCTAGTAGTAATTATAGTTTTACTGAATTGGATCGCTAGTGTTCCTTGTTTCGAAATATACGTACCAATTCGAAAATCGCTAGGGAGATAGTGATTTATGGTAACAGAGATTTGCTTATCATCTTGTTTGCTTGCTTTGTATCAGGAGAAATGTGAAATGGAGGTCGCCCCAAGCAGCAATAATACCCGATTTCCACCTCCCAATGCGTAGCTTCGAGGTTAAAAACAGGTAACTAATAAAATTTTTCATTATCTGAATGTGGTTTGATGTTTTGCTGGGAAGAATTTGTTGTTAATTTGCTTATTGTTTCTCTGCATCTCTACCTATATTCGTTCTTGGAATGTTAGTGCTGGCGGTGTTATTGTACCTGTTTATCATCTTTCTTATAGCTGGTACAAGCGATATGTGCTTTGAATGTGCTGTTGACATTGTTCTGTTATTCAAACCTTTATTTATGGAGCCTTTCTGTGCATAAACTCAATTAGGATCTCTTCGTGCTTGTAATATTATCTTATGTTTGGTGTTGGTACTTGTGTAATGCACCATACATGGTGAATGCATAATATATATTAGTCTGTGATGATGATGATTTGGTATGTGTGATAAAGTTGTGGTGAATGTTAATATTTTGGTGTCCTGATCCATGCTGCCCGGACTCTTCATTTTTCTTGAAATACCTGTTTCTAACAATTGGATATGGGGATTGACCTCAGGGGCAAAGCCAGGAAATTGCTGTTTTTTTTTTTTTTTGGAGGGGGGGGGGCGGGGGGAGGAAGGCCACTGCTTGCCCCCTCTCCCTCCGCCTTTGTCTGACCTCCAAGGATCCTCCAAATACGTAACTTAGAAAAATCCAACTGTACTTGTGTTATATATGTGCTCATAATAGTATCTGATACTCAGACCAGAGTCTGAGTAACGTAGGTCCTAATTGATGGAGAGATGGTTTATATGTAGCTTTAGATTTGTTGGAAATGAAGCTTTCTTTTGAAAGAATAATTGCTCTTGATGATTTTGCCTGCCTTATGCTTTCCAGGACATCAGCCGAAGATATAAAGGCTCTTCGACTGATAACAGCCATCAAAACCCCGTATCTACCTGATGGAAGGTTTGATCTCGAAGCATACGATGATTTGGTGAATATGCAGATTGAAAACGGTGCCGAAGGGGTAATTGTTGGTGGCACAACCGGTGAAGGCCAGCTAATGAGCTGGGATGAACACATAATGCTTATCGGTCATACTGTCAACTGTTTCGGCGGATCCGTTAAGGTAATTGGTAACACGGGAAGTAACTCAACCAGGGAAGCGATTCACGCCACCGAACAAGGCTTTGCTGTTGGAATGCATGCCGCTCTTCACATCAATCCTTACTATGGCAAAACCTCTCTAGAGGGCTTGGTTTCTCACTTTAATAGTGTACTACCAATGGGCCCTACTATCATATACAATGTCCCGTCACGAACTGGCCAAGATATTCCTCCGCGTGTCGTCAATACTGTGGCACAAAGTCCTAACTTGGCTGGTATCAAAGAATGTGTTGGAAATGACCGAATTGAGCAATATACAGGTAACGGAATTGTAGTGTGGAGTGGGAACGATGATCAGTGCCATGATGCTAGGTGGAGCCATGAGGCTACCGGGGTAATTTCCGTTACTAGTAATCTGGTTCCCGGTTTGATGCACGAACTCATGTTCAATGGGAAAAACGCTTCACTTAACGCGAAGCTCTTACCTTTGATTCAATGGCTCTTTGAGGAACCTAACCCCATTGGTCTTAACACAGCCCTTGCACAACTTGGGGTTGTGAGGCCGGTTTTTAGGTTACCGTATGTACCTCTTCCGCTGGAAAAGAGGGTCAAATTTGTTGAACTGGTCAATGAAATCGGGCGAGAGAACTTTGTTGGAGAAAAAGATGTTCAGGTACTTGATGACGACGATTTCATCTTAGTTGGTCGATATTAGTTTTTTTTTTGTCTATGTTCAGGACTCGTTGCCCGGTGTCTCGATTTTCGACTCTGTTTCGTTTATAGGACTACAGATAAAGTCTACCCGGTTGTTTATAAGAAAAAATAAAAACATATGGTAAAGATCAAGGTGTGTTTTTGTTAAAAGTTGTCTTTTTGGATAATGTTTGTCTTTCTTGTAAGCCCAGATCAATGTGTTTCTCTGGCCTACGTATAACTATCTTGCGATGTTAGGCCTGGTCCGTAAATAAACCGAGCTTGAGTGAACGAGTTTTTGTTTATGCATCTTTGTCTATTTTTGTTTGGTTCGGAAAACTATTTTAGTAGTCGTTCAATTATGATCTATTTTTTAGTCACTCAACTATGAAAATTATAAAATGGTCATTCAACTATTAGTATTTTTTTTATCACTCAAATATGAAAAATTATAGAATGGTCACTCAATTATTTAATTTTGTCTATTTTGGTCACCTAATTATCTTGAATTTTTAGATGTTTATATTTTTATGTTGGCTAGTTGGTTGACCAAAAAGAAATTAACTAATAGTTGGATGATCTTTTGTAAATTTTCACAGTTGAGTGACTAAAAAAAAAACAAACCATGATATTGTAGTTTACCCTTAAATTTATGTGCAAACATATTCATGAATATATAATTAAATATATTTATGGATGTTATCCATAAATAATGGACAATAAATAAATACATATTTTAATTTTTAGACATAATAAAATTAAATATAAATATTAATAATTATACTATAAATAAAATAAGCACACAATAAAAAATAATATTATTAATTATATAATATTCAAAGAATAGATGAGTTTTAAACAAAATTTAAAATTTTTTGTATAATTGTAATATACATAAAACAATTAATAAAAAGCCAAAATAATTAATAAAACAAAAGTGTATATCCATTATTGTTTGGGCTACAAATAATTGATTTGCCTAGGTTTCCTCTTTACAATAATCGAATATATCCCTTTTTTATTTATAAAATATTAAAATAAATGTTGGTTTGAAAAAGAATTGTTTTATTAATAAAAATGGTTAAAATTTTGAAGATTTTCAATTTGGTACTCATGATTTTAACTAGAGACCCATAGTGATTCCATTCACTAAAATTAATGATTCAATTTGCTTAAATTTTATATGTATTAAGTTAAAAAAACATTTTATGTTTCGATAAATCCTATTTCATTCTTACTAAACTAATCGAAGAATACTATTTAGGGGTATAAATGAGGTACTGATATTTACAAGCTACTCGAATTCAATTTTAAAAAAAACTCAAACTTGATTCGGTAATTATCAAACCGAACTTGAACATGGACAAATTTGAGTTCCCCACTCAAATGGAAAATCACTATTTAAATCCTCTAGAAATGATTAAATTAAAAGTTAATTTATGATAAAATATTTCGAATTTACCCCTTTGCTCAAGATTAAACCTAAACTTAATTATCGTGTTAAGCTCGAGTTCAAGTAATTAAATTTAAAAAAACCATTTCATCAATCAAATACACAAAATTAAAAAAAACTTATTTCCAAACTCAAATATCCATAAAATAAAAATAAAGCAAAATAAAGAAGATGAAGTTGATAGATGGTAACAAATAATTTCTAATTATTAATGGAGAAGTTGTGTTGTAACTGAGCCAACAAAGTAAGGTTCTCTTGATGAAGAAGAAGAGCTTTGTTCCTTAACCTCTCATTTTCTTTTATAATGCTTTGATTCTCCATGAACAACTTCAAGTTCTTCATTTCCATTTCATTTGTTTTTTCAATACCCATTATTGCCATCTTCTTCTTCTTCTTCTTGTTTAATCTTCTCCACCTGTTTTTGATACTTTTTGTTAAGGACCAAAAAGAAAATACAGTATAATATATGAACAACAACAACAACAAAGAAACCCGAACCTGTTGAGTGTTGGAATTAAACGAATGTTGTGGCTGTTGTAAGAATGCTTTTGAGACTGAGAATTGCTTGGAGTTGAGTTAATGCACATCTTTAGATTGAGTGGACAAAAATGGTGGGTTTTTTTTTTTGGTTCTAAATAAAAAGCTTGAGATGGAAAAAAAGAGAGGATTTGGGACTTGGAAATGGAATAGATTAAGTTTTGAGGTAGAAAGTGTTATATAGATGAATTTTTTAGGGTAAATTAGACTCGAGGTCACTAAATTATTAGTAAATTTATGCTTTGGTTACTTAACTTTAAAAAGTTACAGAATTGTCACTAAATTATTCGAAAGTTTTTATTTAAGTTACTGGCTTGCTGTTAAATTTTTTTTAAGTACAGGTAACAAGCTCTAAGAACCAATTCGATGAGTAAAAGAACATACCTTAGATCCAAGTTGATTTGACGATCAGTGTAGGAGATCGGAGAAGAAAGTTATTTAGATTTTGGTTCGTAAATTCGTGCCACTCAAAGTTGTATCATGAAAAAGAACTGAACTGTAAAAGAAAAGGAGAAGGAAAGTTTTCGATTGATGCATGTGGTGAGAACAAAGAAGGTCATTCAACAGTCCAGTGACTTGAATGAAAGTTTTCAAACAGTTTATAATTATTTTGTAACTTTTTAAAATTGAGTGAACAAAATATAAACTTCTTAATAATCTAATGATCTCTAGTGTAATTTACCCAACAAATAAAAATGAGAGAGAAAGAGAGAGCTTTTGATGGTAATGATGACAAAAGGACTCATCATTACAAAAGGGGGCAGCAATGGATGGATCAATGGAACAATTGCTGAGAGAAGAAGGAAGAAGATTTAATGTGCTTCTCAACTCTTTTCTATGGCTTTTATTGATGCCATGGGTTAATTTTGGAAAAAAATATATTTATATTTAACATAAAATATATTTAAAATACGTGATCAATTGCGTAAATATATGAAATTGTGTGGTTAAAATTTAGATTAATATAGTAGATCCAAATTGTTCATTCAATAGGTTAATATACGGTTGCAATTTAATAGATTTGTTTCGCTACATATTTTAGTTGTCATTTTGACACGTAAGCTAATAGTTAAAGCTTATAAAATGATTTCATTGATATAATATCGAAGGACTGCTTTAAAATTTTGGTTGTAGTTTGAGGAGATCAAGTCAATTATACAATGTTAACATAGTAACACGACTTGTATTTTTAAAATAAGAGGCACTAAGTTCTTTGAAATAAAAATAAGAAAACTAAATTCTTTGTAATTTGAGGACTCAATTAAAATGACTTTAAAGAATAATTTAAAACTTCAGTTATAGAAAAAAGCTATTCTCTAAGGTTTTCAGAACGGAAACCGATTAAGTTACTAGTTTACTTGTCCAAACAATTTGTCCAGTTCAATTAAATAAATTTTTAAAAGTTATTCATTAACCCTTAGAACTTTCCCCTTTCAGTTCTTTAACGTTTGAACATTGTGGGCTCCTTTCCCACCACCATTTACGGCCAAAATTATAACATGGAATATAAGTTGGGAGACATATAATTAATAACAGGTTAAATTATATTATAAGTTGTTCTACTTTTTATAATTTACAATTTAATCCTCTACTTTTACTCCAAGAGATTTTTTTTATTTTTCGGATTTTCAAATGTAAATCCAATTATTAACCTCGTTGGGTTCATTACAAAATCATTCTTTAGTTTTATTAAGTGAGCATTTTTTCCATTTCTAAATGTCACACTAACAAATTTAATAGAACAATTTTAATAGCGTTAACAATTAGACTTGAATTTTTAAATTTGAACTGAAAAAAAGAGAGGATAAATTTCAAAATTACACTTGAAATTTGGTTTAATGTGCAATTTTATACATGAAATTTTGATTTGATCAAATTCTACGAACTATTAACACAATTATCAATATGATATCGTTTTATGTTTACATATCGCAAATAATTATATTTATTCAATATAAAATAAATTGATATATTTGTTTAAAGTGTATGTAATTGAATCAAAACTAAAGTTTTATGTATACATTTGAATTATAATCAAAATTTCACGTGTATAATTACACTAAATCAAAGTTTATATATAGATTTATCCCAAAATTAAAAAAAAAAACCTTGAAATATATTTAAACCTTAATAACTTCAACTTTTTACATTTTTAGTCCTCAAGTAATGCTTGTTTGCTGGCCCCAACAGCAGCTAAGCCAAAAATGTCGGCTAATAAAAGAACACAATAAACAAGGATAAATATTAAAGCTAGTAACATCATATTTTAATTTTAATTTTATGTTGATTTTATATATCAAATTTTAATTTGATTGAACTTTCACGAAATCACGAATAATATTATCGAATTAGCATCATTTTATGTTGATATGTTGTATACACAAACAATTATATTAAGCCAATATGAAAATAAATATTTATATTCATTTATTTAAATATATAAAATTCAATCAAAATCAAAGTTTCATATATACATATGAACCACAATTCCAGTTTCATGTGTATAATTGTACTAAATCAAAGTTCATGTATCAAATTGTAAATTAAACCAAAGTTCATATATAAATTTGATATTTATCCATAAAACATCTATACATAGAATTAGTACATGATACACTGCTCACAAATTTTATTTTCATAAATATACTATTATATGTTCAATTTTTCAAAAAAACTTTTTATTATTATTTTATTATATTCTAAAAAGATTGTGTTACTCATTTAATCTTATCGAATTTTTAAAATAATTTTATATATATTAAAAATATTTTAAGGTACATTAAAGCAGAGAAAACTAAATTTTACCCACGCTTAATTATCTATTTCTTGATTAAAGTATAGAGTAAAAATTTAAAGGTTACAATTTGCTCAAAGTTTTTTACTTTTTATAGATTTGAATCTTCATATTTTTAATTTTAGGAATTTAGTCCTCCATATTTCAATTTAAAATTTAGATCCATTTATTAACATTTTTAAAATTCTTTTGTTAATTTTTTGGTGTGACATTTTGAAATAAAAAATCCATTGGCATCCATATAACAAAAAAAAACATTGTAATGACCTAAATTTAATAGAGCATTTTAACAGTGCTAACAAGTCTTAAAAATTCACATAATCATTTTAATTAGAAAAAATATTTAGACTAACTAAAGACATTATAAAAGTTGAGCTACCAAAATATGTTAAATCTCAAAATTGAGTGAAAGATAGGAATAAAATTGAATTTAAACTATTCTTATAATCTAAAAAGTAGAAGGATTGAAATTGAAATTTAACCATTATATTCTCATGTAAAAAGAAAGAAAGGAAAAACAATGGACGCCCTAAGGCCTTCCTAGTATATAATCTAAAAAGTAGAGGGATTGAAATTAAAATTACCCATTATATTTTCATGTAAAAAGAAAGAGAAAAGGAGGTCTTCTTTATATATAGTAGTATAGATATCTACTTTGTAGTTGGGTTTTAGATTTGCCTTTTTCATAGACAGTCTTCTACTCATTAAAGTAGAAATAAATGTAAATCCAAAAACAAATCCATTGCCTTTAAACATTATTATTATTATTAATCATGATTTATCAACAACACAACTAGCTTATGATTGTTTCTGTTTATTTTATGATTAGCCATGTTGTTTGCATCAACTTTATGACGATGTCTTGGATTTTTTCATCAAAGGTATAATCTTTTATGAAAAAATGTGTCCACAAAATGATATATTCAGAAGGACATATGTTTTAGTGTTCCCTGTTCACTGCTTCTATAAGAAAATCTTGGACCACCATAATTAAATTGTATCTTTTTATAAAATTTCAAATATTTTTTTATTTGAGGGATAATGTGTAATTTTATCATATAAAAATTTAAATTTTTATATATTTTAGTGGGTAAAAAATTTTAAGGGCAATGCGCTTGCCTATCCTTCTTTTGCAGGCGCACGGCCTTAGGGGTCATCCAGAGATTCAGCTGCCTAGAGCTTAAGGCTGAAATGATTCAAAATATTGGTTTTCAGTTTAGGGGTCCAAAAATTTATTTTTTTAACTTTTAGAAGTCAAAAAAAAAAAATCAACTTTTAAGGGGCTCAAAAGTTTTTTTAGGTTTTAAGAGCCCAAAATTTTTTTTACCAATTTTTAAGAGACCTAAAATTTTTTTTCTCAAACTTTTAAAGAACCTAAAACTCCATTTTATTATTTTGTTCTTTGGCACCACCTTGGTTATTTTCACTACTTTGATTTTGGTTGTTTATAATAAAAAACTTCAAAGAAAAGTAACTCACGACTTAAGATCTTATTCCAATTTCCTTACTCTACGTTCTAACAAGGAGAGTTTCATCAGGTTGAACTCAGCTCGACTTTATATTTGATTGAGACCTAATACGATCTTGGAAAGTATATGGGTATTCACGTGCAAGTCACGTGAGGATGTAGAAAAGGTGGTGGGGGTGGAGAAAAGTCCAAAAGAAAATTGAGTGTAGGGTTGGGAGAGGTGGGGAAGAGAGGGCCATAAAGGGATTGGTGAGAAAGAGAGGGTAGTCAATGTGGTTAGGTCCTTTCTTTTGTTCATTTTCTTTCATGCAATTGAGTACCCCCAAACCCATGCTTATTTATTAGGAAAATGAACCCTCAATATTTGGACTTTTTGCCCAAAACAAAAAGAAAAAATCCCAGCCCTTCCTCCATTTGAGACACTTATCTTCTTCATTATGATGGAGTATTGGCATTTTTTGGCATCATCATGAGGTGAATGCGTGGGAGCTTCATTTTCTCCTTACACACACTACTCAAATGGTCCTCCTTCAATTGCTGAATTGGGGGTACTTTGGGCTTTCACAGCCCACATAAAGTCTTCACTACAATCAACCTTTAGGTCCAACTCTGATATTAATTTATTAATTTATGAACTATGCGTATATTACGGATTTAATCTTTATACTTTAATTCGATTCATTTTAATTTTTATATTGAATTTTGAAATTTCAATCATAATTTATATGATAGTAGTTAAATCCATTATGTCAAATTCTACTATTAATCATATGCTATGCATAAGTTGTGAATTTAATCTAAAGTCTCCAATTTGATCATATTTAATCCCGATATTTTTGAATTTTGAGATTTTAATCATGACTCAAACAATAGCCATTAAATTCTTTAACTAAAATAACAATTTTAATGAGTATTATGTGAAAATAACAAACTAATATGTCATACACACATGATTATATGTTTATTGCATAACATTTTAAAAATGACACAATTTAACTTACCAATTTTAATAGCTACTGTTTCGTCAAGATTGATTTTTTGGATTCAAAAATACTAAAACTAAAATGACCAAACTAGAACACATAAACTAAATCCACAACTCACACATAGAATAAAGAATAATAATAATTTAATCACATCTTTATACATATTCCTTTAAAGAACAAAATTATGTTTATCAATCAAAGGCATAAATTTGTCAATTGCATTTAATGGTTTTTTTTTTAAAGTTACTAACTACATCAATTGTTTCAATAAGAACCAATTACTACAGGGACTAAACTAAATAATTTAAAGAAAAACCCACACAGATAGAGCTCAAATCTGTAATCCTAAAGTTTCCAAAACTACAACTTTTATCATTGATCCAATGCCTTATTAAACTTTTCTTTTTCCACAAAAGGTATCCAAATGAAAAGGGTATTGAAAAAGAAAAATAAAAACCCTTATCATGTTGGTTAGAAGAAATGGTTGAGGAAATTGATGGGGGACCAAGATCCATTGATAGCCTAGCCTAAGCTATTAACCCAAGCCTAGGCTTTCATTCATTTGTTGTATTACTTACTAAGGCAAAGCACTCGAATACTAGAAAATGGAGTGATATCAAGTAGTCAACAATGAAATGAATCCCCCGCCCCCCCATCCATTCCAAAACGATTTAATTGCCCTATTTTTGGATTTTTCTATTGCTATTTGTAACTTTAGGATTGGGAATATACGTTGCGTTTTATACTTTGTTTCTCTTGATTTGATAGTGTCTCAAGTGACTAGTGAGCAACGTTGCATGATGGGTTTCACATGCACCATTGATGAGGAAGGTGGAGCCGCTAGGGTAAAATTATTATAAAAGTTATTATATTAAGAGTCAAATTATGTTTTGTTTCCTCTATTAATATATATAGGTAAATTAACCCCGTATATTAGACCAAAACGCAAATTGATCCTTCTGTTAAAAATTCTATCAATTTCTACCGTTAAAAATTGGTCATTGTACATCAAAATGAGGTACACATGACACCTCCCGTGTAACTGTCTGGTTATTTTGTCAATCAAGTCATTGTACTATGGAATTTTTAACAAAGACTATTTGTTCTTTGATTTAACATAGAAAAACTAACTTGTCTATTTTCTAGGTAAAAAGACAAAATACAATTTGACTTCTAGAACAAGAGTTTTATTAAGCAGCTAGCTACTTTTCACCCTCTATCAAGTCCCTACCTCAACCACGTGGTCCAAATCATCTATCCCCGTGCTCTTTAAATTTCAAACTAGGCATCTATGAATATCTCTGACTTTCTAATAGTGAATTACACTTGACACTTGTCCCTAACATTTCTCTTTTAAATCATTATGTTGTTGAATCAATCCCGAACCTAAATTGATCCAAACCTAAACAGATTTGAACTCGAAACGAGCCAAATCTGTAATAAACCAACTTGGAAACACAAGTCTTGAAGTTGAATGACTTGAACTCATGACGAGTCTACCTATGTTCGTTAAAATGAATGATGAATGCAGATGAGAATGAAGAAATTAAGAGAGATAAAGGATTAAAGATAATATACCATATAGACAGCTAAGTTCCTCACCGAGTAAATAATGAATGACGAACGTTCAAGATGAAGATTTGATATGAGGATATTCACTGTCAGTTTCATCCTCCTCCATTACATCATTATGGTTTCGATCCTCATTAGCCTGCTCACTACTCCCCTCTGTCTCTGCATCTGATATTGAACCACTCTTAGCAGCTACTTCGTTGTTATTTTCATCGTTGCTGTCGGTACAATCCTCAGTGTCTGAGTCAGAAATAAAACTCTGTTTAGTCCTCTGTCGATCAAGATCATCAGCAGTAGCACCCAGAAATTGCTCCTTTAAATCAGGAGCCACAATCCCAATCATCTCACTTAATGCTTGATGTTTGACAATGCGTCTGGAAGGAGCAGCCTTGGAAGACGGTGTACTTTGGCTCTCAGCTACCACACCACTAGAATCATGGAGAGCTAAGAGAGCCATGACACAATCATCATTGTTGTCCCCAATTTTAGGGGATTCATTTTCTCCGTGGACAGAGGGATTAGTGCTATAAGCCCAACTCCCCAAAACTTCAGAAGCTAAAAGCTCAGCTGTTCTAATTGTGCCTCCAGGTTGTGTGTCTGCCACCGAATTTTGAGTCTCGTATGGTTTATTTGACTGAGAATGTATGGAAGCATCTGGGTGAGTTGTTTGAATTTGATTGTTGCTTTCATGTGCATCAGTTTCACAATCAAACTCCATTGTATCTCTGCCTAAAGTTCCACACCTGTTTAAATCAACATTTCGTTCAACCTCGATTCCCAAGCTTTCAGTTTCATGAACACGCTCAGTTCCAATGGTATCTCCTTCATGAACAGGAGCTGTACCAACACCATCTATGTCAGAACCAAAGCCACCTTTAACAAAAGGATCGGCACTTGTAAATTCTGCCTCCTGAGTGTTTTCACCAACTTCTTGACTTCTTATGCCACAGTCATTCTTCTCAGTAGCACTGACTTCATCACTAGAACTATTAACCCTCTGAGCTGAAGTACTGGAGCCTGCCTTTGTGGCACCGTTCCCATTGTAGCCGGTAGCAGTCTTTTCTCTGCCTATGGTTCTATAGGTGTTCATGTCAGGAGCATTTAGGTCAATATCAACAGAAGTATTCTCATAATTTTCCTCATCTTCCAGAGTTCTCTGCATTGCCTTCAGTTGTTCCTGCTGCTTCGCAAACAGTATGGAGATTTCCTCGGTTGTGGAATAGAATGCTCGTAGCTGAGTTTCTCTGCAGAGCAACGACACAAAAGTCACCATCTAAATGAGAAAATCCACAAGATGTTTGAACAGCATCCATGTTAACACTCACAATATTCAAAAAGGATCAAACCTTGATCGGTAAGATGCTTAGGACCAATAGTGCAACTAAAGATCAAACAATTGCTATTGTCATAGAAATCATACCGAAGCATAATTCTTTCCCTGGCACCTTTCAGCCTCCTCTTTTCATAATCAAGATCCCGCATTGCAGCATTTATTTCAAGCTCAAGAACAGAAACTTTACTCCATGCTTCTTCTCGGGCTGCCTGCTACCAACGGTAAAGGAAACCTCAGCTTAACAATACAGTAACTCAGTAAACATGACAATACCGAGGTCTACAATACCCAGATTGATTTATTATTTAGTAGATTAAGTTGTATCTAAACTGATCTATTATGCCTTCAAAAGCTGCTGGCACAAACCAGATTTACATGAAGTATCAACAAATTAATAGACAATCTCAATCTTGAGCAGCAGAGTGAATGGCAGACAGTCCATATCATACAAGATAACATCTTAAATAAGTAAAAATAATATAATATAAAATTATACCTTCTCAGTCTCAAGATGTTTCCTCAATCCTTTAATTTCATGTTCAAGTTCTTCCACTTGCTGCTCAAAAGCACATTAAATGTCAGATTTAGAAAAATCTATTCGCATGTCTGTCCATAGAGGCAGGCATAAAAAAGAAAAAAGGTTTACTTTTCTTGCATTTGCTGAGGCCTGTTTTGCTTCAGAAACCTGAGCTTCTAGTTGGCGGACCTTATTATCAGAATTGACCAATTTCTGCCTAGTGTCTTCCTGAAGTAGATAAAGGAATCAAGACACAAGCCCTTCAGAATTCAGCTTAAAAAGTGGTATCATGTGTGTAAATTCAAAATCAAACAGCAATGCAGATAATACCAGTTTGGACACCAGATCTTCCACTTGTGTCGAGCTCTTTCCCAGCGATTCCTAAGAATTGTGATGCATAACATTTCATTTCTTAGTTCCATTGATATAAATTACACATGAAGGACATCCAAGCAAGCAAGCAAAAGACAGTAGTCTGACCTCAAGCTTATTAATTGCTTCTTCTAGCTCCTTTTCTCGTTTTAAAGCAATATCTGACAGTCTTTGCAGTTCCTCTTGAGCTTCTGACTGCGCTCTTTGCACTGCTGCTTTTAAATCAACAACGGCCTTTTCTCGTTCTTCTCGTCTCTGATCTCGCTCTTCCTCTAACTGAACCTTGAGTTCAGCTATAGATGCCTTCTGACTGAAAATATGAAATTAAGCCATCATATCTTCTATTCTATTTGGTGCCATAAATTGACTAAAAGTAAAAAAGCCAACAGCAACTCATTACTTACTTCATTATTCTTTCATTTGCTTCAGTACACGACTGCATGGAAGCACTAAATCTTTCATTAAGGTCTTCAATAGCATGCTTTTGTTCAGCTGATACCCTATTGACCTCTATAAGCTCCTTCTGTTTAACATCTAGCAAAATTTTCATTTCTTTGATTTGATCAAGGTATGAATTTGCAACTGATTCTTTTATCTCTTTGATTTCCTGAAGAAACAGATTAGAATATATCTAAATTACCAAGGATCAGAATAAATAGCAGTAACTTGTCAAATTGAAGAAATGGCACCAATCTCTGAAAGAGCTCCAAGAAATATCATTAACACCTTATTCACCATTGCACATTAACTTTCTCTTTGTTAAAGGTCATGGCTAGCTGAACTTAGCTATAGTGGACTGATTGTTAACAAAGATAAAATATGAATACAATATAATTTAATGTTGCAAGCAGGTTTAACCACCATTCACAATAACTGCATGAAATCAAAGTGGGGTGCTGCATCAATTGAATTTATGCCATTAAAAGAACCACGGTATCCAGTAACATAGGTACTCAGCAATACCAACTTAAAGACATAGACATAAATCAGAGAGAAAGGTTAGAGTCTGTCAGAAGAGCATACATTCTCATGACACTCAACGGTTGCACGATTCTCATTATGCAATTTATCTATTGCAAGCACTTGATCTTCTAATTGCTTCCTCAATTCCTGCATGCGCCAGTTTTATTACTATTTATTATGCGACGGAACTCAAGGGTTTGACGGTTTGAGCAATCAGAAGATTCATGAATCCAAAACAGGATACCTTGTTTGACCGCTGAAGACTCCGAAAATCGTCAAGAGATATAGGACCCTCAGGAGCACCAATGCCAAGACCTTTTTGTCTCTTGTTTTCACAATTAAGTTCATCTACATGATAAGGGGAAATTGTTTCAGGTAGTAGTAGCTTAGTATCTCTTTCTTCAATAAGAACCAGCAAAATTATGAAAGCTCCGAAAAGAAAAGCAATGGATTTTGAAGATATACCTGCTTTTCGTTTTGCACATGCACCTTCCACTGAGTGAGCCGACTTAAGAGCATCTCTATATACGAAGGCAAAAGCAAGTTCTGCAACCAAAAGGGTAATTGCTTACTGTGAAAGACGGTTCAAGCATTGAACCTCAATTGAATTGAAAGAAAGAAAAGAAAAGTTCATTGATGATATAGATATTAGTAGTACCATGATGTGGAGGAGCATTAAATGAAATGATGTCACCATGTTGAACTTTCATCTCAGGACTATTCTTCCTCAACCTCTCCCAATTAAAAAACGTCCCATTCACACTACAAATACGCATAACACAATCAGAACCCGAAAACTACGAAAAATCCCCACAAAAGAAACCACAAATAGAACAATAACCTCATATCCTTTAAGTAAACAGATACATCACAGTTCAACGACTGCTCCGCGCCTTCATTGCTCACTCTCTTCCTATATATTCTGCAATGTTTCGTACTAACCCAGCGTGATTCAATTCGAAAACTCATATCCTCCACTAATCTGCCAATCCAGTGCTCATCTGCACTCAAAATCATATTCATACCCTAGGAAACAAAACATAATCTCTTCATCAGTCTTTCACTTACATAATACAATTTTAACATATATTCATGTCAAGCTTAAACGTAATTTCAAAAAGACGATTCACAATATGATCTAAACAAAATGGTTGAAATTTAACTAAAATTTTGAAATTTTACTACTTAAATAAAATGGTTAAAATATGTCATAAATCCCTGTGCTCTTCGTAAATTTGAAATTTAATCACTGTACTTCTATTTTTAGGAATTTAGTCCCTCTCAGGTCCAATTATTAACTCTGTTAAGATTCGTTACAACATCATCGTCATTTTTCAGTTAAATTTCTACGAAGTGAGTTTTTTTTTAACAAATTTAACCAAAAGAATTATCAGTATTAACAATTTCACTTGAATTTTGAAATCCGGAAAGTAGACGAACTAAATTCCTGGAAATAAAAGTACAGGACTAAATTTCAAATTTGTGAAAACTACAGGGACCTAAGGCATATTTCAACCAAATAAAATTGAGGGAGCGAAAGGACCTGAGGGCGTTTACGGGCATTGTTAGAGATAGCGGTGAGGACGCCCCAAACGTTGGGATCGTAAGTAGGGAGAGGCTGAGAGGAGATATTGGCGGCGACGGAGAGCATGAATTGCTTGACATCCACAAGCTTCGAAGACGGAGAGGTGTCGACTTGCTTAGCCGGTGCCGGCGCCGATTGAGGCACATTGTCTTGGGGGCTTTGACTGTGCTTTGAAGAAATTGAGGTATCCGGTTTTTCAATTTCATTAGTAGCCATTGATGAGAGTGGTGTAGACTGAGTCAACAAGTGAAGTAAAATAAAAATGGCGGGGATTTTGAAACCCTAACTGCTTTTTTATAGTAGCAGGATTCTTCTTGTTGCGTTAGACAGAAGCTTGTTCTGGAAGACCCTTTTCTTTTTGTTAAAATATATTTTAAGGACTTGTACTCTTTATACATTTATAATTTAGTCCACATACTTTTATCTCTCGATTTTAAAAATGCAAGTGGAATTGTTAATATTTTTATAATTCTTCTATTAATTTCAGATTCATTACAACATCACTTTCTTTTTTGTTTATGTCTACCAAGTTGGTATTTTGTTTAAGAATAATATAATTTTTGGCCCTTAAACTTGGCAATTAGGTCTACTTTGGAATCTGTATTTTTTTTGTTGACTTTAGTCCTTAAACTTGGAATTTAGATCCATTTTTGTCCTTGAAGTTGGATTTTATCAAGATTTGATAATGTGATCGTTGTTACTACAGCAAGACCAAGTTTAACAAACTGAGAATTGATTGATGTAATCGTCCAAACAAAGGGGTTGAATTGGTTGACTCATAAATTACTTGAAATTGGTAAAAATAAAAAATTGGGACAAAAATCAACAGTTGAACAGGTTTAATAATTTTTTAGATTTGTATGAATTTTTTAATTTTTTTATATAATTTGGGATGATTTGACAAACAATGCAAGTTCAAGAGCTAAAAGAGGCAAAAAATTTAAATGAAGGGCTAAAATGACTTTTTTGTTAAGTTGAAGGGCCAAAAGGTCATTATGTCAATTTTTAATTTTCAAGTGATGATGTGGCATAATTTTAGAGTGTTGTGCCATCAAGCTTTTATATTTTCAAAGTTAAGGGACCAAAAAGAACATTGTTTTTAAGTTCAAGTGTCAAAGTGAACCAAAAAAAGTACATGTACTAAAATGAACCGAGTTACTAAGTTCAAGGGCAAAAATTTATATTATCCTTTTTTTTATTTCAAGATATTAGACCATTGAATTTAACAAGATATAACGATATTAACAATTTAACTTAAAATTTTAAATTTAAAAGTATAATAACAAAATTTTTAAAAATAAAGTAAATGAACTAAATTTCAAACGTACCATAGGCACAAGAACTTAAAGTATATTTTAACTTTCTTTTTTTTGTAAAAAACCTCAGTGTTTGATGAACACATTGAACCCAAATTACTAATAAACTCAAGAAATATTAATATTATTTGGCATATTTTTAATATATAAAGTTGATGTTTGAAATTATATTTAGTTTTTTTATGACTTGATAAATATAGTGATATTAATACTCTAAGGACTCAATTAAAATGTTTCGATCATAAATTAATGACATTCGAATATAATTCAAGTTTGTATATTCATTTCCTTGAGGACCTTGTTGATGCCAAAAAGAGTGGCAAGAAGGACAGAGAGCTGTATGATACAGGTGACGAAGGTTGGATGAGGAAGGGGAAGCTAGGAAGGAGAGAGGTGAAGACTTGTTAGAGGGTTAATTTTATTAGTTCACATTTTTAGAACTTATTATAATTCATATTCATGAATTTCTAATTAATAATTAATAAGGGTTAATTTTGGTAGCCAGTTTCAACAGGCCACTAAAAAACTTGATAGATTGTAGAGAATTTATGGCCGAATATCTCGTAGAAAACTGTTTTTTGTAATTATGTACCTTGAAAAAAATTAATTTCCCAATAGGAAAAAAAAAGAAGGCCATCTCTCCCTTCACAACCACTGTAATTCTTTGATTTCATTTCATATAATCATATAAGAAGGGATCAAATTCCTTTTTTCTCTTTTTGTTCTTTGATAGGTTGGTAAAAAATTTATCATTGTTAAGCATGCAAAACAACAATCTTGACGTTCAATGGAAATTAATAACGTAGCCTATATTAGGATCAAAGAAGAAGAAACAGAACTCGAACCCGAGAAACAACGAAAAGAAGAGGAGGAGGAAGAAGAAGAGGAAAATTCTTGTAGCTCCGAGGTCGAGTTTCCCTTACAGGAAGAACCTTTACCTCAAATCCTTACCGATGAGAAACGGTCGAATCGCTTGTTAAAGTTCATCGCCATTGGCATCCCTTCAGCCATTTTGGTCATAGTTGCAATTAAATGGGTTGGACCCTTTGTGCTGAAAAAGGTACCTAATTAAAACCCCAAATTTATTTTCATGATGGGATTATAGACATTGAGATTTGGATATAAAACCCATCTTTTAAAGATGATAGTTGTTGATGTGTTTCTGGTGAAGGTGACACAAAACCAGATATCTTTTAAAGGTGATTGTTGTTGACGAACTAGGCTGGAGCTTATGCTCTTGCTAGCTTTGGGACATTGTTCGATACTTAAATCATCACAACCCCACCATGGAGTATTCTTGTAGGGTTGCTTGAGGGTTTGCAGAGCTTGGTTGTTTATTTATGGTGTCAAGCTTTTTGATAGTTAACTTTGTTGATATTTTGACATATCACTTGTATAAACCAATTGGACTGATACGAATGGTTTATGTTGTTACATGGTGATGGCAGGTGATTGTCCCTGCTTTACAATGGGAGGCCCATGCATTCAGCACAACCGAGAGAATACTTGTAATCGTAACTTCATTAGCTCTATTTCCAACTCTATGTTTGCCATCCACACCTTCAATGTGGATGGCTGGAATGGCTTATGGATACATTAAAGGGCTGCTAATAGTCATGACGGGGGTTTCTCTTGGTGTATCATTGCCTTTTTTTGTTGGTTCTATGTTTCACACCAAAATTCAAGTGAGTTTTGATTCTCTCTTTCTACAAGTGTTTATCATCTATGAATTTATCTTGTTTAAGTAAATAATTAGTGTTAGAATCAATCATAATTACGAAAAGTTTTATTCGAAGGTATTCATGGATTGAACCAGATCGTAACTCAATTTCTAAAGCTTTTTCAAGCTTGTGCCCAAGCTCAACTTATCCAAATAGGCTAAGGGTCCCATTGGATGGGCAATGCGTGTAGTGTAAAAACAGCGGTGGCGGTGAGATTAGATATTATAGCGATATTATAGCATGAGAAAAAAAAAACTAAACGCAGATAAACGCTATCTAAAGGAGTCCAATAAAATATAAAGACTAAAATCTCAAACTTGAATATTAATAGAAGGACCAAAACTATAATTCGGTTTTTCTACTTTTAATAAATGTTTATTTAATATTTTGTGATTTTTCTCTTGTGGTTATAACATAGCGACTATTAGGGAAATATCCGAAGGAAGCTTCAATACTAAGACTCGCAGGAGAAGGTAACTTGCTTCATCAATTTCGAACAGTGACGTTGATTAGGATCAGTCCATTGCCGTACATTATGTTTAACTACGCCGCCGTGGCGACCAACGTCCACTACATCCCGTATATGATGGGGACATGGATGGGGATGTTGCCTGAAGTTTTTATTGCACTTTACAGGTTAGAACATCCTACATTGGTTAAAATAGATTAAGTCGGTGGTTTATAATTTATAATTTTCATAATTAGAGGTGTTCATGATTAAATTGAAGCTAACCAAAGTTTGGTTTCAACCCAAGCTCAACTCACTTAAGCTCGCCCAAATAGTTTGATTTAGTATTCAAAAAATAATTAATTTTTTAGTTAATTTAGCTGTAAAAATATAAGTATTATATAATTTTTTTATTATTTCTAAATAGTAAAGAGGGTCAGGTCAAGTCAGTTAAGGTTTAAAAACATAAACCCAAGCCTAGTCCAAAACGGGTCGGATCACTCGACCCATGAACATCTCTATTAAAAAATCACAGTCGAACTGACAAATTTTTCCAACTTTTAAATATATATAATATATAAAAATGTATAAAATTTCAACCAAAACTTAAATCACTTTTTATTTGAAAAATCAATTTATTCGACTCACGGGATCGATCCGATTAATATTAAATTGGTTTGATTAATAGATTAAGCCCTAAATTGGTCGATTAAATCAATTTTTCGATTTTTAACCAAACATTATTTACTTGCTCTAACTAATATTATTTTAATGGTTTTTAATCGTTTGATTCTTTTTTTCAGTGGGATTTTGATACGATCTTTTGCTGAGGCAACACAAGACAAAAGGAGTCTTACTCCAAGACAGATAATATACAACGTCGTTGGATTCTGTGCATCTGTGACAGCAACGATTTTCATTGGCATCCGTACCAAGAAGCGACTCGACCGGCTACAGGAGGAAGAATTAGTTCAAGTGCATGAGGAAGAGCCAGAGCCTGAGTAGACTATATTTTTTAATACAAGTTGGAGCTTGAAGAAGCTTTGAATGATATAATTAGGAAAACCAAAATAGAATACATATATAAATATATAGTTCATTGGATTCAACCCTAGTGAAAAGAATGAAGTGCAATGGAAGATTATAATCAGCTCATCTCAATTTCATGATTTCAATGAAAATGATTTGATTTGATTTGATTTGATATTGTGATTTTTGGAAGAATGATATAAGTTTTTATTGTTCTCATGAGAAAAAAAGAGCAAAAGTTTATATTAGGGTTTATGTGATTTAGATAAATATTGAAAGAATAAATATTTTCATTCTGATTGATGCATAATATCATGAAACATATTTTCTATATTTGGATAAAAATTAATTAAGATTGTGTCTATTTTAAATGTCAACTGATATTAAAGATTATTTTTTTGTGAAAATAAAATGGATACAAATGCAATTATCCTAGGTCCTCAAAGGAGGATCCTTGAACAATATTAAATCAGGTCTTTTGTCCCGAACCATCTTGACAATATTATCAGTAATTGTGTTTTCTTCTTGGGGAATATGTCGGATTTTTCACTGTTTGACCATTGGCAATGTTTTTCATATTCTTCTGATAAGAGTAGAATTAGAGTTACCAGCTGAATCATCCTAAATGACCTAAGTTGCTTCAAGACTATCCTTTTAAATTAAAACCCTTTCGTCCCTCTTACCTACGATGAGCTTCAACCCATCCAAAATACCCCAAAATTCTGCCTTCGTCACTGTACAGTTTCCCAAGTATCTGGAAAACCCAATGATCCATCTACCATCTTGGTATCGCACCAAACCCCCGGCTGTAGCAAAACCTTCATCATGTCTAACCAAACCATCTGTGTTTAGGCATACCCAAGTTTTATCTATGCATGAACGAGTGGGAGAGCTTTTGGTAATGTGAGGTGATACCTTCAACGCTGAAGTATATTGCCTTACCCAGTTGAAGTATATTGAGATTTTTAGTATTGTTATACCATCGCGTTGAATTTAATCTCATTTAATGATTCTAAGCTCATTAACCTTTAGGAAAGTCACATATGACCCATTCTCAAGGCTCACTAACCTCAAGAAAAAATATATTCGGCATGCACCTTAAGTCAAGTTTAAGATTGGACTTTACAAGAAAATCACCATAAGACCCTAAGGGTGAGTTTGGATGGGTGGAGCATTTACTTGTGGTTAGTGTAAAAATAGCAGTGGCGGTGAGATTAGATATTGTAGCAATACTATAGCATGAGACAAAAAGTAAACTAAACGCACAACACCGCATCTAATCACCCATCTAAACCCACCCTAAGTCAACCACCACTCATCGCTTTTAAGTTACTTCTTTCTCCTCGTTGTACTTACCTTTTTCTTTTTCATACTTTTCGGATATATAAATATAATACTGTGATCGGTCTATTGTTTTTCTTTTCTTCAGCTACGCCATCAAGTAATGTTAAGATGAGATCTTTAGATTGTAGATAAAGTCTAGTGAATCATTTTGATCGGTGGTCTTACGATCATTGTTGCTTGGATGCTTTCTCTCTCCCCTTGGTATGCCTCCTAAATCTTTAGGAAAATTTATTGGAATCGAATTGAATTGATCGGTTTAATTCAACTATACTAAAAATGAATTGAAATTTCTTTTATAAATTTTTAATAAAAAGATTCCAAAAATACTTTTAACCCACACAAAATAACCATTACTAAATAGAAATTGAAAAGTGGGGCCCACCACAATAATCTTTCCACGTGGGCTAACAGTCAAATCCTGACTATTTCCCACTTCCCATCGCCAATTAAATTATAATATAAATATATATTAAAATAAATTCATTTAATATTTTTAATTTAAAATATTTATTCAAATCATATTAATTTCTAAATAAAAATATTTTTGTCGGATAAACTCGTAATATAACCCAATTAAATTTAAACAAAACTGGATCAAATTTAAATAAAAATAAAGCGTTACAAAATTTATAAATAAAGATTCAAAAATCCTTAACATCAAAAATAAATAAATAAACGAACACTAAGAAAATGTAATTAAACAAAAATAAAAGAGAAAAATATAACAAGGTTCCAGTATTCTTCTTCAGACCCATATGTCGCCGGAGGCGGCGCCGTCGAGCTATCACCGTTTATCCCATAAATTGAAACCCAAATACATTTAAAAAAGAAGAAGAAGCAAACTGTAATGAAAATAAGCAAAATAGCAAACCCAAAAAAGAACAAATTAACATAGTGAATAACCGACAATGGCCAACACAGTGAATATAACAGTGGGACTCACGTGACCGGCAGCATTATCGGAGGTGCTGTTCTCCGACGATCCAGCCGGCGAATCAACAGGAGATCCGGCGGGAGTGTCGGTTGGTGGAGCTGGTGGTGAAGCGGCTAATGGCGATGGTGCTTCGGATAATGGAGAAGGTGTCGGTGAAGGTGAAGAAACTGGTTCTGGAGCAGGTGCTGGCGACGGTGACTTTCCGAACAACTCGGAGGGTAACAAAACATTGTCGACGGTGAATATCACGACCGGTGGGGAGTCAAAAACTGCTTCAGCGACTCTAGATGGACTGATTCCAGTATGAAGCGTGACGGAATCACCGGCGGCGGTGACCGTCAAATCGAACTTCCCGGCACCTCTAGTAGCCAATGTAGTAATCCGATCTTTCGTCGTCTTTAAAGTCCCCTTTGGTTTATAATCCGGCGAGGCATGGTATTCTAACAGCGAAACTTGATCGGCATTGGTCAACTTACTCAGATCAGGTACACCGTCGGCTTTAAAAGCTTCATCGGACGGCGCAAAAATAGTCAACCCTTTATCAAGCGCCGCTTCATAAGTCTTCAACACACCACTACTGGTAAGCAAATTAGCAAACGTCTTACAACCAGCTTTCTCAAGTAAGCCGGTAATGTTAACACCGGAAGCCGACGGTGCAGGAGCTGATAAAACACCGGGAGCAATAATCGGCGCACTGATCTCCAGTATAGAAATATTATACGGTACCTGTTTAACAGACTTAGTATAAGACGAATCAAGTTTAGACCCAGGAACGGCTGACCCAAACCCGACTTTCCCACCTTGTAGATCGGTGATATTAACGAAACCCAGATTTCCGGGAGCATTTCCGGTGGTTTGGTAAAGAGTAGTAGTAAGTGTAGTACCATCGGAGATTTTATGGAGTTTTTGTGGGTCATAATAATCTAAAAGAACATGAAGGCTAAGGATGTTTTTAACGACGGAAAGTGGGTGTTTAGCAGTGAGAGCAGACATAGCTCCATTGTTAAGAACAAGGCAAGTGATGGTTTGTCGAGTGTTGATCTCATCGGCGAGCTTGGTTTTAGTGAGGAAATCGTTGTAAACGGAGTAATCAGGGAAACCTTCGAGTATGGCGCTGATGTTGTGAGCATTGACGGCGACGGCGAGTAAAGAGAGGGTTAAAAGGGTAAGGTCTATCCGGCGAAATGTGGGCGTCGCCATTGTTGAAGACAGTGTGGGAGTGAAGTGAAAAATTAGTAGCAGTGTGGAAGAAGAAAAAAGGGTGGTTAATAAAAAAAAAGAAAAGAAAAACGAAGATGGGTTAGGATTTTTAACTATGGTTGAGTTATTTTAACTATGGTTTGGTTAATTGTTGGAAGGAAAAATTGGGGCCACGTGAATGGCACCTGGACACAGCTGGAAAATATAAAGGGTTCTGTGGGTGAAATGCTTCCGTATTTGGTTTCCCTTTCCTTTGGGGTTAATTGTACTAGACATCCCTAAACTATAACTTATTCTAAATTGGTACCTAAACTTCAAAGCATTTTAATAACATCCTCAAACTATCAATATTATATCAATCAGGTCTTTTTTTATTAAATTTGTTAAATGGCACATCAAACTTATGTCGCTAAATTTAAAATGAAAATTTTTAAAAAGTAAAATATTGTCGCATAGAAAAAACTAAAAAAAAAAGAATGATAAAACTTCTGTAAAAGCTTCGAAAATCTAAAAATTAATATTTTTAAAGCATCTATTTTTTTTGCATATGCCGCATATGATTTTATGTGTCATTTAACAATTAAATTAATGATTTTAGCAATGAAAGGACCTAATTGATATAGTCTCGATAATTTAGGGATGTAATTAGAAGGATTTGAAATTTAAGGACCAATTTAAAATGAATGTCATAGTTTGGGGGTGTTTGGTGCAACTAACTCTTTCTTTTTCTAATACATTTCATTTATGTTTTATGGTTTATGTTCGGGTTCTTTGCTTTTCCTCTCGATGGTGTTATCATCAAAATTCGAACATGCATTCTCTCATTAAGAATGTAATTTATCTTATAATTGCACCCAACAGTTGTAGGTTTCAAATTAGGGTTTTCTCTTTTGTGGGTTGTGAATTGACAATAATGGATTTAGTTAATCTAAATCGTTTCGAGTATTTTCAAGTTTGAGTCCTTTTGGATTTCAGTTGCTTCGTGGTTAAACCATTTTGAATTCAGATTATTTGTTAACTTTGCTGACGTGAGACACGCATGGACTGCCACGTGGATGTCACGTTAACAATTAATTATTTTTTAAAAATTTAAAAATATATAAATTAGTTTTAAAATTTAAAATAATTAAAATTATAAAAAAATAATTTTATATTTAAAAAATAATTACTGACCTGACATATATGTGGCTTACATTTGAAATCCCCAAATGAAAATGATTTTATATATTAATTCGATATAACTAAGCATATTTTTAATTTTGCTTTCAATTTTCGATTTAATCGATCCAAACAATTAAATAAATTTTGATTTTTTTTATTATATATCACAAGTTTACAGTTGGATGTCTGATTTTCAATTCAACCAACCTAATTTAGGTCAATAACATTTGATTTAGACTGATTAAAATATTAATTTAAAAAATAATATTGAACCGATTGAATCAAGAATCAAATCGATAAACTGATTACTTAACTGATTTAATCATTATTTCGATTCTAAAAACATTGATCCAATTCGGGAAAGACACCCCCACATTACTTTAGAAGATGATTTAGGGTTGTTGCGAGCCACGTATCTCAATCATGACTAGGGTTGCCTAGGACCCATAAGGTCCAACAAAGTTTCGCATTGATTAAATGTATAATGTCCCTATAAAATTCTTATGGGGTTGGAAAACCGACATACCAAAATTGGTTTATTATAATGATAAATTTTATTGAATGTGAGGATCATTATTTAATCATTGAGTTACTCAGATTTACTTGTTTTGACTAGTTTTGTAGTTTAGTTGGTGAATTTTCTTTTGTGTTAATATTCCTTTAATTATTTTAATTCGATTGATATATATATTGTTATCAATACGAGAGGATATAAGTTTAAGTACGTTGAAACGCATTATTCTCCTATTTATGAGTTGGGGAGGGACTATGGGTAGTTCTAAGTATGGTGTCAAAAAGAGTAGATATGATCAGAACCTATAATAAGATTATTTAAAAAAAGTTTGTTTTTTATTTTGTATAATTAAGATGTTATTATGCGTATATGTCATGTGTGGATTTCGTCCGATTCTTCGTCTGTTGTGTTTTTATATTGGTTGGTTTGATTATATTTTGTAATTATCTGTACTTGTATTGTATCTCTGACTGCATTATATTATAATAAAAACACCTCTTGATTCTTCTTAATTTCAATATTGAGTAAATTGGTTTATCTCAAAAAAATTAGAGCAATTTAGTCACTATTAATTTCAAAAGTGAGCAACTAAGGACAATTAATCATAGTGCATTTTCCATCAAGTGCACATAGTTTTGATTGATATAATAACAATTTTAGCCCTTGATGTTTATGTATTCTATGTAAATGCTGCGGGATAAATTTGTTAAATTAGGACCAAATTGATAGAATGTGTAAGCTTTAAGAGCTAAATTTATTATTATATTGATAAAAATGTACATTTATAATAATAACACTTTTTAAAAAAAATAATTAATTGCATCAAAACTTTAATGATAATTTCATTCCATACAGCTTGTACTGTACCCCACACCAATTCCCATATCCCCTCCACCCATAATCTCCAGATTCTCCCTTTTGCTATTTTATTTTTCTATTTTGGTCCATCATTATGTGCTCTCCATGTCCAATATTTTAGATTTGATTAACCAAATTAAATATTTACATGCCGGTCATTTAACTTTAAAAATTTATAAAATAGTCATTGAACTATTCGAATTTTTCAATTAAGTCATTAAGATGTTAAATAGTATGCTGTATGGCCTTCTCTCTCCTCTCTTCTACAATTCATGAAATAACTTTGAACGTCACGAATTTACAAACCAAAATCTAAATCTCCAACATTGACTGTCAGATCAACTTAGATATAAAGTATGTTCTTCTACTCATCGATAAATATTAATCCATCGTACTTTTACCTTAAATCCTATATATATCATATTTAAATCCAAAGTCTCAAAAAAGATGAAGCAGCCTACATGGATTACCAAAAATTGTAACACATGATGAGTTGAAATTCCACTTTATGCTATATCATGCATTTAATTTCATGTAATTTTCTTTAAATAATCAATTACCAACTATATGGAAAACATTTCGTATATAATATTTATATAATTGGTTTTCTTAAAAGGAAAATTATTATAATTGATTGATTAAAGATAAACTATTAATCAATTTAATTATAAATAAAATAAAATAAAAGCTCAATCATAGGAGTTAGGTGAGATGACAAGGGTCTCTCTCACTTTAACCAGTGATCGAGGGTTCGATCATCGTCCTATGTATGGAGCAATGTTAAAAGTTGTGGTCAACATTTACCCCCTTAATGGACCTACAGAATGCGAATGGTTTGTAAAATAAACAATTTCGAATATCATATATCTAATTTCTCGAACCCTAAACCCCAATTTCATATCTCAATGTTAGTTAAATACAATGTTTAATTTAGTTTAATGTGAGTAATTAAGCATGTAGGTGAATCTTTTAATATGTGTTTGCCCTTATCATAAAAAAGTATGATCTTTTCCATTCCTCTAATTTGAAGCAAATGCAACCAAAATCATGTAAGAATAATTAGTAGCATAGTATAAAAAGTGTGAATTTCTTCAATTTTTTTCTTTTTACTTTCCATGGGTTAAGAAAAGTGAATATTTCTTGGTTCACAAGATTTAGCCTTTTGACAAAGCTAAAGCAAGGAGAATATATTTAACTTGTTAAGGTTACATTTTTCAGTGTTATTCAAACCGAATCAAATTGGTCGGACTAGGAACCAGTTGGTGTATCGATCTGGGCATAAGAATTGAATCGGTTTTTAAATGAACTGCTTGGAACTAGTAAAAAACAGGACAAATGATTGACGATTGAAATGTTTTTATCTTTTTTAATAATTTTTAATTTTATGATTTTTTTAATTTTCTATTCAATTATTGTTGGGCCGACTGTCAAATTGAGAATAAGTGATTTGACCAATTCAACCATCAATTCGTTGTTTAAAATATTGACATTTGTTTACAAGTTGGAATATGCTATAGATTTGAAAATTTTAATTTGAATTTAATTGATTTTGAAATGATTTAATTCGATCTAATCTAGTTTATAATTTGTTTTAAGATTAATTGAACAAAACATATTTAAATTATCGTACAAATTTTATGTTAGATTTCTAAATTTAAAACATTTTAATTGAATCTTTAAAATATTAATATTGCATAAATCAAGTCTTTCATCAATCTAATCATTAGTCTAGACTTTAAATGTTAGTTCGAACATGATGTCGAACATTTTTAAAGCATGTGAATCAAATTATAAATATCTCTACTTATTGTGTGGATAACTTGAATTTAAAGTATTAAAAAAGCATACATTACTATTACAAAATACTTCACGTTATATTTGAATTAGCATTTCAAAGCTAATAGTGAGGTCAACAAAAGGATTTGATTGATATGATATCAACACATTGAGGGCTCAATTGAAATATTTTGAAGTTCAGTGAGAAATCTAAACCCTAGTTTGAAGACATTCGATGCAATTAACCCTTGTTTTTCTTTTTATAAATCCAATTAACAATCATTTTTTATACAACGCTTAAACTACCCGTAACCCATCTTTAAAGTGGAAAGTACATCAAACCCACGTTTTCTAAATTGTTACAACAACAAAATTAAAACTCAGTTCGAGAATAAACAACAATTTATTTTTTAATAATTTTTATATTAATTTTACGAGAATAAAAAATCAGATTTTGAAGCTAGAAGCTACGGCAATTTGTAAGGTTGATTGTGAAAACTAAAATTGTCGGCAGCAAAATAGAATGACATTAGGAATCAAACAAAGGGGGGGCAATATGCAAAGGTTGTTTGCCTTAAGATGCCATGTGAATGCGCCATTATGATTTTATAAAATCAACATATGTGGTCCACTCCACTTCATTGTCTACCTCCACTCGTGTTGACACCCGGAGAACATATATTTTGCATTACAAAGTTCAATTATCTTTGTATTTATTTTAGATTTTGGGACACTCAAAATAAATATATAAATAAAGTTTTAGTCAAAATAGTAAAATTGGAAATTTTAAAATTATAGTTTCTTAGTGAAATAAAATTAGTAAGCTGTAATTGAACCTTCAATTTTATTAATATTCGTTGTAGCGTGTGATGAAACAGAAATCATAAATTCACATATCTGATTTTCTAAACTCAGAACAGGGGACTCTAAAAACAGATTTGACCCTGTCTCCTTAAAATTCACATATCTCAAAATATAAAATTCCTTTTGTTAAACCATTATTTTTCCATGAAAATAGACTCAATAAGATTTCAATCTACATATCATTCACCTTATAACTCATTATATACTATATCCTAGGTGATTTTTTTAAGGTCACGTCATTGTAACTGCTTGAAATCTGTTTCTTTGCAAATTTTTACTCTTTCATGATTTCCATGCATGATTTATCACCAAAACATACATAGTACCAAACATATTCATACTTAACCATTTTAAAAGCCAAACATTATCACATACTCACACATCTTCCTTTAGCAATATCATAGATACAAACATTCAGAATGACTAATCCCTATACATCACTTAGGTATATATATTACTTAGGTACATGCCATGTTATCAAAAGAAAAGTACATCACTAAAATTTCTCTGAGGTCGGGATTATTCTGGATGCTGGACCGAACACTGGTTTTCTACTAACCTGCGCACGGAAACAACCGTACGCTGAGCATGGGAATACTCAGTGGTATTACCATAATTCAAATTTATAACATTAATCGATAAATTATATACATTTAATTTATGTCTACAATTATTCATTAATTGTCTCATACTTTAAAACAACTTGATCACTAATAACAATAAGCAATATTTCAATTTTATATTTAATTGTATTCATACCTTATTTCACTATCTAAATTTTATTGGATTTTTCAACATCTCATTTTAATAACTCATTCCAAATTCATACAAATTCAATCAATTTATCAACTCATTCATTATCATTTCTATTTATATTCAATTTATACTTTAAATCTTTTAATAATCAAATTAAAACATTTAGACCAATATGTTTTAATAATAATAATAATAATAATAATAATAATAATAATAATAATAACAACTAATTTTATAAAATTGTATTCAAATCAACTCACACACTATTTCTTAATTCAATTTATACCATTAATATTTCAATAAACATTTAATACATTAAATCAACTTGTTTCAACAACAATAATAATACTAACTATCTTTTAATTCGATTCGTTCATTTATAATCAATTTACACTTATAATCTTTTAACTCTCAATTTATTCATTAAATCCATAAATAAATTTCAATAACTTGTATTCAATTAAATTCACATATTTTTCACTATTTCAAATCATTTTATTTTCACTTCTCATTTCTCAACAATAGCTATTTCAATTTGCTTTTCTTTACTTATAATTTTTACATCATCTCATACTACCAAAACCATTTCATGAACTATATCGTTATCTATTTCTTGAACCCATGGTTCATACATTTCATTTCCATATCTCAATTTAATATCTTATTTCAATTCATATTCAAGATCATTCAATAAAATTTATATTATCAAAATTATTCATTTACCCCTATTAACTTGACTCGGACTTTGGCGGATACACGGATCCAACCAAACACACCAGAATGGCACCCTGTGCCTCATCGGATAGTTCGAAGCTATAAAGTGACACCCAATGTCTCATCGGCCAAGCCGAAGTAAGTTGGTACCCAGTACCTCATCGAATCTATCCGAAGTAACAGTATGACACCCAGTGTCTCATCGACTTAAGGTCGAATTATCCCTGAACACTTCCAATCCTATGGCATGCCAACTATATCCGACTCAACCCAACTAGTTAATAGGGTATTCAAATCATTTTTCTATTTCAAATTTACTTTTGATTCAATCACAATTCAATTCAGATTCACTTCCCACTTTCTAATCAATATACAATTCAATACCAATACATATTTCAGATATTCACATACAATCATACTTCGGTTCAATTCAAACCACTTTTCAATCTATACTCAATTCACATATTCACACATAATCATAATTTAATTCACTTTTATTCAATTCATATTTTTAATTCATTTAATTCAATATGGATATTCACGTTATTTTTATTTACTAAACATATTATTCAAAATTCAACAATTACTACTAATAAATTCAATACCAATACGTTTATATATATATATATATATATATATATATATATATATATATATTCCATTCAATTCAATCATGATACTCACCTCATTTTGCTTATCATGTATATTAATTTAAATTTCAACAATTAATAATTAAATTCGAATTATGGTAATACTAACCGAAATTTCTCTCGAGTCACTTCTTGTCCATCTTTTTCCTTTTCCTTTCTCGGACAATGACTCTTGCACGACATTAGCTACGTAATTAAACAATTAAAAATAATTAATACACAATTTCATCTAAATATTTCCATTTATACCTAAACTTTACCCAAATTCTAATTTAATCCCTTATCAATACTAATTTTATTTTCCCATTCTAACACCATATTCTCTCTTAATTCTTACTATAAACTCAATTTAGCTCTTCAATTTCACCATAAATCCCTAATTTTGGGATTCTTTCAATTTAGTCCCTACTATTCAAAACTTACACTTTATTTTACAATTAAATCCTTTACTAACTTCTAACTTGAAATTTAATCAATTTAACCACTAATTCTTTCATTTATTCAATATAATCAATGTCTAGAAATATAATAACTTCCAAAATTTCAACATAAACCATGAAATATTTTGTTCTAGAACTCTAAAAAAACTCAAAAAGTATAAGAAAAAGGGCTTAATTTAACTTACCAATTGAGCTTGGAACCTCAAAACCTCAATTTTCTCTTTTCTTTCTTTCCTTCTTTCCTTCTCTGTTTCGTTTGCCTATTTTGTTTCTATCCTCTTTTTCTATCTTTTATTTCTTTTATTTAATTAGTTTAATATAATAACAATAAAATAATAATATAAAATTATTTACTTAAATAATAAGTAAGGTTGCTTGTAACACCCCTTACCCTATTCTGACATTGAAAAGGGTAAGGGGTGTTACATTGCTTGTGTTCTCATTGTCCTTTTTACCTTAATGATGAATGGGTATTTATAGAAGAATAGAAGTTGGGGGTGGGTCTCAACTCTCAACCACTTGAGTTCCCTTTAATTGGGTGTAGTGATAGGATGGCATGTATCAACTTAGGACACTCTTGAAGTTGACTTGAAGAGGCTAGACAATGGGTTTGCAAAATGTGATGGATTGATGAATGTTGTCAAAGGCTCGTTTCAATATATCTTCCGAAAATTGTGTGGACCCACTAAGTATGATGTTTAGGTGAGGGTGTAAGGTCAAGCTCGTCTAGTGAAACATTGGTGAAGTTGTGTTGTCAAGTTCCTAGGATGGTCATTGTTTTGGCGAGGTGGCGTGAAGTAGAGGTATAACATATATCAATTAAGTTAGTATCTAGTTAACCCAAGATACCATGCGTGTGTGTGTATGTGCTCTATGTTTGGACCAATGTTGTTTGAACCGGATCAGCTGGTTAGATCGGTTGGACCGAGAATCAAATGATCGGTTCGAAAGAGGCTTTGATTCGCTTGGCTCGAAAATCGATACGGATCAATTGAACCAGGCGGTTGGACCAGGTTTTTTAATTTATTATTATTATTTGAAATTTTAACTTTTTAATAATTTTTAATCGGATCGGCTGAACTGGTCGGACTGGTTGAACCGACGAATTAATGGTTTGACTGGTTCGACCACTGGTACGGGTTAAAAAACCAGTGATTTGGACCTTCTTGTACTGACACATGGATGCCTATTGTCTTCTTCTTTTTTTTTACATTATAAATAAATGGTTAAATTCTGTTTTTGGTTCTTTTATTATGCTCATATTTGATATTTACTTTTTATACTTTAATTTCTAACGAAAATTAATCTCTATATTTTTATAATATTATTAATTAATTCAAATAGTTAATAACATTAATTTTTTTATTAAAATGTTATGTGGTTATATATAATTTGAAAATAAATTTTTAAATTCGAAAAGTGATTAAATTCTTGAAAACAAAAGTATGGGGACTAAAATTCAAATGTATGAAGTGTATAGAGACTTAGAGTCATGATTGTTTGAACTGGGCTACATTGGATGGCTGAACCGAGAATCGATTGGAGTACTAGTTCGAAAAGAGGCATTAGATCGATTGACTCGTGAACTGATATGGACCGGTTGAACTAGACTAAACAAACTTTTTTATGATTTTTAATGGTTTATTTAATTGATCCGTATGAATCAATGCCTGACTGATTCAACCTCTAATCCGATTTTGAAAACTTTGTTCAGAATATATTTTAATCTTTAAATTTTTACTCTATAATTTAAGATAAACAAATAATCAATTGAACATAAAGTGTGGATGGATGATTCTAATATATATATATATATATATATCTATCTATTAAAAGTCCTTGGGAGAGCTCAATTTTAGATTGTGGGATGCTCATTTGAAGACAACTAAGGTAAGGAATTAATTTATTTTAGGGATAATTGTTTTTTTCCTTAAATTTTTCTTTTATTTTGCTAAACCACATTAATAAATTTTAGGTTTTATTTTTTCTTTCATTTTTAAATATTATAAGTTTATCTTATTTTTACTAATACATTTTAAATATTATAGGTGTTGTCTTAATGTTATTTTTCATTTTATATTGTATTTTAATTAATTTTCGTGTTATTTTTGTATGATGTATTCATTTCATCTCAAATTTTATAGAATTCGTTATAATTTTAACTTTAAATTCACTATTTGAAATTAATTAATTTTGAATGTTATATATTAATACAAAATATACCATTCAAAACTTCACTACAATTTTCCCAAACATGGGTAGCATTTGGTACCATGGAAAGTAGTCACTCTCCAAAAATATAATCAGTTGGAAAGTGATTCCAATGTTTGTTATGTCAAATTTTATTTATTTTCCTTAGAATTTAACTTTTCATTGAGAGTTACTTTCCTATAATAAAAGGTGGGAAAGTTACTTTTCCATATATATTGGAAAGTTAAAAAATATTAAGACAAAATTAACTTTATATATATTAGTTTAAGGTATTAGTCTATTAATCAACGAAAAAGAAAAGAAGTAGCTATTGCCTTATTCCTTCATCCTACTACTTGATTTTTCCTACTATTTCAATGGATAATTCATAAGTATTATATATACATAAAATTTTTAAATTTATTCCAAAATAAGTTTTATATATACATAATTTTATACGTGTATTATTGTATTTAGAAAATATATGTAGGAAAACTTGAAACAATTTTGCTTTCAATTAACATTATCTAAATTTTTAAAAAGTGTCAATTAAAATTCATTATTAAATATTAAATCAAAATAATTGTTAAGAATAAAGTTTATTATAAAAATTAAGGGTAAACTATTGGAAAATTTTGGTTTAAAAATGGTTTTCTTGTGCAGCGGAAAATAAAAATTTTGAAAACGACCCGGTTTGTGATATTTATAGCAATAAACCCTAGACCGAAATCGTACATGTGTTTTTGAATAGACGGATCCTTGTCGTTCCTAGCTTTCAACCAAATGATCTTCTCTGCTATTCTCGTACCACGAATTGCTTCGAGTGTGGGCCCAAACAAAATGAATCAAGCACATAAACTAGAAATAGTTTTTTTGGTGAAAACGAAAATTGTCTCTTCAAAATAGAAACCGACAAAATTGTTATTCCGAAAAATATATTTAATTCTTAGAGAATAAAAGTCTCTATTTTCGGGTAGAATAACAATATTTGAAAGTTGTGTTTATAGCCTTACTGGTGCCATATATTTATAGGAAGAGAATGTAGAACACTTATTAAAGTAGAGAAGTTTATTTCAACTAGAAAAGCAAAATCGTAGTTCAACTAGGATGTAGGGAGTGACAACCCTAGTTAAATATATTATGGTTTGTCGTCCCCCTTTATTACATAAGGGGCTTTTAGGCCTCTTCCATATCGAGTGCAGTTACAAGAACTTCATGGGCTTTTAACCCAATATTTTATAATTTGATTCATCCCAATATTTGTTTTTCTATTTCCCAAAAATAAACTTCAATATATTTCCAATTAAATAATTTTTCCAACCCTGTAACAACTCATTTTTCAATGGTATCGAAAATGGTGGTTTTAGAACCCTGTTTTCCGATAATCGAGTCAGTAAATATTATTTATTAATATTTATGAGTCTATTATGGTGATATATTGAGTTTTGGTTTGGTAATTTTATTGAACGGTTAGTAATTAATGTATAAGAACTAAATAGTAAAATCATAAAAGTTAATCGCTATAGATTTTTATTAGTTAAAAAGCTTATTTAGCAATTAAACGAGGACTTAGAAGGAAATTAGACCTTAGTATATTATAGTGGACGGTTGGTGACCCTATTATTTGATAATTATCTTAGGTTATAATATTATTTAATTATAATAATAAAACATGTTTTATAATGTAAAAGAAAAAGAAAAGAAGAAAACATTCATCCATTTTTCATTCTAGAACCGATTCTTAAGGAAGAAGAAGACCTAACCTTCGGTCAAGCTTTGCTCTTCAATTGGTGAGTCGATTTTGTTCAATTTTTTTGTAATTTTTATGTTTTTGGAATCTCGGGAGCTTGATCTAGCTAGCTCAGGGACTAATCCGTAAAACTGCCAAAGATTTTAAAAGTTTCCATTGATGATTTTTGAAGCTTGTGGTGTTAAATGGTTGCATGTTAAGCTTAGATGTTAAATAGGACTAATTTATAAAGTAAAATTTGTTAATTTTGAGTTCAGGGGCTAAAATGTAAATGTTTCAAATTTGATATGAAATTTTTCAATTTATGTTTCTATTGAGTAATATAAGGATGAAATTAAAATGGGTTGGAAACGAAGCTTAAATGTGAAAGTTATAGTGGTTTTGGTTCTATGGACTAAATTGAATAAAATGTAAAAGTTTAGGAATTTTGTAAGATAAAATTAAAAGGTCATATACATGTATATGAATGTTGTAAGATAATTGAAATTAATAATTTGAACTTAATTATTATATAGATCAAGGATTAAACCAAGAGGAGGATAATCAAGGAAAATGAAAATTACAGAATAATCCTTACGATCCGACTCGCTAACTAATCATATTAGGTAAGTTCATAGGGTATAATTATGCATTTATTGAGGTTGAATTGTGAATTTATACTGTTAGAATGTATTTTACAATGTTTGCCAATTAGTATGAAAGTGATAAATAGATTAATGACTTAATTATAAAGTTTGTATACGTGATAATTATAGTTCATGTCGAATGCTGAATGAATATGATATAGTTATGACATGATTTGATTTATGAAAATGCTTCAGCAATGTGAATGTTTTGAATTCTGTATAAATGTCCATTTGAACGTAGTAAACGATTAGCATACAATTGGCATGCCAACAGGGTTAGTTGCGCACTTGTACAGGATTGCACTTCGGTGCCTCTGTATAGCATTTAATGCTCTCTGGTGTGGTGTAGGTACCCAAATTTTTGAACCTGATTACTATAGTTCATCGGGCTAGTTTGAATTGAGAATAAATTATATATGTTATAAATGAAAGTAACGTATCTATGTGAATGGATTAAATTGAATGATATGACAAGTGATAAAACTTTTTGTTATCTAGTAATGTGATGAACTCATCTATCTTTTGTGGACTATTATGTCAGGTTATAGTATTACGTTAATTGTTTTATTGCATATTTCTGATTCGAGGTAAGTTACTTGTATTTTAACCTTTGAATTTTGTGGAACGTTTATTTTTTGTTTTCTAGAGTTGGCATTTTGTGGAACATGTCTATCGGATCATTTTCAGAGCTCACACTATCCTGCCTTAATCTCAGTAGACTTTTGAATCGTTCTAACTCAGTTATGTGGCATGTATATAGGCTGGTTATGATTATGTGATTTTGAGATTTAAGTGGTGATTTTGTAAAGTTGATGAAATGGTATATATGTAATGTTGGTTTTGAAAGTTGTATGGTATGTATATAAGGTTTGAATGTAATGTGTATGTTAGTTGAGATGCTCATGTTTTTGGATAAAAAATGAGGATGGTTTCAATGATATTTGGATGTAAATTGTGGAATATGTAAGTTGGTGATAGTCACTATGTTAATTGCCTAAATAGTCAAGTTTTAGCTTGTGTAAAGGTGAGATTTGGCAAGTTTATTGTGACCATACGTGCATTTGTATTTTAGGTTAACATACATTATTGAAACTTATGAATGGGTTACTTTAGTACCAAATTTAGTTGGATGATTTGTAATGTTTTATAACTTTGTTTGTGGTGGTGCCAATGATGTATATAGGTTAGATGATTAGGGGTCGATATGGTATGTTTTTAGATTGTTTTGAATAGCTACCAATTGTTAATTTATGTTTTGGAAGTTGTCATTTTAGGTTGAAATGGAATTATATGTCAAATGGTTTATTTTGTCCCACACGGGCTGACACACGACCGTATGTCACATACAGGTAGGTAGGTGATATGGCCGTGTGCTCACTGGCAATTAGGAAGCATTTAGACTACACGGTTACCGATTGTCACACGGGCTGGCCACACGCCCATGTGAGTTCTGTAGTTTTGGTAAATTGCTTTTTACATAGTCTCAATTTGTTACACGACCCAGCCATACGACCGTGTGACTTGTGTTGAATTTTTACACTTTGATCCGCACGGTCACAATGAGTCACACAGTCTGGATACATGGCTGTGTGACTCCAATGCTACACGGTTTTAGCTTGTCACTAGGCCGTGTGACCCTTATTTTGCACATTTTTCCCTTCTTTTGTGAAAAGTTTCAAATCAATCATTGTTTGATTCCAGGTCGATTTTAGAGTTCTCGTAAGCTCAATTTAAAACCGATCTTGTTTACAAAGCATTATTTGTGTGAATGTATGAGATTTATTGAATGTTTAAAAGATTTTTTTTTAAATTCGCATGTAACTGTTCTATTAATTGCTGTAGCATTCTGTAATCTAATTTCGACAACGGGGACGGGTGAGGGATGTTACAAACTCAATTTTAATTCGAATAAAATCATGACGACTTTACCGTAAAAGAATTTATGAGAAAATATATTTAATATTTTCGTATTTAATGATTCACAATGACCAAATTATTTATTTTCATTTTAGAACTTCATTTATTCGAAAAACATAAATTCATTTTTCAAGTCTTTTTCATTTTGGAGAAAACTACATTCATTTCCAAATGATTTCATTTCTCTATTTTCATTTCTGTTTTGGAGAAAATCTTAATCATTTCCAAATGTTTCCTATTTCTCTATTTCACCATTTATATTCAATCCTGTTCATTTGATTTATCATACAATTTATTTTTAGTTTCAACGAGCTAGTGGAGGGACCGGTTAGACATATACAATTGAGGCTCAAATGATTTATAATTAAGTATCAACTTTTTACCTATTAATTATAAACTCATTTAGTCACGAAGTCATTCCACTATAGTATCGTGATTGAGTTCTCCTCAATGACATACTATTACGAAAGCAACTCAATTAGTGCTTGTTCAATGACCTTATCATAAGTGTGTTACCCTCATAGGATATCCTTAATCTCTTTGGGATAATATTCGTTCTCCCAATATGATCTTATTTTATCTCATGGTAACCATTATATCTTCTTTTAAGAAAAGTCAATCACTATAAAATAGTAATCAAGTCATCTTTCAACAAGACAAATGATTCGTGACCACGTTTACTTTTCATCAACTATGTAATGCCAATGAGAGAATATCATTAACCCATGTCTCAGGCTATGAATTTTATTGTTGTAAATGATACAACATATTGCAGAAGTCGTACACCCAACGCATCAACTTTCGGTTCCTTATCTATTTGAATTTAGACTTTTACTCACATGAAAGTGTACGAGTTACGCATATATAGTCTGTCATCCACTCAGGATTTAGGTATGCCACACTATGAACGTCACAAGTGAATAAATCCATAAATGGATTCAGGATCTATTCTAATTGGGTTATGTTTGATGTACTATTTGTCCAGTCAGTCACATTTATGTCTCTATCTTTTGGGAGTCATCCGCTCCGATGCCCAACACAAAATATCTCCACAATTAGATTTGATAGACGACATATTAATCTTTTAATCGGTTTGCTCATTTTCGATTAGACTAAGAACATGTTTAGGTTCGTCTACTAATATAAGTTGTCTTTCCGCATTACGATCTGATCACTTAGTATTAGTTTAAACATTAGACAACCAATAAACAACATTTGCTTCCATTTTGCTTTGCGTGCAAAAACCATATGAAGACAATTATACAAAGTATATTAATGTAATCAATGAATTTATTTTATTAACCAATTTATTTGAAAATTTTATAAGTTTACAAGCGAATATACTACACTCAAGGCACCAAATCAAATATAAACTACACAAATAATCACTCAACTATAAAAATATTCATTTTAGGCAGTCAAAATAAAAAGTTTTCAATTTAAGCACCCACGTTACATAATTTGGTCATTTTGGTCACTCCCAATAAAATCACAAACGACAAGCTAACGTGATAGTTAAAAAAATCAGTATTATAACAAATTTAGCCCTCAAATTTTATATATTATATGGATTTAGTCATAATTTTAAAAAACCTAACACTCAAAATTTACAAATATTCTCAATTTAGTCCTAATTCTAAAAAATTCAAAAAAGATATAACATACATAAACATTTTCAAAAAAAAAAATTCATATTAAATAAAATAAAACCCCCCACCGGATCTCTCCACCACCCCCCCTCTCCCTCTAATGATGTAAACGATGTTGAGTAGCTTAATATCTTTATACTTGTAGGTCTGAATGCAAGAGATTAAGGGTGGGTTTGGATGGGCGATTGGGTGCGGTGCGGTGCGTTTAGCTTACTTTTTGTCTCACGCTACAGTATCGCTACAGTATTTAATCCCACCGCCACCGTTGTTTTTACACTAACCGCAGGTAAACGCACCGTCCATCGAAACTCACCTTAAGGAAAAAGAGATCAAATCCCTAGAGAATGGAGACGCCAATCCCATGTGTAAAGTATGCTTTGAATCAATTCCTATATGGTAGGGAGGTTTGGTGGGGAATTTTTATTTTATTTAATAATAATATAATTATATTAATTTATTATTAAATTTAAATTTAAATTTATTATTATATTTTTTAAAATATTTATGTATTTTTATATATTTCTTTCAATTTCTTAGAATTAGAATCAAATTAAGAATATTTATAAGTTTTGAGGTTAATTTTTAAAATTATGACCATATCAATATAATATGTAAAAGTTGAGGGCTAAATTTGTTATTATACTGATTTTTTAACTGCCACGTTAGCTTGTAGTTTGTGATTTTAACAGAAGTGATCAAAATGACCAAACTATGTAATATGATTACTTAAATTGCTAACTTTTTTATTCTGGGTGTCTAAAATGCCTTTTCTTTTTTACATTCCTAGGAAACTACTTAGTGAACGAACATAATAATGTCACTTTATTGAGATTTTAATCAATACTTTCTAATATATATTTAACGTTATAAAGTAATTTTCCTGACAATCACGTTTCATTAAAATCGTAATATAGAAAAACACCAACACTACTATAGTGAGGGGCATTCTCTAGTAAATATTAAGAATACATGCAATAACGTTTTAAGGGCCAAGCAATGGGAACCAGCCATTAGGAGGAAGTTGTAATTTTGTAATAGTTGGACTCAGATCATTTGACAACTGGGTCTAAATGAAGGGCACCTAAAATTTTCAAACCACCAATAATGAATCACAAACAACTAAGCAAAGCGACCATCATGTCTAACATTAGGGGTCTCTTTGGCATCTGCAATTATTTCAAGAAACCAGTGTATGCAATATATATTTATTTATTTGGATACAAAAATTTAAGAAGGTTCAGGGTGAGTTTAAATACGCAGTGCATTTACTTGCAGTTAGTGTAAAAACAGTAGTGACGGTGATATTAGATACTATAGCATGAGATAAAAAATAAGCTAAACGCACCGCATCACGCCCCACTACCTATCAAAACTCACCCTCAAGTAATAATCAAAATAGCAAATTGTGTTCATTATGATTTAAGATCGAGTTTTATTATATACAATTTTTATGCACGAGTTTTTAATTTCATCACGCTAAATTAGTATGGGTGAATTTTGTTTGGTTCTTAATATGTTTTGTGCTTTGTATCAGTTTAGTTCTACTTTGTAGTTACTTAGATATATATTTGTAATTCGTAATTTATTGTATTTATATTTATAAACTCGCGAGAAGAAGTTAATATCTGATGCACTAATTAGTGGATTAAATATAAGTCTTTTAATTATTTATATGAGCTTTTAAGGTTTTTTAATCATGTGACATAAGATTGTCAGTAAATATATTTATAAACAAAGAGTCCATGGGTTAAGCTGGATCAGACTAGATTTGGGTTGAGTTCATGTATGGTATCAAATTCAATGTCATATATAGCTATTTAAGTCTAGTTTGACTCAAAATACGAGTCTTAAAATTTTTTCAAATTTGTTTATGTTTATAAATGGGTAACGTCTAAAGTGAGATCTTATTATAGTGGGATCTTGTAGGATCTTTTTAAATCAACGGCTGTGATTAAAAGACATAAATAGCTAACTCAAACTAATTTAGGCAGATTTATTTTTCATTTTCTATGTTATTTTATTTTATTAAAATTTCAAACACTAACAACTTAATTTATACTTTTAATATATTCAATTTTCATATGATATAGAATATATATATATTAAAAATATATTAGGTAAGGTCAAACTCAAGCCTTAACTATTAAAATTCAAACTTGTCTCATATTTAAATAGATTTAAAATTTTGTTTAAACTCTCCCAAATATATATAAGAAATCTTTGGACTTTGATGTATATAACTCGATCTTAAGAGAGTTCAATTGTTCTTCTAGTTTAATGACTTTAACTTACGGTTAAGATATGCATGTTCCTATACTCTTAATACACTTGGAATTTAATCATTTTCCTTTTCTTTAAAAAATTTAGTTTCCTCAACTTTTTAAATTATAGAATTTAGGTCTAATTGTTAACATAGTTAAATTTTTATATTAACTTCACTTCTATGGTATTTTGAAATTGAAAAAAATACTCACTTAAGAATTTTAATAATATTTACAATTAAACTTACTATTTTTAAAATAAAAGAAAAGAAGTAAATTCTAAAAAGAAATACATAAATCTTTCTTAATTTATCTACCGGAAGGAATCCAATAACTAATTATTCGCATCCTGTAAACTCGTTAAAAAGTAAACACTGAACCCGAATCTCCATACCCAAATCCAAAACTATATATACTCATTTCATTCTAACCAAAAAAAAAAAGTATAAAAGAACAAAAAGCACCTTTTGTGGAACTCATGTTGATGTCACGTTTCCTGGAAAGTAATTATATATTTTTAAAATCTTTTTGAAGGTTTATTTCATATAAATTAATTTAATCTCTGCAATAGAATTATGGAAAACAAAGAACGGCTAGATGCTTAGAACGTGTAATTATTAGAAAAAATAAGAGAAAATATTCCAGTGCTGAAGATTCAAAGGCGAAGGGAAGAAGGAGGAGAAGTCTCTCTTTCTCTGTCCTTCATTACTTGAATTTTTTAATTTTTTCAATTTAATCCTTTTTCGACTGTCAACGGCTACGTCCGTCTCCGTTTGTTGATAATGATGTTTTTCATTTGGATCGAAATTAAAAAAGAAGAAACAAAAAACAAACGAACGGTGTTGATGTTTTGATTTTTTGAATGATTTGAAGTGAGAGTGAAATTTCAAATTTCGAACGTAAATTTTCGAATCCTCTTTCTTATTTATCCGATCCGTAATGTTTATGTACTTTTTTGTGTGATTTGGATTCGTTCATGAAGTTTCTGCTTTGGATTTCAGGAATATGGGGTTGATTTCGGGGATTTTGATGGGAATGATCTTCGGTGTTTCGTTAATGGCTGGTTGGCTTCAAATGATGAAATACCGAAGCGGGAAACGAATCGGAAAGGTGTTGGTTTATCTTCCTTGTGCTTTTTTATGAAGTTCTTAATTATTTGGTTAGATTTCTTTGACTGAATTCAGTTTCTTATTCCTTTTGTTTAATTTCTCGTTAACTTTTTGCTAATTTTCATTGGTTGATGAAACGAGTTGCAGAGAATTCTGGAGTTATTGAAAAATGTTCGTATTATAGGACTTTGAATCACAAGAATTGCTTTAAGAGATATTGAACATTTGTGTGCCTAAATGTTTATAGCTCAATGAAGGAATTTAACTCATTAAACAACCTGCATTTGTTATCAGTAGATGAGTTGGTTGCTGCGTTTAACTTTAGCTTTGCTTGAAAGAACTGTGTTAACATCCTCAAAGAGAAGGAATTATTTGTTACCTTGTTCATTTAGAATATGACTATATGTGGTTGGGCAGTAATAACTAAAAAGAAACTAAATGAGCATTATGAGGTGGTTTTACAGTATCTTCTTCTATGCTTAATACTGAAAAATGTTCTCATTGATTGTTTCTAAATTCATTATATGTTGGATTGTTTAATGCAAGAATGTGGTAATGAGTTACATTTTAGTTTGTCTTCAAGAAACTGAACTTTTCTGTATGGTAATTTAGATATTGTGACTTGGTCAACTTTAAACTTTTGAATCTATTCGACTTTTCAAATGCTTAGTAACTATTATTTATTTGTCTTCTTTGACAGGCAGTTGATATAAAAACTCTTTCGACTCTCAATAGAGATGATCTTAGGAAAATTTGTGGAGATAATTATCCTGAATGGATATCTTTCCCTGTCTTTGAACAGGTTGGTTTAATGGTCTTAGATTAATTACTACTTCTAGTAACTTTTTCTTAGGCTACTATGATTGTTGATAAGTTTTCGTATGCTTGATTCAACTTGTTGAGACCAAATTTCTATTGATTCACTTGCATTAGTGCAAATTTGTTCTTCACAAAGATTAGAATATGATCTGTTTCGTTATATATCTTATACTTGAAAAGAAAGAATAAAATCCATTCCTTTTTTGCATCGGTATAAAATCCATTCCTTTTTTGCATCGGTATCTGCCTTATCCTTCATTTTTCTTGAAGGGAAATAGTCTCTGGCAATTTGTTTGAGACGGTTGGATTTATTGTCCAGTTATCTTTAACATCTACTGCTAGTGCATAAAATATGCATCTCAAAGACTAGATACATTTACATGTGTTAGGTATAGAAAAAGGTGTTTCCATTTTGGTGTTAAGATTTTATGCAGTGTAGTTGCTTACTGTCTTACACTATGTTGTCCTTTTAGGCAAAATGGTTGAACAAGCAATTGAGCAAATTATGGCCTTTTGTTGCAGAGGTAAGATACTTGTTCTTATATATATTTTTTGCTATAAGATTCATAGTAGTTGCTGGTTATTTATTTCAAAAAGGCTGAGAGAGGCTTTTGTGTAACTGAGGTTTTCCACCTTAACAGATGAAATTTAGGCAGGTTGTTCAACTCTTTTGGTGCTTTCTGAAGTGAAAATAATTGAAATTGTTCTCTATGTAACTTATAATTTAGTATTTTTTCATAGTAGATTAACCAGTATTAGACTATTTTGGTTGTCCTCAATATTAAGCATTCTGAGCATCAATATATTTTAATGGAACTGAATTGGGTTTAGCTGTTTGTTGTCATTCTCTGGGGAAAGGTATGATAAGTTTAAATGGCTTCCCGTAAATGGTACTGAGCCAAAGTTTGTCTAACATGTTATTTTCAGGCAGCATCAGCTGTGCTCAAAGAATCTGTTGAACCACTCTTGGAAGACTACCGACCTACGGCAGTTAACTCACTGAAGTTTGCCAAATTGTCTCTCGGAACTGTGGCTCCGAAGATTGAAGGTATAAATTAACAGATTTTGCTCAGAATAACTTTTGTATCTTTTAGCAAGGAAATCTAATTACAATTGTTGGGGTCTTCTTTCAGCTAGTGGTGTTTTTCATGTTCTTAAGCCCTAAGGAGTCCTTTATAAATGCTATGTAAATGTATACAACATATCTATACATGTCCTCTTTCTAAGCATTTCTACCCGCATGGTTACTTATGGAAAATGCAGGTATTCGTGTTCAGAGCCTTAAGAAAGGTCAAGTCACGATGGATATTGATCTTCGGTGGGGTGGTGATCCAAATATAGTTTTAGAAGTTGATACACCTGTTGGTAATATACCAATTCAGGTTGGGGCATTAACAACCTTTCAAGATTGTCATGCTTGAGAAATTCTGATATGATATATTTTGGACACTTTAGCATACCATGCTACTTTTTCCATTTATAATTTGAATCCTATGAGATGATGCTTTTGACTTACTATTAGTGTTTTTCTCTACGATACAGTTGAAGGATCTTCAAGTTTTTACGGTTGTTCGAGTCATTTTCCATCTTGCTGAAGAGATGCCTTGTATTTCTGCACTACTTGTTGCTCTTCTTTCTGAGGTACCATTAGAGTAATTTCTAAATGGCTGCAATCTTACAGGGGTTTATTTAGATGTTTTGGTTGAACAAACTTTCCCGGGTGTTTTACAAAAGCTGTTTAACTGCCCAATAGGTGACACATGCAACTTGCTTTGTGGTATGATTGTCTTGAATCTGGAAAGACAAGTGATTATTTATGGTTTTTACTGAAAGTACATACGATGCCTATACACTATACAAGGAGATGCCCAACCTTGTGGCTGTCCCCAAATTTTTTCTTTGTTTTCATTCAACTTTTGCTATGAACTGCTATTTATAAATGGCTTTAATCAAAATACCAAAGAATGAATCCCAGAGTTTTATAGTTTTTGTGGAAATAACTGATACCTTTTCTAAACCTATCAGCCAAAACCTAGAATTGATTACACTCTGAAGGCTGTTGGTGGAAGCTTAACTGGACTTCCTGGAATTTCGGATATGATTGATGTAAGCTTTTTGGTGCTGGTTTTTACTTCTTTAAAATATGTTAATATGGGTAAAAGTACCATGAGACCCTTGTACTAAGAGTTAGATTGCAGTTTACTTCTTCAACTAAAAAAATGGGCAAATTAGCCCTGGTATGTTAGATCAAAGAGCAAATTGGTCATTTATGTTAAAATTTTATCCGATTGTATTGATAAAAACTGGCATAACTGATAGAATAATCAGACGGTGACATATGTAGTTCATGCTGACATATATAAACCAATTTTTTAACAAAAGGACCAGTTTGCTCTTTGATCTAATGTACAAGGATTAATTTGCTCACTTTTTTAGTAGAAAGGGCAAAATGCAGTCTAACTCCTAATAAAGGGGCCTCCATGGTACTTTTACTGTTAATATGCTTTCATTGATTTTGTTTATTCATATTTTCTTAGATACACTAATTAATGTTTTAGGTTGTTCCATTTTTACCATATTTTGTAGGATACCGTGGAGTCAATTGTCACAGACACGCTTCAATGGCCACACAGAATTGTTGTTCCAATGGGTGGTACAGCAGTTGATGCAAGGTAATTCTGAAACTTTTGGTTCGAATTATGGAGTTTGAATGTCATGGGTTGGATGAAATATCGCTTCTCATTGTGTTATGCAGTGAATTCGAGCTTAAACCTGAGGGAAGGTTGACAGTTACAGTAGTGAGAGCTAATGATTTAAAGAACTTGGAAATGATTGGAAAATCCGATCCCTATGTGGTCGTGCACATTCGACCTCGGTTCAAGGTTAAAACAAAAACCATTGATAACAACTTGAGTCCTGTTTGGAATGAAACATTTGAGTTGATTGCAGAAGACAGAGAGACACAAGGACTAACTGTAGAGGTTCTAAATCATTCTATCTATCCCTCCTTTTGTATTCAATATCACTGTTTGAAATTGACTAGAGCATGTTCCGATATAGATATCGAAATATGACTCTCTTTGGATCTCTAAATACAACGTGAAGTACTGACCTTTCGAACATATTTGTGTTGGATACATTTCTTATCAAAAAATGAAATTTTCTTTTTGTATGTTTTGCTAATGTTATGCCTTAAACACCTATTACGGTTAGTTTACACAATGTTCATTATGGTTTCAAACAGGTTTTCGACAAGGATATCGGGCAAGACCAGAGATTAGGAATCGCGAAAGTTCGTTTGAGTGAACTGGAACCCGAGAAACCAAAGGAAGTTAATCTGAGGCTTCTGGCCTCACTTGATACACTTAAAGTAAAAGATAAGAAGGACAGAGGAACTTGTACCATTAAGGTAGATACTTTGTTTCATTTTTTTGTGTGTGTTAAGATGTTGGATTTCAACTTTGATGTCATTTAACCATTTAAGAAAGGGCATTTTCCCAATAAAAGTAGTATGGAGATTGAGTAAAATTGTATTTTGCTCTCTCTATTCAAAACTTGAATAAATTAGTTCTTATCCATTAGATTAAAGAGCAAATTAGTTTTTTTTTGTTAAAATTTTATCCAATTGTACCGTTAAAAACTGATGTGACTAATGGAAAAACCAAACAGTGACACATATACCATGTGTTGACGTATAGAGACCAATTTTTAACAGTAAAAATTTGCTCTTTGATCTAATATGCACGAACTAATTTGCCTATTTTTTAGTAAAGGGAGCAAATTTTAATCCAACTCCTAGTATAAGGAGCTCCATAATATTTTTTCCGTATTTTCAAACTTATAATTTGTATATAAAGGTCACTAAATTATTAGTAAGTTTATATTTTGGTCACTTAACTATAAAAAAGTTACAAAATGGATATTGAACTATTCAAAAGTTTTCATTTAAGTCATTGGCTGTTAAAATTGCTGATGTATGCCTTCTTTGTTTGCACCACTTGCACCAATCAAAAGCTCTCATTTCCCTTATTTTCTACTGTTCATTTTTTTCATGAAATAGCTTTAAACGCTACGAATCTGAAAACCACATTCCAAACAATTTTCCTTTTTAATCTCCAATACTAATCATTAGATCAATTTGGATCTAAAGTGTGTTCTTCTACTCATTGATGGTTACTGATCCATCGTACAGATTGTCGAATCATTGTTTGAAGCTCGCTACCTTAAAAAAAACTTATTAGCCTAATGACTTAAATAAAAACTTTTGAATAGTTCAGTAACTTTAATGAAACCTTTTTGAAGTTGAATAACCAAAATGTAGTTTACCCTTGTATATTTAGTATTTGTTTTGTTGATACTCTTTGGTGGGGAATTTTCCTACTCATATGGTGTAGTATTTGGATTCTTTTCTGATTAACAGAAGTATCTGTTTTATACTTTTAGCTTTTGTACCATCTGTTTAGCAAGGAGGAACAATTGGTTGCGCTAGAAGAAGAAAAGAGGATCTTAGAAGCAAGAAAAGAAATGAAAGAAGCAGGAGTTATCGAGAGCACGGCGGATGCGGTCGACGCGTCGGCATCTGGGTCCAGTACCGCTACCGGAGGTAGTGGGATCATGGGGAGTGTTGGTAGAGAACTGAGCAAAGCAGGGAAATTCATGGGCAGGACAATAACAGGGCATAGCAAAAGAATTGAATAGGGCATAGCAACATCCAAGCAAATGGGGATCAAAACCGGTAAAAGGATTATGGAGTCTTTATACAAGGAGTCAAATTATATTTTACTCTATTTGCTTTAAAAATGAGTAAATTAATTTTATATATTAAATTAAAGAGTAAATTTGGTCTTTTTTGTTAAAAAAATTATCTATTTCTATTGTTAAAAATTAATGTGGCTAACAAAATAACCAGATAGTTATATTTGGCATGCCACGTGTACTCCATAGTCCATACTGACGCATATGGATCAATTTTTAACAATAAAAATGGATAGTTAGTTTGCTTTTTGATCTTACATATAGAGATTAATTTGTTCTTTTTTTAATAAAAAGGTAAATATAATCTGACTTTTAGTACAAAAATCTCAATAATACTTTTACCGAACTTTAAATTCCAATGGTAAAAGAAGCATATGAAATTGCAAGTGATTTTAAATACCAAAAATACTTAAATGCTTCTTCCTTGTCCTTGCTCTTTATGGTCCGGAATTAGATTTTGCATTAAAAAGAAATTGATTCATTCTTCAACATAGTGGAAAATTTTATTTACTCTTTTAAGAAAAAAATAATTAATACATTCTTTTATTGTATATACACATTGCATTTTAGTCATTATTTTTTTGAACTTCATTAATAAATGTGTTTATTACTATCCAGTAAAACATTTGTTTTTCATTCATCCATTAAGATATAATAGTAAGAATGGTGTTTTTCGGGTGAGACCAAAAGTAATGTTTTTATGAAAGTTAACACATTGTTTGTTGATGGGTGAGTTATTTAAAATTACTGAATTTTAGAAAAGATTTCTTGTTTTCCTACTTCTTTTCATCAGAATTCACAAAAGATTCTCAACTTTTAAGTGCCTTTTGCTTTTGAGTTTTGTAGCATAAATTGGCTAAGATTAAACAAAAAAAAAAAAAAAGCAAAGGATTCGGATGTATCTTTTTATTGTAATAAAAAGTAAAAAAAATACATTTTGAGATTCTCTATTCCATTGATGATTTTTGGTGTATGATAGTTATTTTCTTTTGGATGAATTCAATTGAATCGGATTTGAAATTAAATTTCATAGACATTAGTTGGTGATAGACATCTACGAAAGATTAATTTGTTAGAATTTGTTCATTATATTTTATGGATATTAAAAGTTATTCCAATTGGTAGCGATTTAAACAGTTGATTTTTTGCCTTCTTCCATATAAATTGTTGAATTATTATTATTTTGTTAATTCCTCACATATATAACTTGCTAAAGAGTTGATGTCTAAAATAGCGAGTTAATGAAAAGTTTTAACATTATTATTCAATTTCTTAAATTTTGTAAAGTACATGCTTAAATTTTGACATAATAAAGTAAATAAATTAAGTGTAAACTACACCCAAAATCATTATTAGTAAGTTTATAATTTGATCACTCAATTTCAAAAGTTGCAAATTTGTAATATTCAAAAGTTTTCATTTAAGTTTAATTTTTTTTTAAAAAAGTTTAACTAGTGAGTTCCAAGTGACGATTCGATGATCGATATGATGAATCAGTACCTATTGATGAGCAGAATAACATACCTTAGATCCAAGTCAATTTGACGGTCAGTTTTAGAAGCCGTAGAAGAAAGCTATTTGGATTTTGGTTCACAAATTCTTGACATTCAAAGTTGTTTCATGAAAAAACACTAAATTATAGAAGAGAAGTGGATGGAGAGCTTTCGATTGATGAAGGTGGTGCGAATAAAGAACACCATATAACAATGATTTTAGCTGCCCAGTGACTTGAATAATTTTTTTTGAATAGTTCAATGACCATTTTATAACTTTTTGAAGTTAAGTTGTAACACCCCTAACCCATATTCGTTACTGAAACAGGGTTACGGAGCATTACCGAGATTTACAGATCAAATACAAACATTTCATATCAGAAATCAATCATAAAGTCCCTTGGATGAGCCCTCAAGGCCCAAAATATGCATTAGAAACAAGTCGGGACTAATCCGAGTACTTAGAGAATTTTTCGCAAAATTTCAAAATTTTTCCAAGGTGCAGGGGACACACGCCCGTGCCTCAGGCCGTGTGGGTATTCGAAATAGGGACACACGATCATGTCCTAGCTCGTGCCCAAATTAGGGTGCTCACTGACTTGGGTCACACAGCCAAGCCACATGCCTATGTGCTAGGCCGTGTGAGCATACTGACTTGCATTAAATAGGTGCAGGGGTCACACGGCCAATTCACACGCCCCTGTGCTAGGCCGTGTGAAACTACCTAAGCATTTTGTTTTGAAATTTTAAAAATGCAGGGGATACACGATCAAACCACATGCGCGTGCACGAGGCTGTGTGTTACACACGGTCGAGACATACGCTTGTGTCTCTACCCGTGTGGACGAAAATAGGCCATTTCCAAGGCCACATTTCTCACCCAAACTTGGCATCAACCTAATCAAACATTTTTGGACATCAATAGACCATAATAAGACAGTCAACCAAACCAAAATCAAGTTTTATACTAAACATAATACCACAACCATTCAAGAATCTTTACTTACCAATTTGACCAAATACATATATAAACTCATTTGAACCTAATTTACCAATTTTAAACCAACCATCAACATGTTTATAAAGTATCCATCATTCAACCATACTAACACACATTAAACATGATAAGGCCACTTACATGCATATCAAAACATGTTTATCACAAGCCATTCCAATGGCTATTTACAACAAAATACTTATAAGCCAACATTGGCTAATATACCCTATACATGCCATTATATCCTAAATTAGTTTCTATATGTACCGAAATGGGTTGATGGATAGTGTGAGATATCTCTGCCAAGCTTCCAACCCAACAAGCTTCCGAATTACTATAAAACTGAGGAAATAAAACAAAGTAAGCTTTTAAAGCTTAGTAAGTTCGAATAATGGGAAATTTACTTACCATTCATTTACATTTAAGGTAAGCATACAAAATACATCCAAAGAAATTTGGCCAATAGCCTAAACACATATCCTCATCAAACATGTTAGTCGTGTATTTCAAATGAATATCAAGAAACATGTATGAGCTCATCAGATATCAAATTTCTATATTCATAAACTTTCCTCATCTTATGTTCATATATCAATTTCATGTATTTTAGGTATATATGGGTAATGATTCATTTCAAACTCATATTTTCAAGATTTTGCACGTTAAATAATTGAAAATATCGATGGATACACGAGTAGTACACACAAGGTGTACAAAACTGTAATCCGTCAATTCATATACATGAATGCTTATGCAAACATGTAAACGAGAAGCTCTTTTGAGCCATATAACGGGAAGCTTATGTGAGTTATGTAACGGGAAGCTCCGAAGAGCCATTAATCGGGAAGCTCATAAGAGCCAGTTATCGGGAAGCTCCGAAGAGCCAATTATCGAGAAGCTCACAGGAACCATATAATGGGAAGCTCGTAAGAGCCAAATATCGGGACGCTCATAAGAGCTGTGGTGTGTCCACAACACATGCAGGATCACAACCAATCGGGATGCTCATAAGAGCTATTAACGGGATGCTCTTTCGAGCTGTAGTGTGTCTGCAACACATACAAGACCACAACCAATTCAGGAACCCGGTATCCATCGAATTTCATTTGTTCAAACGGGACTTAATACTTGTCAAACATCGTCGGATATGTGATTTATTTTCATACATGACAATTACACAATTCACATACATAACACTCAATTCAAACATATAATTATACAATTTAGTTACACGAACTTACCTCGACAATATTAGTGACTCAAAAGCTATTAATCCGTTACTTTCTCTTTTCCACAATCTAATTCCATATTTGATCTATCCGGATCTATACGAATGAATTTAACATCAATTTATATTCATTTCAATCTAATTCACATCTTTGGAAAAAAATACAATTTTACTGCTATACTTTTAATTTATTACGATTTCATCCCTAGGCTCGGAAAATAAAATTCATGCAATTTAATCCTTATTCCAAGCCTAGCCGATTTTTACATGTAACAATAGCAGCCCATATATTTCATAAAATTCATAATTTTTCCATGAATTTTCCATCTTTTCAATTAAGTCCCTAAATCATAATTGCATCAAAATTTCTTTTACAAAAGTTATTTATTTATCAACAACCTTTCATTTCCTACCATAAAACTTCATAATTCCTACATACTTATCCATGGAAAAACCTTAACACTTTTATAACTTTGCAAATTAATCCCCGAGATAGCTAGATTAAGCTATTATGATCTCGAAAATATAAAAATTATTAAAAACGAGACAAAGATACTTACCCAATTAAGCCAAATAAGTTTGCTACCTTCAAGCTCTTCTAACTAGGGTTTCCATGTATTTAATTTGGGAAAGATGATATAAAATGATGATATTTTGTTATTTAATTAATTTATCATCTTTATTTTATCATCTTTCCAATTTAATCCTTTTCTTTTCCTAAATTTCCAATTATGACTAATCACACTTATCTACTAACTCCTCTAAATGGTCTATTTGCCATATAAGGACCTTAAATTTTGAATTCCATAGCTATTTGATCCCTTTAGCTACTAGAATTCAACTTTTACATTTTATGCAATTTGGTCCTTTTCATCAAATTAAACATGTAGCCGGTAAAACTTAATCTTAAGGTGCCACATTATGCACTTTTATGGAATTCAAGTTTAATTATCAAATTAGAATTCAAGTACCAAAATAGACAATATATATATATATATATATATATATATATATATATATATAAGTATCAAGATGGACCTAAATGTCAAATTGAGAGGCAAAATTTTACATTAACCCCAAAAGGTAAAAATATTTCTCCAGCCACTCCTAAATTTGATATCGAGCAATTGGTCCCTCTAAAAAAAAGGTGTAATTTAATTCCTATCAATTTCGAAAATGAGTGGCTAAGGATAATTAACCACGACGTTATTGTTATGTAATTTTAATTGATATAATAACAAATTTAGCCCTTGATACTTATATATTTTAAGTAAATATGGGCAGAATGTATAAATAAAAAAATATTTACAATTGATAAATTATTCTTAATTCATTTTCGAAATAAATGAAAATTAAATTACTTTAATTTAAAAAAAAAAAATCAATTTTAATAAAGCGGAGAGTCCAAACACAATTGTAGTTTGAACTTCCTGGTTAAGGCTCCAATTGCTTGTTATGGAAGTCTTCAATTCCAACTCAGCAACTGAGTACTGAGTTAGAGTTCGAGTCAAACACTCCAAAAAAAGTCAACAATGCAAGTAGTTACAGACCAAAAGGAGGGAAATATATATATATTATATCATATGCAGCAGTATCCGACATCCTTTGATCTAAGATCCAACGGTTGTCGGCCGTCGATTAGAGATTTTTATGTTCCCCAGCTTTTATAGAATTTACGATTATTATTTCATCACCCACCAAAAGATTTTACCTTTTTGGCCAAATCAGAGAGATTTTTTGATTTTTTTCAGGGTCTCTCTCTCTCTCTCTCTCTCTCCTTTCAGCAATCAATACACTGTGTTGAAGCGATTTAACGGCGATGCCTGGCGGTGGTGGCGACGCGCCACGGGAGCCCACCGCCAACGGTGGCGAATTCCTTCTTTCTTTACTCCAAAACCCCCCTCAACAACAACAACAACAACGGCAATCTCCATTGCTTTCTAGAGTTACTCCTATGCTTATACCTCAACCGTTACAGCAGCAGCAGCTGCAACAGCAGCCGTTGCCGTTAGATCCTGCTGTTGCGGCAGTTGGGCGGGTATTTCCTTTGCAGTCGCCATCTTGGCCGTCGAACGGACGAGATCTCTCCACTCCGTGGGCGCAAACGATTTCCTCGCCTTTGGTTCCTAATTTTCTAGCCTTTCCACAAAACCCTTGGTCTTCCTCGGGAAATCAATTCGTTGGCAATAGAGGGGATTTAAATGATGATTTGAGAAGGCTAGGGTTTCCGAGTGTGGATAATAACAGTAATAATCTGATTCAGCAAAAGCATCCAGAACAACAACAGCAACAGCAACAACAAAAGCTTGTTTTTGGTTCTTTTCCTAGTGATATTCAAATCCTGCAAAAGCCAGAGGGTTTGCTTAATGGGAATTTGTTTGACAAATCGAATCTTGATTTATCGAAACCTGCGAATTCGAGTCCATACGCCTTTCAACATCAAAGTGAAAGAGGGAAACAACAACAGCACCATGTTGGGAATTACAGAGAAACCCTAAGACCACCGCCGGGGTTTTCAGGAAAGCCTAGAGGAGGAGGAGGGAGCCGTGATTTCGGAGCCAGGAGGAATCATTTAGAGCACAATGTAGATAAATTAAGAGCAGAATACAGTCAGTTGAGTAATGATAATGAGATGGGACTTCGTGGACAGCTCGATCACCCTGGACCACCGGCAGGGAGTAATCTGCAGTCCGGTACTGATATCAAAGAGTCTCTCATGGAATTGCATAGGTTTGGTGGCGGCCAGGTAGATGAAGTTGGGGAAAGGATTGTTGAGTCATTGTTGATTGAGGAAGAGTCTGAGGATAAGAATGATAAGAAGCACCATCGTCACGAGAAGGTAATATTACTTCCTAATGTTTTCATGTTGTAAGCTCGAAATAGTATAAAAATGGATGCTTGTTTAAATTTGGGATTGACTTGTAATTTATTTATACATCAGGAATCCAGACTAGATAACAGAGGCCAAAGGTTACTTAGCCAGAGAGTTAGAATGTTAAAAAGGCAGATGGAGTGTCGCAGTGACATTCATAGGCTAAATGCACCTTTACTTGCTATTTATGAGTCACTTAATCCGCCCAAAGAGGAAAAAACTAAGCAACAACAATTATTGGCGTCACTCGAGAAACTAGTTTGGAAAGAATGGCCTCAAGCAAAGTTATTTCTTTATGGTTCATGTGCTAATGGTTTCGGGGTTTCAAGAAGTGATATTGATATCTGTCTTGCACTTAATGAGGATATTAACAACAAATCTGAAATCTTGTTAAAGTTGGCGGATATTTTGCAGTCGGATAATCTTCAGAATGTGCAGGTTGGCTTGTATTGCTTATGGTTAAACTTATTCAGCTAATTGAGTATATAACTTATTGTTTGCCTTATGTGCAGGCACTGACTCGTGCTAGAGTCCCCATAGTAAAGCTTATGGATCCGGTGACTGGAATTTCCTGTGATATATGCATAAACAATGTATTGGCTGTAGTAAATACAAAGCTTCTAAGGGATTATGCACAGATAGATGCAAGATTACGGCAGTTGGCATTTATTGTGAAACACTGGGCTAAATCCAGAGGAGTGAATGAAACTTATCGCGGAACTTTATCTAGCTATGCGTATGTTATTTGTAACTATAATTCTATTCCAATTGGTGCTTGTGGTTGGGCTGTGTTTAGCTTTCTTTGGAACGTAAACATAGATAAAACTACGAGCTAATGATGACCAATGTAGTTAGGATTCGTGCACCTAGAGTATCATTTAATTTTGTTTGCAGTTATAAAGTCATCTGTGTAGTTAATGATAATTAGCATTTCCTTTGCAGGTATGTTTTGATGTGCATTCATTTCTTACAGCAAAGGAGACCGGCTATCCTTCCATGCTTGCAGGTTTGTAGGCCTCTTTGCTTCCTATATCTGCTATCTCATATGGCTCTATTTTGTTATTTCTAGGGTAGAGAAACTTATGGAACTTAATAATTCGGATTTTGTTCTACTCTTTCTATATTGTTAGTGGAAATATTTTTTCCTAAATAGTAATGGTAACACGATATTCTATTTGCTTCTTTACCATTTTGTTAAGCTATTGTTTAAAGTGTCACCCTTTAGGAGCATTTTTGACAGGAAAAGTACTGTGGACTCCCTTATATTAGGAGTCAGATTGCATTTTTCCCCATCTACTAAAAAGATGAGTAAATTAGTCCTTGTACGATAGATCAAAGAGTAAACTAGTCATTCTATTAAAAATTCCATCCATTTCTATTGTTAAAAAAGTTACACCAGTTTTTAAGAGTAAAAAGTTTTTAATAGAGAGGACAAGTTTGCACTTTAATCTAACCAGGGACTTATTTGCCTATTGTTTGAGTAAAGGGGGGCAAAATGCAATCTGACTTCTAATACAAGAGCTTCCATGGTACTTTTACCCATTTTGGACATTATGCGTTTAGTCGGTTAGACAACAAGCCTATATGGTTCGTAATTAGCATGCGGTTAAGAAAATTTCTTATCACATCTATTTACAGCCTTTATTCCTTTGCATGAAACCATTTCATGACAGGCTTAAATATTGTGACTGAACGTGCGGGTTACTGTTTGGATTTTGCTTCTGTTAATTCTCTTTCAGGGGATGGAGAAAACATACAATGTCACCGTGGATAATATCGAGTGTGCTTACTTTGATCAAATCGAAAAACTTCTCAACTTCGGATCTTCTAACAAGGAAACTGTTGCTCAACTGGTTTGGGGTTTCTTCAACTACTGGGCATACGGTCATGATTATGCAAATTCAGTAATATCCGTTCGCACAGGAAGCATAATCAGGTGAGATGGAAATTATATTTTGCAGGAATTTTTAGTTAAATGTCTTGACGGTTGCCAAAAGTTGTATGAAACTAGTCTAGTTTTAAGCATCTTTTTTGTAGTGAATGTCCTCGTAAAAGTATCATGAGGGTTCCTATATTAGGACTCAGATTGCATTTTGTCCCCTTTGTTAGAAAATGAGCAAAAAAAAAAAAAACAAGAGTAAATTGGTCTTTATACGTTAGTTCAAAGAGTTAATTGGTCATTTCTATTAAAAATTTTATCCATTTATACTGTTAAAAATTGGCGTGATTGATAGAATAAACCAGACAGTGATATGTGTATATCATGTTGACATACAAGGAGGGTCAGTTTTTAATATTAGAAATAGATTAAATTCTTAACTAAAAGACCGGCTTGCTCTTTGACTTAATATACAAAAATTGGTTTTCCCATTTTTATAGTAAAGGGAGCAAAATGCAACTTGACTGGAGGGGCCTCCATGATACGTTTTCTTGTGATTTCATCAGTTGACCCAGTTATGTTTTACAATAAAATGCTTCTCAGTTATGACACTTTCATTTTACAGTAAGCAAGAAAAGGATTGGACGAGGAGAATTGGCAACGATCGGCACTTAATCTGCATAGAGGATCCATTCGAGACATCTCACGATCTGGGCAGAGTGGTGGACAAGTTTAGCATAAGGGTATTACGAGAAGAGTTCGAACGCGCTGCGGATATCATGCAGTTTGATCCAAATCCATGTGTGAAACTGTTTGAACCTTATGTTCATAGTTAGGTAGGTTAAAAAACCGTGTCTAAGTGTGGTATATTTTTAGTCCTATTTGTTGTTTCTTTTTGGTTATGGGGTCATACTCTATGTATTTAAGGTTTGTCTTTTTGTCTATGCCCATAAATGTAAAGAATTTTATCAGGTTTAATGAAAACTTCCTTATATTTTGAAAGTCATTAGATAAATATATTCTTACAAATAAATTTATCAGTTATGTATTATAAAAGAATTAATTACAAATAAAATATCAAGATCAAATGAAAACTTCCTTATATTTTGAAAGTCATTGAATTGGCCGGTTTTAGTTTTGTTAGGTTGGTTTTTTTTGTGTGATGGGTATCGAAACCACCAAATATAAATTCTTACAATAAAATAATATTAAAATAGCATTATAGAGAAGTAGAGTCAAATTCAAAAGGATTGGTTATCCAATTTCGGTCTTCTCGTGACCAAAATTATTGTCGCGATTTAACGACCTGTGGGTTGCAGATTCGAAATTGTAAAAATAAATTTAAGCAAATAAAATAAATGAGTTTAGCCTTAGCCTTGGTATACCTCAAACTTGAACCAATATTTAAGAGAAGGTTTTTCCTTCTAATCTATAAGTTGGTTGTAGCGATCGAGGACGTCTCAAACCACTAGTTTTTCCTCTTGTAGTCGGTTTTGGTACGACCTGCAAATCGATCCTTATCGAATTTTTAACCACATGACATGTACCCGTAATTTAAGACTTTAACAGTCTTGTGATCTGAAAATCCTTACTCGAATTAACGACCTCAACCGTGTGGGTCGTTTAAATCCGATCACTATCTTCCTTAATGGAATCCAACTAATTTTTTCCACTTGAACATGCCAATTTGGTCACGTGATTTTGAATACAGCACAGCCGACTCAACTTCCCAACTGTATGCCAAAAGATTACAACCCAACGTGCACTTTTTTGAATTGAAATCGAATACTATCCTATATACCAGAGAAATAGCAAATACCGAATTATAAAGTATTTAGTGTAGGTAGAGAATACTGAATTACAAAGTATTTAGTGTGGGTTCATATCTCACGATTACTTTGTCAAAGCGATAACCGGAAAGGGACTTAGTTAAACATGAAATAAATCATTCTAGATGGTGAATGGAAATGATTTTAATAGGAATTGTGGAAGTTGGAAAGGGGAAAGGGCTTGGAAGGCAAATAAGCTAAAATGTTGAAAAGAAATGAGAAGGAAAAAGATTAGCAGAATGAAAAGCAATTGACGAGAGAGCGGAAGGAAAACAAGAACTGATTAATGCCAAAAGTCAAGTTGGTAATGTCATGTGGTTATAGACACAAGTGTATTTATACCTACTTTTAATGCTAAAATTTACATTATCGCTCAATAAATTAAAATTTAAAAATCAAATTTAAACTAATTATAAGATTTTGACAATATCAAAAATAATTTGATCTTTATCCAGCCAACTTCAAAGCTTCAATCTTTCAATCTACCCCTCCTATTTGCTTTTTGTATGATTTTGAAATTCAGCATACCAACTTCATTCCTGATAAGAAAAACCCAAGTTTAGTAGCATCTTTTATTCGATAATTAACCAAAAATAAATATATTAAAAACATAAATTTATCTCACTATCAAATTGGTTGCGGTTTTAAGTTGGGTAAAGACAATTTAGTCAATTGAAAAATCAAAACGGTTATCTGAATTAACCAACTTTAAAATACTTATTACTTTAATATATTTTAAAATATATAACTATCATATTAAGATGAAAGGTAATTCATATGCGACCCCTTATCTATATTTACGTCAAATATGGATTGAGTCTACTTTTAACTTTTCTATTTTATATAAATATCCCACCCTTATCTATATTTTTGGCTTTGCCTTTGTTTCCCACTACCATAGTTGATAACACAAATGAAAAGTCCCTAAAAGTATATTTAGTGTATGATTTATGGTATATAAATATTAATTTTTTGGGATCTGTGACCACTCTTATAAATAATGTTGTTTTCAAAATTCGAACTTAAGTTTTCTTTTAAAAATGCTATTTAATATTTGTTACTACTGCAATCCTTGGATTTCATGCAATTAGAAATTTGAAAGATGAACACGATAATTTAGAGCGGTCTGGCCTCAATTGCCTCCTCCACTAGCTTAGCTTTCTACAACTAAGGATTTTCCCAAATTTACTAATTTGATAACCTTTGAGGACAAAGTTTAACCTTACAACTCCCTTAAGATTTCTATCTCAAATCTTAATACACAAATTCTCTCAAGGAAATACAAATAAGTGAACAAAGAAATGATCCTTACAAGATTAATGTGTTTGCAAATTAAGTTCAAATACAATGAAATACACTTGAGCAAAAAGAATAGAAGTAAAGCTCACAAGTGTATGTAAAAAGAATATGGAAATAGTAAGCTCAAAGGTTGTTTGATTGATAATTTATTATTGAAAGTGCTTTCTTGTTGTTGTAGGATATTTAAAAGTTGATATTTATACCTCCTAATTGATTTCCAACCGTTGACGTTGTTGGTGTCATGAATAGAGTCATTGAGATGTAAAAACCAGAGCATTTAATTCACCTGCAACATCGAATATTGATACCATATAAAAATGTATCAATAATTTTTGCAATAAATGCTAAATTCAGTTACTGTTGGAGTTTTACTATCGATACCAAAACAATTTTATCGATACTTTATAAAAAGGTATCAAGACCGTATCAATACTTTGTAGGTTTTGTGAGAAACATAATGCTATTTTGGTATCGCTTTTAAGAATAGGTATCGATAATTCAGAAAATATCGATACTTAATCAAAAGGTATCTATACTTATTAGGTTTTGTGAAAAACGAAATACCATTTTGGTATCATTTTTAAGAGAGGGTATCGATAATTCATAAAATATCGATACTTGGCCAAAAAGGTATCGATGCTTTTTGGCCTGGAGCAATTTTGACTTGTTTGAAAATTATTTGATTCGTTAAAAGTCATTTTTCTAAGTGAAAATAATTTTAACTTGATTTTAAAGTTGTGTCAAAATTTTCTAAGAGTTCAATGTAGATATTCAAAATTTTATCTCTTAGACTTCAATTTTAAACAAATCATTTTTGTCAATTTTGTTCAATTTTAACTTTTATTCAAAAATATTTCAATTTGTTTTATCAAAACATTTTATTAAATAAGGCTTGGTTTAACATTTCCCCTTTTGATATAACAAAACATTTGGTAAATTTATTTTAAATAATTGATCTCCCTTAATAAAAGTCATTTTGAATTTAATAAGGCCAAAATAAAATTTGACATACATGCAATTTGACATTCATTTTTACTTTAAGGAAAATTTGTCACAAAATTTGCATATTTGCATATAGTTAGCATAAACGAATAATCAATCAATTTACCTTTTCTTATCCCTTTTTGTTATATCAAATGACAAATAAAGTTTAAGAAGAACAAAGGTTAGTTCATCATAATAGATATATAAAAGTAAATGGGCAATGAACTAAAACAATAATGTATTTTAAAATATCAATAAAGCAATAAAGTGCAAGAAAATATAGACATAGGCATAAATAAAGAAATCTAGGTACAAATGTTATGAGTATGAAATAAATGATTTAAATCCACTCTAATCATCACTAGGAGAAAAAGGAGGAGTCGAAGGAAAACGAGCTAAGAGAGACGCCATTTGTGACTTCAATGTCGATAGCTGAGTGTTAACATCTTTCCTAAGACCTCGAACATCATTGCTCAAAAAATGGATAGCACCGAGGATGGCAGTATTGAGCTTAGAAGAAGGTTGAGATGCTTGAAAGGACGAAACCGGTGGAAGAGCATGCTTGGATGAAGGGACGTGTTCAAAAACGCCTTCATCATCATCATCTTCATTGGCAATCGGATTACCTCCTTTAATCTACTCACCGAAGTTGGCATCATAGTGATAGTCGATATGGTGAAGTGCCCTGTAACTTATATATTGATTTGGTGTAATGGGGGAGTCTCCAAGAGTGCTAATTTCTAACATTCTAAAGATATATGACAAATATATGCCATGGGGAAGGGTGAGATTAGTAGACATCACCCTTCTGATAACCTTAGTGATGTCATTAAACATAATGAGAGTAAGGTTAGGACGCCTATTAGTTTGGATAGAATCGAGCCACCAATAATTGTTGTTTTGAAGCTTGGCATGTTTCATAATAGGACGTAAATTCTAAGTTAGGATAAGGTGGAAGACTCGATTGTGTAGAAAAAGTTCAGAAGCTAAACTAGATGGAATGAATAGAGCTAGATTAAAAGTGTCTTTTTAATTGGAGTTACCTCTAGAAGGAAATTGTAACAATCACCAAACTCTTTGACAGTGAGGCAAATAGGAGTGTTCATTAAAAATGAGGAGATGGCAACAACGGATTCACCAGACTCATCATGTTTGAGTTTGGCATTTAAATAAAAGGCTCAAACAAGATTATAAAATGTCGGTGAGGAAATTTTTAAAAAATCCATCCAACCCCAATTTTGAAAAACAAATAGATAAATAAAATTTATGGCTTCAAGCATATCAAAATCTATTTTTCTAGATTCCCAAACCTTTTTGGAAGCAAATTTTTCATTAGAATGAGATAGTGAGTTTGAGAATTGAAAACACTCATTAAAAGATGACTCTAATGCACTAGATGGATTAGAAGACGATGCATCGATTCTAGCCATTTTCTTAGGAGCCATCCTATCTAATTAAACACTTAGAAACACTAAGACTCAAAAGAAAACTCTTTGGGGAATTTTAACAAACATTTGGTGGGTAAGGGTTTTAGGTCAAAATGTTAAGAAAATTCTTTAGAAATAGGTAACCTTTTGCAACAAAAGATAATATATAGTGTTCAAAACAACCTAATAAACCATCAAGAAGCACTATTTCAACCTATATTTTATAAAATCAATAAGTTGAAAGTTTTAGAGTTTTACCTCAAAAATGTTGAAATAGGCAAAGTCTCCACACAATGTTGAACAAATCTTGAGGAAATGATGTTTGAAGGTGTTGAAAAGCTAGGATTTGACGAAAAAATCAAGAAATTTGAAGAAATTTTGGAGAGTTGAGAGGTTTTCGGTGGAGGGAAGAAAAAAAATAGAATTTTGGAAATTTGTTTTAGAAACTGTTGCAGGTACCTTTAAAAACCACTATTTTGTCAAGTAAGTTCATACAATTTAAATAAGTTTATGTTTATGTTGTGTTATGCTTAATTATGAAATGGTGTCATTGCCAATTATAAATTATGGTATAAATTAAGGTTAAAATCCGATGAACTTAGTACAAGTCTTGTATACGAGGTTACGGGTTGAAGCCGATGGAATTGAGTTCTAACATTTGTTGCGGACTCGAGGAAACATACACATTAAGCCCTGGCCATGCTCTCTTTTGTGTAGGTTAACTCAGACGGGTAATTAGGCACTATTGTTTATGATTAGCTCAGATGAGTAATTTATACTTGTCATGTAGGTTTTACCCGAACGAGTAACTAGACATTATTATTCATGTTTAGCTCGGAGGAGCAATTGATATCTATCGTGTAGGTTTAACCCAAATGGTAACTAAGCACTATTATTTTCACCTGTATACTAAGTACTTTTACGTTGTTTCATCGGGTAGAATTATAAAATGAAAATGTGATGATATGAGGTTGATGTTGGTGAGAAGAATATTCATGATCTGGATATATAATGCAAGTTGAATTGTGTTAGAAATATGAACATTTGAGGTTATATGTATGTCTTGAGCTCAAAACCTTATGTATTTAATGATGTTAAAGATAATTGTTTGGCATAATGAACTTATATGTGTTAAGTAATTGTTTATATTGTATAAGCTTACTAAGTATTCTCAATACTTACTTGTGTTACTACCTTTCTGTAGATTTTGGACGTCTAGAATGTGTCGATTGAATCAGCGAGAAGCACACAGTTATTGTCTCTCGATCCAATAGACTTTTAATGTTTCAAACTTGGTTAACTGTGGCATGTACATAGGATGGTTAAAACTTGTACAAGTTGATGTATGTGATGGCATAGTTATGTTTGTATAAAAGTCCTTTTGGTAACTTGATATGTGTGGTATGGTTTGTGCCAAGTTTGGTATTTAGAAGTTAATGATAATGACAAGTTTGAATGATGTTTTTTATATGAATTAGTTTATGGTATAAAATGGTTAAGGCATGATTTGTATTTGACTTGAGTTTAATGTTTTATTGGTGCCAATGAGGGCATATTGGTTGTGTGTTTAGATGGTTATATGAATGAATGTTTTGGCTTTGAAATGTGTATGTTTTGAAATAGGTTTGAATGGTGTAAAATGAAATTTTAGGTCACTTGTACGAAATGTATGAACATTGTTTCAAAAGGGTTAGTTTGGCTGTACACGGTCTACCACACAGCCGTGTGCCACACACGGGTGGTTGACACGGTCGTGTGCTCTGTATGTTTAGGTTGGTTTTGAGCATACACTGTCTCAATCCCTTACACGACTTAGCTACACGACCGTGTGAATGTTTGTAAATTTTACAATTAGGTCTAACACGACCATAGTTAGTTATATGGCCTGTCGACACGGCCGTGTAACCTTGATTACACAACATAAGTCCGTTACATAGTTTGAGGACATGACTGTGTGATATAGCCCACACGACCTTAACCTGTCAGACGACCTGGCCACAAGATCGTATGACCCATGTTTTGTCTTTTTACCTATCTTTTTGTAAAAGTTTCAAAATGGTCCCAATTTGGTTCCAAGCTGGTTTAAGGGCTTTCGTAAGCTCAATTGAGACTTGATGTAACACTCCTAACCTATATCCGCCGCTGAAATAGGGTTACGAAGCATTACTGAGATTTATAAATCAAATACAGATATTTCATATTATTATTCACATCATAAATCAATCATATTGTCCCTTATATGAACCCTCAAAGCCCAAATTATGCATTAATAACAAGTCGGGACTAAATCGAGAACTCAGAGAATTTTTTTACAAAATATCAAAATTTTTCCAAGGTGCAGAGGACATATGCCCGTGTGGTTAGGCTATATGTCTCACACGGTCAAGAGACACGCCCGTGTCTCAGGCCGTGTGGGCATTTGAAATAGGGACACACGGTCGTGTCCCTGCCCGTGTCCAAATTAGGGTGCTCTCTGGCTTGGGTCACACGGCCAAGCCACACGCCCGTGTGCTAGGCCGTGTGACCATACTGACTTGCATTTAATAAGGGCAGAGGTTACACGACCAAGCCACACGCTCGTGTACTAGGCCGTGTGAATAATTATGAGCATTCTGTTTTGCAAATTTAAAGATGGAGAGGACACATGACCAAACCACACGCCTATGTGCTAGGCCGTGTGTCACACACGGCTGAGACACACGCCCGTGTCTCTGCTCGTGTGGACGAAAATAGGCCGTTTCCAAGCCACATTTCTCACCCAATTTGTCTTTCACCTACATTAACATTTTACAACATTCACAAACCAATACAAGTCATTCAAACCAATCCAAACATATATCAAGTATGATAAGACCACACATATATATATATACATCAAAATATGTTAATCACAAGTCATTCCAATGGCTAGTTACAACCACAACATTATTATGCCATCATTGGCTAATTAACCTATACATGCCATTATAACCAAAATTAATTTACTATTTATACCAAAATGAGCTAATGGATAATGTGATGCTGCTCCGACTAGTTTCCAACCAAATCGAGCTTTCGAATTATTATAAAACAGGGAAAATAAAACAAAGTAAGTTTTTAAGCTTAGTAAGTTCGTATAACAGGAAATTAACTTACTATTCATTTACTTTTAAGTTATGCATCCAAAGCAATTTGGCCAATAGCCTAAACACATATCCTCATCAAACATGCTAGTCATGAATTTCACATGAATAACAAGCAACATGTATGAGCTCATCAAATATCAAATTTACATGTTCATAAACTTTCCACAACTTGTGTTCAAATATCAATTCCATGTATATCAAGTATATACGGGTAATGATTCGTTTAAAATTCATCTTAACTCATATAAGAACTTAGCCCGTTAAACCGTTTAAAATATCGATGGATACACGAGTAGTACACACGAGGTGTACAAAACTGTAATCCGCCAATTCTTATAATACCCGTCAATTCATGTTCGAGAATGCTCATATGAGCACATAAACAGGAAGCTCTCTTTAAAGCCATATAACGGAAAGCTCATGTGAGCCTTGTAAAGGGAAGCTCATAAGAGCCATGATCGGGAAGTTCGCAAGAACCATATAACAGGAAGCTCATGAGAGCCAATTATCGGGATGCTCATAAGAGCTACTAACTGGACGCTCTTTCGAGTTATGGTGTGTCCACAACACATGCAAGATCACAACCAATTCGAGAACCCTGTATCCATCGAATTTCATTTATTCAAATGGGACTTAATACTTGTCGATCATCGTCGGATATGTGACTACTTTCATATACATGACACTTGTACATTTCAAATACATAACATTCAATTTAAAACATATAAATATACAATTTAGTTACACGAACTTACCTCGACAATTGTACGTTGATTTGTTGTTTACTAATCCGATACTTTTTCTTTTCTACGATCTAACTTCGTATTTGATCTATCCAGATCTATACAAATGAATTTAACATCAATTTAATACAATTCATATCTTAGGAAAAATTACCATTTTGCCCCTATACTTTGGATTTATTACAATTTCGTCCTTAGGCTCGAAAAATGAAATTCATGCAATTTAATTCTTATTCCAAACCTAGCCTATTTTTACATGTAACAAGAGCAGCCCATGTATTTCATAAAATTCAGAATTTTTTCATAAATTTTACATCTTTTCAATTTAGCCCCTAAATCATAATTTCATCAAAATTCACTTTACAAAAGTTGTTTATCTATCAACAACCTTTCGTTTTCTACCATAAAACTTCATAATTCTACTATATTCATCCATATAAAAACTCTAATACTTTGATAACTTTACAAATTAATACCGAGATAGCTAGATTAAGCTATTATGATCCCTAAATATAAAAATTATTAAAACGGAACAAGAATACATACCTAATTAAGCCAAAATAGTTTGCTTGAAATAAGCACCCATAACTAGGGTTTCAATGTCTTTAATTTGGGAAAGATGATGAATATGATGATATTTTATTATTTAATTAATTTATCATCTTTTATTATTTCATCTTTCCAATTTCATCATTTTCTTCATTAAATTTTCTAAGGATGAATCAGCATACTTATCTACTAACTCCTCTTAATGGTCTATTTTCCATATAAGGACCTCCAATTTTGAATTCCATAGCTATTTGATCCTTTTAGCTACTAGAATTCAACTTTTGCATGTTATGCAATTTGGTCCTTTTATCAATTAAACATGTAATCGGTAAAATTTTCCTAACGAAATTTTTATATGATATTCCTATCATACAATAGACCATAAAATAATATTAAAATAATTTTTCTTCTAAACTCGAATTTGTGGTCTCGAAACCACTGTTCCAAATTCACTGAAAACAGGTTGTTACACTTGAACTTGTTTGTGATGCATGTTAAACATAGACTTAACTTGCATGTATTGATTTATTGAATATTACTAAGCAAAATGCACATGATTGTTTCTGTTTAGGTAAGGGGTGTTACATTAGTATAATAAACTTGAATAATTAATTAACTTATTTAGGTCCAAAAATTTTCATTTTAGAAATTTTTTTAAATTTTTAACTTTCTTTATATATTCATTAGAATTTTTTAAATTTTTAAATTTTTTAAAAATATAAATTCTGGAATTTTAAAAATTATTTTGAATTTTGAAAAATTATTTTAAATTTTTGAAAATTATTGTTTACTTTTTTTTGTAATTTTTCTTAAGAGAGACCAATTTGCTCATTTTCAAAATTGACAGGGACCAAAAGGGTATTTACACCAATCTGTTATTCAAATTATTCAAGTTATTTGAATTGTAAAATTTAACTCGACTCGAACTTGAAACTCGAATTACTTATTCGAGTTGACTCAAATAACTCGATTCAATTAACTTGAAATTTGATTTTTTTCGATTTTTTTAATCAAATCAAGTTTTACTCACAACTAGTTCGCAACCTTCAAAATTTCCCTGCATACCTTAAGAAATTGTTCCAAAAGAAGACAAGAAAGCCAAACAGTAAAGACTCCTTGGACGAAAAAAATACAAAGATAAGCAATAATGATTCTCTACAAAGAAAAGGCAGAGATGAACAGTAATGATTCTCTGCCAAAATTGTCTCATAAGAAAAGACGAAGATACATAGTAGAGATTCTCTGCAAAAGTTTTGTAATTTAGGGAATATATTCTTTGTAATTGTAATAATAGTCAGGAAAATAACAATTGTGTAAAGCGAGAAAAAATATTTGGATAATGTAACGAATCAAATTCTTCAACAAATGAGGCAAGAACCCTCTATAAAAGCTCTCAATTTGGCAATGAAAGACACGACTCAATACACAACTCCAAAACTCTCTTGAGCAAAATTTCTCTCCAAAAGTTTCTTAACTTTAACAAATTTAAGTTTTTGTTTTAAAAATTTTAAATTTAGAACAAATCAAATTTAAATTTTAAAAAATTTAAACCATAAAATTTCAGAGTGAAAGGGGAACAAGTAATTCTAAGTTTTACTTTCAATAAATAAATATATAAGTAAACATATATTAAGTTTTAAGTCTAAACTAAAAAAGAATCTTATTTGCTTCAAAATAAAAATAGATCAATTAAAAATATAGCCTTATTTGCTTTAAAATAAAAAAATTAAATTAAATTAAATTTGAGCCGTTGGATCTTCTATTAAATTTTGGGTTTGGGTAGATTTTTTTTCTTAAGAGTTAGGGTCTAGGCGGATTGGTCAAGCTTCAAGTCCGGTTCAAGGTGAGCAAAAATCCACCTTACCCCATTGCCATCCCTATTCTTGTAAATAAAAAAAATCGTAATTCTAATGGGGATCTATGACCGGTAACCTTATAGCTATCTCTAGGTAGTTGACCCAAAACGAAGCCAGGAAATTTTATTGGGAGATCAAAAGTAAAGTATAAACGTAGGAGGGATCAAAATGTTATTTTATTATTTGTTAATTTATATTCTTATTTTTAAAGAGAAGTAATTTTATCAATTGTAGGGGTTAAAGTACCTACCAGCCTCCTCTAATTTTGCCATTATTGAATCCAAATCAAAAACCAAAAGAAAGAGGTTATTTCATTAGTATAATTTTGTTCATAATGTAGAACTGATGTACCAATAAATTTAATTTTCTAAAATATTAATTCATCCGAATATAAAAGGTATTTTTATGTAGCACATACTTGATCATTGTTCATGGTAGTTTTTTTCTCTGCCAACCAAATTTTTATATACCATTGCTGGTACCAATTTTATTTGAAAACTAATGTATGATTTAATACGTAAAAACCTTCTGCCTTTTATACTCATATTTGCATGGGATTAACTTTGTTGTATCATCCATCAATTGAGTTGCGCAATTCGTCTCGTTCTACCTTCCGGCAGTCCGATGAACAGTTCGGTCTCGACGTCCGAGCTTGGACTGCTTTCGTCGTACGGTACATTGTCTTCTTGCTCGCTCAATCCTTTCCATGATTTTGTTCCACACTGAGACATGAACAACTAATGGTAGGTACAATGAATACTAAAGATATCAATGAGATAATCAATAGCGGAGCGTGCCAAAAATTTTGAGGTGTTTAATTATAACTTTTTAAAAAATTCAAGAGTCTAATTAAAATTTTCAAAAAAAAATTAAGGGCTTAATGAGTATTATAAAAAATTCTGGGGGTTTGGAGTTTTTAAAAATTTTGAAAAATCTAAAGGATTAATTAAAATTTCTAAAATTGAAGGGCCTGATTAAATAGTAAATAATATTACATTACTTTAGACCTTACCTTTTCACAAAGCTTTTCATTTTCAGCAGCTAAGGCTTTCTCCTGAGCCAAAAAAATAATAAGGTAGTTGTTAGCAATCAGCTAACTCAAAAGGATTAATTGCACATAATGTTCTTAAATTATTACTCAAATTTTAAAAATTTTTAATGGAGTTTTCAAAGTATTAGTATTGTATCAACAAATTCTTTTCATTAGTCTCATGGTTAGTTTGTGCGTTACATTTTAGCTCGAATCTAACATTGAGTATATTTAAACTATATGGTGGATTAAATTTTAAACATATCTGGACTTATCGGATAGACAACATAGATATGATATGTTAAAAGAAAACACAAACATACCTTTTAAATTTTAATGGCGTTATATTGTTTTCTTTTAATATATCAATACAAGCTATCTATGCCCCATATATACACGTGTTTTAAATATGATTCATCTCAAATTCGAGTTAACATTTAATGCTCAAGCTAACATTAGATTAAATGAAGGACCCGATTGATACAAATTAAATACTTTAAATACTCAATCAAAACATTTTAAAGTTCAACAACCAATTTAAAAGAGTTAATTGCACAAAATATCCGTAAACTATGATCCTCATTCTAAATTGATCTCAAAACTTCAAAATATTCTAATTACATACTTAAACTATCGATGTTATATCAATTAACTCCTATTATTGCAATCATTAATTTAACCATTAAATGACTTGTAAAATCTTATGTGACATAACTTAAATTGAAAATGTTAAAGAAAAGTAAAATGTTGCCGCATAACTTTTAAAATTAAAACTAAAAATAAAGTAAAATCGAAGAAAAATGGAAAGAGAACGATAGTTTCTATAAAAACTTTGAAAACCTCAACACGAAATTTTTTCAACATCCATTTTTCTTTAATTTTTCATTTTAAAGTAATGTCTCATTTAACAATTAAATTAACGGTCTTAGTAACAGAAGGATCTTACTGATATAACACCAATAGTTTGAGGATGTAATTAAAATCTTTTAAAGCTCAAGGACCAATATAAAATGAGGGTCACAGTTTAGGGATGTTTGGTGCAATTAACTCAATTTAAATCTAAATCACAATTTAATTCAGAACATTGTTGAAACCCAAAAGGTTTACCTTTTCTTTCAATTGTTCAATCTGGTCCCTGAAAATTTGTGTCTGAAAAAATGGACAATAATTAGTGTTAAAATGTGTTTATATTTTCATTGTATAAATTAAAAAAAAAAAAAAAAAACACCAAATATTAATAGTTTTCACAATCAAACCTTTCTTGCTCTGATGATGCTCACACTCTTTTCTAATTGCTGTTCTATCTCTTGTAATTCTTCAAGCGTGCATGAACCCAAATTCTCTCCAAGTAGTTTCCTATGGCCATTTTAGAATCAAATTTCAACTATCTTTTTTCATTTGTCTCAGTCCTTGTATTTTTCGAAACCTTGAAATTTAGCCCCTCTACTTTTTAGATTTTAAAGTTCAAGGTCAACTGTTAACACTATTAAATTTTGATCTAACATTTGAAATAAAAAAGCTTATTCACTTGGCAGCAATGTAATTAAAAATGAGGTAATTAACCTTAATTTAACAAAAAAAAACACAGTTAATAATTGAACTTAAAATTTAAAATTTGAAAAATAGAGAGACTAAATTTCAAAATTTTTAAGAGTACATGGACTTATCTTATATTTTAACCCCAATATATATTTGGGGGGGGGGGGGGTTGAATCTTATAAAAAGACCAATACCTTCTTGAAACTTCAAGATCCTCTAATGCCTTCAACATGTTTGCTGATTCAGTCTTTAGATGCTGCATTCTCAGTCAATATGCACCATAAAAGCATGAAATTAATAACCTGGCTATATATAAAATTTATATTTGATACACAAACAGTATATAATTTTATGCATCATCAATAAATTAGATGATGCAACATCCAAGTGTAATTTTATATTATATTAACTTATGACTTCATCACTTTCGAAAAGACTAAATAGAAATTTTTTCATTTTTAGAGACACCAAAGTGTGATTTTACCACATAGTAACTAATAATCTATCATTTATTTGAGACTAAAAGATAATTTTTCTATTTGAGGGGGAGCAATGCCCTACCTGTCTCCACCCAATTTGCCCCTAGCAGCATCATCTAATTTACTGATTATGTATACCATGAATACATATAAGAAATGGCCTATTTTACTTCATCAAAATTTGGTGGTCGTACTTTTACAAAAACTCATAAATCAATCTAATTGGACAATACTGTTAAAGCTTACCAATTTATACATGACAATTAACAAAAAGTAGCGACTCAAATTCATGTGTTTACTAACAAATGGAGGAGAATCTATATAAAGTAAAGAGATGAAAATCATAAATAAATCTATAATTAATTGCATTAAGACATCAAAAACAAAAGACATGCTAACCTGCAGGTTTTGTTCAATTGGCTTATTGGTTTCGTTATCCTTTGTATGCCGCCTATAACGTTCTACAGTTTGCTGCATGCTAAATAAATTAAAAACCAAACAATGTTTTAATTAGGACAGAAGGCATAAATGCAATAAAAACCTCAAATAAAATCAGAAAAAGAAATGATTAACTAAACAGTATCATTAAGCATTTCCACAATGAATTTCAAAAGATGAAAGAAAATATCTATGCACATATAAAACATGACATAAACATTTTCAAACACAATGATCAGAGTTGTATATGAAATCATCCGTAGATCATTAAGACATTAGGTAAACAAAGTTGACTAATGTTGCTGTCTTTTCTCTGAAGATATTATTGGATTTAAACATGAATAACATCCAATTATATATTTTTCTAATAAGACTAATACTACATAAATAGATTAAAAAAGACCATTTCCATATGATACTTCCAAGACGCCCTTTTATTTTAGAAATATAGTTTAAGAAAAACATTGTTTTATATTGCAATAATATCAGTATATGATGAAAGGGATAGTACTACAAGGTTATCAGAAAAGTGTACCCTTTCTTTCAAATAAACATTATTTTTCAAGCCAACACTATATACAAGGAAAATTTTAAAGTTTATCTTTTAGGACAAGGTACAGTTTAAATATTTTTGGTTTCACTTTTGGTTAGTCCTATAAACCGGCATCATTCTAGTCACTAAGTTGTTATAGTAATTAGGGATTAGTCATAAAATATAGTTTAATTTTGGTTCTTGGGAAAACCCCACATGAAAGAACAATGTTGTGGAGAGTATATAGCACTAAATGATGTGCGTAAGTGAGAGTTATTATGGCAGAATCAAACAACCCTAAGTATGAAAATTGGTGCTGAACAGCAAATTAATTGAAAAGTGAGGGGGGTTTAAAGAAAATTATTATTTACCTAGAGCTTGCAAATTCAAAGAGCTTGCCTCTAGGAGAGAAGATGATTAAAGCAACTTCAGCATCACAAAGAACTGATAGTTCAAAAGCTTTCTTTAGTAGCCCATTTCGTCGCTTTGAGAATGTAACTTGCCTGCTTGTATCGTTCTCTATGCGCCTCATTTGTGTTTTTCCCCTCACCATGATGAGGATCTTCGTACCTTCAAAGCCAAGAAAACATATATATATATATATATATATATATGAAATACCAAACAGGCATTAAAACAAACACATGGAAAACACAAGAATATAAATGAACAAAAAAAGAAAAACAGTTATAAAAGAAGCAAATTATAAAACCCAGAAAACCTTTTTTCCTTTACATGGATTTGTAAGAAGAAACTGAGGGTTTTAAGCATATATGTATATGTATATGTATATATGAAAATCAAAATCTTACCAAATTGGCAAGCAAAGAACTTGGAACTTTTTTTTTTTTTTGCTTAAATATTACAGATACCGAAAGGAGATCAGATCAAGTAAACATTTAAATCATGTAATTTTTTTTTTTTTTTTTTGTGATCTGATCCTTTGAACAATCAAAAGAACAAAAACCCAGAAAGCTAAAAGTGAAGAAAGATATCCAGAAAAAACCCAAAAATTAGAATTTTTTTTTATGGTGATTGATTTGATTTGGGGTTGTGTCCCTTTATTAGTCGCCACTATCAAAGGAAAAAATTTAAACTACAAAACCCCACAAAACATCATCCTTTCCTTTTTCATCTATCTTTTAAGCTTTTTTTCTTCTCTTGTAAAAATTTTCTATATACAAACAGCACAGGTGTAAAGCAAAAGCATATATATATATATATATATATATATATAAAATAGAGTTTAAAATGAACAGAAAATGGATTTTTGCTTCTTATGGTAAACTCATTAATACAAAATCCAAAGATACTACAAACTTACATGAAAAAGCAAAAGGAAAAAAAACTACTTTACTAAAAAAATACAGCAAGTGGGTTTAAAAGAGAAAGAAAAGAGATTTTATAAACAAATATTTTGTACTTCAAATAAAATTTTAATTTTTTGATAAATAAAATTATCTTGTTGAGAAAGAAGTTAAAAAAAAAGGAGAGAGAGTATGGGACAAATAAATGGGGACAAGATAAGATGGTCCGTACAATTCCGTACACAGAAGACCAATTAGGTTTCGAAAACTCAACAAGAGATAATAATAAATTATTATTATTATTTTCTTTCTCAAAAACCTTAAAAAGGGAAAAAGGTTTTTTGTTTTTAGAAGCTTCTTTAATTTTCTTGTAAGATAAAATTAATTTATTATTATTATTATTGAAACTGAAAATCGAGATGAAAAAGCGGTTATTATTTTTAGGCTGACAATCAAAAAGATGTGGTTTCTAATGTTATTTGATAAATACTTGAGTAAGCAGTGTTTATTATTTAATAATGATTTAAAATATAATATTTGAGATATTCACAACTCCATCGGTTCACTCTTTTTTAGTTTGGGTTTAGTTTTTCTTAACTTCGGGTTGGGTCGAATTCATCGTTTACAAACTAAGTTTATATTAATATTAATATATTTTTATAATTAAATTCGAGTTTCACCACATTCTGTGCTTGGGTTGAGTTAGCTTGTTAATTTATTAATGTAAAAAACTTTTAAGTTATTGGTTGTTAAGGTTTTTTTTTTAAGTTCAACTAGTGAATTCCGAGCGACAATTCGACGATCGGTTCAGTGGTTCAATACACATCGATAAGTAAAAGAATATATTTTAGATCCAAGTTGATCTGACAATCATTGATAGAGATCGGAAAAAAAAGTTGTTTGGATTTTGATTCACAGATTTGTGACATTCAAAGTTCTTTTCTGAAAAAAAAAACTTAATTGTAGAAGAGAAGGGAAATGAGAGCTTTTGATTGATCCAGGTGGTACAAGTAGAGAAGGCCATACTGTAACTATTTTAACAGCCCAATGACTTAAATGAAAACTTTCGAATAGCTTAGTGATTATTTTGTAATTTTTAAAAGTTAAATAACCAAAATATAAATTTAAAAATAAATACAAAAGTAAATGTGAATAGGTATACATGTTATTGTAGAAAGGTTTTCAATTTGATTAGTATTCTTATTGATGCCTTTTATGGGCATTGGCTGAGGTTGTTGTCCAACACGAAAGGGTTCTCTTTCACTTGCTGCTGCCTTCACAACTTGACAAACTAGCCTATGGTTATTCTAATGGGGGACCACAATGATGCTGTTGCTACCTTTTTTCTTCTTTTTTCAATCTAAGGGTCCATATTCCCTTTTGGGATATGTGAGATCACATCGTGGCCCTTCAACAACTTTGCTTTATAGTAATAGAAAAAATATTAGGTTTAATTATGGTTTTATCCCTCTATTATGTTGAAATTAGGATTCAAACCCTTCATTTTAGTTTGGTGTCTCTACTCTCTCCTTTTTTTTTTAATATAATGGTATTAGTATGTTCATCTTGATAACACCATTAGTGGTTGTTGTTAAAATGATTAACATGAAGTTTTTTTAAACAACGTTAAGCGTGTTTACCTTTATTCAAGTATGGAGTTGGGCTGAAAGTAAGTTAATTGGACTCGAAGTTTAGACTTGACTATTGAAAGTATTGTAAAAAGAAAGTAAGCTATGAGGCATTGGGATTTGGGTTTCCACACGTTCTTCGATACTTATATTGATAAGGAGATTAAGGAAAATGGAGGGAGCAATCGAGCAAGGATATTTTAGTAGAGCAAAAGTAATGCTTAAAATATGAGGAAGATGGGATGATACCTAGCTTTTATATTTGACTTGGAGGCTAAATTAAAGTTACCTATTAGATCGTGAGGATTGGTTCCTTCCTTTTGTCTTTAGTTGGCAAGTTTTACAAGGTCGTTTATGTGTCAATCTTAGCCTGTCACATATATTGGGGCTGACTTGTCACGAGTTGTCATTTACTAATGCTTCTAAACCTCGTGGACCGTGAATTTTTAGCATTTTTCTTCGACAATTGGTTTTACGAAATATTTGGTTGTGACAAGAATAGGATAATCCCTTTCAAATTTATTAATAGACCTCAAGAGTATACATAATAGTTATATAGCAGTAGTCACATAGGAATAGGAAAGATATATAATATATTCCTAAATATATGCCTATAAGATATACAGTAATATAAAATATATTCCTAAAAGATAATATCTCTATATCCTAACAGCCCCTCTCAAATTGGAGCATGCAGATCTTAAATGCCCAACTTGCTAAAAAGGTATTCAAATTGCAGTTTACTAAGCGCCTTTGTAAAAATGTTAGCCAACTGAATGGAGGTCGGAATATAAGAAGGTACAATCAACCCATCCTGGATTGCATCCATAACAAAGTGACAATCCACTTCAATATGTCTAGTATGCTCGTGAAATACAGGATTCTGTGTATTATGCAACGCAAATTGACTATCATAAAATAAAAGAATAGCTTTAGGATGATGAACACCTAAGCTCAATAGCAAAGCCTTCAGCCACTTAAGCTCACAAGTGATGGAAGCCATAAACCTATACTCAACCTCAGTGAAAGAACGAGAAACAATTTGTTGTTTCTTAGTTTTCCGTGAAATAGGAGATTGTCCCAAAAAGACAAGCCAACTAGTGAGGACGATGCAAATTTTTTTTGTGTTAAACACCAAGCTCAATACCATAACAAGAATAGGGTAATCCCTTTTAATATTATTGATAGACCTCAAGAGTATACATAATATTTATACAGTAGTAGTCACATAGGAATATGAAAAATATATAATATATCCCTAAATGTATTCCTAAAAGATAATATCCTATAATCATATCCTAACAGGTTGATATGTAAATTTGTTATTATTGAACATGATTAATTGAATTTCCACATAGCCCCGACATACAATCGAATAATAAAAAAAAAAATCTCCACTCATCATATCTTTTATAGTAGCAACTTATGGTAAAAAATTTGATTTGATATAATTGAATATGAATAGTTCTAGGCATGACTAATTTGGACTTAGCAAATGATTAAATTATATCAATCTTTTTTTTCTTGATGCATTACCCAGGCCCGGCTATGGGGGTCGTCTGGAGGTGCGGCCGCCCAATGCCTAAGGTTGAAAGAGGTCCAAAATATTGTTTTCCAGTTGTTAAGAGGCCCAAAAAAAATTTAGCTTTTAAGGGCCCAAAATTTTTTTTACCAACTTTTAAGTAAAAAAAATTTTCTCCAACTTTTAAGTAACTTAAAACCTATTTCATTGTTTTGTCTAGGGTCCCAAAAATGTCAAAGAACGGGCTTGGCAATATCTAGAACTACTCATGACTTTTTTCAACCCTTAAATAGAAGGATAAACATGTTGCAATTCGCTCGAATTCACATCTTCCTACAATGGCAATAATGTTAATACCAATCAAGTTAAATACTTAATTAATAGAAAAAGAAAGAAATATATTAAAAGGAAAGAAGAGAAGAGAGAAGCTATGGGTTTTATAAAAGAAAAGAGAGAAGCTTAAAGACACTAATTTCTAAGAAAGTTTTAGAGAATCAAACACATTTATCAGATGTTTGGTGTTTTTTCCTAGTATTTGCGGTCCTGGTTTTAGCAAATGCCTTGGATGGTCCCCCACTTCCCACCAATGTAGCAAAAAGCACATGTGACATTTAAAGTAAACCGAGGATGCCCTAAATGAAGAAATTTGACACCCTCTTTTGTTGGGAACTGTCACATCCTTTTGCCATTATTTCTGCATTTATATGTTTCTACAATAACATTATTTGAGGTAAAAAGTATTATGAATGAAATATATTAGGAGTTAGAATTTTATTTTATTCTTTTTCTTTAAAAATAAATAAATAAATAAATTTGTATATGTTAGATTAAAGAGTAAATTTATCATTTTTTAATATATTAAATACTCGTCTGTGTACGTCAACATAATATACACATGGCACGCCGTATATAACTACATGGTTATTCCATTAGTCATGCCAGTTTTTACTAATACAAATGGATGGAAATTTTAACAAAATGGACCATTTTACTCCTTAATTTAATGTACATAAACTAATTTACTCATTTTTTAAAGTAGAGATGACAAAATGCAATATGATTCTTAATACAATGACCTCCATAGCACTTTTATCTATTTGGGGGGTTAAATGGATTGTAAGGAAGAAATGATGCAAGTTGCTAATATGAGTGGATTCAATTAGTTAAGCATTAAAGTTCGAGTTTCACTAACAGTTCCATATACTAATTGATTTGTAAATACTACTTTCAATTTTTTACGAGACTAATAATGTACATTCACCCTAACCTTTTATCATTATTAATGCAAGTATATGTTTGTACTATATAATTTAAATATTTATGGCTTCAAATTTTATAGTATTTAAAGGTTAATGGATTTTAAAGATTAAATGACGCAAATTGTAAATATAGATTGATTCAATTAATTAAGTATTCATTAACAATGTTAATAAGTACTAAAATTCAATTTCACTAATCATTTCATTTAATGATTAATCTGTAAATACCATTTTCAACCACCGATATTATTAGTCACATTGTTATCTATGTTGCTTCATTTTGTATTTAAGGTTATGTACAAATCTTGGGTTGGTACCACTTCTTTTCTAATAGTAATGGTTGGTGTATCTATAAATGTATTATAATAAAGTGTAGCTACCTACATTACTATTGAAAATCAATTCCCCATCTAGCAATGGTGGAGTTTGAAAGCAACGAGTCAAAAAATTATTTCAATTAACTCGAATTTAAATATGATATTATTTAATTTGATGAACTTAAAAGATTAACATCTCAAATTTGTCCAACTTGAAATCAAATTGACCTAAACTTAAATGATCTAAACCTGGAATTCACTTGGACCTAAAACAACTTGAAATGATCAGATTGCGAAATGATCTAACCTCATACTTGATTTGAATTTCAAACTTAAATAATTTAAACCCAAAATGACTCTAAATTAAAATTAACTTAAACAAAAAATAACCCAAATTCGAAACAACTAAAACGTTTTAAGACAAAAGACTAAATGCAAACCCATATTCTTATCATGTAAACACAAATATAAATCATTGTAAATATAAAATAAAATATGCAATAAATTTCTATACTTACATTTATAAAAATTTAATATTCTATTATTAAAATTATTTTATTAAGTTAAAGTTAATCATAATATCATTTTTATTCACGTTGCTACCTAATAAGTATTTTTTATATCAAAATAATACACCGAGATATTTAAATGTTTACAATTAAACTTAAATTTTAAAGTCTAAAAAATACGATTAAATTTCGAAGAATACAAAGTATGAAATGTAACAAGTGAATGGCTCTTATATTTTGATCATATAAAATGTTACCGAATTGATTGAGGTTTATACCAGTGTAAATGAAACTCTTTCTCACAAATATAGCACACCAAAAAAAAAAAAAAAAACCAATCTATTGCAAAAGACAAGGGTACATACACCCCATCAAACAATATCCTGCAACATTCTATCACCACCTCTGGAGAAGTCCTTTTGCAGCAATCTGGGTGAGAACAATGCTATCAACAAAGGGTTTTTTCTCAGACAGGTAATGAAGTCATCCCTGCTGATTCTCCCATCATTGTTTGAATCAAATAGGTTCAACAGTCCATGGACCTGCATGTACACATGGTTCCATATATATAGGTTGGATCGAGTCAAGAAACAACATCAACCATCTATATAGTTTTATAATGGGAAAATCATTTCTACTAGTAAAAACTGACGGAATCAGATAGTTGCACGTGGTGTGCTATGTGTACAGCATGCTGACGTACATAGACAAATTTTTCTCAGTAAAAATGAATGAAATTTTTAATGGAAAGACCACTTTGCGTACAGGAACTAATTTACCCATTTATTTAGTAGAAGAAGCAAAATACAATCTATCTCATGGTACAAGGGCCTCCATGAAACTTTTACCTTTTATAATGTTATTAAAAGTCCAAATTGATGAATTTTTCTGTTATAGAGGCCTATATTAGGTATCAGATTGCATTTTACCCCTTTACTAAAAAATGGACAAATTAGCCCCTGTACATTAAATCAAATAGCAAACTGGTCCTTTCTATTAAAAATTTCATCTATTTCTACTATTAAAAATTGACATGACTAATGCAATACCAAGACAAGTGTGTGTACTCTCATTTTGACGTACAAGGACCAGTTTTATCAGTAGAAATAAATAGAATTTTTAACAATACCAGTTTGCTCTTTGATCTAAGATACAAAGACTAATTTGCTCATTTTTGGAGTAAAGAAAGTAAAATGCAATCTGACAATGGCCTCCATGGAACTTTTAACTTTTATACTGTTATTAGTAAGTCCCGAATTTTTCCATTAATAACACTCTTATGGTAAGAATCCATGTCATCACAATATTGGCAACAATCAACAATGTTATCTTGGACATATACTAATAACACTATAAAGTAGAGGGACCAAGTCTTTTATTTACCTCATCTTCATTCAAGTCTGGAATTGCATGTCTAAGGATGTTTGATAACTGATCCAAAAGCAATAAAAACAAGTTTTTAAGTTAACGTTCCAAGCATAAATGCACAAAGGTTAAACCAATGAAAAAGACTGAAGTACAAACTAACATAAAGAAAAGAAAGAACCACGTACTTCTTCCTTCATGCAGTAGTTATCTCCCCTAACATCACATTCGGCAAATGCTAATTCACAAGCTTGCATGAATAGTGGTTTCTTCATAACATGAGCTACCCCGAATAAAAACTGCCAGGAAGAACACAAAATGGTACAATGAGCCCTCTACGGATGAAAAAATTGCTTGAGTTGTCTTTTGGACCAAAATTAAGGTGAATTATCGTAACAGAGAGAATTCAGATGCTTATGCAAGCTAGTAGTGATCAACCGAAGGTAATATAATAGCAGCATTATGAGTAATGGCAATGTTACCATGGTCTTGGCCGGTTAGCAACACACTGTAGCGTAAAGCTAAAATTAAGATATAAATAAACAGAAGCACGAAAATTCTAGGGAGGTAAAACTGCAGCTGCATTACCTGCTTGAATGTAATTGATCCATTCTTCTCCACATCAAGGAACCCAAAAATCTGTACGAGAAAATAATCACGATACAAACCAAAGGAAGTACGTTTCAGGAAACTGAGGAAATACGGCAACTGACCTCTTCAGAAAGTTTACATGCCTTTAGTCGTAGGCCCCTCGAAAAATCATGAAGTTTAACACAGCCACTGCACGAAGAGATCATTAAAAACTATTAAAAGAGAATGGAACGAAATATCTTTGTGTTTCTGAACTAGAGATGGTGCAGTTCTATGAGTTGAGCTGGCCCGATAACAAGAAAGGACTACCATAAATACGTTAGTGATACCTAGTGTCCGGATTCATGGAAAGAAACTTATCCAGAAAGTCCACGGCCTCCAAGCTGCTAATATGGTACAGCTGAAAAACGATATAAAATGTTTACCGAGTGAGAGGGAGCGAGCAACTTCATAGAAACCGATCTAGACAAGGTTAAATCAAGTTCAAGTTCAAATACAAATGTATTGTTATGGAAAGACGAATAAGAGTTTCAAACTGGACTCACCGATTCAATCCTGGCCATTTCAACCATATAACTCCAGGGCCTTTCCTGCAAAATTTATGTTAAAAGAATTATTAACACTAAAACAAATAGATATTCAGATGAATCACATGTTATGAGACCCGATTCCTCACAAAGTTAACATAATTTTTATCACTTAAAACGTAGTAAAAAACCACCAAGAGAAGCACACACTTGTTGCAGTTCAGCAGCTTTCATTAGGAGCATTAAATCCCCATATGAATGAGATGTTTGTACAACATTAAGAGCACTTGCCATAGCTTGACCAGTCTGCCGACAAACATACGAATCAATCAATAATCTAGAAAACCCAACACTACATGGAAAACCGTGAACAGACTTACCCTCTCAGCAAAGTGGACGGCACTCAGTTTTTCATTATCAGGGGGCATAATGATAGGGAGATATTCTACCTGTCAAATAAGAAAACCGGGAATCAGATTTAAACAAAACGTAAAATTTACCGGGCTTTGGAACCCGACATTGAAATTTTGAATTAGATAAGCTAGACGACATACCTCCATATAATTATGAAACTGAGTAAACATTCTAAACATGAGCTTAGCCAAAGATATAAGCCCCCTAAACAAGACAACACCAAAAGTATTTAGCAAGTGCATGGGCAAAAAAAATAGACCAAGAAATTGAGTCCTACCAGGATTGATCAAAGTGTACATGAGGATAACGAACGATTATAGGTTGAATCGGATGACCAGGGATGAATGCCCCGAGTTGAAACGAAATAAGGACCTTCCCATTGGTCGTGGTTCCCTCGGGAAATAGTAGCACTCTAGGAAATTTATCACATGAAGCCCTTCTCTGTATTCAAATCCTTGAAAACACATTTCTGTATCAAATAGCTTATAAAATTGATAAAGCAATGCTACTCGAACTTAACAGACTCGAGTTTTGAAACAACAGACACAATAGAAACTTTCTACCTTTATTTCGTTTACAGCGTTCTTTCTTGATGCCGGTGAGAATCTATTAACATATATCACCTACCATGGATAAAAAAGAAGGGTATATTACAAAAACAAATTAAAAGCAAGTGTATAGAAAAAGATTATTACAGTTGTTGGGGGGACCGGTTCCTTTGAAAGAAGCCTTTGAAGTGTTGTCTTCCAAGTAGCTGACCCAGACCCCAACAACCGAAAGTATTACCCCCATGTTGAGGTTCTGTCTCCGGCCTTCATGGAGAGCCGTGTATGGTTCACGGTAGAAGCCCCGTGGTTGGTGGAGATAGGTACCTGCAAGGCTCGGGAGAGGTGTCAGTATTGGACGTCTGAATAATAACGGAGGTACCTGGGCCCCTGCAACTCGAACTACCAACCAAGGCTTGGTTGGTGGTTCAAGTTGTCCCGGGATCAAGTACTTCCCCACGCCCTATACTGACATTTCCCCCGAGTTTGCAAGCATCTATCTCCACCAACCAAGGCACCCCTACGTGGTCCGTACACGGATCTCCGCGGAGACTGATGACAGAACTTCAACACGGGGACAATACTTTTGATTGTTAGGGGTCCAGGTCGACTGCCTGAAAGACGACAATCAAAGTCGTGCCCAAAGAACCGATCCACACTCAACAACAATTAAGATTATTGATTACCTGCATTGCTCTAATAATAGTTCCAACAAAAGGCATTGAATCATGTGACTCTGCAGCAACAATTGTAGGAAACAATTCGTAGAAATAAAATATAGGTTCAATATATGATACATGATTAGATACAACAATTGGAGCAATCTCTCTTGGAGCTGGTTTCCCTTTTCTTCTAATCCATTGGTAACTACAAAAACATATTAACAAAGCTCAAATCTTTGAACTAAAAAGTTTCACTCAAATGAATAAAGTTTGAATCTTTAAAACTTACCCAAAAGAGAAAAGTATAAACCGAGCACAAATTCTAGTGACCCACATGATTCTACACCGCCATTTAGGCATTGGGTTTTGTTTATCTTTCCACCCTTCCAATGCTATCCTAGTAGCAATATACCCCACAGCCAAACATGCCCCAAACAAGACCAGTCTCAGTAACATTATCGGCAAACACAGTACGATCTTTACTGCCTCGTAAACCCCAGAAATAAACGGCGTTCCGTTTCGAAATGGGTCGACGGTTGTCGGTGCCGGAACAGAGTGTGCGTCCGACCCGAGAAAAGCGTACGGGTTGGAAGAAGTGAGGGTGGTTTTCTCGTCGTTGTGCGTTTGGAGGGGAGGTTGATGATTGGACGGAGATTGATCGGAGGGTTCGGAATCTTCATCGACGGTGAGGACGGTTTGGGGTTGATCGGAAGATCGAGGGGAAAGGAGAGGTGAAGTGAGATCATATTCCGCCATTTTTGATGAATAAAAAATGAAGAGAATCAGTGCAAAAAAATGGGTTTTTCTTTTTCTATTTGGATTTTTGTTTTTCTGAGATTAGAAATGTGAGATTGAAAAGAAAAAACTTGAATGAATGAATTAAAAAGAGTTTGGTTTTTGTATGGTGGAGTTGAATTTGTTTGGTTTCAGACCAAAAACTGACGATAGTGGTGGTGTTGTGTTCTTACATTTTTGTTGCCACGTGCTTTGCATGTGGACTAATTATTTTTCTTACATCGTTAAAGTTTTAATATTTTTGGGCAAACTACATTACTAGTCACACAATTATATTCATTTTTCCTTTTTGATCATCCAACTATGAAAAATTATAAAATAATCATCTAATTATTCGATTTTATCTTTTTAGTCCTCAACTAACTAAAATAAAAATAGGAATACCCAAAAATTCAAGATAAATGGATAACCAAAAAAGACAAAATTGAATAGTTGAGTGCCTATATTGTAACTTTTCATAGTTAGATGACCACTTTATAACATTTCACAACTGAATGGTAAAAGAAAAACATAGTTGAGCGGCTATGAATGTACTTTTTGTCCCGTTTTAGTACTTTAATTATTATTTTTATCACATTTTAACTCGACTCCCAATGAAAATGTATCATGTACTTAATCGCAATTTTACTTTTAGGTAATCTCGAAAATAAAAAAAACCATGTATCAAAATGAAAAAATGGATATATTCAAAGGCTAAAGCATAAATTAATTTTGTAAAGGATTATTTTTTCTTTTCTTATCTTAAATAGCTTTTTAATTAGGGCTTTGGTATGTCCTTTTGTCATTACCTTTTGTTTGAATGATTCACATTGTGGAATTAAATTAATCCCAAAAGGAGGATGGAAGATAAATATAATGGTTTTATTTATTTATTATTATCAATCATTATAATATATTATCCAACTTAAAATAAATCTAAAATACACTTGAATTGTCTATTGAGTCTTAGTTAAATTGATATGGATATTATTATTAATGCGAGTGTGTTGAAGCGCATTATTTTCCTAACAAAGAATTTATTTAAAAATAATATCGTAAGACTGATAATACGGATTTTTAAAAAACCCTTAAATAAATTGTTATGATTCTTATAAATAGATCCCATCAAATTTATTTCATTTTAGATCCATTTAATTTTTTAATGTAATCTTAATTATACAATATCATTAGAAATCACTGTACAAAATTGTAAATATTAAAACGACCATCAAAGGTCCTTATTATATATATCTAGCTAAATAAGAAAAAAATGTAGGGGCCGAATATAAAATTCTAAAAAATTAGGAGGCAAGATATAATTGGACCTTTTTTGAGAATAAAAATAATAGTACTTTTATTTCCAAATAAATATACTATATAGATGATTGGATCCACCCTACCCCACTCTTAAATTATTCATAAAAAGAAAAACGAATCAATAATTTTTATTCTTATTAATTCTTAAAGCTTAAGGTTTGATATAAATTTAGAAATTTTTGAGTTTCATCAACAATGAGTCCATTTGTTGAAATCTATCTAACATTTAATACCAAAAGAATAGACTGAATTTTATATCATTCTCTAAAATATAAGGGATAAAGCAACTTTTGCTCCCTAAACTTTTTTAGTTCACATTATTCTTGGAACTTGACAACTTTTCTCGATTTGATCCCAAGGAGCGGAGGGAGGGGGCAAACTAAAAATAAAAACTCTCTATTAGTCCCTTTGATTTTTGGAAATTACAAGTTAGTATAATGGTAAAGTTGCACTTTACCCCCTAAAACATCATTCATTTTTGGCCCCTCCTAAAACAATTTTATGGCTTCACTCATGTTAGCTCCTTAGCTTGGTTTTCATTAAGGTGTGATGATGTGACACTCTTGAAACTTTTTAAAAACTATAAAGAAATTATAAAAGTCTTTAAAAATTTTAAAAATTTCAAGCTAGTACAATATCAAAGTGTCACGTCATCACACTTGGATGGAATCCAATATTAGGGACTAAATTGAGAAAAAAGCTGTCAAGCCCTGCCACTAATATAGACAAAAGAACTTAGGGACCAAGGTGGAAAAATTACCAAATTCATGGGCTAAATGTGGCTTCACCTCTTTCTTAAATGACGAAATTATAAAGGACGTAATTAACTAAAGACTAGAATGATGGGAGATTATTTATTTGAGGTTTGATGAAAGTGACTAAAATGCATAGGGGTCTAGAATTGGAAATATCCATAATTATGAGAATCCGGAGGACCATTCAATCAATTACCCAATAAGAGTGGAGGGTCGGCTACTAAATTAAAGCTGGTAAAGCTATTTTCTTTTCTTGGTCCATTCATTCATTAAAGCTGCTTTCAAAGGTCACTATCCTCACCAAAGAGTAAAATACATTAATTCAGATTATTAGTGGTGGGGGTTCCAATATTCAACCAAATGGCAAATTGATTCCTAGAATTTTGGAACAATTAAGGAGGATTGCTTGAAGTAACATTCATACCATGTGTTAATTGCCAGATTGGGTAGGTTGGGGTCCGAGTCTATATATATAGTATTAATACATTTTATGTTTGTTCAAGTTTGATTTGACTTGAAATATAGACTTTAAATTAGACTGATAATTGGTCCCTTGAATAGGTCAATATAAATAATGTATTAATTGAATTTAATTTTGAAGTTCTAGTTGTAGTCCTTTACTATGTTGAGCTTAAGAGGGGTTCCACCATTCAACTAATGGCAAATTGATTCCTAGAATTTTAGAACAATTAAGGAGAACTGCTTGAAGCAACATTCATACCATGAAACTAGAGGCGTTAATGCTCAGATTGTGCTAGTTGGGGTCGGGTCTATATATGATATTAGCCGTTTTATGTTTGTTCAGGTTCAATCTAACTTGAAATACGGGCTTCAAATTATGTTGGTAGCTTGTCCCTTGAATAAGTCTACATGGAACAAGTATCAATTGAATTTCTGAAGGTCTAATTATGGTTGCAGTCCCTTTACTAGGTTGAAGTTGAGAATTTAATCCTTTTTTTTTAAAATTTTAATACTTCTCTTTAATTTGACATAATATGAACACTTTACTATTATAATATTATTAACATATCCAAAATGATAATGCGAGTACATAATCAAAGCCACATGAAAAATCTGTCAAATATGTTGAGTAACAGTAAATTTACATATCACGTGAATGCTTAAAATTTGTTTTAAAAAATTAATGTTGTTATCACTTTTAATAACAAAAACAAGTGATGTTATCAATTTGGACAAGTTTGACTCCACTCCATTACCTTTTCGTCTATTAATATTTAATGCATGTTTAATCACCATTCACAAATTGATTCCACATTGGAATGATGATGATCATTATATTAGATATTAATGAATGAAAAAGTGATTGAGTGGATCTTAATCTAATTTCGACTTATTGATAATATTATAAAGTGGGGGGTTGCATGAGAGTCTTTTTTTTATGGTCATTATACTTATTGCAATGATTGGCTTGAAAATGGTATGAGAGATTTGGAACATGTGTAATGAGTTTGTGATGCAAGGGAAGACTACCCGTTGGGTGAGATTGAACTTAGCATGTTGATTTCTAAAAGGTTGCGATATGTGAAAGCGGGCTCCTCCATTTGAGCTCAATGTGGATGGTGCTTAAGTGATGGAGTAGGTGTGATAGCTTTTTTGGTAAGGCCTTGCGGAACTACTCTTCGGACCTAGGAAAGGCAAGGGCTTTTACATTGACATTCAAATTTGCAAGAGAACATGGCTATTTAGACATTGTGATAGAGGTTGACTCCATTGCTGTGATCAACAGGCTCCATTCGAGGGACACCGACTTGTCTTCGATTATTAGGGGCTTTGAACATTTACTTTTATTTCATTTTCTTTTGTTGTTTGATCTAGTAATTATGTTACGCGCCACTTAATTAGATAAGCTCATGATTGTCTTAATTTGTTTTACTTTGATTTTGATTACTGGATGCTATTCATGATTATGTAATGTGTGATACTATGCATGCTTAATAAATTCCTTTTACCTTAAAAAATAGAGGATTAAATCATAAATTGACAAAAACATAATTATACCAATTGCTGAATCAATTTATTTTTATATTCACATGATGTCTTCACAATTTTTCTTGTATCTCATAATGTAATATATAAAAAGTGGTGGAGCTCCTTCTAAAATGAAAATTTTTCATTTAGGTCCTCTATAATTTATAAAATTTTAATTAGTAATAGTAAAACTACACTTTCATCTCTCAAATAATAAAAATTTGATTTAAACCTTTAAAAATTATAAAGTTATAGACTATTAAAATGGTGAAATTACATTAAATCTAACTAGAATTAATTTGAGGGCAATTTTAACTCGAATATAAAATGATTCGAACCTAAAATAACTCGAATTTTTTGAACAATCTCATTATAGGTTCTAATCATATCTGCTCTTTTTTACACAATACCTAGAACTACTCATAGCCCCTCCCCAATCTATAAATAGAATGATGATACGCTTTAGCGCATTTGAGCCCACGTCCTCTTTGCATCGACAACAATATCCATTCCAATCAAGCTAAGATTCAATCGACTTAAATTCATAATTTAATCCTAATATTTAAATCCAAATCCATATTTAAATTCAAAATTAAACCGAACCAAAAATAATCCAATCAATTCCCTTGATAGATAGACATGGTTCTGATTCGGTGTCCTATTTTAACAAAAAAGCATTAAATCACATAATCATGACGGATGACTGAGAGAGAGCAACGTGACTTGATTAATTGAGAAGTTTAAATACAGAATTTGTTTTTTATTTAAAATGTAATATTTATATTTTATAAAAGTTATACATTTTGATAATAATGTTAAGTTTTTGGTTTAATTGAATTTTAGAGTTAAATTATTGAAAATTCATAATTAGCAAATAATATTAGCAACTAATTTTCATTAAATCAACCCAAAATCGAATTAAATGATATCCATCGAACTATATTTGACAAATAAAACGTAAAATTAAACAAATTCATAAAATAGCACTATTTATTTTATTAACAAAATCATGAAAATTTCAAACATCATAATATTAACAATTATTTTCATCAAGTCAACCTTAAAACTTGAATTAAACATTAAAAGTTAACATTATTACCTTTGGATACCAAAATATATAACTTTTGTCAAATAGAAGTACCACATTGGGTCAAAAAATAACACAAGCATAATATTAGAAAAATGTCAAACTCAGTACCAAATGTTATATTAAGCCATTAATATACTATGTTATATATTATTTATTTTTGAAGGTTTGTTGTGTACTACTTACCCATTTCAAAAACAAAAATTATTTGATATATTGTCGTTGGAGTTTTAAATTTCACAAGCAAGATTAAAAAGTTAACAATTGTCATATAAGGATATATTAAATATTAAAAAATAAGTATTTAGAAAAAAAAAGAGACGTGTCAATTTTTAAAGTTACTTATGAAATAAAAAATATATATATTATCAATATACTGAAATACTCACCGTCATAAAAATAATGAAAATTTTATTAAGGACACCTATGTTATATGCTATTCATACATAGAGTACTATATAGTATTGATGAGAACTCAAAGAGTTTGATTATAATTAATATAGATTGAATTAAGGACTAATTGTAAAATTGATAATAATTGTAATATATAATGTGAAATTTAGGCTTTAACGTTTATATTTTTTGTCAATTTGGTCTTTAATTTTTTTGAGTTAAATTTGACTACCAATCTTTTAACAAAAGTCGAATTTGATCCTCAACTTTTCAAAAGGTGAATTTTGTTTTTAAATGAAAATCTTGATTAAAACGTTAGATTTTTAAACATGATTGCTCACATGACAATTCACATTTATTTCATGCTAATTTTTATTTTATTTTATTGGATTTTAAATTTTTACTTTTTCAATATTTTATAAAATTTAAATTATTTATTGATTTAACATATAAATTAAATAATGTCATTCCAAAGACGAAAATACATGTGAACTACCATGTGAGTTGCCACACCAATATTATTAAAAAATAATGTTTTAGTCAACATTTCGGTTAAAAAGTTATTTAACTCTTTTACGAAAGGTTAATAGCTAAATTTAGCTAAAAATAATATGGATAAATTGACAAAAAAATATAAACATTAAGGAGTAAATTGATAATATGCCTAATTGTATCCGTATTTGTATTTTTTTTTTTTTTTAAATGAGATTGGAATTCGAAAAGAAAGAGCTTGAAGGGGTGTAATTGCAATTCCATAATGACCCACATTCCAAATTTGCATGATTGATTTTATTTACTTTACAGCTATATATGAAAATTAGTGGGTAGCCTTTTCTTTAAAATCCGCAATTATTGAATTTTGCATAAAATACCATAGCTAAGAGTGGAAGACAAACATAAAAACAGAAAGCAAAAAAATTCCTAATCTTGGCTCAATAATGTCCAAACAGCTGGATTCCCAATTCCCAATTCCCAAAGGAAGTTACAAAGAGGAAATAATGGTGAATATTTTTAATGTTAGGATTCGTGATTTTTTTTAATAATGTAATTTTTAAAGTTGGAATTCGTATTTTCTTCTGAGAGTACAATGTATCTTATTATTATATTTAACAATTGTATTTCATCAAGTCACGTCGTTAATGTAATGGGAAAGACTTAAACTACAAAATATACATGTAACTTATAGGACCTTTTGAAATGCACTCGAGAGCAAGGGCATAGTTAAGGGGCTAGTAGACACCCCTGATCAAATGAGCAAATTGTTCTTTAATCCTTCTTAAAGATTAAAAGCTTCAATTTAGTCTTTTTAATTTTTTATTAAATAGAAAGTTTAAACTTTAATTCTTTTGACTCCTTATTACTTATAATCTTATATCGGTAGTAAAATAAAATTTTTATCTTTACATTTACCCGAGAGGGAAACTAACCTATACTCCTTAATTCTCATTTCATTGAATCATTTTATTACTTTCTAATAAGAGAATGACAAATAAGATCTTTTTCCTGTTAATATTCAACTTTTTCTCCTAATATCGAGTGAATCTTCATCAATCAAAGGGGAAAAGAGTGAAAATTAAGAAAAGAAATACCATTAAAAAACTGAAAACAAGATGCAATTATCCTGGTTGATGGCATTGTATATATTATGTATATCAGATCTAAACACTGACAAATACACGTGCAGCTATTTACAATAATTTAAATATGATTTGCCATGAAGTTGTGAGCATCTTCAACTCTTGAAGGGTATTTAATGTATGGTAACACAAGTTCAAAGAATCCCAGTACTTCATGCAACCATCGCATATTTAATTAGTTTAGATTCATTTCCTATTTTTGTGAAAAATGATGGGAAAACATGCATATACCAAAATCATGCAAGTGAAAATAAGGTTAATTAAAATTTAAATTAACTCGAGTTTTATCGATAGATTTTTACTTCGATTATTATATGTGTTGTTGTCAATGTAGGAAGACGTGAATTCGAGTGCACTGAAGCGCATTATCCTCCTATTTATGGGTTAGGAGGAGTTATGAGTAATTCTAGATATTGTATTAAAAAAATCAGATATGATTAAAAACTGAGTTAATATTGGGTTCCTAAAAGTACATTCAAAGTTCTTGTGCAAAACCCAAACAAGTTGGGTTAGAAACTGAGTTACAAGGAGAGTTTCATTGGATTAAACAGACCCAAACGAGTTGCTGAGTTATTTTTTGGATCCCTGGTTTGGGTGTCTTGGAAAAATCCGAGTTAGAAGCTCAATAGAAACGAGTTGGTACTAGTTGCTTGGGTTCGAGTAGGCTTATATTTGTCTGTGTGCTACTACTATTTATAATTGGACATGTAGTTTTAACATATTATTTATTTTTTGAAATTTAATCTATTTTTTTTAATTTTAAAATTCAGGTTGATTGTTAACTCCAATTAAATTTAACCCCAAAAAATAATTGTGCTAACAATTAACTTGCATTTTTAAATTCGTTTTTAAATTCAAAAAGTAAAGAGAATTCTTTGAAATTAAAATAGAGGGAACTAAATTTCGAATGTACGAAAAGTGCCGAGACTTATAGCATATTTTAACCCATATTGTTAATTGTACATTGTTGTTAATCTACTATAAATGAGAAAAGATTAAAAAAGGTTGGCCTTGGGGAAGCTATAAACTTATTCATGGGTTAGATAACTCGCTCAACTTGAGTTTGGAAAAAAAATTAATTTGTACTGGAGTTAATTCCGTTTGATTTGAATTTGAATAAAATTGTTCATACATAGTATCAACAGAGTTGGAGAAGGAGGTGAAGGAGAGGGGATGGTGCTGAGGAAGGCCGATTCACCCATTCTAGGGCCGAGAGTCAAAAAAGTAGAAAGACTCAGGTAGAGGAGAATGGGTGCTTAGTGTATTAGGGTTTTTAGAGAGGAGAAGTGATACATACATGGATGAGGTGAAATTTATTAAATTCAATTCACCAAAGCTATCAATTTTCTAGTTTGGAAAATCAGTTAATCCGCGACGAATTTTTGGATGGGACCGAAGCATTTTTAGGTTGATATGTATCCATAGACTCTTAGCTTTGAAACACACATTTAATAACTTAATTTCAAGCCCGAGAGTTCAAGTTATGATAGTTTTAGTGAAGATTGAATGAGCAAAATTTATGGATGGAATTACTACGGGAAATTATGAGTTTTGAACTTTAATTCGTATTTAAATCATATTGAATTCGATTTTAAAGTTTAATTTTAATTATATATTAGCCCAATATATCATATATGGAAAAATATCTTTTGTTTGTGGTTATTGTTGAAAAGATTATATTATTATACTTTTGATAATTACGTATTTATGGTGATTGAGAAGAAAAGAATCCCAATAAGTTCAAATTTTCTTCTCATTTTTGGTGTTATATAAGGACTTCTTCATGCCCTCCACTTTCAATTTTGTTGAATCTTTTGGTGGGGAAAGACAAAAGGCATCAAAACAAAAACCAGGGCCAGAAAGGATATTTTTACTATTTTAATAGTCTATATCTTTATAATTTTAAAATTAAATAAAATTTTTATTATTTTAGGAAAATCAAAGTGTAATTTTATTATTACTAATTTAAAATTTCATAAATTATAAAAAAATTTCCATTTTAGGAGGCCCACCGATAAGATAAGATGTAAAATGTTTTTTAGTTCTTTCGCTGAAGCTTCATATTCAATATTTTACATGTTTTGTTCATATTGATATGTAAAGTTTATTTCTTTTACTACATTAATTAAAAGTTGATTCTTTTCCTACAAATTTAATTTTTCTTTCATTAAAACTTGACTTAATGGAATCCTATGAAGCAGGGCATAACTAGAGCACATACAAAGGACTTGACCTCTTTAGCTAAGTGGTATATTATCACTTTTAGTCTTTTATAGTTATTTAAGCTATTTAGCTTTGCCCCTAAGCTTTTCAAGTTTTATTTTGGCCCTCAATACCAAAATCATTGCATATGAAACAATAATTATATATTTTTAGTATTTATACTAATCTGGGATTTAATATCTTTATGATTATGTTAATACTATTAATGTTGTTATTGGTTAATTATAGTTAATGTTGATAAGTGTTAAAATTTTAATGGTTTTAGTTATCCATGACTAATCTATAAAAGTAGAGAAACTAAATGATGTAAATTAAAATAGTAGGATTAAAAAAATTATTTTATAAAAATAATATAAATAATAAATTGAGTTATTAATCTCTCAAAATTATTTGAAAAACACCCATTAAATTTCAAATATCTTTATTTTTTTATTTTCTTTCAGCGTTCATATTTTTTTTTCAAAATCTTCTTAATTCTCTTGCACTTTCTTCATCATTTTACAAGATAGATTATCAATCTTTGAATGATTTTAATTAGGTTTCTTTATTTTGGTAACTATTCTTATTTTCTTTTCAAGCTTTAATCTCTAAAAATTAAGATTATGGATATACTTGTTTTTATGCAAGGTTAAGTTTTTATTAATGGAATGATTTTGGGATATTGATTTTGTATGAAATCACTAATATCTTGATTGATTTATATTTTTAGATAATATCAATACAAATCTTTGAAACAATTAGGCTTGATTGATCGTATAATATTGTATTTCTTAAATATATTTTAAAATTAGCATTTTAAAAAAAAATTATTGCTGCTGTAATTTTGTGCATCTTGTGTTTGTGTTCATATTGTGTTTTACATATTGCATTCTCATGGCACAAAAAACATTGAAGTAGCTTTTATTGCTGTGAAGGGAATTATATTTTATCCCCGAACTACTGACAAGAATTATGAAATAAGATTTTCTTGTGATAAAAATGATATGTATAAAAATAATTTTATTTGTCCCTATTGATTAGAAGATTATGCATAAAAATACTTTTAATTGTCCTTATTGATTAGAAGATTTAGCTTGTGTAAATTGCAATTAGTCTAATACTAATAATCTAGTTGCCTTTATGAAAATTTTTGTATTTAAGATTTAGATTTATTCGGTTGCTATTTAAATAGTTTTGCAATACCCTTACATTTAATCATATTATAAATTAATTCATATAAATTTGTTAGACGTTTCAACTTTTTGAAGCTTTAACCCACAATCAAAATATTCTCGCTCCGAGGGGTTTTTTACTAAAATAGGCTAAAAATTTTTTTGTACTGAAATAGGTTGTTAGAAAGATTATTTACGAAAATGGGTTACTTTTTGCATTGGTGCCTATCTCAGAGGCGCCAATGAATAAAAAACTATTAATTTTTTTAATGGCGCCTATTAGATAGGTGCCAATGTATATTTTATATTAATTTTTTTTATAAAATATAATTAAATTTTTTCCCGGGTCAGTATATAACCCGTATAATACATAGTAGTGGCGCCTATTTCAGAGGCGCCAATGGTGGTGCCTATTTGAGAGGCGCCATTAGTGGTGCCATGTTGAGAGGCGCCAATGGTCTGATTTTTCCCTATATATACCTCCCAAACACAGACATAATTTTTACCAGAGAAACGGAAGAAATAAGAAGGAAGGCAGAAGAAAAAAAGAAAGGAAAAGAAGAAGAAGGATAAGGTATTTTGGTTTATTTCTTTTTAAATAGAATGTAGAGTCTTGTTAGTAATTTTATTATTTGAAATTTATTTTGTTAGGTTATTAATTTTGTTAGCTTCTAAATGAAAAATTTTGCATTAAAAATTTTATGTAATTTTTTTACATTTCGAAACTGTTTTAAGAAATTTAAAATTCTTTTTAACAGATCTAGTATTGAAGATGGAGAATCAGTTTTTTTGTATGCGTTTATTTCGATGGAGAAATTTTGACAACAACCGTGGGATGTATATTTGAATGTCACAAATAAGTAGCAATGAGATTTAATAGAAATATCTCGTTTGATGATATGAAGGAAAAAAATTAGTGAAAAAAATTTATAGACGTTGTGGGAGAAGGATATCAAAAGTTTTCTACAAGTTTCCAGTTTCAACAGATCCAATAAAATTTACCGAAATGGAACTTGTAGACGATGAAGACGTGGAGACAATGATCGCTCTTTATTGTGGGATTCAGAGTAACAAAAATGCACTGATTCTGTTATTTGCTGAGTTAGCCGGTGTGGAGGCAACTGAAGATCCCACTCCATTAAGTGAAGAAGATGGAGTTCAAGAGCCGTGTATGGTGGTTCCGGTATCGTATGTTGATAATCAATCAACTATACACGGGATCGATGTTGATCTTAATGCTGCAGCTGAGACTGATGTGGTTGGTGATGATGTATACTATAGTTGTGATCTTGTTGATTACAAAGTGGATAGTAAGAGTGATCCCGACGTGGACGAGGTCCCGGATGATATTGACGACGAAGGCGTGAATGAGGATGGAAACGTTAACGAGTCTTCAGTCGGAAACCAGATTCGTCGTATTGTGATACACAATAATCCTGGGGCACACATGTCTCGGATAGACCCCGATGCGACACGAGCAGCCAAGTTTTCGGAGTACCCTGAAATAATACCTGCTAACCGAATGAGCGTATATTCTGATCCAGAGGAGTTGTGCGTGGGCCAGAGATTTGAAAGTAAGGAAGAATGCATATTTGCCATTAAGCGGTATAGCATGAATATATCAGTAGATTACAAAGTCATCGAGTCTAAACCAACATTATATATTGGAGAGTGTTGGAGGTTGGTAGAAGGCTGCAATTGGCGGATACGAGCTGCATTTATCCAGAAGTCGCAGATGTGGGAGATACGAAAATTGGTTGGGTCTCATACATGCACTTCAACACATATGACAAAAGATCATCGAAAACTTAACTCCAAAACTATCTGTACGTGTATCATGCCAATGGTGAAAGACATGCCGACCATTAAAGTTTCGGTACTGATTGCCGAAATACAAGCACGATTCCAGTACCGAGTATCATACCGGAAGGCATGGATAGCTAAACAGATGGCAATAGAGCAATTGTACGGATATTTCAATGCATCGTATAATGAGTTACAGGGATGTACAGCCGCTATGAGGGAACACGTACCGGGGACTGTAATTGAGTTGTAGACACGATATTATTACGGGCCGGATGACCAACTACAATCGAGAAAAAGAATTTTCTATCAGATGTTCTGGATGTTTGATCAATATGCGCGTGCATTTTCCCACTGCAAACCGTTTGTGCAAGTAGATGGAACCTAGCTATATGGAAAATACACACAGATCCTAGTTCTTGCGGTTGCTCAAGACGGCAACAGAAACGTGCTCCCGATAGTATTTGCCATCATCGATAAGGAGAACATGGAATCGTGGAAGTTCTTCCTTACCAACCTGCGGAGGTATGTTATTAGTAACGATAATATTTGCATCATCTCCGATAGAGGGAAAAGATTAATTGCAGCCATTAGGTGTTCCGGTATACCATGGAGATCTGTTTATTGCATCCAGCACATCGCAGCTAACTTCCAGCAAGATTATAAGAATGCAGACTGAAGGAGACAAATTGTGAGAATGGGTAAAGAATTACCTTATCTTTTCAATATAAGTTTTAATGTTTTAGAGCAATACTGTAACTTAAATTTTCTTAATACATTTGCAACGCACGAGCTAGAGCCACACATTTTTTGCCAAAGAATGGCCCGACTTGAGAGTGACATGGAGGGTCAAACCAACACATCTTTCCGGTAGTGGTTGGGTAACATGGAGCCGTGGCAATGGGTTCAAAGTTTTAACGAAGGCATTTGTTATGGTCAAATGACCACAAACTTGGTGGAGGGGATCAACGCTGTGTTATTAAAAACATGAAATCTTCCAATTTCATCTGTCTTCTCGGCTACGTTCTACAGGTTGGCTACCTTGATGCTAAGAATAGGTCAGCAACAAGTGAACCAGATGGAGGCGGGATATGTCTTTATCGAATATATTAGGGATGCAATGGTTGCAAACAGTCAGATGGCGAGGCCGATGATAGTAAAAGTATATTCACGACATAATGAAATGTTTCGAGTTACAGAGACAATCGGTCGTCGACCCTGTATACCACCTAGGTCCTACGGAGTTGATCTCCAAAATAGATGGTGCGATTGTAGGAGGTTTCAAACACTTCATTATCCATGTGCACATGTCGTGGCAGCTTGTGCTAAAGTTGGGCTCAATGTAGAACAATTTATCAATGAAGTGTACACCATTGAACGCACATTGCGTGTATGGGAAAACGAGTTCCCCGTGCTTTCTGACCTATCTACTTGGGAGGTACCTCCAACGACCTTCGAGCTTGTCCTAGACAAAAGGTTGCGTAGGAACCTGAAAGGTCGTCCGCAATAATCCAGAATCCATAACAAAATAGACATTATGGAGGAATCTGACGGGAAGCTGTGTGGCATATGCAGATTAGCCGGTCATAATCGGAGTTAATGCCCGCTCCGAAACTAAAATGTTGGACAATCGTCTCAATCTGGTAGAAATTGATATGTACTTCATTACATAAATTGATGGTTTGAATGGAACAATTTATCTACAATTTGTTGTAGTTATAGAGCAATTTGAAATTGCAAAATAAAAAAAAAACCATAAAAAATTTATTTACATAAAAGGCAAAAAGTCATTATATAAATACACAGTTGACTATTTAAATTGAAAACGCAAAAAAATTATCTCCATTTGATAAATAAAATGCCAACAAAATTCATTACATAAATATGAGGTTGTTTATTACAAAAATCCCTAAAATTGATGGTTTGATGGTGTGGTTCTAGGGGTATATTTTTGTAGAGCTCGACGCTTACGTTGCGGGCGACTATGGTCATTAACGTTCTCTTCAACCGTATGTTGGGGTGTGTGAAACATAGATGAAAAATCATATGTCTCAAATGCCACCGATGAACTTGATCCGAGAGGAGAGGAGTACGACGATGGATACAGGCCGAAAGGAGCGGAGTACTGAGGTGGATACGAGCCCGTGAAATAGTCATCGCCCCCAATTCTAGATAATAAGAACTATCCCTAGAATGTAATTCCGTCTCTGGTACTGGCTCTGGCTCTGGCTATTGCTCTGGTGCATGATGCGGATTTGGAAGGGGTTGCGTAATTCATGTCGTATGCGGAGGGACTACCATCGACCGCCCACCAAACAGAAATGGTTTCCCTATCTTACAGTACCACTGTATGTACTCTAACGAGGGATGCAAATCCAGAGCACGATCCATCTGAGGTACCCTCCCGAACCGGTTGTTCCACATCGTAATATATTCTTCGTGCACTTCTCCCAAATTATCTCCATACCTCCCCATCTTGCTCATCCCATGGATCTCCCCCAATTGTACTGGCAGTGTCGGGATATACTGTATGCAACCGAACTGCCGGAGTACTCGATTGCCATGATACCACTCCATTACGTTAAAATTGATAATGGGTGCGCTAATGCACCATAGGTTTGAGTGGAGTGGACAGATGAGGGGATAACTGCCATAATTTCTGGAATAGAATACGGCATCCAAATGAACTGCACAGTTAAGAACGTTGTTATATTAATGCGGGTCGAGTGAGATAAAATAATAAAATTAAGTTTATATTCGAAAAACTTACCCCCTCTCCAGCATAATTCTCAATCATTAGACGGTATATCGGAACCGTGTATGACCTCCCGATACCCGGATTAGTACTCCATCTACGAAAACAAATTGTTAGAATAATTTAATATAAAAAAGTCAACTAATTATTATAACGAGGAAAAATTCATCACCTATTAACGAGTGGAAATATATATGATTGATGACTAATGGATGCCAAGAATGACATCCGGTAAAGTGCCCACGACTGTAGCAGTATGAGGCATCCGCCTATGCCAACCGCAGAAGGATCTATCGTCCAACAAAGTTCGCGATACAGCATGGCTAAAACTGCGGACCTCCAACTGTATGAACGAGTGTTATGCAAATTGGATAATAGGGGTAAGTACATCAAGTGGACCTTACTGCCGTTTGCATCCGGCATGAGTACACCCCCTATAAGGTGCATAATGTAAGCTCGAACGGCCTGCATCACCTCCTATTCATTAGCAGTACTTGGAAAATGCTCAAAATTGGCCTTTAGCCATGAAAATCTCAAACTGGTAAATTTCCCCTCACTTGGCGAGCGTCCAAGTAATTCATAGCAAAGGATAGCCAGCCTAGAGATTGAACTTACGCCCGTGACCGCATTCCCGTCTATGGGAAGCCCGAGCTGTACTGCAACATCCTCTAGAGTGACAGTACACTCTCCGCACGGCAAATGAAATGTGTGGGTCTCCGGATGCCATCGCTCGACTAAAGCGAAAATCAAGTCGTATCGCAGATCAAAAGTCCGGATCAATGCCGCTGATCCGAATTCGGCTAACACTAAGTATGGTATTAGGCGTTCATCTAGCTGAAATCCTACACTATTAACACGGCCCCTCAATACGCGGTACGGACCCTGACATTATTAAATTAGCAAAATAGTTAATACAATATAACTTAATTCAGCAAATAACATGAGTATCAAATAAAAATTTTATTACCATCTCATTAATTGTACTTGATATGTGATTATTATTATTAATCAGAGAACCCATTTCCTACAAATCTGCAATTAAAAAATGAATTCATTTAATTTGTTTCAAAAAATCAATAAATATTGTTAAATAAATATAAAATCAAATCAAATTAAATTATATAAAAGTTACATTATACAAAATTTAAATGAGTTAACAACAACTATATGATTAAAAAGTTAGTTATAATTAAACTTTTAATAAAATGATTTTACTTTTTTATAAACTTATATGTTAAACTCACCAAATACTAAACTAAACACAAAAATTTATAGCTTAATCCTAAATTACTAATAAATTAAGTTTTAAATAATTACAAACACAAAAATTTATAACATAATCCTAAATTACTAACAATTTAATTATAAAATAATTACAATATTCATACAAAAATTACAATATTACAATATACATACAAAATTACAAAATTACAATATTCATACAAAAAATTACAATATTCATACAAAAATTACAATATTCATACAAAATACTAATCCAAAACTATAAATACAAAATTAATTATAAAATAATTACAATATTCATACAAAATTACAATATTCATACAAAATACTAATCCAAACTATAAACACTAAATATAAATAATTAATAATTAATAACAAAAAATTCACAATATCTTAATTAAACTCTTTAAATTATAAACAAAATTATTTACTAAAATAATACATTACTTTTTTCTTCTTCTTCTTCTTCTTCTTCTCTTCTTCTCATTTCTTTCTTTTTTTTTTCTCTACCGTCCATTGCATGCTTGGGGACCATTTACTTATAGGCTAAAAATTATGGTGTTGAAGGGACAACACCATGCTGCCCTTGCAGCCGTGCAGCGGTGGGCAGAAGGCCACCATTGGCGCCTCCCTATGAGGCATTTTTAATGGCGCCTCTATATGAGGCACATTAATTGGCGCCTACCTGACAGGCGCCACCCGACCCGACCCGACCCGACCCGACCCGTTGACCATATTTTGACCCGTATTTTTATTTAAAATTTTTTAAAAAAATAATATTTTATTCAAAAAAATTAATAGCTTTTTATTCATTGGCGCCTCTGAGATAGACACCAATGAAAAAAGTAACCCATTTTCGTAAATAATCTTTCTGACAACCTATTTTAGTACAAAAAAAATTTTTTTGGCCTATTTACGTAAAAAACCCTCGCTTCGCCCTTGATTAAAATTACAGTCCCGTTGACCAACAAATGTTTAGATGTAATGGTAAGACATATTGCACTTCCAGGATAGGACTCAACTTCAAATTTTGGAGGAGACATTGTTAGGAGGGACAGGCACAAACTTTAAAAGGATTAGTCTTCATGAATTGTAAAACGGACATGATTTAAAGAATACCCAGTTACCCCTCTCATGTTTGAAGAAAATATAATAAACCCATTGAGATCTATTTACTAAGTAGATTTTAAATAAAAAAAACAAATATACCATTGTTATTATATATTTATGTATTTTATTCATTTCTCCATATTTAATTACATAATAATGAAAATTTTAGTTACATATCAAAGTATTATAACATTAAATATATTTTTCTTATATTTTTATAAAATAAGAAAAATATATTTGACTACAATTAAATTAAGTATTTTAAAATTTATATTTAATTTTATTATATAATAATTTTGAGATAAGTTTATCAAATTATATTTATACAAAATTAATAACATTATTTAAAAATTAATGAAAAATAAATTGATTAAAATATAAAGAAAATAAAAATAATAAAGGAAGGAAGGAATATACAAAAAATTCATCTAAAGTTAATCACCTTACTTAATGGCAAGGTTAAAGTCTGAAAATTTTAATATATCATATTTGAGTTTCACTTTGTGTAAATTATTTATGGAATCTCGTTCCTTTCATAGTTTTTTTTGCCCATATTTGAAGATATTTTAATTATTAATATGACTGTTCTTTATGATGATTAATTATAATTATAATTATAATTATTTGAATATCGTTTGTAATTGTAATTATGAATATACTTGTACATTAAAATTGTAACACCCCTTACCTAACTCAACCGTCGGGTCAAGTTACTGAGATGTCTCATTTGTTGTCGAAGCAACTATGATCGCTCCAAAGCAATTTAATTTTTTTTTTCAAGTTGTTGAGCTTAAAATATAATTAAAATATGATTCAAACACTTATTCAAGCTTAAAACGAGCTTATGAAAGCTCCCAAAGTGATCAGAGGTCGTTTAGCAACCAAATTGTAAAGTCCAAACTATTGTTCATCGCGAATTCATGAAATTCCACGTCGCGACATCACTCTCTAACTTGAGCTCGTCATGACCTCACTAAGGTACCACGTCGTGACATCACTCACTGACTTGAGCTTGTCGCGACCTCAATCCTACCACCTTATGACTTAGGCAAATTTTTGGCTCCCTAACACTTAGGACAACATCTAAATGATATATATAACATCCATATCAACCATTAACCATTCAAACATACCAATTTCCAACCTTGAATAACTTCTAATTCAATTCAATTTCCAAACATACCAAACCAATTGACATGATTTACATAAGGAACCAAAAATACCAAAGCTTCCATTGAAAACAACCATAACATTACCAACATATCCCTAAGTACATGCCAAAAATTAAAGTTCAAAAATTTAAGTCCATACTCTTTTCGAGGCTTGATTTTGTGATGAGATGAGTTGGATGTCAACTTCTCCTCTAGAGCTTCAAAACGAGACCACGCCTATGTGTTTGAAAAGAAATGCGTTAAGCTCACAAGAGCTTAATAAGCATATCAAGAATTAAATTAAGCATTTAAAATGTGTTCTTTACATATACACATATATAAACATATATATATATATAGTACTATCACCATGCACAAATTTGTTTCAATAATAACTATAGTAAGACACTAAATCAACGAGTTACAAACTACTTACCAATGTTGCTTTTAAGTTCACTTACCTTATAATTTAAATTGTAGACTTAATAGAACACAATAAGATATGTGGAAATGTCGATCATATGCATTAAGGTGCCACTATTCTACGCACGGATTTGTGGATGCCACTTTGCATCGAAGTGCCACTAACACTTGCATCGTAGTGTCACTATCACTTGCATGCATAGAAATTTTCTTAACGGCATGCCATTTATAACCTACTAGTTCTCATTTTATCTACTTGGGCATTTAAATTATATAATTTATTTCCATTTTCTCAACAAATAGAACAAATTTAAATTTTCTATTTTTACAATTTAGTCATTATATAAATAAAGTCAATAATCATTAAAATTTCACTTGGCATCTATTTTTACAAATTCAAATTTTCTAATTTTACAATTTAGTCTTTATCTGACTTGGTCCCATCCTCGAGTCCTTCATTTCTGCATTCTTGCAAAACACATGCCACTCTTTGATAAGTTCAGATGGACTTAGTGAGTTCCTATATTACTTGAAATTAGATACTGTCTTTCGGGGGTTTAAATAGAGTGAAACTAAAAAAAAATAACTCCCTTCTTGTGCGGGTAACTTCTCTTAAACTCATTGAAGTGGACTGTTCCTATTCTCGATCCTATCCATTGGCGGATAGATTGTTGAGTGATTATCTTCTGGCCACTCTATTAGCCTTCGATCAGCCTTGATTGTTTCTTTGGTTGTCTTGCCATTTTCATGGTCCCCTTCCTTACCTACACTCGTAGTACTCTTACCTTCTTTTATTTTTAGAGGGGAAGTCTTCTTTCCACCATGTTCTCAAAAGGGTAATCTTACGATTTACCCTACTAATAGAAAATTTTTTATTCCTGCAAACCGGAAGTTGTAAAAATTTTTAGTCCATGGGAGGGTGTCTTAAATAATTTAAAATATTATATTTTTATTAATTAAAACACTATCCCTAGAAAAATAAAAGCTTAAAATTTTTTTTAATGTTATTTTCATGTAAAAATGTATCAATTTGGTCTGAAAATGTATTTGATACCAAACTGAAAAAGTGATATACTTTAAGAGCTAAATGATTCTTTAAGCCTAAATAAAGCAATAATATATATATTTTTTACAAAAGCCTTTCATAGGTGTTGACACCATTTTTATTTTGAAAAACGAGGTCGACTTGGATTTTGAAAAAAAATGAAAATGGGAGTCGCCACCGATCCTTTTATTTAGGTGTGATCGGGTCACCTCAAAAAGTGGTTATTTTTAATAAGTAATTTGACTTTATTAAAACAACGATTTTGGTCCACGAAATTCAGAAAAACGGGTTCGGGAGTCGGTTACGTACGAGGAAGGATTAGCACCCTCGTAACGCCCAAAAATTGGTACCTAGTTAATTAATTAATGTCTTAATGTCGAAAATTGAAAACTTTGAAGAGATTTAAAATACGATCTTTTATTTTTTTTAAAAAAAACTTATATAAAACAAGTTACTCAATAAGACCCTCTCATTTCGAAAAGAGAAAATGCCACACCCAATGAGTTAGGGCATGATATTTCACTTCCTCAAAAACGAGCTTGTCCAAAAAAAAAACTTGTGCAATAAAATTTAAAAGGATATTCAATTGTTTAAGTCAGGTGAAGAAATCGCAACCCAATACTCTCAAAATTCTAAACATTGAATATTACCTTTATTATTTTTAGAAAAACTCTTCATCTCGAGAAAACAACGTGTCATATCCAATGCATTAGGACACAACGTATTGAATTCTCGATAATGAGCTTTTTATTTATGTTTTGATTAAAGAGCATTCTCGATTATTCAGATTCAAAGAAAGAGTTGGAACCCAATACGTTAGGGATCAATCCTCTTGAAGATTCCAAATACCGAGTATTGCATTTATTTTTCAAAATTTTCTCTTTATACGAATTTGGGTAACAATTATATAATAGAGTAACAATTGTGATAATGTAAATAAAAATAGCATGATCAAGAACAAATAATAATAATAATAATAAGAATAATAATAATAAGATAAATAAAAAACAAATCAATCATGTATACTCAATATCAAGTAAATAAACAAATAAAACCGAAACATTTAAAGAATATAATAATGATAATAATGGTAATGTGAATAAATAAATAAATAAACATCAAGTAAAACAATAATAATAACAAAGAAAATAGATAAAAATTATAAAATATAAAAAAAATATGTATGTACATATAAGAAAAATATATATGTATGTGAATTATAAAAATAAAAAATATATAAATATACATATTTTAATATGTAAAAAAATATAAGTATGTATATAAAATTATGAAACATAGAAAATATATAAAAGTATGTGTATATATATATTTATAAAAATTAAAAAAGTGTACGATATGTATATATTATAAAACGTATGTATGTATACATGCATATATATAACAAAATTTGAAATTTAAAGGCATAAAAAAGTAAATAATAATGATACAAGATTAATGAGCCACATAATAGTTAAAATAATTAATTTAATAATAAAAAACTAAAATAACAAATAGAGGATTAAATAACATCAATAATAAAATACCAATGAATTTAAAACAAAGAGTATAAAAAAAATATAAGGCAAAATAAAATGTAAACAAATTTGAAAATAATGAATTTGAAAATGAATAAAAAGGGAAAAAGAGATTTGAAATCAACAATATACAAATCAATAAATAAATTATACACAAAATCAACAAAATAAGAACAAGCCACAAAAAATAAGAACGCAAGAGAGAGAGAAATTTGAGTGAATACTCTTAAGAATTATTATTACTCCCAACTCAAGTCCCTTTCAATGAAGGGAGATGCCTCTATTTATAGTTGAGGCTCCCCAAATCTAACGGTACAGATCAATTACATCAACGGCTAAGATTAAAGGGTATCTACAAATTAAATCTCTAAGATTACAAAATCATATTTTCTAAGATTGCATATCATATCTAAGATTGCATATCCTTGAAGATTATGTTTCCATAAGCTTGTAGATGGACCTTCAACCTTTTCAAGTAATGGGCCATTCTGATCGGGCCAAATGATATTACTGGACTTAGACTTTGTTTTATTTTTTGGGTTTATTATTTTTTTGTGAGCCCGGGCTAAAATTGGGTATTACAATAGGGATGGAATCCTAAGCAATACATCTCACATATAAGTTGCTATTTAGCCCAAAAAATAGTAAAATTATTATTTAACCCCAAACCCATTATGGGTGTGAACCATGGAAATACATATATGTATGTATGTATAAAAGCTGATCAAGTAATTGTTACTTAATTTTCTCCATGATTAGGGGGCTTGGGTGCTAATGGTTGGTCATTACCGAGAACCAGATGATAACAATTGCCAATTCTCCAGTCTAGTCAAATATTTGTAGAGGCAATTGCCAGTTCATTTCTTGCATTTGGACAGGCTAACTTCAATTTCTTTTTTGTCAAAAGGGGGTTAACTTCATTGCTGTATGATCATGCATAACCTTCAAAGAAATTTATGTAAGAATGAGACAGGACTAAAGGGATATTTGGTAACTTTAATCACTAATTTTACTGGGGGTATTTGTGCATATATGAAAGGAATTCAACACAATCACAATATTCCATATAATGGGGCCAGTCCTGTTTTCCAAAGCAATCCATTGGTCCGCTAGGCCACCATTAATTATAGCAAAAAAACAAAACAAGAACAAAAACAAAACCAAGTGTGGGTCATTTTTGTTAGTGCTATGAGTCCCACTATATACGAAAAATAGCCTTTCTCAATATAATCATTCAATAATGTGGTTTCATAGTAAGATATTGCGATTCAAAGATTTTCTTTTTAAATTCTGCTATCAAATCCCTATACTTTGTAAAATTATGGATTTAGTTCTTATATTTTAATTTGATTGATTTAAGTTTTTTTTTTACGTTTCAAATTGGTCAATTTTAGTCCCTGTATTATTCAAAATTTGATATTTTAGTCTTGACCCAACAGTAGTAGATAATTATGATCGGTTCAATTCAATTACTAGTCATGTACTATGCACACAATTGCAGATTTACTCTATATTCTCCAATTGGATCATTTTAAGTCTCTATATTTTTCGAAATTTGAAATTTTAGTTTTGATGCATATGGCAATCATTATTCATTAACTAAATTTTAATGAGTAATATGTGAAAATTACAAGATGATATGGCATTGCTCATATAATAATATGCTTGTTGCATCAGATTTTGGAAAACAAAACACAGAACTTGACTTAATGAATTTAACCGTTACTATTTGATAAAGACTAAAATTTTAAATTTTTAAAAATTATAAAGACTAAAAATGACCGAATTGAAGTGTAAAAACTAGATTCACAACTTTCATAAAGTATAATAAATCATAGAAGAATTTAACTTTAATATATTTATTGAGAACAAAACAACTTAGAAGTTGGAACCAAGCAACTTCTTTAGGCCTTCCACTTTCAATAATGTTGAACATTTTGGTGGGGAAGATGGAGACAACTAAGCAAAAAACCAATAACGTATATAATGTTTTTTAGTTCTTTCAATGAAGCTTCATATTCAATGTTTTACATGTTTTGTTCATATTGATATAAACTTGCTCTTTCTTTTTGCCAATTATTTTCACTACTTTTCCACAAATTCTCTATAATTATAGTTTTAATCCTTATACTATCTTGAAATCTGAAATTTAATCTGAATATTTTTATACTATTAATATTGTTATTGGTTACCATTAGTTAATGTTGATAAGTGGTAACACTTTAATGGTTTTACTTATCAATGTTGTCAATTTTGGCCTACTAATTTATAAATCTAGAGAAACTAAATTATGTACAATTAAAATAGTAAAATTAAATTTTAAAATTCTATAGAATAGAGGGATTCAAACTACAATCTCATAGGCTAACAAATGTTGGGTGTAATGATACGTTACATTGTACTATAAAGAGAAGGCTCGAGTTCGAATATTGAAGAAGACATTGTTGGGAGAAGTAGCCAAAAACTCCGAAGAGATTAGTCATCATGAATTGTAAAATGGGTACCTCCTCCACAGTTTAATGAATGCCCACTTACCCTTCTTAGGTTTGAAGAAAATCTAATAAACCCATTTAGATCTAATCATTAAGTAAATTTTAAATAAAAATACAATTGTACCTTTTATATGTGTATTTTAGGGCAATTTACCAATAAAAGCCCTTTTTTTTAAATTACCGAAATGGGCCCAGTATTTAATTATTTACCGGAATGAGCCATTGACGTGGCCGCGATTTCATGCCACGTAGTGCGTTTCGGGGGACGCGATTTTGCTGTTTTTCCCACGTTAGGTTTTTTTGGCTTTTAGGGTTTAGGGTTCAGGCTTTTTAGGTCCTGGAAGAAATAATTTCGAGTTGACGTTCCTGATCAAATAGTATAAAATCGCTTCTAGCAGAATGATGTTTGATAAGAATTTGTGAAATCGCTCCCTCGTGGACGCGCTTTTGCTACAGTAGGTCCTGGAAGAAATAATTTTGAGTTGACATTTCTAAGCAAATAGTATAAAATCGCTTCTAGCAGGATGCTATTTAAGAAGAATTTGTGAAATCGCGCCATCGTGGACGCGCTTTTGCTACAGTAGGTCATGGAAGAAATAATTTCGAGTTTACTTTTCTGAGAAAATAGTATAAAATCGCTTCTAGAAGGATGCTATTTGAGAAGAATTTGTGAAAGCATGCCCTCGTGGACGCGCTTTTGCTACAGTAGCATGTTTGGGCTGAGGCTATAAATTAGGCAGAAAATGTTCTCAGAATGCATAAGTCACAGCAGAAACAATTTAGAGAGGCTAAGCAGGTTAGAGTTTCAAATATGAGTGAACTTATTAGTGTTGTTATTTACTACGATGGTGAAGTTTGCCACACCGAGAATGGTGTTGTTTTTTGTCGGAGAATACGGTGCGACTGATTTTTAACCAGAACATAGATTTGATAGAACTTCGTAAAAGAATTAGGCGTAAAATTTTCGGAACTACGCCAATGAAAGTTCTGTTTATTACGTATCGATTCTGCTCTTTTGTTGATTTGGTGACATATGACTCGTTCGACATAAAAGGTGCTCGTAGCTTGGAGTCAATGGTGCAGACTCATCTTACTAGTGGAGCACCTTATATTGAGTTATATGTACAATTTACATAGCCAAGTGATGTACTTGCGATCGGTGTTTGAGATGTATACACGACCCCTGGCCGACATTCGATTAGCGGGTTACAAAACACGGAACAGCCCATGTTTGGTAGCGGTGTTGAACGCACATCCCCCGCAAGACACTCTATCGGTGGATGGAACATGTACGTCGGTGGCTCGATGTTTGATGCTGGAAATACGTACTGGGGAACGCATCAAGTTCTAGTGGTTGACAATCTACATCCAATTGGGGACGTTATGAAATACCCAAAAGAATGGATGATGTACTCCCTACGACGTCAACCGGTGAGGGGACCTCGTATGCTGCAGATGATTATGGGTTAGAAGATAACTCCGATGTGGATCCACCTCAAGAGCCCAGGCCCGATGGTGCAAAAGTTGGCTTATTTTCTGAACCGGAGCCTATTCCAACAGAACCTGAAGATGCTGAAAGGAGTTCAGATGAAGAAGAAAATCTACAATTCAGAGTATACTCATCTTCAGCCCATATGCATAATGTCGATCTATCTGCAGATGATGCGTTAGAGTTTCCAGATCTACCATATCGGTTGCGTGATCGTACAAGTTCAGGGCTAGATTCGGGTGAATTTGAAGTTGGTAATCAGTTTACCAACAAGGATAGTTTTATTGGTGCTTTGAAACAACATAGCATCAAAAACGGTGTTAACTACCATGTCATTAAATCGAAATCTGATAAGTTTGAGGTGAAGTGTGCGGTGCAAGACGGCACATGTTCATGGAAAATCTACGCCTCGTTAAGGAAAAGGACAGGGTTGTAGGAGATAAAAAAGTACAAAAGGTCCACATACATGTGTTGTAGGTACAATATTGACGGTATCTGAATAATACTTTTATTATGTAATGTTGCATTATTTAATGTATTCTGTTTATAGGTGTTTCACAAGATCATCCCAAGATGGATTCAGCTATGTTAGCTCGCTTGATAATCGCCTTACGAAAAGCAGATCCAGGACTTGATCTTGGGTGTTAATTGCCAATATCCGTAGCCAAATAGGGTACACGTGCTCTTACCGCAAGGCTTGGATAGCTAAGCAAAAGGCATTGGAGAAGATGCATAGTGGGTGGGATGCCTCATATAATGAAATATGGCAGTGGTGTCAAGTGCTAGAGAGATACGTCCCAGGTGCCATCACAAACCTTGAAACGGAAAATGCGTACTACAACGGCCAATTGCTACGTGGATGTCAAGTGTTTGAACGCCTGTTTTGGACTTTTAAGCAATGCCGAGACGTATTTCCATACTGCAAGCCATTGGTACAAATTGACGGTACCTTTATGTTTGGTAGGTATACTCACCGGCTATTACTTGCTGTGGCATAGGATGGAGGCGGGAGAATTATTCCAATTACATTTGCAATAACACCAAGGGAGTCGTCTGATGACTGGGATTTCTTTCTCTCAAGGTTAAGGAGGCATGTGTGCCCCCAACCTGATATCTGTGTTATTTCAGATCGGGGCGTTGGTATACTAGCTGTATTTGATCGACAGGGAAGCTTATGGCAGCGCACACACCATCGATATTGCCTAAGACATGTTGCTTTCAACTACTACAGGCAATATCCATCTAAGAGCGAACGACGACAAGTGACCAACATGGGTATTTAGTCTATATCTGTGTTATTTCGTTTGTCAATTTTAATTAGTTTTATTGGTAGAAGTGGTATGTAATATTCGCTATGAACTTATATTGGCAGGGTATGAAATAAACAAAGACCGTTTTCACGAGATGTTGGCAATTTTATGTTCAATTAACGGAGAAGGGGCGGACTACCTTTGTAACATACGTTTCGAATAGTGGGCACAAGCATACGACGGTGGCCTACAATATGGCCATATGACGTCAAACCTGGCTGAATACATAAACTCTGTTCCTAAAAGAACGCGAACATCGGTTGTGCGAGAGACATATTTTCGTTTGGCGGCGTTATTTCCAAAGCGAGCAGCAAGCTATGCAGTCCAGATGCAGGGAGGCCATGTATGGTGCACTAAGGTAGTTCAAGAAATAAACAAGACCAAGGCGCTGGCAAACACCATGCACACAGTGTGTCACGATCGAGACAACTTATTGTTTCGCGTGACAAAGTTTGACAGACCACACCAAGGTGTTGTTGGCGGGCAATATCGTGTACACTTGCGAAATAAGACTTGCGACTGTGGGATGTTTGATGCACTTCGTTATCCATGCGCTCATGTTATTGCAGCTTGTCAGAATCCTAGTCTGGATCCGATGAGTTATGTGGACGAAGTATACAAATTAGAAAACATGTACAACGTCTGGAGACACGTTTTCCCACCGGTCCCAGATGAACGTAAGTGGTCGCCCGTATCTCTTACTCCTTTTAGTTGTTACCGGATAGACAATTGCGTCGCAAGCCAAAGGGTCAACCTTGCTCGACTAGAATACATAACAATATGGATATCCGAGAAACAACCAGTCAAACGAAGTTGTGCGGATGGTGTAGGAATCCAGGCCATACAAGTCAATCATGCCCTAATCGCAATAGTTGAATGTAATTGTAAAAAAATTATATTTGTAAAATTATTAATTGATAAATTGTTTTAATGGTTAGTAAAATTATGGGAGTGGTGTCAAATTATTAATTCTTAGTACCAGTCAAAACATTTTTCCAAATCTAACATTATGTGAATGTAAAATTATTAACTCAAAAATTGTATTAATGGTTAGTAAAATTATCAAATAAATTTAAGTTAAGGGTTACGGTTTTAAGTTCTAGTTTAAAGTTTTAAAGTTAAGGGTTAAGAGTTTTTAAGTTAAGGGTTAAGGTTTTTAAGTTGAGGGTTAGGATTTTAAGTTAAGGGTTTGGGGTTTTTAATTAAATTAGTTAGGGGTTTTAAGTTTAAGGGTTTAGGATTTTTAATTAAATTAGTTTAGGGTTTTTAAGTTAAGGGGTTAGGGTTTTTAAATTTAAGGGTTCAGGGTTTTTAATTAAATTAGTTTAGGGTTTTTAAGTTAAGGAGTTAAAGTTTTTAAGTTTAAGGGTTTAGGGTTTTTAATTAAATTAGTTTAGGGTTTTTAAGTTAATGGCTTGGGTTTTTAATTTTAAGGGTTTAGGGTTTTTAATTTAAGGGTTAGGGTTTTTAAGTAAGGGCTTAGGGTTTTTAATTTTAAGGGTTTAGGATTTTTAATTTAAGGGTTAGGGTTTTTAAGTTAAGGGTTTAGGGTTTTTAATTAAATTAGTTAGGGTTTTTAAGTTTAAGGGTTTAGAGTTTTTAATTAAATTAGTTTAGGGTTTTTAAGTTAAGGGTTAGGGTTTTTAAATTTAAGGGTTTATGGTTTTTAATTAAATTAGTTTAGGGTTTTTAAGTTAAGGGGTTAGGGTTTTTAAGTTTAAGGGTTTAGGGTTTTAATTAAATTAGTTTAGGGTTTTTAAGTTAAGGGCTTAGGGTTTTTAATTTTAAGGGTTTAGGGTTTTAATTTAAGGGTTAGGGTTTTTAAGTTAATGGTTTAAGGTTTTTAATTTTATGGGATTAGGGTTTTTAATTAAATTAGTTTAAGGTTTTTAAGTTAAGGGTTAGAGTTTTTATGTTTAAGGGTTTAGGGTTTTTAATTAAATTAGTTTAGGGTTTTTAAGTTAAGGGTTAAGGTTTAGGGTTTAGGGTTTTTGTTTTTAAGGGTTTAAGGTTTTAATTAAATTAGTTTAGGGTTTTTAAGTTAAGGGTTTAGGGTTTTAATTTTAAGGGTTTATGATTTTTAATTTAAGGGTTAGAGTTTTTAAGTTAAGGGTTAAGGTTTTTAAGTTAAGGATTTAGTGTTTTTAATTTTAAGGGTTTAGGATTTTTAATTAAATTAGTTTAGGGTTTTTAAGTTAAAGGTTTAGGGTTTTTAATTTTAAGGATTTAGGGTTTTTAGGTAATAACTCAAAAAAATTTCTATTTGTTTACATCAAATAATATCAAAATATTCAAAATATTTGTACAAATAAATTTAAATTCAAAAATCAATCTCCGTGCCCGCCGGATTCAGTGCCACGTGGCGGCCGTCGAAGGTTACGCGCTGGATTCCTCCTTTGTCCAGCTTCCGGCGGCGATTGTGGTTCCTCCGGCGGGGATTCTGGTTCTTCCGGTACAACATCTGGTTGTCGGAGTTGGGATGATGAACCAGCTTGATAGAATAGTGAATGTGGAGGTGCTTGCATCAACAACGGCGATGGTGTTTGAAAACCATATGGTGGTGGGGATTGGTAAAATGAAGAGCTCCCTGACGGCCCCTCTTGCGAACCCTCGTGCGTCGCTGGCCTATACATCGGCGGTCCACTCGGCGTAACAAGGAATGGAGCTGAACTGGGCCATTGGCTCCAACCTGTAATAGGACTCGGAAAAGGAAACATATAAGGGTTAGGATACATAAAAGGGCTAGGAAACGCACCTGGCATCATCTGAAAAGGCGGTTGCGTCGGTATCATCGATTGAATGCTGGGCCGGGTGACTGTGTCTATGCTCCCGTTGGACCTGTTGATTCTATGGGCGCTGATGATGGGCTTGGCAAATTTCTGGGCATAGTTGATGGCCCTGCGTCGTCGTCCCTTTTTCTTGGATTTAAAGGGCCACGTTGTTCCCTTTGGATACATAATTGCTGCTACCTCTCTTCTGGCGATAGTAAATACGGCTTGCCATGGATCCTAAACCATGGCATGTACTCCGGCACGCACGCTAACTCTGAAACGATGATCGGTTCCCTATTAGGTATATAAACATACCAATCTTTCCACATTTCGATGTACTTGGACCAGAATCTCGTCCAATCCGTATTCGCTTGCCGAATGTCAATTTTGTGGTGATCGTCAAACACCTCAAGGTCCACGGGAATCGGTTGTCTACATCCAAATTGCTGTAACACCCAGTCTGACTAGTGCATCTCCACGGTCACGTAGTTGATCAATGCAACTTTCACGTGCCAAGTGTTCGAATTTTGTAAGAACTCTTCCGGAATTACTGCCTGAATTGCCGGATCCTCATATGGTGTCCATTGAAACTATATGAACATGATAGAAATATTAGTTATATACATAATACTAAATACTAAATACTAAATACCAATCGACTAGCGAATGTATGGAAATATCTATTTTATTTAATACTTACTTGTGCTTCTGACTGTTGGTCCAATAGAAGCCGTATATCTTCAAGAGAGGTAGGTAATCGAGCATGACTTGCTGGATGGTTCCACCTAATTAAACAAATTTTTAGCATACTTTTATTTTTAAAAATCTACATAATAATTGTAAAATCTAATATAAAATTTATCTCGTTATGAGTGAGAATGTATATGGGTGGTCCACTCGAGGACGTAGAAATGGAAAGCGAAATCGTGCCCATGACTGTAGTAGTGATAGGCAGCCTCTAATTTTTGCTCTCCTCGGTCGCGTCGCCCCGCACATCTCCCAATATAATGTGGCCAAGACGGCAGACCCCCAACTCAATTCACCGACTGCTCTAAAATCAGCGAGTTTTAGCAGCCATCTTAGATGTACGCGGCTCCATGACCAGTCCGGCATCAGATAACCTCAAATTAACTGAAGAATGTATGCTCAGCATATCGGATTCTTTCTATTTCGGTTGAATCTTCATCCGGATTCGGGAATGTGTTTCGCAACCAGCCCATCTCGATCTTACCTCCGTCTATTTTCTCCGGAATAGTGCCCAGAAGCTCGTAGCACACCGCTGACCAATCACTAGATTGGGCAGACCCCGTGACTGGGTACCCATCCACCGGCAATCCCAATTGCAGGCTGACGTCTTCCAAAGTGACAGTGCACTCTCCACATGGAAGATGAAATGTGTGCGTCTCGGGTCTCCACCTCTCGATCAACGCACTGATTAGTTTTGGGTTCACCTTACATCCCCGGCCTACCGTCAGCACGTGCTAAAAACCCGCTTCCCGCAGGTAATTCTCTACCAACGGTGATGGAGGATCATCCATATTCCGGATATTGCATTCCAATACCCGATCTACAGACTTTTATAATAAATAATAAATTAATAATTATCTAAAAATGCATAAATAAAAAATTCTTAAATAATATTTAAAGATTAAATTTAACACTTACCATTTTCATTTGTTCTACCGATATGTGATGCTTATCAAGACGAGTCCTTTCTCCGGCCATTGCTGAAATCGTACAAATTTTTATGGTTTAAAAAAATTAAAAAAAAATTAAAATCATTTAAAAAAAGGGAGTTAAGAGATATTTAAGAGGAACTTGAGAGCAAATTGAGATTAAATGTGGATTTGAGAGAAATTTGGAAGGAATTTGAGAGCAAATTGAGAGGAAATTTAGAAGAAATTAAGAGGAAATTTGAGAGAGGATTAGTTTGTGAAAAAAAAGGGGTGGAGGGTATTTATAGTTTTTTTTTTGGACCGTTGGGAGGGGGCAACGGTCAAATTTTTTATCGTTACCTTGTTCACTTGTGAACAGAAGTCGCAGCCACGTCGGTAGCGCTTTCTTTGGCGTGGCAAAAAATTGCGTCCTAGAGGGCACGATTTGTTGCCATGTCAGCAAAGCGCGCTGACGTGGTCGCGACTTGCTGGCGCGTCCCCTGACATTGCGCTAACGTGGACGCGATTTGTCGAAAAATGGCCCATTCCGGTAAATAATTAAATATCGGGCCCATTTTGGTAATTTTTATAAAAGGGGCTTTTTTGTGTAAATTACCCTGTATTTTATTCATTTATCCATATTTAATTACATAATAATGAAAAATTATGGAAGTACTATAAAATTAAATATATTTATTTCCTTTCATTAAAAAATTATATTTGACTATAATTAATTTAAGTAGTTTAAAATTTATATTTAATTTATTTATATATTAACTTTGAGATAAAGTTTCTCAAATTATATTTATATAAAATTATTAATTATCATTATATACAAAGTTTTAATGAAAAGACAATCATTAAACTATAAATAATCTAAAGGATGGAAGGAAGGAAGAAAATCTAAAAGTTAATCTCATTGACTTAATAGCAAAGTTGAGGTCCGGAAATTTTAATATATCATATATATTCGAGTCTTATTTTATGTAAATAATTTATGGGTTTTCATTCCATATTTAATCTGGTATAAGTCTATAGATATTTTGGTTATAAATCGGATTGTAATTTATGATGATTAATTATATAGTTATTTGAATAAAATTTGTAATTGCAATTATGAATATACTTATGAATTAAAATAAACTTACATGTATTAATTGAAAATTTTCTAAGTTTGAAGCCACCTAGGATGTCATTATCAAATTGGAATTAAAATTAAAGGGTAAACTACACTTAAGGTCACTAAACTATTAGTAAGTTTATGTTTTAGTCACTCAACTTCACACAATTACAAAATGATAACCGAACTATTTGAAAGTTTTCATTTAAGTCATTGGGTTGTTAATTTTTTTTTTTTTTAAGTTTAGCTAATGAGCTCAAGGAGACGATTTGACGATGGGTACTATGGATTAATACCCATCGATGAATAGACAAACATACCTTAGATCCAAGTCGATCTGATGGTCAGTGTCGGAGATCGGAGAAAAAAGTTGTTTAGATTTTGGTTTGCAAATTCGTGACATTCAAAATTGTTTCATGAAAAAAAATTGAATTGCAGAAGAGAATGGAAATGAGAGTTTTTTTATTGGTGCAAGCAGTGCAAATGGAGAAGGCATACAATAACGATTTTAACAACTCAATGATTTAAATAACAACTTTTAAATAGTTTAGTGACTATTTTGTAATCTTTTGAAGTTGAGTGACCAAAACATAAACTTAAAAATAGTTTAGTGACTTTAAATGTAAATTACCTGCTCATGAGCCGAGTCACTTGTCAAAAAACTGGGAAGGTTTGGACAAAAGATGATGCTCGGAAAATGGGCTTGGGTAAAATTTAAGACTTGTTTTCTATATGGGTCGAGCCTTGGGCGAGATTTTTTGGCTCGTGCCCTGCCCAAATATTATGTTATAAAACAATATTATATTAATTATATACGTTAAATAATAATTATATATTTATATTTATATTTATATTAAATCACTAATCCAATAACAATTAACCCATTACCCAAGACCATAAAAAAAACTTACCCAACTAAATAACCCAACCCAAAATATAATATTTTAAAATTTATATTTAATACAATAAAATATTTATTATAGTTATGGTAGTGTTTTTTTAGTATAAATACTTTTTAATATGTTGAAAAACTTTTATTTCAGCATTTTTAGTGCATTTAGTGTATTATATATATTTTAAAAATAATTAAAATAAAAAATTAATCTAAAAAAACCAACTATGAGTTGACCAGGTCAAGCCCGGGTTTACTTTTTTTAAATCAGGCTAAGCTTGAGTAAAAATTAAACCTATTTTTCGAGTTAATCCAAACCCGAACTTAAAAAAAGTGATCTAAATCCATTAACACGATGTGAACCCAGCCCATCCTGACCCACTTGGTTATTTCCTTTGTGTGAACACTAGAAAACGAAAACAAAAAGTTGATAAAGCATAAATTATAAATTAATTTGCTCCATGATTAGGGTTCTTGTGGAACTTATAATTGACTACAAAAGTGCTTTCAACCGCAAAATATTCTTGCTTTTTTGAACGTGTGTTCATACATCTTCAACCATAAAATATTAAAGAAAAAATTAATTGGAAAGCTACAATGATAGCTTAATTAAAGTACTTCATATTTAATGCATGGTAAAATTATTTTAAATGATTCAATAAATTCTTTTGGATAATAATTTTAATTACGGTCATTATCGAGATTTTTCAATAAATTCTAATAATTTTATTTAATATCAATTAATTATAAATACTTAATATTTATTTATAATTAATTATTATATAATTATGTTTAAATAAAGTTATTAGTATTTAATTATAAGTCCTCTGCTATTTTTTGTTTTATTCAATAATAATGTGTCATGTTATTATTCGATGGCAATGCATTATATATTCACTATTTTTTTTCTTTTCTACATTATTGAGGGAAAGCAGTGAGGTGTTTACTTAGAGCTAGCGTGCCTGAACATTTTGTCTTCCAACCAAGGCCGAAGGCAAACGGGTTGGCAGTGGCCTTGGCCCCAAAAATGGTAGATTTACCATTTAGGCTATTAATTTTTTTTTATAAAATTACATGTTAGTATAATGATAAAATTACATACTGACCACCTGAATAATTTATGATTAATCTCTGCCCCATCTAAAGCAATTTTTTGACTCCATCTCTACTTCAAAGTTTATTGGAAACTCAAGGGGATGAAAATGTGACAAGTTCTTGAATGAACGTGCTTTATTGAATGTCTAAAAAGATAAACCATACTAATTACGCATAATTAAGCTCGAACACATAAAGCATTTTATGGGTGAAAATGCTACCACTTGAACCTAACCGTAGACTAAGGGCTAGTTTAGCAATGCTTTTAAAAAGTGATTTTGAAAAGTGACGTGTAAAAGTGCTTTTGAGAAGTGTTTTTAAAAAGTTTGGTTTAAAATTTGATTGTTTAGCATTACTCTTAAAAAGTGCTTTTGAGAAATAAAATGTTTATTTTAGACATGTTATTATCAAGTAACAAATATACATTTAAATAATATTTAAATTAGTTAATATTATTATATTTTAGTAAAAATATAAAAAATTATTATAACTTTGTGTTAATATTTTAATATATGAAATATAAATTTTAAATATTTTAAGCAATAAATATTAATTATTTATAAAATTTAATTAGAATATATAAACTATAATTTAAATATTTAAATATAACCATTAAATATTTGTAATTAGTATTTTAAAAATATTTTTTATTTTAATTAATAATTTTAACACATTTGTAATTAAGCACCAAAAGAAAAAAATAAAAAGTACTATGTTATTGGAGGGGTGAAAAAGTAATTAAGCACTAAAAGTGTTTTTGAGAGAGGAAAAACTAAAAATTTTAGTTTCTACTTTTCAAAAGTACTTCTAAAAAGCTAAAAATTTCAGTCAAAAGCAGCTTGTTTAGCACAACTTTTTTTTCAAAAAGTACTTTTGGAGTAAGAAGTACTTTTTTTAAGCCTCGCAGAACAAGCCCTAAGTCAAGTCCTTCATTAATTAATAAAAAAAGTAAAAATAAAAGAATTTCTATATTAAGTGCTGGTGACCAGCCAACGTGAAAAACACTTTGTTCAAGAAAAGAAGAAAAAGAAAGGGATATCAAATCTTTTTATCAAATCCTTATATCCAAGGGAAATGACAAATTTGGCCCTTTGCATTGCATTATTGCAATTTGCATAGCACTCATGGTCCAAATTGTTCTAGTCTACTCACTTGCTATTAATTATAAAAATAACGTTTTTGTTTAAGCCATTAGGTTGTTAAGTTTTTCTTTTCTTTTTTTAAAGTTTGGGTAGTGAGCTCTAAGCGAAAATTCGATTATTGGTATGATGGATCAGTAACCATCAACGACTAAAAGAACATACATTAGATCTAAGTCGATATGACGATCAGTGTCAAAGATTAGAGAAAAAAGTTGTTTGGATTTTGGTTCGTAGATTCATATCGTTTAAAGTTTTTTTATGAAAAAAACTGAATTGTAGAAGAAAAGAGGAAGGAGTTTTTCAATTGGTATAGGAGGTGTGAACAGAGAAGGCCATACAACAACGATTTTAATATCCCTATGACTTAAATAAAACCTTTCGAATAACTCCATGACCATTTTGTAACCTTTTAAAGTTAAGTGACCAAAATATAAACTTACTAATAACTTAGCAACATAATTAACTCAATTTAATTTCTGCTCTTTTTAACACAATGCGTAAAACTACCCATAGCTCCTCCCCAACCTTCAGCGCACTCGAACTCATATACTCTTGCATTGACAACAATACCTATACTAATCGAACTAAAACTCAGCTAAATTCTTTACTTTTTTTTAGTACAAAGTTCACGTTACAATTTAGGGAAAGGAAAGTTAGAGAAAACAATTGCTTTAAGTGATAAAAAATAAATTATAAATTTTAGAGGGACTAAAGCCCTACCTACCTTCGTATCTACCTCCCTTGAGAAGTTAAGATCAAGACTCGAGCGTAGACTTTAGTGGATAAAAAATTATTTAAATAAAATAAAATATGGAGACTAGACTACTTTAGCAAAAAAATAAACTAGTTGAAGGAATGTTCTTTTTACAATAATTTAGCCTACCCAAAACCTGTGACGTTAAATTTACTTCCAAGACTAGCCCTCGTCTATAAGATCCTTCCTAGTAATGATCTCTATATATTTTCCAAATCTGTTCTCATTGTTCATCATCTTAAGCTTTGATGGTAGCCATGAAAATCACTGGTAATTACACTTTTTCTTTGCTTCCATGTTTAATTCTTTGCATATTTTTTCCCTATCTGGTAGCCATAACCAGCTTCGATTAATTTCAACTGCAATAATGTTTGAAATTATGATGTTAAATTAACTTTCTTTTTGTTTCTCTTTCTTCAGATGTCATGAAGATCATTAATGCTGCAATGATGTTGCTGTTACTAGCATTAATGGCCGCCATTTCAACTGCTTCAGCCGATGAACAAACGTATATAGTTCGTATGGACAAGACACGGATCACAAACACTTACAGTTCCCTTGTTAGTAGTACAAAACCATGGCACCAAGCTGTTCTTGATTCTTTAATTGATGTTTCTTCCATGGAAGCAACACCACCGGAGCTACTGTATTCCTATGAGACCGCCTTGTCTGGTTTCGCCGCAAAGCTGTCTAGTAAACAGTTAGAGTCGTTGAAAAACATGGACGGGTTCATGTCGGCGGTACCTAATAAAATGCTAAGCCTCCACACTACTCGGAGTCCATTGTTTCTTGGCTTAACAGGGATGAAAGGTGAAAAAGGACCATGGAGTGGTTCTAATTTACATTCCGATGTAATAATCGGCGTGGTGGATAGTGGGATATGGCCGGAACATGTTAGTTTCCAAGACCATGGGTTGTCTCCGGTACCGGAAAGATGGAAGGGTGTTTGTGAAAACGGCACTAGATTCTCACCGTCCAATTGTAACAAAAAACTAATCGGTGCTCGTTATTTCTACGGCGGGTATATAGCCGATGGTGGGAAAATCAATGACAAGGAAGAATATAAATCCGCAAGAGATGTATCCGGACATGGCACGCATACGGCTTCGACGGCCGGTGGGGACGTTGTCGAAAATGCGAATCTTTTCGGTTTAGCTAATGGTACGGCGACCGGAATGAGGTACACGGCGAGGATCGCGGCGTATAAAGTATGTTGGCCGGGGTGTACTAGTGTCGATATCTTAGCAGCTATGGTGAAAGCTATTGAAGATGGTGTCGATGTATTGACACTTTCGTTAGGATCCGAGTCCGAGGCCGTGCCGTATTGGCAAGATTACCTTGTTATTGCATCGTATTTGGCTTTTAAAAGTGGGATTTTCGTTGCCTTTAGTGCAGGTAATAGTGGGCCGGACGCGTACACCGTAGTTAACACCGCGCCATGGATCATGACTGTAGCGGCTAGTACTATGGACCGAAGCTTCGTGGCGATTATCAAACTTGGAAACGGAGAAACTTTCGAAGGGTCGTCGTTTTATACTGGTAAGGCCTTAAAGGAATTACCAATTGTGTATGGCAAAACAGCAGGGAATTTAGGTGCTGAATATTGCCTCTCTGGGTCACTTGATCCTAAGCTTGTGAAAGGAAAGATTGTGATTTGCGAACAAGGAATAGTGCGACGGGCCGAAAAAGGCGAGGCCGTAAAATCGGCCGGGGGAGCTGGGATTTTAATACTAAGCCCCGAAGGTGAAGATCTTGCCAATGAGGTGCACGTTTTACCGGACATTTTTCTAGGAGCCATAGCCAGTAAAGCTGTAATCAAGTATTGGAACACAACTAAAGCACCAACAGCTTCCATTGTGTTCAAAGGCACAATGTATGGTAACCAAGCACCGAAAGTCGCAGCATTTTCATCCCGAGGACCGAATTTAGTTGGACCGGACGTGATCAAACCAGATATAACAGCACCAGGAGTCGACATACTAGCAGCATGGCCGGCCGAAACGAGTCCGAGCAGGCTTAAATCTGACAAAAGACGGGTATTATTCAACATAATTTCGGGTACATCGATGTCATGCCCTCACGTTAGTGGCATTGCCGCGCTGATTAAATCGAAGCACAAAGATTGGTCCCCAGCAGCAATCAAATCTGCACTCATGACAACTGCATATACATTAGACAACAAAGGAAAACCAATAGCCGATCTCGCGTTTTACAACTCGGCATCACCTTTTGCTATCGGTTCGGGTCATGTCGATCCCATGAAAGCTACCGATCCCGGTTTAATATACAACATTACCGCCGAGGATTACATAAGTTACTTGTGTAGCTTGCACTATACCGATTCTCAAGTATCCATGTTCGAAGAAGGTTATCAATGTACGCCGACTGAACTAAGGATGCAACCCGGTGACTTGAATTACCCGTCTTTCGCCGTGAATTTCAAACAAAAGGCTCGGAATGTTATGTTTACATACAAAAGGACTGTCACAAATGTTGGGATACCTAAAAGTACATACAAAGTATCAGTTGAAGTACCCAAAGGAGTATCTGTGATTGTGAGTCCTAAAGTTTTGAGTTTTACTGAGTTGAATGAGGAACTGAGTTACGAAGTGAGCTTTACTGGACTGAGTCGAAACAAAACGGTAGCTGGCTCATCATTTGGATCCTTAGTGTGGGTTTCTGGTAATTACAGAGTTCGAAGTCCCATTGCAGTGAGTTGGAAATAGCCATTTGCCTATGTCCCATAGTGGTTCAAAATCCTTGAGATGAATTGCAAGGATTCTCCTTTACTTTTTTTAAAAAAAAATTTTAACCCAAATTTGATCTTTAAATTTGGATGTATGCTTGTTGAAGGGACTAAAGACAATTTTAAATTGGCATAATGATAAATTTAGCTCTTAATTTTTATATTTTTTTATCAATTTGGCCAGGGATGAAGCCAAGAGGTATGCGATGGGAGAACTGAGATAAAACAAAAAAAAAAAATTGACGGGGTCAAAGCTAGAAAAATTGTATTAAAATGACTTGAATTAAAATTTAAGCTTTTAAAAATGGTCAAAATTGCAGTTGTTCCATTTAAAGAAAAGATAAAAGGGACTAAATTGAACAATTGATATTTGAGAGGCCCTATAGTCATAATTATACTATTGGGCAAAGGCCCTGAATTTAACCCTTATTGTATTTAACTGATTTTGGTCCTAGAGTTCCTACAAATATTCAAGTTTGATTATCAATAGTTGATTTGTTTTTTAACAAAAATACACAAAACTTAACTTTTTAAACATTACAGGGCGCATAGTAAATTTTTTAATTTTATCAACTTTTTATAAATTTTTTAAATTCTTAAAATTTTTTAAATAATTTGTTGATGTCAGCATGAAGTATGAGTAAACTGCCACATACATTCTCACGCCAATATTGTTAAAATATTAATGTTTTAGTTAGTATGTTCGTTATAAAAAGCAATTTCTTTTTTCAAAAGGTTAATGGCCGAATTTAGTTAAAAAAACAAATAAGGGTCAAATTGACAAAAGATGTCAACATTGATGGCCAAATTTGTCATTATGCCTTTTAAATTTTTACTCAAGATATCGAGTCCAAGAATATTTTTTTAGGTCAATTTTTACTATTAATCTTTATATCATAGGTAAGTTAGGGATTTAACTCTTTTACTCTAATTTGATCAATTTTAGTTCATGTGCTTTTAAAATTTCAATTTAACTCAAACGGTAATAACTACCCCGTTTAAGTCAAATTTTGCTGATAATCTCTTTCTATGCATTAATTATGGATTTAGTCTCTATTCATCGATTTAATTATTTTTAGTTTATATATATATTTTAAAATTTGAAATTTTAATATTGACCCAAACAATAGCTATATGTAACTCATTAACTAAAATAAGGCGGTGTTTTAAGATATTAACTAAACTAGAAGGATTAAATATCAAATTTCAATTGAATAGAGTGATTAAAACTAGGATTAGACCATAATAAAGCTATCCATGTTTGTAGCCAAATAGAATCCAATGAGGCGAGGATCGATCCTAGCATCACTTTGAAGAAAGGATGTCAGTATCAAATAGGAGTTTAAGGTATAAAAGATTTTATGAAAATTGTTTTTTTATATCTTTCTATGTTTATTTTATAGAAAACAGTTTGGTCAACGGAAAATAAGTCTTTTTTTCAGTAAAATAATTTACCCTTTTAAAAAACAAACGTAAGTTATTTTTCGAAAAAGAGTTCATCCATAGATAATTTTATTTTATATAAAATTAACTTAAATCAAGCTTAATATTACTATATTAATAAGAATTTTATTTTTATTTTAAAATGTTTAAAATTATTAAAATATTAATATAAAATATTATATTTTCAATATTATTAAACATACCTATTTGATTATTTATATTTAGTCATATAATAAATTATTAATATAATTTATTATTTTAATAAATATTTCAATTTTATTTAATAATAAATTTTAAAAATAATAATTTTAAATAATATTCATCACATATTATTGAAAATATTCAACATTAATATTTTAAATAATAATAAATATTTATTACAATTATAAATATATTAATAGGAAATGTTTTGTAGTATAAAGGTTAAAATATGTCATAAGTCTTTATGTACTCTTCACAAATTTGCAATTTAGTCTCTGTACTTTTATTTTCAAGAATTTAGTCCAATTGTTGACATTGTTAAATTTCTTTTGTCAATTTTGTTGATATCACATTTTAAATAAAAATACTCACTTGTTAATCATGCAACTAAAAAATAATGTTGTAATGAACCTAAATTTAACAAAATATTTTTAATATATGCAAAAATAATATAAAATATAAAATTATAGATATAAAATAAACTCAATTAAACAATAAAAAATAAGAAAATCTCGAATGTATGTTTGTTTCATTGAAAAAATTTTATAAAATATTTTTAAGAAATCATCAAACAATGTAAAATATTTTACACAGATTCATCCAAACACTAGAAAATATTAGCTTTTCCAGAAATTATTTTTTAGAAGTCATTTTCGGTGAAACAAACGGAGCCTAAAGTTAAAGGGATAAAGTCATATTTAGTCCCTAAGTTTGGTAAATTTTCTTACTTTGGTTCTTGAATTTTTTGCCATATTAGTTTTTAACTGAATTTATTTTCTCAATTTAGTCTCAGAATTCGGATTCTGTTAAAATATAATGAATCAGTTTAAGAATCAAAGTCTAAATTAGGATTATTATGAACAAAAATAAGTTTAAGGATTAAATTGAAAAAAAATACCAAACCCTGAGAAGACGAAAAAAAGCTGATAAAGTAGTAATTATCAAATAGTTTGGTCCATGATTGCGGGTCTTGGGGTGCTTACGGTTGACTTCAAGAGTGCTTTTTACTGTAAAATATTCCTACTTTTTGAACTGCGTTCATATTTCTTTTAATCAAGAAAGAACAAATGAAATTGAAGAAAAAATAAATTTGGACTAGCTTACTCAACTATTAATAAGTTCACATTTTGGCCATTTATCTTTAAAAAATTATAAAATAATCACTAAACTATTCAAAAATTTCTATTTAAGTTTTTGGGTTGTTAAAATTGTTGTTATATAACCTTCACTATTCGCATCGTCTGCACTAGTCGAAAACTCACATTCCGTTTCTCTTTTACAGTTGAATTTTTTGTTATGAAATAGCATTGAACATTATGAATCTATGAACCAAAATTCAAATATCTTTTTCCTTCGATCTTGACACTAATCATCAAATCTAGAGCTGGCAAACAGGCGCGCTTGGGCGAGCTTACTTCGGATTTAGGTTTTTTAGAGATTGGATCAGCTTGAGCTCGGGATTTCTCGGGCTCGGATTGAGCCGAACGAGCTTTGACTGATTCAGATAATTTTGAAATTTGTAAGTTAAATATTTTAATTTTCAATGTAATAATTCATTTTACTTTTATACAATGACAACACAATTCAAATTTACTTTAAAAAATATAAATTATGTATCTTTAATAAATTTATTTTATATAAAATAATTAAAGTGCTTATTGTAGGTAAAATTTATTGTTTTATAATATTATATGAATTAACGAAAATATCTTTTACTGTTCATTATTATATTATATTGACAATTGAATAATTTTTTTTATCTTTCTTATTAAATTTATAAACTTAATACTCATATTCCAAAATATTTATTCTAAAACTCAAATATATTACACTAAGCTAGACCTGTTTATGGGCTAGGTTACCTGCCCAGACCCGAAGGCCTGTCCGAAATTTGGGAGGGTATGAGTAAAAATATTAGTCCTAAAAAGTGAGCTTGGGCAAAAAAGATAGGCTCGTTTAAGATATGGGTCAAGTTCGGGCCTGAACATTCAAGGTTTGAGCCTCAAGTCCAAGCCTGTCCCATCCCGTTTTTAATTTTATAATACTTTATATTATGGTATTTTTATATATTATGTAATTTATAAGACATTAAAAAAATAAATCTATACTAAATATATAATATTACTCTAATGTAAACATTAAAATAATGTTAAATGACTATATAAAAAATTTCAATAAATTAAAAAAATATTAAAATAAAATATTATAAATATTTTTAAAAAATTAATATGGACGGGTCTAAAATGGGCTTAGACAAAATTTTAAGCCTATAGTTTAGGTTAGGCTAGGACAAACATATGCTTAGGCCCAGCCCGAATCCGATCCTGCCCATGAACACTTCTAAACTAAGCTCAAACTGAAATAAATAATATATTTATTATTACCTAAACTCAAAATAAACTAACTATAGTTAAAATCTCAAGTCCAAAATAAAAAGAAATTAAACTTAATATCTAAATGCAATTTGTAAAAGTTAAAGCTCAATTCAAAATTTAATTTTAAAAAATAATATTTTATGTATTGTTATAATATGTTAATTATTAATGTAATAGTATATATTAATTTGTTATAATATTTTATCATGTAGTACCTAATATATTAATAATATATATGCATCAATGATTAAATATTATAATATCATGTAATATTATATATTTTATTATAATCTATGATATAATAGTATCACATTATTAATCAATTATTATATACTATTGTTTATTAGTATATTGGTTGAAATATGTTCTAAGTCCCTATACTTTTAATACATTTGAAAGTTAGCCTTCCTACTATATTATATAATGTTATATCATATCATGCAGTATATAATATATTAATAGTTTATATATATGCATCAACGATTAAACATTATAATATGACGTAATACTATATCTTTAATTACAATCTATAATATAATAATAGTTATATATAATAGTAGTACATTATATATTATTGTTTATAATTATACTGGTTGAAATATGTTCTAAGTCCCTATACTTTTCATATCATACATTAATAGTTATACATTAGGGCTTGAACTTTTTTCTGTCTAAGTTAGTCATTGAATTTGACGATTGTTCCTATATTAGGGCTTGAACTTAGTAATTATTCCCACATTGGGATCTAAACTTTAGGGGTTTTGAAAAAAATTATTTTGGTATTGAATTTTATTATTAAAATAATTTCATTTCAACGTGCTCTAATATTTCTTTAATAGAAAAAAAAAAGAATAATTCAATTGGAATATCTTGGACAATGGAAATTCTTTGTTGGGATATGCATGTGAACCATCATGACTTAGTGAGTGGCTCCTTTGGCAAGATATGCACGTGACTCATTCCGAAATCACGCTACTCCCCACCAAAATGATAAATTTGTCTATACCATCCTTCAAATTTTATAAAATCACAAGTTAATATAATAATAAAATTATATATTCACCCTTCAAAAATTATTATTTGTTTTTAACCTCCTAAAATAATTTTCTACTTCTCTAAAATTTGGTCATTATTATCAAGTCACATGAGACTTTTTGATAACATATGCATGCGAGCCATCATTAAGCCATGTTAAGACGTACTTATAACATATAGAAATTATGTATTTAAAGTAAAATGAGATATTTAAAAAATATATAATAAATAATAAAACGTATAGTTTGAAACTAATTAATAATAACACATGCAATATGTACGATATTAAAATGCACTGTAATTATTTATAATGATTTCATCATCAATCTTGAGTTGATGTCGAGTTAACTTGTGACACCAACTCAATCAATAACATTCTTAATACTAAGAAATTCTATCACATGCATACGTGTGTGGACACCAATTCAGTCAGAGATTTTATTAATAGTATGAATATATAATTGATTGAAGTAATAGAATGCGCATAATAAAATTAAAATGTATAAAATAATCAAAATAAAATTTAGTTTAGTGGTAAATTTAAGGTTTAGGTTTAAATTCTGAAATTTGCATACTTTTTATTTTTATTTAAATTAAAAGACTAAAGTAAATAATATAAATTATTTTAAACATGGAAGGACATTTTATAATTTTTCTAAGGTGTCGATTGACTCGTGGCACTAACTTAATCAAGGATTTTTATTAATAGTACAGATATATACAATAGATTGAGATAATAAAGTGTCCATAATATAATTAAGATAAAGCTTTGGTTGACTGATAAAAGTTAAAATTTTATTGGTGAAAATGATATAGATTTAAGTCCCACCATTTGTTGATGGCCAAAAAAAAAATCCCACCATATGCTTTTTTTTTATTGTTTTATAAAAACAAAAGCACTAAAGTACCATTGAATAAAATAATTTATTTTGGGTTAAATTTTGTTATTAGTCTCTTTATTTTACGAAAGTTGTGGATTTAGTCCTGTATTTTTGAATTTATCAATTTTAGTCTCTATACTTTTTGAATTTTGAAATTTTAATCTAGGCCAAACAATAGCCGTTAAATCTATTTGGTTAAATTCAATTACTAAATTTGTAGTATGCATATAGTTGTAAATTTGGTCCATATTCTCCAATTAAATCATTCTAAGTCCCTATACTTTTCAAATTTTAAAATTCGGTTCGACGCATATGATAGTCGTTAATTCATTAACAAGATTTTTAGTTAGTAATATGTGGAAATAATAAGTTGATATAGCATTTCACATATGATAATATGTTAGGCGATCGATTTTAGAAATAATGAACTTAACTTAATGAATTTAATAGTTATAATTTTGTGGATATTAAAATTTTAAAATTTAAAAATACAAAGATTAAAAATGACCAAATTAAAATAAATGGATTATACCCACAACTTTTTCAAAACATATAGACTAAATTTTACATAAAAAATATTTTCGTAATTATTTAAAGATGACAACCATGCTTTGCTTTCATGTCTTATTTGACACCATATCCCGAGTTTGAATCTCGGCATCCCTTTCTTTACCTTTCAAATAAAAATTAATTAATTTTTCATTAAAAAGATAAATTAAATGTAAAGGATAAAGCACACATTTTGGATATAATAAAATATAGAGGCTAATTTTTTTATTTTTATTAAAAATAATCTTCTTTATTCGCATCTAACGCATCAATCGATAGCTCTTATTTTTTTTCTCTTCTATAATTTAACTTTTTTTCATGAAATAGCTTTCTACGTTATTTAATTTGTAAAATAAAATCTAAACATCTTTCTTCTCTATTTTTCGATATTGTTGTCAAATTGAATTAGATTTAAAGTATGTTCTTTTACTTGTATGGATACTTATCTATTGTACAGATCATCAAATTGTGGTTTAATGTTTATTAATCGGAATATAATTTTTTTTAAATAATTTAGTGACTTAAATCAAAATTTTAAAATAGGGTGAGAGGGTATAACTGTTAAGCCTAACCATATCCAAAACATGCTATATTAATATAGCTTCAAAGCTTTGCCTTATCCCTACCAGTAGTTTGACTATATGCAGCATTAACTGTTCAATTTCTTCAGCTATCATGAGGATCTTGAATGCTGCAATAATGTTGCTGTTACTAGCATTAATGGCCGCCATTTCAACTGCTTCAACCGACAAACAAGCGTATATAGTTCGTATGGACAAGACAAAGATCACCAACACTTTCAGTTCCCTTGTTAGTATTACTAAACCATGGCACCAAGCTGTCCTTGAGTCTTTAGCTGATGGTGATGAACTCGAAGCCACACCACCGGAGCTACTGTATTCCTATGAAACCGCCTTGTTTGGTTTCGCCGCAAAGCTGTCTAGTAAACAGTTAGAATCGTTGAAAAACATGGACGGGTTCATGTCTGCGGTACCTGATAAAATGCTAAGCCTCCACACTACTCGGAGTCCATTCTTTCTTGGCTTAACAGGGAAGAAAGGGAAAAATGGACCATGGAGTGGTTCTAATTTAAATTCCGATGTAATAATCGGTGTGGTGGATAGTGGGATTTGGCCGGAACATGTTAGTTTCCGAGACCATGGATTATCTCCGGTACCAGAAAGATGGAGGGGTACTTGTGAAAAAGGTACTAAATTCTCACCGTCGAATTGTAACAAGAAACTAATCGGTGCTCGGTATTTCTACGGTGGGTATCTCGCCGCTGGTGAGAAAATCAATGAAACAAATGAATATGTATCTACAAGAGATGCATCTGGTCATGGTACACATACGGCTTCAACAGCAGGTGGGAATTTCGTGGAACAAGCTAATCTTTTCGGCGTGGCTAATGGTTCGGCTGCCGGAATGAGGTACACGGCAAGGATAGCAGCTTATAAAGTATGTTGGCCGGGATGTTCAACCATTGATATTTTAACAGCTATGATGAAAGCCATTGAAGATGGTGTTGATGTGTTGACATTGTCATTAGGTTCAACATCTGAAGCTGTCCCTTATTGGCAAGATTACATTGCTATAGCATCATATTTTGCTTTTAAAAGTGGGATCTTTGTGGCCTTTAGTGCAGGTAATAGTGGACCGTGGGCGTACACGGCGGTTAACACCGCGCCATGGATCATGACTGTAGCGGCTAGTACTATAGATCGAAGCTTCCCAGCAATTATCAAGCTTGGAAACGGAGAAACCTTCGAAGGGTCGTCGTTTTATACCGGTAAGGCCTTAAAGGGATTACCAATTGTGTACGGCAAAACTGCAGGTGTTACAGGTGCTGCACATTGTATCCCTGGTACACTTAATCCTAAGCTTGTGAAAGGCAAATTAGTGATTTGTGAACCAGGAGACGAATATATGACGCAGACCGAACGAGGGGAGCAAGTGAAATTGGCCGGCGCTGCTGGGATTTTAGTAATGAGTACGGTCGGTGAAGATCTTGCAAATGAACCTCATGTTTTGCCTGATATTTTATTAGGTACTTCAAGTAGTAAAGCTGTGATTAAGTATGTGAACTCAACTAAAGCACCCATAGGCACCATTGTGTTCAAAGGCACAACGTATGGTAACCGTGCACCGAAACTCGCTGCATTTTCATCGAGAGGACCGAATTTAGCCGGTCCGGATGTGATCAAACCGGATATAACAGCGCCGGGAGTGGATATCCTAGCAGCATGGCCGGCTGAGACGAGTCCCAGCACACTCGAGTCTGATAAAAGAAGGGTATCATTCAACATAGTGTCTGGTACATCAATGTCGTGCCCTCATGTTAGTGGCATTGCTGCGTTGATTAAATCGAAGCACAAAGATTGGTCCCCAGCAGCAATCAAATCTGCACTCATGACAACCGCATATACCATAGACAACAAGGGAAAACCTATAAGCGATCTTAAATCTCATGCCTTGGCAACTCCTTTCGGTATCGGTTCGGGTCATGTCGATCCAATCAAAGCTTCTGATCCCGGTTTAATCTATGATATCACCGCGGACGATTATATAAGTTACTTATGTAGCCTCAAGTATAATGAGTCACAAATAGCCTTGTTTGAAGAGGGTTTCATAGAATGTAAGAAGGAGCAATTGGCGATGCAACCCGGTGACCTGAATTACCCGTCTTTCGCCGTGAACTTCAATCGAAAGGCTCGGAATGTTACGATCACATACAAAAGGACTGTTACAAATGTTGGGATACCTAAAAGTACATATAAAGTATCAGTTGAAGCACCCAAAGGAGCATATGTGATTGTAAGGCCTAAAGTATTGAGTTTTAAGAAGTTGAATCAGAAACTGAGTTACAAAGTGAGTTTCATTGGACTGAGTCGAAAGAAACCGGTTGTTAACTCAGCATTTGGTTCCTTAATGTGGGTTTCTGGTAATTACAGAGTTAAAAGTCCCATTGCAGTGACTTGGAAATAGCCTGTTGTCACCATGGACTGATATATTATCAATGTATTGATTGTTGAAGGAAAATAAAGTAAATTTTCAGTAAATGAATTAGCAACTCTTATTTGCGTCAAGATTAAAATTTCAAAAAATTCAAAAAGTATAAAGACTTAGAATGATCCGGTTCGATAACATGTATTAAATCTATAACTATACCTATAATATAGGAGTAACAATTGAATTTAAACGAAAATATTTAATTACTACTATTTAGGTCAGAATAAAATTTTAAAATTCAAAAAGCGCATAAACTAAAATTGAATAGTTTAAAAGTATAAAACTAAAATTAAACAAATAAAAGTACAAAAGTTAAATTCAGTATAAGACTAATATCATAATTTAATATTTTCTTTTTACTATTTTTGCTAGATTCTTTGGCCCAAACTCTAAGAGGGCTTTTAAAATCAATGTTTTTAAAATCGGATAGGTTGTTGAATCGGTTAAATCATTGGTTCGATTAATTTGATTTAAAAAATTATTAAAGTTCAAAAATATTTAAAAACTCAATTCAACTGGTTTTTTAATCGCTTCAACTAGTTTGTATGTACTGGTTTTCTGTCTTATCAATTCAAGGCCATTGTTCGAACTGGTACCTGATTTTTGGTTCAACTGGTTGATCTGATTCAGTTCAAACATCATTGCCCTAAACTTAACAATGATAGTGTATCTAACATAACACAGTAAAAGCACCATAGAGGCCTTTGTACTAGCTAGTAGTCAGTTTGTATTTTACTATCTTTACTAAAAAAAATAGGCAAATTAGTCTTTGTACATTGGATCAAAGAGAAAATTGGTCATCTTGTTAAAAATTTCATTCATTTCTATTATTAAAAATTTGTCCCTATACGCCAAAATGAGATAGCGTGGCATCCCATGCGTAACTGTCTGGTTATTTTGTCAGTCATGTCAGTTTTTAACATTAGAAATTGATGAAATTTTTAATAGAAAGGATCAATTTACTCTTTGATTTAACTCACAGAGTTTAATTTACCTATTTTTTGAATAAAAAATAAAATATAATTCAACTCTTAATACAAAAACTGTCATAATACTTTTACTCAAGGACGAAGCCAGAAAATATTTTTAGGGGGGTCGAAATGAAATTTTAATTTTTAATAGTCTATATATTTATAATTTTTAAAATATTAAATTAAATTTTCATAATTTTAGTAGGAGGAGACTAAAGTGTAATTTTACTTTTACTAATTTAAAATTTTAAAAATTTTTAAAAGACCAAAACACCAACCACTTTCTGCAAAACCCCCCCAAAAACCACTGTTTTCTGCACCCACCACCCCCACTAATGGGGTTTCTAATAATATTTTGGGGAACCCATATCTCAAAATGAAACTATTTCATAATGCACACACTTGCAATATGGAATCTGAAATAAAATAGCAACCCGCACCACCTTGTCTTGTTTTTAACCCATTTTAGGGACTTATTTGATCTTTATAGCGCCCCAAGTGATATGTTGATCCAACCAAAAAGATTCTCCATTAACTTGGTTGGTTTTCAATGCACAAGCTTTAGATGTTAATGCTCCATTAACTTAGTTCTGCCCTAACCCTAATGATTAAAGAATTCAGCACCACAGCAAAAAAGTAACCATCACCCTATCCAAAACCATTGAAACCCATTATCATGACAAAAGCTACACATGCCATAGCCTAATATAAACTCATATGAATATACTCATATCACACCCACACATTAGAATTGTTCATTGACTGCGTTGCCTTCATTTTATATTTATTCAAGTTTTACTTTGATCAAAATATGAGTCTAAAATTTTGTTCAAATCCATCCATGTTTACTAATATTTAACCCGAATTCATTTTAAGCCCGTTAATATTATTTTTGTAAAAAAATTAAAAATCATATCTATGTTATTTTAATTGAATATTTAATAATTTTATATATTTTTATTTATTAAAATTTTATATATAATTGTCTTTTAACATTTTAAATGTTTATATAATAGTAATATTATACATTACTTAATTTTTATGTATTATAAATTACATAATATAAAACATTACAAACTTAAAAAAGGTCAAATCAGACTTAAAACCAAGCTCGACCCATATTTTAAATAGGCCTAATTTTGTTTGCCCAAACACATTTTTGAAGTTTAATATTTTTGCTCAAACACTTCCAAATTTCAGACCTAAGCCGATAGATCGACCCATAGACAGGTCTAGCACACACTATGTCTACAGTAGGGATAGACTTACACTACACATGTATATATTACATCCAAAGGGAATTGTCCGAATAAAGATCTACCTACATCACATATGCACACATAGTAGGGACATACCCACACCACAAACGCACACAATACGTTCACGGTAGAGATATACCCACACCACATATGAACAAACGGTAGAAACATACACATACTATACATGTATACACTACGTTCAAAGAAAGTTACTCGAATAAAAGCCTACCTCTTATTTTGAAGACTCAAAATCCAAGTAAATTTTATGGGTGAATAGCGAAACGGATTACACGGTTTTGGTCCCACTCTCCATACCTTTTCGTTTTCCATAGGTAATGTTAGCTTTGATTCCAAATCCCTCCAATCCATTTTTATAAGCGTGCACCCTTTTTTATCAAATAAAAGAGTAACATAAAGAGAAAAAGGTCTGGAAACACTATTGGTTGTATAATGATTAATGATGAGGATGATAAGCATTGATGTTAATGCACCATTCTATGTGGGAGGCAACCCACCACACTTGGGGAGGGTGCCATTTCAAGCTAGTTAAATCCACCAACTTTTGCCTATATATGAACCCTCTCTTGGTTGGTTATTTTCATACCCCTATTAAGTTCCCTTCTCATTCACTTTTCAACAATGGAAACAGGTGATTTTCTTGTCTTTCAATGGAGCACATAGCTCATATTACAGTCTTTATATTTCTTATATTTCTCAGTTTCCATTCTTTTTTTTCTTTTATGATCAATTTTTGGTCAAATTGTGGGTTTGGTCCCTCTACTATATACTCAAAATTGAGATTTAATCCATGTATTTTAGTTTGGCATAATTTAATTCTTTATTTTTATAATATCATTTGTTAGTCCAAAGTACTATTAGCTACTCCAATTAAAATAGACATAAATGTTCTTTTAAATCATTATTTTTATTTAAAATAAAATCAAAAGTTGTTTGATTGAGTTTTAGCTCGATCGGTATCAATTGCCAGTACAGGAGAATGTGGGTTCGAGTGTGCTGAAGCGCATTATCCTCTTATTTAAGGGTTTGGGAGGAGCTGTAGATAGTTTTAAACGTTATATATATATATATATATCTAATAAGAACATATTAATGTTAAAAAAAATCAGAAGTTACGATTTTTTTAAAAATCCAATTAGATTTTAACTGAAATAATTATCCATATTATTTATTAAGGGATAAAATTATGGTAAATTAAAGTACAAGGATTAAATACCAATTTTGAGTGTTGTAGAGGGACCAGAACCAGAATTTGACCATTCTTTTTCTATTTTTTTTCCTTCCTCTGCATATCTCTTCTTTCTGGTTTCATCTTCTGCGGTAAAAGTACATGGAGTTCTCTATAATAGGAGTCAAATTACATTTTACTCACTTTATTCAAAAACTGGATTGAATTTTTAACAGCCTACTCCTATTTCAAGGGTCTCTATGGCTCTTTTACACAGCTTCTGTTCATACTCATGGATTACATTGGCTATTATGCTGTTTTGTTCTTGAATCTTCACTTACTTCATATATATATACACACACATAGGATAATTATTCTATGTATGTATGTATGTGAAAAAATCTAACATGTATGATTTTTAATGATTTATTTGGTTTTCTCTATAATTGCAGCAACCATGATGTGCAAAACAGCCATGTTAATGTTGATCTTCATAGTGACACCGTCAAATGCATCGATGAATATGCAGACATATATAGTTCACATGGACAGGACCAAGATGACAACAACAACCTCGGATCGATGGTACGAATCAGTGATCGAATCCGTCAATGAACTCTTCGATCAAGAAGATCACGAGTCCGAAAAACCCGAGCTAGTTCATGTCTACAAAACAGCTATATCTGGTTTTGCTGCAAAGCTATCAACTAAACAAGTAGAATCATTGAAAAGACTAAATGGTTTCATCTCTGCTACACCTGATGAAATGTTGGCGTTACACACTACGCATTCGCCTCAATTTCTAGGCTTAGAACCGGGGAAAGGGCTCTGGAGTGGTTCGAATTTGGAGTCTGACGTGATAATTGGTGTCGTGGATTCCGGAATTTGGCCGGAACATGTTAGTTTCAACGACATTGGTATGTCTCCGGTACCATCGAAATGGAAAGGTGAATGTGAGGAAGGTACGAAGTTTTCGAAATCCAATTGTAATAAGAAACTCATTGGTGCCAGAGCATTTTTTGAAGGTTACGAGGCCGCGGTTGGTAAAATCAACGAAACGGAAGATTATCGATCTGCAAGAGATGCGGAAGGGCATGGGACACATACTGCGTCAACTGCAGCCGGTAATCTTGCACACGCGAGTATTTTCGGTTTGGCCAAGGGTTTAGCTGGTGGAGTGAGGTACACAACGAGGATCGCGGTATATAAAGCGTGTTGGTCTCAAGGTTGTGCTAGCTCTGATATACTTGCTGCCATAGACCAAGCTATTGCCGACGGTGTCGACGTGTTGTCACTCTCTTTAGGTGGTTCCGCTAAGCCTTATCATAGCGATCTGATTGCAATAGGCGCATTTCAAGCGATTAAAAATGGCATTTCCGTTTCGTGCTCTGCTGGTAATTCAGGTCCTTCGAGTTCAACCGTTTCTAATACCGCGCCATGGATTATGACCGTGGGTGCTAGCTACCTCGATCGGAGCTTCGAAGCTATTGTCGAGCTTGGAGACAGACAAATTTTCGAGGGTTCATCGTTATATATCGGCAAAGCATTAAAGCAATTACCCCTGTTTTATGGTGATCAAAGAGCCGCATTTTGTATTGACGGCTCACTCAAGAAAAACCTTGTGAAAGGCAAAATCGTAATTTGCCAAAGGGGAATTACGAGTCGAGCCGAGAAAGGGGAAGTAGTAAAATCGGCCGGAGGTGCCGGAATGTTACTTATAAACTCGGTAAATGAAGGTGAAGAACTTTTCGCTGACGCACACGTTTTACCGGCTTCTGCATTAGGAGCCATTGCGGGCAAAGCAATCAAAGCCTACCTCAACTCAACTAACAAACCAACTGCGTCAATCACATTCAAAGGAACAGTTTACGGCAAGCCAGCACCATTAATGGCAGCATTTTCGTCACGAGGACCGAACCGTGTTGGATTAGACTTATTAAAACCCGACGTAACCGCACCGGGGATGAACATATTAGCCGCCTGGCCACCTTCAACTAGTCCAACACAACTAAAAAGTGACAAAAGGACAGTCCTTTTCAACATTGCTTCAGGCACATCAATGTCTTGCCCACATGTAAGCGGCTTAGCCGCACTTCTTAAATCAGTACACAAAGATTGGTCCCCGGCCGCAATCAAATCGGCACTTATGACGACCGCATACGTCCACGACAACTTGAACCGACACATCCTCGATGTTGCTTTTAGTACACCAACCAACGCCACACCTTTCGCATACGGTTCGGGACATGTGGACCCCCAAAAAGCTTCTGATCCGGGATTAATTTACGACATTACCCCGCAAGATTATCAAAATTACTTGTGCACATTAAATTATTCAGCTTCCGATATGGCATTATTTGCAGGGGATGGTTTTAAGTGCCCTAAAGCTTCTTCAACCATGGAACCAGGTGACTTGAATTACCCTACATTTGCAGTGAACTTCAAAAAAAACAGCAAAAGCAACATTGTAACCTTAAAAAGGACAGTAACCCATGTTGGGATTCCTAATGTTACGTACACAGTACAAATGAATGAACCAGATGGGGTGTCAGTGATGGTCGAGCCACAGGTTTTGAGGTTCAAAAAACCAGGCGAGAAGCTTAGTTATAAGGTTACTTTCATGCAAAAGAAAGGGTTTATGGTCCAAGGTGGTTCCTTTGGGGTTTTAGAATGGGTGTATTTGAATATGTACCATGTTAGAAGCTCAATTGCAGTGACTTGGATTTAGATGTTGAATTTGTTAGGTTTCAACATGAAAAAAAGAGAGAAGGAAATTTCGATGGTTTTCTAACCATTAAAAGAATGATATTTGATTGTGTCAACCATTAATAAAATATTTGCATAAAAATAATTTTAGTCTTTTAACGTTTATATCTTTTGTTAATTTGACACTTATTTTTTAAAAAATTGAATTTAACTCTCAACATTTTAAAAAGAGTTGAATTACTTTTTTTAATGAAAATATTGACTAAAACGTTAAAATTTTAAATATGGCGTATGCATGGCAATTCACGAGAGTTTCATGATATTCTTTTAAAATTTTATGAACTATTTATAATTTTTTAAATTTTGATTTTTTTATAATTCTTAAATATTATTGATGTAACATATAAGATAAATAATATCATGTCAACATGAAGCGCACGTGAATTACTATGCGGGTTGTCATGCCAACATCATTAAAAAATTAATCTTTTAACTAACATTTCCTAAAGAAACGATTTCACTCTTTTTGAAAGGTTAATGTCTAAATCTAATTAAAAAAAGAATAAGGGTCACATTAATAAAATATGTAAACATTAAAGGGATAAATTTATCATTATGCCTAAAATGTTGGACTTGTATTTCATATTTCATATTTTGCCAAAAATGCAGAGCTATAAATTTATGGTTAAATTATGGTTTGGGTCCTTCTACTGCTTTTAAATTTGAGATTTAATCTATGTATCTTAATTTGATAAATTAAAATATGTCATTAGTCACTATACCTTAACAACATTTGTTGTAACACCCCATACCTGACCCGGTTGTCGGGCCCAAGCTACGAGATGCTATGACTATCAATTTAATAAATTTAATATATTTTCTAACATTTAAACATTTAAATACGTAATTAAATAACATTCAAGTATATAATGTATTACACAATCATTTTTGGGTTCTACATGAGCTTACGAAAACTCTTTTGTTAACCCGAACTTGAATTAGGACCAAATTGTAAAGTTTTGAAAATTCAGAGTCAATGTCGCGACTTCACAATCTCCACGTCGTGACGTCGCCAACTCTGTAAGTCACGTCGCGACTTCGAACACACTGATGTCGCGACATCACTCATTGTTGGCAACATGTTGCGACGTTGGACGTTTGTGGTCGTGACGAGGTCCCATTTTTGGCAAAAATACCATTTTGGTTCCATTTCAAGATATGCCATGCTACCTGTTTGATTCATACCATCTTATACTATCAAAACCAAGTCAAGTTCATACCATTTTATATCAAACAAATCATCTAACTAATTCCAACTCAAACATGATCTTAATCTATTCAAAACCAATTCATGACATTACATGCATTCAAATACCAAATTTTACCTATGCCAAAACCTATTAGGACATGTTATTCAACTTCAATACATACAATTTTTCACATTATACACATCAATGGCTTATGGGCCTTTAGCATGAACATCAACAATCAAGTATAAATCACATATTACAAGCATACTTCTAAGCATCAATTCCACATGCCAAACATGTAATTATAGATAATCACTTACTCTAGTATAAAATATAACCAATACCATACATGTACCAAGTCACAAAGGCAACACATTAAAAAAAATGACTATGTCATACTTGCCAAGTAGTAAACTCTTCCAAGTACTAAGGTACACACTAAGACCCTTAAATACATGCCACAACACTAGACTCAAAATTATTGCATAACTACCAATTCGGTGATAGTGTGAGCTTCGAGACGATTTGACTTGACGAGTTCCACAAGGTGATGATCTACAAAGGGAAAAAAACAAGGGTAAGCATATAGAATGCTTAGTAAGTTCATATGTATTATACAAGGCTTACCTTGAACTTTACCTAAACATTTTAAGCTATCTTAACTTAGAATAACTTTGGCTAGGCATGGCAATCAAAACATCAACAAAATGAATATTGATTTATAATTAGGGTCATTTAATATTATAATCACTTACCATGCTAATTCATGTCACTTTCATGTAACTTATCTCAAAGACACATTCAATCGATAATCATAAGATATTAACAAGAATACATAATTCAAATCAATCATCGATACTATTATCAATCATAAAAATTCTATCATTTTCAATTCAATCCATTCAATGACTTTTCAATTTGGATATTAAGTTCATTCCATAACATTTCACATTTTCAATTTCATTTAAACCATTTCCCCTAATGAACCTTAGTAAACAGGCTGAGATACACAGGTAACTACACCACACCAGTTTCTCGTCCAAGCTGAGTACATTTATATATATATGGTTATCCGTTCAGGCTAAACCAATATCACGACAATTAGATTACTCATCCAAGCTAAACCTGTGTAACATTATACTCGAGAATTCGCAATGAATGTAGGATCTCATTAACACCTGTAATAAATCCCACACAAGCACACACAAAACCCTATTGACATGCCAGTCGTATCCTAACCCTTTACTAAGTTCACACGAGTATCTTTTACACATATAAACGTCACATTTCAATTCAGTCTAATTCTAGCCTTTCATACCAATTCACAACTAATCAATCCATAATCAAACATACATATATAAAATAAAACACATAACAGCCTAAAATAATAATTTCATATGAACTTACCTACTCAAAACACCAAACAAGTTGATTCTTCAGGGACTAATCAACAATTTTAGCTTTTCTTCGATTACCTTCACTTTGATCCATTTTTTATCTATACAATTATTTTATACAACCCATCAATATCAAACATTTTCATATTATGCCATGACATGAATGAACCTATATAAACTCATTTTATGATATCCCTAAAATTTTACATTTTATTAAATTTAGTCATTGAATTGAACTAGCCATAACTTCTAATTTTGAGCCCCAGTTTAAAATCGATTTCACATATATTCATTAGGGAGCCTCTAATACCTATCTCTACTGAAATTTTATAAAAAATTTCATTTTATTCAATTTGGTCCCGATGTACGAAACTAACAATTAAGCTTTACAATCTAGTCCTTTTCATAAACTAACCTTAAATTATATCAATTTGAAGACTAATTATTCAAGAAATTAACAATAAAACTTTCTAAAACTTTAACAGCTTTTATAAATTGGTACATGAATTAGCTAAATCAAGCCCCAATACCTCAAATTCATAAAAATTACAAAAATAAAAATTAAATTAATGACTGTGTTAATGATTGGATTAAGATTTTAAATTGAAAAAAATAATTTAATTTTTAACTTTTAAAGTATAGAGACTAAATCTCAAATTGTAAAAATACAAGTTCTAACAACATATTTTAATTCCATTTGACATAATTTGTATTGCTTACTTTTACAACCTCAGTAGTTGGTTCAAATAGTTAACACAGTTAATTAATTTGGTTAAAATATTGAGGTAGGTTTTAATTAAAACACTCTTTTCAATAAAAATAAAATAAAATAAAATCTATATGATGGTAACTTTTGGATTAAACTTTAGAGTTAATTGCACTAAACATCTCCAAATTATGATCATCATTTTAAATTGGTCTAAAAATTTAAAACATTCTAATTATATCCTTAAACTATTAAGGTTATATCAATCAGTCTTGTTTAAGACTATTAATTTAATCATTATGTGTTATAATTTAAAATAAAAATTTTAAAGAAAAATAAAACATTACCACATAAATTTTAAAAGTAAAACTAAAAACAAAGTAGAACTACAATGAGAGAGAGAGGGAGGGAGTAAACAATAAATCTTTTGTAAAAGCTTTGAGAACCTCAAAACCAAGAGTTATACAACATCCATTTTTCTTAAAATTTTCATTTTAAATCATACCACATAATATCTAACGTGTATTTAATGGTTAAATTAATGATTTTTGTAACACCCTTATACCTAACCCGACTACCAAGTCAAAATAGGAATGTCACATTTGTGTGCCAGAGTAATCCTGGCTAAATTCAATTATCTGAACCCTTTTCTGATCATATTTTAACCCTATGAACATGTTTTTAACATATTTTAGTATACAACTTAAAACTGAGTGAAACTTTTCAGTAAAAATTCATTTTGAATTAGTTATATGTAGAACAGGGCCCAAAGTATCGATACTATCACTAATGTCGATACTTGGGATTAGTTATTGATACCCTTGTGCTGTATCCATACCGTTTTGAGTTTCGAAGTTGAAAAATTCAAGAAAAATACCTTATGTATCGATACCTTGTCCAATGTATCGATACTTCATTCACAATATCGATATTTTGAGCTCGATATCGATACTAAAATGTCATTCGATGCTTTATTTTATGCTAGGGTTAATTTACTACCTTAATCCTTCATATTTTATCCCTTTTTTAGCCCTTGTTTACTTGTCAACTTTAACCATATCAATCCATATACCGAATTATCTCCAAACATCTTTTAATCCTAATTTCATGTACCAATTCATAAGCATATAATTATCTTATATAATTTTAAGCAAATATCAAGTTTTACAATTAAGTCCCTTTTTCATTTCAACCTTAAAACATATAAACTTTATTATCTAAAGGCATTACCCAACCACTTATTTCTTAAACATATGATGTTTTGTAATGAACCTTATGAACATGCCATTAATTCCAAAATTATAAATTTAACACAATTATCAACATTTTACAAATAAGACCTTTACAGGACTTACTCTAAAAATAGTTTATCCTCTCTACATTACGTTATTATTATTAAAATTTACCAATCAATTTGTTGATTAAGGCCTCCTTAATTCATTTTATATCATCCACTTAGTATTTCAATAAAACATTTTTACTTTATGTATTAGCAAAATCATCCTTTGTAACAATTTCTTAGTATTATAACTTTTCAATTATTTTCCTCCTCCTATCCAATCCACATCCTTAATGTTTTTATATATACATAAATCTTTAACTCTTAACATATCATGCCTATGTGTGACATTAATTAAGGATTCCCTAATCACACATGCATACTCTTATCAGGTTGTCCATTTGAGTGACAGTCACTAAAATATTTATATCTCGGCCTTCAAGATTCGAAATTAATATCCGCCTTTTGTTTTTGAAACTAGACTCGATTAAATTTTTACCATAAAAATTTAGGAATTTTTACTTAAGCCAATTAATATAATTTATTCTTCAAATCTTCCTTTATTCTGCTTCTAGGCAGCTCTGACCCTTCTTCACTAAAATTCTATTATCTTTCAGTAAAAATCTTGTATTGAGTTACCATTTGTTTCCCTTGAAAATAGACTCATTAATATTTTATCCATATAAATGCCATTTCCTAAAAGTTCTTGTACAATTTATAATGATTTATCAAAATAGAATCATTCGACATTTGTCTCACAAAATTCATATATCTCATAATCTACTACTCCTTTACTTACATTGTTTCTTTTATGATAAACTAGACTCAATAAGATTTGATTCCATATTTAATTCAACCTCTAATTCAATTTGTAAAAATTTTTGTGAATTTTCGAAGTTAAGCTACTGCTATCGTCCAAAGCTGCTTTAGTAAATACACTTATTTTTCCCATGGAACCTTGATGCTTTGTATAAATTACTTACTTACTCTACTATTTTATTTTAATTCATATAGTATGCATTCTAATCATAACACATTTAACTCAATTCTTTGAAATACAATTAAAGCTAACATGAAAACTTACCTCTTTTACCAATGATTTCCTCCCTTTTTGCTTCTTTTCCTTTCCTTCTTCAGTTCATGACCATCCTTCTCTTTCTTTCAAATTTTCTCCACTTCCATCTACTAATTTCTTGTCCTAAATTTATGTACATACTCTCTAGGATTTCTTCTTCATTTGTCTTCTTTGGTGCCTAGGGAAATTTCCAAAAAAATTGAGAGAAATGGTAGAATCTCATGACAAAGGACTAAGTTGCATAAAAAAAAGCAAAACTTCCCCCTATTTATACTAGTGATGGACAGTGGGCTAATAAAGCATGAAGAATTTTCTTCATGTTTCCATAAAAAAATATCTTAATTAATTAATATTAAAATATTATAAAAAATCTATTAGTCATGATTTCAATCCAATGGCACAATTTCTTCTTACTTTTAAATTTAATTTAGTGGCCCAAATTTGTCCATAACTAAAGAGATTTTCCCATAATTGTCTTATTTAAGAAATGACTATTTTACCCTTGTACTTTTCTACAATTCCATCCTTTTATGACATCTTATTAGTAAAATTTACAATTTAGTCATTCTCATTTCTTCATTTGTTCAATTTGGTCCTTCTAGACTACCCACCCTTAAGATATTTGCACTATTAGCCCTTCAAATTTTACAAATTTATACTTTAACCCCTCACGTTTTAAATATTTACCTTTAACCATAGAACTTTTTATATTTTTACGATTTAAATCCTAGCTCAAATTAATATTTCACAACATACTTCTTATTTCATTTTTATCAAACATCCCTTATCCTTTACTTTCTTTATATCTTATTTCACTAAAAATCTATCTCATTTTATTTTCGACCAAAGGGGGTTTTGGGATTGTTACAATTTTACTAAGGACCTAAGTAACACAACCTTGCTAGTTTGGGATATAATTAAAATATTCTAAAGTTCAGTGACCAATTTAAAAAAGGGTCATAATTTGGGGATGCCTGGTGAAATTAACTCTTCAACTTATGATACTATAAAAGTAAAGGAACTAAATTATATCAAATCAAAGCGTATAGATTAAATCTCGAGTTTGAGCATAATAGAAGACTAAAAATTATAAATTGACCTAAATTTATCATAGTTTCCTCCTTGACGGGATAACATAATTAAGTTTTATGGTGGCTTAATTAACTATATTAATGCCCGGATTAGAAGTTAATCCCATCAATTACTTGATTTAACTACTTTTTTCTTTTTCCTTTAATTTCCTCAACATTATTTTTTGGTCATTTGCTTCACTTTGTCTAAAACCAATTGAAATATAGTAATCAATACTTTTAAAAATTAAATTTTTAGTAGGTCCATTTTTAAATGATTAATAATTGGTGAATTTTTGATAGGTCCCTCTATTATAGGGATCAAATCAAATTAGCACTTCTATTATTAAATAGATTAATTTAATCTTTGTACTATTAAAAGAATAAAATAAGATCAAATTTCAATGGAGTTAGCATTTACTAGTTAAAAAGTCTCATTTATTCTTTATTAGAATATTTTGAAAGTTTTATGGTTACACGAATGAAATCTTTCCTTTAAAGTTAAATTGCAAATGAAAATAATAATCTTCATGTCATTTTAAAACAATAAATATTAGCTCTATTACAATTTGGTCATATTTGATTCTTTTTAATAGTATATGGACTAAATTGATTTGTTCCATAATAGAGGAACTAATTTGATCAAATCCTTATAATAAAGGAACATAGTTGGAACTTTCGCTATTAATAATCTCTCGTTAGTATAAAGCTTTAATTATTGGAGTTGCATTTAAATTTTTATAGTTGAGTTGGGTCTAGTTAGAACTGAATAAAAATTTGGATTAATTGCATCTTACATCCTTAAATTATGACTTATATTTTAAGTTGGTTCCTATTTCATAATGTTCTCATTGAATCTTCATAATATTGGCATTGTTATCAATTAGGTCCTTTTTATTAGTTTAATGTCAACTTAGGCATTAAATGCAAACTCAAATTTGACGTGAAACATATTTAAAATACGTGGTCGAATTTTAAGATTGCATATATCTATTGCGTGGACAACCTTGAATTGACGTGTTAGAAAAAATAAACAATATCATTAAACTTTAGGGATAAAGCAACATTTATTCCCTGAACTTGGCAACTTTTTTAATTTGGTCTCTAAATTTTTTTGTCCACATTAGTCATGAAACTCTTCAAATTTTCCCATTTTTGTCCTTGTGATAATGTGACACTATGATATTGCGTCACGTCATTACCTAAAAATTTATAATATTTTTATAAAAAGTTTAGGTGATAACGTGACAAAATCTCAAAATGTCACACCATCACAATGACCAAAATAGAGAAAAATGCATTGTTCCAAGACTAATGTGGACTAAGAAAAAGTTCAAGGACTAAGTTGGTAAAAGTTACGAAGTTTTAAGACTCAATGTTACCTTATCCCTAAAAATTTAATGGCTATTTCTTTTTCTTTTTTTCTAATATGTCGAATTTAAAGTTGTTCATACGATAGATCCATGTGTTTTGAATTTGCTTCATATAAGATTCAAACTAACATTTAAAACCCAAGCTGATAGTTAAGATGCGATAGAATGATTTGATTGATATGATACTGATATTTAAGGATTCAATTAATATATTTTGAACCTTGGGGACTTACAAGGTAATTAATACATTTTAAAAAGGGATAAACTTCACTCACGGTCATTAAACTATTAGTAAGTTTACATTTTGGCCACTTAACTTCAAAAGGTTACAAAACTAAACTATTTAAAAGTTTTCATTTAAGTTACTGGGTAGTTAAAATTGTTGTTGTATGACCTTCCCAATTTGCATTACCTGCACCAATTGAAAGCTTTCTTTCCTTTTCTCTTCTACAATTCAATTTTTTTTCATGAAACAACTTTTGACGTCATGAATTTACGAATCAAAATTCAAACAATTTTCTTGATTTTTGACATTGACAATCGTATTGACTTGGATCTAGGGTATGCATTCTACTCGTTAATGGGTACTAATTCACTGTACCAATCATTAAACTGTCACCTAGAGCTTGATAGCCAGACTTTTTCTAAAAAAAACTTTCAAATAATTTAGTGACTTAAATGAATATTTTGAAATAGTTTAGTGACCATTTTGTAACTTTTATAAGTTAAATGACCAAAACATAAACTTACTAATAGTTTAGTGGATTTGGGTGTAATTTACCCAAAAAAAAAGGTTTTGTAATGTTTTAGCCGAGTCTAGCGTTGAAGCCTGTAAAATTGTAAATCACCTGCAACCAATAAATGTCGACCACGTAGTCAACGTCCATTCCTTGTCATTGGTTTCTTTTTCTGCAGGAAACTGAGAAAAAACATGGAACCTGCAATGTGTCAATGTTTGGTTACTCTTTCAAAATTTCATGGCAGAATCCTAAAAGAAGCTTTTTTTTTTTTTTAATGCTTTTCATTTATCTTCTTCGAAGGCTCCACCCTTTTTCACCATGAAAAAGATTCCAGCTTGAATAATAGAAAATAAAAAAGATTATTATTTTTTGTTACTTTTGATCTTTTTGATCCATTTGGCTTATTGGGTTTTCTTCAATTTCAGTTTGAATCCAGTTATTTCAATTGAATTCTCCATTAAAACTGTGACTTTTCGTGTATGTATGAAGAAAAAAGTCTTCTTTTTATAGATAATGGATCCATACAGAAATCAATATCCATTTTGTTATCCACATAGATACCCACCACCACCAAATCAAGATCCATATCCACCTACGTCGTATCAACCACCACTTCAATACGCTTATCCACCTCAATCACAATCTTTACGTTATTGTCATTCCCATTCCCTTTCTTTTCCTGGTCCAATCCCTTTTCAACATCCATACCCAGAACCTAGACTAATTCTTCACCACAATGCTAGTTTTCAATACAATTCACAAGACCAACAACCTCCACCACCGGAAAATAAACTCGAACCACCGCCCACTAGTCCTGGTCCCGGTCATAATAGGAAAGAAAGTACTAGTTCTTTAGAATCAAATACAAATTTTAACTCCGTTGCATCATCCACTTATCCGCCATTGGATGATACTCGTCCTACAGCACCTGCGTCACCACCAGCACCTTCTGGGCCGTCGCCGACAACAGAATTACAAAGTCTGGTTTATGGGAACCCTAATGTAGGGAATTTTTATGGATACCCTGCACATACAGTTTCTAATAAGTGGGATGAGGGTTATTACTGCCGGTCCGGTTGGTGTCGTAAACCTATTTTAAACATTAAGAGTAGGTTAGGACGACCGAAACATAGCCGAAGTATGGAAATTATGCCATTTCAAAAAAGTGAATGGAAAGTGTTACTTTTACATGGGAATTTAGATATTTGGGTATGTGATGCTGTTAATATGCCCAATATGGATATGTTTTCAAAGACAATAGGTGATATGATTGTCATGATACCGGCGAATGTTACAAACGCACTCGAGGGACGAATGCAACAAAAAGTTACGTGCGATCCGTATGTTACAATTGCGATTGCGGATGCTATTGTCGGAAGGACTTACGTGATTAATAATTCAGAAAATCCAGTTTGGATGCAACATTTTAATGTACCCGTGGCACACTATGCTAGTGAAGTACATTTTGTTGTTAAAGATAGTGATGTTGTAGGATCACAAATGATAGGTATTGTGCCGATATCAGTTGAAAAATTATACACGGGAGAACGTATCGAGGGAGTTTACCCAATTTTGAATAGTAGTGGAAAGCCTTGTAAGCAAGGAGCTTTTTTACGATTATCGATTCAGTATATACCGATGATAGAATTGAGTTTTTATCATTTTGGAGTTGGTGCAGGTCCGAACTATTGTGGGGTCCCGGGTACTTATTTTCCTCTTAGGATGGGTGGAAAAGTGACTCTTTATCAAGATGCACATGTGCCCGATAAGTGTCTTCCGAAATTGAAACTCGACCACGGGAAGACATTCAGTCACGGAAAGTGTTGGAGTGATATATTTGATGCTATTCAACAAGCTAGGCGGTTGATTTATATTACAGGGTGGTCAGTTTGGCATAAAGTTAGATTGGTCCGAGATACCGGTCATTCTGATTGTACTTTGGGTGATTTGCTTAGGTCGAAATCTCAAGAAGGTGTTCGAGTGCTACTTTTGTTATGGGATGATCCTACTTCAACTAGCATTTTGGGTTACAAAATGGTAACGTATATTCGTTTATGTTGTTAATTTTTGTCCCAGTTAACGGAGAAAAACAACACTTGCAAAACACGAATGACGACATTGAGAGTATGTAAACATAGTGGTCTTCATGTTCATGCGTGTCGTTTCTCTTTAAATGTACCATAACACTTTTTTTATGGTTTTTTTTTACATTAACCTCGTTAAATTCGACAACTTTAGGACGGAATAATGCAAACCCACGATGAGGAAACACGTCGATTTTTTAAGAATTCTTCGGTACAAGTGTTGCTTTGTCCACGTATTGCTGGAAAACGACATAGTTGGGCCAAGCAAAAGGTTAGTTCGGAACAATCCTGCGATTTTTGAGCTTTTCGTTATACATTATGGTCGTGCTTACGGTTGGTTAAATTGATTTGATTATCAGGAAGTTGGGACGATTTATACACACCATCAGAAAACCATAATCTTGGATGCTGATGCAGGGGAAAATCGAAGGAAAATTATTGCTTTTGTTGGTGGCCTTGACTTATGCGATGGACGATACGATTCTCCACGTCATCCTTTATTTAGGACACTAAAAACTTTTCACAACGATGATTATCATAACCCGACGTTCACGGTAACTTACGATTTCTTTTTTTGATTGTTTTATGATGCTTGAGTGTGCCGCAAGTTACGTAGTATTACTCTTTCTTTATTATAGGGTAGTGTTATTGGTTGTCCAAGAGAACCATGGCATGACATGCATTGCAAAATCGATGGACCGGCTGCATACGATGTTCTGGTCAACTTTGAGGAAAGATGGTTGAAGGCCGCAAAGCCTACTGGAATCAAGAAATTAAAATTCACATACGATGATGCTTTGTTAAGGATCGAAAGAATTCAAGACATTATCGGAGTTTCCGATTTTCCCATCCCTAATGACAATGATCCTGAAGCTTGGCATGTTCAGGTACTTTCACTACATGAGGTCGCCTTTAGCGATAAACAAGTCAGTCCAACAACATTAACCTTTTCATTCTTCTGTTGGGGTTTGGAACAAGCAGATTTTTCGCTCCATTGATTCAAATTCCGTTAAAGGCTTTCCAAAGGATCCTAAAGAAGCCACAAGCAAGGTAAAGAAAAAGGTTGCAATTGATTACCCGCTCTTCATTTTTCCATATTGATGGTTCTTTTCTCGTGTGACAGAATTTGGTGTGCGGTAAAAATGTACTTATCGACATGAGCATACATACTGCATATGTCAAGGCTATTCGTTCGGCACAACATTTCATTTATATCGAAAACCAGTACTTTATCGGATCGTCCTTCAATTGGAATACTAATAAAGACTTAGGTATGGGACTTAGTTTCAATTTTCATTACATTTTGATCATGTAAGAAAACGGTAAAATCCTGAGACTTCGACTGGATCGAGTCCATGTGCTAAGACAATAACTATAATCATACATTATTTCTGTAGGAGCTAACAACTTAATTCCAATGGAGATCGCCCTTAAGATCGCCAATAAAATTAAAGCAAACGAGCGATTTGCTGCCTACATTATCGTTCCGATGTGGCCTGAGGGTGTTCCAACCGGTTCTGCCACTCAAAGGATTCTATTTTGGCAGGTATAGTTCGAAGCTTTTACCATCGAGAATTCAACTAGACAGTACATTATATTGCTTAGCCATGGCGGCGTTAACTGCCCTTTTAAGTGGCACTTTTTTGTGTTGTTGCAGAATAAAACTATGCAAATGATGTACGAGACAATTTATGGGGCACTAGTGGAAGCCGGACTCGAGAATGCTTTCGCGCCGCAAGACTTTCTGAATTTCTTCTGTCTTGGCAATCGTGAGGTCGATGAATTCCAAACTCCGGGTACTGCAAATCAAAATACTACTACTGCAACTACTCCTCAGGTAATCCATACCATGATTTTTTCGTACCGTCACATCGTCATACCAATCAAAATCCCATTTGTTCATTGCCTTCCAGAGTCTTAGCCGGAAAAACAGAAGATTTATGGTCTATGTCCATTCGAAAGGCATGATAGTCGACGATGAATACTTAATAATTGGGTCAGCAAACATCAATCAACGCTCGATGGAAGGCACAAGGGACACCGAGATCGCAATGGGAGCTTACCAACCACTACATACTTGGGCGAAACAACGCTCCGCTCCACATGGACAGGTACCGTTATGTTCATTTAATGTTCATCAACATACGTAAATTGCAGGTAAAAGTACGAGGATTTTATATTAGAAGTCAAATTGTATTTTCTCCTTTTTACTCAAAAAATAGTTAAATTAGTCCTGATACATAAGGTCAAAGAGTAAACTAGTCTTTTCTATATATTAAAAAGTCCTTCAAATTCTACTGTTAAAAACTAACGTGGTTGATAGAATAATCAAATAATTACACTTGGTGTGCCACGTGTATCTCATTTTCTTATAGGGACCGGCTTTTAACAATAGAATTGGATGAAATTTTTAACAAAAAAAAGACCAGTTTACTCTTTGATCTAATGTACAATGACTACATTACCTATTTTTTAAGTAGAGGTGACTAAATGCAATCTTGGTACTTTTACCGTACATCGCACCATAATGTCTTAACTTTGTACTTATTTGTTTCGTAGATATACGGATATAGGATGTCGTTGTGGGCAGAACATCTCGGAGTTATCGAGGAATGTTTTACACAACCAGAGAGTCTCGAATGTGTAAGAAGGGTTAAGCATATGGCTGAGATGAACTGGAAACAATTTGCGGCCGATGAAATAACGGAGATGAAAGCACATTTGCTTAAGTACCCCGTCGAAGTGGACCGAAAAGGTAAGGTTTGGCCACTTTCGGGATGCGAAACTTTCCCAGATTGCGGAGGACATATAGTTGGTTCATTTCTTGGCATACAAGAAAATCTTACAATTTGAACATAAATGTTACATTGAAATCAAATTGAAAACTAGAAACAAAGTTTTGTGTGAAGCCAATTTTAATGCAGTCTTTTTAATTATTACATTATTATTACCAAACAGTCCTTTGTAGTTTGTACATTATTCATATATTTTTAAAAAAATATATTTTTCAGGTTTTTTAAATAATATTATTTAAGTTTTTCATTACATAACCACTAAATTATTTTATTGTGTATTTTTAAAATAAATTAAAGAGTTATTGCAAATTATAGTATAAATTTTAAGATATTTTAATTGAATATTCAAAGAATGAATATTGTATTATTCAAGTCCTCTATTTGTCTAATGTTAGCTTGGACATTAAATAATTTGTCATTTTTTTCAAGAGAGGTTAAAATTGAATTATAAATTTTGTTAGACTCAAAATGTAAATTTACCATTGTAAGCTTATAACTTTACAATTTCTAGAATAATCAAATCACAATTTTTTTTTATTTTAAGGGCAAAATGTTATTTTCCATGTATTAACTTATAACTTTTCATATTTTAGAGGGATTAAAGCAAAAAAAATTAATTTAGGAGGCTAGGGCCCTTGCTTCCCCTCTTCTACCCCTAACTATATGAATAATTTGAGTTTAATGACAACACGAGTAAATTTCTCGAGCAAGTTTCTCAATACTAATATTTGCAGCACGGACGCTGCTAACCCAGATAATCTCATCCGTGCTATTCAATTGGGATTTTATTGGGACCTTCAAACATCCCCCTGGCCCAAAGAATCTTAGATAATCTCACCCGTTGACTACATAACCAATTTGAACCCATTACGCATAAATAACTGGCAATCGAGACCCCTATTTTTACTTGAAATCGTCACTTTATATGAAATTAAGGAATCAAATCTATATTCGCGAAAAGACAAATTAAATTTGCCAGTGACCGAGCTCCACCAGATCATCGTTAAATAAAATATACCTTCAAATTATAAAATTTTCTAAATAAACAGAAACACAAAAAAGTAATTCGATCCTAATCTCTATGTTTTCGCAACACTAAAATTTCTCTCTTCTCTCCCCTACAACTAATCAAAAAAAAAATTTCTCCTTCCCCTTCATCCTTCAACATAATAAAATTCTAAAAAAAAAAAAATTCTTCACCTTACACTGATCTTTCATTAGGGCATGGGTATATATAGTCTTGTGGTGCCACCAATGTCAACGGCACCACCAAAATAATTCACATGGGTAGCGTCAATTCCTATGGCATCACCCAAAAAAAAAAATTAACTTCCCCATTTAACACTGATGACGCCGTTCTTTATGGCACCATTAGAGTGGTTACATCATTTCCTATGGCACCAGCCCAAAAAAATTATCAGAATTCCCTAGCACTGGTGACGCCAAATGCTATGGCAGAACCAACAAATTAGTGACACAAATGCCTTTGGCGTCACCTATTAAAAAAATATTTTTTTTTTGTATTCTCCCCTCAAAGTACAAGTATTTTGGATGTGTACAAATACTGGTGATGCCAAAAGCATTAGCGTGACCCAAAGAAATTTTTTTTATGCCCTATAGCCAATGATTGGGTGACAATGATAGATGGTGACACCAATGGCTATGGCGTCATCGACGTTTACTATCCAAAACATGTCATTTACATACATTATTTTCAAAATGAGTCCTTTTCGTAAATAATCAAAAGATTTGAGTCATTTTAATAAAAAAAGCTGCCCCACCTCACATGTCAAAGCCATGACGTGGCCAATTGGCCTAGTTCCTTCATTTAAAAAACTTGAAATATGTTATAAGTTCTTATACTGATTGAAAATTTGAAATTTAGTCTCTCTATTTTTTATATTTAAAAAATTAGATCCAACTATTAACATTGTTAATTTTTTTTTAAAAATTTGGTGAGATATTTTGAAATAAAAAAATATTGGTAATTAAATTAAATTTAACCAAAAAATTTAAAAGTATTGATAGTTTGACCTAAAATTTAAAATATAAAAATAAATGGATTAAATCATTGAAAATAAAAGTAAAGAGATTAAATTTTAAATTTTTGAAGAGTACGGGACTTATTGCATATTTTAACATTTAAAAATATAAAGAAAGAAAATGAAAAGTTCAAATATGCTCTAAGCTTCTATATTTTTCATAAATTTGAAATTTAGTTCTCTTCTTTTATTTCAAGGAATTTAATCCCTTTACTTTTCAAATTTAAAATGAAAGTCTAATTATTAACGTTATTGTTTTTTTTTTTTTACTAAATTCATGTTTATTGCAATTAGGGTGAGTAAAATCCGATTCGATTCGAAAAACTCAATAAAAATTTAAAATTTGAATTAAATAGTTTGAATTATTTAAGTTAATTAAGTTATTCGGATCAACTCGAATAAAAATTAAGTTTTTAGGTTTAACTCGAATATGAATTACACAATTCGAGTTATACGAAAATCCGAATAAGAAAAGGCAAAACTACGTCGTTTTGATAAATGTTTACCCATTAAGTTAAAAGGCAAAATCATTATATTATTTATGTAGTTAAATAATCTTGTACTTCGTCTACTAGTTAAATAATTGGTCCATCTAAACGCAACATTGAGTATAAATAATAAGATTCGTTAACTCGATTCGATTCAACTCAAAAAAATTCGAATTGAGTTCGGTTGCTAAAATATGATTCATCAATTTGACTAACTCGAAATTTTTTGACTCGATCGACTCGAGTCGATCGAATACTCACCCCTAATTGCAATATCAACCTTTTAATTACATGACTATCAAGTGATTATTTTTTTTAATTTCAAAATGACATGCCAACAAATTTAACCAAAAAAATTAATGGGGTTAACAATTGAAACTGAATTTTAAAATATGAAAAGTAAAGAGTCTAAATTCTAAAATATAAAATTATAGAAACTAAATTCCAAATCTACGGAGAGTATAGCAACTTAAAGGATATTTTAACAAAATAGAAAAATCCTACTCATTATGTGGACCCTCTGCCAAATCGGACCTCACATTACAAGTACAGACTTTAAAACTCCCGTCATGTGCGCACCTGCTCGTCGTCCTCCTATTGCGGCTTGGCCGCTTGGGGTGGTTCTTTGAGCTCGTTCATGGCGGAGGAACCAACTATTAAGCTTGTAAATCAATGCATTGAAGATCGAGTCATTAAATGAAGTTGTTATTTACCGTAAATGTCCAACGACAAGTCTCTAACCATCGTCGCCGTAGCGGCAGAGTTCGAACTCAAACTCGCCACCTTACTCCCACCGTGTTGCATGGCGGATACGTATGATGATATTGTTCGAGCCGAAATGTTGATTAAAGGTGTAGCAGTGGCTGGAAATATAGGTGGGACCATGAAAAAATCACCTTGAACGACAGTGTTTGATGGTATTGCTAAGGGTGTGTAAAATTCGGGTAAAACCTAAAAAATTCGGTTAATCGACCGAATTCGGTTAATCGGTCAGTTAATCGAATTTTTTCGGTCGGGGGTCGGTTAATTATTTTTTAATTTTTCGGTTAATGATTAATTCGGTTCAAAATCGGTCGGTTAACCGAATTTTTTTGGTTTAATCAAAAAAATTAATAAATAAAATTATAATCTATAAATAGACCCACTATTCACCTAAACCCAATCCAAACCCAAGTATCCAACCCAACCCAATTACCCAACCCAACCCAATCATAAAAATTACAAACAATTTAATAAATAAAAATAAAATTCTAAAACTAAAACTAAATTCTAAAAGTCTAAACAAATAATTTAATAAATAAAAATAAAATTCAAAGATTTATGTAATATTTTTAATTATGTAGTGATTCAATTCGGTTAATTCGGGTAATTCGGTTAATTCAGTTAATTCGGGTAATTCGTGTAATTCGGTTAATTTTTAACCAAAAAAACATATAATTTTTGGTTAATTCGGTCGGTTAACCGAATTAACCGAAAAAATTTCGGTTTGGTTAATTTTTTTGAAAAAATTTCGATTCAGTTAACGATTAAAAATTTTGAAAGGTCGGTTAATTCGGTTAATGCTATTTCGGGTCGGTTAACCGACTGAACACCCCTAGGTATTGCCCATAACGGAACCAACCCTTGCGGCAAAATAGGGGCTAAACCGGATGAAACCAAAACGGTGCCATTTTTCAGTCGTTTACGTTTCTTTTTATCGGGTCACCGGATTCGGGTTTAGTGTTTGAGGTGGCTAGGATTTTAAGGTTACCATTAACTTACATTGCGATGGTGAGAATGGTTCCGGTTCCAGTTGCTGCTATTATCGCCAGTTCGACTTGTTCTAATAACCATCGGATGGTTTCTCCGTCGAATTTATGACCTAATTCTCTGTGTCTAATATGTAGAAATTATGCCAAATTAAAATAAAAAAATTAAATTTCGAATTTCAATTAAACCATAATTATACCTTAAAATTTACAGCTTGAGCGACTGTGTTGGAAGTTTAGGCTGTGCCAGCTGGTGGTGTGGGGCAGCAAAACTAAGGTGAGGGGCTAATCTAATCTGTAAATTTGACGGCGGCTCCTCCACTAAAACGGCCTCTTTTAGTCCATTGGAGGAGGGCGGTTAGAATCTTCCAAAGGTAGGGGCCGGCCTATGAATTGGTGTTGGTACAAGTGAAGTGGTGGAATCCTATGTTTCCATTTTCACCGGGGAATGTTGGTCAAAAAAGTTCATATCGGTTGATTCACAAATTGATATGGACTAGTTGAATCATGGTAAACAACCGATTGAACTAATTTTAATATATATTATAAATTTTTAATGATTTATTTAATTGACCTATCCAAATCGACGAATTGATAACCTTATTGATTCGATCACCAATTCAATTCTAAAAACCTTAAAATAGGAGTAACAATCTAGCGGGTGATTTTATTTCCGGACTGACTCGATTTTTATATCTTTCATCTCAATTCTATGTCGATTTTTATTTTTATTTAAAATTTTAGCACAACCTTAAAAAACAATTACTCCACTCCCCATTACACATACTTATGAGTTGTACTTAGATAAAAACCTCATCTATCTTAAATTCAATATAAATAATAAAATCTTTTTAGTTTTAATTTTAAAAATATTTTTTATATTTTATTAATTTTGAACTGTGAAATAAGCTATTGAGTTAGCCCAAAAAAAGCTTTGGTTCGAAATTTTCTTAAACCGAGTTGTAACCCAATCCATAAACAACTCTACTCCTTACTTGTGCCAAATATAAACGGTCCGTTTAATTGAGACCCTTAATGGACGGGCCTCCATTTATCATATATTAATTAATGTATGTTGAGTGTTGTTCAATAAATTGAAAAATGTCTAATTGTGAATTTCATTATTCTATTTTACGAGAATAGAGAAATTATAATAAATTATTATAACGAGTTGGAATCTCGGGGTGCCACGTGTAGCCTATTTATAGGTGACCAAGGGTGATTAGGTCAATCGACCTGTCATGGCAAGCCTAAGTAAGGCCACTAGAGTGGCGATTAGACAAGCTTTCAATCATGTCAAATGGGACTAATATTTGACGGTTGGCATCATAAATAGCAGTTAGGTGGGACCCTCACATAATTTACATTCGGATGAGTCCAGTCCGAGAAGTTCCCTCGAGGAGTTAGGACAAGAAGTTTCTATGAGGAATTTATTAATTTAAGATCCCAAAGGGTGATATCCAAAGGGTCTTCTTGAGGTGTGTGGTCTCTCCAATGGGTGGATCTTGGTTCTTGAGGAGTGGTTTCCTCAAGGTGTTGGCCTTGATTCTCGAGGAGTGGCGTCCGAAGAGTTAGGGATATAACAATAACATTACACAATTGGATTAACTTCTAAGTCGTAAAGTATAAGGATCAACTTTTGACAAAATAAAGGGATTAACTTCTCAATTTTCATAAAATAGAGAGAGAAGTGCATAATTAGACCACTAAAATTTTTTACTTTATTTATGAAACCTTGAAATTTTTTCCAATTAATATCCAAAAGTCATAAAATAAAGTCTATTTTATCAATGGAAAGGAAAAAACCCAAATCCCCCAAAAAAGTTTAATATGTCATTTGGTACCCAAGTTTAACAGTTTTCTAATTTGGTACCTGAATTTTTTTCCAATGTAGTACTTGTATTTGGGAAAAGCTATACATTTTAATATCCAAAAGTAATGTTAACTTTTTTATATTTTATTTAGGTTTTAGGGTTGATTTGATAAAATTTAATTACTAACATTATTAGATTTGAATTTTGTTAATAGAATAAAATTAATATTAATTTTGATTGTTTAATTTTGTATTTATTTTGTTAAATACAATACGATAGCTTTGATTGTTTTCAGATTTTAAAGTTAATTTGATGGAATTTAATTAATAATATTATTAGTTAATTATGAATTTTAATAAAATTAATCCTAAAATATTAATTAAACATTAAAAATAACAATACTGTTACCTTCAGGTACCAAAATGCGGTAAAAATACCATGAAGGTCCCTACACTAAGTGTCAGATTAAATTTTGCCCATTCTTAAAAAAATGGAAAATCAATCCTGTACATTATATCAAAGAGCAATTTGATCATTTTATTAAAAATTTCATAATCTCTATAGTTAAAAATTGGTCCTTGAATGCCAACATTACCACATGGCATGTTACATGTCACTGTTTAGTTATTCCGTTGGCCAAACCAACCAATTTTGATGGTACAAATAAATGAAGTTTTTAACAAAAAAAAAACTAATTTGTTATTCGATATAACGTATAAGGACTAATTTGTTAATTTTTTGAGATCCGACTCCTAATCCAGAGGCTTTCATAGTACTTTTACCACCAAAATACATAAATAGTGCCAAATACACATACCACATTAAATAAAAAAAACACAAATACCATAATAAAGAATTAGGAAAAACAAAGAATTCATAACATTAATAAGGCAACAGCTTATTGATATCAATGGTGAAAAAACAAAAGTATTGTAAAGAATTTTCTCTAAAATAATCTAAAATGCAATTCAACATTATCCAGCAACCAAAAATAGAATGCTCAAATGCCACATGATAATATAAGATGTGACCCGGAAAAAAAAAAGTGCTATTGGATGTCGTCGTATACAGCAACCGGTCCCTTTCAGTTTCATTATCGGAGTTTCTCGAGTTCATCTTCAGTGTCTGATACATGTTTCTTCAATGCGGATATTCTTCGTTCGAGTTCTTCTTTCGTTCCTCGAGCGATAGCCGGTTCATGAGGCGTGAGAAAATGTTGCGAAAAAGTTTTCAGTGCTTCAACACCAGTAACCTATATATATAAACACCATGGAAAGGTTAATAACACGATGCATGGATACGTTTATTCGGATTTAACGATGGTGGATACATACGAAGTAAGTAACACGATCGTGTATCGATGAACTCACCTCTTCTGGCAGCAATGGCAGCTTAGTGATGTGAAAATCGTCGTATAACATGTAAAACTGGTCGAGATACTTTTGTTGCATCCGCACTCGTGCTTTTAATAGCTTGGACTCGACCTCTTAAAACAAGAAGCCAATTGACGGTAAGGATTGTGTTTAAAGAACGGGGTGAGGGGAAAGGGAAATGATGGACATAGTAAACAAAACGAGTAAAACCGTACCGTCATTGTCGAAAATTACTTGGTTGATGATAACATTGTGGGTATCGATCTCGAATTTGGTGAGTTCCTGCACTAATCTCTCTGTTTCATAGAGAGAAAGGAACTCTGGTATGCAAACACATATAAAGGTTGTCAAGTCCTGCCAAAAGGAAAGCAGCATTATATACATACATGCATGCATATATATAAAAGTATTTGTAAGTTGCATAAGACCTCAAGAATGTACGGGAAAATAGCACTATACCTATGAAACATTCATTTACATAAATATATTTGCAAGTTGCATAAGACCTCAAGAATGTATGGGAAAATAGCATTATACTAAATGTATGGGACCTATGAAACCTTCATTTACACAGATATATAGAAGCAAGCAAGCATGCATGCATGCATACATAGATACATACATAGTACATACAAGTATTTGCAAGTTGCATAAGACCTCAAGAATGTATGGGAAAACAACATTATACTAAATGTATTGGACCTATGAAGCCTTCATTTACATACACACACAGACATCCATACATGCAAGCATGCATGCATGCATTCACACACATACATATGTACGTACGTATATACATGCATGCATACATACATATATCTAAAAGTATTTGTAAGTTGCATAAGACCTCAAGAATGTATGGGAAAACAGAATTATACTAAATGTATTGGACCTATGAAACCTTCATTTACATACATACATATTTGCAATTTGCATAAGACCTCAAGAATGTATGAGACAACAACATTATGCTAAATGTATGGGATCTATGAAACCTTAATTTACATACATACATACGTACGTACGTACATGCATGCATGCATTCATACATATGTATAAGTATTTGTAAGTTGCATAAGACCTCAAGAATGGTATAACTTACAGGGTCTTCAAACTGCTCATTAACTTGTTCAATCACTTCTTTCAAGCCTTCAAGCCTCCCCACAAGTGCATCCTCCCCGAATTCATCATCAATCCCAAAAAGACGGGTTACCTGCCACGACAAGTTTCAACTTTCGTGAGCTACAAACACTAAGAAAACCAACTATGGTGAGCTGACATGCGAGCTATGAAAAGAACGAATATGGTTTTCAAGAACAAACCGAAAGAATCAATTAACCGAAACAAGATAAATTCTAAAAGGAACACGGTTTTCATCGACATCGTAGAACATAAAAATTTATATACCTGACTCAACAAGCCACCGAATTTGCTTTTCAACGACATAACTTTAACAAGTCCCTTCTCTAACGTAGCCGGAAACTGCAAAAGCCGAAGCGTATGTCCGGTGGGGGCGGTATCGAACACAATACAAGAGTAATCCATTGTTTGAACCAATCTATAAGAAAAGGGAATCATACATTCAAACAACAAAACAAGTAGAAAAAAAGAAGTCACAAATAGCATCCAAAACAAAGTTCACTAAGAAATTAAACATCATAATTGAGCTTAAAAAGTATTCAATTTGATCATGTAATGGACTTGATTAAATATCAAACAAAACGGGTAAAAGTCCCGTGAAGACCCTTTTCCATATTGGTATGGTACCCTTTCTTCATAGAAAGGGCATTTGGCCAAGATGTGATCTATCTCTTTCTTTGGTTGGAGTGGAACTTTGGTTTTCTTTAGCGAGGAACCGTTTCACTCGGCGGACAGTCGAATGATCAAAGCGAAATGCTTTAGGCATCATCTTTTGAGCATGTTCAGCTTCAAAAATTCCTGGAGTCCTACGGCATTCTCACAGAAAGAAAACATGGCTAGTATATAACTATTTTTTTATTGTAGAAAGCGATCAGTTCTTCCGATCTTGTTTGGGTTTCCTTTATCAATTCCAGAAGTGGAGGAGCCTATGTAGAAGAAGCTGTAGAAGAGCACCACCACGGTTCAGGTCGAGTCGAGTTGCATTTTGGAAAATTTGGAAAATTTTCATTTCTCCCTTGAAAATTTTAGAAAATTTTAAGTAGGTTCCCTATAATTTTTGAAAATTTTCATTTTTCCCTTGAAATTTTTTGAAATTTTTAATTAAGCTCTCTTAAAATTTTTAAAAATTCTCATTAATCTCACAGCAATTTTAATTAGACCCAAATTTAAAAAAAAACTCATTGAACTCTTAAAATATTTGAAAATTTTACTAGCTCCAAAAACTTGGTTTTAGGATCGACCATTCACATTAGATCAAAAAATAAACTAGTTCTTATTTTAAAAATTTCATTCATCTTCATTAAATTACTATTTAATCTAACATACAGAAACTAAAAGGGAAAATACAATCTAACTCCCAACTTTTACCAACAAGAACCATATATATATATATATATGTATGTATGTGCGTATTCTTACTTGAGCATCTCTGCAAAGCTCATAGCCTCATCAATACCAGGAATAGCATTAGCCAAATCTGAAAATAAACTATCCATTCCTTCACCACAGCCAACATCTTCATCTTCAGATGTAGGATCCACTTCCTATAAACATAAAATCAAAAACAAATGAAACCCAGAAGACAAAATCAAATAAAAAATCAAAACAAAAGGGGAAGAGGGGTACTACCATGGCAAATAAATTGGTGAAGCCATTAACCAAAGTGGGTGTTTTAATGAACCTCTGTTGAAAAACATCGCTAAGATTATGAGCAGGATCGGTGGAAATAATCAAAACAGAGGGACGAACACCAGCCAAAAGGATGGAAATAATGGCGCTACAAGTGGTTTTACCCACACCTCCTTTGCCACCAACAAAAACCCATTTTAGGCTGTTCTGGTCTAGTATGTTTTGAACTGTGGGTACCGGTGATGATTCTTGATTTTCTGCCATTCTTTTTTCTTTTTTAACCAAAAAAGAAAATTGGCTTCTTTTTTTTGTGTTACCCAATAAAGAATTGGAAGTACCCAGAAAATCTTAACGAGAAAATCGGAGCTTTTTGGGGGGGAAAAAGGCCATTTTTTTTTTAACAATACTACACATGCATGGAATGTTTCATACCATATATATGTATGTATGAGTTAAATCTTGAAGGTGATTTTCTTGTCACCTTAAGAATAAAGGTTAAATTATGTTATTAGTCTTCATATTATGTGTAAATTATGAATTTAGTTCTTATATTTTAAAATTATTCAATTTTAGTTTCCATATTTTTTTAAATCTTAATCTTAACTCAAACAATAACAATCAAATTTGGTTGGTTAAATTTGCTGTTAATCTTGTACTATGCATAAAGTTGTAAATTTCATCCATATTCCCAATTTTAATCATTCGTAGTCCTTGTGCATTTCAAATTTCAAATTTTCAATCTTACCACAAACAACAGTAATTAAATCTATTAATTAATCTTTACGTGAATAATATATTTGTCGCGTCAAATTTTTAAAATAACGAAGCTTAATGAATTAAACAATTATTATTTGATAATGACTATAACTTAAAAATTCAAAAATACAAAAACTAAATATAACCAAATTAAAATATAAAAACAAAATTTATAATTTACACATAATAGAAGGACTAATAGTAGAATTTAACCAAATATAGATTCTAATACTAAAAGGAAATAGTTTGGCCAGTTTCACGATTGTAACTACCACAAACTGTTTTGAATGTTTCAAAATAGCAACCATTAGAAGAGCTTGAGAAATTTTATTATTTTATTATTTATGTATATGGATAAATTATACTCAGTTTTCTTTTGTTTACCTAATTATGAAAAGTTACAACATAATCACTTAACTATTTGATTTTGGTTTTTCTTTTTATCACCCTTCGATTTTAAAATTGACATAATAACAATTTTAGGCTTCAACATCTATACATTGTTTTAATTTAATTACATTTCTAAAAAATTAACCCTTAACATTAACACACGTAGTTGAACAAAAAAAACATTTCACCTAAAAAGCTAAAAAACTAATTTATCAATTAAATTAGATCGAAAATATATCAAAAATAGAAACATCAGAAAATACAATATAATAATTTTATTTTTTAATTCTTTTAAAATTAACCAAAAAAATTTATACAAGGTTTAAATGTTAAAAGTTATCTTTTAAAACCAAGACTAAATCAACACAATGCATAAACATTAATGATTAAAATTGTTATTATACCAATTTTAAAAGCTACCATGTTGTCTTTAAATTAAATAATTGAGTGATCATTTCATAATTGGTGAGATGACTAGAAATGTAATTTACCCATATATATATTGTATATTTAGCAATTGATTAAAGGGTTTGGAAAAAGTATTGTTCATGGCAGAGACCTTTGCAAACAAGGGATTGATTGGCAAATAAGGAAAGGTGATGGAATGGTAATGGTAATGGTAAATGGATGCATTCAGTAAGGCTCTGACTTGGAAGTAAACGATCGAAACAACTGTGTGAAGCTGACAAACTTAATAACTAATGGGGAGGAGATTGCATAACCTGAGAAGGTGATGGGTGGAACAGATAGGAGGGTGTGGGTCTTGAACAACAATGGTGAGTATTCAGTCAGATCCGGATATGAAAACTTAATTCAGAATGACACAATGGAAGATGGAGATAGGCTGCTGGGGGGAAAAGTGGAAGAATGCAACGGTGAACTAGCCTTGGCCACAACAGAGTAGAAGTATTAGACGTCTCGCTTCTTATCACATCATATCAGGGATTGCTTGGAAGAAAGGGACTGCAAATTTTGGGGTGTCCGGAACTAAAATTGCAATCTTTGCATGGGGCTGTTTTGTTCGTAACAAGAGAAGCAATGCTTGAGGCAAAGAAGAGTGGATTAACTATAGCTATTATTGCATCTGATATGAAACCTTTATGCAGGACTCTTGATCGGGACCGAGTTTACCACAGTTACCCCCCAAAAAAAGGGGGTTTATTTATAGTATTATTAGCAAAATTTTTACATTACAAAGTGTTAGTAAAGAGAATTATAAGTAAAGCAAGTAGCAATAATGGAGGAAATACATATGAATAATGAAGGAACTAATGTAGCATTCAACAGCTTAGCCACACCAAAGTAACCAGACAATGTTATTGTTCCATCGGCAATAACTCGAGCTAGCGTACCAGCTTCCGTCGATAAAAGCCCTCCGTTATAAGTTCCACGAGAAAGCCTCGACGACATGACACGAGACAAGAGCGATAAGTTCACACCTGATCATCAAAGAGAACCCAAGAATTACATCTGGGAAAACATAAGGTATGGTGAAGCAAAAAATTGTACCTTCGAGCACTTCGGCGGATACAAAAGTGATCAGTGCTGAGCCGACATATTGAGGTACGGAATATGGGATTCCGATATGGAAGCTTAGGAGTATACCGATCAACACCATGATTTCAGATGCTAGAAGAACTTGCCTGGAATTTAAGTTAAAAGTAAAATATGTGTAAATTTATCGGATTACAGTTGGACCTTAACCAAGCCGTGCCCAAATACTACCAAGCTCGAACTCAACTCGAAATTCGGACCTTGATACTCGGCTTGAGCTTAATCGAATATTTGATTTTAAGCTCGTTTATCAATTTTTGTACTCGAACTCAAGCTTGGTTCAATAATTAAGACATAATTTAATAATATAAAAATATGAAAAGTTTGATAAGGCTCGTGAGCCATTTGAGTTAAGTATTACTAAGCTCGAAGTCGGCTAGACCGATAGCTCGAGCTTAGCTCAATAATTACCCAATCGAGTTCGAATTTTTTTCGAGTCAAACTTGAGTAACTTGCGAGCACCAGTTTCTCATTTATACCCCTAGCTGGACCTTAAACCGGGAATCACCATACCTTTCTTCGAACATGTTGCTGATGTAAGTACCGACGATGATGTTTACGGGAAGTACGGTTAACCCGAGACATGCAAGAAAGATGGCTACACTGTTGGTTGACCATATGAAGTAATATGCCGTGATGACACTTGCTTCGGCGAGTAATATCTCCATTGCGTATTTAAGCATAAAATAAACCAATAGTTGTACCTGTAGAATGATGAGCGCTGAGTTAGTTCGGAGGATAGATGTTTCATGTGAGCTAAAATTTTGTTATACCTTCACAGATGGTGTGAGTAACCTATATGCTGATAGGATAGAAGTGACGGGTTTACGAGTTTTCTCACAAGATTCTTCCTCACCATCATCGTATTCTTGGTCTACATTTTCACCTTGTTTCGGTTCCGTGTTTAAAAGCAGTGGCTGCGTGATACCGTTCTCTACTGCATAGTTCACCACCGTCCCTGAAACAGGCAAAGTTTGTTCCGTAAATAAACTATTGAACAAATACGTACAATGAACTAAAATGAGAAGTGTTCGATCGTGTTGACCAACCAGCACGAACTTCTTGCGGTATTATGTCTTGCTTGATCTCTTGAGGTGGTTCTCGAAACGAAATCGACAACCACAATAAGTAGATGAGCCATGAAATAGCCATAATCCAACCGGGTAAAGTTTCCTGATTAAACGTGAGCTTGTAAATCTTAAAATCGGTTTGAAATAAGCAAGCTAGTGCCGGACCGCATGCCATTCCGAGGGCACTTGCACTAACGAAGCCCGCAGATGCCCGCATCCGGAGTTTATGTGGCACACAGTCGCTGATATAACGCCTATTTACAGCTCGAGCAGAACCTAACCTGTGAATATACATTGGCAAGAACTCGTTCATTAATATAGTAATAGTACTGAAACAAATTGTTTAAATGAACAAACTTACCCACAAAATAATCGACCAACAAGAAGAACTACTATCGAGTTAAGATCATAAGCCAGAGCATACAAGGTGTTCCCAATAAGAAGCACGATGCTACTAAATACAAGTGGTCTCAAATATGATCGGTTTGACCAGGCACTAAAATAAACCGAAGAGAACACTTGTGCAACAGCCATTGAACCAATCACAACACCACAAACGGTTGCTGCAGCTCCGAGGCTGAGGGAGTAGTCATCAGCCGTTGGCACAATAATATATGTGTTGACCATGTATAAAAATGTGTTAACCAAATTCAATAGCAACGACATGAAATGATATCTCTGTTCCACAACATCATCTTCAGATGGACTCCGTAAATCATCTTGCATTATAAACGCATGTTTCCCCAAAAACTCGAGAAAATTCGTCGAATTCGATAATTTGTTTACCGCTGCTTTTATAGAATGAACTATGGGGTCCTGCAAGTTTTAAAACCTTTGGTTTTTTACTCGGGAATTTGATGTCCACAAACAAAAATTGGATAAATAGTGAAAAGATCCAAGAAAAAAACCGGATGAGATAAAGCAGGTTGATCATATATCGATACGTAGTTCCCTTGATGATCTTGCAAGTCTGCAAGATTACGAGATATGGCTCCAACGACAGCCCCGATACCCTGCACCAATTGCTTTCATTCGCATGAACAAGACTATAGGAACAAGGAGAACATCGATTTGAAAAATGGGGATATTATTACCACATGCCGGAAAACTTGTCGGAGCTGGGAATACGGATGGTTAGCTCGTGTTTTGACATAGTAATTAGTGAATCGATAGCCGAACCGTTTATCAAATTTCTTCAAAATCTTTCTCAATCCAATTGCATTCATCTCAACAAAAAAGAGAAGCCTTAAAAGATCATGTCCTACACCTCTATATGCTTCTTGTAACTCACAAATTTTAGAACCTCCATTAGAGAGCTGTAAAATTACATCATGTTGTTGCCTAAGATCACATAATCTGTTTGCTAGTTGTCCTTGTTGTTCCAGCAGAAACAATACAATCTTTTCAATCTAAAAGAAAAGAAAAACAGTAAACAAGGCTTGTTTTTGCAATTACTTGTTATTGTAAAATGAAAAAGGGTTAAATCGCTATTTGGGACCTGGGACCTGAACTTAGACAGCAAACCCCACACTGAGGTTGAGCTTTTTTAATCCAAGTTAATCGCTAAACTTAGGATTATTCCCACATTAGGACCTTAACTAATAAATTTTTCTTGGATTGGGGCTTCAAACTTTTTTTTCTCAATATTAGTCCCTGACTTAGGAATGATTCCCAATTGAGACTTAAACTTGGCCATTATTTCTCCATTAGACTTTAACTTCAAGGTTTTCAAAAAAATATCAAGGATTTAAGTTAGTCCCTAAACTTCGGAATCATTCACATATTGGGACCTGAATTTGATAATGATTCCCACATTTGCTGAAGTTTAGGGAATTTTAAGATTTTCAAGAAAATATCAGGATTTTTTGTTAGTCTCTAGACTTGAGAATGATTCCTACTTGAACTTGATAATTATTCTCACATTAGAGCTAAATTTTAGGATTTTTGAAAATTCAAGTCCCAATATGGAACAATTACCAAGAAAAAGGTTCCAGTTTAAAGACTAATTTGAGAAAAAAAATAGTTCAGGTCCCTAATGTGATATTAGTTATCAAATTCAGCCCAAAAAGTGATTTAACCCAATGAAAATTTTCAATCCAATTTGTTTAAAAAAGCTTACTTGACTATCTAACATTCTTGAGAAATCCTTAAGAACATAATGGTGATCTTGTGCTCCAATCTCCAGTTGCTGAGCATATCTATTAACTTTCTTCTTCAATAATTTGTAGTTTATGTAATACCTGCAAAAATAAACACATTTTAAGCATATACTTCAAGAACTATATATATACATATATATGTATATACATACCCTTGCCATTCTTGAATTTGTGACTCTTTCAACTTCTTCCCAAAAGCCACCATCTTTCAATCAAAATTCAGTTCATTCCTATAAAGAAAAAAAACAAGCAGAAAACACAATAAATGAAGGAAATATTTGAACTTTAACTTTAAAAAGAAAAAGTTTATATATCAACAAATTTGGAATCTTTAAAACTGTAGAAAATACACAAACCAAATGAAGAAAATCCCAGAAACATAAAGTGAAAAAGAAACAATCTTGTCTGTTCATTTGCGTTTGATATAAGCGTAGAAGACAGGAGAAATACTTGAGCAAAGAATTTTCAAGTACTAGGAAAATAAAAAAATTGATATTAAAGGGAATCAGAATATTTTATTGTGAACCGAAAGAAAAAAGGGCAAGAAAAGGGGGGGGGGGAATTTGGAAGAAAATCAAAAAGAATGGCCGATTGAACAAAATCTAGAAGAAAGAAGTGATTGTGAAAATTGCGCGAAATTTATAAAAAAAAAAATGGTATTTTTGGGGTGGCAAAAAATCGATTTACGATGTAATGGAAAATAAAACACGTGACATGCAAAATTGTTTTACACGTGTATAAATTAATGCACCGCAAATTTACAACACTTGGTATCTATACCATATATTAAAAATGAAAATTTTTATCTATTTTTAATATTAAAAACTAATTTTTATGTTAAAATGAGATACCTGATTATGTTGTTAGTCATGTTAATTTTATAGTAAAAATGGATGAAACTTTTAATAGAAATTATTGATTTGGTCTTTGATCTAACATATAATGATTAATTTGTCCATTTTTAAATTGAATAGGGAAATACAATTTAACTCATAGTGTAGAGACTTTCACCATATTCGAGTTTGTGTAACCTGATGATGTTTGCACTTGATTGAATCGATCGATTAGACCGATTGAACTGAGAATTGGTTGGGGGTATCGGTCCAAAAAATGACTTTAAACCACTTAGATTGAGAATCAGTACAAACCAGTTGAATTAATTTTTTAATATATTTTTAATTCTAAAATTTTGAAATGGCCAAACTAAAAATTAATTCTAAAAGGGCTTAGATTATATAATTAATTTTAAAAGAGACCAAAATGATAAAAAATTATTTGAATAATAAAAGGACTTAAACTGAAAAATTAATACTTGAGATGGACTACTAATGATATTTTCCCATTGGATCCATCTCTGAGTGAGAATTATTAAAACTGAAAGAAATAAATATTATTTGAAGATGTTTTTGTCATTTTAGAAATATATCATTCGACTTTATCATTTCATCAAAATTTTATTTTTAGATCAATTTCTATAAATTTACTGCATAATTGTTCACTCAAATCGTGATTATTTCATAATTTAGTATTCATTACATGAGAACTAAAATAAGAAATAGTTCCATTGAGATTTAAGAGGACAATAAAATTAAGTTATCAATGCGTTTTTAAAGTTTGATTTGTGTATCTTAAATATTTTCCATGTCCTTAAAAATAGTAGATTTACCCTTTAACCTCTTCGAAATTTATAAATTATAAGTTAGTATAATAATAAAATTACACTTTCACCCCAAAAAACTCTTTTAAGACACTTTTTTTTTTAGTTATTATCATATCTGTTTTTTTTTTACAGAATGTCTAGAATTACCTATGACCTTTCTCCAACTTATAAATAAGAGGATAATGCGCTTCAACACACTCAAACTCATGCCCTCATACATTGACAAAATATCCATACTAATCGAGCTAAGACTCAATCGACAAGTTATTTAGTGAAATTAATCTTTTAAATATTATTAAAGTTGAAATTTAATATATATATATATATATATAATATACATTAATGGGCTAAGAAAAAGTAGGCTCAAACTAGGCCTTATTTAAATTGGGCTTGGACAGCTACTCAAATCCAGTCCATAACTCTTACATAACTAGAAATTCCATTTGTAATAAATAAGGTTAACATAGTATAAAATCTATTAAAATCCAAAACTAAAATCTTAATAATTCTAATATAATGTTTTATAAGCTAAAATATACATAATAAAACAAGATAATAATTAATTTTTAATATTTAAAGATCATTCAAAATAGAATATGCTAATAAAATGATAAAAGAAAAGTTGAGACTGCACATAATAAAATTTAAATATTAATGGGTCAAGTTTCATTTTAATTATTTTAAAAAAGTGAATTTTAATTTATTATGGTTATTGTGTAAACAAGTAATAAGCTACTATATATATATATATATATATATATATATATAACATAGTCATTATCTGCAAATATGCATGTCCCATTTGTCTTCCTTAATAACAACAACTACTTAACAAGACTTTACAATTATATATTAAGAATTAGATTATATTTTATCTCATTTATTCAAAAGATGAATAAATTAATCTCTGTACGTTAGTTTAAAACTAAATTAGTTCCTTTTATTAAAAATTTATATATTTGTCTGTTAAAAAGCGATGAAGCCTACCATATATATCTCATGCCGATATATAAAGATTAATTTTTAACAATAAAAATAGATGAAATTTTAATAAAAAACCAGTTTATTCTTTAAACGGTTAATTTATTAATTTTTTAAGTAAAAAAATAAAATACAATCTGAAATACAATAGCTTCCATGTACTTTTACTACGCTTATATGGAGGTTGAAAAGTAGGTCAAATTCACTTACAATATCTCTTGGAGTGTCCTCAGAAAAGTTGATAGAATTACAGTAGCAGCTGAACCAAAATGACACAAGATGAAAGTTGGCAAAGAAGAAGAAAGGGTTTTTGATAGAGTTGTGATTTGTGAAGAAAGTGGCTAGCAATCTCCGTATATATATAAAAAAATGTTTTTATATGTAGTTGCAGTGGTAGGGGAGAGGGAGGTGACTGCAACAGCTTCATATGTTATTATTACCACTCACGAGACAGAACACGTGTCTTTTGCTAACTGCATGGCTCCTAAAATATTGAAAGGTCACCATTAATCAATTTTTTTTTAGTGCATTGATAAATTGGGGACTAAAATGAAATCTGTAGAATATCTTTTTACTTTAACATCACCTACTGTGGAATTGGGTTTTTGTTTGTCTGTAAGTTTAAAAGTTAAATCTAGGAAAGGTGGGTAATTAACCGTATATTCCATGGGATAAACTTCATATATATATATATATATTTATATATATTATTGTACCTACCATAAGCAAAGGCCTCTCTACCAGTACTAAAGTTATATTGGGTGTGTACTAAGCCCTAAATTTGTTTGATATACAACGTGGGTCGGAATGTATTTAAGTATATAATATTGTTAGTTTTTTCTAATTATATTTTAGTGTATACATGAGATTTATTGAGGTAAGAACGCTATCAAATTTATTGAGAACAGTTATGGGAGGATCTCATCATGATAAAGCACCGTGATGTGTTTATAAAGTTAAACTCTAAGATGATGAGAAAGAGGATAGATTATCTGAGACTTCAATTTTTGTACATCATTGATGTAATGGGTCGTTTAGGGTTATTGGCAATGCTTTTTTGGTTGACCGGTATTCATCATTTGGTTGGCTTGATGACGGTGGTGTTAGGATGAAATTATCATTGATTGATTAAGGTGGCACCTCTCTTATTTGTTTTCGAATCCTTTCGAAAGTGGCGGTTATTGTCAATTTATCTTTCTCATCTATTGGCCATTTTTCTTTTGTAGACATGGGCATTTGTGCAACTGCTTGTAGAGTTTTATTCATGGTTTGTATTATTTGTCCAATTTATGCATTATTATTATTTATGGTCGGTATTAATGACAATATATTTTTTATGAAGGGTTATCAAACAAAAATAAATAATATATAGGGTTAATTTCATTAAATGTCCCTAAATTATGATCTAGATTTTAAATTGATCAATAAATTTCAAAACGTTCTAATTGAATATCAAAGTATCTTAGTTATATCAGCTTAGCCATCACTTTGAGTGTTAAATGGACATGGAAAATATTTAAAGCACATTAACCCATGATTACCTATTACATAGGTAATTTAGATTTGATGTGTTAAAAAAGAAGAAGAAGAAGAAGAAATAATACTCCTAACTTGTAATGACATTGCCTGTTCTTTTAACAAGTCAAATCTAAGTCATCTAGGTAATAGGAAAAATCCATGAGTTTTAAATATGTTCCAGGTCAAACCTAAGTTGACATTAACACCGAAATTAATGGCTAAGTTCACAAAAGGACTTAATTAAAATAATACTACTTTGATAATTCAATTAGAGTGTTTCAACAATTAAGAACCTATTTAAAATGCAGCCATTGTTTGGGGACGTCTAGTGGAATTAGCCCAAAGATGTACTGTATGTTCCCACTTATAAGTTGACAAGGACGGCCACAAACATGCATTTTAACAGCAAATGATGCGAGAATTTTTAGGTCTTTCGCTTTTCTAGTTTTATGTATGCTTTCCATGAACTCTAAATAATATATATAGGTCAAAATAATTGCTAGGTCTCTCTATGATAGGAATTTTATCACTTTAATCCTTATACTATTAAAAAAGATTTAAATAAGGCTAAATTTGGATGAAGCTAACATTAACTAGTTAAAAATTTTAAAGATACTAGATGGTAAACAAGAAACACTTGCTGAGCCCCAAGCCCATCAAAGCCACCCCATAGCTCTGCCTCATAAGTACCGATATTTCCAACATTCCTCGCAAATCCACTTATCCATCACATATGACCTCACCAAAGCGGCATGGGTTAACCATTAGTCACCCTAGAAAATGGAAATAGTATAAGCACTACACCAAAACAGGCTTTTAGCGGCACTTTTTTAGGTCTTTAGCGGCGCTTTTTAGCGTCACTAAAAGTATTTGCGGCGCTTTTAGAAGCGCCAAAAAAAAGGCCGCTAATGAACACGTCGCTAACTTTAGCGGCGCTTTCCCACAAACGCCGCTAAAGACCAAGACCTTTAGCGGTGCTTTTACCACAAACGCCGCTAAAGACCAGGACCTTTAGCGACGCTTTTCCCACAAACGCCGCTAAAGACCAGGACCTTTAGAGGCGCTTTTCCCACAAACGCCGCTAAAGACCAGGACCTTTAGCGGCGCTTTTACCACAAACGCCGCTAAAAACATGACTTAAAAAATATTTTAATTAAATAATATATATTTCTATCATAAATATTATATTATGTTTTATTTTTAAAATTTAAATTTTAAAATATATACTTTTAAGGATAAAAAATATTAAATTAAAATTTCTATTAAAATTTTAACTTTAAAGCTAAATATAAAAATTAATGAATTTAAATTAAGAAAATTAAAACAAGTTACATTCTATATTAGAATTACATAAGAAAATTGTTTACATTCTATATTAGAATTACATTAGAATTACATAAGTTACATTTACAAGTTACATTCTATATTAGAAAATTGTTTACAAGTTACATTCTCTCATGACCAACTCTCAAAATCAACTCTTTAAGGGATCTTTTTTCCTTAACTCGGTGTAACCGAGTTGCAAAATGTGGTTTTCCATACTTTTCTTGCCATCCCACATGTAGCGAGAGCAGTAGCAACCCAAGACTTATCGCCAGAAATGCTTACGATTGTTTTCTCACAAAGGGAATATAGTTGTACAAATTCATCCAAATGAAGTAAATAAAAGCTTCACTCTGGGAAGTTAAAATCAACAAAGACAATGGAATAGAACCTGTTGGCATCTAAGATGAGGATCCGAGAAACCCAATAAAATAATGCTCCATCTTCAAGAATAGCCATGCTATGTACCATCCCTGACTATTGCAACCACCGAACCCAAGAACGGTCAAGGCCTCAAGGGCATAGATGAAGGCTACTACAAATGGCTCGAATGAGAAATTAATTCAAGAGAGAATCACCATGTTCTCAACAATATGCGGATTTGCTTTCTCAAGCAACAATGAGATGATGATTGGGTCACCAAGATGATGGTTTGATATAAGTACAACGTTGTGACCCGCACCCAATTGTCGACAATTAGATCCATAAAAAGCTAGTTTAAACATGAAAGATTCAGCCAAGATTGCAAGCTTCCTAAGTCCCAGTTGCACGTAAAAGTTTCCGAATGTTGAAAACTTAATATGACCACGTTTAGCTTATGCCAATACAAAATTGAAAGGAAAACACCATTAAACTTTCCTTCGAATACTAATATATAACTTCAAATTTTGCTTGCATAAAAATAAATAAATTGACATGATCTAAAGTGATGAAAATTAAGAAATTAAAATAAAATGGACACAAATTTAACATACAAACCTGTTATTTTATTTCTTCCTCGATGCACGTTCTTGTTAGTTATTAATCAAAGAATATGCAAGTATTGTAGCATGCGAATAAAAATTTCATCAACTTACTACCAAGCACTCTGTGATGGATAAATCATGTTATGATCTTTAACAGTATGTTTGTTCAAAATGTAAATAATGACAAGGACATCTTAGTGAAAAGATCTTGGAGCAAAACTCGGTCTTGTTTAGAGGAATCAAGTAAAAGGAACAAGAAAATTGAGCATAGTCACCGCTTAAGCTTCTCCTCTATTTCATAGAAAAGAGAAAGATTGCCAACATATGAATTTCGCAAAGAACATAATACACGGATGTTAAGAGAAGTGATTTTTTAATTTTAAAAAAGAGACCGAACATGTCCTTCATGATCTTAAATATGAATAACATAAATGTTATATGAAGCACATGAAAGAGGGTGAATAAGTTAAATATACAAAATACATGCTTCTTTTTCTTTGCATTTTTGTCAATTCGGTTGATGATAAATAATCAAACATGAAGAAGAGAAAAACTACTAAAGACCCTATGAAACCCTCAATGAAAAAAACACAAAAAAGAATGCACAAGATAAGAAACATGGAATAAGCTTAACCTTGGATGGTCTCATATAGTAGCTAATAATTAAGAAAGAATTACAGTCCTTATTGCAATTCTCTCTCTCTCTCTCTATATATATCTATATCCATGAACCTTAAAGTTTATTACCATGGTTTACAAAATAGAATTATGAAATTTTAAAAATACAAATTCCTTCAGCAAAGCACATGGTTAATTTTCAGGAAGCTTTTACAAATTAAAGGCCTGAGCATTAGTGGCGCTTCTTCAAAAACGCCGCTAAAGGCCCGAGCATTAGCGGCGCTTCTTCAAAAATGCCGCTAAAGGCCCGAGCATTAGCGGCGTTTCTTCAAAAACGCCGCTAAAGGCCCCAAAAACTCAGAAAACGGTGTCGTTGGGCTTAGGCTTTTTGCGGCGCTTTTCAAAAAACGCCGCTAATGCTTATTTTTAGCGGCGTTTTCCAAAAAGCGCCGCTAATGCTCGACCTTTAGCGGCGCTTTTCTAAAAACGCCGCTAATGCTTGATTTTTAGTGGCTTTTTTTGTCCAAACGCCACTAAAAACGCCGCTAAAAGCCTGTTTTGGTGTAGTGAAGAATTGAATTAATCCATTTAAATTCAGAAGAACTAATTTGATAAAATCCTTATAATAGAGGGACTTACCAAATATTTTCACCTAATATATATGATAGGGAATAAGAGGATGGTGTTTGGATTTAGATTTGGAAGTAAATGAAATCTTTCATTATATCTTTGAATATAAAATAATATATAGTTACTTAATTTGCAAAGGACAAGATCAGTGGCCATGTCTTCATCTTAATTATTATATTTATATGATCCATTATAACTACTGAATATTCCAATCGAACCTTATCCATCTTCAATGGAATATGGGTCCCTCTTTTTTTATTTTGGTGCAATTTTCTCCCTTTCTGCTTCTTTTCTACCATTTAAATTTTTTATCAAACATCTTTGAACGTCATAAATTTGTAAACTAAATCTAAATCATTTTTTTCTCCAATCTCCGATACTGACTGTCAGATTAACTTGGATACTAAGTATGTTCTTCTACTCATAAATGGGTATTAATCCACCACACCAATCATTGAATTATCGCTTGAAGCTCGATAACCAGACCACATTTTAAATTTTTTTTAACAAACTAGTGACTTCAATACATATTTTTAAATATCTAAAGTCCATTTTATGACTTTTTAAAATTAAATAATCAAAAACATAAACTAAAAATAATTTAGTCATATAACAAAAAACCACTTTGATGCCTTCTATAATTGGGGCTTTAAAATTATAAGGAACCAATATCAACTCCCCACGTCCATTTTGTTCAATAAGTGGGGTTAATACCACTGATATGAATAATTCAGCATCCGCTGAAAGATAATACTAATAATATATTGTTTTTCTTAAAGGAACTTTTTATCTTTGAAGATGCGATAATAAATTCATAAAACGAGATGTTTCGTTAATTATTTGATAAGGTAAGCTATATGAACATACATGAATATCCATCAAAACATTCTTAATAAATTTATCTCGACAGAATTGAAAATCAAAATCTCTATTAAAGATAATACATCCTGTTAAAAGTTGAGTTGAGTATTCCGAATTCCTGTATATAACTATACATGGCATTAATTAAAGCACCCCCAAGATAATAAAAAAAAAAGACGAGAGGCCATAAAAGAAGCAATAAAAGGCGAAAGCTCTTAAAGATGATGTTGTCTCCTGTGGTTGCTAGACTTCACTCATCATCAATTCTCTTTGTTACATATCCCCATTGTGGAGATAATTCATTCAACCTTTCAATATCAACCATTTGATTTTCATTATAAATTTCTGGTATAAATTAAGTCAAATTTTCCATGAAAAATCTCGGTTAAAATATGTCTAAGTTATTGTACTCTTTACAAATTTGGAATTTAATCTTTCTACTTTTTAAATTTTAAAATTCAGATTCAATTATTAACACTGAAACTCACTTGGTATGTACGTAACTAAAAAAAATGAAGTTGTAATAAATTTGAATTTAACAGTGTTTATGGTTAGAGATGAATTTTGAAATATAAAAAATAGAGGTAGGACTGAATTTCAAGTTTATAAAAGAATATAGGGACTTAATACAAATTTTAACTAATATATTGTGTTGGCCAGTCTAATCAACTTGTTTATCATAAAAATTTTCTTTGTCAAAAGATGTCATTGTTGAGGATTTTAGCCTTGGAATTGTTGTCCACAAGGGAAGCATATGTATGAATATTCGTTTCTAACTTTTCATCATCAATCTTCATGAATTAAATTCATCTTGAATTTCGTATTCGTTTTAATTGTGTATTTAAATAATATGTGTTAATGGTCGGGTTGAGCTTAAGCATGATACTAACATATTTTATGTTTGCCTAAATTCGGTTTGGCTTGAAACTTAAAATTTTATCTAAACTCGTCCATATTTGCAAAAGATAAACACAAGTCCATTTTAGTTCCCCCCATATTATTTTTAATTTTTTTTTAAAATATTTATATTATATTATTTTAATATTTAAAATTTTTTTACATTTTTTATTTATTGAAATTTTTTATATAGTCATCTTAACATTACTTTAATGTTTACATCAGAGTAGTATTATATATTTAGTATAGATTTATTTTTTTAATGTGTTTTAAATTACATAATATATAAACATAACATAATATAAAGTATTGTAAACTTAAAATGGGTCGGGCTAGGCCAAGCTCGAACCTTAAATGTTCAAGCTCGAACCTTAAATGTTTAAGCTTGAACCCGGCCCATATTTTAAACAGGACTAACTATTTTGCCCAAACCCTCCCAAATTTCGGGCAGGTCTTCAAATCTGGGCAAGTAACCCGATCCATGAACAAGTCTAATTTAAAGTATTACATTTATATTAATAGGATGTTTTTCACTAATTTAGCTTAAATTTCTATTTCATCTTAAATATATTACATGTTATAATCAAATTGGTATATAATGATTAAGTTAATCAATTGACTTAATTGATATAATATTGATATTTGAAAGACTTAATTAAGATTTTCAAAGTTTAGAAATCAATTTAAAATATATCCGATAATTTGGATTCACTTGATAAATTGTTATTTATCATGTTAATTTGAATTCTAAAGATGAGATAATAGAAAATTTAAATTCTCTTAAAATTTTATTTTATAGGTAGGTCTATGTATTGTTTATCTAAAAACTAAAATTGTTCTTTTTGTTTGTTTTTCTTAGTAGCTTTTGGCAAAGATAATGAAAACTTATTTATCTAGGATCAGTCAATTAAATTGAACTTTAAACTTCAAAATGTTTGAATTAAATTGATCTTTAAACTTCAAAATGGTTTAATTGAATTTTCACAATAGCATATCGATCACGTTCTATTGCATAGAGAGGTTAGATAGATGTGTTACGAGAGAGAAATCTCCTTCTAAATTTCATTGGCATTATGAGTATTTTAATATCTCAAATTTAAACTATTCATTCCATATATATATACACACGTGTTTACAATTTAATCCATATATATTTTACATATATGTTTCATGTTAGATATGAACTCGTCTTTATAGCATAAAATTGTAAATTGAACTTGAGTAGTAGGAAAGCAATCGATTTAATCCGTCAGTTCAATTGTTTTTTTTTTTTCAAATCGACTTTAGTTGAGTAAATTGAACCGACTTTGATTCAATCAATTTTGATTAACCGACCTTAAGTTATTGGATTGGGTTTATATATTTTAATTAATTTAAAACCCAAATAAGCCGAAAAATTGAATGGGTTAGTTTTTTCTCCCCTCATTGGTTAAAATGAGTTCACTGACCAAGATTCGGGTTAAGCTTTATGGAAAGCAGTACGTGGCTAACTCAATGACTTCCTAGAGTTGGGAGGCGAATCTTAAGAACAAAGCCAGGGAAAACATCATCAGGGACATGAATATGAGGATTGTGCTCCACTATTAAATTAGGATCACCGCATTTATCTCCGATGGTGTTTAGGGTTTCACCTTCTCCAACCACATAAATTTCGTCACACAGCACCATCCCTTTGACATTATTACGATCCTCATCATCATCGCCACCATTTGTTATCGTACAAGCTTCTTTGAAACAGTTTAGTAATAGCAGTAGGGTTATCAACACGACAACGTAGCACCATGAAGCTTCCTCGGCTAAAGCCACCGTTAATGCCCAAATTCGCTGCCGACGACGACGAAGATTGCAAGAAGCCATGAGAATTGAGTGACGGATTTTGGCATTTTATATGAAGAGAAAAAGCTAAGATTTGTATTACGTATTACGTGAGTCACCTTCTTAGGGCTAAAAAAAATCAAAAGAAATTTTATTGAGCGCCTTAATGTGATATTAGTGTTCACAAATTATTCGAATTTAATTTTAAAAAAATTAAGCAATTCAAGCTAGTTGTATTCAAGTGCCATAATATTCTATTCAAACAGCTAATAAGCCTTAAGTTTTTATTTTAATAATAATTTTATGGGTAAAAGTATTATGAAGACCCTTGTACTAGGAGTCAAATTGCATTTTACTTCTTTTTCTCAAAAAATAAATAAATTAGTCATTATATGTTATATTAAAGAGTAAATTGGTATTTTCTATTCCATTTCTATGGTTAAAAATGACATAATTGAGGAAATAATCAGTTAGTTTGCTATTTGATCTAACTTACATGGACTATTTTACTCTTTACTCTTTTTTTAGTAGAGGGAACAAAATGTAATCCAACTACTAGTACAATGACATAATACTTTTACCTATTTTTATGTTATGAAATTAGGTTTTTTTTTTTTATCTCTATTATGTAAAAAGAGCTTAAGTATGAACGAGTCCAAGCTTGAATACAAATGAACTTGCTCGAACATATTGAGTATGAACGAGCTTAAGCTAAACTCGAGCTTATAAGTTAATATTCGATCGAGTTCAAACCGAATTTCAAATTGAGCTCGAGCTTGTCATTATTCAAGTTCGACTCAGTTCAATTATCCTAAAATGATTCAACACGAAACAATAAATTGAATCAAATTCCAAAAAACCTGAGACCCTAAAATTTTAAAACATGATATGAAATTGAAGCAACTTGTAAATCTCCAATATGAATGTTATGTTATTGTGACATTATACAACATCTAAGCCGCGTTTACAAATCAAAATACCGAACTGCAAGATACGAAAATCTCATCAAAAGGGGAAACCAAAATGCAACAACTGCTTTTGGGCTGAAACAATATGTAATATATTAAAGAATGAATTCAATTTTGATGCTCTACTTACAGTCGGAGACTTGTTCTAATCTATACAGTGTGATCCGACAAGTCTACTAACTTTTCATCCTCGTTCGGCATGTCGGTCATGGGAAGTTGAATGCTGGACTTGGAAATTTTATTCCACTCGTTTTCAACTCGAAAGAATATCCATTGGAACCTTCTGAGCATCTCTAAGGTGGTAATGGTGAACACGGTTAAGTAGTTGTGGCGGAGATGAGCGGATAGTTTGTACGTCCACGTACATCGTAAAATCAAGTTGCTTCCGATAACCCAATAATAAACCTAACGAGTGAACGAAAAAGGCAGTTATGCATGTGAGCTTAGCTACTGATACGCCATAGCAGAATTGGAAGAATAATTAATGGCACATAAAATCTTTACCCAATTTTGCCCGTATAACAGATCGGACCACCAACTTGGCTTGTTGAACTTGAAAATCCTAGTGAAGACACTGAGAAAATGCAATGCATGCATGATATAGGTTGATCATTATGTCAACGTGTAGCTCCGTGTATCAAATTCGAAATAAACCGAAATTAAGTGCAAGAAATGCCAAAGTGATCTCACAAACAAAAGTTATATAGAAGTGCCTGTGTCGGGAACAGATATTTCATCGTACCTAAGGTCCCAATCACGAGTTACGTCCCAGTAAAACGAGTAGAGCGAGTTAACAAAACTTGAGATAAGCCAGAGGGGATGATAAACATATGTCCACCTATCAGGTAAGACATGATATTTAAGGGCCGAAAGAAAAATCACGGGGACTGCTGTCGAATATTTTAAAGCTGAAAACCACATGCAAATTGGGTTAAAATATGAGATAAGCCGAGTGTGAACCAGCAAACCGAAGCACTAACAAAGTTAAAAGGGCGTGTTTAACATTGTACAGCTTTACGGTTCACATTTTCATATCCATGGCTGACTAAACGTAAATTAATAAGAAAATAGTAAACATCGGGGACCCCTATGTATTACCGTTGAAAAGGGTTGTCTTTTCTTTTGTGTCTTTATACTGCCGCAGACATTGCATTAGCCGCCAAATATAAGGTATAACAAGCACTAATGGAATAGCAACTGAGTGACTACCGCAAATTGAGTCTGCTTCAAACCATGCAATTGTCGCAACCTACATGGCAAGACAAACCTCATTTATTCATCTAAGAAGATCAACAAGCATGGGTTTAATTCGACCTCGTCCAAGCAATTCAATAGCAATATTATGAGGTATTACAGACAAAACATTAAGCACTCGGTTCAACCGGTCGTAATTGACTTACCTGGTTATGAAGCATCCTACAGGCTGAACGCTCCAAATCTGAAAATACCTTCACATAATATAGATTACGAGCATGCATGACAGATCAAGAAATCTGGTAAGATGACATGCAATCTAATAATTACAAGAAATGAAAAGAGTTGCTTGCCTTAAAACGAGGTCATAGGTGCATACCTTGGCCATGGAAGTTAGAATATCAGCCAAGAAGAAGTCGGGAAATGAAATTGGCTGTTATACAAAAATTAAACAAGTAAAATACAAGAATGCATGTCAGCCACGGAGAGCAAAATACAGCGAAAATGAAAAAAAAAAAAGGTCCCCAGAAATACAGCTTGCTAGCTCGTGTACGTATGAAGGAAATAAAACTACACTAGAAACTTGCCTGCAGTGGAAATGCTATCCGCCATAGCGTTTTCAAGAAGAAGTAACGAGAAGACAAATAAAAAATATCGAAAGGGAATACCAAAACTAAAGCAAAAGCAATATACAGGATCACCTGCAATTTGTATTAACCGAAAAGAAAAAATCATATACGGATTCGTATATATGCAGAAATTCATTATATGTAATGCCGTGAAAAAAAGGGTAGATATTACACTGGTTGTGATGCAGCTAATGATACTTCTCCATGGGAGTAAAGATAAAGGTATGCCGTCATACTAGTCGGTACTATAATTGTCAACCATGTGCTACACTGCATATATCGAAACATAGAACCGGAAATTAGAAACTGAACACATTTTTGGCAGTGGCACTACGATTTAAGGACGTACCTTCCAAATTTCTCTGTGAGTAAGATGGTTTTGATCGATATCGAATATTTTTACATAACTAATAGTACTTTGTGAGAAGACCCATAAACACACTCCCCATAACCAAACCATCATTGTCTACAAAATTGCAACATTGAGAAGTAAGATTCAACAAACATCAAACATCGACGAAACAAACTCGGGTAGTCATTTTAACTAACCACAAGAAGGAGAGGATTATAATATAAGAATGCCTCATACAAGAACAAGTCTCGCAGGTCCGAGTTCATTCTCATAACTGAATCCCATCCAATCTAATTCAACACAAGAAACATTTTCACAAATTTGCACTATCATCGACGGCATCGTAGCTAAATTGTATAATACTAATTACTAACCTTGCAACAACTGAAACCCCAGACTAAGAACAATGTGACCTGAAAATTCAATGCCAGTTCTTAAAAGGTTCATCATTTTTCATTTTGGGATAAATATCAAAACCAAATGGTTTGATTCAAGTTTCACAAATCACTAACAACGATAACGAATTAGCACTATTTTAAGTTGATACACAAACAATTATATTAATCCAATATGAAACAAAATGTATACAATTGAATCAAAATCAAAGTTTTATGTCTACATATGAACCACAAGTCACCTTTTATATGTATAATTGTACCAAATCAAAATTCATGTACCAAATTGTGGAATTCAACAAACCTGAAATCTCCATATAAAAATGGAAGAAGGCATCATAGCTGCTGCTGTGTGGGTAAGTGAATTAGTAGTACCTTTCATATCACCCAACACCATGGGAAAAACATAACTTTCTTGAACGCTATTACCCGGTTCACCAGCCCCTACAAAAAAAAGTTACAAATTTTTTTGGATAAATTCAAATAAAAGGTTAAACCCATTAAAGAAAAAGATGAGAAGGGTTGAATTTTGAACTTACCGAGGCCGGAAAAAGCAGATTTTCCGGTGGGTTTTCGAAGATGATGACTTTCGAACATGGTGAAATTCAATTACATCCTGCAAACAGTAAAATTCGAGTTCAATTTTCTTACCCCCCAAACAAAAAATACTTTAAAAGAATGAGATTTGATGAATTTTTACAATTAACACGAACTAGTAATAGAATCAAAGCTCAAAGTAACAAGCTTTTGAGATTGTGGATGATTTGATTAGATCCGGAATGAATGATGAACGACATTAACAGATAGTATTATTTAGAGAAAGGAGAGATGAGATGTTCCATTTTCACTTCAGCACGTTGTCAGTGAAAAAATTGCTTGCTTATACTCACTAACTATCAGCATGTTTTTGTTTTGGTCACTTAAGTTTAAAAATTTTTATTTTAGTCATTAATCTTATCAAATTTTAATATTTGTTGAATCACTAATGCAATGCCGACATTGTCATTTTCATTGGCATAATACTATATTTAGCCCTCTAATGTTTTCAATAAATTTAAATATCAACTTTATCAATTTAGTCTTGATTCTTTAACATTCAAGAATAATTTTCTTTTCTAAAAAACCATACAAATAAAAAATATTTAAAGAATCTTTTTCGATAAAAATACATAAAATTTTATAAAAGTACATACAAAATTATAAAATATTTATAAATAAATGAATGTTTATTTTATCATTTTCTAACATAGCATTTATTTATTAAAACAACGATTTTATAAATAAAATAATTTAAGGGAAAAAATGAAGAAGACTTAGTAGATTAAGCTTTTCCCTTTTTATCAACATTAATGATCACCATGTTCAGATTGGGTAAAAAATTACAACATGAGGTTGAAAAGGGTAAGAATCAATATCTTTAGGTTGTTGTCCAGAACAAGTTTATCGCATTTGAGGTTGTGCTTGAAGATGGGTATGATTGAGAATATATATATGTGAGTGTAATGACCCGATAGTCAGGGGTGTCGGAAAGTGTATTTCTGGGACTCCGTTCCTATGAATCGGACTCATAAATATTTTTAACAAATATTTACGTAGTTAGTCTAGTAGCGAATTAAATTTTGGATAGGTGATTATCATGAATCAGGAGTTATTAAGGCTCGAGGACTAAATCACGTTAAAGTTAAAAGTTAAATTATAGATTGAAATAAACTAAAAGGGACTAAAGTAGCAATTACACTTTTATTCTTTTAAAGTGGGCTATATATTATAAAACTTAATGTATATGTATATTATATAATAATTATTAAAAATAAAAAAAATTAAAAAGAAAGAAAGTGGGAAAGCATGGAAACAAATTAGAAAAGAAAGAAAAGAAAAGAAAGAGAGAAAGAAGGAGAGACCAACGGCAAACTTAGGGAATTTTAGCTTCTCAACTTCAATTGGTTAGTTAATTTAGTCCGTTTTCTTTAATTTTTATGTTTTTAGAATCCCGGTACTTAGAGCTACCCGACCCATATTGTAATTTTTAGTATTGCTTAAGATTTTAAATTTTGTTATTGTTGAATAGTTTAAATAATAGGGTTAAATTGATAGATTTTTAAGTTAGAAGTGGAAAAGGATCAAATTGTATAATTAATTGTTGATTTTGAGCAATATGGACTAAATTGAGAAAAAATTAAAATTAAGGGGTAGAATTAAAAATAAGGAGTTGAATTTAGCTTAGAGTGAAATTAATATAAAAATTTGAAATTAAATATGAAGATTAAAATTAGTCTCGGTTTAGGGACTAAATTGAGAATTTAGCAAAATGTGTTAAAAATTGAAATTATTGTTAATTGAGTTGTGTAATATTAATCTATTGTAATTATTGTATTCTGTAGTGAACATCGTCCTGGAATCCTCGAGTAAGAAGGGGAAAGACAAGGTCGACGCCGAGTAACTCGGAATATACGGTTTGTGTTTCTATAATCTGAATTAAATAGTAGATTGTTGCATATATAATTGTTTGCATATGGTAAGCATTTGAGGTGAGTACTTTGGTACTTTGGGGTTGAATTAAATTCATAATTGAAATGAAATGGATTGATTTTGTATATTATGAAATATATTGATTATGAATATTGAATTGAATATATGTGATATTGTGTATATATGAAATTGAGACATTGGTTGTATTGAAAAGTGAAGTGAAACCATATTAACTGTTTCGGGCTGAGTCGGATATAGATGACATGTTATAAGATAGGAAGAGTTCAAGGATTTCTTTGATTTCGAGTCAATGAGGCACTGAGTGCCAATTTGCTTCGGTTTAACCGATGAGACAATGAGTGTCAATTTATATAACGCTGGGCACAATTATTACTTTGGATTTATCTGATTAGGCACTGGGTGCCAAACTGGTGTGTTGGTTGGATCCGTGTATTCATTTGAGTCCGAGTCGTTTTAATAGGGGAAATTAAATAATAAATTTATGTGCTCGATATTGAGATAGCAAAAATGTGAAATGAATATGAGACGAGAAATGAAATATGAAATAATGAAATGAGATGTGAATTATGAAATAAAATCGAATATTGAACAAAGAGTTGGATCATGCCATTGCATGAATTGAGATTAACAAATGCTATATGAAATGTCATTGATATGTGCTTGAGTATATGGGATTTAATGGATGTATTAAAGAATAGGTAAATTTGTATTATTGATTTGAATCATAAGTGCATAAACATTATTGTTGCATTCTCATATCTTGATTATTTATGTCAAGTTAAATTGTTCAGATTATAGAAATATCACTGAGTTATACTCAGTGTGTGGTTTTGTTTTTCATGCGTAGGTTAGGTACTTCTCTTTTAATCGTCGACTTAGCATCCAACAACGAATCCCAGACTCAAGTGTGGTGATGTTCTAAATTGTAATGACATATACTTAGGAAGTCCTTGCTTTGATGTTGTTGATATTTGATAATATTTTGGTTTTAGGTGAAATGATAGTAATTTGTATATATGGTGGTGATTGAAGTTGTGTTTTGGTATGTTGCGTAGTTGGATGTGATGGTATGTTTTTGGTTTAAATCTTGATAAAAGTTATGATATGGTCACTAATGTTATCAATTTGTTATATTTTGGTCATTAAGTTGTTAACCATCATTAACAGTGTAACAACAAGTTGACGTGACATGTTATATCAACACTTTGGATGGAAATTTTAGGTCAAACTGCTCAGTAACCAAAATAGAACAAATTGATAATGTTTGTGACGATATTATAACTTTATAAAGGCATATTAAATTTAAGGGAAGGAGATAAACAATTGGTTAAATTATGTTATTAGTACTTGTACTTTATGAAAGTTGTGGATTTAGTCCCTATGCTTTAATTTGATTAATTTTAGTTCTTATACTTTTTGAATTGGTCAATTTTAGTCCCTATACTTTTTCAAATTTTTAAAATTTCAATCTTGACCCAAACAATAACTGTTCAATTTATTTGGTTAAATTCAATTACTAGTCCTATTTTATGTGTAATGACCCGATTTTAGCCGGTGTTGAAAAATGTGGTTTCAAAACCCAATTCTGTAAACTGACTCCGTGAAATTATAAATAGAGGGATTTACATATTTAGTATGAAAATATTTTAGAGGGCAGTGAAGTAATTAGATTGAGAAAATCACCAATTATAGTACAGAGACTAAATTGTAAAAGTATAATTGCTATTAAGTTTTAATTTAGAAAATGCTTGAGGACTTAATAAGTAATTAATATAAGGGTTTTGGAGTAAATAAACCATTAATAATGCATGTTAAAATCTAGTTAATTAGTAAGCCATCATCATCCTTTAACTAACAATTAAGGTATTCATTAATCTACTAATTATAAGTATAAATAATAAGTTAGTGGGGAGAGAAATTTGCGGTACTTGCTTAAAGAAAAAGAAAGAAAATTTTGCTAAGCCTTGCATCATTTTCGGCCATCAAATTAAGTAAGAAAAAATAAGCTTTTCTTTGTGATTTTTGCAAATACTTTATCATATAAGCTTGATACTTAATACCCATGTTTTATATTTCTTGATTAATGAGTTTTATTCAAGTTGTCATTAATGGATATATGATGAAATTAAGCTTGAATTTGATGAGATTGTTGGTTAGTGAGCTTGAATTATGTTAGGACCAAGTTAGAAAGTTGTGAAAAGTGATGGATTTGATTAGAAATTTAACTAAGCCTTATAATTACTTTTATGAAATTAGAGATGAAATTGAATAAATTGAAAGATGTTAAGAAATGATGCTATAGTTTAAAAGAAATGAGTCCCTAATGAAATAATATGAAATTTGATTTTGATTCAAAGCTAAATATCAAAAATATGAATAATTCGGATATAGGGACTAAAATGAATAGAATGCAAATTATGTTTAATTATGTATTTTTCATGTGATTGGATGCAAATTAAAATAATTTCTATAATCGAATTATTATACGTTGCTAAAGATAATGTCTAGCCATCTCGAGATAAAAAAAACATGAGTGTCGTAGATGAGTAGCTATCTCGGTTTTTGTTTTCATGATTGAGTTCAATTTATATGTACTTGGCTATTATGATTAGCTTGCTTAAGGTAATGATCTCACTTGTCTTATGAATAGGTAAATATGAAATAGTTAGTAACTTGTGAAAAATGAAAAAATATGCATATGATAGTATGTAATGGTATGAAATTGATTTAAGTATATGTGTGTCGAAACCTTTTTGAAATTGACTTATATTTTGAAAACGAATGCAAATGAGAGTCGCCACCAATATTTTTTTATGAGGTGTGATTGGATCACCTCGTAATTTGATTATTTTAATAAAAGACTTGATTTACTAAAACAATGATTTTTGGTCTACAAAATCCAGAAAATGGGTTCGGAAGTCGGTTACGCACGAGGAAGGATTAGCACCCTCGTTACGCCAAAAATTGGTACCTAATTATCACTCAATGTCTTAGTATCGAAAATTAAAAATTTGAAGAGAATTTAAAATGAGATCCTTTCATATTAAGATTTTCTAATAGAAAAGGCTTTATTCTGAATTAATCGAGAAGAATGATCATGCCCTGTGAGTTAGGACATGACATCTTTAGTTTTCGAAAATCAAAATAATCGTCGTTAAATCATTACTTATATCTCGTTTTTATATTTTTTGAAATGGATATTCGACTATTTCGGTTTTAGAAAGAAGCCATACTCCATAAGTTAGGAACACGACTTTTCTAATTCCAAAAATAATTAACATTGCCACGATTTAAAAATTTTACCTTTTTTACGCATAGTGCAAAAAAAAAAAAAACGTGATACTTAAAACAATATGCATTTTACTTATTCAGGCATAATATACACATGGATAAATGCTTAAACTTAGGGTCCGTTTGTTTACATGTAAAAGATTTTACGGAAAATGTTTTCTACATTTTCCTGTGTTTGTTTCACAGAAAACAGCTTGGTCCACGGAAATTGACTTACAGGTCAATGGAAAATAAGTTTTTTTCCTTGTAAAATGACTTACCCTTTTGAAAAGTGTAAGTCATTTTCTGGAAAAGAGCTCCTCAATAGATAATTTTACTTTTATATAAAAATTAACTTAAATTAAGTTTAATATTATTATATTGATAATAAATTTTATTTTTATTTTTAAAAATATTTAAATTTTATTTTAATAGTAAATTTTAAAAATAATAGTTTTAAATATTATTATTCACATATTATTGAAAATATCAATATTAATATTTTAATACTAAATATTTATTACAATTATAAATATATTAATAATAAATGTTTTGTAGTATAAATGTTAAAATATGTCATAAGTCAATATACTCTTCACAAATTTGCAATTTAGTTTCGTACTTTTATTTTCAAGAATTTAGTCCCTTTACTTTCCAAATTTGAAAATCAAGTCCAATTCTTGACATTGTTGATTTTTTTGTCAATTTTGTTAAAGTCACATTTTTAAATAAAAAATGTAACTAAATTTAATATATGTAACTAAAAATAATCGTTGCAATGAACCTAAATTTAACAAAATATTTTTAATATATGTAAAAATGTAAAATATAAAATTATAGATATAAAATAAACTCAATTAAACAATGAAAAATAAAAAATCTCAAATGTATGTTTATTTAATTGAAAACGACTTTTATGAAATATTTTAAAGAACTTGCCAAACAAAAGAAAATATTTCACATAGATTCATCCAAACACTAGAAAATATTAACTTTTCCAGAAAAGTAAGTCATTTTTCAGAAATCATTTTCCGAAAGCCATTTTCAGTGAAACAAATAGAGCCTTAATGTATGACATGGTGATAGCGAAATAATATAAGATGACCATGCGGGTATAACATTTTTATTAGAATGATAAATAACAAATAAATGGATAAATACTATAGTAATAATAATGTAAATTTGGCAATAATAAGAATATTAATTCATGGCATTAATAACAAAATAAATAAAGTAACTTTGAAATAAAAATAAAATGAAAGGGAAGTATAAGTAATATCAATTTAAATATTAAAAAATAAAATAATAATAAATAAATAGGTAAAACAAAAATATTAAATTTAAGTATTTAAAAAGTAAAAGAATAAATAAATAAATAAATAAAATAAGTAATATTAAATTTAAGTATATGAGAAATATACTTAGAAAATAAAAATAATGATGACAATATACACAAATAAAAGGAATATAAACAATAATTTTTAAATATATGAGAAAGAATAAAGAAATAATAAATAAATAAATAAATAAATAAGTAGATAAATAGAAAAGCAAATAATTTAATAAAGATTAAAAATAAAGGACTAAATTGAAATTTAAATGAAATTAAGGGCATAAATTAAAAAAAAGAAAAAAATAGACTAATAAGGACTAAAATGTAACACGCTAAAAGGGACAGGGACCGAGCGAGAAAATATCCCAAACTTTCCTATGTGCATCGTTTAAAAGGACCAAAATAAAAAAAATTTAAAATTAAACGGGATAAATTTAAAAAGGAAAAAACAGAAATAGGACTATATTGAAAATTGCTTAAAAACCGGAAGAACCAAAGGTGCAAATAGACCACCCATTAAAAAACACACGAATCCTTGCCAAGGTCGGGTCGGATCTCGGGTCGGTCTCCAAGACAAAGTCGTTTTGGGGTATTTCAGACCATCTCAAAACGGCGTCGTTTAGCAAGCCTATTTAAGTCAAAATTTTTTTCAAAAATTCATTTTAGCTTATGTTTTTTAAAATAAAATTTCAAAACCTTTTTCTTTTTTTTTTTTTCTCTCAAAGCCCTCTTCAACCGGCCTTGGCTTCGGGGAGTCACCACCGCAATGGCCATTGGTCATCGGCGACGGCTCCGCCGTACCCGATGGTCGAAAAACCTTAAAAATCCCTTTTTAGCCCCTCTCTTCGAATAAAACGCAGATTCGAGGTTATAACACGCAAAAGAGTCATCGTTCGACAAAAACCCCGGAGGGACCGTTCGGTTTCTCGCTCTCTTTGACACAGTTTCAGGCGAATCCCTAAGGATTTGACTGCCTTATATGCCAGCGAGGGTCACTAGCTACGGAGGCGGAAAGCAGAACGGCATGTACGTTTATTATTATTATTATTATATATGTAAACAAATTCGAAAAAAGAAAAATAAAAAGATCACCTTTTGAAGTTTTATTTATTTATTTTGTATTTCGATTGTTTTTTTGTGTATATTTCTCAGTAAAAAAATATTACGATCTGGTTATGGCTTTTATAGCCATATGTTTCACTTTTCGTTACATTTTTATTTTTTCTCTACTGTTCCTTGCATGTTCTTTGTTGTTTTTTGTATGTGGTGGTTGACGACGGTGGCAGAGCAATTAGTGGTGGTAGGCTAGGGTGTGGCGGTGGCTAGGTAGGGTGCGGCGCTAGTTTTTTTCTGAAAATAGTTTAGGTTGTTGGGCTTGTAACTTTGTGTTAGGGTTTTTTTGTTTTGGGCTTTTTGGGTAGTGTATTGGGCCTGACATGTAATTGGACTTTGAGACTGTTAATTTTAATTTTTGGTTGCTGTTTAGGGCCCGGACAAAATTGGCCCCTTACAAGTGCCCCTCTTTTCTTATTATCGTGTAACGGGAATGAAGCAAAGACTTTAAGAAGGGTCAATTTTGTCTAGTCTTGCCAAATCTCGACTTCTTTAGTGCTTCTCTTTTCCAAGTAGCCTCATTTTAACCTACTGCAATTTTAAGGGTATAAAACTTGTAGTTTTAATCTACTCCACTGCAACTTCAGGGAGAAGACTTGTAGCTTCAATCTACTCCACTGCAATTTAGAGAGATAACATTTGTAACTTGTATCTTTAATATGTTCCACTACAACTTTAGGGAGATACGATTTGCTATGGTAAATTTAATCCGACCCACTACAACTTTAGAGGTATAGGATTTATTTTCAATCTACTCCGCTGCAATTTTAGGGAGATAAGACTTGTAGATTTAATCTTGCTCCACTGTAACTTCAGGGAGATAAGATTTGTAACTTTAATCTACTCCACTGCAACTTTAGGGAGATAAGATTTGTGACTTCAATCTGCGCTACAGCAATTTTAGAGTGATAAGATTTGTTATCTTCAATATGCTCCACTGCAACTTTAGGGAGATAAGATTTGCTATCTTCAATTTGCTCCACTGCAACTTCAGGAAGATAAGATTTGTGGTTTTAATCTGCTCCATTGCAACTTCAGGGAGATAAGATTTGTGACTTCAATCTGCTCTACTGCAATTTTAGAGTGATAAGATTTGCTAAATTCAATCTGCTCCACCGCAACTTCAGAGAGATAAGATTTGCTATCTTCAATCTGCTCCACTGTAACTTCAATGAGATAAGATTTGTGGTTTTAATTTGCTCCATTACAACTTTAGGGAGATAAGATTTATCATGATAACTTCAATACGTCCCACTGTAACTTCAGGGGTATAGGATTTGTGGTTTTACTGATTTGTTACACCGTTCTCTAGGAACATAACCTGTAGAATCCATTTCATGGGCCTATATTTATGCCAAGCGATTAGGATGTTATTATCAGAATGAATCAAATGCTCCTAACTAGATGTGTATGAATGATGTTTGCATGAATGTAGAATGTCATTTTTCAAGAATAATCCCCTTTTAATACTTAGGTTGACATTGCTCGTTGTTCATCAAGGTTCTATCACTGATATATTACCCTGCCTTCTTGTTCAGTTGGTATCTTTGACAGAAAACCTGAGGAAATAGTCACAATTTAAACTATTTGTTCCCAAACATTTCCAACTCTTAGGTTTGATTAGTTCTGACTAGTGGTCCTATTTCAGGTTATTGTACTATTTAGGAAACCTTTCAGAGCAATATGCAAATATCCTTTTGCTTGAAAATTATTTATCCATCAATCATTATTTCAATGAAAAATGCTTGAAAAAGATCGTAACAATGGACAAGATTGAAATTTATTGGGAGTAGAGCTCGAAATGAATAGATTTATCAAATATAGCAATCGTTGCTAAAATACAAAATGAGTGAGATGAAAATAGGTGCCTCAAATATTGTAGTATTAGCTTTTCTGCTCAAACTTCTCGAGGACCATTTTGAACCTGATATGTGTTTAGGAGATCTAGAGTACTTTGTTGATGCCCCAAGATGTAACGTTTCTCCTTCTGAGAAGACCCGACCATCACATGTTTAATACAAATTTGAGCTGCCCTTTCCTGAGTTTTCAACTCAAAACCCCTTTGGTCTCAATGCGCCCTTTGCGAGTTTTCGCCTTGGCCTCTCCCCCCCTTTTTTTAAGTGAAGTATTTCTTGACCGAATCTAAATTCACTGGATTAGGCAAGTTTTTCCATCCATCTCGGTCAGAATCAGTGTTCCTCCATAAAAATTCTTCTTTACTACATAAGGTCCTTCCCAATTCGTCATCCATTTCCCTCTGAACTTCTTTTGTATGGGCAGGATCTTTTTCAATACTAGGTCTCCCTCATAGAATTCCCTAAGGCAAACCTTTTTGTCATAAGCTTGCATCATTCGTTTTTGGTACATCTGACCATGACAGATAACTTTCAACCTCTTCGCTTCAATCAAGTTCAGCTGATCATATCGGGATTGGATCCATTCTACTTCATCTAACTTCAACTCTAACAAAACTTGGAGAGAAGGAATCTCGACTTCAATAGGCAAAACTGCTTCAATTCCATAAACCAATGAGAAAGGCGTTGCCCTGGTAGAGGTTCTAACAGACGTTCGATAAGCACAAAGGGCAAATGGTAGCTTCTCATACCAATCTTTATAGGTTTCAGTCATTTTCCCCACGATCTTTTTAATGTTCTTATTGGTTGCTTCCATCGCACCATTCATTTTTGGGTGATATGGTGACAAATTGTGGTGTTTGATCTTTAATTGACTACAAACCTCCACTATCGTGCTGTTGTTCAAGTTCAATGCATTGACAGATATAATCCTTTCTGGCATCCCATACTGACATAGGATCTCTTTCTTCAATAATTTACTAATTACCGATTTCGTGACATTGGTGTAAGAAGTGGCTTCTACCCACTTGGTGAAGTAATCAATGACTATGAAGATGAATCGATACCCATTGGAAGCTTTTGGTGAGATCAGCCTAATGAAATCTATGCGCCACATAGAGAAAGGACATGGAGAAGTTATAACATGGAGAGGTGAATGAGGCACATGAATTTTGTCTCCATAAATTTGGCACTTATGACATCTCTTGGCATAATTGATACAATCCCTTTCCATGGTGGACCAATAATATCCAAATCTCATGATTTGCTTAGCCATTGTGAAACCATTAGCATGTGTTCTGTAAACACCCTAATGGACTTCTTCCAAGATTTTCTTAGCCTTAACAGCGTCCACACATCTTAGTAGCACCTGATCCTTTCTTCTTTTATACAGGATCTCCCCATCTAAGATATAATCATTGGTCAATCTCCTCAGCGTCCTTTTATCATTCTCGGTCACCTGATCATGGTATTCATTATTCTTTACATATCGTAGTATATCGTAGTACCAAGGGTGATCATCCTTTTCCTCTTCCTCGATGTTGTAATAATGAGCTGGAGCCTCATAAATACTCATCTGGATAGGTTTTACATCATCTTGTTCGTTCACTTTGATCATGGAAGCTAAAGTAGCCAGGGCATCAGCCATCTGATTTTCATCTCTCAGGAGGTAACAGAAGGTTATGTCATCAAACTCTTTAATTAACTCTAAGACTAGCCTTCTATACTCGATCAACTTGGGTTTTATGGCTGCACGAATACCCATTCACCTTTGAGTTGATAGATCACTAGTGCAGAATCCCCATATACCTTAAGTACTTTGATCTTGCGTTCTATGGTTGCACAGATACCGAAGATGCATGTTTTGTATTCCACCATATTGTTCGTGCAATCAAAATCCAATTTACTGGTAAAAGGATAATGATATCTATTTGGGGATACTAGGACTGCCCCGATTTCGTTACCCATAGCGTTTGACGCTCAGTCAAAGTTTAGTTTCCAAGGATTTCCTTCTTGAACATCTTCTTCAGTGGTTGCGACATACATCAGATCTTCATTCAGAAAATTGAAATTCAAAGGCTCGTAATCTTCTAGAGCTTTGCTGACTAGAAAATCTGCTATTGCACTCCCTTTTATTACCTTCTAGTTCACATAGACTATATCAAATTCGGAAAGTAGAATTTGCAATCGGGTCATTATTCCATTCAGAGTAGTCAACTCCATCATGTACTTTAGAGAGTCTATTTTTTGGTACAACATGTACTGTTTCAGTCTCCCGAGTTGTCCAGATCAAGGCGCAACATAACTTCTCAATTGGTGAATATCTTGTCCTACATTCAGTGAATTTCTTACTGAGGTAGTATATTACTTTTTCTTTTCTTCCTGACTCATCGTGTTGGCCAAGCACACATCCTATAGAATTCCCAAATACTGCCAAGTACAGTATCAGCGGCTTATCTGGGCTAGGTGGCATCAGCACTGGGGCATTTGGACAGGTAATGTTTAACCTTATCAAAATTTTTCTGGCATTTCTCATCCCATACACCTGGATCGTGTTTCTTAAGGAGACAGAATATGGAGTCACATTTCTCGGTCAGTTGTGAAATGAACCGGGCGATGTAATTTAGTCTTTCTAGAAAACCTTAGACTTCTTTTTTAGTGCGCGGTGGAGGTAACTCCTGTATAGCTTTCACTTCATCCGGGTCAATCTCGATTCCCTTTTCACTAACTACGAATCCCAACAATTTTCCCGACCTAGCCCCAAAGACACATTTTGCTGGATTGAGCTTTAGCTATAATTTTCTCAACCTCAAAAACAATTTCCTCATGACTTGTATATGCTCTTCTTCTGTTCGGGATTTTACAATCATATTATCGACATAAAACTCGATTTCCTTGTGCATCATATCATGAAACAGGGTTAACATTGCTCTTTGATACGTCACTCCCATATTTTTTAGTCTGAATAACATCACTTTATAGCAAAATGTTCTCCACATGGTTACGAATGTGGTCTTTTCCATGTCTTCAGGATGCATCTTTATCTAGTTGTAACCGGAGAAGCCATCCATAAAGGAGAACAGTGAATAACTTGTCGTATTGTCCACTAAGGTGTCGATGTGAGGCAACGGGAAATTATCTTTCGGGGTAGCCTTGTTTAAATTCCTACAGTCTACACACATTCGTACTTTCCCATCTTTCTTACGGACGGGGACTATATTGGCTACCCACTCTGAATATTTAACCATTTGGAGGAAACCAGTGTCAAGTTACTTCTTGACCTTTTCTTTTATTTTTAACAGGACGTCGGGCCTCATCCTTCGAGGTTTCTGTTGAACCGGCTTACATTATTCTTTTATGAGAAGCCAGTGTACCACAATATCAGTACTTAGACTAGGCATGTCTTGATACGACCATATGAAGACCTCCTTGAATTCTTGGAGTAACTTAATGAGGTATCGCTTTATCTTTGCGGTGATGCAAGCTTCGATCTTCACCTCTTTCTTTTCTTGTCCGTTTCCTAAGTCCACAATTTTTACTAACTCTTTGTGAGGTAGAATCTATTTCTCCTCTTGTTCTACCATCTTTGACAAATCAGGAGATAGGTTACAATCTCGACCATTTTCAAAGTCTTGAGGTTCCTCTAGGCACATATCTTGCTCAAAAGGAGATTTTGAGTCAGTAGCAGCGTCGCTCATATCATTGATATCTGGAAACCTGTTATAGGAGCGAAAGAAGACCCAAAGAACAAATGAATCTAAGAATAATTATCTGTGTGGTATGAGTATGAATAAAATGGAAAGAATAAAAGAATATTTGCCAAAATGAGACACAAAGATGTATTTTATTGAAATAAAAACAATGGACATATGCCTTTTTCACAAAAGGGTTCTTAATTCTCCCAAGCTTAGAGCAATAAGTGTGTTTTCAACATTACTCTGAATTAGTTCTAAAAATTACAGGGATGTCTTCTACAGTCTAATTGTTCAGAACACTTTTGGGAATGTAAGGACGAATACCTGACAGGTTTTCCCCAATTTCTTTTTCAGATATGGCATTAATGCTCAAGTTTCCCAACATTTTTTCTGCAGTTTCTTTTCTTGACGTCTTTTATTCAGGATAAATGGTTTCTCTTGACGCGAATGTTTTGGATAGATGGGGAAAGGTCATTGGTTCCCACTTGAATTCTTTACCACTCAGTCGCGCTCTTCTCCTTTTTTGCTTCTTCTCCAACTCCATTTTCTTTTGCTTCGCATCTAGCTTATATCTTAAACCAAAGCGGTCTCGTTTGTCTATCAGCATTGGTGCCTCGACTCTCCCTTATAGATATTTTTTGAGTCTTTTTCTAGGTAAGGCTCATTTTGCAACCGTCAACTGCAGACCCATCCTCGTAGTTTTGGATATTTTGGGCACTGAGATCTTGCTTCCTTCAACAATGAAAGTTGCATTAACAAATGCCAATGATAGAAAGGAACATTCTATTGCCTCATCATTCGCTCCTATGTGTGGTGTGTCACTAGTTACAGATGCGATAATGTCCTCTTCAGCATTTATCGTTACCAATCGACCCTTCGTCACCAACTTCAGTTTTTGGTGTAGTGACGACGACACTGCCCCAGCCGAGTGAATCCAAGGTCTGCCTAACAAGCAATTATAAGAAGGTTTGATATCCATCACCAAAAAGTCTACCTCATATGTGTTCGGACCAATTAGGAGAGGTATTTCAATCCTTCTCATCACCCTCATCTCTGTACCATCGAATACTCTCACTATACTTTGACACGTTTTCATATGAGAGCTATCCACTGGTAATCTATTCAGTGTGGATTGAGGCAAGACATTCAGCGCAGATCCGTTGTCGATTAATACCCCTGGCAATGTATATCCTTTGCAGCGGGTAGTGATTTGTAGGGCCTTCATGGATCCCATTCCCTTTGGAGGTATTTCATCGTCATTGAAAAAGATGAAATTGTCGGCACTAATATTGTTAACCAGGCGGTCTAGCTTGTTTACAGAGACATCATTAGTGACATAAGTTTCATTCAGCACTTTCATCAATGCGCTACGATGTGTCTCGGAGCTCAAGAGTAAGGCTAGCACTGATATGCGAGCTGGTTGTTTGTGTAGTTGTTCTACAACACTATACTCGCTATGCTTCAAGAATTTTAGGAATTCCTTAGCCTCGTTCTTATTTACTGGCTCTTTAATAGGTGATTCAAACCTAACCGTCTTTTCTTTCTTTTGCTCAACTGTCAGGGTTTTTCCTTTAGTGGGCTCGATTTTTACACCTGCAAGGTCATAGCGCCTTCCACTGTGCGTGTAGAAACTGATATCTTGGCCCTTTTCTGAAGTGCCAACCGAGTTCTCCTCTCCTAGGATTATCACGTTGCAGTCGTAATTCCATGGAACCCTTTTGCTATCTTTATAGGAAAAAGCCACAAGTTTCTGAATTATAACTCTCGGTGCAACTTGTGCTCCCACTTCATTATTTCTTGGTCGTGAAATAATCACCACTGAGTGATTGACTTTGTGGATCTTCTCCATTGATACTTCATCTGAGGCGAAAATATCTCCTCATTCTGAGTCCTTGACATCTTCAAAGAATTCCAACTCTTTTTTATCCATTAAACTTTGCACTAAAGCTCTAAATTTAACGCATTCTTGGATTTCATGACCTTTTTCAGCATAAAACTCAAAGTAATTCCTCATTCGTTTGGGTACCTCCTCCGAATCTTGAACGATTAATCTCACGTCTATCATTTTTTTCTAAACCCATTTTAGTTGGGGTTTTTTACTTCCGCCACATCAGTTTTGGTCCTCTTTTGTCCATTATCAATTATCGTGTTTACCTATTGATCTGAATGACTGGGTAATAGATTTTCTACCACATTAGGTCCCGACAGATCATCGAACCTTACAATCTCCATCTTGATAAACCTTTCAATCAACTTTTTAAATGCAGTGCAGTTCTCTATTGAGTGTCCCATTATTCCTGCGTACTACTCGCATTGAGCATTCGCATAATACCATTTTGGGAATGGAGGTTTCATGGGTTTTAAATAAAACGGGGATACCACATGCGCATCAAAAAAATTCTGATATAGCTCCCTATATGTCTTTGGGATGGGTGTGAACTGGAGTTTTTTTGTGTTTGGTCTTGAGTTAGATTCTTGCCTTGAAGGGCCTTGATGGCTTGTTGTTACTGTCCTTGGTTGGCCTACAGTGATCAGTTTTAAATAACCTTTATACACACTCGAGTGTTTACTTCATTTTTCTTCTTTCTCGGGGCTGATATTTTAGCGTTTTCCCCCGCATCTATTTTCCCACTCCTTACTATATTTTTAATCATCTCTTCAGATATTACTATATCTAAGAAGCTCTTGGCAGCACTTCCCAACATATGGTTAATAAATTGGGCTTTTAGAGTGTTTATGAAAAGTATTGTTATCTCATTCTCTAGAAGAGGTGGTTGGACTTGTGTTGCCACCTTTCTCCATCTCTGAGCGTATTGCTTAAAGCTTTCACTTTGCTTCGTCTCCATGTTTTGTTGCGTAATTCTATCGAGTGTCATGTCGGTCACATGGTTGTATTACTTCATGAAAGCCTGTGTCAGGTCCTTCCATGAGTTGATTTTGGCACGACTTAATTGGTTGTACCACTTGGCGGCCGACCCGACCAAACTATCCTGGAAGTAGTGAATTAATAATTGGTCGTTATTAACGTATCCCGTCATTCTTTGGCAGAACATTGTGATATGGGATTAAAGACAACTAGTCCCATTATATTTTTCGAATTCTGGAGTTTTGAATTTTGGTGGGAGCACTAGATTGGGGACTAAGCTCAGCTCATTAACATCAACCTCGTAAAGGTAGTCGACACTCTCTATAGCTCTAAATTTCTTTTCCAACCACTTGTACTGATCTTCTAGCTATTTTCGTAATTCTACCTTCGCTCTATCCATTTTGGCCATGTCGTCCAAATCGGAAACAACTGGGTCGGATTATCCTCAGGATTGGAACCTGAACCTGTTGGGTAATTCACCAGTGTTGAAGTGTCGGCTTGATATTGTTGCGGTCTGATGGTAACGGGTACCTTTCGTGGATATCTATCTGGTTGGGCTTGGACATTCACTAGGGTAAAGCCTGGGGGTAGATAGGGTCTTCATTATCATCCCCGGATTAATTTATAGTACTTTTCCCTTTTTTAGTCCCTTCGGCCAGCAACTGGGTCAACTGGCTTATCATGCTTCGTTGGGACTCTTGTATTTGATCCCTCATGTCTTGTTGTACCTTAACTAATTGTTCCTGCAGCTGGGCTTGCAACTAATCTTGCATGTCTTTCTAAATTTGTTCCAATCTCTCTAACCTTTGATCCATGGCTCTGGTTTATCATGGGTACCGTAATGATATTCGGTTGACAAATTCTTATTGGTTTCCAGGGTAATTGTTATAATTTTGATTAATTAGAGTCTTTTTATGAGACTTAATGCATATGATGAAATGTAATGCTGATGAACGAAAAATGAATGCAAAAAAGAGGCGTTGATTCTGATTCAGTTATATTAGAATAACTTTACTAGAAAATGAATCTCTTTACATAAAACATATACATTTTACATATACGGTCTTGCCCTAATACTCAAAGCCTTGACTTTCTTAAGAAGCCAAGCTAATTCTCAGCCCTGATCCAATTCTGATTCGTATTTTAAGCTCAACATGTCAGCTTGAGCAGCTAAGGTTTGCAGATGGTCGGCTACTTCCCGTACTTGAGTCACAACTTCACCCATGATGTGATTTCTATCTCTAATTTAACCTTAAGAGCGTTGGAATTACTTTTTCCAGTGTTCATTGTTCGTTTCTAGAAGTTCAACTCGAAGTTTACAATTTCGCAGTACAGTCTCGAGCTCTTCTATCTTTCTCTTCAACTCTTCAATCTTATTTAGGCTTGCTTTCAACTCAATTGAGGAGTTGTGACTATGATATTGATGCAGTAACCTTTCTAATACTGCTACCCAAGCTCTTAACCTAACCTTTTTATTTTGGTTTTCTAACAAATCTCTTTTTAGAGCATCTTCTCGAACTAGAGCATCTTGGAGTTTCTATTCCCACTGATTGACTCTAATCTTTTCTTCTTTAATCTCTTACCGCCATTGCTCCGATGTTTTACCCAATCCGGGAGTTCTTATCGACAAGCACAGCTTCTTATAATCTGTTTTTAGACTGTCTACCTCTTCCTCAGCCTTGTTATTTCCTTTTCTCATTTTCTTGGCTTCTTGTTATTACAAAACTCCGGTAAGGAAAATCTCGAACACACGATCAGAACTCGAAAAGAAAAAGAAGAAATAGGACAAGGCTCCAAGGCGTGTATCAAGCCACTATCTTTAAGGTTATATTCGCCCCCACTTATCTTCAGTGTGCAAATGAGTTCCAAGCAAATTAACCTCGAGGATACAATGAAGCCAATGACTATTTACGTTTTGCACTGACGAGAATAGTCCACTATGCACTGAGCAATGTGTAACAAAAACTCAGAGCACGTTTGGTTCGCTGTATTGGATTAGAGGTGTATTGGATTAGAGGTGTAATAGCAAATCAATTGTTTGGTTGAATGTAATGGAATAGAGGCGTAATAGTAATCTTGTGTTTGGTTGAATGGAATAGAGGTGTAATAGCATAATGGAAAAAACTAAAATGACAAGAATACCCTTAGCATAAATTTGTTTTGGTAAATGATTATTGTTATTGTTATTTAAATTTTAATAAGATTATTATTATCAATAATAAATAATTTAATCAGATTTAAACATAATTATTATTAAATATATTATAATTAAAATATATAATTTAGTAAAATTCTTAATAATCAATATTCTTATATGAATTTACTCAAATCATAATATGTGATACTATAAAATATAAATTAACATAATTATTATTAAATATATTATAATTAAAATATATAATTTAATAAAATTATTAAAATATAAATTTTGATGTTAATAATTTGTTTCTTATTGACAAACAATTACTACAAAATAGGACACAAATATAACAAATCCCATTAATATATTCTTAAAATACATTCAATCCTTTTTAATGAATTGAAAATAAACTCGGTCTACTATAACTATTGTTCAAAAATAACAATGAAGTCTATTCCCCATCCAAATTTAAAGGTTTTAAAGATATCTTAATTGTACAATTCTATGACGACTAGAATATCGAATAATACATAAATTATGTTGAATGCTGGCAAATTTGTAGTTGAAATGCATTGAGAACATAGTATTTTACCATTATAATTAAACAAGAGTGCGAAAATGAATATCTGCGATGCAGAAATGGTCAAGTTGTATGACATAATGTATATTTTATGAACATGAGCCCCCCCAAAAAAAACAAAAACAAAATCTATGATTATGAAGGATTTTCCTGCCAAAAATAGTAACCGAGGCAAAGGATTCCAATAAGCTTAAAAAGAGGTAATTTCTATTCTTTTTAGCAATCCTCAATCATAAAAGCCTCATGACAGTCGGTCATTGCCTCCCACTTGGAAGTTTGCTTCCGATCAGTCTTCAATGGCCAGCTATGAATGAGCTCCTAAACATTTCAGCAAAATACGAAGACTCCCTTCTCAGATTTTATCATTCGTTTTGCCAGAGCAGTTCCAACAATTCTCTCGAGCTATCATGACAGAAGCCAGAGAGTAAATTTTAGAGTCAGCAAAAGTGATCACTAAGGAAAAAGAAACTTGGAATAATGTGGTTCAGAGAAGTTCAATCTAAAGAATAAAGAAAATGGAAGAACAAAACTAAATAAATATGCATCTATTCATCCTTTTGCCTAATCCTTATTACTGCTTCAACATTTAACTTTTTTTAAGGATCTTGAGAGGTTTGCTCTTTCTACCACCACTAAGCAAACACAAACACACACACGCACAAAAAAAAAACAAATACTATTACAGCAATGTGTTTTACTTGGGATGTTAGCATCAATGTGTTGCGAAGAAGAAACGAGAAAAATAAGATTTAATTGTTTAATTTTGATCATCAAAACAACCTTTACAGAACTCTAATTTGACCTCATATTGTTAAGTGCTACTTCACCTAAAGGAACTGCAAGAACCCCGTATGACTAGGCACCATTAGTGAGTGCAATCTAAAATTAGCAAGATTCGAAAAAGAAAACAAATTGAAGCAAAAAATGGGTTTTAAAAAAATAAACCTTCTTTTCAAAATATTCAAGACGAGCATCATCAACATCAGCTATTGAATTTGCATCAAATCTTTCATAGATCTATCAAAATTGAAAAGCACAAACTGAATCAGTACAATGTAAAAATATCATTAACAGATACATGTAACCAAAATTTGAAGTGGATTTAATAATTTAGAAGAGATGATTTATGAGTAAAAGATCTATGAGAACTAAGTATGCTACTGGTCAAAAACCGAAGGGTGAAGATACAACAATGCATTCTAACTTTCCATTCTACAAGCTTATGACCATACTCAACAAAAAGATGAGATTTGAAGCTTTTAATCGATTGATCATAATATGTGATACTATAAAATTGGAAAATTACCTCATGGATAGAACATCAAGAAGCTACTTCTACAAAGGACGTGTTGCGAATCCCCTATCAACCATCTTCTCTACCAGTTCCTCATGCTTCTTTAATCGCTCACTTTTCTCATTGCTCCAAGACCATTTCATAAAGAGGCATACTTGGTTTCAAGCATTTTCCTCAATCATCTCTTTAAATAGCTTGTAAGCATTATTCCAATGCCCCATCCCACAATACATTGTGATCAAAATCCGATATGTATTCACATTAGGCTCAACCTCATTCTCATCCATTTCCTTTTTAACTTGAGAACCATATCGCCAGACTTGACGGCAAACATTCGCATCAAAACATTATAAGTAATGATTAGGCATGCATTTATACTCCTTCATCTTAGCGTACATTCGATGAGCGGCATTCACATCCCTTAACTTCTGAATACACTTAAATATAGTATTGAAAGTAGACGAATTTGGGATACACCCTTTCTTAAGCATCGAATTAATTAAGCACTTTAACAGCCTCATCAAGATTATCATCCCTACAATGACTCTCTATGAGAAAATTATAAGTTACCGATCTGCAAAGACAACCGAAGTCTTTTCATCCGTTATAAACCCGCAAGACCTTCTCTCATGCGACCAGCCTTGACATGAACCCTCATCAAGTTATTAAAAGTAATGGAATTTGGCTCACAACCTACATCAACCGTAAAGCAAGCTGGTGTAGAGAATCACATCAGTTCAAATTTGTCCTTCAATTTATCGAAAAAGTTTGGGCTTCATCACCCTTCTTTTCTCGCATAAAATACTAATCAAAACTGAAAACGCAACCTTATCAGGAACGCACCTGTAATCCTCCATGCGATTAAACGCGTGCACGGCCTCTGCAGCCTGCTGATGAAGAAGAAGAAGCAGTTTGCTGATGAGTGATGAAGAAGAAGCAGTTGTGGCGGCCAAAAGGAAGGAAAAAGTTATGGAATCAGAAGAAATCAGAAGAAGCAATTAGGAGGGTAAAACAGGGTAGAAGAAATTGGGAGATCTTAATACGCAGCAAAACTGGGCTTTCCTCCTGGAATAGAAATCGGTGAATTTCACCGATTAGGTGAGTAATGGATTACAATGGTATTAGCAATACCATGAACCAAACATAGGAATAAGGGGGGATTAGGTGGGGCCATCGATTAAGGGTGTATTGGCTATGCCAATACACCCAACCAAACATGCTCTCAATTTCTACAAAGGATTTCTGCAGTAATACTTTATAGAATAATCTAATAATATTAGAAAATGAAGGAAGAGAAGAAATAATATTAGAATTTGTTGATATATTTCCAAATGAAAACCCATTCCTATTTATAGGAATTTTCTTGTCTCTTCATAGAGACATCTTTCAATAGGTGTCTTTATGAATAAATATATAATAATAATTATTCATTTAATTTTGTAACTATTCAAATAATATTTTTTGAATAATTATAATTCTTTTTTAAAAAATCAAATGATATAACTTTTGACCAATGACCAAAAGATTTATCTTTTGATTAATTACACCCATTCATTTATAGTTATTGGGATACTATAAATATTTGAAAATGTTCCAACACTTCTAACTTCTGAACGTCGACGTCTAATCCTAACTGTATCTTTTCCTCTTCCAAATATTCTATCTTTTTCTCCAGCTCTGAACTCCTCTTTTCAAAGTCTTACTTTATGATTTCCAACTTAGACAGGATTACTTGTAAGTGTTCATCTATTGGTCGAGTGTTTTCTTGACTTGACATAGGGATATTGTCATTGACTCTTTTACCCCACCACTAATCATATTCGGGCGTTGTCATGGGATTTGCAGCAAACCTCTTCATTCTGTGGGTTTGGCTCTAGGCGTTCGATATTTCACGAACCTTCTTCTTGTAATTATCACCTTTATACGTAAACTCACACTGAGCCAACCCTTGCGTTGCCGGTATAAATTACCTCGACCTATACTGTCTCAATACAAGTAGAGGGGCATATCCAACAGCTCCCCATATACCGAGTAGAGGGACCCAATCGAAGTCTCCACATCGATACAAAAATTCATCAGGGATCATCCAAGGGGCCTTCCATTCGACATCTTCATCTTGGAGACTTTGGAAGATTGCCATCCACTTTTTTTCCAAAATGTTGTCTCGCCTTGGAGTAGTCACGGACTCTTTCAGCTGAGAATAGTTCTCAGAGAATACTCGATAAGAGACCTTTTCTACCTTCTAAAAGTGGCTATGGAATCATGCTAACAAAAGCTACCCACATTCGATAAACCTTCCTTCACCCGCTCTCCGGCATGCACTCAAAGACCTAAAGGTTTCGACCAAAATTACCAGGACAGACGTGATCCTTTTGTCAAGACAGTCAAATAGATCTAAAACTACCTCATCTATATGCCCTAATGCTTTGGGGAAGATGACCAACCCGTAGATACTCAAGGTGAAGACGTCAACTCTTTTCTTCGTATCCGGATGTGCTAAGATCAAATCTCGCAAACTTTTCTAAGGGATGCATTTACTATCTCTCTTTTGTTTAATCCGGGTCACAATCCATTACTCGTTCATCCCAGTTATACTCATTAGCTTCTTTAGGAAAGTCGGGACGTTGGTGGCTCTAGAATAAGCTTTGTCGGCTTGGATCCTCGGGCAACGGAGTAAGGTTGTGTACTCTTTTATGATAGGTACCAAATCTACCTTACCAAAAGTAAAACAGTTGTAGGCGGGATTCCAATACTGGGCAAGAGCTCAGAATTAGTGCTTATCCACTTTGACATCCAGTAAATAAGGTAAATCACCATATTTAAAGTAGAATAACTGCTTGGTTTCGTCATCCCATTGGTCCCATACCTTTTTCAACTCTTAGAGATTATTTTAAGTTACACTGATGCGAGTGAAATCCTATAATTCTGACTCGTATCCCTCCGTTAGGCTGTCACCCTTCTATTATTGTGTCTTCTCGAACTATATCTGGACGGTCGCATTGTCTTCCACTTTATCAAGAAATCTCTTTTCCATGACAAGCTCCCTATTTAGCAACTGAATATGAATCAACGTCCTTTTCTATGATGAAAATGCAATGCAATCACAACCAAAACAAAACGAAACAAGTCAGTACATTTCATACAAATCTAGAATTCTAAGCAAGAAATAATAAATAGAACACCTAATCGGGTGACCACTAGAGGTTCGGTATGGTTTTACTTAGGGTAGGCTTTTAGGACCCATTCTATGCAGTTCGGTTCTAAAGTAAGAGTACCTAAACCAACAGATTCCTTGATCCTCACCCATTATAGGCTCATACGGACCGAGTTCGGTTTAGGGGAATACATTTTCCTATGGCTATACTGAGATAAAAATCTCACGAAGACATACGTACGGATGTATCCCGAAAGCGATCCACTATCCTATACGGAGGTGAAGACCTTACGAAGGAATAGCTTCTCACTCTCACTTAAGAAGGGCAAAATTGAACGGTTATGCAATGCAACATGCGGAAACATACCAAGAGACTCGAACCAATAAAGCAAACATATCATTATGTAACAAAATGATGAAGATCACAAAAATGAAGGATGAAATGTAATGAAGGGATCGTAAATTTAAACCAAATTATCAATTTTCGACAAAAAGACCAAAAGTAATCAACTCGCGACTTGACTCTCTTGTTCGATCCCCAGTGGAGTCGCCAAGTTGTCGAAACCTTTTTGAAATCGACTTATATTTTGAAAACGAATGAAAATAGAGTCACCGCCAATCTTTTTTTACGAGGTGTGATCGGATCACCTCGTAATTTGATTGTTTTAATAAAAGGCTTAATTTACTAAAACGATGATTTTTGGTCTACAAAATCCAGAAAACGGGTTCGAGAGTTAGTTACGCACGAGGAATGATTAGCACCCTTGTTACGCCTAAAATTGGTATCTAATTGATTACTCGATGTCTTAGTATCAAAAATTAAAAATTTGAAGAGAATTTAAAATGGGATCCCTTCGTATTAAGATATTTTAATAGAAAGGGCTTTATTCCAAATTAATCGATAAGAAGGATCATGCCCCGTGAGTCAGGACATGACATCTTTAGTTTTTAAAAATCAAAATAATCATCGTTTAAATCATTACTTAAATCTCGTTTTTTATATTTTTGAAATAGATATTCGACTATTTCGGTTTTAAAAAGAAGTCATACTCCATAAGTTAGGAATGCGACTTTTCTAATTCCAAAAATAATGAACATTGCCACGATTTAAAAATTTTACCTTTTTTATGCATCGTGCAAAAAACAAACAAACGTGATACTTAAAACGATATGCATTTTACTTATTCGGGCATAATATACACATGGATAAATGCTTAAATTTAATGTATGATATGGTGATAACAAAATAATATAATATGGCCATGCGGGTAGAACATTTATATTAGAATGATAAATAACAAATAAATGGATAAATACTATAGTAATAATAATGTAAATATGGAAATAATAAGAATATTAATTCATGGCATAAATAAGAAAATAAATAAAGTAACTTTGAAATAAAAATAAAATGAAAGGGAAGGAAGGAAGTATAAGTAATATCAATTTTAATATTCAAAAATAAAAGAATAATAAATAAATAAATAGACAAAACAAAAAAATATTAAATTTAAGTATTTACAAAGTAAAAGAATAAATAAATAAATAAAATAAGTAATATTAAATTGAAGTATATGAGAAATATACTTAGAAAATAAAAATAATGATGAAAATATACACAAATAAAAAGAATATAAACAATAATTTTTAAATATATGAGAAAGAATAAATAAATAATAAATACATAGATAAATAGAAAAGAAGACAATTTAATAAAGACTAAAAATAAAGGACTAAATCGAAATTTAAATGAAATTAATGGCATAAATTAAAAAAAGAAAGAAAAAAATAGACTAATAAGGACTAAAATGTAACACGCTAAAAGAGACAGGGACCGAGCGGGAAAATATCCCAAACTTCCCTATACGCATCGTTTAAAAGGACCAAAATAAAAAAAATAAAATTATAACGGGATAAATTTAAAAAGAAAAAAAACAGAAATATGATTATATTGAAAAATGCTTAAAAAACAGAAGGACCAAAGGCGCAAATAAACCACCCATTAAACAACATGTGAATCCTTGCCAGGTTCGGGTCAGATCTCAGGTCGGTCTCCAAAACGACGTTGTTTTGGGGCATTTCAGACCATCCTAAAACGGCGTCGTTTAGTAAGCGTATTTAAGGAAAAAAAATTTCAAAAATTCATTTCAGCATATGTTTTAAAAAAAAATTTAAAAACCTTCTCTTTTTTTCTCTCAAAGCCCTCTTTAGGTGGCCTTGGCTCCGACGAGTCACCACCGCGACGGCCACTGGTCGCCGGGGACAGCTCTGCCATTCTCGGTGGCCGAAAAACCCTAAAAACCCTTTTTAGCCCCTCTCTTTGAATAGAACGCGAATCCGAGGTTATAACACGCAAAACAGTCACCGTTTGGTTTCTCGCTCTCTTTAACGCGGTTTCAAGCGAATCCTTAAGGATTCGACCGCCTTATATGCCCGTGAGGGTCACCGACTACGGCGGCAGAAAGTAGAACGACAGGTGCATTTCTTTTATTATTATTTGATATATATGTAATAACAGATTCGAAAAAAGAAAAATAAAAAGATCACCTTTTGAAGTTTTTTTATTTTATTTTGTATTTCGATTGTTTTTCTTTTTTTGTGTATATTTCTCAGTAAAAAAACATTACAATCTGGTTATGGCTTTTATAGCTATATGTTTCACTGTTCGTTACATTTTTTATTTTTCTTTACTGTTCCTTGCGTGTTCTTTGCTGTTTTTTGTAGGTGCTGGTTGACGACGATGGCAGAGTAGTTGGTGGTGGCAGGCTAGGGTGTGGTGGCGGCTAGGTAGGGTGCGGCGCTAGGTTTTTTATTCTAAAAATAGTTTAGGGTTTGGGTTTTTTTGGGCTTTTTAGGTAGTGTATTGGGCCTGACATGTAATTGGACTTTGGGACTGTTAATTTTTATTTTTATTTTTGGTTGTTGTTTAGGGCTCGGACAAAATTGGGCCCTTACAATGTGAATTGATAATGTGTTAGACTATGATATGTGAACCATGTATATATGTTTGAATCTTTGAATACCCTATTACGATCTTGGATGGAGTCGGGTATAGTTAGCATGTCATAAGATTAGTGTATAGAATTTTATTACGATTTATACCGATGAGGCGTGGAGTGCATATTATACTTTAGATGTTCAGATGAGGTGTTATACACAATTATATGTTTACTTCGGTTTATACGATGAGGCACGGAGCACATAATACCTTGAATGTATCGATAAGGCATTGGATGCAGGATATATTGGTGCGATGGTTGGATAATCTGTGTATCCATCTTAAGTCTGTGTATGGTTAATAGAAAGTATGAAACATATACCTTTCTATTTGACATTTGATTTGAAATGCTGATGGTGAATGGTGAATCACATATATTAATGTTAAAGTGACAAAAGATAACATGTGAAAGATAATGTGATCCGGTTAATACGAGCTGTAAGAGTCGATATGGATATAAAATCCATCAATAGATTCGATTATGAAATTAGAAGATGACTATGTACTTATAAAATACCAAGTGATGCATGTGATGTTGGAAGATTGGATTCAGAAAACTCAACAGAAAATAGATTTAAGAGAAAATCAGAGTTTTAATTTTTTTTCCAAAAATAAGAACTTGATTGTGTTATCTAAAGTAATAAATACTTAACTAAAATCATACATTTATGATTCGTCTAGGATGAACGCTTTGACTGAGTAGTCTTCTCCGTTATCCTCAACCTTACGTCTATCAAGTGTGGGCTCGCTTTGAATCAAAAAAATTTTCACAAAATTACCAATGGGGTAATTTTGTAATTTCTCTAAACTTTTGGGGTAAATTTATAAATAACAAGAATATCTCTAGACATTTTCTAAAATAATTTCTTTAGAGAATTTTCTCTCTACAACTTTTCTTGAATTCAAAGTGTATGAGAATAATGACCCATGCTCTCTTTATATAGGGAGAGTTTAGTACGAGTTCAATTAGGGTTAGAATTAATCACATTAATATTAAATTAATAAAATATTATCTAGATAAATATTAAATTAAATTTAATATTAAATTCATTAAAACAATATTATCTTTGAAAAAGTTAATTTGAAATCAAGTTACTTGATAAAGTCCTACTAGGAGTCTAATTTTTCCACTGCTCTACCACAAAAAAACCACTACCGTCGACCATCCACCAGGCGTCGGATCGTTGCCGTCACAGCCGTCGTGCCCCGTGGTGCCATCACCCACTCGACTCCCCTTGCACCCTGAACTGTTGTCGTTTTGCCCGAATGGGCCTAGTTGGTTCGATTGCTGTCGGTTCAACTCGAGACAGTGACGGCCCGACCGATCCAGTCTAACCACCAGTTGGACCGTCGGCCCAGTTTCATACATAGGGTTTGGTTCAACCAATTTTTGGGTTTTGATCTCGATTTTTGATTCTCGAGTTCAATTTTTGATCTCGGGTCCAATTTTCAAGTTCAATTACCCATTGGGTCAATTGTCTGACTTGAAAACTAACTTCCAAAAATATCATACTTATTTTAATTAATTCGATTAATTTAATTTTACTTAATCAAAATTAATTTTTTCAAAAATCACTGAGATTTTCCAAATTAATTTTTCAAGAAAATTCTGTAATCAAATTCTCTAATTGAACAATTCACACGACTGCCTAATTTAATCCCACATCGAATAAATCGATTCAATTAAATTATTTCCAATGTCATAGAATTTTCTTCTGATTTAAATACAGTCCGATCGAGCTTTTGTGGAGCTAGCGAAGGGACCAACCAGACATATATAATTAGGCTTGAGCAATTGCAATTATATTCAGAAGTATCGTTCCGATAATTCACAATTTACTTAATCATGGAGTCAATCCATAATAAGAACCATGATTGGAAACTTCTTCTTGTATACTCTTTACGAAAGCAATTCATCCAACTGCTTTGTCAAATGACCTCGTCATGTGTGTGTTACCTTCATATGATATCCTTGATTCCTTTGAGTTAAATCCGGTCACTCAATACAATCTTATTTTATCTCATTGTCACCATTGTGTCTTCTTAATGATTAATATGGTCAATGTTAACTAATGACTATGATAAATTACTCGTTTAAGAACAAGCAACCCCGTGGCTACATTCCATATTTATCAATCCGTACAATGGCAATGAGAGAATATCGTTAACTCTTTAATCGAGCTATGAATTCTATTGTTGCTAGTAAAGTCATGTCATACACAAGTCATGTACCCAACATACTGGCTATCAGCTCTATAATATTTAGAGTATAAGCCTTCACTTATATCAAAGCACATGAGTTATATACGCATGATCAGCGACAAACTTAGGGTTTAGGTAAGTCACAACATGAACGTCACAAGTGAATTAAATCACAAATGGATTAAGAATTAATTCAACTTGGCTCCAGCCCAATTATCATTTTTCCAATGAGTACATCTATATTTCTACTCGTAGAGTCAACCGCTCCCATAGCCAAGACTAACCATATCCCTAATTGGAATTGTAGACGACATAATAATCATTATATGTATTTGAATCAAATGCTCATTTTGATTCTTTTACTGGATTATTGACTCGTTTAGATTATCTACTGAAGTAAGTTATCTTTCTCGCAATGTAAACGTTCTTACAGTGTCACTTATCATCAGCTTGAACTTAGACAATCAATGAGCTAACATTTGATTGTCACAATTTTGCTATGTATGCAAAACATGAAAGACAAAAACACAAAAGATATAACAGTGAAATGTGAAATTAACTTTATTTATTCATCATTCAAACATATAGAAAACAGTTACATGTTTATTGCAATATTGACACATTTCCCAACATGTGATTGATATGTTATTCTAAATGAATGCAAATATTAATAGGTAGCTTATGGTTACATGTATGAAGGCACAATCATAAGACATGAGACAAGAATGGTTATTGTATTCTAGTTAGTTATAATTTACATGATAGATGTGTATGATATTTAAGTTATGTTTGATCCATTTTGTTATCAAATCAGGTTAGCACCATTGAGCCCTATTGCTTAGCATACGATTTTTTTTTATCTTCGTGCACAAGTATAGTTAGATCTCGAGGATTTGAGGAGTATGAAAACATCTAGAATTCAACTCTCGACTTAGGAAAGTTTGTATAGATTTTATTATGTTTATAGCAAGTGGCATGTACCTAAGGTCTTGAGTTGGTTTTTAGGTCCATGTTGGATGTTTTGGTTCAAATGGTAGGAAATGTTAACATTTTGAATATGACCATATATGTTAGATGGCATGGATATGTAGTAATCTAGTGAGTTAATGATTTGCTTGTCAATTAGTCATGTTATACTTGTTATTTCTTGCATGCCAAGTAAATAAATATGATGCATGATTTCAAAATGAATTTGAATATGTATGTGATCTTAAGTTAAAAGATGTCTAAATATGCCAAGGATGATAGTTTAGTATTTGAATTAATGCCTAAAATGAGATGTGTTGAGTTTTTGGGTCATTTAGACCATTTGGAATTGGTGCTTGGCATGATTGAAGAAAATGATTAAAAAATTTAGGGAATTGCCTTCAATATCATGATATTCCCCTGTTGAATTCGTGGCATTAAACTCTCTTCCTTTAACATCGTGACATTGCTATGTTGAAGTCGCGGCATTGAGTTGCTATTTCATGGTCGCAACTTCAAGCTTCTGCCCTCAGTATCGTGACACTCATTCTTCGATGTCGCAACAACACCTCTATTTTGATTATTTTTATGTTTTAGTCCCTCTTTGGCTACCAAAGTTTCATGAGAGCTTTCATAAGCCTACTTATGACCCGGGTTTGAATAAATAATGTTTTTAGAAGTTTTAAAAGTTAAGTGTTTGTATGATTTGTCTCGTCGGGTATTAAGATGAAATTGTAGTTGTTTTAGCAACGAATGTGATATCTCACATCTCGGATCCAACAATCAGATCGGGTGTAGGGTGTTACATTATGCTTACAGTTGTATATTTACTCCATATTCTCCAATTAGATCATTTTAAGTTCCTATACTTTTCTAATTTTGAAATTTCAATCTTGACATAAAATAACAATCATTGATTCATTAACTAGATTTTAGTAAGTAATATGTGAAAATAACAAGCAAACACAACATTACACATGATAATATGTTTATCACACAGATTTTAAAAATAACAAAACATAATAAATTTAATAGTTACCATTTGACAATAATTAAAATTTAAAACTTAAAAATAGAGAAATTAAAAATAACTAGATTAAAATATAGAGATTAAACCCACAACTATTATAAAGTACATGAATAAAAAGTAGAATTTAACCTAAAACATTTTAAGGTGGGAGGGTATATCCTGGTGGAGGGACAAATAAAATTTAATGACTAAATTCTAAATTTATGAAGAGTAAAACCAGAATTTAACTTTAATGAGTTAAAGCAAGGTGTCTATTATATTTCTATTGGACTTATTGATGGGGCGATCTGTTGATTAATTGTTGGCTAAGCAATCTTTTCATTGTAAATTATTTGAACTTTTTTATTAATAAAGGGTGGATTATAAAAATATTTGGAGTCCCTTTCAGATTTCATCCACTTTACAATTAATGAAATAAAAGTTAGGCAATTTTTTGTTGTTTCTTCGTTGATTTATTGACAGGGTATCAACATATTTAACTACAATTAATTATCATTAAATTTGGTATTTTCATCTACTACTATTTTTGTTATACTCCTACTACAACTTGGATCTCTCGTTGGCTTACTCAAGGTCCACTGAGTGGTATAATTGGGTAAGAACCCTCACTTACATATAAATACTTCAAGGATTAACACGTTAAGACCCCCTAAACCCTAATACATGTAGTCATTCTTCTCTACTTTTTCAGTTCTCAACCCTAAAATGGGTGGATTGACCTTTTTCGGCATTGCCCCCTCTTCTCCTTCTCCATTTCCGTTGATACTATGTATCAACAATTCTCAATTTTGGAATTTAGTCTTCGTATTTTAATGGGTTAAATATATATGGAGTTACCTGCACTTGGTAACTTATACTTAATTGGTACCTAAACTTGAAAATCGTAAGCCAATTTAGTACAATTTTTTTAGGTACTTGACTAACACTACTAAAATACGTTGACATGGTAGTGAAGACCAATAAAATGGTGTCACTTGACAACTTCACATTTTGACATATGACCAAAAATAAATAATTTTTTATTTTTTCACTTGTTAAATTGTGAGGGTGCCATGTGTCATCATGATATTTATCGTCAATGCCACATTAATACCATGCCATCATATTTTAACAATGTTAGTCAAATACCTAAAAACGGTACCAATTTAATTTACGGTTTTAATTTAGATATCAATTAAATAAAAAATTAAATACTAAATAAATATAAAATATTAAGTTCAAGTAATTTCATATATATTAAACCTATTTAATTCGAATAGAATTTGATTGTTTGCTTTTATAGAATAAAAAAGAATCAAAACAAAACAGATATTTGAAAAGAAATAAAGTCGGGCAATTATTTTGTTGTTTCTCCATTGATTTTTAGATTTAACTCTTAATTATTTAACAACAGTAATAATATGGTTAAATTTGGTTTTGGACCTTCTACTATTCTCAATTTTCGAATTTAGTCTTTACATATTAATCTGATAGAATTTAATTGTTGGCTTCTATAATGCCAATAGTCCAAATGATTTAACCCGTTTTAACACTTCAACTAGAATAATCAACTATATTAATTATTTGATTTAACTAATGATATTATAGAAGTGATAACTCTTTTAAATTTGATTGTGTTTTTTTCCAAATTAAAGAAAAAGAAGAAGGAAATTACGATATTTCTAGTAGAATTAATTATTATAAGTATTGAATCGAATAACTAACTCAACTATTAGTTAATTAAAATAAATTTGGATAAGAATCCATATATTTAACTACAATTAATTACCGATTGGCATGGATATTATTGTCAATGCAGGAGGACATTGGTTCGAGTGCGTTGAACCTATAATGGGATTGTTAAAAAAACTACAATTAATTAGAAAATAACAATAATAAAGTCAAATTATGTTTTTAGTACATCTACTATACTCAAATTAGAAATTAAATCCATGTACTTCATTTTGACATAATTTCATCCTTATTTTGAATAATTTGATCCACGCCAAAATTTCAACCGGAAAAAAATTATAGTGTTAACTATTTAAACGAACTAATAACATTATAAAACTAAAGAAAACAAATTATACCAAATCAAAGTATAAAAAAAAAAAACTGAATTTCAAATTTGAACATAATACAAAGAACAACACCTTGGCCGCAACAATAAAGTTTTAAACCAGGTTATTTTTTTCTTCGACTTCTAGTCCATTCCTCGTTTCTTCACTTGCAACAGAACTCGACACTCGTTTATAACCTGGTTTGCTATCGACCGGCATCGGCAAGAGTTTCAAAGTGATCCCCATGGCTATAAGCAAAAGCCCAGTCCCATGTTGCTCAGTCAATGGCTTGGTGAATATCAAGTATGATAACAGCAATGTCACTGCCTTTCTTGCAGTTGTGACCTGTGAGACACAACATGTTAAAATAAAGTGGATAACAATAGTAAAAATACCATGGAGGTTTTTGTATTAAGAGCTGGATTGCATTTTGTTCCTTTAATTTAAAAATTGGTAATTTAGTCCATATACGTTAGATTAAAGAGCAAATCTATCCTTCTCTTAATACGAGTACCTAGTACTTTTACCGACACCATGTGCAAATGTTTTCTTCATTAGCACCCTACATACCATTGCTGTGGTGGCTGCACCAAAAATGGCAATGAGGGAAAGGACTGAAACTTGTCCAATGAATGTGGCCATTGCTTCAAACACCAGCACGCCATACACGTACAAATGCTGCTCAAAACATGATATTCGTTTTTAGATTTTCAGGGTTCAAAGATTACAGGTCAAATTCTATAAAAAGTCCTTCTACCATGCATGTTTAACAAATTTGGTCCTCTAGTGTAAGTTGATCCTTTCTAGTTTTCTGATTTCCGAAATGTCTAATTTTAGTCCTGAAGAAGATAGTGCCGGAGGACATGCTGGTCTGCCTTGATATACCAATTAGGATTTATCATTCAAAATAAATAGGAAGAAATTAAAAATATTTTTGTATTTCAGCCTATACTGGCAAAGTTGACCAACCCATACCAATATGGTCAATACTAACCCATACTAGGGCGTGTAGTACTTGTACGAAATTGACTACCTTAGTTATAAGGTCGAATTTTTATTTTTCTTGTTAATTTCGTGACTTATTATTTCAAGCATGTGATGACATGACATATATACATCTGTCACTATAAAAATATTATACATTTTCCCTTCATTAGGTTATGACCAAATCATTTAGGGACCAAATCTGAAAAAAAATGCATAATATAGGATCTTCTATAGAAATTGACAGGTTTATAAATATGTAAAATATCTACCTGTGAACATGAATTCCATGCCTTGAACAGCTCTCCCGTTAAAACCATGGGCGGAATCAAGAACGGCAAACCAACCACCGTCGAGCAAAAAAGCATTTCCATCTACGCATTTATACAAACACGTAAAAGGCAATAAATTCAAAGTCACAATCTTTCGATGAAAGACCCGAATTTTCTTTTTAAGCATTAAAGCATGAAAAAATTATCACCTGTGTCGTTTCTGGGTTTAACGTAAAGATAGCTTCTTGCAAATTGCCGAGAAAGGAATCCATTACCAGAGCACCGGTGACCATCACTACGCCGACGACACTGAAATTTGGGGATGTTTGAGCATCGGCTAAAGTGAAGAGAATCAATCCCACTACTAAAAGAATTGCTGAAATATATTCATGTGCTGGGTATTTTCGTCTTAAACCTGGTATGAAAGCACCCATTACCATCACTGGTAGAACCTATGAACATTTAAAAAAACTTCAAAAAATCAGAAATGGGTTAATTGTATTGAAGATCCTTATTATTACCCAAATTTTAATTTGGTCTTAAACTTTAAAATGTTTTAATTGAGTCCTCAAAAGTATTTGTAAAATAACAGTGACTCTAACATGAAGCAGGTCTAAAATGTTTTAATTAAATTAAATTTTTTATGAGAGCTAAAATACAATTTATTATTGTTTTTATAAGGACTAAATCACAATTTTATCATTCTTGAGGGTAATTTTCACCAAGTATTAACTCATAACTTTACAAATTTTAGAAGGTTTAAAGAGAAAATTTCCTATTTCGGGGCCACCCTCGGATCCAAATTGTTAATACAATAAATATGTTCAACATCATACTTGAGTTGACATTTAACACCCGAGTTGATGGCTAAAGTCCAAGCCAATACTCTAAGGATGCAACTAAAGGTGTTAAGAGTTCAGGGTCAATTCAAAATATGAAGAATAGTTTGAGGACATCTGGTTAAATTAACCCTAAAACATTAATGCATGAATATGGTGTGTATTTACCTTGGTGGATTTGAACATGAGCTGAGCAGGGTAATTGAGAAAAGCCAAAGACCCTTTTGTGAGCCCATGAGAACCCATAAGAACTGCAGAGAGTTTCACATAAGTCTTCCATGGATTCACCATTTGTTTTGGGGTGAAACCTTGAAGATAAATTAGGAAGAGATATACAAATCCTTGAACAAATGTGAAGTACCACCCATAGCTGAAACACAATGAAAACAACATCATTACTTGACCAACAAAAAAAATTGATCAAACCAGTGATAAAGAAATTAACTTAGGTTGGTTTTCTCTAGAAAAATTTACGAATTATCATCCGTCCAGAGTTAATAGACTTCTCAACGAGTTGGTATTGTCATTAAGTACCATGTCTCTCTTCTAGTGACTTATATCTTAGAGGTTGGGGTTTCAAACCCTGTCAAAAGTAAATTGCCACCATTTGCATCATGCACAAACCGAGTTGGTGAGGCACTTTCACGCTGTGAACACGCATACAGATAGCCTTTTTCAAGCACTTAGGCTCTCTGGCGAGTCTAATAACAAAACCTCGACCTAATCCAAAGACAAATTCTACGAGTCAAATTTTGTCTTTGAATACTATGTTTCCCCTCTAGTGAACTATGTCCTATAGGTTGGGGATTCAAACCCACCCTTTCCTTTGATGGGTGGTCATGCGTGGTGAGTGACTCCCACTTTGTGAACCTGTACTAAAGTGACCTCTTCAAACATTCGAATTACTTTTCGAAGATAAAACCTCAACTCAATTTAGAGACAATATTCACAGTTCGCAATCTTTAACGAAAGGAGTCAACCTCCCTAGATAGAATCCGCCCCTTTGAAGAAAAACAGTAGCAATTACCTGAACTGGAGTCTGTTGTATACATATTCCTGAAAAGTAGCAAAAACAATTAGTCACCATTACTAGATCACGCATTAAGCTCTGTTTGGTTGCTAAGAAAATAAAAAGAAAAGAAAAAGAAAAAGGAATCAACTCAATCATTTACAGTTGTATACATTTGAGTAACTCACATATCTTTTCAACAAAAAGACAAAATCCAACACCAAGACTTTTCCTTTTTTTCCCAGGCTTTTCCCACAGAATTCACATAAACAAAATAAAAAATAAAAAAAAAATACCTCACAAACGCCATTAACAAGGTAACCAAAGAAGAACCCAGAAGAACAAATAAGAAACTGTTTCCATTTAGGCAAATCCGAGAGTGAAATCCCAAACAAGAAACGTGCTTGTTCTTCGTTTTTCATTTGCTGTCTCTGTTTTTTATTTTCACTCAATTTGATAACTTAAGGGCAAAAACAAAAAGAAGCTGTCAATTTAATTAAAGATATGAAAATGAAGTTGGATCAACCATGTTTATAAGAAAAAAAACCCTTTAAATATAACTTCTATTGCATGTTGTTGTTGACTTTTGGTAATGATTTGGTTATTGTTAAGTGCTCTGTTTTATGGATTTTTTTGACCCAAACAGAGAAAAAACAGAGCAAAGAGAGAAGGAGAGAAGAAGAAAACTTGAAAGGGTGGAATTTGTATTTTCTATGCGCGTTTTCCCAAGAAAATTTTTATATGAGTTGGAAAATTCAAGGACTAACTTGCCATTTACGGCCAAACTTCATTCTTTATAAAGGGTTAATTTTAAATTTTATTGATAAGTTAATTGAATAACAATTTTAAATCACATTATTAATGAAAGGAATTAGTAAATATAAGTAGTTAAGTAAGGGTTAGAATTTGAGATTTAGTTTTGTATTTTAAAATTTAAAATTTTAATCTAATCATTATCGTTTTCGGTAGTTTCTCTCAGTTAGATACCACTTCATATATACAAGAATTAAATCTCAATTCTATACAAGTGTAGGGACTAAAATATATTTTAACTTTATTCTCAGAAATTAGATTAATGTTTTAGTTTTTATAAACTATAGAAATTAAATTTTGAAAAATTAAAATAGAAGGATTAATTTATAAGTTTTCATAAAGTAGAGTGATAATATTTGGAATTAAGTGTGATTGAAACATATCTAATAGTATCAAAATTATTATTTATGTCTCTTAACCTAAATTATCATTAGAAAATTGTGGAGAAATATTAGGAATTAATCTATGGATTATGATTGGTGGTAATGATTTTTTTGCCCTTCAGATTGTATGACCAAAATTAAGAAATTATGATATATTTCACTTATCAATGAGATAATTATCATTTTTTAATTTAACCTAAATACATGTAATAATTTCTTTATTTCTCCATTCCTTTTGAGAAATTATTTGTACATACAAACCTATACTTATGATTCTTTTTTAAGTATAATAACAATAACAACGTGTCGATTGAAACTTAACTTAATTGGTATGAGTATTATTGTCAATGCAGGAGGATATGGGTTTGAATACGTTGAAGCGTATTACCCTCCTATTTATGGGTTAGAGAGGGGTTATGGATAGTTGAAGGCATGGTGTAAAAAAGAAAATAAATTTCAGGAGGGTTGGAATTAAATTATATATTTTTATGAAAACTAAAATGCAATTTCACAATTTTAATAATTTATATATTTATAATTTTTATCCTTTTAAAGGTTAAGGTGTAATCTTATCATATATTAAATTAAAATTTTATATTTTAGGGGTTGGGCTAATTAACCCTAAATGCCAAGCCATGTAATTGAACCGTTAAATTATTTTTCATTCATAAAATTCGAATTTAAAAGGAGAAATAAATTAGTACTTACTATTAAAGGCCCAAACATAACACGTGAAAACAAAAAGGCTCCCGTATTCACGTTTTTCATTTATAAATGCAATGGATTATACAACTTTAAACGGTGGGAAGAGAGTAATAAAGAATTGGGTTTTCATGCACAATAAACGTCATCCATATTTATATTAGTAATATTGCCTTGATATAATTAATAAATGGATGTAAAAGTTATAATAATTTATAATTTTTAGATTAAAATTAAAATAATTATATCGATTGAATAATATAATATTAGGTAAACTATAAAAATAGTCACTTTTGTTTGCCTTAGATTACATTTTAGTCATTTATGTTTAAAATGTTACGTTTTAGTCACTTATGTTATCGTTTTGTTACGAAGTGGTCACTCTGCCGTTAACCTCTGTTACCTCCCTAACAACAATCTTGCGTGGTAATCCAAATGGGTTTTAAATGCTAACTTGGATGTCCAACTGAGACAAGAATAGATTTTTAATTAAATATATTTAATTAATTGAAAATTTTAAATTAATTACACCTTAAACTGGAGAAGAAAAACCTTTCATCTCCCTTTTAGTGTGTAGATTTGTATAGAGAACATGTTTTAAATACAAATGAAGTTTAGAAAATACAAAATACTTAATACCTAAATGTAGGTAACTAGGTTCTCTAAAGAAAAAGGAAAAAAAAAAGATCTAATGGGCATAGAAACCTAATATTTTTATTAAAAAAATAAATTTTTTTCTACACAATGTCAACAACTACTTATACCCCCTCCTCAACCCATATAGAGGATGATAATGTGCTTCAGCCCACTCAAACTCATGCTATTCTGTATTGACAAAAATGCCCATGCCGATCGAGTTAAGACTCAATTGGCAAAAAGAATGAATTCTTTTGAATCAATGATAAGTAATTTCCTTTAGAATTGGGTATGGCTAAATACAGGGGTAGAGCTAAAGGGGGCCTCGATCCCTCCTAAAATAGAAAATTTCATCTTTAGTCCTCTTCTAAATTTAAAAATTTTAAATAGTATATAGTAAAATTACACTTTATCCCCCTAAGAATGAGAAAAAATTGATTTAATCCTTTAAAATTATAAAGATATAGACTATTAAAATGGTGACATTTCACTTTTGTTATTATAAAAATATACAAATTTATTCCACCCTCAAAAGATTTTCCGACTCACCTAACTAAATACATTTTTACTCTAAACTAAAATTAAAATGATATGAATACGTATCAATATTAATCACTTAGGTTGTAAAAATTTCATTCCCAATAAAAAAATCCAGAAATAATTATAATGAAATGAACTAATATAAAAGAGAAACCAAGAACTTAGAGAGAAGTTATCATTAACACAATAGCTTTTTACATATTCTCCAAAATAAAAACAAAATTTATAATCACAACATAATACGATAAAAATAAGAATATTTCTCATGAACTTAAAAGGTGTTACTTTAAAATCATTCCCTATAAATATCGTGATATTTCTCATAAGCTAAAGACACATTGATAAAGAAGCAAGAGAAACAAAAGATGAAAATATGAGATTTAAAAATCACTAATAAATTTCCTCTTGAAACCATTCAACATCCATATAATGTTGTTGGATTGAGCCGCAATGTGGTAGTGATTTGTTCTTATTAGTAATGTGTAAGTTGTACAAAAATAAAATACGTGGAAAATTAAAAAGTCAAAGTATATTAATTCACACTAAATGCTACACAAGAATCCAAATAAAATTTTAAAATTTTTTGAAACTTTGCAACTTATATTAAGATAGAACCCCAAAATTCATTGTTGTTTTAGTTAAAATTAAAATATTGTTTACTATAAATCAATTATTTTGTGACTAAAATTTTAGACCTTTGAAATTTTTAATTTTTTAAATGTGAGCTATTTTTAAAAAATTATATTATGATATAATTTGATGTTTGTAAGTTAAATTCAATTTAGTAATTCTCAGTTTGTAAATTTTATCTATTCTTTTATTTTTAATATATATTTTAAGTATTACCATTAAATTATGTTATTACCCTTAATATCTCATTATTAATCTTAAACTTAATTGTCAAGTTGAGTTCAAACCTAAAATAGATGTTCAATTTAGCTCGAACTTACTAGTATTTGAGTTCGGTCACTCGATTATAGTTCTAGTACCTTAGATCATATTTAAAAAATAAATAAGATACATAATAAAAAAGTCAATGCAAACTTGATTTAATTATAAATATTTTTTATTAATTTTAATTATTTAAACAATATTTTCATATGTATCACAATTAGAAAGAATAATAACAACAAAGTTTAAACCCTAATTTTAGGTACCAGACTTAATCGTTATTCTTTTTACCATTGCCCTAAACAATGCATCACAGATATATATGTGTATATATTCTTTCCGTTTCCTTAATTCTCTTCTTAGTGGTGAACTACACCTAAAGTCATCAAATTGTTAGTAGGATCATATTTTAATCATTTGATTTTAGAAAATTGCAAAATAATCATTGAATTATTTGAAAGTTTTCATTTAAGTTATTAAACTATTTGAAAATTTTTATGTACATCACTGGGTAGTTAAATTTTTTTTTTTAAGTTGGGTAAGTGAGCTCCAAGCAATGATTCGATGATCACTAAGGTGGACCAGTACCCCATCAACGAGTAGAAAAATATACATTAGATCGAAGTCAATCTGACGGTCAATGTTGAAGACTAGAGAAAAAAGTTGTTTGTATTTTAAATCGCAGGTTCATAATGTTCACAGTTATTTCATGAAAAAGAATGAACTGTAGAAGAGTAAAGAAATGAAAACTTTTGATTAGTGTAGGCAGTGCGAACAGAGAAGGTCATACAACAACGATTTTAATAGTCCAATATCTTCAATGAAAACTTTTAAATAATTTAGTGACTATTTTATAAGATTTTAAAGTTGAGTGATCAAATCGTAAACTTAGAATTTACCCTTATGTTTACTTTTTTAATTCTTCATATATATATATATATATATATATATATATAGGTGAAAATTCTTCATATATTTTAAATATTCACATATGGAGACGTGTTATAAAATCTTGTGAGATTTATTGAGGATATTTAAGGAAACAAGAGCTTTGAAATATTGTCGGTGAGCAAACGTGGTCTTTGCCTTGGCTTCCGCCATTAATTGGCTTCGGGATTGGCGGTTTTTGCAACTTGCAAAGCCTCATGCACCATAAAGGACATCCTATTATAAAGTACTAAGATGTTGAAAATAAAAACATGTGGTTTATGAATGCAAGGGAAAAGTAAGAATTTTTGGAGCTAAAACTAAGTTGTATAATTTTATAAGAGTTGAAATGTAATTTTATTGTTTTAATAGTTTATATTTTTATAATTTTTTAAAGGATTAAGTAAAATTTTATCATTTTGGGAGGTCAAAGTGTAATTTTTATGTACTAATTTAAAATTTTATAAATTTAAAATGTCAAAATTTAAATTTCTTATTTTATGGGGTCAAGGTACTTGTCAACCGATCTTGTATGAATGACTAAATTCAACACAAGATTGTTTGACTTTGATATAATTATTCTGTTTTTTTTTAGAATTAAAGTATCTTTCATATGTATTTAATAAAGAGACTAGCAAATCTAGAGGGCTTAGGTAGGGACAAAAAAAAGGAAAATTGCCTTTTAGTCCCTTAGGTATATAAACTTTTTATTTGTTTTAATATACGTAGCATTTAAACAAGCTTTCTTTACTCAATTTATGCTACCAATTATTATTATTATTATTATTATTATTATTATTATTATTATTATTATTATTATTATTATTATTATTATTATTATGTGTTTGATTAGGTGAAAAAGTAGAAGGATGAAAGAAGGGAGTGGAAAAATGAAACAGAAACAAAAAATGAAATGGAGCAAGCATTACGAATGCTTAGTAAGCTTAGAGGAATTAAATCACTAAACTTACATCATTTCATAATTAAATATATCAAAATAACAAGTTTAACTATGTTTCTTGTCACAACATATCATAATCCATCAATTCGTTCGTACAATTCAATTCGGTATCGTTTCATCAAAACTACCAAAACAAATACATCATTTGCTCAATCAAAACATAGGAACACTTATAACCGTATAAACACATTCATTTCCATTCGCTATAAAGAATCAGGCAATACATTTCCTTCTTAAAATCCTTAGTCTGATGTACTATAATAACATAAAGGGATACGCGGGTAACTACACCACACCAGTAGGCACCGAAGTGCTGAGCAATAGGAAGCAAAATGTAGATTAGTAGGCACCGTAATGCAGATCAGTAGGCATCGTAGTGCAAATCACGTACAGGCGCGCAACTACCCCATTGGCATGCCAATTGTATCTTATCCTATGTTCATTCGGGCTCAATACACATATTAGAACAACTCTTTACAATTCAATCCTTTCTCACCCTTTAGTACCATTTTGAATACATTTCAAAATACAATTTACATAACGAAAACTCATGATTTAAGCACATTCAATACATTTATAAACATAACTACACCATATGAACTTACCACATACAAACAACAACAATAGAAGTGTCAGGGACTAATCTGTATTTTTCTCTTTTCCTCGATTATCTACCGGTTAGTTCAAATCTTGATCTATACAGTAATTCATTTCAAATTATCAGTTCCAATTACCTTAAAACATTCTTATTCAATGTATATGACAACTAAATTTCATTTTACACCATTTCCTAAAGTTTTGTATTTTATTCAATTTAGTCCCTAAAATTGAAACAAGCATATCTCTCACATTTAAGCACCATTTTACAATCTGATTTCAAATACATCTTTCTATATCCTTCTTCATGCTATGTTTTGAGATATTTCATTTTAGTCCCTAAACTCAAAACTAACAAATTCCACTTTACAAAATAGTCCTACTCCAAATTTAAGCTTCAAATTCTACCATTTAACATCCAAAAATATTCAAAAGCAACAATGAAATTTTTTTTAATCTTTGACATTTTTATAATTTAGTTTCCAGATTAGCTAGATTAAGTTACAAGATCTCAAAAACATAAAATTTACGAAAAAGGGCCTCATGAGTACTTACATGCAAGAGTCGAACTTCCTCAGAGCAAAAACAACCGCTTCCCTTTTTCTTTTGTGCAAAAATGGTGAAAAAAAAGAAAAATGGTTGAAGATGACCATGTTTTATGTTTTAAATTTTATTATTATTATTTTAACATTAAATTAACATATAAATTATAACAAGAATAAATACTAACCGTCCAACCTTAATTAAAAATGGCCTAATTGCCATTCAGATCCTTAAATAATTACTAAACAAGCTTTTTAACTAATAAAATTCAATAACGATTAAATTTTACAATTTTATGATTTAGTCATTGTACCCAATTTAACCATCCGACCACTAAAATTTCCAGACCAAAATTTAATATAACTCTATAATAGACTAGCAAATATTAATAAATAATATTTACTGACTTGCTCATAAGAAAATAGGATTTTGAAACTACCATTTTCGGTACTGCTGAGAAATGGGCCGTTACAACATTAAGATTATATTGTATGGAACTAGACCTAATCATGGGCCAAGCCACTTGTCCAGGCCTAAAGGCCCGCTTGAAAGGTGAGAGGATTTGGGCAAAAATATATGTCGACAATGGCCTGGCGGTGGCAACAATAGTGGCCCTACAACAACTACGACAACATCAATCGTGTAGATAACAAAAGTCTGTAATGGCGATTGAAGTACTTCAGTAGATCCTTTCAGTGTTTTTTGAGTCATTTGTGATTTTGGGGAAAAGCCATAGAAATCAGGATATTTGTGTTTCACCTAGAAAACCCAAAGTATGCTTTAGGGTAGTAATTGTAATTTTATTTTATAGGATGGAATCATGGAAACTGTGACTGGTCAGAGTCATTTAATTTTATGCTTTTTTGTGATAGCATGATGATATTTAACTTGATTGCAAAGTATGTTCATTGTAACACCCCAAAATTTCTAATTTCATTATTGTGAAAATATGACACAAATGTCTGCCAGCTTTAGTGGTTATGTGTTTTGAGAGTATGTGAGAGGTCCCAAGTTCAAGCCTTCGCTTGGGCAAATTTTGGTATTTTGAATGAATTAAGTCTTACTCTTGTTCAGTAGGCTTTTATTTGATTGTTGGGTAAATTCATTAGAATGGGCCTGCTGGTCTAGTGGTTAAATGGTGTGTTATTATGGTGGAGGTCTTGTGTTTGAATCCCTATGCAAGCAAGGGTATTATTTTTTTGCTCAAATTTCCAGATAAAGTTGTGTAATAGGGGGATTCTAAGTAGCGGATGTGTAGTGGGAATTAGGGGAGAAGATTAAGGAATTTTGGGGGTTATCGAGATTTTATTTTATTTTTTTCCCATAACCAAATTTTGACTCTCTTTTCCAAAAAAAATTATGCTGTCTATTCTTCTCCCTCTCCTTTTGTCAAAATTCTCTGAGTTTTCCCATATTTCTCTTCTTTTTCTTTTTCTTGATTTTTCCCTAATCCATTTATTTTCCTTCATTTTCGCATGCGGTTAGTGCTCGCTTAGTTTCAGTAAGTGTTTCTCTTTGTTTCTATCATGAATCTCTTAGCGACTGAAGTGGTAAGGTTTTTCTCTGCGATTTGGGCGTAGGGGGAGGCTCGGACTGGTGAATTCAGTGTTCTCGTCTTAACAATAGTTAAACGGAGGATTATCGTTGGTGGTAAGTTGGGTTTCTTTTCGTTCTTGGTTGTCAGTTTGCTTGTAAATCTGTTAAATTGATGTTGAGTATATTGATTATAAGCTTTGGGGTGCTCGGGGACTGTTTTAGTATCAAACAAAACTAGGTGTGTACCCGAAACGCAAAAAAAGGGGATTCGGCAAAAAACTGAAATTGCTTGCTGTTTGGATAGCAGTAGTAGGCTAACTTTGAAAAATTGCTATAAATTGTGGAAATCTAATTAGAGGGTGAAAAAATATAGAATTAACACTTATTGAGTCTAGTTTCTCATAGAAGAAATCGTGTAAGTAATGGAATTGTAAATTGTGAGGTATAATAAATTTGTGAGACAAGGTCAGAATGAATTCGGGTTCCCCTATTCTGAATTTGGAAAATCATCGAAAATTGGAGAAAAATAATTAGGGGTTAAAATTTACATGTTTAAAATATTAATGAGTCTATTTTCAATAAAAACAAATGGAAACATCATCCAAATTTTGTACTAAGAGATAATTAATTTTTAGCAAAGAAGAGACGAAGCTGTCAGATAGCATAATAGGGGCAAGTTTGAAGATTTTACTGTACTTATTGGCTAAACCAAAAATTCTGAAAATTTTATGGTAGAAAGGTATTTGAGTCTAGTTTCAATGACATCAAGTGGATCTTAATTCAGAATTTTGTATCTTAAGATATAAATAATTTAGTAACAGTGACTCAAGTAGATAACTTTGAAGGAACATATAAGTAAATAGTGAAAGCATATATGAATAATTAATTAGCACGGGTTACATTAAAAATGGATCACGTGGCCAAGACCAATTTAGGCCGAGTGGGCTACATGGGCGTGTGAGCCCATTTTTCTAAAAAGTTCTGTAAGGTTGCACGGGTCGCCCAAGTCGACTGTAGAACTACTGTAGGGTTGGTAAGCTTTACTTAGACCCCTATATGTGTGATCTGTCTATCTGATTTCTATATCGAGAATGACTTATGATATCTGAATATATGTATTATTAATTGCATAATGGCATGACATATTCTATATGTTGTATTGCATCAGGGTGGGTTAATGATATTTGGAGGAAGTGTCTGAAAGGCTATTAAGCCTGTTATCTAGTAGCTCAACTGTAACCTTCTGATTATGTGTCACATTTCGATACAGCATGGTGTGTAGAGATGAGTGAGTTGATTTAATCCCTACATGGTGTATAGGGTTAAACAGAGATGGTGTGTAGAGTTTGGTGGGTAGGATTCTGATTTACTGTATCTGTATTCTGTATCTGGTATGAGCCAAGGCCCTAATGTATTTCTGAGACTGATCTGAATGGGCTAAGGCCCAAACTGATTTTGTGATGGGCACAGGCCCCAAACTGTATCTAACTGAATTCTGTTGATTATCTATATACATGTTTTCTGTGGGGATTACACACTGAGTTTGTGAAAACTCACCCTTTCTCTGTTTAATCTGTACAGGTAATCCCCAGACTTGACGGGTCGGTGTAGCGGAGGACTCAATGGTGGCCACACCTAAATTTTAGACTATTTTCCGTTAATACCTAGAATTTATTACTTATCTGGGGATTTTGATGTATCTTCTAGACTATGGACTGGTTGGCTTTAAATTTGGTACTTTATACTGTCTTTTATGGATTTTTTTTGAAACTGCAACTCCACAAAACACAGTTTTTTTAAAAACTAAGGTTTTTTGTAAATAGAAACGATTTTCCCTAAATTAATTGGTTACAAAAGCTTCCTCTAAGAGACAATTTTTAAAGCAAATGAACTAGTTTTTTTTCGAATTAAATAAAAGCTAACTTACTAGAACAGTTTTTAAACTCGACAATCTTGTCTTCAAATCCCTTTCCATGTGACATCGCCAGATTCGGCCATAATGTCTAGGCCGGGTTTGAGGTGTTACATTTAGTGGTATCAGAGTCATGTTGCAAAACTCGGCTGTGGATTTGGGTTTTAAAACTTGGTTTTAAAGAGATGATTTTTAAATGGTTTGAAATATTTTTGACTGAGTATGTGGTACACCGAGTCTCCAGCACTGATTCTGTAAGTATTTTAAAAACTTTGATAAGTTTTTGAAAATATGAGTAGCATATTCTGAAACTACTATAGGTAGTACACTATACTGAGAACACTATAGATAGTGTATACTGAAAACAGTAGCGAAACTGAAAACTGTAATAAGATTGCAATTTGTGATAACAAACTCTAAACTTCTGATACTGTTTTGCATAAAATATCTACTAATAGATATCGAAACTGTAATTGATTCATAAAACTTATAATACCAGATAAATCTGATTAGATATGAGCACACGAGGTATCCATGGACGGGGTATGAGAGGCCAAGGTAAAAGCTGTAGAGGGGCTCAAGCTGAGTCCTCGTCATTAGGCAGCCAGGCAAATTTGGATACGAGTGAGGCGCCAGTGTCGCTTGCTACTGAGACTGGGTCTCAAGATCACATGGCTGGGGACGATGCATTGTCCGGGGCTATGCTAAGTGTCGAAACCATTTTTCGTAAACAGGTCGACTTTAATTTGAAAAAAAACGAAAACAAAAATGAGAGTTGCCACCAATCTTTTTTGATAAGGTGTGATTGGGTCACCTCGTAAAACGGTTGTTTTTAATAAACAATTCGGATTTATTAAAATAATGCTTTTGGTCTGCAAAATTCAGAAAAATAGGTTCGGGAGTCGGTTACGTAAGAAGAAGGATTAACACCCTCATAAAGCCCAAAATTCGTACCTAGTTGATTAATTAGTGTCTTACTGTCGAAAATTGAAAACCTTGAAGAGTTTGAAAATACGATCCTTTGTTAAAATATTGCTTAATTGAAAAAAATTTAGAAATGGGTGTATTTTACGTTAATCGAGAAAAAAATTATATCCCGTAAGTTAGGATACAATATCTTAAATCCCTAAAACGAGAATAAACACCAAAAGTTTTATTACTTTAAAAGATATTTGATTATCTCAATTTTAGAAAAGTAATCATATTCCGTAAGTTAGAACACGATCTTTTCTTAATTCCCGAGATTATTAAAAATTTTGCTTTAACGTTCGTTTATTTGGATTTATCAAGAAAATCGAAACCCCGTCAGTTATGGTACGATATTTGGAGCCTTAGAGAATAAACTTGCCTTTAATTCATTGGAATTTCGTATTTTGAAATTTAAAAGGACATTTTACCATTTAGGTTTAACGAGAAAATCGAAACCCTGTAAGTTGGGGTACGATTTCTTTAATCACCAAAATGCGAAATGTTACCTTATAATGAGATTTCTTTCATTTTTTAAAGTTTAAAAGGGTACTTTGCTATTTAGGTTTAACGAGAAAATTGAATCCCCATAAGTTAGGGTACGGTTTTCTCGAATTGCCAAAACGTAAAATATGGCCATATGTTGAAATTTTCATTTTTTTGCATGTTTGGATAAAAATTAATATAACATTTAAAACGATATATGAATGAAGGGGTACATTAAAGGATGGTAACAATGTGAAAATATGAATAAACTATTCATAACACACATGATGACAAAAATCGCACAATGTACATTACTTTAATGCTAACTAATAATCAAAAGCAAATGAAATAAAATCACATAATAACAATTTAAAGTAAATAATAAAGATTTAAAATGAATAATATGAAATGCTCAAAATTAACAATATAAAAATTAACATAAGTAAAACATACAATAGTTTGAAATAAACATTTTAAGCAATTCAAAATAAGCATTACATAAAATAATTTAAAAGAAATGGTATGTAAAAAAATCTAAAATAAATAACATGTGAAACCAAATTAGAATAGGTAATAAAAAAATTAATATAAATAATAAAAATAAAATAAAGTGCAAGCTGTTAATGAAGAATAATACGTGTAAAAATTGAAATGAAATAATAAATAACAAATTAAGAGATTAAAATGAAACATGTTAAGGACCAAATTGGAATTAAAATAAAATCAGTGGGCAAAATTTGAAATGAAAAAGAGCAATCTGGGGTCGATTGAAACACGTGCAAAGACACAGGGGCCAAATGGGAAATTAATCCCCAACCCTTAAAGCGCGTCACTTCGTGCGGGACCAAATTGAAACAGGTGCAAAATTTACGTGGTCAAAATATAAAAACTGTGGCGATCAGATTGCACTGTACTGCAAAAGTGGAGGGGCTGAACATGCAATTAGCCCCTCCCAACAAAACACGGTGATCCTCAACGCTTATTGGGTCGGGTCGCGGGTCTTATGCAAAACGACGTTGTTTTGGCTATTTTTGCTTAAACCCAAAACGGCGCCGTATTGAATCCTAATGAGTTACATTGTCATTGAGATGGGCACGGGCTGGGACACGGCCGTGTGTCCCCACTTCGAATATCCACGCGGCTTGAGACACGGACGTGTCTCTCGGCTGTGTGAGTCACATGGCTGTGTGTCCCCTGCAGTTTGAAAATTTTCATCTTTTTCTGAAAAATTCTATATGTTTCTGATTTAGTCCCGACTTGTTTCTAACGTGTTCTTGGGGCCTCAAGGGCTCGTATAAAAGACAATATGTATGTTTTTGTTTGGTTTTGCTATGATTGATGATGTGATGTTAAATGTTTAAAATATTTGATTGTTTTGAATCGTAAACTCCGGTAATACTCTGTAACCCTATTCCGGTGACGATATATATATTTTTGGGTCCAATAACAAAATACATATATATTTATTTTTGAGATTATTTAGTGGAGATCACTCCAAGTGCTTCTTCACTTGCTCCTTAAGCTACAAAAAGAAAAAGTAAATTTTAGAAAAAACTGTTTAAAGAATCAAGATAAATTATAAAATTTTGGAGATATTAAAATTATATTAAAGAAGACTTAAATTAGATTATTCTTTTTAGAGGACCATTAAAATTTTTATATCAGTTAAAATTTTAATAAAGTACTGTACTTTTAAGAAAACTGATATAAAATTCGCACTGTTCACTAAAAATCAAATAGGACAATACTTTTACTTAATTAAAATACATTTTAACGGCTTGTTTGTGGCGACGATAACCCTGCAATACATTATTACAAATTTTAAAAATCAAAATAAAATAGAAATAAAATCTAAATGTTTAAAGAAATTGCTTCTTTTTTTACATTTTTTCAGACATCTAATGTTGTTTAGTGGGTAGTTTAATAGTTTATCTTACTTCGTCTGTTCCATATAGATAATCACAATATGTAAAATTAGATGCAAAATTGCTTTGGCATTGTCTCCCAATAAAATGATGAAAATCATGATACTCTGGTCCTCCATAAAATGGTATCAATTTGGTGGGACTCCAAGAAAAATTATACCTACATAAAATCAAAAGATATCCATGACTAAACTTCAAAATATTATAATTGAATCTTTAAAGTATCATTATTATACCAACACTTCACTCATCCTACTCATCAATTTAGGCGTTAAATGCCTATTTGAATATGATGCTGAGAATATTTAAAACACATAGATCAAATTGTAAACATGTGTGTACCTATCGCATGAAATTTAAGCTATCCAAATAGTCACTGGCAAAGCAAAGCCTTGACCCCTTGGTTAAATAGGAAATTTTCTCTTTAACTCCTCCCAACATATAAATAATTCAAATTAAGTCTTTTAACTCTTGAATACATGGAGAATTTACATTTTTTCACTTTCAGAAAAATATTAATAATATAATTTAAGAATTCTAACACTTTGTTTAACCTTGGTCCCTCCAAAAATTATAAAGTTTTATCTTGACCCCCTAAATAAAATTCCTGGCTGCATTGCTACATACAGTAGTACAAATGTGTTTACAAATTTATTCATATGATCTACATCAGATTTAAGCTAACATTAACACCTAAATTGGTAGCTAGATTGACAAAAGGACCGGATAGAAACAAAGACAAAATTTAAAATCTAAGCTCCAGTCAACTTATATTTAACACCTAAATTGACGCAATAGTGATATTTTTAGGATTCAATTCGAATGTTTCAAAGTTTTAAAACCGTTTTAAAATCAAAACTACAAATTGAGGATGTTGGGTGGAATTAGAAACAAGAACAAAGTTAGTTACCCGTTGTGGGTCGATTTTCTTAAAATTTTAAAACTAAGTCTTTGGATCAAAACGGCCAAGGACACACCCGTGTGTCCAGGCCTTGTGGTTTAAAAACACATTTTTTTATTTTTATATATTCTTAAAATTAGTTAATTTTTAAAAAACATCATGGAATAAAATTAAGAAAATTAGTAGTGTTAACATTCGGGTTGCCTCTGAGAAGCGTTTATTTAAAGTCTAAGCTTGACTTACCTTGTATTCGCATGGTCACGGTGGTTCGCGAAGTCGAAACACCTCTTTCTCGTTGTCAATTCTATTATCAAAATAAGGTTTGAGTCGAGTAATATTTACCTTAAAAGTGCTGAATTCATAATGAGTTATCTCGACTATACCGTATGGGAAGACATTCAGTACCGTAAAAAGAGTTGCTCCGTTTGCAATAAACTCTAAAGTGGCAATTCCAGGATCTGTTTTATCTAGTGGTACCTTGTCCCCAACCTTAATTTGGGTTGTTTAATCCACATACTCATCATAGTGTAGCTTTAGTTCTGCATCGTGTATTCTCGGCTTCTCTTTGACATGTGTCCTCCATTCGTCTAGTTCATCGATCTGTAGTCTTTGTTATTCATGCGTTGTTCTATTTTTGTTGCATGGACTAGAACGTGGCTCCATCACATTCTTTCGAGGGGTTTCCTACAAAGAGCTTTGAGCCACAATGTTATTCATCTTAACAGAACTCGTATAATCATCTCAATCACTAGATATCTTAGCAGAATCATGAGCTTGGAGAGTAATCGTGTCATCACCTACACGAAGTATTAGTTCACCTATACAAACATCAATAATAGTTCTGGCAATTGCTAAAAAGGGTCGTCCTATAATTAAAGGTACGTCACTATCCCCATCCATGTCTAAAACAACAAAATCAACTGGGAATATGAATTTATCAATTTTCACAAGCACCTCTTCAATAACACCCCTAGGAAATCTAATGGTTCTTTCTGCTAATTGAATACTCATCTTAGTTTGTTTGGGTTTCCCAAGACCTAATTGTTTAAAAATTTTATAGGGCTTGACATTAATACTAGCCCCTACATTAGCTCAAGCATTATTAACATTTAAATTACCAATTAAACAAAGAATAGTAAAACTCCCTGGATCTTTGAATTTGTTGGGTAGTTTATTTTGAAAAATAGTTGAGCAAACTGCGTTTAGCTCCACGTGAAACAAATCATCTAACTTCCATTTGTTTTCCAGAAGCTCCTTTAAAAATTTTACGAAATTGGGCATCTGCGAAAGAGTTTCAATAAATAGTAAGTTAATATGCAACTTTTTCAGAAGTTTAAGAAATTTACCAAATTGTTTGCTAGTGTGGTCTTTCTTCGTTGCATTCAGATATGGAACTCGAGATTTATATTCCTTACCAATTGATTTCTGTTAATTCTGGCTTACCTCTACCTTACCATTACGTACCACACTTTCTTGCCTCGGTTGTGGCTCAGATTCAACTAACCCTTCTTCATCTCTCACAACAATTGCATTAAGTTGCTTTCTTGGGTTAGTTTTGATATTACTAGGCAAGCTACCTTACGATCATTCTAAAATGAACTTCATAAGTTGATTGATTTGGTTCTAGAGCCCTTGAATTGACTGTTGTTGGTTTTTAAGTACTATTTTGGTGTTCTGGAAGCGGGTTTCTGACATCGAGATAAACTTCGTCAGCATCTCCTCGAGGTTCATCTTTTTCTCTTGTTGGTAAAGTGGTTGAAAGGAGGGGGTTGTGGTCTTTGGTTTCCTTCCCCAAAAGAAATTAGAATAGTTCCTCCAACCTGCATTATAAGTGTTTTTGTAAGGATTATTCTGAGGTCTAGAATTATTACCCATAGAGTTGATTTGTTCGTTCTTTGTGTTAGGACCGTAGGGTAAATATTCTGTATTCCTTATTCCTGCTCCATTTGCATCACATTGCATCACCGAATGTACCTGCATAGAAACACATAAACTATCAATTTTCTTATTTAATTGTTCTACCTGATTTGATAACATGGTGACTGCATCTAGATTGAAAACACCAGCTGCTCAATTAGGCTTCGTCCTCATGACTTGCCACTGATAATTATTTAGTGACATCTCTTCTATAAACACATAAGCAGCTTCGGGTGTTTTACTATTCAGAGTACCATCGGCCGCTGCATCGATCAGCTACGTAGTTGAGGGATTCAAACCGTTTTAGAAGGTTTAAACCTGTAGCCATAAAGGTAACCCATGGTGAGGGGACCTTCTGAATAAATCCTTATACCTCCTCCATGCATCATATAGGGTCTCTAAGTCAATCTGCACGAATGAAGAGATATCATTCCTCAGCTTAGTTGTCTTAGCCGGTGGGAAGTGCTTTAGTAGAAAATTTTCAGTCATTTGATCCCATGTGCTAATGGAACCTCGTGGTAAGGAATTCAACCACTGTTTAGCTTTGTTCCTTAACGAGAAAGGGAACAACTGTAGGCGAATAACGTCGTCATAAACGCCATTTATCTTGAAAATAGCACAAACTTCCAGAAAATTAGCCAAATGAGTATTTGGATCTTCGTCTTGCAAACCATCGAACTAAACAAATTGTTGTATCATCTGAATTGTGTTTGGCTTCAGTTCAAAATTATTTGCAGGAATGGTGGGTCTCACAATACTCAATTCAGCCTCAGTTAGAGTGGACTTGGCATAATCGTACATAGTACGAGGAGCAGGATTTTGATTTGTAGGATTCGTAGCAACCATAGGAAGTAGCTGATTATTCTGATTATCAGTCATCTCCTCAGTAACAATAATAATGTCCTCTTGTTCTTCCACTATACTCTGTCAATTCTACCTTGCTTCTCTACAGTTTTTGCAAGTTGTACTTTCAATTTCACTATCAAAGACTAATGGTCCCGACGGGTTTCTTCTAATCATAAACTAAAGCAACCTGCCAGAAGCAAATAAAAGAAAAAAATTAGAAAACAAAAATTAAACTAAAAACAAAAAAATAAAATACAATAAAAACAAATGGCTAAATTAATACAAATAAAGTGTTCCTAATATTTAAGTCCCTAGCAATGGCGCCAAAAACTTGATGGTAACTAAACTAACTATAATTACGACAAAGGCAAGCGCACCTATCCAACAATTGTATAGCTATAGTTGTAACACCCCAAATCTGGCCTAGACGTTATGGCTATATCTGGTGTGTCACATTGAAGTGTCTCTCAAGATTTAGACTTGTTGATAAAACTCGTTTCTTAAGTTTGGAAACCTCTTTAGTAATGTTTAACGGAACATTTAACCAAATGTTTGCCTTACTAACTGCTATTATTATATTAAGTTGATTTAAAACACGGAAGCATTTGAAATATCTAACGTTTAAAACTCGTGTTTTTGAAAATGATGATTATTTTAAAATTCGTCATCTCCTAATCTAGCAGCTTAAAATATTCAAGGAAAAACCCAATTAAAAATTTAAACCAACTTAAATGCCTTATTACAAAAACAAAACCCAGTATATAAACTAAGTTAAAATAAAACCAAATGTAATAGTAGCAGTAGTGTGGCCACCTCCGAGTCCCTCGCAGCACCGAATCATCTATGGCTGAGGATTACTTTCACAGTTAAAAGGAGAGGGTGAGTTTACGAAAACTCAGTGTGTAATTTTCTACCAAAAAGTCAACATACAATATGTAGTAATAGTCTGGGCCTAAGCCCTATTCAGTAGAGTACAGTGTGGGCCATAGCCTATTACAGTAACAGTGTATGGGCCTTAGTTCAATACAGTAGCAGTACAATGCAGTAATGCAACCCATCCCAATCCAACCAACACACCACTCCGTAACACCAACACACCATGTGGGGATAAAATCGACCCACCCAGCCAACACACCAATATCGCAGCAAACTGCCAGTAATAGTGATGCAGCAATGCTGCTAGTAATAGTAATGTAGCAAAGCTTCCAGTAACAGTATATGTGGCAAAGCCACCAGTAGAGTATACTTCTCCTATATCAGAATCCCACCCCATGCAGTATGTCATGTCATATAATATATGTGTATGCAGTATGTCATATTCAATAATAGTCATATATATGTATCATAGAGCAAATCGGTCATACACATATTTCAACTCCCCGGGGTATAACAGTTATTTTACCCTTCGAGGGTAATTCTGTCATTTTGTAATTCGGGGGTAATTCGATCATTTTACCCTTCGGGGGTAATTCAATCATTTTACCATGATTCGCATGTTGGGCTTACCACTTAAGCGGTTGCACGCCCGTGTGGTCTCAAATGCGTGTTGATGGCCTTTCAGCTTTTCGCCGAACTATAGTTGCAGTGGGTGATTACACATCTGTTTATAAAAATGCACAACGATCCACGAACACCCAAACTCTGCATTCAAACACATTTTCCATTAGTCGCTAAACAAAAAAGAGGTATTCTTCTTCCTTTGCAACCTTAACCAAAAATTGAACTAATACTTGCCTTGACTGGCAATAGTGACTTAGCCCACCTAATCCGCTGATTAAAGTTGACTGTACTCTTCTTGACGGATATCTGCATTGCAAACGGATGCATTAAACAAGATTGCTTAATCACGTTGTTGAAATCCACACATGATAATTTTCAGAACCATAGAACGTACGACCTACACCTAGAATAAAAAACTAGCCCACCTACTTACCTCAATCGAGTGATGAGAGAGAGGTCTCGACGACTGTAATATCACTTGATACTCCTTCACTCTTCATGGAAATCAAACCGTCAAAATACAATTGTCAAGTCATAACGAAATTGAATAGATGAAGAATGAGAGAAAAATAGTATTTGGCCAAGAGAGAAGAAGAAAGAAAGGCAATATTCGGCCACAAGGGAAAGAGGAAAGAACCAAAGACTATTCAGTTAAAACAAAAAAGGGAATAAAGGGAAAGGTAGAAAAACAAAACGAACAAACCCGAGAGATACTTTGAAGTCTTTGCAAGGTTTGGCACCAAAAGAAAAAGGAGAAAACAAAAATCTCACCCACACTAAAGCAGACAGAGAGAAAAAAATAATATAAAATAAAAACCAATAGCCCTCAAAAGCCGAAAATGACCCCAAAACTCCCCCTAGCTAAATTTCCCACGCTCAAAACTCCCTAAACGGCATAACTTCCCCCTTCTAATCAAATTCATTGATTTTCTCCTAAAAATCCTCCCCTTATCCCTCCTTGATTTTCTCCACCAATTCTTCCTTAACTCCCTCTCTATGACCAGTTCAAACTCTCCCCTACTATGTTTCATTCCAACACTACTACCTACACAGCTCAAGTAACAAAATAATTACTTCCTTACACATCGCAGGACTTGAACCTCAGACCTCAAGGATACCTTACACACCACCTACCACTGGACCAATAGTCTCATTGTGTCATAAAACCAGTATTAATATATAAAAGGCCTAAGTGCCAGTGTCTAAATTCATTTTAAGAGAAAAACTAAAAATTGTGCCAAGGTCAATACTTGAACCCAGGCTTTTCAAACACTCCCATACACACCCAATCACTTAGCCATTAAAGCAAACTGGCAATTTGTGTCAAAACATGCAAAAAATAGAGACTTGAATTTTGGGACGTTACAATAGTGAATAGAGAGTATCGTATCCAAGAGGTCTAAAAGTATTAGTAATAACTATTTTTCTATTATTTAGCCGATAAGCTGGGGTGATTGTTTTTAATCTAAATTTACTAATCTAAATTAACTAAGAACGCAATAGAAAATGAATAGGAAATAATCGAATAATACCAAAGAGAAAGACAATACCCAGGAAAAAATCCACCTAGACTTCACTTATTATTCTGAATCTGAATTAAATGATTTATTCACTTATGGCTTGATCTGTAGAAATCCCTAATTTATGTTAATATCTCTTTCGAGAGTAAGAACTACTGACTCAAGGTTGATTAATTGAAATATCTTTCTAATTAAAACCCCTATTGTCACATTAACTCGATCTATGTATTCCCCTATTAGATTTGACTCTAATCCGGTAGATTTACGTCGTCCTATTTCTAGGATTACGTGCAACTCCACTCAATTATGCTACATCTACTCTTAAACAGGAACTTTTGCTCTACTGAAATAAGCACATTAAACATGAATTAATATCCCAAAAATATTAAAACACAAAATAAACATACATAATTGAGAACAAAAATCAAGTATTTATCATGTAATTTAGAAATCAAATAATAAGATTCATCATAGGTTTCATCTTCCCTAGGTATCTAGGGAATATAGTTCATAATCTGAAATGAAAACATCTCAAAGTCAGAAAAACCACAAGACATAAAGAAATTCACTAAAACTTTGAAAGAAGTTAAAAGGAGATCTTCAATCTTCAAGGAAATCCACTTCTGAGTTGGCTTCGATGGTGTTCTTCTAGTAATTTCTTCAATCTTCTCTGGGTGCTCCCTTAGGTATTCTTATAATCGCTATTTATAGACTTTAGAATGCTTAGAAAACCTAAAAATTAGGGTTTTTCGCGTGTTAGGGAAGTAGGTTGCGAAATCGACACGGGCTGGCACATGGGAGTGTGGCTAGCCCGTGTGGGAATGCTGAGGCCTTGTGGATGCTGAAAACAACTCTTTTTGCTTGATTTTGGCTTGTTTTTCTCTCCTTTCACTCCCTTATGCTCACTTAAGTATAGAAACATGAATCTAAAGGATTAGGAGCATCAAATTCACTAATTTATAGAATAAATCATCCAAAAACTCATCAAGAATTGGATTAAAAACATGTTACTTTTATGGCTTATCACTCCTTAAAGCCAATTCCGCCCCTTCAAGGTTGTCATATGACATCATCTCCTCTCTTTTGGATAACTTGGATGGTTGGTAATATTGAATAAGGGTTTTCTTTCTTTGCGTGGAGGATACTCTTGTATCGGTTAATAATTTAATAAATTGAAGTAAATCTTGATAATTTAATTTTGGCCTAATTTATTAATTATATGATAGGGTGTAAGGTGTTAAATTTGATGCCTAATTGTACCACATTTTTACTTAAATTAAAAGGAGAACTTACACATTATCTCATTTTCATCATTATTGTCTAACATAAAGTAAGACACCGTATTATATTTAATATTAAATTATTTTATATTAAAATTATATAAGTAAAAAGTGAAATAATAATTGATAAATTAAAATATTTTAATTTAAATTTATTTATGCTCTCAATTTTATTTGATTTGAGAATTAATTTCTTTAATTATTGTAGAAATTTAGACGTACAAAATTGTGGCAACCTGTGTTGAAATTTAGACGTACTTCAATACTGACGTGGATTTTTTAGAAACTTTTATTAATTTTTTATAGAGTACAAGTAGGCTGCCACATAAATTGTTACATCGATTACGTTAAAATTATAATAGTTTAATAAACTTTTTTTGAAGAAAATAATTTAACTAAAATTTAAAGGTTGAAAGCAAAAACGACCTATAAAAATGCAATAATTTTGTTTTATTGACAATTTTGATTTATATAAAATATTATTGGTTATTTATATTTTTATTACGTAGCAAATGTAGGACGTGTTGGATGTGTATTTATGTATAAGGAACTAAATTAAAAGAGCTTTAAGTTCTTAGTGGGGCAATAATCTTGAAGGAATTAGGAGATTTCTTATTGGGCTTGGACTCTATGTTGCTATTTTAAAGGATGATAATGACCAGTTTACCATTAAAGGCCCATTTCCAACTTTATTTACGAAAATGAGCCAATTTTTTCATTATTTATCGGAAAGGGTTGATTTTAACAAAACGCGTCTACGTAGGAGCATTTTTGGTGGAAATTTAAGTAAAACGCATCCCTGGGGGAGTGATTTTGTCATGTCAGCACAAAATGCATCAACGTTGACGCACTTTGCTGACATGGAAAAATTGTTCCCCTAGGGACGCATTTTAGCCCGTGTTTTTTCCCCAATGGCTATTTGATTTTTTGACCTTTGGGGTGTCCAACAGTAAACAAAAAACCCTATAAAACCCCTATCCTATTTTTTCACACATTACTTCTTCAATTATCCCTCAAATTTCTCTCTAAATTTCTCAAAACTCTCTTTAATTTTGGAAAAAAACTCTCTTTAATTTTTTCTGAATTATTTTTTTATAATTTCAAAAATATTTGATCGTGTTAGCAATGGCCGGGGAATTAATTCGTCTTAATCATAAACATATCTCCATCGAACAAATAAAAATGGTAAGGGTTTGCGATGCAATTCTCTATCCGGTAACAACTTAAACGGAGTAAGCGATACAGACGACCACTTACGTTCATTTGGGACCGGTGGGATACTTGTCTCCACACATTGTACATGTATTCCATTTTGTACACTTCATTGACATATCTCATGGGATCCAAATGGAGATTCTAACAAGGTGCAATTACATGAGCACATGGATAACGAAGTGCATCAAACGTCCCACAGTCGCAGGTCTTATTTCTCAGGTGTACATGATATTGCCTGCCCGTAATACCATGGTTTGGCCCGTTAAACTTCGTCACAGAAAACCATAGGTTATCGCGATCGTGATACATTGTGCCCATGGTGTTGGCTCGCGCCTTCACCTCGTTAATTTCTTGCGATACCTTCTGGCACCATACATGGCCTCCTTGTATTTGACCTTTAAAACTCGCTACTCGCTTTGGAAATAGTACCGCTAAATGAAAATATGTCTCTCGCACAATCGAGGTTATCGACAAACGACGCGTTTCTTTTAGAATAGAATTTATGCATTCAACTAGGTTTGAGGTCATATGACCATATCATAGGCCGCCGTCATAGACTTGTGTCCACTGTTTGAAAGGTATGTTATAGAGGTAGTCCGTGGCTTGTTCGTTAATTGAATGCAAAATCGCCAACATCTCATGAAAATGATCCTTATTGATCTCGTACCCTGCCAATATAAGTTGATAGCGAAAGTTACATGCCACTCTTTCATTTAGAGTAAATTGAATATTACAAATGAAATTGTATTAATAGAGATTAAATACCCATGTTGGTCACTTGCCGTTGTTCAGTGGTAGACCGGTATTGCCCTTAGTAGTTGGATGCAACGTGCCTTAGACAATACTGATGGTGTGTGCGATCCCATAAGCTTTCCTGTCACTCAATTGCGGCTAGTATTCCAGTGCCCTGATCTGATATAACGTAGATATCAGGTTGGGGGCAGACATGCCTCCTTAACCTAGAAAGAAAGAAATCCCAGTCATCACCTAACTCCCCCAGTGTTATTGCAAAGACAATTGTAAAGATTCTCTCATCGCCATCCTGTGCCATAGCTATCAATAGTCTATGGGTATATTTACCATACATAAAGGTATTGTCAATTTGTACCAATGGCTTGCAGTACACAAATGCGTCCCGGCATTGCTTAAAGCTCCAGAACAGAAGCTTGAACACTTGGCATCCACGGAGCAATCAGTTGTTGTAGTACGCAGGTACCGTTTCAAGGTCTGTTATACAACCAGAAATGTACCTCTCCAGCACCTGACATCACTACCACACCTCATTATATGAAGTGTTCCACCCACTATGCATCTTTTCCAACGCCTTCTACTTAACTATCCAAGCCTTGCGGTAAGAGGGCGTGTACCTCAATTGGCTATGAATATTGGTAATTAAGAATGACACTAAAGTCCTGGGATCCGCCTTCACCGTCGGTAGCATTAAGCTAGCTAACATATATGAATCCATCTTGGGATGATCTTGTGAAACATCTGTCAACGAAGTACATTAAATAATGCAATATTACGTAATAACAATATTATTCAAAAACCCTAAACACCCAGTGATACTGTATCGACAACACATGTATGTGGACCTTTGTACTTTTTTATCTCCCACAAGCCTATCTTTTTCTTAACCTAAGCCATGATTTTTCATGAACATGTACCGTCTTGCACTGCACACTTGGCCTCGAAATTCTTGGATTTGGATTTAACCATATTGTAGTTAACTCTGTTTATGATGCTATGTTGTTTCAATACACCAAGAAAACTATCCTTACTGGAAAACTCCTTACCAACTTCCAATTCACCCGAATCCAATGACGAACTTGTACAGTCATGCATTCTGTGTGGTAGATCTAGAAACTCCAATGCATCATTTACCAATATATCGACATTATGCATGTGGGCTGGAGGCGAGTATGCCCTGAATCGTGGATCTTCTTCTTCTTCATCTGGACCCCCTTCAATGTCTTCAGGTTTGGTTAGAATAGGCTCCGGTTCAGAAAATAATGCAACTTCTGCACTATCGGGGTTGGGCACTTGAGGTGGATCCATATCAGACTCATCATCCAACCCACTATCATCTACAATGTACAAGGTCCCCTCACTGGTAGACGTCATAGGGAGTACATCACCACTTCTTGTGGACGTTTCATAACTTCTCCAATCAGATCTTGATGTCCAACCACTATAAGTTGATGTCATTCCTCAGTACGTATTTCCAGCCTCGAACATTGACCAACCAAGGTACATGTCCCATCCACTAACCGAGTGTCGTGCAGGGGTTGTGTATTCCATACTACTACCAAACAAGGGCGCTTTTGTGTTCTACCTCCCACTAATGGAGTGTTAGGCAGGGATAGTGTATTCCTCTCGAACAGCAATAGATGTTGAAGTCGCAAATGATTCATTTGGCGATGAAAATTGTATATATAACTCAAGATAGGGTGATCTACTAGCGAGATGAGTCTGCACCATCGCCTCCAAGCCACAACCACCTTTGATATCAAATGAATCATATGTCACGAGATCAACCGAAGCACAAAATCGATACTTAATAGACGAAACTCTCATTGGAGTCGTTGAGGAATAATGAATCGACATTTAAACTAAGTTTTATACTAAACTAAATAAATGTTTTAAAATAAATGTTTTAAAAAATTTCGATAACCCTGCTAGGCCATCTCGGTGGCTGATGTAATCTCTCGAATTCGTGGTCTAACGTCTAAACTAGGTTGGGGAGGTTACATATTATTTCTCTACTTGTTTAATTGGAAAATTAAAACTTAATTTATAACATTATTAATCAATTTTCATAAATTTAAAAATTTTACATCTTAATATTCAAAAATCTGATTTGTAATTTATTTTCCAATTGATAACACATCTTTATTTCTAAATCGTAAAAAGTAAAATTTTTAGAAGCACCAAAAGAAATTTTAATTTTATATTAATTATAAATTTATATTTTATTATTTATTTTTATAATGATTTTTTAATTTATTGTGTAACACCTCGAATTTTGGGCTTAGAAGAAATAGGTTTTGAACAAGGGAATAGTTAGGAGACTGCACATAAATATTTATTTGTGCAAGGAAGTGACATAAATGAATGTCTGCTTCAGTGGTTAAGTGATTTAGGAGTGTTTGGAAGTGTTTGAGAAGTAAAGGGTTCAAGCATTAGCTTATGCAAATTTTTATTTTGAGTGAATAAAATCCCTGGATTTGGATAATAGGTTCTTAAATTATTGTGGTTAAAAAATGATACAAATGAGTTGTTGGTCTAGTGGTAAGGGGCGTGTGGAGTGTACATGGGGTCTAATGTTTGAGTGGTGGTGCATCAAAAAGGGAGTATTTATTTTGCTGCCTAATTCGTGTGGGTGGTAGAGTTGAATTGAAATACTGCTAAATGGAGTTTGAACTGGTCATAAAGAGAATTGATGAGGGATATTTGGAGAGATTTGAGGAGAATATTGGGATTTGGGGAGGTTGTTGTGGAGATATATATATATATATCCATATTATTTGTTCATTGTTCTCGATGGGAGATCGGCGAGGTCTTCAAGGTTTTCGTTGCTTTCTCCAACCTGCATTGCTTCCATTCTTAACTGGTGGTGATCGAGGTCGATTGGTACATTGCCTGGGAACCAAGGGTGCGATGATCATTAATTTTTGGAATAAGAGTATTCGGAATGAACGGAATTCGCAAATCACATCAGGTGTGTAATCACTCCACTACAATCGTAGATCGGCGAAAACCTGAAAAACTGTAAACATGGCGTTTGAGACCACACGGGCATGAGAACGCTCGAGTGGTAAGCCTAACTTGCGATTCGTGGGAAAAATGACCGAAATACCCTCAAAGGGTAAAATGATTGAAATGCCCTCGAAGGGTAAAATGACCGAAATACCCTCAAAGGGTAAAATGGTCGAAATACCTCCGAAGGGTAAAATGACTAAAATTCCCTTGAAGGGTATAATGAGAGAAATGCCCTCGAAGGGTAAAATGACCGAAATACTCCCGAAGGGTAAAATGACCGAAATACCCCTATAAGGTAAAATTACTGTTATACCCTTAGAGGTTAAAACGTGTGTATGACCGACTTGCTCTATGATATATATATGACTGTTACTGAGTATGACATATTGCATACACGTATGATTTATGACATGACATACTGCATGGGGTTGGGATTCTGATATAGGGGAAGTATACTGTACTGGTGGCTTTGCCACATATACTGTTACTGGTAGCCTTGCTACGTTACTGTTACTGGCAGCTTTACTGCGTCATTATTACTGGCAGCTTTGCTGCGATATTGGTGTGTTGGTGGTACGAAGTGGTGTGTTAGTTGGATTGGGATGGGTTGCATTACTGCATTGTACTGATACTGTATTGGGCTAAGGTCCACATGGTACTTTTACTGTATAGAGGGCTCAGGCCCAGACTAATACTGCATGTTGCATACTGTTGACTGAAAGGGAATTACACATTGAGTTTCGTAAACTCACCCTCTCCTTTTAACTGTGCAGGTAATCCTCAGCCTTAGGCGATTTGGTGTTGCGAGGGACTCGGAGGTGGCCACACGACTGTTGCTATTCACATTTGCTTTTATTTTAATTTAAATTATAAGTTGGGTTTTGTTTTTGTAATAAGGCCTTTAAGTTGGTTTAAATTTTAAATTGGGCTTTTACTTACATATTTCAAACTGCTAGATAGGAGAAGATGAATTTTTAAAAATAGTTACCGTTTTCAACGACACAAGTTTTCAAACATTAGAATTTAAAAAGCTTCCGCGATTTTAGACTAACTTAATAAAACAATTTCGAGTAACAAGACAAACGTTTTGTCTAATTGATTTGTTAATTAATTAATGAAGGGGTTTATTTTAAGCTTAGAAACAAAATTTTTCCAACGAGTTAAATCTTCGAAAGACACTTCAATGTGACACATCAGATTCGACCGTAACGTCTAGGCCGGGTTTGGGGTGTTACATATTGATTAATTTTAATAATTCAAAATCTAATCATTTTGGTTTTTTATTTTTATTTTTGGGTCCAATTAACAAAGGACTTATAATATATCCCAAATATTCATTATCTAAATTCATATTATTTATTGAGAGAACAAAGTTATATTCAAATACTCAAATTCACTGATTATAAAATGCTTATAATTTTAATTTGATATATATATTTAAATTACAAACACAATTATAATTACAATTACAAAGGTCAATATAAAAATGCATATTCGAATATCTATAATCAAAACCAACCATTATAAAGTACGATTGAACAAAGAATCAAATAATTATCTTGATTTAAACTAAAATAAATTTAAACTAAAATTAAATTTATTATTATACATTTATTTTTTAATCTTTAAAGGAGAAATATGATTTTTATTCACATTAAATTTTTTCCCTTTATTTCATTAGTGTCTAACATACCGTAAGACTTGCATCTAAGTATTAATTTCTAGATAGGGACAAAATTAGAAATTTACTTTTCAAGATCAAACTAAATTGTAAATTTTTGAACTTTTGTATTGATTTATAAATTTATATTCTATCTGTTCATTCATTTTATACATGATTTTTAATTTATTACTTAATTTTAATAATTTTAAATCTAACAGCCCTCAATTTTTATTTTTATTTTTGGGTCCAATAACCAAATACAGAAATATTTATTTTGAGATTCTTCAGTGGAGATTACTCCAAGTGCTTCTTCACTTGCTCCTTAAGCTGCAAAAAGAAAAAGTAAATTTTAGAAAAAAATGTTTAAAGAATCAAGATAAATTATAAATTTTGGAGATATTAAAATTATGTTAAAGAAGACTTAAATTAGATTATTATTTTTAGAGGATCGTTAAAATTTTTATATCAGTTAAAATTTTAATAAAATATAGTATTATTAAGAAAACTTATATAAAATTCGCACTATTCACTAATATTAAAAGAGGAAAATACTTTTATTTAATTAAAATACCTTTTTAACTGCTTGTTTGTGGCGACAATAACCCTGCAATACATTATTACAAATAAAAAAATCAAAATAAAATAGAAATAAAATCTAAATGCTTAAAGAAATTGCTTCTCTTCTTTTTTCTTTTTTTCCTTTTTACATTTTTTCCCACATCTAATGTTGCTTATTGGGTAGTTTAATTGTTCATCTTACTTTGTTTGTTCCATATAGATAATCACAATATGTAAATATAGATGCAAAATTGCTTTGGCATTGTCCCCCAACAAAATGATGAAAATCATGATAGTCTGGTCCTCCATAAAATGGTATCAATTTGGTGGGACTCCAAGGAAAATTATACCTACATAAAATCAAAAGATATCCATGATTAAACTTCAAAATATTATAATTGAATCTTTAAAGTATCATTATTATACTAATCACTTCACTCATCCTAGTAATCAATATAGGCGTTAAATGTCCGTTTGAATATGATGCTGAGCATATTTAAAATACATGAATCAAATTGTAAATACGTGTGTACCTATCGTATGGAATCTGAGCTATCCAAACAGTCACTGGCAAAGCAAAGCCTTGACCCCCTTGGTTAAATGGGAAATTTTCTCTTTAACTCCTCCCAACATATAAATCATTCAAATTAAGTCTTTTAGCTCTTGAATAAATACAGAATTTACATTTTTGGCCCTTTCAAAAAAATATTAATAATATAATTTAAGCATTTTAACACATTGTTTAACCTTGGTCCCTCCAAAAATTAAAAAGTTTCATCTTGACCCCCTAAATAAAATTCCTGGCTGCACCGTTACATACAGTATGTACAAATGTGTTTACAAATTTATTCATATGATCTACATCAGATTTAAGCTAACATTAACACCTCAATTGGTAGCTAGATTGACAAAAAGACCGGATAAAAACAAAGACAAAATTTAAAATCTAAGCTCTGGTAAACTTATATTTAACACCTAAATTAATGCAATAGTGATATTTTTAGGATTCAATTAGAATGTTTCAAAGTTTGAAAACCTTTTTAAAATCAAAACTACAAATTGAGGATGTTGGGTGGAATTAGAAAGAAGAGCAAAGTTAGTTACCCGCTGTGGGTCTCGATCGCTTCAACTTGGCGTAGAGATGACCATAGCCACAATGTGGTCATATGGCATGGAACCATGGCTGGACCAAGGAATGTTGGGATCCCTAAAAGTAAGATTTCAGCCCAATGGGCATAAGGTGCTGCAAACCCTATTGGGGAATTATATTCATGGTGCATGTAATGAATTTTCTCGTAGCCCCATTCACTATGTAGGAACCGATGAATCCAATAGTTGGTGTAGTCCTCCACTAGAAAATACACTATCAATTGGCTAATTACCTCCCATTTTGTTGGCAGTGGCAAGCTCGTACGAATCCCAACCCACTGCCCCATCAACATTAAAAAACCTTTCAATAATCAACATGTTGGAAGTATGGCGCTCTCTCTATTAAGTGTCGGATTGCATTTTACTTCCTCTATTAAAAAATAGGTATCTTAATCCTTGTATATTAAATCAATGAGCAAACTGATCTTTTTAGTAAAAAAAATTTAGTCATTCCTACTGTTGAAAACTGGTATGGCTAACAAAATAATTGAATAGTGACACGTGATGTGCTATGTGTACCTCATGCTAACATATAGGGATTAATTTTTAACAGTAGAATTGAAGGACCAATTTAATTTTTGATCTAACGTATAGGGATTAGTTTGCTCATTTTTTTTTGAATAAAGGAGACAAAATGCAATTCAACTCTTAGTACAAACACTTCCATAATAAATTTACCTCGTAGTGATTGAAATCAAACTTAAATATGTTGTGTTCTTGATACGAACTAATTAAATTAGGTTTAAAGTTTCTTGTTATTAAAAGTTCTATTTGGATGAGCATCAAGATTGGTTTCAATGACAAGGCTTAGGTTTGAGTCCGGAATTCTAACCATGTATACGTGGAATTTGTAACACTTGTTTTGATTAAAACAAACTTTACTAGTATTATTAAATGGAGAGTATATGGTGAATCCATCGGTAACACTCCCCATTCTATCCCATTTCTTTTTAAAATTTTTGAACTGTTCATGGTAATTTGTTTCTATTTTGTTTGGTTTTCGATTTTCTTTTTACCAATTTTTGATTTTGGGTTTTTGAACTTCATTCCAACAAATTTTCTTTTATGGCTTTCTGGCATTATTTTGTAAAGTTTTTAAATTATTCATTCATAAATATTTCTTAAAAACACAATCTTTTAAGTAAATAAATATAAGTAAGTTTATGTTTTTTCTTTAAATTATTTAAAAATTTTCATTTAAATAATTAAATTGTTCGAAAGTTTTCGTTCAAGTCATGGGACGGTTACTAATATAAAATTTTCCTCAACCTTAAGAAGCTATGCACTGTATACCTCTAAAGCAGGGAAAGAAACAACGATGAGAGGGAGAACCTCAAAGATCAGTTGATGAAGAACATCCTTATAACATTTAAACAAGTCCCGGAAGGATCTCTTCACTCTTGGTTGAAGCTTGAATCTATTGACGGCGTCGAACCAATACAACTCCACCAATGCCCAGGGCAATGGAACCAAAGAAAACACCAAAAACAAAAATAACCAATTATGTGTGTACAATATGTAATCGGATTTATGAGCCGAATAATTAAACCATAACCTCTCTGCCACCGTTAAGTTCCTCCCTAAAGCCAATTCCGCCCCTTCAAGGCTGTCATACGGCAGCATCTCCTCTCTTTTGGATAACTTGGATGGTTTGTAATATTGAATAAGGGTTTTTTTTTCTTTGCGTGGAGGATACTCTTGTATCGGTTAATAATTTTATAAATTGAAGTAAATCTTGATCATTTAATTTTGGCCTAATTTATTAATTATATGATAGGGTGTAAGGTGTTAAATTTGATCCCTAACTATACCACATTTTTGACTTAAATTAAAAGGAGAACTTACACATTATCTCATTTTCATCATTATTGTCTAACATAAAGTAAGACACCGTATTATATTTAATATTAAATTATTTTATATTAAAATTATATAAGTAAAAAGCTAAAATAATAATTGATAAATTAAAATCTTTTAATTTAAATTTATTTATGCTCTCAATTTTATTTGATTTAAAATTAATTTCTTTAATTATTGTAGAAAATTAGACGTACAAAATTGTGGCAACCTGTGTTGCAATTTAGACATACTTGATCTTGATGTGGATTTTTAGAAATTTTATGTATTTTTATAGAGTACAAGTGGATTGTCACATAAACTGTTATGTCGGTTACGTTAAAATTATAATAGTTTAATAAATTTTTTGTAGAAAAATAATTTAACTGAAATTTAAAAGTTGAAGGCAAAAACGATTTATAAAAATGCAATAATTTTGTTTTATTGACAATTTTGATTTATATAAAAATAATATTGGTTATTTATATTTTTATTAAGGAAAAATGTAGGACGTGTTGGACGTGTTGGACGTGTATTTATCATTAAAGGTTCATTTTACGATGATAATTTTTGAACTGTTCATGATAATTTGTTTCTATTTTGTTTGGTTTTTGATTTTCTTTTTACTGATTTTCTATTTTGGATTTTTGAACTTCATTCCGAAAAATTTTCTTTTATGGCTTTCCGACATTATTTTATAAAGTTTTAAAATTATTTTTTATAAGTATTTCTTAAAAAACACAATCTTTTAAGTAAATAAATATAAGTTTATGTTTTTTCCTTTAAATTATTTAAAATTTTTATTTAAATAATTAAATTGGTCGAAAGTTTTTGTTCAAGTCATGGGACGGTTACTAATGTAAAATTTTCCTCAACCTTAAGAAGCTATGCACTGTACGTACGTCTAAAACAGGGAAATAAACAACGGTGAGAGGGACAACCACAAAGATAAACTGATGAAGAACATCTTTATAACATTTAAACAACTCCAGGAAGGATATCTTCACTTCGGTTGAAGTTTGAATCTATCGACAGCGTCGAACCAGTAAAACTCCACCAATGCCCATGGCAACAGAACCAAAGAAAACACCAAAAACAAAAATAAACAATTATGTGTGTACAATATGTAATCGGATTTTTGAGCCGAATAACTAAACCATAACCTCTCTTCCACCGTTAAGTTCCTCCTCGACGGTCATTAAACTAACTATAATTACAACAAAGGCAAGTGCACGTATTGAACAATAGTATAGCTATGGTGAGTAGAGAGTATTATATCAACGAGGACTAAAAGTACCAGTAATAACCATTTTCCTATTATTTAGCTGATAAGTTAGGGTGATTGTTTTTAATCTAAATTTACTAATCTAAATTAACTAAGAATGCAACAGAAAATGAAATAGGAAATACTCGAATAATACCAAAGAGAAAAACAATACCTAGGAAAAAAATCCACCTAGACTTTACTTATCATTCTGATTCTGAATTAAATGATTTATTCACTTGTGTCTTGATTTGTAGAAATCCCTAATTTATGTTAATATCTCTTTCGAGAGTAAGAACAACTGACTTTAGGTTGATTAATTGCAATCTCTTTCTAATTACAACCCCTATTGTCGCATTAACTCGATATATGGATTCCCTATTAGATTTGACTCTAAACCGGTAGATTTATGTCGTCTTATTTCTAGGATTGCATGCAACTCCACTCAATTATGCTAGATCTACTCTTAAATAGGGAATTTTACTCCACTGAAATAAGCATATTAAACATGAATTAATATCTAAAAAAAATTAAAACACAAAATAAGCATACATAATTGAGAACAAGAATTAAGTATTTATCATATAATTCAGAAATCAAATAATAAGATCCATCATAGGTTTCATCTTCCCTCGGTAGCTAGGGAATTTAGTTCATAATCAGAAAAAAAAAATATCTCAAAGTCAAAAAAACCACAAGACATAAAGAAATTCACTAAAACTTTGAAAGAAGTTAAAAGGAGATATTCAATCTTGAAGGAGATTTGCTTCTGAGTTGGCTTCGATGGTGTTCTTCGAGTAATTTCTTCAATCTTCCCTGAGTGCTCCCTTAGGTCTTCTTCTAATTGTTATTTATAGACTTTAGAATGCTCATAAAGCTTAAAAATTGGATTTTTTTGCAAGTTAGGGAAGCAGGTTGTGAAATCTGCACGGGCTGGCAAATGGGCGTGTGGCTCACACGGGGGTGTGGCTAGCCCGTGTGGAAATGCTCAGGCTGTGTGGATGCTGAAATTTAGTTCATAACTCTTTTTGCTCGATTTTGGCTTATTTTTCACTCCTTTCGCTCCCTTATGCTCACCTAAGTATAGAAACATGAATCTAAAGGATTAGGAGCATCAAATTCACTAATTTACATAATAAATCATCCAAAAACGCATAAAGGATAGGATTAAAAACATGTTACTTTTATGGCTTATCAAATTTCCCCACACTTAAGCGGTTGCTTATCTTCAAGCAAAATCCTCAACTCATAATTAAAATTAATCTTTCTCAACTTATAATTCTCATCAATAATGTTTTGTCATAATTCAAAAATAATCATACATTGATAATTCAACTAAAAGAGCACTAAAGATTCAAACAATCCAAGTCAAACTTTTTAAAGCATGAAAACATAGGTATTTCCCCTTATCTAAGTAATTACCTTTAACTCAAAATCGATAAGAATTGACATCCTCACTAAAGATTCACTCAAATCACTCAAAGTGTTTAAGGTTCAAAAATAAACACTCAATAGTCAAACAAGAAAAGTCATTACTATAGGCTTGCATGAAAATCAAATCTCCACTACTATAAAATGAGATGATACACAAATCAAAAGGTTTTTTTTACCAAAAGGTTGAAAAATATGGTTAAAATCGAGATTGAATTGATAAATTACCAAACTAGAAAAATAAAAAAATGCTGAATTAAAAATAATTACATCAGTCGAAAACTATTCAAGAACACGAGGTTCTTCTCAAAAAATGAATTTAACTGTTCAAGCTCAATTAACATAAAACTAAATAATAATTAATATATATATATATATGTTTTTTATCATATAATTCAGAACAATAAGAAATAATTCAGCAACTTAAACAAAAGGCTTAATCAAATAGTTAACCAAATCAAATCTCGATAAAAAGGGAGTCAATAAAACGGGAAAAATTCTCAATGGAAAAAAATGAGTTATGGGTTAAATATAATGGGTGAATCAAGAAACAGTGTGATCGCTCAAAGGGGTTCACTAAGGATTAATTATGTAGGTAGGCTTTTATGGGATAAGTGGGTTAAAACCTAAGTGCCTTTATCATCTTAGTATATCAAATCAAAGGTGTGGTATCGACATGCATAATCGAAGCAAGTTATAGAATAACAAATCAATATTGACACACTCATAACTAATAATAAAAATGAGCAAGAAAAATGTATGGTCTAAAGGCTCAAAATCTCACAAAAATTATGGTTTTTGATGTCAATCTTGCAAATTTCAAACTTTAAGGCAATACCTCAATTCAGAGAAACAACCTAAATTTTTTTTAATTTTGAAAATACACTTATCATGCTTGATTCTCTCATACCTTAAAGTTTAAATCAACCAATACACAATTATCAGTAAATTAATCTAAAACACATCAACAGAAATCACAAATCAATAAAAATTTATTCTAATAGAAATTATGAGAAAATTATTTAAACACAAGAAATAATTCAGGTATTTTCTAATAATAATAATAATTCTCTCATACGCCGTGTGACATGCCCGTGTGGTTCCTGTTCAGCCCGTGTGCAATAAAATTTTTAACCCAGTCTTCACACGACCTCAGACACGCCCGTGTGTCCAAGTCGTGTGAAACACACAGGCGTGTCGTATGGCCGTGTGCAACCTCCTTCGTTTCTCCCACACCCGTGTGAACTCCCACACGCTTGTGTGGCTAGATAGTGCCTCGCACACAACCGTGTGCCTTGCCCGTGTAACTCTTTGACTTGTTTTAAAAAAGAAAAAATTAGCTCCAGGTTTCACACGGCCTACGACATGCCCATGTGTCCAGGCTGTGTGGTGCACATGGCCATGCCACACGCCCGTGTAGACTATTTTATGCCATGTCTCTGTCGATTTTTGAAAAAGTTAAGTCCCATGATCCACACGGCCAAAGACACGCCCATGTGTCCAGGCCGTATGGGTCACACAGCCGTGTGTCGCCAAGCCATGAAACTTACTGTCAATTTTCTTAAAAATTTAAAACTAAGTCTTAGGATCCACACGGCCAAGGACACGTCCGTGTGTCCAGACCTTGTAGGTTAAAAACACATTTTTTATTTTTATATATTCTAAAAATTAATTAATTTTTAAAAAAAGTCATGGAATAAAATTAAGAAAATTAGTAGTGTTAACATTCGGGTTACCTCTTGAGAAGCGCTTATTTAAAGTCTAAGCTCGACTTACCCTGTACTCGCACAGTCACAATGATTCACGGAGTCGAAACTCCTCTTTCTCGCTTTCAATTCTATTATCAAAATAAGGTTTGAGTCGAGTAATATTTACCTTAAAAGTGCCGAATTCAAAATGAGTTATCTCGACTGTACTGTATGGGAAGACATTCAGTACCGTAAAAGGAGTTGCTCCGTTTGCATTAAACTCTGAAGTGGCAATTTGAGTATCTGTTTTATCTAGTAGTACCTCGTCCCCAACCTTAATTTGGGTTGTTTCATCCACATGCTCATCATATTGTAGCTTTAGTTCTGCATCGTGTATTCTCGGCTTCTCCTTGACATGTGTCCTCCATTCGTCTAGTTCATTAATCTGTAATCTTCATTCTTCATGAGTTGTTCTATTTTTGTTGTATAGACTAGAACATGGCTCCATCACGTTCTTTCGAGGGGTTACCTGCAAAGAGGTTTGAGCCACAATGTTATTCATCTTAAGGTGGCTCCATCACTAGATATCTTAGCAGAATCACGAGCTTGGAGAATAATCGTGTCATCACCTACATGAAGTATTAGTTCACCTGTACAAACATCAATAATAGTTCTGGCAATTGCTAAAAAGGGTCGTCCTAAAATTAAAGGTACGTTAGTATCCTCATCCATGTCTAAAACAACAAAATCAACTAGGAATATGAATTTATCAATTTTCACAAGTACATCTTCAATAACACCCCTAGGAAATCTAATAATTCTTTTTGCTAATTGAATACTCATCCTAGTTTGTTTGGGTTTCCCAAGACCTAATTGTTTAAACATTTTATAGGGCATGCCATTAATACTAGCCTCTAAATCAGCTAAAGCATTATTAACATTTAAACTACCAATTAAATAAAGAATAGTAAAACTCCTTGGATCTTTCAATTTCTTCGGTAGTTTATTTTGCAAAATAGCTGAGCAAACTGTGTTTAGCTCCACATGCAACAAATCATCTAACTTTCGTTTGTTTGCCAAAAGATCCTTTAAAAATTTTACTAAATTGGGCATCTGCGAAAGTGCTTTAATAAACGGTAAGTTACTATACAACTTTTTTAGAAGTTTAAGAAATTTACCAAATTGTTCGCTAGTGTGGTCTTTCTTCGTTGCATTCGGATATGGAACTCGAGGTTTATATTCCTTACTAACTAATTTCTGTTCATTCTGGCTTCTACCATACATTTACTTACCATACTTTCTTGTCTCAATTCTGGATTAGATTTAACTAACCCTTCTTCATCTAGCACAGTAGTTGAATGAAGTTGCTCCCTTCGGTTAGTTTCTGTATTACTAGGCAAGCTACCTTGTGGTCTTTCTAAAATCAACTTCGCAAGTTGATCGATTTGGTTCTCGAGCCCTTGAATCGACAGTTGTTGATTTTTAAGTGCTATTTTGCTATTTTGGAAGCGAGTTTTTGACACCGAGATAAACTTCGTCAGCATCTCCTCAAGGTTCAGCTTTTTCTCTTGTTGGTAAGGTGGTTGAAAACCTGGAGGGGATTGTGGTCTTTGGTTTCCTTAACCACCCCACGAGAAATTGGAATGGTTCCTCCAACCTCCATTATAAGTGTTATTGTAAGGATTCTTCTAAGGTCTAGAATTATTACCCATATAGTTGATTGTTCATTCTCTCTGCTAGGACCGTAGGGTAAATATTCCGGATTGTTCATTCCTCCTCCATTTGCCTAGCATTGCATCACCGAATGTACATACGTAGAAACACATAAACCACCAATTTTCCTATTTAATTGTTCTACTTGATTTGATAACATGGTGATTGCATCTAGATTGAAAACACCGACTGCTCTATTAGGCTTCATCCTTATGGCTTGCCACTGATAATTATTCAATGACATCTCATCTATAAACTCATAAGCAGTTTTGGTTGTTTTATTATTCAGAGTATCACTGGCCACTGCATCGATCAGTTGCCTAGTTGAAGGATTCAAACCGTTGTAGAAGGTTTGAACCTGTAGCCATGAAGGTAACCCATGGTGAGGGCACCTTCTTAATAAATCCTTATACCTCTCCCATGCATCAGATAGGGTCTCTAAGTCAATCTGCATGAAGGAAGATATATCATTCCTCAGCTTAGCTGTCTTAGCCGGTGGGAAGTATTTAGTAGAAATTTTTCGTTCATTTGATCCCATGTGCCAATGGAAACTTGTGGTAAGGAATTCAACCACTGTTTAGCTTTGTTCCTCAATGAGAAAGGGAACAACCGTAGGCAAATAGCATCGTCAAAAATGCCATTTATCTTGAAAGTGTCACAAACTTCCAAAAAATTAGCCAAATGAGTATTTGGATCTTCGTCTTGCAAAGCATCGAACTAAACAAAATGTTGTATCATCTGAATAGTGTTCGGCTTCAGTTTGAAATTATTTGCAGCAATGATGGGTCTCATAATACTCAATTCAGCCTCAGTTAGAGTGGACTTGGCATAATCGTACATAGTTCGAGGAGTAGGATTTGGATTTGCAGGATTGGCAACAGCCACAAGAAGTAGCTGATTTTTCTGATTATCAGCCATCTCCTCCATAACAATAATAATGTCCTCTTGTTCTTCCACTATACTTTGTCAATTCTACCTTGCTTCTCTACGGTTTTTGCAAGCAGTACTTTCAATTTCACTATCAAATACTAATGGTCCCGATGGGTTTCTTTTAGTCACAAACTAAAGGAATTTGTCAGAAGAAAATAAAAGAAAAAAATTAGAAAATAGAAATTAAACTAAAAACAAAAAATAAAATGCAATAAAAATAAATGGCTAAATTAATAAAAATCAAGTATTCCTAATATTTAAGTCATCGGCAACGGCACTAAAAACTTGATGGTAACTAAACAAAGTATAATTACGACACAGACAAGTGCACCTATCGAACAGTAGTATAGCTATGGTGAGTAGAGAGTATCATATCCACAAGGACTAAAAGTACTAGTAATAACCATTTTTCTATTATTTAGCCGATAAGTTGGGGTGATTGTTTTTAATCTAAATTTACTAATCTAAATTAACTAAGAACGCAACAGAAAATGAAATAGGAAATAATCGAATAATACCAAAGAGAAAGACAATACCTAGGAAAAAAATCCACCTAGACTTCCCTTATTATTCTGAATCTGAATTAAACGATTTATTTACTTGTGTCTTGATATGTAGAAATCCCTGATTTATGTTAATATCTCTTTCGAGAGTAAGAACAACTGACTCTAGGTTGATTAATTGCAATATCTTTCTAATTAAAACCCCTATTGTCGCATTAACTCGATCTATGGATTCCCCTATTAGATTAGACTCTAATCTGGTAGATTTATGTCGTCTTATTTCTAGGATTGCGTACAACTCCACTCAATTATGCTAGATCTACTCTTAAATAGGAACTTTTACTCCACTGAAATAAGCACATTAAACATGAATTAATATCTAAAAAAAATATTAAAACCCGAAATAAGCATACATAATTGAGAACAAGGTTTGTAATATTGAATAAGTTTTTTTTTCTTTGCGTGGAGGATACTCTTGTATTGGTTAATAACGTAATAAAAGTGAAGTAAATCTTGATCATTTAATTTTGGCCGAATTTATTAATTATATGATAGGGTGTAAGGTGTTAAATTTGATGCCTAAGAGTACCCCATTTTGACTTAAATTAAAAGGAGAACTTGCACATTATCTCATTTTCATCATTATTGTCTAACATAAAGTAAGACACCGTATTATATTTAATATTAAATTATTTTACATTAAAATTAAATAAGTAAAAGTTAAAATAATAATTGATAAATTAAAATATTTTAATTTAAATTTATTTATGCCCTCAATTTTAGTTGATTTGAAAATTAATTTCTTTAATTATTGTAGAAATTTAGACGTACAAAATTGTGGCAACTTGTGTTGCAATTTAGACATACTTGATCTTGATGTGGATTTTTAGAAACTTTTATGAATTTTTATAGAGTACAAGTGGATTGCCACATAAATTGTTAAGTCGGTTACGTTAAAATTATAATAGTTTAATAAACTTTTTGTAGAAAAATAATTTAACTAAAATTTAAAGGTTGAAAGGAAAACGATCTATGCAATAATTTTGTTTTATTGAAAACTTTTATTTACATAAAAATAATATTGGTTATTTATATTTTTATTAAGTAGAAAATGTAGGACGTGTTGGAAATGTATTTATGTATTAGGAACTGAATTAAAAGAGCTTTAAATTCTTAGTGGGGCAATAATTTTGAAGGAATTAGGAGATTTCTTATTAGGCTTGGACACTATCTTTTTATTTTAAAGGATGATAAGGACCATTTTACCATTAAAGGTTCATTTCCAACTTTATTTATGAAAATGAGTTAATTTTTTATTATATACCGAAAATGGCCGATTTTAGCAAAATGCGTCCAAATAGGAGTATTTTGCGGGGAAATTTCAACAAAACGCATCCATGAGGGAGTGATTTTGCCATGTCAGCACAAAACGCTCTAACATTGACTCACTTTGCTAACGTGAAAAAATCGCTTCCCTAGGGACGTGTTTTAGCCCATGTTTTTTTCCCCAACGACTACTTATTTTTTTGACCGTTGGGGTGTCCAATGGTAAAAAAAAAAACCCTATAAAACCGCCATCCTATTTTTTCACACATTATTTCTCAAGTTTCTCTCAATTTTCTGTCAAATTTCTCTCTAAATTTCTCAAAGCTCTCTTTAATTTTGGCAAAAAAGCTCTTTTTAATTTTTTTCTGAATTAGTATTTTTTTATAATTTCAAAAATATTTGATCGAGTTAGCAATGGCCGGGGAATTAATTCGTCTCGATCATAAACATATCTCCGTCGAACAAATGAAAATGGTATGGATTAATTTTAATTTTTCAATATTTATGTAATTTTAATTAATTTTTATTTTATAATTTTTTATATTAGTCTGTAGATCGGGTGTTACAATGCTATATTCGTAATATGTCTGGTCCTCCATCACCGTTGATAGAGAATTACTTGCGGGAAGCGAGTTCTTAGCACGTGGCCACTATAGGCCGGGGTGTAAGTTGGACCCGAAACTCATCAGCGCGTTGATAGAGAGGTGGAGTGTAACACCCCAAACCCAGCCTAGACGTTATGGTCGTATCTGGCAATGTCACACGATGGTGTTTTAGAAACCTCGTTGTTACGATGAAAACATTCCATGTTATTATCTTTAGTAAACCTTTGTTAGAACTTAGGAAGTCGTCTTTATTAATTTAAAACATTTGTTTTGAAACATCCCTCTTTGCAGAAACTTTAATAAAACAGTCTAAGTGATCATGTGTTTAAAAAATACTTTAACTTTTTGAAAACTGAATTTTCTACGATCAGTAGGTATAAATCCATAAAGTAAAATAAATAAATAAAAACCCAAATTTAAAACAGAAGTTCTAGTTTCGGAAACATCAAACAGATCTTAATTTGGAATTCTGTAGCTCAAGATATAAATAATTTAGTGATAATGACTCAAGTAGACAACTTTGAATGAACATATAAGTAAATAGTGAAAAAATATATGAATATTTAGCTAGCATGGGTTACATTAAAAATGGATCACACGGCCAAAGCCAATTTGGGCTGAGTGGGCCACACGAGCATGCGGGCCCACACGGGCATACACGGGCGTGTGGGCCCACACAGACACAGACGAATGTGTAGGCCTATTTTTACCGAAATGTTTCTAAGGTTGCACGGGTCGCCCAAGTCGACTGTGAACCTACTGTAAGGTTGGTAAGCTTAGACTCTTAAATATGTGAAATTGACTGAATGATATCTGTACTGAGCATGTTAATATCTTAACTGAATATATGTACTGAAATTGCATAATAGCATAGCATCCATGGTATGTTGCATTGCATTGGGTTGAGGGTTGTTATTCGGAGGAAGTGTACTGAAAGGCTTTAAGCCTAATTTACTGGCAGCTCAGCTGCAAACTACTGTTTTGTGCCGCATTCGATACTACTTGGAGTGTAGGGATGGGTGGGTTGATTATATCCCCACATGGAGTGTAGGGTTGGACGGAGATAGTGTGTAGAGGCTGGTTGGGTAGGATTTTGCTACTGCATAACTGTTACTGCTATTGATACTGTGATGGGCTAATGCCCAAACTGTCACTGATACTAAAAAGGGCTTAGGCCCAAGACTGTTCAACTGTGCACTGTGAATACTGATATTTTGTTTGTTTCTGCGGGATTACACACTGAGTTTACGTAAACTCGCCCCTTTTTTTTAATGTGCACAGGTAATCCCCAGACTTAGACGAATCGGTGCGACGGAGGACTCAGCAACGACCACAGTAATTTTTGGACTATGAGGTTTTCAATTTACGATTTACGATTTGATTATTATTGATTATTTGAGTTGTAATTTAAGGGCCCTCTGGGATGTTTCCGAAACTAGACTCAAATACCTTTCTACCATAAAATTTTTAGAATTTATAGCTTATCAAATAAGTACAGTAAAATCTTCAAAGTTATCCCTATTCAACTGTTTGACAGCTTCAACCTTTCCTTACTAAAAAATATTTTTCTCTTAGTATGAAATTTGAATGATGTCTCCATTTGAAAATAGACTCATTAAAGATTTAAACGTATAAATTTAAGCCCCTAATTATTTTTTACAGTTTTTGATTGTTTTCCAAAGTCAGAACAGGAACCCAAAATCATTTTGACCTTATCTCACAAACTTTATTATATCTCATAATTTACAATTCCATTGCTTACACTGTTTCTTCCATGAGAAACTAGACTCAATAAAATTTAATTTCATATTTTATTCAACCTCTAACTCAACTTCCACTATTTTTGATGATTTTTCAAATTTAGACTACTGCTGCTGTCCAAAACTATTTAGTGCAAAATGTTGATTTCCAAGTTTATAACACCCTTATTTCCTTTATCTACAATTTTTTTCGCATCATTTTCTCTTATTACTCGACAGCAAGAAATTTTAGCTTTTCACTGAATCACGTTTTCTACGTTTCGGGTGCACACCTGGTATCGATTCGCTATGCAAAGTAACCCGAGCCTTCAAAAACCTATATTTAACTAATATATCCCTTAATTAATCACTTGATTCGTCAATCAAACCAAATATCCCCAACATAAAACTCGAGAAACTAAACCAACAATGATTCAAAAACTTATCGTGATGAATTCGATAACCAGTCGTCTCCGCACACTGGAATATCTGCTGAAAACCTTTGAACAACACCTAAACGAGAGTAAAATGAACCCTTTGTTAATTGCCTAATCAAAATACGATAACTAAGGGAAAAAGTCCACTTACTAAAACAGATGAAGTCGAAAGTTGCACCCAAAGAGATGAATCATAAAAAAATACAGAAACGAAAAGAGAAGAAACAAGATTCGACCAAAGGGGAACAAAAAACCAAAAGTGAACAAGAAGGGAGAATACACGGCAGAGAAACAAAAGTCTAACGTCAAAAAATTTGTTGGGAAAAAAGAAAATAGAAAACTGATAAGAAGAAAATCTTATTTTGATAATTTCTCCCGAATTATCTCCTAAAAACACTCCCTATTAACCCACTAAAACACAACTACTCAGCAGTCCAGTTTAATTTGAACTCCACCATGCCACACGCCTCAAACAAAAATTAATTCCCCTGCTTGCGCAGGGACTCGAACCCAGGACCTCCTACACACTACCACTCTACTTAACCACCAGACCAGCAGCCCATTCTAATAAATTTTTACCAACAATCAGATAAAATCCTACTGAACAAGAGTAAGGCCTAATTCATTCAAAATACCAGAATTTGCCCAAGTGAAGGCTTGAACTTGGGACCTCCCAAACACTTCCAGAACACATAACCACTAAAGCTAACAAATATTTGTTTCATACTTTTAAATAACGAAATTAGAAATTTTGGGGCGTTACATGGAGACCCCAGACACACAAATTCCATCTTCAATGCGGAGAGTGTACCATCGCTTTGGAGGATGTACAGTTACAATTGGAATTGCCGGTGGATGGGTCCACACTCACCGAGTTCTTTTAATCTACTGATTAGGGAGCCGTATGTTACGATCTTTTGGGTGCGATTTCGGATAATATTTACGGAGGTTGGATTGAGATGAGCTGGTTACGAGACACATTCCCAGAGCTGGGGAATGATTCGACTGAAGTAGAAAGAATACGATATGCTCGGGCATACATTCTTAAGATGATTAGAGATTATTTGATGCCAGACTTATCACAAAACCTCGTACATCTGAGGTGGCTACTGAAACTCGTTGATTTTAGAGCAGGTGGCAAATTTTGTTGGGGGTTTGTCGTGTTGGCAAAATCTTACCAAGAGATGTGCGGGGCGACGCCACCAACTAAAACTAAAATCGGAGGTTGCCTATCACTACTACAATCATGGGCTCGGTTTTGCTTTCCATTTTTATGTCATCGAGTGGACCACCCATATACATTCTCACTCATAATAAGGTAAAATTTATATTAGATTTTACAATTATTACATAGATTTAAAATATAATTGTATGCTAAAAATTTATTTAATTAGCTGGAACCATTCGGCGAGTTATGTTGGAATACCTACCGCTCTTGAAGATATACGGCTTCTATTAGACCAACGGTCGGAAGCGCAAGTAAGTATTAAATAATATATATATACATAAAATAATCGTTTCATATTTAGTACTTAGTATTATGTATATAACTAATATTTTTATCATGTTCATATAGTTTCAATGGATACCATACGAGGATCCAGAAATTCGAGCAGTAATTCCGGATGAATTCGTTCAGAATCCAAACATTTGGCATGTGAAGGTCTTATTGGTCAATGCTACCGTGGAAATACACCAGATGAATAGAGTGTTGCGGCAATTTGGATTTCGACAACTAATTCTCGTGGCACCTGAGATGTTCGATGATGAGCACAAAATTGACTTACGACAATCGAATACGAATTGGCCGATATTCTGGTCAGAATATATCAAAATGTGGGAAAATTGGTATGATCATATACCTACTAGGGAACCGATCATCGTTCCAGAGTTAGCGTGCGCGCCGAATTATATACCATGGTTTAAGATCCATGGCAAGCCATATTTATTGTTGGAAGAGCAGATGCGTTGGAAATTGTGTGTTGAAAGGGAGCAACGGGGCCCTTTAAATCCAAAGAGAAGAGATGATGACATGGGCCCATCAACAGTGCCCACACAATCACCGAGCCCAATGCCTCAACCAACGACACTCACATTACATCCTCTTCAAATTATGCCAGGTGCATATCCTTGCTCTTATATGTATCCTAACCCTTATATGTTTCCTTTTCCCAGTCTTATGCTTGGTTGGAATGCACGGCCTGGTGCATATCCTTTCCCGATGACTCCGACTCAACCGACGATATATAGGCCGCCATCGCAGGAGGGATTGCACGAGGTGCCGTCGGGGAGCTCTTCTCATTACCAATCACCACCGCCTTATGGGATTCAAACACCTCCGCCGTAGGTGATGCAAACACCTCCGCATCCTTTATTCTATCAAGGTGGGTCATCCTCCCAACACCCACAACCACAACCACCGCCGAAAGCTGAACCAAGGAGGAATCCAGCGCATAACCGTCGACGACCCCCATGTGGCACTAATTCTGACAGGCACCAACATTGATTTTTTTAATATATTTTTACAAAATGTTTTTATATTATTTCATTTAACAAAATAAAAGTTGTTTTTAATATTTTAATAGTAATTTATTTTATATATTTTTAATATATTTGTACACACTGTTTTTATATTATTTCATTTAATAAAATAAAAGTTGTGTTTAATATTTTAATAGTAATTTATATTTTATATTTTTAATAAAATAGAAGTTCTTTTAATAATATTTTTATATTTTTAATAAAATAGAAATAATGCAACATAGTTTTATTATAGCAACTATCAACTATTTTGATTTGGACATAATCGAATTGTCTGACCTGGGTTCCTACACCATCCGCACAACTTCTGTTGGTTCGTTCTTTCCCGGATATCCATACTGTTACGTATTCTACTCGAGCAAGCTGGACCTTTTGGTTTGCGACGCAATTCTATATCCGGTACCAACTTAAACGAAGCAAGCGATAGAGACGGCCACTTACGTTCATCTGGGACCGGTGGGAATATGTGTCTCCACACATTGTACATGTATTCTATTTTGTACACTTTGAAGACATATCTCATAGGATGAAAATGAAGATTCTAATAAGCTGCAATTGCATGAGCGCATGGATAACGAAGTGCGTCAAACGTCCCACAGTCACAAGTCCTATTTCTCAGGTGTACACGATCTTGCCCGCCTGTAATACCTTGATTCGGTCTATCAAACTCCGTCACATGAAACCGTAGGTTGTTGCAATCGTGACACACTGTGTGCATGGTGTTGGCCTGTGCCTTCTCCTTGTTAATTTCTTGCAATACCTTCCGGCACCAAACATGGCCTCCCTACATTTAGCCTTTAAAACTCGTTGCTCACTTTAGAAATAGTGCTGTTAAACGAAAATATGTCTCTCACACAACCAAGGTTATTGGCAAATGATGCATTCCTTTTAGAACAGAATTTATGCATTCAGACAGGTTTGAGGTCATATGACCATATCGTAGGTCACCGTCGTATACTTGTGTCCACTGTTCTAAAGGTATTTTACAGAGGTAGTCTGAGCCTTTTTCGTTAACTAAACGCAAAAAAATAACTTAGAATAACTGCAAACAAAAGGTAATTTCAACTTGCATCTATATCTTAATTTCTAAACAGGGGTGAAATTAGAATTTTCTTTTTTAGATCAGAATTGAAATTATAAACTTTTGGAAGGATCAAAATAAAATTTAATATTATATTAATTTATAAATTATTTGTTTATTTATTTTTATACATGATTTTTAAAATTATTACTTAATTTTAAGCTTTGTTTGATGAACTATTCTAAAAGAAATTAAATCAATTAAAATTAATATTTTCAATGATTAATTTTCTATGTACGGTTGATAATCCAAAATGAAAACAACTTAATATAATTTTTCTACAATTCAAAAATTATATTTATTAAATAATCTAATTATATTACGTACTTAATTTTAAGCAATATATCAAACATATATTATAACTTAAATTAAGTTTACAATACTTAAGTATTAAACATTTATTTTTCAACACTTAATTTTTAAGTTTACTAATAGCACCTTAGTAATTCTGTAACGCCCAAAAAATCTTTTATATATTTATTTTTGTATGTTTGTGACATAAATATATGTCTGCTTCACTTGGGCAAAATTTTTTGTTTTAATTGAATAAACCTCTATCACTAACCAGTAGGCTTATAAATAAATATTGGTGAAATATGTTAGAATGAGCTTGATGGTCTAATGGTTAAGTGGAGTGCTAATGTTGCCAGAGGTTTGGAGTACGAGTCTCTGTATGGGCGAAGGGGATAATTTTTGCTCTTTGTTTCAGTAAGAGGTTGTTTTGACTGGGTTTCTGAGTAGTAGTAGTGTGGTGGGGGAGTGTTGGAGTGATTTTAGGAGGAAAATATGAGATAGGAGTGATTTTAGGAGGAAAAAAAATATGAGATTGGAGTGTTGGAGTGATTTTAGAAGGAAAATATGGGATTGTGGAGTTATCCCGATTTGGTGGACTGATAATTTCGGCTCTCACTTCTCTTTCTCCCAATTTCAGTCATTTGGCATAGTTTTTTTTTCCTCTTTTCTTTTTGCTCCACCATTTTCTTTTCCTTTTCTTCCCCATTCTTTTTCGTTTTTCCTCCCTTAACTCCCCATTGTTGCTGCTGAAATTTCAATTGGTATTCTTTCTTCCTCTTTCACTTGCGTTTTTCTATTCTATTGTTCAGGATTACATATCGCTGTGTTGTGCGTGGTTGGTAAGCTTGGAACTGTTGGTAGACTATCGATTCTTTTGCTTATTAATTGATTAAGAGGGGTTTCAGTTGGTTTTAGGTGTTAATCGAGAGGCTGAACAGTGGTCTTCAATGATTTAAGTGTTTAGGATCTCTGTCGATTAACCAAAGGTAAGGGTTTTTTATGATTATAGTTTGGTATACCTCACCAAATTTTGATTAATTATCGATTAAAAGTAACTGATTGGAGGGTTACTTTCTGTTTTGACAGCAAGAAATTGGGTGGACTGAGGCTGTTATAGCATTGATTTGTAGTTGGATCATTGAAGTGTTGCAGGTAAGTGAGTTTTTGTATAATCGTTGATGTTATCCATTTGACTACCGTTTTTCGGTTGTGATTAAATCCGTTCTAAACTCTAGTTGACATTTTAGGGTGCTAGAGTGATCGTGGTGGCATTAGCATCAAAAACATTTCAGGTGTGTAACCATATCACTGAAAACGCTAGTTGATGAAAAGTCAAATAATGGGACTATCTACGCCAGACGAGCGTGGGACCGCTCATGTGGTAGGCCATGTAATCGAACACGGGCGTGTGATAGATAAGGTTGGCCATATGCAATTCATGGGCTGGGCAAAGTTGGGCTGTGTGGGCTTCATGGGTGCATGGGCCCACACGGGTGAACCACACATGCATTTGAAATTTATTGGGCCAAGGCCATTTTGGGCCGTGTGGGTAACACGAGTGTGTGGGCCTACATGGGCATGAAACATGGGCCTGTGGGCCTATTTTCACTGTTGGACTGCTAAGGTTGCACGGGTCGCCTAGATCAATTGTGAACCTACTGAAGGGTTGGTAAATTTACCTAGACCCCTAATTGATTGAAATGATTGAAAGGCTATTATATACCTATATGAGATGGATATGTATATCTGTATGTTGAACATGCTATATACACCATACTGTTTATACATGATACCATGACATGTCTGTATGATGCATTGCATTGGGTTGGGTACTGATATTGATTGGAGGAAGTGTACTAAAAGGCTTCAAGCCTAACTTACTGGTAGTACAGCTACAACTATTGTCTAGTGCCGCATTCGGTACTATTTAGAGTGTAGGGATGGGTGGGTTGATTATATCCCCATATGGAGTGTAGGGTTGGACAGAGACGGAGTGTAGAGGCTGGCTGGGTAGGACCTATATACTGTATAATCTGTTACTATATCGATTATTGTCATTGTAATGGGCCAAGACCAAACACATGATTACTTCTGTGCTGAGATGGGCTAAAGCTCAAACTAATATTCTCATTGATACTAAAAAGGGCTTAGGCCCAGACTGTGATTGCTTTATGTCTGCTTGCTTTATATGGGATTACACATTGAGTTTTCGTAAACTCACCCTTCTGATTTGACTATACAAGTAATCCCCAGACATAGGCGGATTGATACGACGGAGGACTCAGCGGTGGCCACACGATCTATTTAATTTGACTTAGTACTTAATTAAAATTTTGATTCTATTTTGGGGTATTTTATTGTAATTATGGCCTCTTTGGATTTTTACTTTTAATTTGGGGTTTCTATTGTTTTATTTGCAATTGCTAGTAGTAGGGATAATCGAGTTTTCAAAATGAAACAAACGTTTTAACAAATACGCACAAATATGCAAACTATTTTAAAAACATTCGCAAAGTATAGCGTTTTGGAAATGAATCACGATTTGAGAATTAATGAAAGATAATGATAAGTTCTAAATGGAAAATAGTATTAGCAATGATATGGTTTTCAAACGCACTTCCATATGACATCGCCAGATTTAGCCATAAAGTCCAAGCCGAGTTTGAGGTGTTACAAATTCTATTTCTAACAGCCCATTTCTTTTTAAGTTTTTGGGCCCAATAACCAAAGGACTAACAACATAAATCAAGATAGATTATTTATTTTTGAGATAATTCCTTGGAAATATCTCTTGGTACTTCTTTACTTGCCACTCAAGCTACACAAGAAAAAAAGTAACTTTTAGAGGGACTAAAAAAGGGTTAAATTGGAATATTATTTTCTAAAGGGGTCAAAATTTTTTTCTTTTCATTTTATCGAGAGGAGTTTAGAAAAGAATTTTATGTTTAGCTAGGGGCAGGGCCTTTACCTATGGCTTGGCTATGCTTCAGTCCCTTTTGACTATTGTTAAAGAATAATGTATCTTCGAGATTTTGTCCTTCACTTTGAAGAGAGCTAAGAATAAAATATATTTACATCATTCATTCCACGAGAATAGCTTGAACTGATGGTCACTAAACAAACTATAATTACGACAAAGGAAAGCCCACCTATCGAACAATTGTATAGCTATTGTGAGAAGGGAATATCGTATCCACAAGGACTAAAAGTAATAGTAATTACTGTTTTTCTATTATTCAGCCGATAAATTGAAGGAATTGTTTTTAATCTAAAATTAACTAAACTAATTACTAAGAACACAACAGAGAGTGAATTGGGAAAATAAACAAAGATAACCAATGAGATAGACAATACCTAGGAAAGAATCCACCTAGAGTTCACTTATTAATCTGAATCTGAATTAAACGATTTGTTCACTTACACCTTGATCAGTAGAAATCCTTAAATTATGTTAGCATCTCTTTTGAGAGTAAGAACAACTTACTCTAGGTTGATTAATTGAAATCTCTTTCTAATTAAAACTCCTATTGTCGCATTAACTCGATCTATGGATTCCTCTATTAGATTTGACACAAATTCGGTAGATTTATGTTGTCCTATTTCTAGGATTACGTGCAACTCCAATCAATTATGCTAGATCTACTCTTAAACAGAGACTTTTCTCCACTGAAATAAGTACATTAAGCTTGAATCAATATCTTAGAAATATTAAAAAAAGAAATACGCATACATAATTGAGAATAGGAATCAAGTATTTATCATGTAATTTAGAAATCAAATAATAAGATCCATCATGGTTTCATCTTCCCTAGTTATCTAGGGAATTTAGTTCATAATTTGGAATAAAACCATCTCAGAGTTAGGATATCAACAAGACATAAAGAAACCAAATAAAACTTGTAAGGAAATTGAATGGAGATCTTCAATCTTGAAGGAGATTCACTTCTGAGTTGAATTCAGTGGATTTCTTTGAGTCTTTTCTTCGCTCTTCTCTGTGTGCCCCCTTAGGTATTCTTTTAATACGTATTTTTAAACTTTAGAATGCTCAAAAACCTTAAAAATTAGGTTTTTTCGTGTAAAAGAGAAGCTGGGTGCAAAATTGACACGGGATGGCACATGGGCATGTGCCCAGCCCGTGCGGAAATGCCCAGGCCATGTGGATTCTGAAAGCAACTATTTTGTCTGATTTTGGCCCTTTTTTTGCTCCTTTCACTTCCTTATGCTCACCTAAGTATATAAACATGGATTTAAAGGGTTAGGAGCATCAAATTCACTTATTTACATAATAAATCATCCAAAAACGCGTCAAGAATGGGATTAAAAACATGTTACTTTTATGGTTTATCAAATATCCCCAAACCTAAGTGTTTGCTTGCCCTTAAGCAAAATCCTTAACTCACAATTACAAATTAATTATTGTCAACTTATAATTCTCATCAATAATGTTTTGTCATAATTCAAAAATAATCATACATTGATAATTCAACTAAAAGAGCACTAAAGATTCAAACAATCGAAGTCAAACATTTTTAAAGCATGAAAACATAGGTATTTCCCCTTATCTAAGTAATTACCTTTAATTCAAAATCGAAAAGAATAGACATCCTCACTAAAGATTCATTCAAATCACACAAAGTGTTTAAGGTTAAATAATAAGCACTCAATAGTCAAACATGAAAAGTCATTACCATAGGCTTGCATGAAAATCAAATCTCCACTACTATAAAATAAGATGATACATGAATCAAAAGGTCTTTAAGCGGTTGTAATGGGGCTTAGGTTAAAGGTGTGGAGAAAGGTTGAAAAAGATGGTTAAAATCGAGATCGGATTGATAAATTACCAAACTAGAAAAATAAACAAATTATGAAATAAAAACAATTACATCAATAGAAACTATTCAAGAATAACATGAGCTTCTTCCCAAAATATGAATTTAACTGTTCAAGCTCAATTAACATAGAATTAAATAATAATCAACAAATATGTATATATATTTTTGAATTTTCTTTTTTCAAATAATAAGAAATAATTAAGCAACTTAAACAAAAGGCTTAATTAGGCAATTAACCAAATCAAATCTCAATAAAAATGGAGCCAATGAAATAGGAAAAATTATCAATGAACAAAAAATGAGTAATGGGTTAACATTAATGGGTAAATCAAGAAACAATGTGTTAGGCTCAAAAAAGGTTCACTAAGGGTTAATTATGTAGGCATGCTTTTTATGGGATAAGTGGGTTAAAACCTAAGTGCCTTTATCATCTCAGTATATCAAATCAAAGGTGTGGTCTCGACAAGCATAATTGAAGCAAGTTCTAGAATAAAAAATCAATAATGACACACTCATAACCAAAAATAAAAATAAGCAAGAAAAATGTATGTTCTAATGGCTCAAAATCTCACAAAAAAAAACCTCTCCACACTTAAGATGTACATTGTCCTTAATGTACAAACATAGATAATCACAATATAAACAGAATATTACAAGAGAGAAAGAGAAAAGTGAAACTGCCCTGAATATTGGATGAAATCCCCAGAATAGTGAAAACTAGAATTGTAGGCAAATCTAAATGTAGAGTACAATTTTGAACAAACTAATAAGAAAATAAACACAAATAGTGAAGAAGATTATGGGATTAAAACTAGATTAGAAAAAACCATAAAAATAAAAATATAGTTCAAAATACAAAAAAAATAAGTCTAAGAAAATAATAATAAACATGAAAATAAAAATAAAAATAAAAATAAAACAAATGGACTCAATCGTCCTCATCATCAGATGCGTCGGTGTCGTGAGTCGTCGGTGCTGAAGAGGAGATATGGAGATGCATACAGATGTGCTGCAATGTTGCGTCGAAACTATTGAACCTTTGAATACAATACTACTCGAAACGAGTGAACCGCTCGGGAAGGTCCGTAAAGTAGCAGCAGAAGAAAAAGGGTGGTGACTCGAAAGCCGTCGTGGGTCTTCGTGATGGAGAGGAACATCATCAGTGAAGTCCTCGAGTTCATTCTGAGTGTCAGAATGAAATATTCAATATTGAGAAGGATCCACTCCACGACGCCGCTCAATCATCCTCATATGAATCATGCTCGAGAATCTCTATGGGGACATCTGGCCGACGAGTGTAAGTGTAGAGGACTGCTTCAATGTGTCGAGGAGACCAAAGTGTCAAGCAAGGCGAGTCACATAAGGGCCTAAATAGATGGGGGAAGGCTAAGGCGATGAAGTATGCCAAATCAAAGATATGCTTGGTGGCCATGCTATATAGAAAATAAGCATAAAATTTTTAACCCAGTCTTCACATGGCCTTGGACACACCTGTGTGTCTAGGCAGTGTGGAAAACACGGTTGTGTCGCATGGCCGTGTGCAACCTCCTTCGCTTCTCCCATGCCCGTGTGGCTCAGTCGTGTCTCGTACATGGCTGTGTACCTTGCCCATGTAACTCTCTGACTTGTTTTAAAAAGGAAAAAATTAGCTTCAGGTTCCATACGGCCTAGGACACGCCCGTGTAATCCAAATGACTGTGTCAAACGCTCGTGTGGACTATTTTAGGCCGTTTCTGTCGATTTTTGTAAAAATTAAGTCCCAAAATCCACACGGCCAAGGACACGCCCGTGTTTCCAGGCCTTGTAGGTCACATGGCCATGTCCCTAGGCCATGTAACTCACGATCGAACCCCTTTTAGTGCACACAGCCTGGGACACACCTGTTTGTCCAGGCCATGTGGGTCAAAAACATTTCTTATTTTGAAAATTAATTATTTTAAAAAATATCATAAAATTAAATTAAGAAAATTAGCAGTGTTAACACTCGGGTTGCCTCCCGAGAAGCGCTTATTTAAAGTCTAAGCTCGACTTACCTCGTGTTCGCATGATCACGGTGGTTCGCAGAGTCAAAAATCCTTTTTCTCGCTGTAAATTCTGTTATCAAAATAAGGTTTGAGTCAAGTAATATTTACCTTAAAAGTGCCGAATTTAGAATGAGTTACCTCGACTGTACCGTATGGAAAGACATTCAATACCGTAAAAGGAGTTACTCCGTTTGCATTAAGCTCTGAAGTTACAATTCGAGGGTCTATTTTATCTAACAGTACCTGGTCCCCAACCTTAAATTGATTTGTTCTATCCTTATGCTCGTCATGGTGTCGCTTTGGTTCTGTATCGTGTATTCTCGATTTCTCCTTGACATGTGCCCGCCATTCGTCTAGTTCATCGATCTGTAACATTTGTTCTTCACGAGTTGTTTTGTTTTTGTCACATTGAATGGAACGTGGCTCTATCACATTTTTCCGAGGGGTTTCCTTCAAAGAAGTTTGAGCCACAATGTTATTCATATTGATAGAACTCGTATAATCATCTCGATCACTAGATGTGTTAACAAAATAATGAGCTTGGAGTGTAATCGTATGATCACCTACAAGAAGTATTAATTCACCTGTACCAACATCAATAGTAGTTCTAGTAGTTTCTAAAAAAGGCCGACCTAAAATGAAAGGTACGTCACGATCCTCATCCATGTCTAAAACAACAAAATCAACTGGGAGTATGAAGTTATCAATTTTGACAAGAACATCTTCAACAATACCCCTAGGAAATTTAATGGTTCTATCTTCTAATTGAATACTCATCCTAGTTTGTTTGGGTTTCTCAAGACCTAATTGCTTAAAAATTTTATAGGGCATGACATTAATACTAGCCCCTAAATCAGCAAAAGCATTATTAACATTTAAACTACCAATTAAATAAGGAATAGTAAAACTCCCTGGATCTTAGTTTATTTTGCAAGATAGCTGATCAAATTGCATTTAGCTCTATGTGCGATGAATCATCTAACTTCCGTTTGTTTGCTAAAAGCTCCTTTAAAAATTGAACGAAATTGGGCATCTGCGAAAGAGCTTCAATAAATGGCCAAGTTAATATGTAACTTTTTCAAAATTTTAAGAAATTTACCAAATTGTTCATTCGTGTGGTCTTTTTTTGTTGCGTTGGGATATGGCACACGAGGTTTATATTCCTTACCGACCGATTTTTGTTCATTTTGGCTTACCTCAACCTTACCTTTACTTACCGCACTTTCTTGCCTCAGTTCTGGTTCAGATTCAACTAACCTTTCTTCATCTCGCACAATAATTGCATAAAGTTGCTCCCTTGGGTTAGTTTTGGTATTACTAGGCAAGCTACCTTGTAGTCGCTCTAAAATCAACTTCGCAAGTTGACCGATTTGGTTCTCAATCCCTTGAATCGACGCTTGTTAATTTTTAAGTGTTGTTTCGGTGTTTTAAAAGCGGGTTTCTGAAACTGAAATAAACTTCATCAACATCTTCTCAAGGTTCGGCTTTTTCTCTTGTTGGTATGGTGGTTGGAAGCCTGGAAGGGTTTGTGGTCTTTGGTTTCCCTGACCACCCCAAGAGAAATTGAGATGGTTCCTCCAACCTGCATTATAAGTGTTACTATAAGGATTATTCTGAGGTCTAGAATTTTTACCCATATAGTTGATTTTCTTATTCTCTGTGCTAGGACCGTAGGGTAAATATTCTGGATTTATTTGTTCCTCCTCCATTTGCATCGCATTGCATCACCGACTGTACCTGCGTAGAAACACATAAACAATCAATTTTCTTATATAATTGTTCTAGCTAATTTGATAACATGGTGATTACATCTGTATTGAAAACAGCGGCTGCTCTATTAGGCTTTGTCATCATTACTTGCCACTGATAATTATTTAGTGCCATCTCCTTTATAAATTCATAAGCCACGTCTGGTGTTTTATTATTCAAAGTACCACTGACGGCTGCATCAATCAATTGCCTAGTTGAGGGGTTCAAACCATTGTAGACGGTTTGAACCTGTAGTCATAGAGGTAACCCATGGTGAGGGCACCTTCTCAATAAATCATTATACCTCTTCCATGCATCATATAGAGTCTCTAAGTCAATCTATACGTAGGAAGAGATATCATTCTTCAGCTTAGTTGTTTTAGCCGGTGAAAAAAACTTCAATAAAAATCTTTCGGTCATTTGGTCCTATGTAGTGATAGAACCTCATGGTAACGAATTCAACTACTGTTTAAGTTTGTTCCTCAATGAGAAAGGGAACAACCGTAAGTGAATGACATCGTCAGAAATGCCATTTATCTTGAAAGTATGGCAAACTGTCAGGAAAATAGCCAAATGAGTATTTAGATCTTCATCTTGCAAACCATCAAACTGAACAAACTATTGGATCATCTGAATAGTGCTTGGATTCAGTTTGAAGTTATTCGCAGCAATGGTAGGTCTTACAACGGTTGATTCAGCCCCAGTTAGAGTGGGCTTGCCATAATCGTACATAGTATAGGAGCAGGATTCAGATTTGCTAGATTCGTAGCAATCATAGGAGGCAGCGAATTATTCTGATTATTAGCCATCTCCTCAGTAATAATGACATCCTCTTGCTCTTCCACTATATTCTATCAACTATGCATTTATTCTCTACAGTTTTAGCGAGCTGCACTTTCAATTTCTCTGTCAAATACTAGTGGTCCTGAAGGGTGTCTTTTAGTCATAAACTAAAGGAACCTCTCAGAAGCAAATAAAAAAGAAATTTGAAAACAAAAAAATAAAATACAATAAAAATAAAAATGGCTAAATTAATAAAAATCGAGTCTTCCTAATATTTTAGTCCCCGGCAATGGCGCCAAAACCTTTATGGTCAATAAACTAACTAAAATTATGACAACGGAAAGCCCACCTATCGACCAATTGTATAACTATAGTGAGAAGGGAATATCGTATCTACGAGGACTAAAAGTACTAGTAATTACTATTTTTCTATTATTTAGCCGATAAATTGAGGGAATTGGTTTTAATCTAAAATTGACTACACTAATTACTAAGAACACAATAGAGAGTGAATTGGGAAAATAAACAAAGATAACCAATGAGATAGACAATACTTAGGAAAGAATCCACCTTGACTTCTCTTATTAATCTGAATCTGAATTAAACGATTTATTCACTTGCGCCTTGATCCGTAGAAATCCCTAAATTATGTTAATATCTCTTTCGAGAGTAAGAACAACTTACTCTAGGTTGATTAATTGAAATCTCTTTCTAATTAAAACTCCTATTGTCGCATTAACTTGATCTATGGATTCCCCTATTAGATTTGACTCTAAACCGTTAGATTTATGTCGTCCTATTTCTAGGATTGCATGCAACTCTAGTCAATTATGCTAAATCTAATCTTAAACATGGACTTTTGCTCCACTGAAATAAGCACATTAAACTTGAATCAATATCTTAGAAATATTAAAACAAGAAATAAGCATACATAATTGAGAACAAAGAATCAAGTATTTATCATGTAATTCAGAAATCAAATAATAAGATCCATCATAGGTTTCATCTTCCCTAGGTATATAGGGAATTTAGTTCATAATTTGGAATAAAACCATATCAAAGTTCGGATAATAACAAGACTTAAAGAAATCCAATAAAACTTCTAAGGAAATTGAATAGAGATCTTCAATCTTGAAGGAGATACTCTTCTGAGTTGAATTCGGTGGCTTTCTTTGAGTCTTTTCTTCGTTCTTCTCTGTGTGCCCCCTTAGGTCCTCTTCTAATAGGTATTGATAAACTTTAGAATGTTCAGAAACCCTAAAAATTGGGTTTTTCCACATAAAAGAGAAGCAGGGTGCGAAATAGACGCGGGCTGGCACAAGGGCGTGTGGCTCACACGGACGTGTGCCCAGGCCATGTGGATCCTAAAAACAACATTTTTGTCTGATTTTGGCCCGTTTTTCACTCCTTTCACTTCTCTACGCTCACCTAAGTATAGAAATAGGGATTTAAAGGATTAGGAGCATCAAATTCACTAATTTATATAATAAATCATCCAAAAATGCGTCAAGAAAGGGATTAAAAATATGTTACTTTTATGGTTTATCATGAACCCTTAATATTAATAACGATTATGGATTCGGAGTGTCATGAATATTCTATATTCATAGAGGCTATGGATAAATTTAGATAGAATTTAGACATAATAAAGCTTAAGTCGAAATAAAATATGAACGAAAAACCTACATATTATGTAACACACCAAAATCCACAGAGTTAGAATTATTTAGTCTTGATAACTAAGAGCTTAAGATATTATTTAGAGAACTAATGCTTAAATCCTACTATTCCTATTTTGTTCTATTTTCCTTTTAGCAACTAAGGAACAAACTCAATCTAATATATATATTAAATGTGGTAGAAATAAGCTAAGAATGGGTAAGAACTCAAATGGTAAGACTTTACCATTTTTTTCTCACCCCTTAGGTTCAAGTCACACCAAATCCATTTTCATTTTCTTTTATTTTCGGCAAAAAGGGTATTTTACCCTTCAGCACCTCAAAATTCTGAACCTTAAGTATTTAATCCTTATTCCTATTCATACAAGGATTTTATTTCCTCTTCAAAATCTAAAAATAATTTGTCCTTCATCTCTTTAAATTCTTCTTTTTCCTTAATTCCTTCTTTTCTTTCCATAAAGAAATATTACATTCTTTGCTGGAAATTAACCTCTTGAATCTCAAATCAAAGTCAAGTCCCAATTAAACTATTCTTTCTCCGAATTGTTAAATCTAGCATTGATAATCCTCAAACTCTCATCAAATGCTTGGTAAGTGCTTTCGTTCCAAACCCATAAATTCTGATATTTCATCATACTTGTTAATCTTTCAACTCTATTGCGAATCTTTAACGGGTTTTTCTCAAAAATCTTGATAATTTTGAGAAATCTTGAAAATTATTATTTGAAGGAACCATTCCAACTACCCCATATCAGATCTAGGCACAAGGAACGATGTTCAGGATCCCAGAAGTCAGGTGTGTGTTATTTTATGAGAAAATCGAGGCAAAATTGAGCCTAGGTCAGACCACACGGTTAGCCACACGAGTGTGTGGGCCACCCGTGTGGACAACACGACTACCATACACGGTCATGTCCCTCCATAAACTCTAGGTTTTTTCTTCTCACACTGCCTGCCACACGGCCGTGTCACCTCTATAGGTTGTAGTTTCGAATGCCACATGACTACAATTTCTCACAAGGTTACACGGCCATGTGTCCTTGTAACTCAGAATTTATAGTTTTGACCTAAAATTTTATGTTTTGATCAGATTAGTCCCTTAAAAGGTTTCAAACTATTTTTATTGAATTAAATTATGTGATTAGGTCCCTGATGATAGGAAATATGCTAGAATTCATGATTGATCGAATGATTGTGTTATTTATATTTATGAATAATTGCATGAATTATGACTAGTATATGTTACTATTGTATTTATACTTGCGATTGTATGAACGACATGCCCTATGATATTGAAATCCGAATACATGAAAAAGCATGACTTTGCTAGTGATTTGTCATGTATTAGTAAATTAAATACTATCATATTCTATTTGTATTCAACAAGCCGCATTGCATTGTATGGGTTGAGACAATTTGATTGAAGGAAGTTTGGCAGTTTATATGCATTAATCAATTTTTTTGTGCATCCACAAACGAAGGCAGATTCAATCTGCAGGTACTACTATGTATCGACAACCGAAGGCCAATTACAACAGCATGATTATGTTATAAAATATACAGCCAAAAGCTAGTTTCATTAACAATACTTATTGTTGTGAACCCATAGACGAAAGTAGATTCCAACTGTAGGATCTTGATGTGTGTCCACAGCCAAATGACAGTGATTATCCGCGAACCAGTAGTGGTTTATCCACATCCCGATGTTTTGGAAAAGAGAGTTTTGGGGAACTCCTATTATGGTGTGTAACGGTGGGGTAGATTATATTCTGTTTAATCCTAAAATTGTATGACATCTTATAGATCATGTGCATACAAATCTAGAAGTTATTTTATGAGACATATACATATTCATATGTGTGAAAATATACATGTGCATATGATTATGATTTTTTTGGGAAAATGTGAGAACTTGGTTATTCTGAAACCTGTTATTGTGAGTTCTGATATGTTAATGATGGTTGCATTGAAAAATAGATACTCTGAACTGTAATTTTATCAATGATTATTTTATGCTATGTTATTTAATGTGTCTTTACAACTTTTTCCTTTGATTTTATTGTAAATAAACTCACATTGAGTGTCACAGCTCACCCCCATAAATTTTCATCCTTATAGATAACCCACCAGGTTAAGACACGGGTACGACATCCGGAGGGTCTCGACATGGCCTATTTTATTTCCAATTTATGAAGGCTTAATCTTTTGATTTATTTTATTATTTAAGGATTATAATATGTTATCTCAAATTGTGGCATGGGATTTAGGACTTAGGTTTGTTTTTATGATGCATGACATTTTATTTGAATTCTTAGGATATTATGTTTCGATTATTATTTAGTATGCATGAACCCTGGGTTTTATTAAATACATAAAGTAAATATCATTTTTCCGCTGCTAGATGATAACTAAAACGTTGAGGAATAATGAATCGACATTTAAACTAAATTTTCTACTAAACTAAATAAATGTTTTAAAATAATTGTTTTAAAAAATTTCAATAATCCTGCTAGGCCATCTCGGTGGCTGATGTAATCTCCCGAATTTGGGTTTAACGCCTAAACTGGGTTGGGGAGGTTACATATTATTTCTCTACTTGTTTAATTTGAAAAATAAAACTCAATTTATAACATTATTAATCAATTTTCGTAAATTTAAAAATGTTACATCTTAATATTCAAAAATCTAATATTCAAAGAGGAAAATAATTTTACTTAATTAAAATGATGCAAAATTGCTTTGGCATTGTCTGATAAAATCATGATAGTTTGGTCCTCCATAAAATGGTATCAATTTGGTGGAACTCCAAGGAAAATTATAACTACATAAAATCAAAAGCTATCAATGACTAAAATTCAAAATATTATAATTGAATCTTCAAAGTATCATTATTATACCAATCACTTCACTCATCTTAGTAATCAATTTAGGAGTTAAATGCCCATTTGAATATAACGCTGAGCATATTCAAAACACATGGATCAAATTGTAAACAAGTGTATACCTATAGCATGAAATCTAAGCTATCCAAACAATTATGGGCAAAGCAAAGCCCTGACCCGCTTTGTTAAATGGGAAATTTTCTCTTTCACTCCTCCCAACATATAAATCATTCAAATTAAGTCTTTTAGCTCTTGAATAAATAGAGAATTTACATTTTGGTCCTTTCAAAAAATATTAATAATATAATTTAAGCATTTTAACACTTTGTTTAACCTTGGTCCCTCCAAAAATTATAAAGTTTTATCTTGAGCCCCTAAATAAAATTCCTGGCTGCACCATCACATATAGTAGGTACAAATGTGTTTACAAATTTATCCATATGATCTACAACATATTTAAGCTAACATTAACACCAGGATTGGTAGTTGGATTGGCAAAAAGACCGGATAGAAACAAAGACAAAATTTAAAATCTAAGCTCTGGTCAACTTATATTTAACACCTAAATTGATGCAATAGTGATATTTTTAGGATTCAATTCGAATGTTTCAAAGTTTGAAAATCGCTTTAAAATCAAAACTACAAATTGAGGATGTTGGGTGGAATTAGAAAGAAGAGCAAAGTTAGTTACCCGCTGTGGGTCTCGATGGCTACAACTTGGCGTAAAGATAACCATAGCCACAATGTGGTCATATGGCATGGAACCATGGCTGGACCAAGGAATGTTTGGATCCCCAAAATTAAGATTTCAGCCCAATGGGCACAAGGTGCTGCAAACCCTATTGGGGCATTATTTCATGGTGCATGTAATGAATTTTCTCGTAGCCCCATTCACTATGTAGGAACTGATGAATCCAATAGTTGGTGTAGTCATCCACTAGAAAATACACTATCAATTGGCTAACTACCTCTCATTTTGTTGGCAGTGGCAAGCTCGTACGAATCCCAACCCACTGCCCCATCAACATTAAAAAACCTTTCAATAATCAACATGTTGGAACTATGAATCCCTCTTTGTTAAGTGTCGGATTGCATTTTACTTTCTCTATTAAAAAATAGGTAACTTAATCCCTCTACATTAAATCAATGAACAAACTGATCTTTTTGTAAAAAAAAAGTAGTAATTTCTTCTGTTGAAAACTGGTATGGCTAACAAAATAATTGAATAGTGACATGTGATGTGCCATCTGTACCTCATACTAACATATATGGATTAATTTTTAACAGTAGAACTGAAGGACAAATTTAAGTTTTAATCTAACGTATAGGGATTAGTTTGCTCATTTTTTTGAATGATGGAGACAAAATGCAGTCTAACTCTTAGTAGATATGCTTCCATAATAATTATACCTCGGAGTGATTGAAATCAAACTTAAATATGTTGTGTTCTCAATACGAACTAATTAAATTAGGTTTAAATTTTCTTGTTATTAAAAGTTCTATTTGGATGAGCGTCAAGATTGATTTCAATGACAAGACTTGGGTTTTAAGTCAGTTAATATTGAGTCCAGAATTCTAACCATGTATATGTGGAATTTGTAACACTTGTTTTGATTAAAACAATCATTACTAGTATTATTAAATGGAGAGTATATGGTGAATCCATCAGTAACACTCACCATTCTATTCCATTTCCTTTTAAAATTTTTGAACTGTTCATGATAATTTGTTTCTATTTTGTTAGGTTTTCGATTTTCTTTTTACCAATTTCCTATATTGGTTTTTTGAACTTCATTCCAACAAATTTTCTTTTATGGATTTCCGACATTATTTTATAAAGTTTTAAAATTATTTTTCATAAATATTTCTTAAAAACACAATCTTTTAAGTAAATAAATATAAGTAAGTTTATGTTTTTTTATTTAAATTATTTCAAAATTTTCATTTAAATAATTAAATTGTTCAAAAGTTTTTGTTCAATTCATGGGACGGTTACTAATGTAAAATTTTCCTCAACCGTAAGAAGCTATTAACTGTACGTACCTCTAAAGTAGGGAAAAATAAACAACGATGAGAGGGACAACCACAAAGATAAATTGATGAAGAACATCTTTATAACATTTAAACAACTCCTGGAAGGATTTCTTCACTCTCGGTTGAAGTTTGAATCTATAGACGGTGTCGAACCAATACAACTCCACCAATGCGCAGGGCAACAGAACCAAAGAAAACACCAAAAACAAAAATAAACAATTATCTGTGTACAATATGTAATCGGATTTATGAGCCGAATAACTAAACCATAATTTTTCTTCCATCGTTAAGTTCCTCCCCGATGGTCACTAAACTAACAATAATTACGACAAAGGCAAGCGCACCTATCGAGCAATAGTATACCTATAATGAGTAGAGAGTATCATATCCACGAGGACTAAAAGTATTACTAATAACCATTGTCCTATTATTTAGCCGATAAGTAGGGGTGATTCTTTTTAATCTAAATTTACTAATATAAATGAACTAAGAACCCAACATAGGAAATAATCAAAAAATACCAAAGAGAAAGACAATACCCAGGAAAAAATCCACCTAGACTTCACTTATTATTCTAAATCTGAATTAAATGATTTATTCACTTGTCTCTTGATTCGTAGAAACCCCTAATTTATGTTAATATCTCTTTCGAGAGTAAGAACAACTGACTTTAGGTTGATTAATTACAATCTCTTTCTAATTAAAACCACTATTTTTTGCATTAACTCGATCTATGGATTCCCCTATTAGATTTGACTCTAATCCGGTAGATTTATGTCGTCTTATTTATAAAATTGAGTGCAACTCCACTCAATTATGCTAGATCTACTCTTAAACATGGACTTTTGCTCCACTGAAATAAGCACATTAAACATGAATTAATATCCCAAAAATATTAAAACACAAAATAAGAATACATAATTGAGAACAGGAATCAAGTATTTATCATGTAATTCAAAAATAAAATAATAAGATTCATCATAGGTTTCCTTTCTCTAGGTATCTAGGGAATTTAGTTTATAATTGAAATGAAATCATCTCAAAGTCAGAAAAACCACAAGACATAAAGAAATTTACTAAAACTTCGAAAGAATTTAAAAGGAGATATTCAATCTTGAAGGAGATCCCCTTCTGAGTTGGCCTCGATGGTGTTCTTCGAGTAATTTCTTCAATCTTCTTTGAGTGCTCCTTTAGGTCTTCTTCTAATTGTTATTTATAGACTTTAGAATGCTCAGAAAGCCTAAAAATTGGGTTTTTTTTGCATGTTAGGGAAGCAGGTTGCGAAATCGACACAGGCTAGCATATAAGCGTGTGGCCAGCCCGTGTGGAAATGCTCAAGCTGTGTGGATGCTCAAAACAACTCCTTTTGCTCGATTTTGGCTTGTTTTTCGCTCCTTTCGCTCCCTTATGCTCACTTAAGTATAGAAACATGAATCGAAAGGATTAAGAGCATCAAATTCACTAATTTAGATAATAAATCATCCAAAAACTCATCAAGGAAGGGATTAAAAACATGTTACTTTTGTCCTCAAGTAAAATCCTCAACTCATAATTAAAATTAATCTTTCTCAACTTAAAAATCTCATCAATAATGTTTAGTCATAATTCACAATTAATCATACATTTATAATTCAACTAAAAGAGCACTAAAGATTCAAGCAATCCAAATCGATCTTTTTAAAGCATGAAAACATAGGTATTTCCCCCTTATCTAAGTAGTTACCTTTAATTCAAAATCAACAAGAATTGACATCCTCACTAAAGATTCACTCAATTCACTCAAAGTGTTTAAGATTCAAAAATAAACACTCAATAGTCAAATAAGAAAAGTCATTACCGTAGACTTGCATAAAAATCAAATCTCCACCACTATAAAATAAGATGATGCACAAATCAAAAGGTCTTTAAGCGGTTGTAATGGGGATTAGGTTAAAGGTGCGGAGAAAGGCTGAAAAATATGGTTAAAATCAAGATCAGATTGATAAATTACCAAACTAAAAAAATAAACAAATGCTGAATTAAAAACAATTATATCAATAGAAACTATTCAAGAATAACATGAGCTTCTTATCAAAATATGAATTTAACTGTTCAAGCTCAATTTACATAAAAATAAATAATAATCAATATATATGTTTTTTTATCATGCAGTTTAGAACAATAAGAAATAATTCAGCAACTTAAACAAAAGGCTTAATCATACAATTAACCAAAACAAATCTCGATAAAAAGGGAGTCAATAAAACGGGAAAATTTCTCAATGGACAAAAAATGAGTTATAGGTTAAATTTAATGGGTGAATGAAGAAACAGTGTGTTAGGCTCAAAGGGGTTCACTAAGGGTTAATTATGTAGGTAGACTTTTAAGGGATAAATGGGTTAAAACCTAAGTGTCTTTATCATCTCAGTATATCAAATCAAAGGTGTGGCCTCAACATGCATAATCAAAGCAAGTTCTAGAATAACAAATCAATATTAACACACTCATAACCAATAATAAAGATGAGCAAGAAAAATGTATGCTCTAAAGGCTAAAAATCTCACAAAAATTATGGTTTTTGATGTCAATCTTGCAAATTTCAAACTTTAAGGTAATACCTCAATTCAGAGAAACAACCTAATTTTTTTCTTTTAATTCTGAAAATAGACTTATCATGCTTGATTCTCTCATACCTTAAAGTTTAAATCAACCAATACATAATTATCGCAGATTAATCTAAAACACATCAACAAAAGTCACAAATTAATAAAAATTTATTCTAATAGAAATTATGAGAAAATTACTTAAACACAAGAAATACTTCAAGTATTTTCTAATAATAATTATCAAAATAACCTCCCCACACTTAAGATGTACATTGCCCCCAATGTACAAACATATATAATCATATATAAACAGAATATCATAAGAGAGGGAGAAAACTGAAACTGCCCTGAATATTGGATGAAATCCCCAGAATAGTGAAAAGCAGAATTGTAGTCAAGTCTAAGTATAGAGCATGATTTTGAGCAAACTAATAAGAAAATAAACACAAATAGTGAAGAAGATTAAGGGATTAAAACTCGATAGAAACAACCATAAAAATAAAAATATAGTTCAAAATATAAAAACTAAATAAGTCTAAGAAAATAACAATAAACATAAATAAAATAAAATAAAATAAATGGACTCAATTGTCCTCATCATCAGATGCGTCAGTGCCGTGAGTCATCGGCGCTGAGGAGGAGATATGGAGCACTGTCGAACCTCTAAAAGCAATGCTGCTCGAAACGAGTGAACCGTTCGGAGAGGTCCGCTAAAGTAGTAGTAGAAGAAACAGGATGGTGACTCAAAGGTGGAGGCTGAGGTGGGTCCTCGTGATAGGGAGGAACATCATCAGTGAAGTCCTCAGGTTTATTCTAAGTGTTAGAACGAAATAATTGGTACTAAGGAGGATCCACTACATGACGCCGCTCGATCATCCTCATATGGATCCTGCTCGAGATTTCTTATGGGGACATCTGGCCGACGAGTGTAAGTGTAGAGGACTGCTCCGGTGTGTCAAAGAGACCGAAATGTCGAGCAAGTCGAGTCACATAAGGGCCTAAATATATGGGACCTTTCATGTGGCGGCCAATCTGATGGCGGAAGGCTAAGGCGATGAGGTATGCCAAATCAAATATGTGCCCGGTGGCCATGCTTCATAGAAAATAATCATCAATAGTACTAACGGCTCCGATGCTCTTTCTCCTATTGGTCAAAGTATGGGCTAAAAGGGCATGAATGTACCGTAAGGTCATAGAGAGAGAAGTCATCTTCAAGTGATTCGCGTCATAGGGGGTCAAACTTACCGTAAGATCTGTCCAACAACTAGCTGGCGAGTGGTGGATATACTGATGTAGGCGGAAGAAGTTCTCGGCACTCATAAACTCCTTAGTATATAGACCCGAAGCAGTGCCAAACTCAGGGACACTCATATGGCACACCAAGCATCTGAGTCGGAACGTGATGGTGCCTAGCTCGTCATGAGTCATCATTGCGTCCTGGAGAGTAAATGTCAAGCAAAACTCCAACGTCAACTCTATGTATATGGGCTCGATGATCGAGAAGAAACGGTTCCACGGTACTGTAGCAATTAAGGCGCGCACGTGATCAGCTAGGTAAACCTGCTCCAACGCGACCTAATGAATGCATCGGCCTAAGCAGAGTGGGCGTTGTCGAAGTAACTGAAATAATTTCTCCTAGGGACCCGTAGAAAATTGGAGATAAGGAGGAGGTCGCGCCAGGTGTCTTCCGTTTTTTCAAAGCAGGAACGACGACCTTGGGCTTGCTACTTGTGTCTGTCATAGTGGCCCTGCAAGAAAAAAGAATCCAAGATAAAAAAAAATCAACAAAATAACAAAACAACAAGTAAAGAAATAAGGGGCTGATAAAGCAGGATGGAATATTGGACTAGCAAGCCTTCTATAAAAATTAAAGTTTCCTAAATGGGGAATTTACTTTTAAAACAATAAAGGACTAATACCAATGCAGACAAAATCCATTAACTTAACTTTGATGCTTAAAAACTAATATGCAAATAATAAAGAAATAAATAATTAATAAAGAAAACCTTAATAGAATCAACGACTAATCAAATCCACAAAAATACCAAAAGGGCCGATGAATGATAGAAACCAACATAAAAAGATAATTAATCAACAAAAATCTAAACAGTGCTTAATAATGGTAAAAGGATAGTGATAAACAGAAGCAGAAACATTTTAATAAAAAGAATAAAAATAATAATAATAACAATAATAAAATAGAAAATAACGAGAATGCTAATAAAAATAATAATGAATAAATAAATAAATAAAATAAACAATGAAAATTGGGAAAAAAAGGGAAATAGACTGTGATGGAGGTGGTGTGCATGGTGGCCGGTGTGAGTGGCAGTGATGGGTGAAGACCGAGGGGGTGGTGGGTGTGGTGGTATAGGTCGACGGAAAGGATAAAGAGGGAAGAAAAGAAGAAATGAGGGGTCGAGTTTTTGTTGAAAGGGCTGTTGAGGGTCAAAATGCTTGGTTCGGAGAAAGGTTGCGGCTCGGTGAAATGAGAGGGCCGACGAGGTGGGTTGCTGTGTGGGTGGTTCGAAGGGAGGCTGCTATGCAATGGGGTGTGGGGAAGAGTGGGGTTGGCGGTTGGGGAAGGGAGAAGTAAGGGGATAAGGGTGGTGTGATGGTTGGAGGTTGGAAAGGGATGAAGAAAGAAGAAGGGGGATTGCATTCGGTAAGGGAATGAGAAGGCCAAAGAAGGGAACGACGATGGTGGTCGGAATGGTGAGCGACGACAAGGGTTTTGGTGTTTGGGGAGCAACGACAATGGATGAAAAAGAAGATAAAAAAGAATACAAAAAATAAAAAAATAAAATGGATTAGGGTTTTAAAAGGGTTTCACAGTCGTGTAAGGCCCGTGTTGTGCCACATGCGATAAAATTTTTAACCTAATCCTTACACGACCTCGGACACGCCCGTGTGTCCAAGCTGTGTGAAACATACGGCCATGTCGCATGGTCGTATGCAACCTCCTTCGCTTCTCCCAAACCTGTGTGAACTCCCATTCGCCTCTGTGGCTAGCCAGTGTCTCGTACACGGCCGTGTGTCTTGCCCGTGTAACTCTCTGACTTATTTTAAAAAGGAAAATTTTAGCTCCAGGTTTCACACGACCTACGACACACCCTTGTAGACTATTTTGGGCCTTGTCTTTATTGATTTTAAAAAAAGTTAAGTCCCATGATCCATACGGCCAAGGACACGCCCATGCCACATGGCCTTGTCGCCAGGCCATGTAACTCACTGTCAATTTTCTTAAAATTTTAAAACTGAGTCTTAGGATCCACACGGCGAAGGACACGTCCGTGTGTCCAGGTCATGTAGGTTAAAAACACATTTTTTATTTTTATATATTTTAAAAATTAATTAATTTTTGAAAACATCATGGAATATAATTAAGAAAATTAGTAGTTTAACACTACGATTGCGTCCCGAGAAGCGTTTATTTAAAGTCTAAGCTCGACTTACCTTGTATTTGCACGGTCACGGTGGTTCGCAGAGTTGAAACTCCTCTTTCTCGCTGTCAATTCTATTATCGAAATAAGGTTTGAGTCGAGTAATATTTACCTTAAAAGTGCCGAATTCAAAATGAGTTATATCAATTGTACCATATTTGGAAGACATTCAGTACTGTAAAAGGAGTTGCTTCGTTTGCATTAAACTCTGAAGTGGCAATTCGAGGATCTGTTTTATCTAGTAGTACCTTGTCCCCAACTTTAATTTGGCCTGTTTCATCCACATGCTCATCATAGTGTAGCTTTAGTTCCACATCGTGTATTCTCGGCTTCTCCTTGACACGTGTCCGCCATACGTCTAGTTCATTGATCTGTAGTCTTCATTCTTCATGAGTTGTTCTGTTTTTGTTGTATTGACTGGAACATGGCTCTATCACGTTTTTTCGAGGGGTTTCCTACAAAGAGGTTTGAGCCACAATGTTATTTATCTTAACAAAACTCGTATAATTATCTCAATCACTAGATATCTTAGCAGAATCACGAGTTTGGAGAGTAATCGTGTCATCACCTACATGAAGTATTAGTTCACATGTACAAACATCAATAATAGTTCTGGCAGTTGCTAAAAAGGGTTGTCCTAAAATTAAAGGTACGTCACTATCCTCATCCATGTCTAAAACAACAAAATCAACTGGGAATATGAATTTATCAATTTTCACAAGTACGTCTTCAATAACACCCCTAGGAAATCTAATAGTTCTTTCTTCTAATTGAATACTCATCCTAGTTTGTTTGGGGGTTTCCCAAGACCTAATTGTTTAAACATTTTATTAGGCATGACATTAATATTATCCCCTAAATCAGCTAAAGCATTATTAACATTTAAACTACCAAATAAACAAAGAATAGTAAAACTCCCTAGATCTTTCAATTTGTTGGGTAGTTTATTTTGCAAAATAGCCGATCAAACTACGTTTTTGTTTGCCCAAAGCTCCTTTAAAAATTTTACGAAATTGGGCATTTGAGAAACTGCTTCAATAAACGGTAAGTTAATATGTAACTTTTTCAAAAGTTTAAGAAATTTACCAAATTGTTTGCTAGTGTGATCTTTCTTCGTTACATTCAGATATAGAACCAGAGGTTTATATTCCTTACCAACTGATTTTTGTTCATTCTGGCTTACCTCTACCTTACCTTTACCTACCACACTTTATTGCCTCGATTCTGGTTCAGATTCAACTAACCCTTCTTCATCTCTCACAGTAATTGCATGAAGTTGCCCCTTTGGGTTAGTTTCGGTATTACTAGGCAAGCTACCTTGTGGTCATTCTAAAATGAACTTCATAAGTTGTCCGATTTGGTTCTCGAGCCCTTGAATTGGCGGTTTTTGATTTAAGTGTTGTTTCGTTGTTTTGGAAGTGGGTTTCTGACACTGAGATAAACTTCGTCAGCATCTCCTCAAGGTTTGGTTTTTTCTCTTATTGGTAAGGTGGTTGAAAGCCTGGAGGGGGTTGTGGACTTTGGTTTCCTTGACCACCCTAAGAGAAATTGGAATGGTTCCACCAACCTGCATTATAAGTGTTATTGTAAGGATTACTCTGAGGTCTAGAATTATTACCCAAATAGTTTATTTGTTCATTCTCTGTGCTAGGATCGTAGGGTAAATATTCTAGATTGCTCATTCCTCCTTAATTTGCATCGCATTGCATCACCGAAGGTACCTGCGTAGAAACACATAAACCATCAATTTTCTTATTTAATTGTTCTACCTGATTTGATAACATGGTGACTGCATCTAGATTGAAAACACCGGCTGCTCTATTAGGCTTCATCCTCATGACTTGCCACTAATAATTATTCAGTGACATCTCTTTTATAAACTCATAAGCAGCGTCGGTTGTTTTATTATTCAGAGTACCACTAGTCACTGCATCGATCAGTTGCCTAGTTGAGGGATTTAAACTATTGTAGAAGGCTTGAACCTGTAGCCATAAAGGTAACCCATGGTGAGGGCACCTTCTTAATAAATCCTTATACCTCTCCCATGCATCATATAGGGTTTCTAGGTCAACCTACTCGAAGAAAGAGATATCATTCCTTAGCTTAGCTGTCTTAGATATCATTCCTTAGTAGAAATTTTTTAGTTATTTGATCCCATGTGGTAATGGAACCTCGTGGGAAGGAATTCAACCACTGTTTAGCTTTGTTCCTCAACGAGAAAGGAAACAACCGTAGGTGAATAGCATCGTCAGAAATGCCATTTATCTTGAAAGTGTCACAAACTTCCAAAAAATTAGCCAAATGAGTATTTGGATCTTCGTCTTGAAAACCATCGAACTAAACAAACTGTTGTATCATCTGAATAGTGTTCGGCTTCAGTTCGAAATTATTTGAAAGAATGGTGGGTCTCACAATACTCAATTCAACCTTAGTTAGAGTGGACTTGGCATAATCATACATAGTACAAGGTGCAGGATTCAGATTTTCATGATTCGCAGCAACCACAGGAAGTAGCTGATTATTCTGATTATCAGCCATCTCCTCAATAACAATAATAACATCCTCTTGTTCTTCCACTATACTTTGTCAATTCTACCTTGATTCTCTACGGTTTTTGCGAGCTATACTTTCAATTTCACTATCAAATACTAATGGTCCTGACAGGTTTCTTCTAGTCATAAACTAAAGGAACCTGCCATAAGCAAATAAAAGAAAAAAATTAGAAAACAAAAATTAAACTAAAAACAAAAAATAAAATGCAATAAAGATAAATGGCTAAATTAATAAAAATCAAGTGTTCCTAATATTTAAGTCCCCGGCAACGGCGCCAAAAATTTGATGGTAACTAAACTAACTATAATTACGACAAAGACAAGCGCACCTATCAAACAATAGTATAGCTATGGTGAGTAGAGTATCGTATCCACGAGGACTAAAGTACTAGTAATAACCATTTTTCTATTATTTAGCCGATAAGTTGGTGTGATTGTTTTTAATCTAAATTTACTAATCTAAATTAACTAAGAACGCAAAAAAAATGAAATAGGAAATAATCGAATAATACCAAAGAGAAAGACAATACCCAAGAAAAAATCCACCTAGACTTCACTTATTATTCTGAAGCTGAATTAAACGATTTATTCACTTGTGTCTTGATCCGTAGAAATCCTTAATTTATGTTAATATCTCTTTCGAGAGTAAGAACTACTGACTCTAGGTTGATTAATTGAAATCTCTTTCTAATTAAAACCCCTATTGTCGCATTAACTCTACCTATGGATTCCCCTATTAGATTTGACTCTAATCCAGTAGATTTATGTTGTCTTATTTCTAGGATTGCATGCAACTCCACTCAATTATGCTAGATCTACTCTTAAACAAGGACTTTTGCTCTACTGAAATAAGCACATTAAACATGAATTAATATCCCAAAAATATTAAAACACAAAATAAGCATACATAATTGGGAACAAGAATCAAGTTTTTATCATGTAATTCAGAAATCAAATAATAAGATTCATCATAGGTTTCATCTTCCCTAGGTATCTAGGGAATTTAGTTCATAATCTGAAATGAAAACATCTAAAGTCAGAAAAACCATAAGACATAAAGAAATTCACTAAAACTTTGAAAGAAGTTAAAATGAGATCTTCAATCTTGAAGGAAATCTGCTTATGTGTTGGCTTCGATGGTGTTCTTCGAGTAATTTCTTCAATCTTCTCTGGGTGCTCCCTTAGGTCTTCTTCTAATTGTTATTTATAGACTGTAGAATGCTTAAAAAGCCTTAAAATTGGGTTTTTTTTCGTGTGTTAGGGAAGTAGGTTGTGAAATCGACACGGGCTGGCACATAGGTGTGTGGCCAGCCCGTATGGGAATGCTCAGGCCATGTGGATGCTGAAAATAGCTTTCTTTGCTCGATTTTGGCTTGTTTTTCTCTCCTTCTGCTCCTTTATGCTCACATAAGTATAGAAACATGAATCTAAAGGATTAGAAGCATCAAATTCACTAATTTACATAATAAATCATCCAAAAATTGTTAAGAATTAAGAAGCATTAAGAATTGGATTAAAATATGTTACTTTTATGGCTTATCACTCCCTAAAGCCAATTTTGCCCCTTCAAGGCTATCATATGGCATCATCTCCTCTCTTTTGGATAACTTGGATGGTTTGTAATATTGAATAAGGGTTTTTTTTCTTTGCGTGGAGGATACTCTTGTATCGATTAATAACTTAATAAATTGAAGTAAATCTTGATCATTTAATTTTGGCCTAATTTATTAATCATATGATAGGGTGTAAGGTGTTAAATTTGATGCCTAACTATATCACATATTTTACTTAAATTAAAATGAGAACTTACACATTATCTCATTTTCATCATTATTATCTAACATAAAGTAAGACACCGTATTATATTTAATATTAAATTATTTTATATTAAAATTATATAAGTAAAAAGCTAAAATAATAATTGATAAATTAAACTCTTTTAATTTAAATTTATTTATGCTCTCAATTTTATTTGATTTGAAAATTAATTTCTTTAATTATTGTAGAAATTTAGACGTACAAAATTATGGCAACCTGTGTTGCAATTTAGACGTACTTCAGTACTGATGTGGACTTTTTAGAAACTTTTATGAATTTTTTATAGAGTACAAGTGGATTGCCGCATAAACTGTTACGTCGGTTACGTTAAAATTATAATAGTTTAATAAACTTTTTTGTAGAAAAATAATTTAACTAAAACTTAAAGGTTCAAAGCAAAAACGATCTATAAAAATTGAATAATTTTGTTTTATTGACAATTTTGATATATATAAAAATAATATTGGTTATTTATATTTTTATTAAGTAGCAAATGTAGGACATGTTGGACATGTATTTATGTATAAGGAACTGAATTAAAAGAGCTTTAAGTTCTTAGTGGGGCAATAATCTTGAAGGAATTAGGAGAATTCTTTTTGGGCTTGGACTCTATCTTGCTATTTTAAAGGATAATAAGGATCATTTTACCATTAAAGGCTCATTTCCAACTTTATTTACGGAAATGGGCCAATTTTTTATTATTTACTAAAAAGGCTGATTTTAGCAAAACGCGTCCACGTAGGAGAGTTTTTGGGGGAATTTTTAGTAAAACGCGTCCCTGGGAGAGCGATATTCTCATGTCAGCACAAAACGCGCGAATGTTGACGCGTTTTGCTGACGTGGCAAAATTGCTCCCCCAGGAACGCGTTTTAGCCCATTTTTTTCCCAACGGCTATTTGATTTTTTGACCGTTGGGGTGTCCAACGGTAAAAAGAACAAAAAAAAACCCTATAAAACCCCGATCCTATTTTATCACACATTATTTCTTCAATTTTCCCTCAAATTTCTCTCTAAATTTCTCAAAGCTCTCTTTAATTTTGGCAAAAAAGCTCTCTTTAATTTTTTTCTGAATTAGAAATTTTTTTATAATTTCAAAAATATTTGATCGAGTTAGCAATGGCCAGGGAATTAATTCGTCTCGATCATAAACATATCTCCGTCGAACAAATGAAAATGGTAAGGATTAATTTTAATTTTTAAATCTTATTTAATATTTTTTCATTTATGTAAATTTAATTAAATTTTATTTTATAATTTTTTATAACAGACTGTAGATTGGGTGTTACAATGCTATATTCGTAATATGTTTGGTCCACTATCACTGTTGATAAAGAATTACTTGCGGGAAGCAGGTTCTTGGTACGTGGCCACTATAGGCCGAGGGTGCAAGTTGGACCCAAAACTCATCAGCGCATTGATAGAGAGGTGGAGACCCGAGACGCACACATTCCATCTTCCATGCGGAAAGTGTACCATCACTTTTGAGGATGTACATTTACAACTGGGATTGCCGGTGGGCGGGTCCACACTCACCAGGTTCGTTCAATCTACTGATTGGGGAGCCATATGTCATGATCTTTTGGGTGAGATTTCAGATAATATTTACGGAGGTTGGATCGAGATAGGCTGGTTACAAGATACATTCCTGGAGTTGGGGAATGATTCGATTGAATTAGAAAGAATACGATATGCTCGTGCATACATTCTTAAGATGATTGGAGGTTATCTGATGCTAGAGTTATCACGAAACCTCGTACATTTGAGGTGGCTGCTAAAACTCGTTGATTTTAGAGCAGCTAGCAAATTTGGTTGGGGGTCTACCGTGTTGGCAACATTATACCGGGAGATGTGTGGGCGACGCCACCAACTAAAGCCAAAATGGGAGGTTGCCTATTACAACTACAATCATGGGCTCGATTTTGCTTTCCATTTTACGTCCTCGAGTGGACCACCCATATACATTTCCCTTCATAACGATGTAAACATAATATTAGATTTTACAATTATTACATAGATTTAAAATATAATTGTATGCTAAAAATTTATTTAATTAGGTGGAACCATTCGGCGAGTTATGTTGGAATACCTACCGCTCTTAAAGATAACGACTTCTATTAGACCAACAGTCGGAAGCGCAAGTAAGTATTAAATAATATATATACATAAAATAGTCGTTTCATATTATTTAGTATTATGTATATAACTAATATTTTTATCATGCTCATATAGTTTCAGTGGACACCATACGAGGATCCGAAAATTTGGGTAGTAATTCCGGATGAATTCTTTCAAAATCTGAACATGTGGCATATGAAGGTCTCATTGGTCAACAATGCTACCGTGGAGCTACACCAGATGGATAGAGTGTTGCGGCCATTTGGCTTTCGACAATCGATTTTCGTGGCACCTGAGGTGCTCGATGATGAGCACAAAATTGACTTACGGCAATCGAATACGAATTGGCCAGTATACTGGTCGAAATATATCAAAATGTGGGAAAATAGGTATGGTCATATACCTACTCGGGAACTGATCATCATTCTAGAGTTAGCGTGCGTGCCGGATTACATGCCACGGTTTAGGATACATGGCAAGCCATATTTACTGTCAGAAGAGCAGAGGCGTCGACAAATTCATGTTGAAAGAGAGTGACGAGGCCTTTTAAATCCAAAGAGAAGGGATGACGACACGAGTCCATCAACAGTGCCCACACAATCATCGAGCCCAAAGCCGTAATCGATAACACCCACATCACAACCTCTTCAAATTATGCCAGGTGCGTATCCTTGCCCTTATATGTATCCTAACCCTTATATGTATCCTTTTCCCAGTCCTATGCTAGGTTGGAATGCATGGCCCAGTGCATATATTTTCCTGATGACTCCGACTCAACCAACGGTATATAGGCCGTCGTCGCAGGAGGGATCGCACGAGGCTCTATCGGGGAGCTCTTCTCATTACCAATCACCATCGCCTTATGGGATTCAAACACCTCTGTCGTGGGTGATTCAAACACCTCCGCATTCTTTATTCTATCAAGGCAGGTCATCCTCCCAACACCCACAACCACAACCCCTGCTAAAGCAACCACAACCCCCGCCGGAAGCTAAACCAAGGAGAAATCCAGTGCGTAACCGTCGACAACCCCCATGTGGCATTGATTTTGACCGGCACCAACATTGATATTTTTTAATATATTTGTACAAAATGTTTTTATATTGTTTAATTTAATAAAATAAAAGTTGTTTTTAATATTTTAATAGTAATTTATTTTTTATATTTTTAATTTATTTGTACACACTATTTTTATATTATTTCATTTAATAAAATAAAAGTTCTTTTTAATATTTTAATAGTAATTTATATTTTATATTTTTAATAAAATAGGAGTTCTTTTAATAAGACAATATTTTTAATATTTTTATATTTTTAATAAAATAGAAATAATGCAACATAGTTTTATTACAACAACTATAAACTATTTCGACTTGGACATGATCGAATTGTCTGACCTGGGTTCCTACACCATCCGCACAACTTCTGTTGGTTCCTTCTTTCCCGGATATCCATATTGTTACATACTCTTCTTGAACAAACTCGACCTTTTGGTTTGCGACGCAATTATCTATCCAGTAACAACTTAAACAGAGCAAGAGATAGAGACGACCACTTACGTTCATCTGGGACCGGTGGGAATACGTGTCTCCACACATTGTACATGTATTCTATTTTGTACACTTCGTCGACATATCTCATAGGATCCAAACGGAGTTTCTGACAAGCTGCAATTACATGACCGCATGGATAACGAAGTGCATCAAACGTCCCACAATCGCAAGTCCTATTTCTCAGGTGTACACGATATTGCCCGCCTGTAATACCTTGGTTCAGTCTATCAAACTCCGTCACACGAAACCATAGGTTGTCGCAATCGTGACACACTATGTGCATGGTGTTGGCTCGCGCCTTCGCCTTGTTAATTTCTTACAATACCTTCCGGCACCATACATGGCCTCCCTGCATTTGGCCTTTAAAACTCGCTGCTCGCTTTGAAAATAGTGCCGTTAAATGAAAATATGTCTCTCACACAACCAAGGTTATCGGCAAATGGCGCGTTCCTTTTAGAACAGAATTTATGCATTCAGTCAGGTTTGAGGTCATATGACCATATCGTAAATACTTGTGTCCACTGTTCGAAAGGTATATTACAGAGGTAGTCTGCGCCTTGTTCGTTAACTGAAGGCAAAACATTAACTTAGAATAACTGCAAACAAAAGGTTATTTCAACTTGCATCTATATCTTAATTTCTAAACAGGGGTGAAATTAGAATTTTTTTTTTAAAGATCAGAATTGAAATTATAAACTTTTGGAAGGATTAAAATAAAATTTAATATTATATTAATTAATAAATTATTTGTTTATTTATTTGTATACATGATTTTAAAATTATTACTTAATTTTAAGCTTTGTTTGATAAGCTATTCAAAAAGAAATTAAATCAATTAAAATTAATATTTTCAATGATTAATTTTCTACGTAAGGTTGATAATTCAAAATGAAAACAACTTAATAGATTTTTTCTATAATTCAAAAATTATATTTATTAAATAATCTAATTATATTACATACTTAATTTTAAGCAATATATCAAACATATATTATAACTTAAATTAAGTTTACAATACTTAAGTATGAAACATTTATTTTTTCAACACTTAATTTTTAAGTTTACTAATAGCACCTCAGTAATTCTATTTCTAACAACCCATTTCTTTGTAAGTTTTTGGGCCCAATAACCAAAAGGACTAACAACATAAATCAAGATAGATTATTTATTTTTGAGATACTTCCTTGGAGATCTCTCTTGGTGCTTCTTCACTTGCTGCTCAAGCTACACAAGAAAAAAAAGCAACTTTTTGAGGGACAAAAAAAGGGTTAAATAGGAATATTATTTTCTAGAGGGCTCAAAATCTTTTTTTTTTCATTTCATCGAGAGGAGTTTAGAAAAGAATTTTATGTTTCGCTAGGGGCAATGCCTTTACCTATGCCTTGGCTATGCTTCAATCCCTTTTGAATACTGTTAAAGAATAATGTATCTTCGAGATTTTGTCCTTCATTTTGAAGAGAGCTAAGAAGAAAATATCATTACATAATTAATTCTAAGAGAATCGCATGAGCTGATGGTCACTAAACTAATTATAATTACGACAAAGGAAAGCGCACCTATCGAACAATAGTATAGCTATTGTGAGAAGGGAATATCGTATCCACGAGGACTAAAAGTACTAGTAATTACTGTTTTTCTATTATTTAGCCAATAAATTGAAGAAATTGTTTTTAATCTAAAATTAACTAAAGTAATTACTAAGAACACAACAGAGAGTGAATTGGGAAAATAAACGAAGATAACCAATGAGATAGACAATACCCAGGAAAGAATCCACCTAGACTTCACTTATTAATCTAAATCTGAATTAAATGATTTATTCACTTGCGCCTTGATCCGTAGAAATCCCTAAATTATGTTAATATCTCTTTTGAGAGTAAGAACAACTGACTCTAGATGGATTAATTGAAATCGCTTTCTAATTAAAACTCCTATTGTCGCATTAACTCGCTCTATGGATTCCCCTATTAGATTTGACCCTAATCCGGTAGATTTATGTTGTCCTATTTTTAGGATTGCATGCAACTCCAATCAATTATGCTAGATCTACTCTTAAACAGGGACTTTTGCTCCACTGAAATAAGCACATTAAACTTGAATCAATATCTCAGAAATATTAAAACAAGAAATAAGCATACATAATTGAGAACAAGAATCAAGTATTTATCATGTAATTCAAAAATCAAATGATATGATCTATCATAGGTTTCATCTGTCCTAGGTATCTAGGGAATTTAGTTCATAATTTGGAATAAAACCATCTCAAAGTTAGGATAATAACAAGACATAAAGAAACGCAATAAAACTTCTAAGGAAATTGAACAAAGATCTTCAATCTTGAAAGAGATCTGCTTCTGAGTTGAATCCGGTGGATTTCTTCGAGTCTTTTCTTCTTTCTTCTCTGTGTGTCCCCTTAGGTCCTCTTCTAATACGTATTTATAAACTTTAGAATGCTTATAAACCCTAAAAATTAGTTTTCCCGCGTAAAAGAGAAGCAGGGTGCAAAATCGACATGGGCTAGCACATGAGCGTGTGGCTCACATAGACGTGTACCCAGCCCATGTGGAAATGCCCATGTCATGTGGATCTTGAAAATAACTCTTTTTTTTCGATTTTGGCCCCTTTTTTGCTCCTTTCACTTCCCTATGCTCACCTAAGTATAGAAACATGGATTTAAAGGATTAGGAGCATCAAATTCCCTTATTTACATAATAAATCATCCAAAAATGCGTCAAGAATGAGATTAAAAAAATGTTACTTTTATGGTTTAACAAATATCCCCACACTTAAGTGTTTGCTTGTCCTCAAGCAAAATCCTCAACTCACAATTAAAAATTAATTTTTGTCAACTTATAATTCTCAGCAATAATATTTTGTCATAATTCACAAATAATCATACATTGATAATTCAACTAAAAGAGCACTAAAGATTCAAACAATCCAAGTCGAACATTTTTAAAGCATGAAAACATAGGTATTTCCCCTTATCTAATTAATTACCTTTAATTCAAAATTGACAAGAATCGACATCCTCACTAAAGATTCACTCAAATCACTCAAAGTGTTTAAGGTTCAAAAATATGCACTCAATAGTCAAACATGAAAAGTCATTACCATAGGCTTGCATGAAAATCAAATCTCCACCACTATAAAATGAGATAATACACAAATCAAAAGTTCTTTAAGCGGTTGTAATGGGGCTTAGATTAAATGTGAGGAGAAAGGCTGAAAAATATGTTATAATCGAGATCGAATTGATAAATTACCAAACTAAAAAAAACAAATGTTGAATTAAAAGCAATTACATCAATAGAAACTATTCAAGAATAACACGACCTTCTTATCAAAATATGAATTTAACTGTTCAAGCTCAATTAACATAGAATTAAATAATAATCAACAAATATGTATATATATTTTTTGAATTTTCTTTTTTTTTCAAATAATAAGAAATAATTCAACAACTTAAACAAAAGGCTTAATCAAACAATTAACCAAATCAAATCTCAATAAAAATAGAGTCAATGAAACGAGAAAAATTATCAATGAACAAAAAATGAGTTATGGGTTAACATTAATGGGTAAATCAAGAAACGGTGTGTCACGCTCAAAAGGGGTTCACTAAGGGTTAATTATGTAGTTAGACTTTTTATGGGATAAGTGGGTTAAAACCTAAGTGCCTTTATCATCTCAGTATATCAAATCAAAGGTGTGGTCTCGACAAGAATAATCAAAGCAAGTTCTAGAAAAACAAATCAATAATGACACACTCATAACCAAAAATAAAAATGAGCAAGAAAAATGTATACTCTAAAGGCTTAAAATCTCACAAAAAAATTATGGTTTTTGATGTCAATCCTGCAAATCTCAAACTTCAAGGTAATACCTCAATTCAGGGAAACAATCTAAAAAATTTTAATTCTGAAAATAGACTTATCATGCTTGATTCTCTCATGTCTCAAAGTTTAAAACAACTAATGCACAAATATTTATAAATTTAATCTAAAACACATCAATAAAAATCACAAATCGATAAAATTTCATTCTAATAGTAGTATGAGAAAATTACTTAACCACAAGACATAATTCAAGGATTTTCTAATAATTATATAAATAACCTCCCCAAACTTAAGATGTACATTGTCCTCAATGTAAAAACATAGATAATCATAATATAAAAAAAATATTATAAGAGAGGGAGAAAAGTGAAACTAGCCTGAATATTGGATGAAATCCCCAGAATAGTGAAAAGTGGAATTGTAGAAAAATCTAAATGTAGAGCACGATTCTGAGCAAACTAATAAGAAAATAAACACAAATAGTGAAGAAGATTATGAGATTAAAACTTGATTAGAACAACCATAAAAATAAAAATATAGTTCAAAATATAAAAACAAAATAAGTGTAAGAAAATAATAATAAACATAAAATAAAAAAATAAAACAAATGAACTCAATCGTCCTCATCATCAAACACATCGGGGTCGCGAGTCGTCAGTGCTGAAGAGGAGATATGGAGATGCAGATAGATGTACTGCAATGTCACGTCAAATTTGTCGAACCTTTGAATGCCATATTGCTCAAAGTGAGCGAACCGCTCGGGGAGGTCCGCTAAAGTAGCAGTAGAAGAAATAAGGTGGTGACTCAAAGGTGAAGGCTGTCGTGGGTCCTCGTGATGGAGAGGGACATCATCAGTGAAGTCCTCGGGTTCATTTTGAGTGTCAAAATGAAATAATCGATACTGATGAGGATCCACTCCATGACACCGCTCGATCATCCTTATATGAATCATGCTCGAGATTCCCTGTGGGGACATCTGGCCGACGAGTGTAAGTGAAGAGGACTGCTCCAGTGTGTCGAAGAGACCAAAGTGTTGAGCAAGGCGAGTCACATAAAGGCCTAAATATATGGGGCCCTTCCTGTGGCGGTCAATTTTATGGCGGAAGGCTAAAGCGATGAAGTATGCCAAATCAAATATATTCCCGGTGGCCATGCTCCATAGAAAATAAGCATAGTGAGTACTAACGACTCCGGTGCTCTCTCTCCTACTGGTCAAAGTGTAAGCTAAAAGTGCATGAAGATACCGTAAAGCTGGAGAGAGGGAAGTCGCCTTCGAGCGACTCGCGTCATAAACTGTTTGACTCGTTGTAAGCTTTGCCCAACAATGAGATGAGGTGTAATGGATATGCCATTATAGATGGAGAAAGTTCTCAGCACTCATAAACTTCTCAGTGTAGAGTCCCATAGTAGCATCGAACTCGAGGACACTCATCTGACGCACCAGGCCATCGAGTCTGAAAGTAAAGGTGCCTGGCTCATCATAAGTCGTCACAACCTGCTGTAGAATAAATGTAGAACAAAACTCCAAAGTAAGATCTATGTATGTGGGCTCAATGATGGAGAAGAAACGGTCCCACTATGCTGTAGCAATAAAGGCACGCATGTGATCAGCTAGGTGAACCCACTCTAAAGTGTCCCAATCAATACAGCGGCCTAGGTCGAGTGGTCGCAATCTCAGTAACTGAAATAATTCCTCTTGGGGACCCGCTGAAAATCGAAGATAGGGATGGGGGACCTCGGCGAAGGTGCTTGAGAAAGAGGTCGCATTAGGGGTCTTCCACTTTTTCGAAGTGAGGACAACAACCTTAGACTTACTTACAAGTGTTTGTCATGGTGTATCTGCAATAAAGTGATCAAATAAATCAAATTGACAAACCAACATAATAGGCACAAGCTAATAAGAAATAAACATCCAAGTTTAGCTCAACAATTGGACTAAATAGAAAATTGACTAATAAGCAAAATGCTACTACCAAATAAAAACACAAGATAAAACTAATAATGATCAATATAAAATGAATAAACAAGCATAGTATGAATAAAATAAAAAAGAAAATTAACTTAAAACAAACTAAATGCATAATACTGCTGAAAGAAGGGAAGAAAATAAAATAGAAGAAAATAAAGGAAAATAAAATAAAATATAAACATGTCTAGACCTACATTAAGAATAAACAAAATTAACATTAAAGAGACTAAATAATCAAAGAATAAAAATAAGTAAAAACAGTAAAAATAATAAAATAAAATAATATTAATAAAGAAATAATAATATAGGAAAATGGGCAAAAAGGGGAAAAGAATGACAAACGGCGGTTCGTATGGCCGGAGTTGTGAATGGCAGTGACTGGCGTGAGGAGAGAGAAAAAGAACGCGGAGGTCTTTTGTGGTGGTTGGGGTGAGGAGGAAGGGAAAATGGGGTGAGGATTTGAGGTGCAAGAGGGCTAGCGAGATGGATGAAGGAAGGAGAAGGCCGAGAGGGGTAAGGATGGGTATGGCGGTGGGTCATGGGGGAAGAAGAGAAGGGAGGAGACGGTGTGAAAGGAAGGAAAAAAAGGAAGAGAAGAAGGGCGTGAGTGGTGGTATAGGAAGAGAAAGGCCGAGAGAGGGGGTCGGTTAGTGCGGACGACAGTGGAGCGGCATGGGGGTCGACTGGTGGCCGGACGGCGAGAAAGGAGAGGGAGAGGTGGCGGCTAGGGTTTTGGTGCTTGGGGAATTAGGAGAAAGAAGATAAAATAGAAAAAATGAAAATGGGAATTAGGTTTTTTTTAATGATGACACGGTTGTGTAAAAGCCCGTGTTAGGCCACACGATCGTGTCACACGCCCGTGTGGCTCTTCCCAACCCGCGGGTGATAAAATTTTTAACCTAGTCTTCACATGGCCTTGGACACACCTTTGTGTTCTACATGGCCGTGTCGCATGGCCATGTGCAACCTCCTTCGCTTCTCTCACGCCCGTATGACCTCCTACATGCCCATGTGGCTCAGTCGTGTGTCGCACATGGCCGTATACCTTGCCCATGTAACTCTCTGACTTGTTTTAAAAAAGAAAATTTTAGATCTAGGTTCCACACTCCCTAGGACACTCTTGTGTGTCTAGGCCGTGTGGTCTACACAGCTGTGTCACACGCTCGTGTGGACTATTTTAGGCCATTTCTCTATCAATTTTTGTAAAAAATAAGTCCCACGATCCACACGGTGAAGGACACGACCGTGTTTCCAGGCCATGTGGGTCACATGGCCATGTCGCCAGGCCGTGTAACTCACTATCGAACCCCTTTTAGTGCACACAACCTAGGATACGCCCGTTTGTCCAAGTCGTGTGGGTCAAAAATTTTTTTTTTGAAATTAATTAATTTTAAAAATATCATATAAAATTAAGAAAATTAGATGTGTTAACACTCAGGTTGCCTCCCGAGAAGTGCTTATTTAAAGTCTAAGACTCGACTTACCTCGTGTTTACACGATCACGGTGGTTCGTAGAGTCAAAACTCCTCCTTCTCGCTGTCAATTCTATTATTAAAATAAGGTTTAAGTCGAATAATATTTACCTTAAAAGTGTCAAATTCAGAATAAGTTACCTCAACTGTACCGTATGGGAAGACATTCAATACCGTAAAAGGAGTTACTCCGTTTACATTAAGCTCTGAGGGGGCAATTCGAGGGTTTGTTTTATCTAACAGTACCTGGTCCCCAGCCTTAAATTGATTCATTACATCCTTATGCTCGTCATGGCATCGCTTTGGCTCTGCATCGTGTATCCTCGATTTCTCGTTGATATGTGTCCTCCATTCGTCTAGTTCATCGATCTGTAACATTTGTTATTTATGAGTCTTTTTGTTTCTGTCACATGGAATGGAATGTGGCTCCATCACATTTTTTCGAGGGGCTTTCCGCAAAGAAGTTTGAGACACAATGTTATTCATATTGACAGAACTTGTATAATCATCTCGATCACTAGATGTCTTAACAAAATTACGAGCTTGGAGTGTAATCGTATCATCACCTACACGAAGTATTAATTCACATGTACCAACATCAATAATAGTTCTAGTAGTTGCTAAAAAAGGCCGACCTAGAATCAAAGGTATGTCACTATCCTCATCCATGTCTAAAACAACAAAACCAACTTAGAATATGAATTTATCAATTTTGACAATAACATCTTCAATAACACCCCTAGGAAATCCAATGGTTCTATCTACTAATTGAATACTCATACTAGTTTATTTGGGTTTCCCAAGACCTAATTGCTTAAACATTTTATAGGGTATGACATTAATACTAGCCCCCAAATCAGCCAAAACATTATTAACATTTAAACTACCAATTAAACAAGGAATAGTAAAAACTCCCTAGATCTTTCAATTTGTTGGGTAGTTTATTTTGCAAAATAGCTGAGCAAACTGCATTTATCTCTATGTGCGACGAATCATCTAACTTGCGTTTGTTTTCCAAAATCTCCTTTAAAAATTTAATGGAATTGGGCATATACGAAAGAGCTTCAATAAACGGCAAGTTAATATGTAACTTTTTGAAAAGTTTAAGAAATTTATCAAATTGTTCATTTGTGTTGTCTTCCTTTGTCGCGTTGGGATATGGCACATGAGGTTTATATTCCTTATCGACTGATTTTTGTTCATTTTGGCTTACCTCAACCTTACATTTACTTACCACACTTTCTTGCCTCGGCTCTGGTTCAGATTCAACTAACCTTTCTTCATCTCACATAGTAATTGCATGAAGCTGCTCCCTTAGGTTAGTTTTGGTATTACTAGGTAAGCTACCTTGTGGTTATTTTGAAATCAACTTCGCAAGTTGACCGATTTGGTTCTCAAGCCCTTGAATCGACGCTTGTTAATTTTTAAGTGTTGTTTTGGTGTTTTAGAAGCGGGTTTCTGACACCAAAATAAACTTCATTAACATCTCCTCAAGATTCAGCTTTTTCTCTTGTTGGTAATGTGGTTGGAAGCCTAGAAGGATTTGTGGTCTTTGGTTTCCCTGACCACCCCAAGAGAAATTGAGATGGTTCCTCTAACCTGCATTATAAGTGTTACTATAAGGATTATTCTAAGGTCTAGAATTGTTGACCATATAGTTGATTTTCTCATTTTCTGTGCTAAGACCGTAGGGTAAATATTCTGGATTGTTCATTCCTCCTCCATTTGCATCGCATTGAATCACCGGATGTACCTACGTAGAAACACATAAACAATCATTTTTCTTATTTAATTGTTTTACTTGATTTGATAACATGGTGATTGTATCTATGTTGAAAACATTGGCTGCTCTATTAGGCTTTGTCCTTATGACTTGCCACTGATAATTATTCAGTGTCATCTGCTCTATAAATTCATAAGTCGCTTTAAGTTTTTTATTATTCAAGTACCAACGGTGGCTGCATCCATCAATTGCCTACTTGAAGGGTTCAAACCATTGTAGAACGTTTGAACCTGTAGCCATAGAGGTAAACCATGGTGAGGGCACCTTCTCAATAAATCCTTATGCCTCTCCCATGCATCATATAAAGTCTCTAAGTCAATCTGCACGAAGGAAGAGATATCATTCTTCAGCTTAGCTGTTTTAGCCGGTGGGAAATACTTTAATAAAAATGTCTCGGTCATTTGGTCCTATATAGTGCTAGAACCTCGTGGTAAGGAATTCAAACACTGTTTAGTTTTGTTTCTCAATGAGATAGGGAACAACCGTAAGCGAATGGCATCGTCAAAAATGCCATTTATCTTGAAAGTATCGCAGACTTCTAGGAAATTAGCCAAATGAGTATTTGGATCTTCGTCTTGCAAACCATCGAACTGAACAAACTGTTGGATCATTTGAATAGTGTTCGGCTTCAGTTTAAAGTTATTTGCAGCAATGGTAGGTCTCACAATACTCGATTCAGCCCCAGTTAGAGTGGGCTTGGCATAATCGTACATAGTATGAGGAGTAGGATTCAGATTTGCTGGATTCGCATCAACCATAGGAGGTAGCGGATTATTCTGATTATCAGCTATCTCCTCAGTAATAATAACATCCTCTTGCTCTTCCACTATATTCTATCGACTATGCCTTGCTTTTCTACAGTTTCAGCGAGCTGTACTTTCAATTTCTCTGTCAAATTTTAGTGGTCCTGACGAGTTTCTTCTAGTCATAAACTAAAGGAACCTATCAGAAGCAAATAAAAATGAAATTAGAAAACAAAAAATCAAAAATAAAATGCAATAAAAATAAAAAAGGCTAAATTAATAAAAATTGAGTGTTCCTAATATTTTACTCCCCAGCAATGGCGCCAAAAACTTGATGGTCACTAAACTAACTAAAATTACGAAAAAGGCAAACGCACCTATCAAACAATAGTATAGTTATGGTGAGAAGGGAATATTGTATCCACAAAGACTAAAAGTACTAGTAATTACTATTTTTCTATTATTTAGCTGATAAATTGAAGGAATTGGTTTTAATCTAAAATTAACTAAACTAATTACTAAGAACACAACAGAGAGTGAATTGGGAAAATAAAAAAAAGATAACAATGAGATAGACAATACCCAGGAAATAATCCTCTTAGACTTCACTTATTAATCTGAATCTGAATTAAACGATTTATTCACTTGCGCCTTGATCCGTAGAAATCCCTAAATTATGTTAATATCTCTTTCGAAAGTAAGAACAATTGACTCTAAGTTGATTAATTGAAATCTCTTTCTAATTAAAACTCCTATTGTCGCATTAACTCTATCTATGGATTCCCCCTATTAGATTTGACTCTAATCTGGTGGATTTATGTTGTCCTATTTCTAGGATTGCATGCAACTCCACTAATTATTCTAAATCTACTCTTAAATAGGGACTTTTGCTCCACTGAAATAAACACATTAAACTTGAATCAATATCTCAGAAATATTAAAACAAGAAATAAGCATACATAATTGAGAACAAGAATCAAGTATTTATCATGTAATTCAGAAATCAAATGATAAGATCTATCAGAGGTTTCATCTTCCCTAGGTATCTAGGGAATTTATTTCATAATTTGGAATAAAACCATCTCAAAGTTAGGATAACAACAAGACATAAAGAAACCAAATAAAACTTCTAAGGAAATTGAATGGAGATCTTCAATCTTGAAGGAGATCCGCTTTTGAGTTGAATCCAGTGGCTTTCTTTGAGTATTTTCTTCGTTCTTCTTTAAGTGCCCCATTAGGTCCTCTTCTAATATGTATTTATAAACTTTAGAATTCTCAGAAACCCTAAAAATTGGGTTTTTTCGCATAAAAGAGAAATAGAGTGCGAAATCGACACGGGCTGGTACATGGGCGTGTGCCCAAGCCATATGGATCCTGAAAATAATTCTTTTTTGTCCAATTTTGGCCTGTTGTTCACTCCTTTCACTTCTCTATGCTTATCTAAGTATAGAAATATGGATTTAAAGGATTAGGAGCATTAAATTCACTAATTTACATAATGAATCATCTAAAAACGCGTCAAGAATGGGATTAAAAACATGTTACCTTTATGGTTTATCATGAACCCTTAATATTAATAAAGGTTATGGATTCGAAGTGTCATGGATCTTCTATATTCATAGAGGCTATGGATAAATTTAGATAGAATTCAGACATAATAAAACTTAAATCGTAATAAAATATGAACGAAAAACTCACATATTATGTAACACCCCAAAATCCACAGAGTTAGAATTAATAAAAACACTAAGAAATGAGTCTTAGTCCTGATGACTAAGAGCTTAAGATATTCTTTAGAGAACTAATGCTCAAATCATACTCTTCCTATTTTGTTCTATTTTCCTTTTAGCAACTAATGAACAAATTCAATCTAATATATATATATTAAATGTGGTATAAATAGGCTAAGAATGGGTAAGAACTCAAATGGTAAGACTTTAGCATTTTTTTCTCACCCCCTAGGTTCAAGTTACACCAAATCCATTTTCATTTTCTTTCATTTTTCGGCAAAAAGGGTATTTTACCCTTCAGCACCTCAAAATTCTAAACCTTAATTATTTAATCCTTATTCCGATTCATACAAGGATTTTATTTCCTCTTTAAACTCTAAAATGAATATTTCCTTCATCTCTTTAAATTCTTCTTTTTCCTTAATTCCCTATTTTCTTTCCATAAAGAAATTTTACATTCTTTGCTAGAAATTAACCTCTTGAATCTCAAATCAAAGTCAAGTCCCAATTAAACCGTTCTTTCTCCGAATTGTTAAATCTAGCATTGATAATCCTCAAACTCTCATCAAAAGCTCGGTAACTACTCTCGTTCTAATTTGTAGAACCCGTAAATTCTGATATTTCATCATTCTTGTTAATCTTTCAACTCTATTACGAATCTTTAACGAGTTTTTCTCAAAAATCTTGATAATTTTGAGAAATCTTGAAAACAATTCGTGTGTAAATTCCATTTGAAGGACCCATTCTAACTACCCTAGATCAGATCTAGGCACAAGGAATGATGTTTAAGATCCCGGAAGTCAGGTGTATGTTATTTTATAAGAAAATCAAGGCAAAATCGAGCCTAGGTCAGACCACATGGTTAGCCACATGGGCGTGTAGGCCGCCTGTGTGGACCACACGACCACCATACATGGTCATGTCCCTCTTGAAACCCTAGGTTTTTACTTCTTACACTGCCTTCCACACGGTCGTGTACCTCTGTAGGTTGTAGTTTCGAATGACACACGACTACAATTTCTCACAAGGTCGTGTAACCTCTCCACATGGTCTGGTTACACGGTCGTGTGTCCCTGTAACTCAGAATTTATAGTTTTGACCTAAAATTTTATGTTTTGATCAGATTAGTCCTTTAAAAGGTTTCAAACTATTTTTATTGAATTAAATTATGTGATTAGGTCCTTGATGATAGAAAATATGCTAGAATTCATGATTGATCGAATGGTTGAGCTATTTATATTTATAAATAATTGCATGAATTATGAATAGTATATGTTACTATTGTATTTATACTTGCGATTGTATGAACGACATGCCCTATGTTATTGAAATCCGAATACATGAAAAAGCATGACTTTGCTAGTGATTTGTCATGTATTAGTAAACTAAATACTATCATATTCTATCTGTATTCAACAAGCCGCATTGCATTTTATGGGTTGAGACGATTTGATTGGAGGAAGTTTGGCAGTTTATCTGCATTAATCAATTTTGCTGTGCACCCACAGACAAAGGTAGATTCCATCTGTAGGTACTGCTATGTATCCACAACCGATTCCAACAGCATGATTATGTTGTAAAATCTACAGCTAAAATCAGGTTTGATTTGCAGTACTTATTGTTGTGAACCAATAGACGAAAGCAGATTCCAACTATAAGATCTTACTGTGTGTCCATAGCCAAATGACAGTTATTATCTGCGAACCAGGAGTGGTTTATCCACATCCTGATGTGTTGGAGAAGAGAGTTTTGGGGAACTCCCATTATAGTGTGTAACGGTGGGGTAGATTATATTATGTTTAAGCCCGAAATTGTATGACATCTTAGAGATCATGTGCATACAAATTTGGAAGTTATGTTTTTGTGGGCAAATGTGAGAACTTGGTTATTCTGAAACCAGTTATTGTGAGTTATGATATGTTAATGATGGTTGCATTGAAAAATCGATACTCTGAACTGCAATGTTATCTATGATTATTTTATGCTATGTTATTTAATGTGTCTTAACAACTTCTTCCTTTGATTTTATTGTAAATAAACTCGCATTGAGCGTCACAGCTCACCCCCTTAAATTTTCATCCTTATAGATAACCCGCCAGCTTAGGGCACGGGCACGGCATCCGGAGGGTCTCGACATAGCCTATTTTATTTCCAATTTATTAAGGCTTAATCTTTTGATTAATTTTATTATTTAAGGGCTACAATATTTTATCTCAAACTGTGGCATGGGATTTAGGACTTAGGTTTGTTTTTATTCTACATGACATTTTATTTGAATTCTTAGGATATTATGTTTCGATTATTATTTAGTATGCATGAACCCCAGGTTTTATTAAAAACATAAAGTAAATATCATCTTTTCCGCTACTAGATGATAAATAGAACGTTAAGGAATAATGAATCGACATTTAAACTAAGTTTTCTACTAAACTTAATAAATGTTTTAAAATAATTGTTTTACAAATTTTCGATAATCCTGCTAGGCCATCTCGGTGGCTGATGTAATCTCTCAAATTCGGGTCTAACGTCTAAACTGGGTTGGGGAGGTTACATATTATTTCTCTACTTGTTTAATTTGAAAATTAAAACTCAATTTATAACATTATTAATCAATTTTCGTAAATTTAAAAATGTTACATCTTAATATTCAAAAATCTGATTTGTAATTTATTTCCCAATTGATAACACATATTTATTTCTAAATCGTAAAAAGTAAAATTTTAGAATCACCAAAAGAAATTTTAATTTTATATTAATTTATAAATTTATATTTTATTTTATTATTTATTTTATAATGATTTTTAATTTATTGATTAATTTTAATAATTCAAAATCTAATCGTTTTGGTTTTTATTTTTATTTTTGGGTCCAATTACCAAAGGACTTATAATATATCCCAAATATTCATTATCTAAATTGTATTATTTATTGAGAGAATAAATTTATATTCAAATACCCAAATTCATTGATTATAAAATGCTTATAATTTTAATTTGATATATATTTAAATTACAAACGCTAATTATAATTACAATTACAAAGGTAATTATAAAAATGCATATTCGAATATCTATAATCAAAATCAACCATTATAAAATACGATTGAATAAAGAACCAAATAATTATCTTGATTTAAACTAAAATAAATTTAAACGAAAAATTAAATTTATTATTATACGTTTTATTTTTAATCTTTAAAGGAGAAATATGATTTTTATTCACATTAAATTTTTTCCCTTTATTTCATTAGTGTCTAACATACCGTAGGACTTGCATCTAAGTCTTAATTTCTAGACAGGGACAAAATTAGAAATTTACTTTTGAAGATCAAACTAAATTATAATTTTTGGAACTTTTGTATTGATTTATAAATTTATATTCTATCTGTTCATTCATTTTATACATGATTTTTAATTTATTACTTAATTTTAATAATTTTAAATCTAACAGCCCTCAATTTTATTTTTATTTTTGGGTCCAATAACCAAATACAGATATATTTATTTTGAGATTCTTCAGTGGAGATCACTCCAAGTGCTTCTTCACTTGCTCCTTAAGCTACAAAAAGAAAAAGTAAATTTTAGAAAAAATTGTTTAAATAATCAACATAGATTATAAATTTTGGAGATATTAAAATTATGTTAAAGAAGACTTAAATTAGATTATTATTTTTTAGAGGATAGATAAAATTTTATATCAGTTAAAATTTTAATAAAGTATTGTATTTTTAAGAAAACTTATATAAAATTTGCACTATTTACTAATATTTAAAGAGAAAATACTTTTCTTAATTAAAATACCTTTTTAACGGCTTGTTTGTGGCGACGATAACCCTGCAATACATTATTACAAATAAAAAATCAAAATAAAATAGAAATAAAATCTAAATGTTTAAAGAATTTGCTTCTCTTCTTTTTCTTTTTCTTTTTCTTTTTACATTTTTTCAGACATATGCTTATTGGGTAGTTTAATAGTTCATCTTACCTTGTCTGTTCCATATAGATAATCACAATATGTAAATATAGATGCAAAATTGCTTTGGCATTGTCTCCCAACAAAATGATGAAAATCATGATACTCTGGTCCTCCATAATATGGTATCAATTTGGTGGGACTCCAAGGAAAATTATACCTACATAAAATCAAAAGATATTCATGACTAAACTTCAAAATATTATAATTGAATCTTTAAAGTATCATTATTATACCAATCACTTTATTCATCTTAGTAATCAATTTAGGAGTTAAATTCCCGTTTGAATATGACGCTGGCATATTCAAAACTCATGGATCAAATTGTAAATAAGTGTGTACCTATCGCATGGAATCTGAGCTATCCAAACAGTCACTAGTAAAGCAAAGCCTTGACCCCTTTGGTTAAATGGGAAATTTTCTGTTTAACTCCTCCCAACATATAAATCATTCAAATTAAGTCTTTTAGCTCTTGAATAAATGAAAATTTTACATTTTTGGCCCTTTCAGAAAAATATTAATAATATAATTTAAGCATTTTAACACTTTGTTTAACATTAGTCTCTCCAAAAATTATAAAGTTTTATCTTGACCCCCTAAATAAAATTCCTGGTTGCACTGCTACATACATTATGTACAAATCAATTTACAAATTTATCCATATGATCTACATCAGATTTAAGCTAAAATTAACACCTAAATTGGTAGTTGGATTGACAAAAAGGCCGGATAGAAACAAAGACAAAATTTAAAATCTAAGCTCTGGTCAACTTATATTTAACACCTAAATTGATGTAATAGTGATATTTTTAGGATTCAATTCGAATGTTTCAAAGTTTGAAAACCGCTTTAAAATCAAAACTACAAATTGAGGATGTTGGGTGGAATTAGAAAGAAGAGCAAAGTTAGTTACCCGCTGTGGGTCTCGATGGCTTCAACTTGGCGTAGAGATGACCATAGCCACAATGTGGTCATATGGCATGGAACCATAGCTGGACCAAGGAATGTTGGGATCCCCAAAATTAAGATTTCAGCCCAATGGGCATAAGGTGCTGCAAACCCTATTGGAGCATTATATTCATGGTGCATGTAATGAATTTTCTCGTAGCCCCATTCACTATGTAGGAACCGATGAATCCAATAGTTGGTGTAGTCCTCCACTAGAAAATACACTATCAATTGGCTAATTACCTCCCATTTTGTTGGCAGTGGCAAGCTCGTACGAATCCCAACCCACTGCCCCATCAACATTAAAAAACCTTTCAATAATCAACATGTTGGAACTATGGATCCCTCGTGTCAGATTGCATTTTACTTTCTCTATTAAAAAATAGGTAATTTAATCTCTGTACATTAAATCAATAAGTAAATTGATTTTTTTTTGTAAAAAAATTTAGTCATTTCTACGGTTGAAAACTGGTACGGCTAATAAAATAATTGAATAGTGACACGTGATGTGCCATGCGTACCTCATACTAACATATAGAGATTAATTTTTAACAGTAGAACTGAAGGACCAAATTAATATTTGATCTAACATATAGGGATTAGTTTGCTCATTTTTTTGAATAAAGGAGACAAAATGCAATCCAAGTCTTGGTACAAACGCTTCCATAATAATTTTACCTAGGAGTGATTGAAATCAAACTTAAATATGTTGTGTTCTCAATAAGAGCAAATTAAATTAGGTTTAAAGTTTCTTGTTATTAAAAGTTGTATTTGGATGAGTGCCAAGATTGATTTCAGTGACAAGACTTGGGTTTTAAGTTAGTTAATATTGAGTTCAGAATTCTAATCATGTATATGTGGAATTTGTAACACTTGTTTCGATTAAAACAATCATTACTAGTATTATTAGACGGAGAGTATGGTGAATCCATCGGTAACACTCACCATTCTATCTGATTTCTTTTTAAAATTTTTGAACTGTTCATGATCATTTGTTTTATTTTGTTTGGTTTTCGATTTTCTTTTTACCAATTTTCGATTTTGGGTTTTTGAACTTCATTCCAACAAATTTTCTTTTATGGCTTTCCGGCATTATTTTATAAAGTTTTTAAATTATTTTTCATAAATATTTCTTAAAAAACATATTTTTTAAGTAAATAAATATAAGTAAATTTACGTTTTAATCTTTGAATTATTTTAAAATTTTTATTTAAGTCATTAAATTGTTCGAAAGTTTTTGTTTAAATCGATGTATGATTACTAATAAATTTTTCCTCAACCCTAAGAAGCTATGCATTGTACGTACCTCTAGAACAGGGAAAGAAACAGCAATGAGAGGGGCAACCACAAAGATAAACTGATGAAGAACATCTTTATAACATTTAAACAACTCCGGGAACGATCTCTTCACTCTCGGTTGAAGCTTGAATCTATCGACGGCGTCGAACCAATACAACTCCACCAATGCCCAGGGCAACGGTACCAAAGAAAACACCAAAAACACAAATAAACAATTATGTGTATACAATATGTAATCGGATTTATGAGCTGAATAACTAAACCATAATCTCTCTGCCACCGTTAAGTTCCTCCCTAATGCCAATTCCGCCCCTTCAAGGCTGTCATACGGCAGCATCTCCTCTCTTTTGGGATGGTCTGTAATATTGAATATATGAAGACGGATAAGGCTTTTTTGTCTTTGCGTGGAGGATACTCCGCTAAGAGGGTTGTCGGTTGTTTTGATTAGGGCTTGTTCGTCGGTTTTAAAAAGTTTACACTGATTTTGTGGGAACTATATTCATACAAAAGAAATGATCTTATATGTCATGTTCAAACGACATTGTCGGCTTTTTTCAAGATACAGTGTAACAACCATTTTTTTTAGTTATTCAATTACACTTGTATGTCTTTGCCTTTTTATGGCAGTAATAAGTAATAACACACAATCTGCCCGAAAGGCAGTGAAATATGGACTTAAAAAAGTAACTGTCAGGGACGTTTTCAAAGGTTGTTGATGTTAGCTCGTAGTGTCGGCAGTTTACGTAGTGTAGGGCAGTGCATCATACTTTTTAATTCGGATTACAAATTCGGATATTTAAAAATATCCAATTTAAGGGTATTTGACAAATAGTGTTTTGAGATTTTTTTTAATTGATTTAGGTACAAATAGAGGATTAGGTAGTCAAACCCTTTAATTATAGTGTTTGGTGAATTGAGATTTATAATAGTTTGTTGAGCTAAAACCTCCAAAATTAAAAACGTTGAGATGAATAACTTTTTTCAACAATTGATTGAGAATGAGATATGTGGAATGACATATCCGTCTATGCTTGTTCAAAAATTATTCCATTTGCCACATGCTCTCAAAACTAATAGGAGTGTCAAAATATCAGTAACCTCCGATATTTCATTTTCACTTTCACCTCCAAAGTCCAAAGTAAATCTCAAACAAAAAAAAAGACACTCCACCATGAATCTACAAAAGTCAACATTGCCACGAGAAATTTTCAATCGTGCCCATTCATCCTTGAATATTTATGTATTCTTAATTTTAAATTGTGTAAAATGATTTCCTATACAACTTTATATTAATTGAAATATGCTACATGACAAATTTATTCAGAGTGTGACATAATTATCACTAATTTACATACTAAGAACATGCCATAATTATCACTAAGAATATAGTTTACAATTATATTGATACACTATTAATATTTATCAATTTCTACAAGGTTAATATTTACAAATAAGGAACTTAACCAATTTTTATTTAAATTTTCAAAATATTGACTAATTAATTTCCATAATGAATGTTTTAATTCTTTGGTAATAGTGTTTTATTTTAATAATTTCACCCAATAAAGACTAAAATATTATAAATAAAGAAATACTTAACAATAAAATGTGTCATACCTTTATTTTTCATTTTACACATAATCAAGTAAGTTTTACTAAACACTTTCAAATAAACAATTAATAGAATCAATTGATCAAACCAACCACTACAATCAACAATCAACTATCGGCCTAATATTTATTATTCGAATCTACATTGTTTATTAGGATAATAGATGTGAATCCGAATATTTGAGTCTATTGCTTATAGAAACTTTATAATTTTGATTTTATATATATAAAAAGGATTTTTATAGATTTGGATTCAGATTTTGTGGATTTAGATATTAGAAATTTATTAAAAATTTGAAATTAATTTTTTATTAAAAATTTAGATATTTGATTGATAATAACATTTAATTCAGATTTTGACATTAATACTTGAATAATTTGGAGATAATAAATGAATTTAGATTTTATGACAAATATGTGGATACGAATAATTCAAAAAATATAGATGTTTAACCGTTACTATTCAGGATAGGTTTGGATGGGCGATTGGGTGCGATGCGGTGCGGTATGTTTAGCCTACTTTTTGTCTCACACTATAGTATTGCTACAGTATCTAATCTCACCGCCATAGTTATTTTACATTAACTCCAGATAAACACACCACCTATCCAAACTCACCCTCAATATCTCACCTCGTATTTAAAAATAAATGAAAAAAATAAGTTACACCTGAACAACCAAATCTACCCAACTGTGTCTGTCTCTATCAGCGTTCCGCATGTCAAGTATACAGCAAAACAATTTGTCGGCTTTCATTTTTTTTGATAAAAAGAACATACACAACCAGTTTAAAGTTGATTTTTTTTAAAAGGGTAACCTTTTTGTTATTACATTCAACACTTTTATGTATATTCAATAAACTGCAATTGTTGCATATTAAGAGTCTAAAATTTAATTACCCGTCAATTTTTTTATTATAAAAATTCAAAATTTTGAATAAATTTCAAAAGATATATGACCATCTCGAATTCTCGTTAATGGATTACAATATATATGAATTTGCATTTGTTAATGGAAACAAAATAATTTTAATATTGTTGAGTATTTTGTTACATGTCTTCAAGGTGAGAAGAATCGGATATTTATAAGTTATAGTTGTCATTCATCGAAGTGACGTCCTAGGTAGGCTCTATGCATGTTAATACATATATTGTCTTAAAATTAATACGTATTCGTTGGTCCACTCATTTGACTTCACACTCTCTACTTTCCTTTTTTTCACTCATTATCTTTCTTACATTTTGCAATGATCAAGGAATTATTTGCGATTGGATTAGAATCTACTCACCAGTTTTCCCACAACTTGACATAAATTTCCTAATCTCAAAATTGCATTCAATATCTTTTTGGATGAGACAAACATTTCAATTCTAACACAGGTGTTTAGGGTTATACTTTCAATATTGACAAGCTCTTCCTCAATTTGTGGGTGATTGGGGAATAAGAACTTCAACATTTATGGGGTTAAAATGCAAAGTCATCACTATATTTTAACGAGATAAATATCAAAATTATACATGAACTATGAATTAATGTGCAATTGTATACATGAACTTTGATTTTGTGCAATTTTATACATGAAATTTTGATTTGACCCAATTGTTGTAAATTATTAACACAATTGTTGATATAACATCATTTTATGTTTATATATTGCATACACAAAATAATTATATTTATCCAATATAAAAATAAATTGATGTATTTATTTCTTTAAATGTGTATGACTAAATTAAAATTAAAGTTTCAAGTATACATTTGAACCAAAATTAGAGTTTCATGTGTATAATTGCACCAAATTACAGTTCATGTATACAATTGCACATTAAATCAAAGTTTATGTATAATTTTGAGATTTACGCCCATTTTAATTGATGCTTGTCATTACACTTTGAGAATAAGTAAATTTGCCATTTAATTCATATGTGGTTGAATTTTGCTACTATATTTAAAATTTTATTGAATTATGTCACCAAATTTGATTTGATTTTATTAAATTCATAACTCAATATAAATTTTGATGACTTAAAACAATTTTTTAAAATGTTATTCTTTCAAATATTTTTTAATGTTTAATAATAAGTTACTTTATAAAATATTCTTTCAATAAATTAAGGTGATGAGATCGATAGGTGCTTGGATTTGGTGATGGAGGATGAGGAGAAAGGGGATGAAAGTGAAGAAAATTGTTGAGAAATGAAAAGGATTAGCGAGGGAGGCCGCCATCAAAGGTGGTTCTCTGGATATGAACCTTCAAGCTTTTGTAGACGATGTTGCTCAAGGTTGTAGCAAGTAAATTTAAAAAATATTTTTTATTCATTTACTAATGTGGCATGTCACGTCAGCATACTGTCACATGATAATTTTTGGTGGTTTCCATCCACTACTTAGTGAGGTTAATGGTTAAATCTTTCAACTTCAATTTTTGTTAAATAAAGTGATTAATTAATTTTTTTTTTAAATCATTGATGACTCAATTGAGTGCATTTTTTTTCATAAAAGCTCAATTGATTTTTTTACTCAAGGTCTTTTTTCTTTTTTATATCCTTAAGCCTTTTATTTATAATTTCGAGTCTTATTTTTCTTTCCTTTCTTACTGTAGATTGTGAGTTCACCCTTGAGCTCCGCAATCTCTTCTTTCAAGGCTATCACCATTGTCTCGAAGGCATCATCCCTTCCCATCAGCTTGTTCTCAACGAAACTGAGAGACTCCCACACATAATCCCTGAGTTGCTCCTTCATTGATTGCAACCCATCGGTGAGTCCCCCCTCGACTTCATTGAGTCTCTCTTTCATGTCCCGCATAGTATGTCCCTCGAACGACTAGCTTTCTTATCCCTCCCACGGCTCTCCATGGGCGCACTCTGATCAACAACTTCTTTTGACATCTTTCAACGGTGCCTTAAAGCATTAACTCTAATACCAATTGTCACAAGGCTAGAATTTTAGTCTCGCAATCCGCGTTGACTTAGGAAATTTTTTCGCTACAAAAACATCTAAGTCAGCCTAACTCCCAACAATTCAAGATTCAAACGAAATTCCTCCAAGACACCAACGAAAAGCAAAGCGGAAGTAACACAAAATTTGATGTCGAAACCCTTTTTTGAAATCGACTTTTTATTTTGTAAAAAGAAAATGGGAGTCGCCACCAATCCTTTTTATGAGGTGTGATCGAACCACCTAGTAATTTAATCATTTTAATAAAATATTTGATTTACTAAAAAAATGATTTTTGGTCTACAAAATTTAGGAAATGGGTTCGAGAGTCAGTTACGCATGAGGAAGGATTAGCACCCTCATGACGCCCAAAATTGGTACCTAGTTGATTACTTAATGTCTTAGCGTTAAGAATTGAAAATTTGAAGAGAACTTAAAACGCGGTCCTGGCATAATGATAGTTTTAATTAAAATCACTTAAGCGAATCAAAACATATGTAAAAGGGTCCTTTTCCTCGAGGTAACGAAAAGATCGCGTCCCGTAAGTTAGGACATGTCATCTCGAACCATCGAAAATAAGCTTGCTCATTATTTAATCTATATTTTAAATCTCTCGCGTTTTAGTTTTTTTTCTAAAAAAAAGGGAGGATGTTCGGTTATCTAGGTTCAAAGAGGAAGTCGAACCCCGTAAGTTAAGGCGTGACTTCTCAAATCTCCAAATACAGAATAGTGCATTGATTTTTAAAATCTTCCTTTTTTATGCATCAAGTAAAAATGGACGTAACATTTAAAGTAACATGCGTTTAACTTATTTGAGCATGGTATAGAAATGGGTAAATATATTTGAACATGGTTTGTGACATGGTTGTAGCAATTATAAAATTAAATAGAAGTATAAAATGGAATGATGATATATGGAAAATAAAATGTCGTGCTAGTAAATGACAATAATATAAATATAATATAAAACCAATTCATAATAATGACGATAATCATGTTATATTTGCTATTATAATACTAACATAAAAAATCAAGGAAAAATAAATAACAACAACAATAATAATAATAAAATGTGCAAATAAAGGAATAAAGAACAATATAAATTTTAAATACAAAACAAGAAAGAAATAAATAAATGAAAGAATGCATAAATAAATAAATAAATAAAATAGAATAATATACATATAAAAATCTATAAAGGGTTGGAATTAAATGAATAAAGGATTAAATCGAAATTAAAATGAAATTGAGAGCCTAAATTATAATAAAATAAATGAATAAATATAAAAGGAATAAATCAAAATTTAAATGGAATTTAGGGGGCCTAAATTGTAAAAAAGGAAATAAAGGACCAAAAACCGAACACTCGAAAACAGCAGGGATCAAATGGGTCTGCGGTCTGAGGACCAAATCAAAAATAAATTAAAGTTAAATGGTAAAATAAAAAAACTAGATTGTATTGAAAACTGCCTAAAAAGTAGAAGGACTAGGATTGTAATGATACCCTAGTCCTAAAAACACGCGGATCTGAGGCACTCGGGTCGGGCAATCGGGTTAAGCGTCAAAACGACGTCGTTTTTTGGGCGTCTAAGGCTTATCCCAAACAATGCCATTTAATGTCCCTATATATGCAAAAAAAGACAAAAAAACAAAAAATTCATTTCAGAAATCGTATAGAAAAAAATTTGAAACCCATCGGCGTCGTTGTGGGCCACTGCAGCCACCGGTCACCGGCAACAACGGTCGTCACCTCCGGTGGCCGAAAAATGCATTTTTTACTCCTTTTGGCCCTGATCTTGAAGGCAAAGCCTTTTATTAGCAAAAAAATTCAAAAAAAAAAGAACTTTCGATTCTCTTATATAACTTTCGCGCACGACCGCTCCATCGAACCCAAATTGAACCCTAATGAGTTTTGGGTTTTTGGTGTTGGAGAAAACCTCCGACGACGGAGGGAGACGAAGCATCCCAGGTAAAAACAAATACTATCTTTTTCTTTATTATTTTTTTGAAATAAAACAATAAAAAAGCCAAAAATCACCTTTGCAATTTATATTCTGTCTTTTTTTTATTGCTTTGCGTTTATTTTTTTCGTAAAAAAATTACATGCCATTACAACAGCTTTTATAGCCGATTATCCACTTAAATTGTTGTTTTTTACTGTTCCCTTCCACTATTTTGTTACGATTTTTTGTTCTTTACGTATTGTGTTTTTTGTGTTTTCTTTTTTGCAGGTGGCGGTTGACGGTGACGACGGGGGTAGATGAGGCGTCAGACCTCGGGTGATGAATCGCTGGTGAAGTGGAGGAGGCGGTGCGCAAGCTAGGGTTTTTTTCTGATGTAGTTTATGTGATAGCCCGAAATAGGGCCTAATCGGAATAGTGGTTTCGTAACCACAAATCCGAAGTGAAATAGTTTAATTTTATAAATTTTTATTAGTTACTGATTGATTGAAATATTGTGTGAAAATATGGATAGAAAATTTTAATGCTTTAGTGCTTAATTGAATTTTTAGGACTAAATTGAGAAAAATGCAAAGTGTGTCTAATTAGTGATTAAATGACTTAATTGAATTATTGCATGAAATTGGAAGTGTTTATGTGGCAATTAGACCATGAATTAGTGTTATGGACACAAAAGGGTATTTCTAGAAAAATATCTAAGTAATGGGTCAAGGGCATTTTGTCCAAATTGAATAAAGACAAAATAAAGATGAAAACAAGTGTTCATCTTCTTAAAATCAGACGTTTGCTGCCAAAAAAATTCATGTCACCATAGCTAGGGTTCTTGAACTTCCTAAGCTCAATTGTAAGTGATTTCTTGCCCCGTTTTTGATTATTTTCGTATTTTTATGCTTATTGAAGCTTGAATTTCATGTTTCTACCATTTAATTTAAATGAAATTAAAGTTTAAAAATTGACCCATTCATGATATAATTGTAAATTGATTAGTGATGTTAGATAATGAATGTTTGAAGTGTTAATTACAAGTTTTACTAGATGAATTTTGATGAAAATGTTGAAAAGGGCTAAATTGTGAAAGATGGTAAAGTGTGCATAAAGTTGTGATTTTGTGAAATTGAGGGCTGTTATGAGCATGAAATATGATTTAGTGAAGTTTGAAACTTAAAAATTTAGTGAATTTTATTTTTACGAGCTTAGGGACAAAAGTGGAATTTTGAAAAGTTTAGGGAAAATGTAAATTTGCCAAAATGTTGTGTATGAATTGTATTTGAATGAAATGTTGATAAAATGTATTAAATTGTGTTAATATAGATCAAGAAAGAAGAAATAGTGGAAGTGATCGGGAAAAGAGAAAGTTATCGACTAAATTACAAAAATAGTCGTTTTGCATCCGAGGTAAGTTATATGTAAATAATAGTTATATTTGTATAAATTGTGAATTATATTTGATATGTGAATTAATATTGAATGTGGAAGGAAAATTGTTCATGAATTATTCAAGTAATAAAGTGTTAAGTGTAAATTCCTGTTGAACTTAGGAATAGAATTGGATACAAGTGACATGTCACTAGAGACCAGTGTTAAAGAGTTGTTACAGTTGTTACAGTTGAGTCCCGGTGTGGGTGATCTAGCATGTGTTGCATACATTGATGACTTGTGTGAGCAGCCCGTGGACATTCCAGTGTTATTGATCGCTGGTAGCTTGGCTACATTTCATGGTAGCCGGCTACATATCGCTGGTAGCTTCGGCTACATATCGATTGTGGCACTTATGTGCTAAATCTCTACGTATCCGTGTATATTCCAACTGCTCAACGGGATTAATAATGAATTAAAGTGAATATGAAATGTTAAGTGTGAAAATGTATATGCAAGTGAATTGGTAAGATTGTGCATGTGTAAGTGATTGAAATTGCTAAGAAATGTTTTGATTAGTTATATGTTAAAAGTGTTAATTATTAAATGAGTAATTATTGTTTACATGTAACTTACTAAGCTATTTATAGCTTACACATTTCTTCTTTTCCTTTGTTATATAGTGATTTGAACTTGATCAAGTGGGGATCGTTGAGCTCAGTATCACACTATCATAATCATCTCGGTATTATGTGCTTTTCAAAATGTTTAAACTATGGCATGTATGGAGTCTTGATCATTTTGAGCATGTTCAAATGATATAGCTAATATTAGCTATTGAAGTAGCTATTAAAGAATATGTTTTGGTGTTATGTATGTTAAAATGGTAACTAATTCAAAGAAGCAGTTTCTTTGACAGCAGCAGTGACGTGAATGTGAAAATCACCATAAATAGTAGAAATGGAATTAGAGAGTGAATTATATATGTAATTAAAGCTTATCAAGTCTATTTTATATGAAAGAAACGGTGTAGGCAAAGGAATTCTGTATTTTGAGATATTTTAATTTTAGTGAGACAGGGTCAGAATGGTTTTTGAAGTCCCCTGTTCTGAATTTGAAAAATCATTATAAATTGTACAGAAAGAATTATGGGTCATAATTTATATGTGTAGATTTCTTAGTGAGTCTATTTTCAAAATAAACAAACGATAACCTTATATGTATTCTGTACAAAGAGATAATTGATTTTTAGTGCCGAGAGGTCAGATCTGTCGAGCTGTGAAACAGGGGATACTTTAATGAATAAACTGTACTAATTGGCCAAGTCAAAAATTCTGAAAATTTTATGGTAAGTAGTAATATGAGTCTAGTTTCAGGGAAAATTTACAGATTTAAATTTTGAGTTCTGTAACTCGAGTTATAATTAAATTAGTGAAAGTCACGCAGGTAGACAGTTTTGTTGTGAACAGTGAATTTAATTTTAAAGGCAAATTTTATGCTCGAATCGGTAAGTTAAATTGATAACATCTCTTACTCGATTCCGCGACGGTCTCGGTAAGGGTGTTACATTTAGTGGTATCAGAGCTACGGTTTAGTCGATTCTCGGACTAACGAAGCGAGTGTAATAGACTATCTATACATGCCATAATTGAATAATGATAGTGTGACGACTCGACATCTTAAAATGTTTTTTATAGTAATGGATTCTAACCGAGATACAGCTGATGATGCTCAAAGTAATGTGCCTGTTGAAAGTCGATTTGAGACTCAGGGTCAAGGAGATGAGGCTCGAGAAGCTTTTCTCCAAATGATGAACAATTGGTACACTGAGTTTGTTAGAACTAATCCTAATGCTCAACCTCCTCCGCCCCCTCCTATTCCTCAAGCTGTTCCCATAGCTCCTCAACAAACTGAAGTGTTAAGATTGTCAAAGCCTCCAAGTGGACAAAATTCGAAAGTATGGAGCCGAAGAGTTCCGAGCTAATGTAAATGATGATCCTGAAAGAGCAGAGTTCTGGCTTGATAATACCATCAGAGTGTTGGATGAATTATCTTGTACTCCAGAAGAAAGTCTCAAATGTGCTATCTCATTGTTGAGGGATTCAGCTTATAATTGGTGGAAAACTTTAGTGTCAGTGGTGCCTAAAGAGAAAGTTACATGGGATTTCTTTCAAGAAGAATTCCGAAAGAAGTATGTGAGTCAGCGTTTCATTGATCAAAAGAGAAAAGAGTTTCTTGAATTGAAACAAGGGCACATGACGGTAGCCGAATATGAACGAGAATTTGTCAAATTAAGCAAGTATGCCCAAGAGTGTGTATCTAATGAAGCTACATTGTGCAAAAGGTTTGAAGATGGATTAAACGAGGATATCCGATTGCTAGTGGCAATTCTTGAAATTAAAGAGTTAGTAGTACTAGTTGAAAGAGCTATCAAGGCTGAAGAATTGAGCAAAGAGAAAAGAAAGGTGGAAAGTGAAGCAAGAGATGCAAGAAAAGATCAATGGGCAAGTCATTTCAATTTCAAACGAAGAAGTCTAGAGAAATGAATACTCGATCGAATGTTTCTAGTGTGAATTTTCAAAGAGATCGAGGAAGACAATATTCGTGTTCCAAAGCTCAAAGCGACTTCTATGGCAAGTGTAGGTAGTGTTAAACCTACTAGACCGGAATGTCAACATTGTGGAAAACGACATTTAGGGAATGTTATTTAATCACCGAGCATGTTTTAAATGTGGATCTCAAGATCATTTTGTGAAAGATTGTCCGAAAGAGAAGAGATAGAAAAGTTTCAAAATGTGAGATCGAAAGCAGTGTGACTACTAGAGGAAGACCATCGAGAAATGTGGGACTGGAACTAGTGGTAAAGGTGTAACAAAAGACACGATTGTAAGATCTCAAGTGGGAGCTCCAACAAGAGCTTATGCCATCCGAGCTAGAGAGGAAACATCTTCCCCCGATGTGATCACTGGTATATTTTCTCTTTACGACACTAATGTTCTTGCATTGATTGATCCTGGTTCTACTCACTCGTATGTATGTATGAATTTAGTGTCTGATAAGAATTTGTGTGTTGAATTGACTGAGTATGTGATTAAAGTGTCGAATCCTTTAGGCAAGCATGTGATAGTTGATAAAATATGCAAAAATTGTCCTTTGATGATACAAGGTCAGTGTTTCCCTGCCAACTTGATGTTGTTGCCATTTGATGAATTTGATGTTATTTTGGGGATGGATTGGTTGACATTGCATAAGGCCAAGATAGATTGTAGTCAGAAAATTCTTGAGTTGAAGTGTAGTAGTGGTACAGTTCTTCGGGTTGAAACAGATAAGTCAAATGTGATGCCAATTGTGATTTCTGCCATGTCCGCCGTAAATGTTTGAAAATGGTTGTGAAGCATATCTTGCTTATGTGTTGAATACAAAAGTGTCTCAAACAAAGATCGAATCGATGCGATGGTATGTGAATATTTAGATGTGTTCCCGGAAGAGTTGCTGTGTTTGCCTCCGGTTAGAGAAGTAGAGTTTGGTATTGAAGTAATGCCGTATCGCCCAATATCGATTGCTCCTCATGAATGGCACCAATCAATTAAAAGAATTAAAAGTGCAATTGCAAGAGTTGATGGATAAAGGATTCGTCAGACCAAGTTATTCTCCGTGGGGTGCTCCCGTGCTATTTGTGAAGAAAAAGGATGGGACATTGAGATTGTGTATTGATTATCGTCAACTTAATAAAGTGACAGTAAAGAATAAATATCCATTGCCCCGAATAGATGACTTGTTTGATCAGTTAAAGGATGCCACAATGTTTTCCAAAATTGATTTGAGATCCGGATATTACCAATTGAGGGTTAAAGAGTCAGATGTGCCAAAGACTGCTTTCAGAACCCGGTATGGTCACTATGAGTTTCTTGTAATGCCTTTTGGTCTGACTAATGCTCCAGCTATTTTTATGGATTTGATGAATCGGATTTTCCGGCCCTATTTGGATAAATTTGTGGTGGTGTTTATAGATGATATTCTTATTTATTCTCAAGTGAAGTTGAGCACGCTTGAACATTTAAGAATTGTGCTACTGATTCGAGAAAAGAAATTATTTGCTAAATTTAGTAAAAGTGAATTTTGGCTCGGTGAAGTTGGATTTTGGGACATGTTGTCTCGGAGATGGCATTCGAGTGGATCCGAATAAGATATCGGCAATAGTTGAATGGAAGCCTCCAAGAAATGTATCCGAAGTTAGGAGTTTTCGGGCTTAATGGATATTACCGTCGATTCAGTAGAAGGTTTTTCGATGATAGCTTCACCGATGACAAAATTGTTGCAAAAGATGTTAAGTTCGAATGGATGAGGAGTGTCAACAAAGTTTTGAGAAATTAAAGAAGTGTTTAATCGAGGCACCGGTGTTAGTGCAACTGAGTCGAAAGGAATTTGTTGTTTATAGTGACGCGTCGTTAAATGGGCTTGGATGTGTATTGATGCAAGAAGGAAAAGTGATAGCGTATGCTTCTCGACAATTGAAACCGCATGAACGAAATTATCCTACCCATGATTTAGAGTTGGTCGCTATTGTCTTTGCTTTGAAGATTTGGCGTCATTATTTATATGGTGAGAAATGTCATGTTTTTACAGATCATAAAAGTTTGAAATATGTTATGACACAAAAGATCCGAATTTGGCAATAAGATGGTTGGAATTGATGAAAGATTATGAACTTGTAATAGATTATCATCCGGGAAAAGCCAATATAGTTGCTGATGCTTTGAGCAGAAAGTCTCTCTTTGCTTTGAGAGCTTTGAATACAAGATTAACATTGACTGAAGATGGATCATTGCTTGCAGAGTTAAAAGCTAGTCCATTGTTTCTTCAAGAAATTTATGAGGCTCGAAAGTGGATAATAAATTACAAAGAAAAAGACTCAGGTATAAAGGCGATAATTCGATTTTCGGATTGATTCAGATGGATGTTTAATGTTTCATGACAGAATATGTGTTCCGAAAAATGTTGATTTAATTCAGAAAATTTTGCAGGAAGCACATGATAGTCGCTTGGCAGTTCACCCCGGTAGTGTAAAAATGTACAATGATTTAAAGAAATTATATTGGTGGCCGGGTATGAAACGGGATATCTCTGAGTATGTGACAAAGTGTTTTGTGTGCCAACAAGTAAAAGCTGAACACCAAGTACCTTCAGGGTTACTTCAACCTATTATGGTGCCCGAGTGGAAGTGGGATAGAATTACTATGGATTTTGTTTCCGGATTGCCATTGTCACCGAAAAAGAAAGACTCAATTTGGGTAATAGTTGATCGATTGACTAAGTCAGCTCATTTCATTCCTGTGCGAATGAGTTTTTCACTTGACAAGTTAGCTGAATTGTATATTGCTGAGATAGTTCGATTACATGGTGTGCCTGTGTCTATTATATCTGATAGAGATCCACGGTTTACTTCAAGGTTTTGGAAGAAATTACAAGAGGCATTGGGTACTAAATTGAATTTTAGTACAGCATTTCATCCCCAAACCGATGGACAGTCTGAAAGAGTAATTCAAGTGCTCGAAGATATGTTGAGATGTTGTGTATTGGAATTTGAAGGTAATTGGGAAAGATATCTACCTTTGGTGGAGTTTGCATATAATAATAGTTATCAATCGAGCATAAAAATGGCACCTTATGAAGCGTTGTATGGACGAAAGTGTCGGACTCCATTATATTGACTGAACTTAATGAAAATCGTTACATGGAGTCGATTTGGTAAAAGAAATCAAGAAAAGTGAAGATAATCCGTGATTGTTTGAAAGTCGCATCGGATCGATGTAAGTCGATGCGGATTTGAAAAGAAAAGAGATTGAGTTTCAAGTGGGTGATAAAGTATTTTTGAAAGTGTCTCCATGGAAGAAAATTTTGAGATTTGGCCGTAAAGGTAAATTAAGTCCAAGATTTATTGGCCCGTATGAAGTGATAGAAAGAATTGGTCCAGTGGCTTACCGATTGTCTTTACCACCGGAATTGGAAAGAATTCATAATGTGTTTCATGTTTCTATGTTGAGGCGATATCGATCGGACCCATCGCATGTGATTTCACCGATCAAGTGGAAATTGATCGGATATGACATACGAAGAAGAGCCGATTCGAATCTTGGCACGAGAAGTGAAACAGTTGAGAAACAAAGTAATTGCTTTAGTGAAAGTGTTATGGCAACGGCATGGGATGGAAGAGGCAACATGGGAAACTGAGGAGGCTATGAGGAAACAAGATCCCAACTTATTCATCGGTAAGATTTTGGGACGAAAATCCCTAAGGGGGGAGAATTGTGATAGCCCGAAATAGGGCCTAATCGGAATAGTGGTTTCGTAACCACAAATCCGAAGTGAAATAGTTTAATTTTATAAATTTTTATTAGTTACTGATTGATTGAAATATTGTGTGAAAATATGGATAGAAAATTTTAATGCTTTAGTGCTTAATTGAATTTTTAGGACTAAATTGAGAAAAATGCAAAGTGTGTCTAATTAGTGATTAAATGACTTAATTGAATTATTGCATGAAATTGGAAGTGTTTATGTGGCAATTAGACCATGAATTAGTGTTATGGACACAAAAGGGTATTTCTAGAAAAATATCTAAGTAATGGGTCAAGGGCATTTTGTCCAAATTGAATAAAGACAAAATAAAGATGAAAACAAGTGTTCATCTTCTTAAAATCAGACGTTTGCTGCCAAAAAATTCATGTCACCATAGCTAGGGTTCTTGAACTTCCTAAGCTCAATTGTAAGTGATTTCTTGCCCGCTTTTGATTATTTTCGTATTTTTATGCTTATTGAAGCTTGAATTTCATGTTTCTACCATTTAATTTAAATGAAATTAAAGTTTAAAATTGACCCATTCATGATATAATTGTAAATTGATTAGTGATGTTAGATAATGAATGTTTGAAGTGTTAATTACAAGTTTTACTAGATGAATTTTGATGAAAATGTTGAAAAAGGGCTAAATTGTGAAAGATGGTAAAGTGTGCATAAAGTTGTGATTTTGTGAAATTGAGGGCTGTTATGAGCATGAAATATGATTTAGTGAAGTTTGAAACTTAAAATTTAGTGAATTTTATTTTTACGAGCTTAGGGACAAAAGTGGAATTTTGAAAAGTTTTGGGAAAAATGTAAATTTGCCAAAATGTTGTGTATGAATTGTATTTGAATGAAATGTTGATAAAATGTATTAAATTGTGTTAATATAGATCAAGAAAGAAGAAATAGTGGAAGTGATCGGGAAAGAGAAAGTTATCGACTAAATTACAAAAATAGTCGTTTTGCATCCGAGGTAAGTTATATGTAAATAATAGTTATATTTGTATAAATTGTGAATTATATTTGATATGTGAATTAATATTGAATGTGGAAGGAAAATTGTTCATGAATTATTCAAGTAATAAAGTGTTAAGTGTAAATTCGATTGAACTTAGGAATAGAATTGGATACAAGTGACATGTCACTAGAGACCGATGTTACAGTGTTACAGTGTTACTGTTGAGTCCCGGTCTTTGGGTGATCTAGCATGTGTTGCGACACGACGACTTGTGTGAGCAGCCCGTGGACATTCCCAGTGTTATTGATCGCTGGTAGCTTGGCTACATTTCAGTGGTAGCTTCGCTACATATCGCTGGTAGCCCGGCTACATATCGCTGTGGCACTTATGTGCTAAATCTCTACGTATCCGTGTATATTCCAACTGCTCAACGGGATTAATAATGAATTAAAGTGAATATGAAATGTTAAGTGTGAAAATGTATATGCAAGTGAATTGGTAAGATTGTGCATGTGTAAGTGATTGAAATTGCTAAGAAATGTTTTGATTAGTTATATGTTAAAAGTGTTAATTATTAAATGAGTAATTATTGTTTACATGTAACTTACTAAGCTATTTATAGCTTACACATTTCTTCTTTTCCTTTGTTATATAGTGATTTGAACTTGATCGAAGTGGGGATCGTCGGAGCTCGTATCACACTATCATAATCATCTCGGTATTATGTGCTTTTCAAAATGTTTAAACTATGGCATGTATGGAGTCTTGATCATTTTGAGCATGTTCAAATGATATAGCTAATATTAGCTATTGAAGTAGCTATTAAAGAATATGTTTTGGTGTTATGTATGTTAAAATGGTAACTAATTCAAAGAAGCAGTTTCTTTGACAGCAGCAGTGACGTGAATGTGAAAAATCACCATAAATAGTAGAAATGGAATTAGAGAGTGAATTATATATGTAATTAAATCTTATCAAGTTTATTTTTATATGAAAGAAACGGTGTAGGCAAAGGAATTCTGTATTTTGAGATATTTTAATTTTAGTGAGACAGGGTCAGAATGGTTTTTGAAGTTCCCTGTTCTGACTTTGAAAAATCATTATAAATTGTACAGAAAGAATTATGGGTCATAATTTATATGTGTAGATTTCTTAGTGAGTCTATTTTCAAAATAAACAAACGATAACCTTATATGTATTCTGTACAAAGAGAAAATTGATTTTTAGTGCCGAGAGGTCAGATCTATCGAGCTGTGAAACAGGGGATACTTTAATGAATAAACTGTACTAATTGGCCAAGTCAAAAATTCTGAAAATTTTATGGTAAGTAGTAATATGAGTCTAGTTTCAGGGAAAATTTACGGATTTAAATTTTGAGTTCTGTAACTCGAGTTATAATTAAATTAGTGAAAGTCACGCAGGTAGATAGTTTTGTTGTGAACAGTAAATTTAATTTTAAAGGCAAATTTTTATGCTCCGAATCGGTAAGTTAAATTGGATAACATCTCTTACTCGATTCCGGCGACGGTCTCGGGTAAGGGGTGTTACAGTTTAGGCTTTTGGGCATTGGTCCATTAGGTTTTTCTATTTTTGGGCCATTTGGGTTTGATGTTTTCTGTAAATGGATTGTTGTATTTTGGACTTTGTAATGGGGTTTGTAAATTTTCATTTTTATTATTTTTGGTTTCTGTTTGGGCCCGGGCTAAATTGGGCCTCTACAGCTTCCATTCTTTGTTAATTTTCGTGTAAGGGAATGGAGCAAAGACTTTAAGGAGGACCAATTTTGTCTGCTCTTGCCGAATCTTAACTTCTTTGATGTTTCTCTTTTTCAAGTAGCATCATTCTAACCTACTGCAACTTCAGAGGTATAGGAATTTTAGTTTCAATCTACTCCACTACAACTCTAGAGAGATAAGACTTGTAGCTTTAATATGTTCTACTGCAACTTCAGGGAGATAAGATTTGTAGTTTGTAGTTTTAATCTGCTCTACTACAACTTCAAAGAGATAAGATTTGCGGTCTTAATTTGCCCCTCTGTAATTTTAAGGAAATAAGACTAGTAGCTTTAATTTGCTCTACTGCAACTTTAAAGAGATAAGATTCGTGGCCTTAATTTGCTCCACTGCAATTTCAATAAAATAAGACTTGTAGCTTTAATTTTTTCCACTGCAACTTTAGGGAGATAAGATTTGTAGCTTCAATCTACTCATCTACAACTCTAGGGAGATAAGATTTGCTATCTTTAATCTGCTCCACTGCAACTTCAGGGGGATAAGGTTTACTATCTTCAATCTGCTCCACTCCAACTTCAGGGAAATAAGATTTGTAGCTTCAATCTAATCCATTACAACTTCAGAGAAATAATATTTGTAGCTCCAATATTCTCCACTGCAACTTCAGGGAGATAACATTTGTAGCTTTAATTCGATCCACTGTAACTTTAGGGATATGAGATTTGTAGCTTCATCTTGCTCCACTGCATCTTCAGGGAGATAAGATTTGCTATATTCAATCCAACCCACTGTAACTTCAGGGGTATAGGAATTGTGGTTTTACTTATCTGTTACATCGTTCTCTAGAGAAAATGACCTGTAGAATTCATTTTATAGGCCTACATTTATGCCAAGTGCTTAGGACGTTATGATCAAAATGAATCAAATGCTCCTATCTAGATGTATATGAATGATATTTGTATGAATGCAAAATGTCATTTTTGAGAATAATCCCATTTTTGTGTTTAGGTTGACATTGCTCGTTGTTCATCAAGGTTTTATCACTGACGTATTACCCTACCTTTTTTTTAGCTGGTATTTTTAACAAGAAACCCATAAAAGTAATCACAATTTAGACTATTTGTTCCCAGATATTTCCCACCCTTATATTTGGTTAGTTCTAACTAGTGGTCCTGTTTCAGGTCCTTATACTATTTAGAAAACCCTTCAGAGTAATATGCAAAAATCCTTTTACTTGGATATTGCTAGTCCGTTAATCGTTCTTTCAATGTAAAAATACTTGAAAAAGGTTGTAACAATGGATAAGATCAAAATTTATTAGGAACAAAGCTCGAAATGAATAGATTAATCAAAATTGCTAAAATACAAAAAGGAGTAAGGTGAAAATAGGTGCCCAAATATCGCAGCATGAGCTTTTCTACACAAATTTCTCGATGACCATTTTGAGCTTGATATTATTTAAGAGATCTAAAGTACTTTGCTGATGCCCCAAGATGCAACGTCTCTTCTTCTGAGAGGACACAACTATCAAATGTTCAATCTTCGATCTAAATCTGAGCTGCCCTTTCCTGGGTTTTTAACTCAAAACCTCTTTAGTCTTAAGGCGCCCTTTGCAAGTTTTTGCCTTGGCCTCTCTTCATTTTTTTAGGTGAAGTATTTATTGACTGAATCTGAATTCATAGTGTTAGGCAGGTTTTTGCAATCCATCTCGGTCAAGATCAGTGCTCCTCTAGAAAATGCCTTCTTTACCACATAAGGACCTTCACAGTTTGGCATTCACTTTCCTCTGAAGTCCTTTTGTATGGGAATGATCTTTTTCAATACCATGTCCCATTCATAGAATTCTTTGGGGCGAACATTTTTGTCATAAGCTCGTATAATTTGTTTTTGGTATATTTGACCATGACGGATAGCTTTCAACCTATTCTCTTCAATCAAGTTCAATTAATCATATCTGGATTAGATCCATTTTACTTTATCTAACTTCAGCTCTGATAAAACTCAAAGAGAAAGAATCTTGACTTCAATGGGCAAAACTGCCTCCATTCCGTAAACCAATGAGAAAGGCATTGCCCTGGTGGAGGTTCTGATAGACGTTTGATAAACATAGAGGGTAAATGGTAACTTCCCATGCCAATCTTTATAAGCCTCAGTCATTTTCCCCACGATCTTCTTGATGTTCTTATTGGCTGCCTCCACTGCACCGTTCATTTTTGGGTGATATGGTGATGAATTGTGATGTTTGATCTTGAATTGACTACAGACCTATACTATCGTACTGCTGTTCAAATTCAATGCATTGTTAGATATAATCCTTTCTAGCATCCCATACTAACATATGATCTCTTTCTTCAAGAATTTGCTGATTGCCGACTTTGTGACATTTGCGTAAGAAGTGGCCTCTACCCATTTGGTGAAGTAATCGATGACCACAAAGAAGAATTAGTGCCCATTGGAAGCTTTTGGCGAGATCGGCTCAATAACATCCATGCCCCACATAGAGAAAGGTCATAAAGAAGTCATGACATGAAGAAGCGAATAAGGCATATGAATTTTGTCTCCATAAATTTGGCACTTATGACATCTCTTGGTATAACTGATACAATCTCCTTCCGTGGTGGACCAATAATATCAAAATCTCATTTTTTGTCTAGCCATTGTAAAACCATTAGTATGTGTTCCGCAAACACCCTCATGGACTTCTTCTAAAATCTTCTTGGCCCCAACAGCGTCCACACATCTTAGTAGCACCTGATATTTTCTTCTTTTATATAAGATTTCCCCATCTAAGACATAGTCATTAGCCAGTCTCCTCAACAACCTTTTCCTTTTCCTCGATGTTGTAACAATGAGCTAGAGCCTCATAAATGCTCATCTGGATAGGTTTTACATCCTCTCATCTATTCACTTTAACTATGGAAGCTAAAGTAGCCAGGTCGTCAGCCATCTAATTTTTATCTCGCAGGAAGTACCAGAAGGTGATGCCATCAAACTCTTTAATTAATTCAAGGACTTGCCTTCGATAATTGGTCAACTTGGGGTCTCTTGTCTCTCATTCTCTTTTGAGTTGATAGATTACTAATGCAGAATCCCTATATACCTCTAGTACTCTGGTCTTGCGTTCTATGGCTGCACGGATACCCACGATGCATGCTTCGTATTCTGCCATATTGTTCATGCAATGAAAATCCAATTTACTTGTACAGGGATAATGATCACCGTTTGGGGATACCATGACTACCCCGATTTCATCACCCATAGCATTGGAAGCCCTGTCAAAATTTAGTTTCCAATGATATCCTTCTTGAGCATCTTCTTCAATGGTTTCAACATACATCAAATATTCATTTGGGAAATCAAAGTTCAAACGCTCGTAATCTTCTAGAGCTTTACTGGCTAGAAAATCTACTATTGCACTCCCTTTTACAGCCTTCCAGTTCACATAGACTTTATCAAATTCAAAAAGTAGAATATGCTATCGGGTTATCCTTCCATTCAGAGCACCCGACTCCATCATGTACTTTAGAGGGTCCATTTTTGAGATGAGCCAAGTTGTATGGTACAACATGTACTGTCTCAGTTTTTGGGTTTTTCAGATTAAAGCACAACACAACTTTTCAATCGGCGAGTATCTAGTCTCATATTCAGTGAATTTCTTACTGAGGTAGTATATCGTTTTTTCTTTTCTCCCTGACTCAATATGTTGGCCAAGCACGAATCCCATGGAATTCTCAAATATTGCCAAGTACAGTATCAGTGGCTTATCTGGACTAAGTGGCATCAGCACTGGTAATGCGAGCTCACCTAGCTCGAGCAAGGATTTGATGGACCTTCCCAAAGGTCCTCTCACGCGAGCTCGAGCTAAGCTCCTTAAAGAGGCTAATTCGACCTTAGTTGTTCAAATATAGGCTGAACCGTTTTCCGAACACATTGAAGAAGCTAGGACCAACTCAACAAGGACTCCTTACAATCTCGTGCAAGTCGGCCTTAGTTCCCTTTCAGCTCTCCGAACTCCCTTTAGCTCAAATAAGCTTGTTTGAGCTCGTTTCAGCTTGTTTGAGCTCATTTTAATTTATTCCCAGCTCATTTACTTTATTGCTAGAATAAACTAAGTGATTACCTTAATTAGTTTATTTTGTTTCAGCTCATTGATTAGTTATTAGCTCATTACAGCTTATTACATGTTTTTAGTATAATTTGAGCTAGCCGAATTAATGTGTCTTGATAAGTCAATATTTAATTTGTCTTAGCTTCATTATATTTTATTAATATGTCTAAGGTATGAATTTCTTTTCGTCCACCTAAATTTAAGCTTACCTTAACTCCATTAATGTGTTCATTGTATTTTGGAGCAGCAAAATTCATGAAGGATGATTAATGCTACGTGCATGAACGGCTGGTTACAACGAATGGAGAGATTCATGCATGGCCGGCTACAATGCATGGTGTGCTGATTGTTTGGTTTCTCCAAGCACCCATTCGGCCAAAGAGTAGCTACCCATTAAATTTCTAAGATGGCCGAACATCTCTCCAAAGCAGCCTTGAAGGTGTTCACATTTACTGATTTTCCCATTCACACATGAAGTCCATTTAGTTCTAAGCATTCACATTCAAATGGCTCTTCAACTAGTTGTTCACACTTCTAATGACTATAAAAGCTGCCCCATTAATGCCTTTCACATTCGGCTAAACATGGAAAATTAATTGAGCTTATATAAGCTCATGGCCGAACCTAGATATGCCCAATTAGCTCCCAATGCTTCGAAATTCATCCAGCTGAATTCCTTCCTCATTAAGCTGACTTGTGGTGTTCCCAAGGGCTGAACATGAACAATGAAGGCTTATGGATTCATTCCAGAACGTTTCAGCTCATTTAAAGCCAAATACTTAGTCATTAAGCTATGTAATTTGTCTATTCGGCTAGCCTATGTCATAGCTATAAATACTTAGCTAAATTCAACTTGTAAACTTTTGGTTAAAAATTTATCAAACTGAATGAACTTTGAGTTATTTGTTAGGTTTCTTCCTCTCCAAATTTCTTTCGAGTCTCACTTGACTTATCTGCTTGTCAGTGGCGTCAATCTGATTCTCTTTTGATACCTTTAGTTCCTACTTTTTTAGCTAACGGGTCAAGGTCCTTTTCTTTCTTTCACCAAACCACCTTAAGCAATATAAGTCCCAGGTCACACTCTCTATAGTGTTGGTTCATTCTTGACGCTTGAGTTCGAATTCCATTTCCACCTACTTATCAAAATTATCTATCTTTATTTCTTTGTTAGCCCAACCTACTCAAATCATCATTAACCTAATTCGACCCTAATTACACCTATTATCCTATTATTTATCTGAATACATGCCTTTTACAAGTTTGGAACGATACTTTCTCGTTGACGATCAAGCAACTAAGACGACTCGACTCATTTAACCGAGGCGGATCACATCAACTGGGGCATTGGACAAGTAATGTTTGACCTTATCGAAAGTTTTCTGGAATTCCTCATCCTATACAATTGGATTATGTTTCTTAAGGAGATGGAATATGGGGTCACATTTCTTAGTTAGTTGTGAAATGAACCTGGCGATGTAATTCAATCTCCCTAAAAAACTCCAGACCTCTTTTTTAGTGCGTGGTGGAGGGAACTCCTGTATAGCACTGGCTTTATCTGGGTCGATCTCAATCCCCTTTTCAATGACTACAAATCCTAACAATTTCCCCGACATAGCCCCGAAGGTACATTTTGCTGGATTGAGTTTTAGCTGGAATTTCCTAAACCTCAAAAATAGTTTCCTCAGGACTTGTATATGCTCTTTTTCTGTTCGGGATTTTGCAATCATATCATCGACATAAACCTCGATTTCTTTGTGCATCATATCATGAAAAAAAGTAACCATGGCTCTTTGATACGTCGTTCTCACATTTTTCAGTCTGAATGGTATCACCTTATAGAAAAATGTCCCTCACATGGTTACGAATATGGTTTTTTCTATGTCTTCAAGATGCATCTTTATCTGGTTGTAACCAGAGAAGCCATCCATGAAGGAGAATAATGAATAACCTATCGTGTTGTCCACTAAGGTGTCAATGTGAGGCAACGAAAAATTATCCTTCGGGCTAGCTTTGTTTAAATCCCTGTAGTCTACACACATTCATACTTTCCCATCTTTCTTAGGGACGAGGACTATATTAGCTAACTACTCCGAGTATTTAACCACTTGTAGGAAACCAACGTCAAATTTTTTCTTGACTTCTTCTTTTATTTCCAGTAGGACGTCAGGCCTCATCTTTCAGAGTTTCTATTGAATTGGCTTGCATCCTTCCCTTATGGGAAGTTGGTATACCACGATATCAATACTTAGACCAGGCATGTCTTGATACGACCATGCGAAGACATCTTTGAATTCTTGAAGTAACTTAATGAGGTCTCGCTTTGTCCCTGCAGTGATGCAAGCTCTAATCTTCACCTCTTTCTTTTCTTGTGTGTCTCTCAAACTAAAAATTTCTACTGACTCTTTGTATAGTAGGATTTGTTTCTCATCTTGTTCTACCATCCTTAACAAATCAAGACAGAGGTTACAATCTTGATCATCTTCAAAGTCCTGAGGTTCCTCTTGACACATATGCTGCTTAAAAGGAGACTCTGAGTCAGCAACAGCGTCACTCGTGTCATTGATATCTGGAGACCTGTTGTATGAATAAAGGAAGACCCAAAGAAAAAATAAATCTAAGAATAATTATCTGTGTGGTATGAGTATGAATGAAATGAAAAAAATAAAAGAATATTTGCCAAAATGAGACACAAATATGCATTTTATTGAAATAAAAATAATGGACATATGCCTTTTTCACAAAAAGATTCTTATTGCTCCCAGGCTTAGAGCAATAAGTGTGTTTTGAACATTACTCTGAATTAGTTCTAAAAATTACAGGGATCTTTTCTGTAGTCCAATTGTTCAGAACACTTCTGGGGATATAAGGACAAATGTCTGATAAGTTTTCCCATGCTTAGATTTTCCAACATTTCTTCTGCAGTTTCTTTTCTTGACATCTTTCGTTCAGGATAAATGATTTCTTCTGACACGAATGTTTTAGATATATGGGGAAAGGTCATCAATTCTCATTTGACCTCTCCTCAATTTAGTCGTGCTCTTCTTCTTTCTTCTTTCTTCTCCAGCTCTTTCTTCTTTTGCCTTGCATCTAGCTTGTATCCTAACCCAAAGCGGTCTTGTTTGTCCATCAATGTCGGTGCCTCGACCCTTCCTTGTATGTATTTTCTGAGTCCTTTCCCATGTAAGGCTTCTTTCCCAACCATCAACTACAGGCCCATTCCCGTAGTTTTAGATATTTTGGGCACTAGGATCTTGTTCCCTTCAATAATAAAGGTTGCATTCACAAATTCCAACAATCAAAAGGAACTTTATATTGCATCTTCATCTGCTCCTATGTATGGTGTGTCACTAGTTACGGATGCAATGATGTCCTCTTCAGTGTTTATCGTCACCAGTCGACCCTCCGTTACCAACTTTAGTTTTTAGTGTATCCAAGATCTACCCAACAAGCAATTATAAGAGGGCTTTATATCCATCACTGAAAAGTCCACCTCATATATTTTCAGACCAATTAAGAGAGGCACTTCAATCCTTCTCATCACCCTCATTTTCGTACCATCGAATGCTCTCACTATATTTTAGTACGTTTTCATGTGAGAGTTATCCACTGCCAATCTATTTAGTGTGGATAGAGACAAGACGTTCAGCGTAAATCCATTATCGATTAACACCATTGGCAATGTATATCATTTGCAGCAAGTAATGATATGTAGGGCCTTTGTGGATCCCATGCCCCCTAGAGGTATTTCATCATTATTGAAAAAGATGAAATTATCGGTACTCAGATTGTTAACTAGACGATCTAGCTTGTTCACAGAGATATCGTCAACGACATAAGTTTCATTTAACACATTCATCAATGCGCTACAATATGTCTCTGAACTCAAGAGTAAGGCTAATATTGATATGCAAGCTAGTTGTTTGTGTAACTGTTCTACAACACTATACTCGCTATGTTTCAAGAATTTCTAGAATTCCTTAGCCTCATTCTCAATTACCGTCTCATTAACAGATGATTCAAATCTAGCCATCTTTTATTTCTTGTGTTCAACTGCCAAGGTTTTTCCTTTAATGGGTTCGGTTCTTATATTTGCAAGGTCATAACGCCTCCCACTACACGTGTAGAAACTGACAACCTGGCCCTCTTCTGAAGTGCTAACCGAGTTCTCTTCTCTTGGGATCATCACGTTGCAATTATAATTCTATAGAACCCTTTTGCTGTCCTTGTAGGGAAAAGCCACGGGTTTTTGAATTATGAATCTTAGCGCAGCTTGTGTTTCTGCTTCATTATTTCTCTACCGTGAAATAATCACCACCGGGTGATTGACCTTGTAAACCTTCTTCATTGATCCTTCTTCTGAGGCGCAGATGTCTTCTCCTTTCGAACTTTTGACATCCTCAAAGAATTCCAACTCCTTATTATCCATCAAAATTTACACCAAAGTTTTAAATTCAGTGTACTCATTGATCTCATGACCTTCTTCAGCGTGGAACTCACAGTAGCTCCTCATCCCTTTAGGCACCTCCTCTGAATCTTGAAAGATTAATCCTACGTCTATCATCTTTTGCCAAACCCATTTTAGTGGGGTTTTTACTTCTGTCACATCAGTTTTGGTCATCTTTCCTCCACTCTCAATTATCACGTTTACCCCTTAATCTGAATGACTGGGTAACAAATTTCCTGCTACATTAGGCCCCGATGGATCATCGAACCTTACGATCCCTATCTTGATAAACCTTTCAATCAATTTTTTAAATGTAGTGCAATTATCAATTGAGTGTCCCGTTATTTCTACGTGATAATCGTATTAAGCATTCGTATCATACCATTTTGAGAACAGAGGTTGCATGGGTTTTAAGTAAATACCACATGTGCATCAAACAAATTCTGATATAACTCCCTATATGTCATTGGGATGGGTGTGAACTGGAGTTTTTTTCGCGTTTGGCCTTGAGTTAGATTCTTGCCTCGAAGGTCCTTGATGGCTAGTTATCACGATCCTTGGTTGGCCCACAGTGACCGATTTTGAATAGCTCTTATTATACACACTCACAGTGTTCACTTCATTTTCCTTCTTTCTCGGGGCTGATCTTTTGGCGTTTTCCCCCGCATCTATTTTCTCACTCCTTATCAATTATTTCTCCGGACATTACTATATCTGAGAAGCTCTTGGTAGCACTTCCCAACATATGGTTAATGAACGGGGCTTTCAACGTGTTTATGAAAAGCATTGTTGTCTCCTTCTCCAAAAGAGGTGGTTGGACTTGTGTTGCCACCTCTCTCCATCTCCAAGCGTATTGCCTAAAGCTTTCACTTTACTTATTCTCCATATTTTGCAGTGTAATTCTATCGGGCGTCATGTTAATCACTTGGCTATATTGTTTCATGAAAGTTTGTGCCAAGTCTTTCCATGAGTTGACTTTGGCGTCGCTTAAATAGTTGTACCACTTGGTAGCTGACCCAATTAGACTATCCTAGGGCTTCAGGACAACTAGTTCCATTATTTTTTTAAAATTTTGAAGTTTTGAATTTTGGTGAGAGTACTAGATCTGGGACTAAGCTCAACTCCTTAGCATCAACCCCGCAAAGGTAGTTAGCATTCTCCACAGCTCTGAATTTCTCCTCCAACCACTTGCACTAATGTTTCAGCTATTTCGACAATTCTACTCTTACTCTATACATTTCAGCCATGTTATCCAAATCGGGAACAACTGGGTTGGCCGAATTATCCCCAAGATTGGAACTGAACTTATTGGGTAGTTCACTGGTGCTGGGGTACTAACTTGATATTGTTGAGGTCTTATGGTGACAGGTACCCTTCGTGGATATGTATCTGGTTGGGCCTAGATATTTACCGAGGTAAAGCCTGGGGTATGTAGGGTCTTCACTATCATCCCCTGAGTTAACTACAATATTTTTCCCTTTTTCGATCCCTCCGGCCAGTAGCTGAGTCAACTAACTTATCATGCTTCGTTGGGATTCTTGTATTTGATCCCTCATGCCTTGCTGTACTTTAGCTAATTGTTCCTACAACTGCGCTTACAATTGATCTTGTATGTCTTTTTTAATTTGTTCTAATCTCTCTAATCTCTGATCCATTGCTTTACTTTTTACCGCAGGTACTGTAACGATATTCAGCTGGCAGATTCTTGTTGGTTTCCAGGGTAACTACCATAATTTTGATTAATTAAGGTCTTCTTATGAAATTTAATGCATATGATGAAATGTAATGCTGATGAATGAAATGAATGCAAAAAGAGGCATTAATTCTGATTCAATTCTATTGGAATAAATTTACTAGAAAGCAAATCTCTTTACATAAAACGAATATTTTACATATACGACCTTACCCTAATACTCAAAGCCTTAACTTTCCTAAAAAGCCAAGCTAATTCTCAACCCCAATCTGATTCTGATTCGTATTTTAATCTTAGTATTTCGACTTGAACTACTAGGTTTTGCAAATGGTCAGCTACTTCATGTACTTAAGTCACAACTTTGCCCATGATGTGATCTCTATCCCTAATTTGACCTTGAGAGTGTTGGAGTTGCTCTTTCTAGTGTTCATTGTTCGTTTCAAAAAGCTCAAATCAAAGTTCACAATTTTGTAGTGCGGTCTCAAGCTCTTCTATCTTTCCCTTAAACTCTTCAATCTTATTTAGGCTTGCTTTCAACTCAATTGTGGATTTGCAACTACAATACTGATGCAGTGACCTTTCTTATTCTGCTACTCGAGCTCTCAATCCAACCTTTTCATTTTGGCTTTCTAACAAATCCCTTTCTAGAGCATTTTCTCGAACCCCAGCATCTTGGAATTTCTTTTCCCACTGATCAGCTCTAATATTTTCTTCTTTGATTTCTTGCTGCCATTGTTACGATGTTTTACCCAACCCAACAGTCCTCATCAACAAATGCAACTTCTTATAATCTGGTGTTAGACTGTCCAATTCTTCCTCAGCATTGTTCTTTCCTTTTCTCATTTTCTCGACTTTTAACTTGTAGACGTCAACGTCTAATCCTAGTTGCATCTTTTCCACTTCCAACTGTTTTATCTTTTCCCCAGCTCTGAACTCCTCATTTAAAATCTTACTTTACGATCTCTAGCTCAAACAAGATCACTTGTAGGTGTTCTTCTATTGGCTAAGTGTTTTCTTGACTTGACACAGGGACATTGTCATTTACTCTTTTACTTCACCACCAATCATATTTGGGGGTCGTCATGAGATTTGCGACAAATCTTTTCATTTTGTATGTTTGATTCCAAGCGTTCAATATTTCATGAACCTTCTTCTTGTAATTATCACCTTTGTACGCAAACTCACACTGAGCCAACCCTTGCGTTACCAGTATAAACTGCCTCGACCTAGACTACCTCTATACAAGTAAATGGGCATATCCAATAGCTCCCCATATCCCAAGTAGAGAAACTCAGTCAAAGTCTCCACATCGATACAAAATTTCTTCAGGGATCATCCAAGGGCCCCTCCATTCAATGTTTTCGTCTTGAAGACCCTAGAGAATTGCCATCTATTTTTCTTCTAAAATGTTGTCTCGCCTTGGGGTAGCCACGAACTCTTTCAGCGGAGAGTAGTTCTCAGAGAATACTCAATAAGAGACCTTTTCTACCTTCTAAAAGTGGCTGTGAAACTAGGCTAGCAACAGTTGTGCACACCCGATAAATCTTCCTTCACCCGCTCACCGGCATGCACTCAAAGAATTGAAAGTTTTGACCAAAATTGTCGGGATGGGCATGACCCTTTTGTCAAACCGATCAAATAAATTTGAAACTTTCTCATCTATGTGTCCTAGTGATTTAGGGAAAATAATCGACCCGTAAATACTCAAAGCGAAGACATCGACCCTTTTTTTTGTATCCGGATGTGCCAAGATCAAATCCCTCAAAATTTTTCAAGGGATACATTTACTATCTCCCTTTTGTTTAATCCAAGTTGCGACCCATTGCTCACTCATCCCCATTATGCTCATTAGCCTCTTTAAGAAAGTAGAGACTTAGCGACTCTTGAATACGCTTTGTCAGCTTGGATCTTCGAGCAACGGAGCAAAGTTGTGTACTCTTCTACGGTGGGCACCGAATCTACCTTCCCAAAAGTAAAGCAACTATAGGCGGGATTCCAATACTGGGCTAGAGCTCAGAATAAGTACTTATCCACTTTGACATCGAGTAAATAAGGCAAATCACCATAGTTACAGTAGAATAACTGCTTGGTTTCGTCATCCCATTGGTCTCATACCTCTTTCAACTCTTGGAGATTATTATGAGTCACACTGATGCGAGTGAAATCCTATAATTCAGACATATATCCCTCTGTCAAGCTGTCGCCCTTTTCTTATTGTGTCTTCTCGGACCATATCCGGACAGTCGCATTGTCTTTCACTTTATCAAGAAATCCCTTTTCCATGACAAGCTCTCCATTTAGCACTGAACGTGAATCAACACCCTTTTCTATAATGAAAATGCAATGCAATCACAACCAAAACAAAATGAAACAAGTCAGTATGTTTCATACAAAGCTAGAATTCAAAGCAAGAAATAATAAATAGAACACCTATTCGGGTGACCACTAGAGGTTTGCTATGGTTCTATCTAGGGTAGGTTCTTAGGGCTTATTATATGCGGTTTGGTTCTAAAGTAAGGGTAATTTAACCAATAAATTCCTCGATTCTCACCCATCATAGGCTCATACAGACCGAGTTCGATTTAGGGGAATACATTTACCTATGGCTATACGGAGATGAAGATCTCAAAGACATAGGTACAGATGTATCCCGAAAGCAATCCACTATCCTATACAGAGGTGAAGACCTCACGAAGGAATAATTTCTCACTCCCACTTAAGAAGGGCAAAATTGAACAATTATGCAATGCAATGTGCGGAAAACATACAAAAAGAAACTCTCAGACCAATAAAACAGATATGCTAGATTGCTATATAACCCGAGATATCAAAGGCAAAACATGAAGGATGAAATGCAATAAAGGGATCGTAAATTTAAACCAAATTATCAATTTTCGACAAAATGACCAAAAGTAATCAACTCGCGGCTTGACTCTCTTATCATTATCCCTAGCGGAGTCGCCAAGCTGTCGAAACCCTTTTTGAAATCGACTTTTTATTTTGAAAAACGAAAATGGGAGTCGCCACCAATCCTTTTTATGAGGAATGATCAGATCATCTCGTAATTTGATCGTTTTAATAAAAAGTTTGATTTACTAAAGCAATGATTTTTGGTCTACAAAATTCAAGAAATGGATTCGGGAGTCGGTTACGCACGAGGAAGGATTAGCACACTCGTGACGCCCAAAATTGGTACCTAGTTGATTACTTAATGTCTTAGTGTCGAGAATTGAAAATTTAAAGAGAACTTAAAACACAATCCTGGCATAATGATATTTTTTTAATTAAAATCACTTAAGCGAATCAACAAATATGTAAAAGGGTCATTTCCCTTGAGGTAACGAATAGATTGCGTCTCGTAAGTTAGGACATGACATCTCAAACCATAGAAAATAAGCTTGCTCATTATTTAATCTCTATTTTAAATCTTTCATGTTTTAGTTTTTTTTTTAAAGAATGGGGGATGTTCAGTTATCTAGGTTCAAAGAGGAAGTCGAACCCCGTAAGTTAGGGCGCAACTTCTCAAATCTCCAAATACAGAACATTGCCTTGATTTTTAAAATCTCCTTTTTTTTATGCATAGAGTAAAAATGGACGTAACATTTAAAGTGACATGCGTTTAACTTATTCGGGCATAGTATAGAAACGAGTAAATGTATTTGAACATGGTTCGTGACATGGTTGTAGCAATAATAAAATTAAATAGAAGTATAAAATGGAATGATGATATATGAAAAATAAAATATCGTGCTAGTAAATGACAATAATATAAATATAATATAAAAATCAATTCATAATAATGATGATAATGATGTTATATTTGCTATTATAATACTAACATAAAAAATAAGGAAAAATAAATAACAACAACAATAATAATAATAGTAATAAAATGTGCAAATAAAGGAATAAAGAAAATATAAATTTTAAATACAAAAGAGTAAAGAAATAAATGAATGAATGAATGCATAAAAAATAAATAAATAAATAATAGAATAATATACATATAAAAATCTATAAAAGGTTGAAATTAAATGAATAAATGATTAAATCGAAATTAAAATGAAATTGAGAGCCTAAATTATAACAAAATAAATGAATAAATATAAAAAGGAGTAAATCGAAATTTAAATGGAAATTAGGAGGCCTAAATTGTAAAAAATGAAATAAAGGACCAAAAACTGAACGCGCGAAAATAACTGGGATCAAATGGGAAATTATTCCCAACTCAAGGCATGCGTCATTCCCTGAAGGGTCTACGGTCTGAGGACCAAATCGAAAATTAATTAAAATTAAGTGGTAAAATAAAAAAGAACTGGATTGTATTGAAAACCGCCTAAAAAGCGAAAGGGCTAGGGTTGCAATTATACCCTAGTCCCTAAAACAATCGAATCTGAGGTACTCGGGTCGAGCAATCGGGTTGAGCGTTAAAACGACGCCATTTTTTAGGCGTCTGAGGCTTGCCCCAAACGACACCGTTTAATTTCCCTATATATGCAAAAAAAACTCAAAAATTCATTTCAGAAACCGCATAGAAAAAACATTTTGAAACCCTCTTTTTTTTCTTTGCCTTCCCATGTCTAGCCATCGGTGCCATCATGGGCCACCGCGGCCACAGGTCATCGAAGACGGTGGCCGCCGCCTTTGGTGGCCGAGAAATACCTTTTTTAACCCATTTTGGCCCTGATCTCGAAGGTAAAGCCTTCTATTAGCAAAAAATTCAAAAAAAAATTCGGTTCTCTTATATAACTATTACGCACGACCGTTCCGTTGAACCCAAACTAAACCCTAATGGGTTTTGGGTTTTTGGTGCCGGAGAAAACCTCCGACGACGAAGGGAGACGAAGCGTCCCAAGTAAAAACGAATACTATCTTTTTCTTTATTATTTTTTTTAAAAATAAAAAAGCTGAAAATCACCTTTGAAATTTATATTCTGTGTTTTTTTTATTGCTTTGCGTACATTTTCTTCATAAAAAAATTACTTGCCATTACAATAGCTTTTATAGCCGATTATACACTTGAACTGTTGCTTTTTACTGTTCCCTTCCACTGTTTTGTTAGTGTTTGTTGTTCTTTGTGTGTTGCGTTTTTTGTGTTTTCTTTTTTGTAGGTGGCGGTTGGACCACTGACGGCGGCATCTGAAGTGTCGACCTCGGAGATAAATCCGCTGATTTAAGTGGAGGCGGCATGCTTGAGCTAGGTTTTTTCTAAAGTAGTTTAGGCTTTTGGGCCATTGGGCCATTAGGTTTTTTTATTTTTGGGCCATTTGGGCTTGATGTTTTCTGTAAATGGACTGTTGTATTTTGGACTTTGTAATTGGGTTTGTAAATTTTCATTTTTATTATTTTTGGTTTATGTTTTGCCCCAGGCTAAATTGGGCATCTACAGTTTAAATAACTCAAAATATGAACAAAGCCACAGAAAAGCGAGAACACAAGAGAGAATGTTTGAGTGAATGCTATCAAGAATTCTATTACTCAATGAATGAAATACAATGAGGGAGAGAGACCTCTATTTATAATTGAGTACCCCAAAATCGACGATACAGATTAAAGTATATCAATAGTTAGGATTAAAAGCTATTTATAAATCAAATCTCTAAGATTGCAAAATCATATATTCTAAAATTACAAGTTATCTCTGAGATTGTATATCTTCAAAGATTATGTTCCATATTTGTCATGCTTTGTAGATGGGTCTTCAATATCTCCAAGTAACGGGTTAGTCTGATTGGACCAAATGACCTCCCTTAACCATGATGAATCGCACAATTGTGCTATGGTTGCGGGCTCCCATGCGCAACCTATGACATACACCAGCATAAATAGAACCTGCCCTCACCATTGTTCCTCTGTACATCAATGTTAGGAAGAACTTTGGTCCAATGCATAGACCTCAATTTGCACAGAAGAACAATCTCATCAACAGGCAAAGCTTTACCTTTAAAAGCAGTTTCGTTGCGAGCAAGCCAAAGTGAAGCTGCCCCAATAACTCTCTAGCATTTAATCCCATCGCCACTCATTTGACAACCTTCCCACATTAACAGAAACTCCTCACAGGAAGAAGGCATGACCCTAAGAAGATCCAACCATTTTAAAATACAACCCCAAACTTCTCAAGCAAAGAAACAATGAAGCAAAATGTGATCAACATCCTCCTCCATATTGATCAATAACCAAAGAAAGCACTGGACTTTTGGATTTGAAAAATCCAATCCCTCCCGATCAAGTAGGCAACTTTCTTAGCTGAAAAAATTGCTTTCGGATCAGTCTCCCAAATCAGTTTATCATCAATACCTGATCTCAATTTCGCTCTTCCAATCAAATCGGTGAGCTGGTTAAGTAAATAAGATTAACGATAAAATCATCATCTGTGTAATTATTACACAGTCCAAAGCCGACAATGTCTGATTACCCTTTAATCTTTGATCACAAGTTGTCTCCTCTAGAGTATTTGTATCACCAAGAACCACATCTGGATTGGTCAATCGAGCCTCCTCGTCATTTACGACAGCAAGAACACCTGAGGCTTCATCACCTTTGTCCATCTTCCTTCTCACCCTCCTCCTCCCCAAATGCGATTCCACTACCTCTGTAACAAGCTTATGATCCGTCTGCACCTTGGTTGCTGATTCAGATAGCATTTTCCCAATTGATTCTGATGAAGATTCTTCTTGACTGCCGTTACTACAGCAACACTTATCAACAGACCAAGTATAGGAGTCAATCTCAACCACTCGCATCTCAAAGCTTTTACCTCCTACATTGAGTTCGATTATATCATCTATTCTATGCTCCTGGTCCGTAATGATCTGAATTCTACCTCTTATAAGTGAATCACCATTTTCAGTTTTGTAATCAAATCGAACAAGCTTACCCCAGAGGTCCCTCTACTCCAAGCATGAGGTGGAATGCCATAGCAATTGAGCCAGGCTCTACGACTAACGCAACTCACCTCTTCACTCCATTGTTCGATCTTAAGGAACCATTTCTTCAGAGATTGAAATGTATCAATGTCATTAAATGATAAAATCACTGTCCTACCAGAGAGTTTGAAAACATCGACACCAGAGATCCCTTCAGAGAGAAGTTCCTCCCACAAGGAATTAAGGATAGAGAAATCCTCCTCAATCCATCCGACGGCACAATGACTTAACCAGTTAAGTTTGACAGGATCAATAACTCCCTGCACCACTGACTTTGTGACTTCCACCTTCCACAAGCTAAATTAATAGCTGAAAAATGTGTCAGAATTATAGGAGAGCTCCAACCCTTCTTCTTGTCAAAATCAAATCGGATTTGAATCAATTGATGGTGGGGAACCGGTGAAAAATCGATTGATTAATGCTTTTGCTATCCTAACCCTTTCTTCATCTTCTTCCAAAGACATCCATTTTTCCATGCTGTCTCTCTTTTCTCAAATTATGTCAAGTTACCGATAAAATCATCATCAATGGGCAGTCAATTTATTGTGTGTTTAAGGATCATTCCTCCAAAATCATTCTAAGTTGGGTTTTGAATTATACATTTTTGAGAAAATTAAAATGTAATTTTTTATTATTTTAATGTAAAAATTTATAATTTCTCGAGAGATCAAACTACAAGATTCCCATTCTCGGAGGAGTCGGAACAGAAATTTTAAATTTTCTATTTTTGGGTTCAATCATTATTTTAGTCCTTCTATTATGCTTAAATTCGAAATTTAGCTCATGTATTTTAATTTGACATTATTTGATCTCTCTACTCTTATAAAATCAATTGTTAGGCTAAAAGTTAAGCTAAATTTTGGAATTTAATCAATTTACTTTAATTTGATTTCTCAACAATTATAATGTTATTAGTAGGTCCAAATTAATAGCACATTTAGTTATTACAGATAAAGTGAAAGTATGATATATGGGTATGATTGGTTTTAGATTGGATTAATTTGAATTTTAAAACTTTTGCTTGATTATGTTATGTTAGTTTCAGGATTGGATCATTTAGGTTTGGATATATTTCAAGTTCATGTCGCTTTGGATTATGATAATTTTAGGTTTGGATCTTTTTAAACGTTGTTTATTTATAGATTGAGGGTTTAGGATTTTAGAGTTTAGAGTTTTAGGTTTGAGTCATTTTGGTTACTTATTCGGTTCATTTCAAGTATTAGTCAATCTAGATTTAGGCCAATTTGATTTTGGATTGAACATGTTAGTATTACTTATGACCAAATTAAGATGAATATGATTTCAATTGGGGTTTATATTTGGAGGAGTGATCCCTACCAAAGATTCAAATTTCTAATAATTGTTAATCAATCTTAGTTATTAACTAATTTTTCTTGATAATTATTTAATGTTTTTACAAAAAACAATGCAGTATTATTATGAGTAAATTATACCGAATGTCACTAAACTATTAGTAAATTTATATTTTGGTCATTTAATTTTAAAAATAACAAACTATTCGAAAGTTTTCATTCAAAACTATTCAAATTTCAATAACAATTTAAGATTATTTTGATAACTAATTCTTTTTATAATCACATATATGTTCCTCTGTTTTACAATATGAGATTAATTTTGTTTGGACTAGGGTAGTATTTAGGTAAAGTTCTCCCAATAACGATAACTTTAAAATTCTAAATTAATCTAAATACACGAGAAAGAAGTCCAAAATTACTTCCTCTAACCACTTATTGGGTACAATTGAAATATAAAATATAAATAGTTTAATTATGCTCTCGATCCCTATAAATTAAAGTTCTACTTTTTATTTTTCATGAATTTTGTCCACCTATTTATCTGATTTGAAAATTAAAGTTCAAAATTAATATATTTCCATTAAATTTTAATATGTTGCATTTTAATGTTCAAAACCCAGATTTAATAACCTATCAATTGGGATTTTATTCAAATAACTACAATACTAAATTCCTAAAATTAAAATCAAAAAATTAAATTTCAAAATCCGAAATGAGTATAATTTTCCTTTTTAACTTAGTCAAAAGAACTTTTATGTAAATATTCTTAACACATTAATGAGTCAAATTAAGTTTAATTAAAAATAAAAAATGAGTCAAAGTAATTCTTCATTTGATATAATTTTTTTCAATCTCTTAATATGGAAACTGATTATACACTATATATGGCAAGTTTATAAATCACATGTCCAAAAACAACCCTAAAAACTTAAATTTTGTAATATATAAGCATCTCAAGCTAGTACATGTGAGTGCTTCAACTTAAAAAATGGCTATCTCAGTTGAATCTAACATGAATAATGTATATGCAGGTGTTACTGTTTTGCTTGTAGATGGTGATTCAACATGTGTCATTATCCTATCAAAGATGCTTAGAAGCTTTGGCTATAAAGGTGCTTTCTATCATCACTCTCTCACCTCAAATTATTTGATATATTAGGTTAGGGATGGCAAAATAATACGAATCCGTCGAGTTTTGACCTTACCTAACTATATTGGGAGATTTTTTTTCTTCTTTTGAAATTGAGTTTCGGGATGAGATTGGGTGAGTGGGATTTTGTTCAAAAGTTTTTAGTTCAGGTCGAATCGGGTTTAGATCAAGCATACATCTCTTCTTTGATCCTGAATTAGGTAGAAGTTTTGACACGCTAGTTTAAGAGGGGAAATCTAGAAATGTTTCTTAGGAGTGGCTGAAATTTAATTTAGTGGTCAAAATATAATTTTATCATTTAAGGGACCAATTTTTTTTTCATTTTTAGGGCTAAAGTGCAGTTTTACCATTCACTATTTTGTGAGTTCATTATTTATGAGAAGACTGAATTTACAATTTTCCTTTTAGGGGGCCAAGGCGGCTACCTAGCCCTTAAATTTGCCCCTAAGGATGGTAAATTAGTCTGAATACACTGAGTTTCGTCCCAACCTAATATGAACTTCAAAAAAAAAGGTTTGGGGACAGTGCCGATGGATTTTCAACTAAAATTTTTTTTAGTTTGGGTCGGGTTTAGATCAAACATGCATTGTCTTACTGGATAAATTTACTAAAATACCCTTTTTAACATTTTAACTATTTTTTTATATATTTCAATTATTTATAATTAAAATCTATTATTAGATTTTATTATGTGTTCTATTTAAGGTTAAAATGTGCTTTTAGTCCTTGAATATAGAATTTGAGATTTTGTTCATGTACTTTAGAAGTTAAAATTCAATCCTACTTTTTCAATTTAAAATCCTAGTCCAATCATCATCATCATGATGTAGTTCCTATTAACAAGTTTATTTTCTATCAATCATATTCCATGTCATATAAGGATAGCCTCATCAAATTTCTAAGTTGATAAATTTTGAAAAAAATAATTATGATTTTATTGATTGGATCGAGATTTTTAAATAAAAAGTAGTACAACTTTTTTAACTTTTTAAGTACAAGGACTAAATCTCAATTTTTGCTAAAGTACATGTACTAACAAAATAATTTAACATTTATTTAAAACTATATAATTATTTTTAATAAATTAACAAGATTATTTTTTATCTAAGAATGTGTTTTAAAATTTAACTAAAACACATTCTTAGATAAAAATTCGAGTTAGGGTTGAGGTAATAAAAAAAACAATGATGTTTAATCAAACAGATTAGACCAAGAACCGGTTGAGGTATCTATTTGGAAAATGATATTTGACCAGTTGTACCTCAAACCAATACGATTTAGTTGAACAAAGTTTTTTTTTTATATAAATTTTTAATGTTTTTTAATTGGGTCAATTGGACCCATTAATTTGATCAAATCGGTAAACCGATAGCCTAACCGATTCAACCAACAATATTGTCCTAAAGACATTGCAAAAAACCGACCCTTTGGCATCCCTATGCAACTTATTAATCACTTATGTACTAAAACCTTGTTGTCCCTTTACAGTGGTGACAACTAAACGAGCAACCGATGCACTTTGCATCATACGTGATCAACAACACAAAATTGACCTTGTCCTAACGGAAGCTTGCCTCCATGATATGGATAAATATGAGCTACTTGAGACCATAAGGAACATATCTAGCCTTCCTATTATTGGTAAGTACTTGCGTTTTAATTACTTGTTTTTATTAAGAATTAATATTTGATACACTGTCAATGAAATTTTTAGACTCTATAAGTAAAGTTAAAAGATTGACAAGTGTGTATAGTAAAATATTAAAAAAAATAAGTATTTAAAAGAAGAGACACATGGAAATTTTTTAAAGTTGATTGTGGAATAAAAAAATATACTCTATCAATGTATCAAATATTAACCCTTTTATTAATCTATATGAACTTTTTTATGGCATCTATTATGCAGTCATGTCGACAGATTATGATCGGAACGCCGTGCTAGGTAGCCTCTTCAAAGGTGCAGCGTTGCACCTTGAGAAACCAATCACCATGGATGACATTAAGAACCTATGGCAATTTACATTAATTAAGGGACGGGAAATTAATGTACCGATTATTGAAGCTAAAAGTTGTATCAAGGAGGTATCATCAATGGAGAGTGCGTTGGGTGTTGTCGTTGATGGGAGGCGGAATCTTCGGGACGAGAAAAGGAAACGACCACTCGAAGTGGAGAATGATAAGGAGGGAGATAATTGGGATCAAGGTTCTTCAACTCTAAAGAAGCCAAAGCTAATTTGGACTAATGAGCTACACAATAGGTTCCTTCAAGCTATTGACATGCTTGGTAGTGAAGGTATGTTTCTAGACTAGAATTCTATAAATTTGATTTTTACACTTGTTAGGGGTCTAATCTTTTCGAAAATGGTTTCAAAGTGTTGTATATTTGTAGTTGACATGCCCTCAATGAATTAGAATTTTCTCAAAGTCAAGTTGAGGTTTTGTCTCTCAACTTTGCGAGCCCGAGTACCTAAGGCAATAAATTCAATAGGGCAAAAGTGTCTCATTAGATCGGGTCGTGTGTGGTGCACATAGGTAAAAGTAATATAAATACTTTTAGAAAATTCAAAGAAAAAATATAGGTCGACCTAAAATAGGCTTAGATTGGCCATTTACAAATATGGTTGGGCTTAGGTAAAATTTTAGGCTCATATTTTGAGTTAGACTAGACTTGAACAAGCTTAAAGTGTGTTAAGTTCATACTTAAACCCGACTGGCCCATAAGCACCTTAACCCTTAAATAAGCAATCAAGGGCACATATGCTACCACTAAAGGGCAAGAGTTCAAAATTTACCAAGTGTGGATGCTGTTATCCCTTGGTAGATAGTTGTGCACCACGCACAACTTAATTAAATGAGACATTCTCACGTTGTTGAACCCGCTATGTCAAACATTTAAGCTTTTCGTGGGATAGAAAACCCGACTCTGACTTTAGGACAAATTCCGAGCCATTGAATGATTCATTGACTCCAAATGCTTTAACACTTCTATATTGAACTATTGATTATGATGACAGCTGGTCTCTATAATTATCATCTTCTTTGTTTTTTGTTAGCTTATCCAAAGAAAATACTTCAGCTTATGAATGTCCCTGGATTGAGGAAAGAAAATGTTTCAAGCCATTTGCAGGTAATTTGTTCTTATCAATACAATGTAAATCCTTCTTTGTATTATTAAATTTAATTACTTTAATTGGTCCATTTAATTCCATTCAATTATATTGCTACAAGCAATAACATGCTTCAAAATTAAGTCGGTAGTTAAACTAGTCAAGTTACTAGATTTTAGTTTACTCGATTTAATTGTTTTGACTATCGATTTGACCAATCCAATGTCAAAAAAAATACTTTTTATTTTTTGGGTAAACTACGTCTTAGATCACTAAATTATTTGAAAAGATGCAAAACGGTCACTAAACTATTCGAAAGTTTTCATTTAAGTCGTTAAACCATTTAAAAGTTTTTATCTAAGTCATTGGAATGTTGATTTTTTTATATTTAAAAAAAGTCCAACAAGTGAGCTCTTAGTAATGATTCGAGAATCAATATGGTGTAAACAAAAAAGTCATACGACAACGATTTTAATAGCTAGGAGCTTAAATGAAAACTCTTAATAGTTCAGTGACCATTTTTTTGAAGTTTAGTAATCAAAACATAAATTTACTAATAGTTTAATAACCTTAAATATAATTCCCTGTTTCGGATTTAAGTTGAATTTGGGGTGGTTGGTTGGTTAGTTTAGGGCTGACATTTTTTATATATTTTTATTAAATTAGTTTGGATTTGGGCTAGTCGAATTGATTAGTGAATTCACGATAGTTTAATCCCTTTCTTTAAATTCTTACCCCAACCAATCTAATCGGCAATAAGATTTATTTTAATATTCATTTTGCAGAAACATCGTCTCTCATTGAAACGCCAACAAGAAGCAATTCTAAACACCATAAGCTCCACTGAATCACAAGCAGCATCGCATCATGCCTTGTCTGAATTCAGTCCACGAAATGGGTTTCATCTTTTTACAGACACAACACAAACAACGTCAGTTGCAGAACAACATGGTTATATCAATGGTCTGGTTCAAGACAATCTTAATGGTTAAAGTACCTTTTCAGCAATGGAAGATCATGGTTTATGGTAGACCCATCAATTTTCAATTTGTTCATAGAGAATTTGGTGCAAAGGGAAAGTCAACTATTAATCATATATATATATATATATATATTTAATGACAACATGCATGTAGTAATCAAATGATTAATACTTTGATTTAAGCAAAAACAGATTTAAAATAATTGCAAAGTGAGATGTATGGTGGAAATTAATGAATATTGTAAGAAAAATGAGGCGTGTTGAGCAAGGTAAGCATTTGTAATAATATATAGAAAGTGAAAACTATCATTAGTAAGCAAAGCAACATTCACAAATGGAAAAATTAATATATTATTTGATATCTGAATTTGGTTTAATATTCGATTTAGTATTTAGATTAGGTTTGAACTTTTTTTTTAATTTGATTATTTAAGTTTAATTTTAATGTTCAATTTGGTACTTAAGTTATTTTTTATTACAATTAAGTAACTATGTATTTTTTACTAGAGAACATGTGTCAAATATTCATTGAGCCAGATGATGTGGCTTGGTCTAGATATCAAATTGGTCATTAAAACCAGCTCTGATAACAAATTGGAACACACAAGTATCAAATCGAACATTGAAGCGAAAATCAAGAACCAAATGATGTATAATTCAATTTTGTACCTGTTACACTTCAGCACCTAAGCTTTTTTCAATTTGATATTTTCTTTTATCTCACTTAAACACTTGAAATGTTTAATTTGATACTTGAATTTTTTCTCCAATCAAGTAGCTATATATGTTTTTTAATTATCACCCATGCATTAAATATTTATTAGTTCATATGATAGAGTATGGTAGTTTGGTCTTGATATCAAAGTAAACATTGAATATTGAAACTAAAGTAAAGTAAGAAATGATATATTAATTTTTTAGAACAAAGAAGAATAACCCAAATTTTCTAGACAAATTCTATTGATAATAAAGCAGCAGACCATGAGATTATATACCTTGAAATTGAAACAAACAATCTTATAAAGTAATCTGAATAAATGTTATATATATATATATATATATCCACTTTTCTTTTTTATTATAATCAATTCTCTTGGAATTTTGGTGCCAAAAACTGACTTTTTCCCCAGTTTGCCTTCAAACATGTCTTTTTCTGGTAAGATCCTAATTTGGGTCTTTGTTGTTAGTTTCTGTCTTTCTTTATTTGTATGTTAATCTGGTTTTTGTTTGGTCTTGAATTTGTCACTGTATATTGGTTGGTTTTCCGGAGCTGTTTTCTCTTTTTTTCTTTAGAAACAGGACAGTTAAAAAGATGATGAGTTCAGGCATGAACTTGATCACAACTGCTATTGCTTTTGCAACCAGTGTTATTTTTATTGTGTTTATTTGTTCAAGAATAATTTGTGGGAGGATTCGAGGGTCTCAATCTAGACAAATGTTTCACACACAGTCCGAGATTGATCTTCAACAGGTACATTTCATTCTCTCAACTGAAACTTTTTTCTGTTCTTGTCTGAAAAAGAACAAATTTGTCAATTTGTGCCATGCAAATGTTCACTTGATTGCTTTTGATGTTGCCATACAACCAATTCATGTAGAAAACAATATATATAGAGTGAATTAGTCCTAAGTTTTCTTTATATTATGTTAACAAAAGAGTTAAAATGTATTTTCATCTTCGTATTATTTATAATTTAATAGTTTTCAAAATGATTAAATCAAAATTTTAACTTCTTTAGGAGGCCATCATATCAAGCAGATCCGACTCATTGATCCTCCTATCTATGTGTTACTCTATCTAGACTAATTAGGATAGGTCACCTACCTACAAATGCCCCAACTGTATAACGTCACATGATACCTCGAGACAAGTAAAGACCTTAGGTAATCCAAAAATACCCAACTTTCCAGCATAATCGAACCACCACCGTTCCTCTAACCACTTTCTACCCATCTCCAACTATCGTACGGTTGAACCGTCTTAAGACATCGCCACCTCTAATGGGTAGGGGAAAAAGGTTTCTACAAATAGCCGCTAGACCTGATTGGGCTTCGGGTTTTTCACTTTCTTTTTTTCTCAGGTAGAAGAACAGACTAGAGGGCTTGAACCAGTTGTAGTAGCTGCAATTCCCGCCTTAAGGTTCAACAGTGAGACATTTACTTACATTGAAGATACACAGTAAGTACAACCACCCTTTACATTCCATTACATTTCAACAATGGAACATTCATTTTATTACATTCCATTAAGATTGTCTGCATTTGGTTTTGTTTATACAGATGCTCCATATGTTTAGGCGACTACCAAGAGAAACAAGTGCTGAGAATCATGCCTAAATGTGGCCACAACTTTCATCTCTCTTGCATTGACCTATGGCTAAGAAAACAATCCACTTGTCCTGTCTGTCGTTTACCGTTGCAGGACATTGGTGAAACAAAACAAATGAGAGCTGCAACATTTAGGACAATGATTACATTACAAAGTCCTCAATGTTCATCATCTTCTACAAATTCAGACATGAATACGTGAAATTTTATTGAAAGAACAAAGGTTTTTTGCATTAGATTCTTCTTTGTACGCAACAAATTGTAACACCCCAAACTCAACCTAGACGTTATGGCCAAATCTAGAGCTGTCATGATAAAGGGGTTTTGAAAACTGAGTCGTTACGATAAATCATTCCAGTTTATAACTCATGCTCGTTAATAACTATTATCGAAAGTGTTATTTAATCAATTTATTTGCCAAAGGGTAAATTACAGCGAAAGTCTAGGAAAACATTATTTTTGGAAAACCTTGATTTAGTAAAAACTACGTTTCAAAATATTCGTTGCAAATAAAATGCTAAACGAAAATCCAAAACCCAAAATTAAACCAACCAGTCCGGAGAGTCCAATCATTACAAAACTCCCAGAATTAAACCATAAATTAAATGGATAAATATCATAATCTTAAGCAGTACGAACTCGTGGTCACTGTGAGGCTCCGTCGCACCGATCCGCCTAAGTCTGTGGATTACCTGAACAAAACAGACAAACAGATGTGAATTTTCGTAAACTCAGTATGTAACCCAACAAAATTAAGCATGCAATACATACATAAATCTTATATACAATTAGACAGATTCAAGCTCATGTCCATTTCAGATACAGATAATAGAATCAGATATGCAAAATCCTACCCCTATCCTCTACACACCATCCCCGACCATCCCATCACACCAAACACCATCCCTACACACCATATAGTGTCGATGCGACACGTTACAGATAAATTGCAGTCAAGCTGCCAGAAAGAGGCGAAATGTCGTCATACAGATCACTTCCTCCACATATACAATGCCCACCCCAGTCACAAATACAGAAATAACAGATACAGTAATATCATGTAGAACATGCTTATATACAGATGTCATATATACATACTTAACAGAATAATCAAATATGCATACAGAGTCCTACTCAGAGCAGAATATCAGATTATTAGATCACTAAATTTTAGGGTTTGATTAGCCCTTACCGACCCTATGGTAGGCCCACAGTCGATCGAAATGACCCGTGCGACCTTAGGGAGAATTTTAGAATTATGGGCCCACATGCCCGTGTGGGCCCACACGGCTTGACCCAAAACCACACGGCCACACTCACACCAACACACGGCCGTGTCTTGCGTACAGCCATGCCTTCGTCGACCACACGGTCGTGTCTCTCACATGGCCAACCACATACCCAAGCACACGCCTGTGTGGCGTCGACAGTGTGGTTTTTCAGCTTTCGCCGAAGCTCGATTTTCTGCGTTTTGGGTACACACCTAGTATGATTTTGGTGCGAAACCACTCCTGAAGCCTTCGAAACCTAAAATATAGCGTCCAAATGCCCAATTAGCAGTCAATCACGAAATTGATACATAACCCGAAATAACGCACATGACTTACCGATGACACGAACAAACCTTAGTGCAATTTAGGCTATCCGAACGAAACTTCACCACTCACCACCGTGTCCTACACCACAAATATGCAGAAATCAGTCCCTTAACTACTCACCTTTTCGCCAAAACAAAAGGTAAGCATTAACTAGCATTTTAGAAATCAAAAGTTACAGAATACCCAAAATCTCACATACCAAAAGAAGGAAGGAAGACGGAATTCCCAACACGCAAGGATTTGACAGCAGTTTAACAGAATAGGAGGATATAACAAAAGGAGAAAAGAACAAGATATAGAGAAAAGGAGAAATAACTGACATTAGATTTTCTTTTAGGAGAGAGAAAATTTTAACAAAAAGAAATAAAAATAAAAAAATAAAAGACTTCCACAGATCCCTTAATTTTCTCCCACTAACCCACTAACTCATAACCTCATCAAACTTTTACCTCAACCGAAACCCTATCAGTCAACTGAGCAAAAATTAACACTCATGCTAATGCAGTGATTCAAACATAAGACCTCCAACACACTAACCCCCTTACCACTCAAACCAGTAAACTCATTTTAATATGCATTAACAGACAGTTTTATAAAAGTCCACTCAACAAGGGTAAGGCTTAGATCAAAAATAACAAAATTTGCTAAAAGTGGGACTTGAACCCAATACCTCATACACACACCAAAAACACTTAGCCACAAAAGCATATGCACATTTGTGCCAAAATTCACAAATACAGGAATAAATTTATCAAGGCATTACACAAAGGGTGGCTGGTGGGATTTTTTATTTTGTAAACTTTTTTTGTATAAATTTCCATTCCTTCAATCCAAATGTTGAACGAGTTGATAAATCTTGTGAGAAAAATGTAGATAACTCAATTGGGCCAATTTCATTGGTTTTGAATCAAATTAATTGAAGTTTTAAAATTTTTAATTATTTTATATTTGGGTGAACTTCAAGTTTAAATCCAATCCGAATTTGAGTATTTTTATTCGGCCCATTTAGATATACAAACTATATACATTTTTAAACTTGCATTTGGTCAACTTGTATTTAATTAACAAGTGGGAGAAGAAATTGAATATGTCAATCAGGTATATTTGCCTGGGACGACTAGAAAGCAGGAATTTTATAGTGGAAGGTTGAAATTAAAAATTTAAAGGGTCAAAATAGAAATTTCTCGTTTATTAACTAAATTTTATAAAAACAAACAAATATACCAAACCAAAGGGGGCAAAGAGTTTAAGGTTTTGCTTTTTGCTTTTACTTTAGAAAGGCATTGTGCTTTATTTCTAATATGATAGACCTATTTAGTAAAAGTTATATAGAAAGTAATGATGTTAAATTTTAATATTTAATTCAGGTTTTAGGGTTGATTTGATAAAATATATAATTTACTAACTTTCATAAAATTAACACTAAAGCTCAAACAAACAATACAATCATCACACTATATTTTACAATTAAATACAAAATTAAACAAATTTATAATTAATATTAATTTTATCCGATTAATAAAATCGTAAAAACTCAATATAATAATATTAAAATTAATTTTTATCAAATCAACCTAAAACCGAATTAGAACTATATTTTCTGTTATTCTTTTTATTAATAGAGGACGAATTCTTGTATTGATTTCATCGGGAAGGTGTTCAAAGTTTTTGCTAACCAACGGTGAAAAACAGACAAAAAATTTTAATTAATTAATTATCATGTCAACATGTTTTATAATATTTTTAACTTTGGATTCCATGGGTTATTGAAATTATGCTAAAAAATTGGTAATTAAAAAATGATTTTGATTCATTTATTATGTTAAAATTTGAGATTTAATCGTTAATTTAATTTTTAAACTTTGTCAAATTATTATTTATATTCTAAATTGGTCTTTAAATTTTGAAATATTTTAATTGAATTCTCAAAATATCAAAATTGTATTAATCATATAATTTTGTCAATTTAGTTGTCAATTGAGATGTTAAATGTCAGTTTAGATCTAAGTGGAATATGTTTAAAACACATGGATTAAACTGCAAACATATTTTTATATACACACGAACAGTTTGGATAATGTGTTAAAAATACAGTGTCAATAAAATTTAAGAAGATTTTTTTTTAACATGTTAGATCCAAACTCTCCATACAGTAAGTACACGTATGATTAAATTTTGATCCATGTAGTTTCAATATGATCCTCGTGAGATTTGAAGTAGCCTATGTGTTGAGTAATTTTCTGTGTGTATCATTGAAAGAAACATTCGAGTATTTATACATGTTATCACTATTCATGATTTGATTCTATTATTAATGACTTGACCCCACTATTCATAGGACTGACATTCTGAACAAACCTTAGACATATTGAGCACGTGTACCGTTCTAGCTCGCATGCTAGATCTCACAGTCCCCTGCGTGCGAACTCTTGGGTATATGTGAGCCGGTCCCCTCAACTCATGCGAGCTGATATCGCGAGCTTTCCTGGTTGTTCTCTCACTGTACGCCTCATGCATATCCATCTGGTGGGCCTAAGTCGCGTCATGAGTAGACAATCCGGATCTTACCTGAACTTCGGATTAGTGACTAGTGGTGTATAATGCTATGCATTACCCCTACCATTATTAATGGAAATAGTTCATAATGTTATCAACACCAATTCACTATTGCATTGTAAAAGTATAGGAATTAAGTTATATTAAACAAACATAGAAATCTCAAATGAGACCAATTTTAAATCCCATCTTTGAATAACTTTTTCTCTTACTCTTTATTTTTTTTTAAAAATAAAACAAAATAATTAAAACATTATTAATGGAAAAGGGATTTTTGAACGAAAATAATTGTCAACGTCTCATCGAAAAGTTAATTTTTGAAATCAAAGAAACCCCGAAAGCCCATTGGCAGAAAGTGACATGGAGGCACACGTGGAACACGCCACGTGTCATTCCACATGTGTCATGATGGCCAAAAATCCACCTGCTAAAAGACACATCCTCTTCCTTCCTTCCTTGGAGGAATTGAGTTTAATGGAATCTTAGATATTTATGGATTTAAAAAAAAAACATTTAAATATCATATATTTGAATACAATGCTTAAAACAATTCATAATCCCTCTTTAACATATAAATAAGAAGATAATACGCTTCAACACATTGACATTCACATCTTTTTGCATTAAAAACAATACTCATACCAATTGAGTAAAAATTTAATCGATAACTCAAACTCGGGTTTGGATGACTATAGTAATAATCCAAGGGTCATATAATTGAAGAAATTAAAGAAGAAGGGGTTAATAAAATTAATTAAGGAAGAAGCAAATGTAAAATGGGGTTAGGAAAAATAAATACAACCAACACAAAGGACACGGTACGGAGCTCAGGCATTAGCCCCACTAATCATTCTATTACCAAGTGCTAAATGCCAATAGTTAACCTCCACGTCACTGTTAATTAAACTTAGCTTTCCCCACGAATATTTTTTTTTAAATTAATGGACCGCCCGATTTTCTTGTCATATTCCCTATGTAATTTTCTATTCTTAAACCATTTTATACTTCACTTCATTTACGGCTTATATTAGTTTGATTTTTACATTATTTATAAATTATAAAACGTTAAAACTTGGGAATTTTTTTATAGTAATTCGATCCTTGGAGGTATTGAAAAATAATTTGGTTGAATTATGGTTTTGGTCCTTCTTATGATGCTACAATTTAGGGTTTAAATCATACACTTTAATTTCGTATGATTTTTTTATAATGTTGTTACTTAGTTTATTTTGGTTGGCCATTCTCGCTAAAATGGTATTTTTTTAAAAATATTAATTGAAGATTTGAATACACAAATTCTTTCTTAATTCGCTTATTTTTTAGTTAATCTAGTATTATTGTTGTCAAAAAAATGTACTTAAAAAGTATGGTCAAAAAGTGTTTTTGAAAAATACCTATTAATCAGCTTCCTAGTTTGATTCCAAATGCACAAAAAAACCTTTATTTTAGCATTGCTTTTGGTATCAGACTGGTGGTTGAACTGGTCAAACCACCTGTTTTTAGTCCAACCAATGTGGCTGGTTTAATAGAATAATTAATTAAAAAAATAAAAAAAGATATTTAAAAAAAAAGAGAATCGGTTCAATCAATCAAATCGCACGATTCAACCGATTCGCGAGTCAATCGGTCTAACCTCTTATTACCAATTGGTACTCCCATTTGTTCCTGCCCTAGTTCTTATAACAATGCCAAAAGCATTTGTTGACGCCAAAAGCAACTCTAAACAAACCCTTAACTATGTTTTTCTCTTTCTTTTTCTAAAAATTCTACATCAACACCTTAACGAGAAAAGTTAACATTATTAACAATTTAAACTAACTCATAACATTATAGTAACTGAATGATTAAATTATGTCAGACTAAAAAAAAAAACTAAATCCTCAAATTTAGTATAGTAAAAGTACCAAATATGTAATTGGCAAACACAATTGGGAGATTAAAAAATCCAATAGCAAAACAAAAGAAACCTAATAATGGAGATGGGTATATACTTTACCCTTACATCACTATTTTGTTGCCACTTTTTATATATACACATTATATATATATATATATATATATATATATATATATATATCATGCAGTTATTTAAGTAGACTTTGATTGAATCATAAGGGTTCCAAATTTCTTAAACAATTGTAAAATTAGTTTCAAGGTCTTTTTGTGCGTGTTCATGGCAGGACCAGAATCAACAACCAAAACAACCACTGTCATCACCAACACCAACAACACCACCACCACCATGGCTCAACCACTAACCAAACCAACTCGAAGGTTCGTTGGTGTAAGGCAAAGGCCATCGGGACGATGGGTGGCGGAGATAAAAGACTCATCTCAACGTGTTAGATTATGGCTAGGCACTTACGACACTCCTGAAGAAGCTGCTCGAGCTTACGACGAAGCAGCTCGTGCTCTCCGTGGTGAAAATGCTCGAACCAACTTTGCATCGGTTAACAATTCGTCGACACAACCGGTTATTTCCGGTTGTAACGGACGACAAAACGGACTAAGCGCGTTTTCGTCGTTGAAAGCTAAGTTGAGCAAGAACTTACAAAGCATCATGGCTAGGAATGGTGAGAACAAGTCGACGAAAAGTAGGGTGAGTGATCATTTTACTTTCGCTAGCATATTCCATTTTAGAAACAACCAGTACCACAATAACCAGGACCAGAATATACACAAAGTGGTACAACCGAGTATAGTTGTACCACGTATAGGAAACGAACCGCCGCCGCCGCCGCCACCACAACCACGGTTGTCTTGGGATAGTTCTAGTGTTTCGGATTGTAGTAATGAGTGGATCGGGTTTCGACAACATGGGTTGGATTCGGATGGGTCGGATATTGGTGAAGTTAGCTTTCGTGATCATCATGGATTTAGTGATGAAATGATGGGGTGGGTTGATAGTCCAGATCATCATCATAATACTATTAGTTCGAGATTAATTAGTGGTGATTATGATGATGATAATCATGGTTCGAGGAGCAAGAGGTTTAAAGTTTCTTCATCTGTTGTGGTTCCTCCAACTTTTAGTGGATCAAGTTATCATAATTAAAAAAAGGTTTTTAAGTTAATTAAAGTTTGTATAGTTGCTTTAAAAAAACATGGATAATGGGATGTAAGAGTTTTTCCATTGATTATCCAAATGAAGCCTTTTTATATAACACAAGAAAGGTTATAGTGTGGTTTGAACATAGCTGAAAAAAAAAGGGGGGGCTAATTAGGGCCTAAGGCCTTGTCAAATGGCATTGTAACAATTCTAGTTAGTGCAAAAACCAATCATAAGTGAAGTGATCTTCTTGTAATAAATCAAGTTTGCAATGAAACATTTCTCTGATCATGGTTTTTTTTCTTTAATCCTTTAGTATTCGGTGGTTACATTTGGCTCCGACTAAATCTAGAGTTGAGTCAAATTAAAATTCTAAATCCAACATTGTTTTTTTTCAAGGACGAAGCTAGAATCTTTTTTTTTTTTGGAGGGCTGAATTTGAATTATAAATCTTTTAGAAAGCTAAAATGTAATTTAATCATTATACTAATATAAACTTTTACAAACTTCAAGGATTAAACTATATTTTTTAATCTTTAGAGAGAGCATAATTAAATTTTAAAATTTAATAGGGGCTGAAATATAATTTTATCATTAAATTAACTTTAAACTTTGCAAATTTGTAAATACTAAAGAGACTAAAAGAATTTTTTTATTTTATTTTGGGGCAGAGTCCCTACCTACCCTCTAGCTTCATCTTTGAACCGAAAATCTTATTTAAGAAACATTAAACTCCATCTTGGGTAATATTAACAATGTTCATGTGATTATTACATTCAAAATCGATAAGATAAAAGTATACATGTTGAGTATGGGTCACGTCAGCTTTTGCTAACATACCTATTTCCTTGTATGTTAAGCTCAAATGCCACGTTTGGTTATTAATGTAATAATATAAAAAATTTATTTAGTACACATGTATTGTAATAGTTAGATATAAAATAAAGAATAGTCCATATAAATTTAAACCTGAAATTAGAAATATGAGTAAAAAAATTATGAAAAATGTTGAGGCAAGTTGACTCAAAGTTTCTGAGTGGCATTCGACAATGGCAACTGCAGATTGCCACTAATGTGGTTAAAAAACTTGTCTTTTTTAGTTTCACAATTTAATGAAGAAAATCTTTAGATTTGTCAATGTGTTGTTTTATTCAAAATATTTTGGTTCATCTATGAAAACCAATCATTGTCATTTGAATATTGGATTGGATGTGTAATTGATTAAGTCCTTGAAATGTGGAGATATGATCGAGATAGTATTGCTAATTTTGGAGAGCATACCTTTGAGTGATTTTATTTTGATTGTCATTTATGTAATAGCTATTTTTAAGGAGTTACTTTATATTCACTTATATTTTATGTTAGCAAGCCGAAACTAAATATATGCTTAGATGTATGAGAGCATATCTGTAAGGGCCCAATTCTGTCCGGACCCCAACAAACCAAACCAAACAAAATAAAAAAAAACAGTCCATTTAAAAAACATCAGTCTCAAATTACAAGCCCAAATTTAAAACCTATTACCTAAATTACAAAGCCCAAAAATTAAAAAACTCTAATGGCCCAAATGGCCCAAACACCTAAACTGTTCAGTGTATAGAAACCCTAACCCTAGCCTTTTGCACCGCACCCTACCTAGCCGCCGCCACTCCTTCCCATGTCAACACCGCACCAACTCCTCTACCACCGCCAACCACTACCTGCAAATAAGAGAAAGAAGAACAAACAAGCAAAAGAAATAGTGGCAAGAACAGTAGAAAAATAGAAAAATAATAGTATGGAATCAGCTATAAAAAGCTTAGAAAAATCGATCCTAAGGTCTGTTTTTTTGCTTCTGAAATAAGAATCGAAATAAAAAAAAAAACAAAGCGACCGAAAAAATTCAAAGGTGATCCTTTTTTATTTTTCTTTTATTTTTCTTTGAATCTATTATTATATATATAAATAAAAGAAAAAGAAAAAAGAAAACTCACCTGGTGGTCGTTTCTACTGTCAGAGTCGAAGGGTTCTTTGCCTTTTTGGCAATTTTTTTGGTCAATTTCTAAAAAAATCGACCTTAGATTTGGGCTTAGGGAACCGAAATAGCCAAAAAGGAGGTTTCTTTTTTTTTCGGCCACAATGGACGGCAGAGCCGTCGCCAGTGACTGTCGCGGCGGTGACTCACCGGAGCCATGAGAAAAAAAAAAGAGAAAAAATGTTTTTTTTAACTATCTTAAATGATTTTTTTAAATTTTTTTCACTTACATAGGCCATCAATACGACGTCGTTTTGGCCTGGCTTCAGATGCCCCAAAACGACATCATTTCGAAGCGGAGCTCGACGACCCGACCAGTTTGTGTAGAGGGTCCGTGTGTTTTCGCAAAATGGCCTAATTGCACCTTTAGTCCTTCCGCCTTTTGAGTTGTTTTAATTTAGTCCTAATTTCACTATTTATTCTTTTTAAAAATTTTGCCATTCAATTTTTCCCCACTTTCAATTAGGTCCTCGGTTTGCTGATCCCTTGGAGAACAGACGCGTGTCCTAAGGATAGGGATAATTTCTCATTTGGTCCTTATTTGTTTTCATGCTTTTCATTTTAGTCTTTTATTTATTTATTTTTCTCGATTTATCCTTTTAATTTAATTTAAGTTACGATTAAGTCCTTTATTTATTTTAATTCTTTTATTTATTTATTTGCTTATTTATTATGCCTTCATTTTTTATTTAAAATTGGTTTATTATTATTTTTATTTTCTTTTCATCGAGCATTTATTTATTTGTTTTATTTTATTTTTTATTTTTATTATTATCTGTAATACCCCAAAAATTTTTACAGAAGATATTATCTTTGATATAGTAAGGAAATAAAGTGACAAAAGAAGAATTTTGAGTTATGACAACATTAAGAAGTATATTATGACATATTAATTCAAGAAAGGATTAAATTGCAAAAGTGAGAACTGTTTTGTTACCCAAGAGTAAATACTCAAAATTTGAGGGGTTAAAGTGTAAATATGAAAAGTTGAAGGACCAATAGTATAAATATTTTAAGGGTGGAATAATCTAGAAACTAAGGAAAATGGATGAATTAGGACCAAATTGAAAAGCTAAAGAATTTCAAGGGACTAAATCATAATTTTACCAAATTAAGTGATGACTCAAGGATGAAATTTTAAAGATTATAAAGGGAAAATGGTCAATTAGAAGAGAGAAATCTAGAAGATAATGATGATGTTGGAGATATTTTATATTAAATAAATAAATAAATATTAGTTTATTAATATTTTAATTTGATTTTTATATGATATTTTATTATTTTATTAGTATTTTATTTAGTATATGTAAGAAAAGGAAGATGAAGAATCATCCATTGCACCATATTTCCATGCAACTAACGTGAGAAGAGAGGAGAAGAAAGAAAGTTTTGCTTTCTTTACAATTTGGTCCTTCCACCAAAAATTTACCATTTTCACCTAAAAATCAAAAGAATTTCTATAGCTTCCAAGAGAGAAGAATAACAAGAAGACAATGGGGAGCTAGAATATCAAGTTAGATTCAAGAAATAGAAGCTGGAGGAGAGAGAAAATCAAGTTAAAGATTGAAATCAATAGCACAAGGTAAGAACATCAAGATTTCAATATATTTTTAAGTTTGATATTATTGAAAAAGCATGGAAATAATGTTATAGTAGAGTTTTCTTATATAAGATCTTATTTTCTTGATATATTAGTGAAGAGAAATAAGTGAAAGTGATGGGAAATATTATAGAGAAAGGGAATAAGGGAGTTATACACCTAGTAATCAACATTTTGCACTAAAACAGTTTTGGACAACAGAAGTAGGTTAACTTTGAAAAATCACCAAAAATTGTGGAAATTGAATTAGAGAGTGAATAAAATATGAAATTAAATATTAATTATTCTAGTTTCTCAAAGAAGAAATGGTGTAAGTAATGGAATTGTAAATTATGAGATATAATAAATTTTGTGAGACAATGTCAGAATGATTTCGGGTTCCCCTGTTGTGACTTTGGAAAATCATAAAAAATTTAAGAAAAATAATTATGAGTTATAATTTATATGATTAGAATCCTTAATGAGTCTATTTTAAATTTAAACAAACTAAAACATCATCCAAATTCTTTATAATTAGATAATTCATTTTTAGTGAAGAGTGGTCAGAACTGTCAGACAGCAAAAAAGAGGAAACTTTAAAGACTAAAATGTACTATTTGGCTGAACCAAATATTTTGAAAATTTTATGGTAAGAATATATGTGAGTCTAGGTTCAGGGAAAATTAACGGATCTTAATTTTGAGCTCTGTATCTCCAGATAAAAATAATTTAGTGACTGTGACTCTGATAAACAGCTTTGAATATACATGTGAGTGAATAGTGAAATTATAGTTAATGTTGTTTAAGTGTGTTATACACATTAAGGATGTGGAATGGAGAGGAGGAGGAGGAAAATTGGGAAATATATGAATGGTTTGTGCATAATTGGTCATATGCTTGATTATAAATGATAAACGATGAAATAGAAGTTATGCTTATATTTGTGCGTTATTGGTCATGGTCTAAGCTCATGTGTGAAAATAAAGTTTCATAGTATGTGTGTATGGTATATTCAGTATATGATTCGGCATGAAGTAATGTCATGAATGGTTTATGAATTAACATATGTTGGTAAGTGTGATACATGAATAAATGTTGTGCTCATCCATGCTTATAATGTTTATGCTATATGTGTATTTGGCTAACATATTTGGTGTACACGCTTAGACTTTGGCCAAGTAGTGGTTGGATTATGCCACATTAAATTTATAAGTTATGCACTAAATGGTAAGTGCCTAATTGGAAATATCCAAAACTGTTTTAGTGCAAAATGTTGATTACTAGGTGTATAACTCCCTTATTCCCTTTCTCTATAATATTTCCCATCACTTTCACTTATTTCTCTTCACTAATTGGAAATATGCTTGTGATCATGAAAAGGGTGGTAAGGTTTAAATTATGTAATCTCTAGTGAAATGGTTTATCATGTGGTTAGTTCCAAAAAGAGTTATGTTTAAATACACTAGCTTGCGACTATGGTTGAATGATATGTTTATATCTTGTGTGATGTGCATAGGAAACGAGTGTGGAAAGGTAATGAAATAGTAAGTTCATATGGTTGAAATTTAATGATTAAATGTTAATTTCATGAATTATATAGTATATGATGATATATATATTTGTTGATGGATTGAGAATAAAATAACAATACGAAAAACTAAGTAAATGATCAAATTGAGTGGAACGTCGGATTTGAGTACTTCTAATCAGTGACAAATGGCAAGTGATAAGTGGTAGCTTAGCTACACTTATCTGATCAGGGACAAGTGACAAGTGACAAGTGATAAATGATCATACGCAAGACCATAGTTATACTATGACAAAGTGGAAGTGAAGTACTCAATTTTCCATAACCGTTCCCTAATTTGATTAAGGATGGTAAGTGACAAATGGGCCCAAAAGAATTAAAGTAAATGGATAAGTGGTAGTGTATTTATACCAGGATGTTGTTATTTAAGCTAAAGTGATATTTTCATTGCAAAATTGAGAATTTCATAAATGTGTTAATGAATGGTATAATCGATAAACGTTGAGTTAAATGGTAATTACGTATTAGTGTTGAACTTATTGACATTGAATTGTACGTGAATTAAATGAAAATTGCTAGTGATATGATTTAAATTGTGAGCATGAGAAATTGTGAATTGAATGAAGTGGAAATGATGCATTGAATTGCATGAGTATGTATCGGGACTCGTAGGCCCTATTTATTATGATTATAATATTTTGAGGATATATTGTGAAGAATTATAAAAGCATGTTATTAATTTTGAAAGTTTTAATTTAGATGTAATTTTATAACTCGGTTAAATACGTTTACAAGTGTATGTGTTCTGGTAATGCCTCGTACCCTATTCTGGTGTTGGATACGGGTAAGGGGTGTTACATTATCTATTTATATTTATGTATTACTTCTTTTTATACATACTTAAGAATTGGATTGTATACATGCTTTATTTGGTTCATTTATTATTATTATTATTTCCTTTATTATTTAATTAGTATTAGAATTAGTAATTATAATATGATTATTGCCATTGATTTGGTGTTTTATTATGATAATTATATCATTGCCACTTACTAATATGATATTTTTCTTTTTTTTCTTTTTTTTCATATATCATTTTAAGAAATATCGTCTTTTTATCAAACATATAGAAAATACTCAAAACCGAGGCAATATTCATTATTTTTGGAATTTGAGACGTTATGCTCCTAACTTACAGAGTATGACATCTTTTACAACCGAAATAACCGAATATCCTATTTAAAACAACGAAAAGCAAGATTTAGATAGCGATTAAATGGCGATTATTTTGGTTTTCGAGAATCGAAGGCATCGTGTCCTAACTCACGGGGCATGGTCTTTCTTCTTGATTAACTTGAAATAAGGCATTTTCCATTTAATTTAATTTAGTTAAATCATATCTTAATAACATTATGTAGAAAAAAGGGATCTATTTCAAATTCTCTTCAAATTTTTAATTTTCGACGTTAAAACATCAAGTAATCAATTAGCTACCAATTTTGGGCATAACGAGTGTGCTAATCCTTCCTCGTGCCTAACTGACTCCCGAACTCATTTCCTGAATTTCGTAGACCAAAAAAAATCATTGTTTTAATAATTCAAACATTTTATTAAAGTGATCAAATTACGAGGTGATCTAATCACTCCTCATAAAAAAGATTGGTGGCGACTCCCATTTTCATTTTAAAATAAAAAGATGATTCCAAAGAATTTGGTTTCGACAACTGGGCGACTCCACTGGGGAAAAAATAAGAGAGTCAAGCCGCGAATTGATTACTTTTGGTCTTTTTGTTGAAAATAGAAAATTTGGTTTAAATTTACGATCCCTTTATTGCATTTCATCCTTCATGTTTTGATATCTCGGATTTTATAGCAATCTAGTATATCTGATTTATTGGTTCGAAAGTTTCTTTTTGTGTGTTTGCCACATATTGCATTGCATAACTGCTTAATTTTTCCCTTCTTAAGTGGGAGTAAGAAACTATCCCTTCGTGAGGTCATCACCTCCGTATAGGATAGTGGATCGCTTTCGAGATACATCCGTACCTATGTCTTCGTGAGATCTTCATCTCCGTATAGCCATAGGGAAATGTATTCCCCTGAACAGAACTCGGTCCGTATGAGCCTATAATGGGTGGGGATCGAGGAATCTGTTGGTTCAGGTACCCTTACTTTAGAATCGAACCGCATATAATGAGCCCTAAGAACGTACCCTAGATAGAACCATACCGAACCTTAGTGGTCACCCGAATATGTGCTCTATTTATTATTGCTTGCTTTGTAACACCCCAAACTCGGCCTAAACGTTATGGCCGAATCTGGCGATGTCACATTGTAACACCCCTTACCCGTATTCAAAGCCGGAATAGGGTAAGAGGCATTACCAGAACATATACACTTATAAACGTATTAAACCGAGTTATAAAATTTCATACAGATTAAAACTTTCAAATTATTGTCTTCGAATCACTAATTAGGGCTTACGATGCCCAATATATACTCATTCGATCCAAGCCTTATAGCTACCACCATTGTAATTTATTAAATATTCAATATCTCGTAAAGATTCGCTAATCTATCCCATATGCTTTCACACAGATTAATTCACAATTCACAAGTCTTATCATTTCAAAGCTTATAAGACACATGTACATATCTATACTAACTCGTATGAGTCTCATACTCATTCATATGCTCAATAAATCCGTTAAATCATTTCAACATCGAAGAATCCACATTATGTCAGAAACAATACTAATAACAATCATAAATCTTTTCATATTAATTTCATGTATCATTTACTGAACTTCATATATCATTTCATAAATATGTAATTCACTAACACATCTTGCCATATACAATATCCAATTGGTGAAACCACTTAATTGAATTCAACTTCAACAATTACAATAAATCTATCACTTGAATATGAGCTTATGTAACACTTACCAACTTTGTCAAATTAGTAAACGTCTTACGGAATTGAGTACTTATTTTCTCGATGTCATAGTCCAACTATGGTCTTACACGTAATCACATAACATATACCGATGTCATAGCCCATCTATGGTCTTACACGTAATCATATAACATATACCAATGCCATAGCCCAGCTATGGTCTTACACGGAATCACATATAACTTATTGCCATGGTCCATCCATGGTATTTTCCGTCAATTCGTCTTTATCACTGAACGAAAGTACTCAACCCTGCGTTCTACTCAATATGAACTTTCATTCCAATTTATCTATCTTTCTCAACAATCATAATTCAACCATGCATATGTATATATAATAATACATTATTTCATGCATAATACTAACAAATAATTGTTTGGTTTTAGCCATATAAATTTACAATTCAATTCATAATAACTAATTGAAATGAAACATTATGTCATTTCTAATTCAATGTTTATCAAATATAATCGGGCATATGACCAATTTATATACAAATCATTCATATATTTTATATTTCCTCCTCCTCCTCTCCATTTCACATCCTTAATGTACATAACACTCTTATAAATAACATTTTCTATAATTTTACTATTCACTCACATGTATATTCAAAGCTGTTTATCCGAGTTAGAGTCACTAAATTATTTTTATCCGAGCTACAGAGCTCCAAATTAAGATCCGTTAATTTTTCCTAAAACTAGATTCACATATATTCTTACCATAAAATTTTCAAAATTTTTGGCTTATCCAATAAGTACATTTTATTCTTTAAATTTTCTCTTATTTCATTGCTCAACAGTTTTGACCTTTCTTCACTAAAAATTAATTATCTCACTGTACAGAATCCGGATGGTACTTACATTTATTTCAGTGGAAAATAGACTAATTCAGGGTTCTAAAAATATAAAGTTTGGCTTTTAATTATTTTTGTACAATTTTTAACAATTTTCCAAAGTTTGGCTTGATGATGTCGTTTTACTCGTTTTCACTTAAAATCACTTAGCAAAAGTTGTTTAACATAATTTCAAGCTTCATATTCTACCATAAAACATCAAAATAAACACATTTCACCTCTGGGTATTTTTCCAAATATAAACCCTAGGTTAAATAATTGTTAGAATAAGCTAAATCAAGTTACCGGGACTCTAAAATCGTAAAGAACTTTAAAAACGGGGCTTGGAATCACTTACTATGGAGCTTGGAAGCTTGAAAATCCTAAGTATGGCTCCCCCCTTTCTATTTTCGTTCATCATGGAGAAGATAAGCACATTTTGCCATCTTTTTCCCTTTTTAATTTTTTATTACTAAATTACCAAATTGCCCCTAACTTAAAATTTTCCTATTTCACTTATCTCATGTCTATTTTTGTCCATAACTTAACCAATGGTCTAATTACCATATAAAGACCTCCAATTTAAAGTTTCATAACAATTGGACACCTCTAACATGTAGAACTCAACTTTTGCACTTTTTACAATTTAGTTCTTTTGACTAAATCTAGTGCCCAAACGTCAAAATTTTCGAACGAATTTTTTACAAAATTATTTCGTGAAATCATAGACCATAAAAATATAATAAAAATAAATTTTTTCCTCGTCGAATTTGTGGTCCCAAAACCACTATTCCGACTAGGCCCAAAATCGGGTTGTTATATGATTTCTTTAAATTCTAGCTTTGTATGAAATATACTGACTTGTTTAGTTTTGTTTTGACTGTGATTGCATTGTATTTTCATCTTTTAAAAAATGGTGTTGATTCGTGTTTGGTTGCTAAATAGAGAGCTTGTCATGGAAAATGGGTTTCTTGATAAAGTGGAAGACAACACGTCCACGCAAATATGGTCTGAGAAAAGGAAACAAGAGAAAGGTGATAGCTTGTGAGAGAGGCAGGGCAAAAATATGGACCACGTTATGAGCGAAGCTTTGGTCCGAGTACGAGAAATGACTAACCACTTGCAGACCACAGCTGTTCAAAACCTGAAATATGAATCGGAGTCGGACCGGGGCCGAGAATTAGCTTTGTTTCTTAGGAAAGCTAAAGTTTTGAGTTTGAAGGCGAGGTCGTATATGTATCTATTTTATGTAAAGAAACTTGTTTTCTAGTAAATTTCTTCTAATGGAATTGAACTAGAACCAACGCCTTTTTGCATGCATCTTTTCCATTCATTAACCTTACATTTCATTGCATGCAATAAGTTTCATGAAATCCAAAAGTGCGTCGAGTTCAGAATTCTAGTACAAAGCCTAATGGATAACAAAGAGTTGGAATTCTTTGAAAATATCGAGGGGAAAAATGTTTGTGCCTTTGAATAAGGAACTAAACAAAACCTATCAAAAATTTGTTCCTACATCCTCGAAAGTGTTCTAAACAACTGGACTGTTGAGGAGATCCCTTTAGTTTTTAGGACCATTTCAGAGAATATTCAGAACACGCCTATTGCTCTAAGCCTGTGAGTAATAGGAATTCTTTTGTGAAAAAGTCACATGTCCACTATTTTTATTACAATAAAAACAATGCATCTTTGTGTGCCACTTGGCAAATATTCTTCTATTTTCTTCATTTCATTCATACTTATACCAGACAGATAGTTATTCTTAGATTCATCTGTTCTTTGGGTATTCCTTCGTTCCTATAACAAGTCTACAGATATCAATGATATTAGCGACATTGCTACTGAGTCAGAATCTTCTTTTGAACAAGATATGTGTTTAGAGGAACCTTAGGACTTTGAAGATGACCGAGATTGTAACTTATCTCCTGATTTGTTAAGGATAGTAGAACAAGAGGAGAAATAGATTCTACCTCACAAAGTCAGTGGAAATTGTGAGCTTAGAAGACGAACAAGAGAAGAAAGAGGTGAAGATCGAAGCTTGCATCACTGCAGAGACAAAACGAGACCTCATTAAGTTACTCCAAGAATTCAAAGATGTCTTCACATGGTCGTATCAAGACATGCCTGGTCTAAGTACTGATATCGTGGTACACCGGCTCCCCATAAAGAAAGAATGCAAGCCAGTTCAACTGAAACTCTGAAGGATGAGGCCCGACGTCCTACTAAAAATAAAAGAAGAGGTCAAGAAGCAATTTGACACTGGTTTCCTACAAGTGGTTAAATACTCGGAGTGGGTAGCCAATATAGTCCTCGTCCCTAAGAAAGATGAGAAAGTACGAATGTGTGTGGACTACAGGGATTTAAACAAAGCCAGCCCGAAAGACAATTTCTCGTTGCCTTACATCGACACCTTAGTGGACAACACGGCAAGTTACTCACTGTTCTCCTTCATACAAGGCTTTTTTGGATACAACCAGATTCAAATGCATCCTGAAGATATGGAAAAAAACCACACTCGTAACCGTGTGGGGAACATTTTGCTATAAAGTAATGTCATTTAGACTGAAAAATGCGGGAGCGACGTATCAAAGAGCCATGATAACCCTGTTTCATGATATGACGCACAAAGAAATTGAGGTTTATGTTGATAATATGATCGCAAAATCCCGAACAGAAAAAGAGCATATACAAGTCCTGAAAAAATTGTTCTTGAGGTTGAGAAAATTCTAGCTAAAGCTCAATTCAGCAAAATGTACTTTCGAAGCTAGGTCAGGAAATTTGTTAGGATTCGTAGTCAGCGAAAAGGGGATCGAGATCGACCCGGACAAAGTTCAGGCTATATAAGAGTTGCCTCCGCCGCACACTTTAAAGGAGGTCCAAGGTTTCTTAGGGTGATTAAATTATATCGCCTGGTTCATTTCAGAACTGACCGAGAAATGCAACCCCATATTCCGTCTCCTTAATAAACACAATCCAGGTGTATGGGATGAGGAATACCAGAAAACCTTTGACAAGGTCAAACAGTACCTGTCCAATGCCCCAGTGCTGATGGCACCTAGTCTAGATAAGCCGCTAATACTATACTTGGCAGTATTTAGAAATTCCATGGGATGCGTGCTTGGCCAACATGATGAGTTGGGAAGTAAAGAAAGAGCGATATACTATCTCAATAAGAAGTTCACTAAATATGAGACACGATACTTGCCAATTGAGAAGTTGTGTTGCACCATAATCTTGACAACCCGAAGACTGAGACAGTACATGTTGTACCACACAACTTGGCTCATCTCAAAAATAGATCATCTAAAGTACATGATGGAGTCAACTACTTTAAATGGAAGAATGGCCCGATGACAGATTCTACTTTCTGAATTTGGTATAATTTACGTGAGCCAGAAGGAAATAAAAGGGAGTGCAATAGCAGATTTTCTAGCCAGTAGAGCCTTAGAAAATTACAAGCCTTTGAACGTTAATTTCTCAAATGAAGATCTGATGTGTGTTGCAACCATTGAAGAAGGTGCTCGAGACAGATATCCTTAGAAGCTAAATTTTGACGAAGCTTCAAACACTGTGGGTAACGAAATTGGGGCAGTCCTGGTATCCCCAGACGGAGATCATTATCCCTTTACTAGTAAATTAGATTTTGATTGCACGAACAATATGGAAGAATATGAAGCATGCATCATAGGTATCCGTACAGCCATAGAACACAAGATTAAAGTACTAGAGGGGTATGGGGATTCTGCACTTGTGATCTATCAACTCAAAGGTGAATGGAAAACGAGTGATCCCAAACTGATCAATTATCATAGGCTGGTTCTTGAGTTAATTGAGGAGTTTGATGATATCGAGTTTGATGATATCACTTTCTGCTACCTACTACGAGATGAAAATCAGATGGCTGATGCCCTGGCTACTTTAGCTTCCCTGGTCAAAATGAACAAACAAGAGGATGTAAAACCTATCCAGATGAGTATTTATGAGGCTCCAGCTCATTGTTATTACATCGAGGAAGAGGAAAAGAATGATCACCCTTGGTACCACGATATACTGCAATATGTAAAGAATCGTGAATATCTTGATCAGGCGACCGAGAATGATAAAAGGACGCTGAGGAGACTGGCCAATGACTATGTCTTAAATGGAAAGATCCAATATAAAAGAAGAAAGGATCAGGTGCTACTAAGATGTTTGGACGCCGTTGAGGCCAAGAATATTTTGGAATAAGTCCACTAGGGCGTTTGCAGAACGAATGCTAATGGTTTTACAATGGCCAGACAAATCATGAGATTCGGGTATTACTGGTCCACCATGGAAGGGGATTGTATCAGTTATGCCAAGAGATGCCATAAGTGCCAAATTTATGGAGACAAAATTCATGTGCCTCATTCACCTCTTCATGTTATGACTTCTCCATGGTCTTTCTCTATGTAGGGCATGGATGTCATTGGGTCAATCACGCCAAAAGCTTCTAGTGGGCATCGATTCATCTTTGTGGTCATTGATTACATCACCAAGTGGGTAGAGGTCACTTCTTACGCCAATGTCACGAGGTAGACAGTCAGTAAATTCTTAAAGAAAGAGATCATATGTCGGTATGGGATGCTAGAAAGGGTTATATCTGACAATACATTAAACTTGAACAACAGCACGATAGTGGAGGTCTGTAGTCAATTCAAGATCAAACACCATAACTCGTCACCATATCGCCCAAAAATGAATAGTGCGGTGGAGGCAACCAATAAGAACATTAAGAAGATCGTAGGGAAAATGACTAAGACTTATAAAAATTAGCATGAGAAGTTACCATTTGCCCTCTATTCTTATCAAACGTCTATCAGGACCTCCAACTGAACAAGTAGACAGGGTAATGCATCAATGATATATCCTTGATGAACAACGAGTAATGTCAACCTAAGCATTAAAAGGGGATCATTCTCAAAAAATAGCATTCTGCTTTCATGCAAATATCATTCATACATATCTAGTTAGGAGCATTTGATTCATTCTGATCATAACATCCTAATCGCTTAGCATAAATATAGGCCCATAAAATAGATTCTACAGGACATGTTCCCTAGAGAACGGTGTAAAAGATCAGTGAAATCACAAATTCTATATCCCTAGAGTTGCAGTGGGACAGATTGAAGTCATCGTGGCAAATCTTATCTCCCTAAAGTTGCAATTGAATAGATTAAAGCCACAAATCTTATCTTCCTGAAGTTGCAGTGGAGCATATTGAAAATAGCAAATCCTATTACCCTAAAGTTACAGTGGAACAAATTAAAGCTACAAGTTACAAATCTTATCTCTCTGACATTGCAGTAGAGTAGATTGAAGTTACAAATCTTATCTCCCTGAAGTTGCAGTGAAGTAGATTAAAGCCACAAATCTTATCTCCCTGAAGTTGCAGTTGAGCAGATTGAAGATAGCAAATCTTATCTTTCTGAAGTTGCAATAGAGCAGATTAAAGTCACAAATCTTATCTCCCTGAAGTTACAGTGGAGCAGATTGAATATAGTGAATCGTATCTCACTGAAGTTGCAGTAGAGCAGATTGAAGCTACAAATCTTATCTCCCTAGAGTTGCAGTGGAGCAAATTAAAGATAATGAATCTTATCTCCTTGAAGTTGCAGTGGATCAGATTGAAGATAGCAAATCTTATCTCTCTAAAGTTGCAGTGGAACAAATTAAAGCTACAAGATAGAAATCTTAACTCTCTGAAGTTGCAGTGGAGCGGATTGAAGATACGAATCTTATTTTCCTAAAGTTGCAGTGAAACGGATTAAGGCTACAAGTTACAAATCTTATCTCTCTAAAGTTGCAGTGAAGCATATTGAAGATACAAATCTTATTCCCCTGAACTTGCAGTGGAACGGATCTTATCTCTCTGAAGTTGCAGTGGAGCAGATTGAAGCTACTAATATTATCTTCCTGAAGTTGCAGTGGAGCAAATTGAAGTGGCAAACCCTATACCTCTGAAGTTGTAGTGGAGTAGATTGAAGCAACAAATCCTATACCTTTGAAATTGCAGTGGGTTGGAATGAAGCTACTTGAAAAAGAGAAACACCAAAGAAAAAGATATTCGACAAGACCAGACAAAATTAGTCTGTCTTAAAAGTCTTTACTCCATTCTCGTTACACTACAACGAGCAAAGAGGGGCAGCTATAAGGGCCCAATTCTATCCGGGCCCAAACAAACCAAACCAAACCAAATAAAAAAAAATAGTCCATTTACAAAACATAAGGCCCAAATTACAAGCCTACTTAAAACCTGTTACCTAAATAACAAAGCTCAAAAATTAAAAAACCCTAATGGCCCAAATGGCCCAAACACCTAAACTGTTCAGTGTATAAAAACCCTAACCCTAACCCTAACCTTTTGCACCGCACCCTACCTAGCCGTCGCCGCTCCTTCCCATGTCAGCGTTGCACCAACTCCTTTGCCACCACCAACCACTACCTGCAAAAAAGAGAAAGAAGAACAAATGTGCAAAAAAATAGTGGCAAGAACGGTAGAAAATAGAAAAATAATAGTATGGAATCGACTATAAAAGCCTAGAAAAATCGATTGTAAGGTCTGGTTTTTTTCTTCTGAAATAAAAATCGAAATAAAAAAACAAAACAATTGAAAAAATTCAAAGGTGATCCTTTTTTATTTTTCTTTTTTTTTCTTTGAATCTATTATTATATATATAAAAGAAAAAGAAAACTCACCTGGTGGTCGTTTCTGCTGTCGGAGCTGAAGGGTTCTTTGCCTTTTTGGCGATTTTTTTGGCCAATTTCTAAAAAATTGACCCTAGATTCTGGCTTAGGGAGACGAAATAGCCAAAAAGGAGGTATCTTTTTTTTTCGGCCACCGTGGACGGCCTAAGGAGGTCTTTAGAGAAAAAAAAAGAAGAAAGGTTTTTTTTAATTATTTTAAATGATTTTTTTTGAATTGTTTTAAACTTAAATAGGCCATTAATACGATGTCGTTTTGGCCTGGCTTCAATTGCCCCAAAACGGCGTCGTTTCAAAGCAGAGCCTGACGACCCGACCAGTTCGTGTAGTAGGGTCCGCATGTTTTCGAGAAATGGCCTAATTGCGCCTTTAGTCCATCCGCCTTTTGAGTTGTTTTAATTTAGTCCAAATTTCACTATTTCTTCTTTTTAGAAATTTTGCCATTCAATTTTACCCCGCTTTCTATTAGGTCTTCGGTTCGTTGAGCTACTGGAGAAAGGGCGCGTGTCCTGAGGATCTGGATAATTTCTCATTTGGTCCTTATTTGTTTTCGCGCTTTTCATTTTAGTCTTTTATTTATTTATTTATTTTATCCCGATTTATCCTTTAAAATTTAAGTTAAGTTACAATTAAGTCCTTTATTTATTTTAATTCTTTTATCTATTTATTTGCTTATTTATTATGCCTTCATTTTTTATTTAAAATTGGTTTTTTTATTTTTATTTTCTTTTCATCTAGCATTTATTTATTTATTTATTTATTATTATTTTATTATTATCTATTTATATTTATGTATTGTTTCTTTTATACATACTTAAGAATTGGATTGTATACATGCTTTATTTGGTTCATTTTATTATTATTTTTCCTTTATTATTTAATTAGTATTAGAATTAGTAATTATAATATGTTTATTGCCATTGATTTGGTGTTTTATTATTATAATTATATCATTGCCATTTACTAGTATGATTTTTTTATTTTTTTCGTATATCATTTTAAGAAATATCGTCGTTTTATCAAACATATAGAAAATATTCAAAACCGAGGCAATATTCATTATTTTTGGAATTTGAGGTGTTATGCTCCTAACTTACGGAGTATGACATCTTTTAAAACCGAAATAACCGAATATCCTATTTAAAACAACGAAAAGCAAGATTTAGATGGCGATTAAATGGCGGTTATTTTGGTTTTCGCGAATCGAAGGCATCGTGTCCTAACTCACGGGGCATGGTCTTTCTTCTCGATTTACTTGAAATAAGGCTTTTTCCATTTAATTTAATTTAGTTAAATCATATCTTAATAACATTATGCAAAAAAAAGGATCGTATTTTAAATTTGCTTCAAATTTTCAATTTTCGACATTAAGACATCAAGTAATCAATTAGGTACCAATTTTGGGCGTAACGAGGGTGCTAATCCTTCCTCATGCGTAACCGACTCCCGAACCCATTTCCTGAATTTCGTAGACTAAAAAAATCATTGTTTTAATAAATCAAACCTTTTATTAAAGCGATCAAATTACAAGATGACCCGATCACACCTCATAAAAAGGATTGGTGGCAACTCCCATTTTCATTTTAAAATAAAAAGACGATTCCTAAAAAATTGGTTTCAACAAAATCGAGTGCATTCTAATCTATTCATTCAAGAAGCTATTTTGTGAGAGAGTGCAAACAATTATTATAAATATTGTTGAGTGTTTACTACCTAAGTTCTCAGGGAGAAGATTTGAAAGTGAGTGTTCTAGTCTTTAGGTACAAAGGTGAGATCTCTATACTTGGGGAGTGATAGAGTGTGAATCACTTGTTATATTGTGAATTAAAGATAGTGAAATTACTTACTAAGCTAAGCTCCGCGGACGCAAGGAAACCGAACTGCGTAAACAAGTCTTTGTGTTCTTTGAGTTTTTGTTTGCACAGTGTGAAGCTGTAATGACAACTGCAGTCTGACACTCCATTTCTATTTCCATTTTAAGCAAATAGACAACTTAAGGTAGCAACAACAACAAAAAACTATTTGAAAATAAGCAAAAAAATTCATTCTCTTTTCCAAAAACAAATAATGTGAATGGCTAAAAATTAACGATTGAAATTAATTTAGTGTTAACTCATATAATAAAACATGGTGAAAAAATAATACTACTAATGTGTGTATTAATTTACATCGTATTATCTCTATTGATATAATATTTTAATCACTTTGTTATATTATATTAGTAACATGTTTAAAATTATCAAATGCTTGACTTTACCAATTCTTATTGCATGCCTGTAATAAATTATCTAAGGACTAAGAACATTATTAAGAAAACAACAAAAGGACAAATCAACAGCATTTTGTGTTGTTTAGAGGTTAATTTCACCAGATATACAAGGATGGGTCTGTCAGTCTTAATCACTCTAATTAATATCTAGCTAAAAACAATGGCTTAATTGGTAATTTAAAAAGAAACATACATTAATGTTGTCAATTATTAAGTTTCGTAATTGGATTGAACATGGTATTATGTTTGCAGTTATCTAGTAATAGATATTTCTTTGTTTGATGAAAGGTTAAAAATTCATATTTATTTATTTTGTAGTTATCTTGTGAATGTTTTTTGAATTCAACTGAATTAGTTAATTGGATTAGTTGAATTAAAAATTGATTAATAGATAAGTTTGAATATAAAAGTTGAACTGATTTTTGAGTAAATTGCTCAAACCCAGTAAAAAATCAAAATTTGGATAAAAAACAACAGTTGGACTAATTAAATCGATTTTGTAATTTTTTATTTTGTTATTAATTTGTATAATTTTTAATTATTTTTAATAGACGATCAAACCGATTGAACTAGGAATTGGTTGTTTGACTGATTCAACCACCAATTCAATGATTAAACATTGGTTTATGCGTGGTTTTGTAATTGGTGGTTTAAGGTAATTCCACATCATGAACGTGTCAAGAGCCGCTATTGGAGTTGCTTTTGTAGAATAGGAAGAGCGATGGTGAAGAGTAGTTGCTAGTTTTGGTATCCCAAGCTTTTTATATAACAACATTTAAGATAAATTTTTATTTATACGAGTCATTGGTGAAAATATTTATTGGAGATTTTGTTATCCATTTCAAAGCATTTCAAAGACTTGTAAAAGTACTCAAAAACATGTTTTAAATTTGTTTCAATTCATCTAAATGCTTTTAAGTCAATCCAAAATATTTTTAAGTGTTTTAAGCTCATTTTATTCAAGTCAGGATGTAGTATTGATACATTAACCTAGTTGTATCGATAAAACTAAGTCAAGAAGCAAAATTATACCCAAAAACAAAATTTTCCTTTGTTATATATACACATCAAGAACACTTCAAGATATAAGAGATGAACATTCAAGCATAGAAATCAAGAGAAAAGTCTCCAATTCTTCATTTTCTCATTTTTCCCATGCACATATCTCTTAGGTAATTTATGGTTAAATCTTTTTATCATTTTTATTTCATTTCTTCGCCTTGTGAAAAAGATAGAGATTGCAAAGATTATACCTTATCATTGAAAAGTATTAATTCAAGTATAGTGAATTGGGAAATTATTGATTGAGGTATACCAAGATAATGGAGGTAGGCAATTGGGGCCGAACCATTATAAATCGAAGTGTCCAAGCTTTTCTTTTATTTCCTCATCGTTTAGAAAAAGTTTGCAAATAATTTTAAAGTACCAGTTCATCCCCTTTTGATATTTTTGAGCCTAATAATAGTATGTTTGTGCCCTTTAAGGGAAGGAGAAGAGTCACTTTTATAGGCCAAGGGAAACCTAAAGTTCATGTACAATGGCGAATCATATATGGACTTTAGCCTTCTTGATTCAAATACGTTAATTGTCTTTTTATTCCTCCTAAAAGTTTTATAATTTAATTTAATATTTGTAATAGAATATTCATGATTTTCCCTTACTTTAAGGGCTAAATTAGCCAAAAGTGTTGAATTTTTTTTCAAAATACATCATTCTTTTGGAAAATTAGGGAAATAGACCGATTTTAAAGAGAGAATGTAAAAACGTGTCCAGTTGGATGAGCTTTCCCTTAAAGCACGTCTAGTTGGGCACGCTTTCCTTCAACAGTAAATTTCTAATGGTCAATTTTCAAATCTGGCCAGCGGTAAAATTATAAATGGCCTAACTGTAACTTTTTTTCCTATATAAACCCAGACTATTTTCAACTCTTTTCACTCAAATCTAAATCTTTCCATTATCTTTATTCTCTCAATTCTCTCAAGATTAGTTCCAAATTTTCCAATAAATTTCTATAAAAATATTCTAGTTTTACTTTATTATTTTGTAAATTATTCATTTTGTTGTGTATGACTCCTATTTCAGTCAAATTTGAGAAATAATCTTCCAGTTAAACCCTATTTATTTGTTTCAATCAAACTTTGATTAGTCTAGATTATTTTTTATTATTTGATCTATAAATTTAGCCTATAAATAGACTCTTTTACAACCTTAGAAAATACACCCATTAGAGATTAGAACTCATAACACCTTTAGAGAATTTTATGTTTACGTTTTGAGGGTTCTTTGTTTTCGGGTTTTAAGGGTTTAGTTTTTATCTCCATCTTTTGTACTCTTCATTCTTTTTCCATTATAGTAAAATTATCTTTTTCCATTATAGTAAAATTTGTGTGTTCAATTATGTGTTCAATGTCTCAATTTCTTCTGCTATTTTTTACTTGTTGCTTAATTGGGTCAATTCCCAACACATTTTAATTATTTTTTTTGCAAATGACAAGTTCTCCTATTCATTTCGATGACAAGCACATTTCCACTGTGCAATTGGTAATGGTAAGGAAAATTTTTTATTTTAATTAAGTTAATTTTAAAGTTTTTAAATTTATAATTTATTTTGTTGGTATAAATAGGCGGATGATCGGGTTTTGGAGGGGTTCATACACAATCTATCAAAAACCGCACCCAACAATTCATTTTCATTTGCCAGATCTGAGATTCTTACATATGTATCATAAACTATAAATTGGATCTCACACTTATCAGCGCGTTTGTGGAAAGATGGAGACCCAAGACGCAAACATTCCATCTTCCATGCGATGAGTGTACGATCACACTAGAGGACGTGGCTTTACAACTAGGCTTACTAGTGGCTAGGTGAGTCGTTACGGGGCCAGTGATCGCTCCTGGTAGGGAAGACCTTTGCGGCCCACTATTAGGGAAGGTGTCAAACAAGTTTCAAAGTGGCTAGATAGAGATTAAATGGTTGGAAGAAAATTTCAGTAAACTTAATGAGCACGCAATTGCCCTTGAAAAAGAAAAATACGCCTGAGCATTCGTCTTGAGGTTAATCGGGAGCCTTCTAATGCCCAATAAATCTCAAAATTTAGTACACTTAAGGTGGCTATTACATCTGGTCGACTTCAAAGAATGCAGTCAACTCAGTTAGGGATCAGTTGTGTTAGCCACATTGTACCGGGAGTTGTGCCAGGCGACAGAACCAAATAAGATATCAATCGATGGTTGTCTGCTCCTACTACAGTCATGGGTGAGGTGGCGGTTACCATTTTTCCGTCCCCGAGTTAACGCCCCTTATACATTTCCACTGGTGGCAAGGTAAAATTTATTTGATAATAATATAGTTACCATAGTAAATGTTATTTTTTTTATATGCTTGAATTAATATATTGTTTTAGTAGATAGAACTTTGGGTCGAGTTATGTGGGACTACGGAAGCAGCTCGAAGATATTCGATTGATGTTAGATCAACGCTCGAAAGCCAAGGTTAGTTATTGAAATTTTCAAACATATAATAATTATGTAATGATTTGAAATTTAATATTTTGTAGATAACAAAGTTTATAATTGTGTACTACATTTGAATGGATGTTATACGCCGATCCGGGAATTGTAGAATGCATCCCGCCCTAAAATTTGGTCAAACAGAATATGTGGGACTCGAAGGTGCCATTGGTAGTTTACGTGATGGTGGAGATGCACAAATCCAATCAAGTGATGCGACAGTTCAGGTGAAAGCAAAATAGTCCACCACCACCACAAGACATCGAACCATTGCAAAAGCTTAATTTGCAGGAGCAAACCGACGAAGATTGACGGGAATTCCACAATGAATATATTGAAATTTGGGAGCGTAGGAATGATTTTATACCCATACTCGAACCTTTTTGCGCACTAAAAATGGCAACCTCTACGAAGTACATGCCATGGTTTAGACACTACAAGAAGTTATATCTACTGTCAGTAGAGACGAAGAGTAGGCAAATTCATCCAAAGAGGCCACGACGACCGCCTCAGATTCCTAGGTCCAGACCACATGGAGCAATAGCGCCATTATCAACTCCAATCCAACAAAGAGGACCGATGTCTGGACCACACCCCGGTCAGTTCCCTCCACATTTTCATGTTCCTTTCACTAACCTCATGTATTTTACACAAGCACCACACTATGCACCACCGTAGCACCCAGCATCTACACCTCCTCCAGGTGTGTTTTTCGTGGCACCTCCATCCCCATCATATTACGCCCCAATGATGACATCGATGCCGACACCAATGTCAACACCAACACTGACATATCCGCCAACAACAATGATTCCATGATATTATCCGCAACCAACTTATGCGACACCGTATGCTCATCCTCCAATAGTGTCACAAACACCCCATGCCATTGCTTTACCAAGGTGGCTTATCTTCGTAACCACATTGTAGAACAGATGAGACACAATGGGATCTTTGGATGACACCATACTCAACCATGGAAGAAGGAGATAAAGATGAAGATGGAAGTCGATGTGAAGATAAAGACGATGAAGAGAAGGAATCGAAACCCCAACTTTTACGAAAAAATCCTATCCGCAATCGTCACTCACCGTCCTGTGGCACACATTTGGCCTGACGATGTCAATGATTTTTTTTCCTTTAGTTTTGTGATGTAAATACATTTGATATCGATAAAATATGGTCATTTTTTTAAGTTTTGTGTTGCAACTCACAATTCACTTTTTTAAATTCTAATGCATATTGTATACAAATTTTCCATCTATAATATTTGATATAAATAATTTAATGATAATTTTAAAATTTTAAAGGTAATTTATTAAAATGAAAATTTGTAAAAATTTTAATATTATTAAATAAAGTATACCCAAAAATTAAATTCGAGACTTTGAGAGAGTCTCAACCTACTCAATACACCTAGTATATCCTTATTCGTTATTTCTCAATGGAAAAAATAGTGAATAGGGCTAAAATTATCTATCATTTAATTTTTAGGAAAAATAAAAAGTAAAACAATGAATGTAACCAATGACTGTGAGGTATATAAAAGAATGAACAAATTTTGTACAAAAAAAAACGAGTAAACTTGTATGCAAAAAAAAATGAATAAAATTGTCTACAAAACAAATGAATAAATTTGTTAACGAGGTTTTGTCCTCAATATATGGTGTGTACTATATTTGTGCCTCCGCACTTGCAACAATTGCAAGTGCGCATGGGAATCGAAGTGCTTGGAATTTCTCACAATCGCAAGTCCCCCATGTTAAGGAAATATGGTACGCTACCCCAGCAATATCTTGGTCGGGTCTAGTGAACTCCGTGACCCGAAATGATAGGTTTGGACATGAGTAACACAGTTCATATATAGAGTTTGTTCTCTTTGCATTTTGTTTAATTTCTTTCATCACATCCTCACACCAAATGTAACCGTTCGCTATCTGTCCAGCATATTTCTCCACCCTCTTTGGAAATAAGGCTGCCAAGTGAAAATATGTTTCTTTCACAATCGAGGTTATCAGCAAATAATGTTTCCCCTTCAATGCAAAATTGATGCATTCCACTAGGTTCGTTGCCATATGTCCATATCGTAGACCCCGTCATACAATTATGTCAACTGATCAAGGGGATGTTAGCAAGGTACGCCGCACAGGCACTGTTGATAGTACACAAGTTATCCAACATTTTAGGGAAACGATGTTGGACGAGCTCGTACCCTGTCAAATATCAATAAACAGTATATCTATGAATGCAAACACTATATATTATATCATTATTGTGGAAATAGTGGAAACTACATACCCATGTCAATGACTTGCTGTCGTTGACTATCTGAATGGTATTTTCCCATGTAGTTAGCAGTGACATGTCTTATACAATACCAATGGTGTGTGCGATCCCAAAGGCTACCAGGTTATTCAATTACGACCAACATTTCGAGTTCCCTGTCGGAAATGACGCATATATCGGGTTGTAGGACAACATAACGACGTAATCGGCTTAGGAAAAATTCCAACCATCTGCCTTTTCTCCTAGTGTTATTGCAAATGCTATCGACAGAATTCTTCAATTACCATCGTGGGCAACAACCAACAACAATCGATGCTCACACCTCCCGTACAACCAAATGCCGTCAATTTGTACCAATAGCTTACAATATCGAAAAATTCTCTACATTGGTCGAAAGTCCAAAAGAATCGACGAAAAATATTTTTCTCAGAGACCAAATTATCACGGATCCAATACCTAACACCATTGCCACAAATCGTTATGGACTTGTCCCACCCGTTATGCATATTCTCCATAGTCTTATTTTTGCGCCTCATTCCTTGTAGTATGATGGCAAGTAATTGTATTGACTACAAATATTGGCTATCCAAATCAGTACGGAAATCTTAGGACTCCCTTTCACCATAGGTAATATTATGTCAATTATCATGTCGGAGTCTAGTTTAGGATGATCTTGTGTTACACCTACAACAGGAGGAGTCAAAGTTACATTATTGTAAATATGAAGACCATTGTTAGGTTAGATAAAAATATCATGTCATCTCATGGGCAACACAAGTATGTAGAACGGTATACTTTTTATTTTCCACAACCCTATCTTCTTTCGAAAAGATGTTATGATTTTTCATTGGCACCTACCGTTATACATTGCGCACTTGGCCTTAAATTTCTTCAAACGAGATTTTGTGACATAGTAGTTCATGCCATTCTTGATGTTGAACCGCTTCAATGCAGCAAGACAAGAATCTTTTGAGGAATACTCTATGCCACATTGTAATTCCCTAACATTTGACTAAGAACTTGCACGGCCAGGTCTTCTGGGCAGAAGATCCGAAAACTCTAACCCAACCTCAACTGAGAGGCCGACGTTATGCATATAGGTCGAAGGTACATATGCCTTGAATCGTGGGTTTATTTTGGAAACATCATTTGAACCATCACCATCAAAACCATAAGGTTCTGGCTCAATTGAAACCTAATCTGTTTCAGAAAATAATTGTTATTTCCAAACCATCCGACCTGGACTGCCAAATTGGATCGAGGTAGGATTCAGATCTGTTAAAACATTTGCTGCCCCTTTGTCCGTGTCTGTATCTTCATTCTCATCTTCCTCAACAAACCAGTACCATGTGCAGGGTTGGATGTTCCTTCACTGGCTCCAAACGTAAGGAGTAAATCAAAAGTTTTTCTATACCTCACGTTACAGTCAAAATGTCCACCAGATTGCCAACCAGTGTAGGTTGATGGCATATCAGTATAAGTGTTTTCGACCCAGGACATTGGATAATGGAAGTTGAAATCGAATGCACTGATTGAATGTCGTGCCTAGGTGTCGAAATTCGGGTTACCGAGATACCCTAACTGATGGGTGGAATGGTCACTAAAGTTAAAGTCAGTGCCTGAAACTAAAGAATATATTCCCATTGATGATTTCGGGACATCGTAATGAAAGCTTTGTAACAAAGCAGTGAACCTACCGCACAACCCTATCATAGAACTTTCTGCTTATTATTCAATTCCTATATGACCCAAAACATTGGTCGAAGACGAGCTCCATTGACCTCGACAAACTCGACATATAACTCAAGTATAGCATTTCGACTTGAGCAATGTGAATCCAACACCGCCTCTAGCTCCATCTCGCCTTTCACGTCAAAGAAATCAAACTTAACAGGGTCTATTGAGGCCAGATATCTACATTTCAAGCTCAAAATTCTTCTCTAACTTGAACCCCTTACTTTCCTCCTAATTCTTGTTCGTAGCTCACACAATTTTATGCTTCGATTGAAAGCCAACTCTATTGACTGTGCTGATGCAAATACGACCCCTACGTCCGTATTGTAAATTTGACCTTCGTAATAAATTATGGTTTTGACTCGTCAACTCATCTCCTCCCCTACAATAATCGAGTTCTCAATTTAAAACGAATTCAATATTTAGAAGAAGAAAAAAGAGTGTCAATTATCCAAAATGGAGAAGAACGAAACACACTTGTGATGGTTACTTAAAGAAATGGGAGATGAAGCTCGAAATGCAACTATTCAACAAACACAATTTGGTGGTGGCTCAGTATTGAATACTTCGGTGGGAATGTTGGGCAGTTTAATACCGAAAAAAAAAAAAGGGAGGGATACTAAAAATGAGTCTTCTAACACATGTTATCATTGAATAATAATAATGTAGATATCAGTTGAAGGCGAGGTGTGCTTGGAAAAATATTCGGGATTCCCGAGTACAAGGCATCTGCTCAGCCTTTGGGTAAATGGAGGAGAGAAAGCACGCCCAACTAGACGTGTTTTTCAGCCGACATGTCAGGGAAAGCGCGCCCAACTGGACGCATTTTCAGACAATTCAGAAGAAAACACATGTCAGAAGACGCATTTCCATACACACTCTCCAAAATCGACCTATTTCCTTAATTTTTTAAAAACCGACGTATTTTGAATTTTTTTCAACATTTTTTAACTAATTTAACCGAATTTGCTCTAAGATATTTTAATTTTATTTTGATTTCTTAAAAAATTTGACTATGTAAACCCGTTTTACTATGCTAAACTCTTACTTTATAGACTATCAAATAGAGTTATGAGTGACTTGACATACTGATACGGCCGGGTTTCAACAAGAGTGACTAATGGCAAAATAAAGAACATTTTGGGTGTAATCTCCTAAACAGTTGGACACTTGTATTTTCTATAATTGTTGTCATATTGCTAGGCGTAAGGTAGGTTTGGCATAACAATACCCAATATAATTTTTGTAACTTTTTTATATTTAAAAGATTATATTTTATAAAATAATTACTTACAAGAGAATCTTATTATATAACATTGTATTTTGTATTAATTTTTGAAAGCAAATATATAATGAATTTTATGTTTAATGATTGAGTTTCGTATTGATTAATATAATTTTCTTTTTGTACTTATCAATAGGGCCAGATTTAAAGTAATTAAGAGTTTAGCTCAAATCTAATCATTAATTAAACCTCAATGTTTTTACTAATCATAAAAATCAGATATGAAATTACACCTTTTTAATTCCACGTGTTTGGTTTTCCTTGGTTAAAAATGCCACATAGTTTAAATTTTATTGTTATTAGCATTTCGAGACATTTTATGTATGAGAAGTCAAAGTTGGATGCTTAATTGAAATAAGGAAAGGATTGCATGAAATAGATACGCCACGTCATTTTTGTATCCCCTATAATTTATTTAATGTTCAATATCTTTTTTCATATAAATGATATATCATTTTGGTAATTTTTTAACTTGAACCCTGGATCATGAACTCTAGACCTTGGGTGTAGGGTCTAAGGTTTAAGTTTAAAAAATTACTAAATCATATGTCAATGACATAAAAAAATATTGAAATGACATTAAATAATTAATAAAAAATATAAAATGATGTGACGTATCTATTTCATACAATTATTTCCGTATTATATAAGGTACCTTCACGAATACCATTGTAGGTACAATACCTTCATTAGTCCCGTCACAGTCAACCTCGCCATCATCTCTCTCCCATCAGCACTGTTCACATTGATCTTAAAAGAACACCCAAACTGCCACTATTAAGAATGTTATCATCCCGGCAAGACAACTGTCGTTCATTATTTTCACATTCTACAATATCACATGGTCATCCTCATTAAAAAAACGAGGGAACCCATCCACCAATGAGAAGTCACCACGTGGATCTTTAAACCATTCATATAAAAGTCTTGAACTCTCTAAAGGGAAAGACATTCAAACTCATATTCTCTCTGGCCTCTTCTTTTCTCCTCATTTCCTCACCTCTTCAACGACTCTCCATTTTCGTTGGATGAACTGAACTTCTATCTTTGTTGTTATCCCATTCTTATTGACCTTTGGTCTCAACATTACTAATTTAAACATTAAATCTAAAGTGAAATGCAAAATATTATATTTCTCAAAATCTTACCCTCCTAAATCTCAATCATGATGTTGGATATATAAATTTGTTGTGAATGCTTTGAAGAAAGATAACATACAAAGTACAATAATTTATATAATTAGTACTCTATACTGAAATAAAGCTCATCATTTAAAAGAACATGAGAAAAAAAAAACCGAACAAAGATACCATAATGAACCTTGATGATCAATTGGACAAGTCTTTAATCTTTAATAACATTGTGAAAAGTGCATGCTGTCTTAACTTTTCCACGACAAGGTTTTGACATGTAATAAAGTAGAATTATTGCTCCATTAATGGAATAAGATTGTCCTTCGATTAGAGCAAATTCAGTATTAATGGAGCAATTCCTAAGCTATCAATATCTTTTATAAGTTTCTTTCTCCCAAATCCTAAACAAGTGCTTGGAGACCGAGAAAACTTGTGTCTTTGTTTGTTTACACGAATATTATGATAATAATTTCACGTAATAATTTTCTAAATGTATAATTGCAGCATAATTTTAAATTAGAATTAAACAACATAATTTTAAATTCTAAGAAGAATATTAATTATTATAAATATTATTAATAATAGTTAAAGAAAATAAATTTCTAAATAAGTAGCAGAACCTAAAATTAAACCATCGTATTAATAAATTAGTCCAAAAGTATTCAACAATATGATTATTAATAAAATTAACAAAGAAAATAAGCATTCAAAGTAAGTTTATTTAATTACTCTACCATTTCATATTTGTTGAACATATATCAATTGTTATCATTGAATGATCATTAACCAAGTATAATTAATAATACATACTACCTAGTTTAATTAATTATTTAGTGGGTTAAAATGTATAAGAAATTATCTTTCATCAATATTTTTAAAATTATTTAAACGAGATTAATAAAATAATATATAATTATATTCTTAAACATATATCGTAAAATTAAAATATTATAATTTTATAAAAATAGTTTTTTAAAGTTAAATCATGTACAAACTTGTTTGGAAAGTCATAAGGTGATTGGATTTTAGTGTAATTGTTAGTAATTACCCGTGTCATTACTCAAATTTCTACCCACCCTTTAATATTTGGAAAGCATAATTGATGTGCTTTAATTACACCCAATTCAGTCAGATCAGTGGTTATCTAAACATACCATAGAAGTATACAAACAATTATACTCAAATTCAATTACTAGGTGGCTTTTAAAGCACATTCTAAATGCGTTTAGTTGACAAAGTTTTATTATACCGTAATTATTTATGTTTGGTAAATAAATTGTAATTAAACAACTATATAATTTTAAATTCTAATATATGTAATTACAAACAATTATACTCATATCCAATTACTAGATAACTTTCCAAAGTAACCCTAAAAAGTGTTAAAGTAATTGTAAAAAAATTATAATTACTAGAGTAACAAATAGTAATTACACCCTCTCGTAATTATTAATTCTCTAAACGTGTTTAGCTAATATAATGTAATTACATATTGAAAAAATTGAAAATCATCATAACTAATTACTCTATACGAGACTCAATTTAATTAGACCCGCTAATTTAAAGTTGTTGCAAGATGATGATTATTCTATTATTAGCTACTCCTAAAAGGAATAATTATTATAGATGAATGTATTTAAGTGGTCCCTCTATCATAGGAACCTTATTAAATTAGTCATCTTACTATTAAATGGATGAATTTAGTCTTGTACTATTAAAAAATCAAATAATGTCAAATTAGAATAGAGTTAATATTTCTTGTTTAAAAAATCGTGTAATGAGTTAATATTTTAAAATTTTTATGGTTACGTAAATGAAATCTTTTGTTTGGAATTGAATTGCAATTGAAAAAATAATTTCCAAGACGTTTTTTGTTATATAATAAATGTTAACGTTGTTACAATCTAGACTTATTTTATTCTTTTAATAGTATAGGGACTAAATTGATCCATTTAATAATAGATGGGCCAATTTGATCCAGTCTCTATAATACATGGACTTCCTAGATATTTTAACCAATTATTATAGCATTGTTCTTGTTTAAAAAATAATTTAGTTTTGTTAAGGAGTATTTTATGGTGGAAAATGAGAACTATGAGAATCAAAATGATCTTAGCCATTAAATCCAAAAAAAATAGTTCTAAGTGTAACACCCCTCACTCAACCCGACCACCAAGTTCAAGTTACAAAATGCTACATTCGTTATCGGAACAACAGTAGACAATTAGGTAGCATTTAATCCTTCACACAACCAATTAAGCATAAGTCACATTTAATTTATGTTAAACAATCATTTTCGGGTTTTATATGAGCTTACAAAAGCTCTTTTGTTAACTCGAGTATGAAATAAGACCAAATTGCAAAGTTTTAAAAATTTAGGATCAATGTTGTGACTTCACATTTCCACGTCATGACGTCGCTAACACAGCAAGCCACATCATGACTTCATGCAATTTGACTCGCGACTCACCTACTGTCGGCCAGTATTGCGACGAGGGATGTTGGTCATCAAGACATGGCCCCTGTTTTTGGCAAAATGCACATTTTGGTACCTATTCCATAACTTCCAACCAAAACCTATTAACATGTTCATCCAATTACCACATCCATTTGATTCAAACATATCCAAAACATGTTAAACAAGTTCAAACATTCACATTCAACCTCTTATCAAAACATGCAATACTTATTCATCACTTAAACTTAAACAATTCAAATGTCATTAAAACACAACAACCAAGCCATTCAAGTTCACCATCAATTTACCTATACATTTCCTTTGTACCTTCTGAAACTAAATGACCTTATTATGAAACAACACAAATCAAACATTAAACATGCATCTAAGCTTCACTTTCAATTTTGCCAACACCAAACATGATCTCAATCTAATCAAAACCAATACATGACATCTCATACATTCAAATACCAAGCTACCATTTCTACCTCAACCTATGCCATTCCACATACTAAACATATGATTTGATTATATAGATCATCACATCTTCTAGCATAAAACATTTATATCCAACACCATATATGGATCAAAACACCAAATCAACACATTATATGAAATGGTTATGTCAAACTTGCCAAGTAGTAAACAATTTTCACATACTAAGGTACACACCAAAATACTTACACATATGTCACAACCCTAGACTCAAAATGATCTCATAACTACTGATTCAATGATAGTGTGAGCTTCAACACGACCTGATTTGACAAGTTCCGCAAGGTGACGAACTTTAGATTTTTTATACCCTTAAAATTTTACATTTTATTCGATTTAGTCATTGAATTCAAAATAGCCATAACTTCAGATTTTTAACCTCTGTTTAAAATCTAACTTCACATACATTCAGTAGGGACCCTCTACTTTCTATTTCTATCAAAATTTTACATATAGTTTTACATTTTATTCACTTCAGTCCTTATATACAAAACTAACAATTAAACATTACAATCTAGTCCTTTTTACCATCTAAGCTTAAAATCTATCAATTTCAAGCCTAATACTTCAAGAAATCAGCAATGGCAACTTTCAAAACCTTTAACAGTTTTACAAATTGGTACATGGGCTAGCTACATCTGTAAATCCCCTAACCCTTATCCATCGCCGGAACAGGGTTACGGAGTATTACTAGACTTTATAGATTAAATACAAACATTTCACAATAATTAATATACATATAAGGAACCAATTATAACACATTCATATCTTCCCTTATATGGGCTGAGGCCCAAAATACGCAATAGGAATAAATCGGGACCCAATCGAAAACTCAGAGAATTTTTTGCAAAATTTCAAAAAAATTTCTTAGGAGCAGGGGACACATGCCCGTGTGGCCAGCCATGTGGCTCACACAGCCAGGAGACATGCCCATGTCTTAGGCCATGTGGGCACTCAATGTGAGGCACACGGTCATGTCCCAGATCGTCTCCACACCCATGTAACTCTCTGACTTGGGTCAGACGGCCAACCACACACCCATGTGCTAGGTCGTGTGTAAGATGTAGGGGTCACACGGCTAAGCCATACGTCCGTGTACTAGACCGTGTGCAAAAACCTGAGCATTTTGCTTCAAAATTTTAAGATGTAGGGGACACATAGCCAGACCACACGCCCATGTGCTAGGCCGTGTGTCACACACGGCTGAGACACATGCCCGTGTCTCTACCCGTGTGGACGAAAATAGACCATTTTAATGCCACTTTTCTCACATATTTGGCAATTCACCTATACACAACATTTCAATACATCAATATATCCCAACCAAGCAATCAACACAAGCCAAAAACATGTTTTAAACATGACATATCGTCACAAATGCTCAATTGCTAATACTTACCTATTTAACCCATTTCATTGATTTAACAAAATCTACTACTAATTACATACATACAAACATTTATCATTCACAACCATAACTCAAACTATTTCACTGCTAAACAACCCTATACATGCTATATAAACCTAAATTTACATTGCAAAAACTACCAGATTAAACTGGATAGTATGGCTTGATGTGTTGATCCGATCTTCCGACCTCACGTTGTTCTACAAGAATATAAAACAACACAAGTAATCTTAATGAAGCTTAGTAAGTTCAATGGAATAAACATAAATCTTACCAAAATTAATGTAATAAAATCATTAGTAAATTTAATAATACATTCTTCTTATGAAACACAAGATAATTCGATGAATATCTTTTCCTCAATCAATGTTAATAATCAATAATAAATCTCTCAATTTCGATCGTATAAGTCTTTTGCCAGTTTTATCGAATTGGATAACGGCTTACGGATAAGAGTACATCGTATTCAGAAGCCCCAAGGCTGCACTGAAGCACATAAGTGCTAAACAGAAACCCGTAAGGGTTGAGCGAAGCTCATAGGAACTGAACGGAAACCCATTAGGGTTAACCATAAACTCATATGAGTTAAGAGAAGCTCGTGAGAGCTAAACGTAAAGTAAACACGAAAGTTCACAACCAATGCTGAACATCGGTATACTTGGAAAATTTACTGTCAATTCATCCTTTACATTTCCGTCAATTCATCCTTTACAATTTTTTCGTTAGTTCCTCTTTTACATTTTCCGTTAATTCATCCTTTACATTTTCGTCAATTCATCCTTTACCAAGAATGATGGTACTCAATCTCGCGTTTCCATTCGGATTTGAACACTCAATTCAATTTCGTAATTTTAACAATAAATTTTATATTTCAACTATATATTTGAATAAGCACATAATAACATTCATCAAATTAATAAATAAACATTAAAGTTTAACCATACGAACTTACATGGGTTAAACTGTAAGATTTGTAGTAGTTCAAGGACTATTATGCTATTTTTCCTTTTTCATGTTTGTCTACGGGCTCTTGATCTATGATGTAAAATTATTCATTCATCAGCATATATTTCAATTGCAGTCCACTTCACAATTAATACCCTTTAATTTTTGAAATTACACAATTATCCCAACTTTTACAATTTTTGCAATTTAGTTCCTCTCCAATTAGCCTATCAAATGAACTATTTTTCTCAATTAAAATTTATATAAATATTCTAAACTATCATACAATATTTGATCAATAGAATTTTAACATCAAACCCTAATATTTAATCTTTTCACAATTTGGTCTAAAATCAATTTCTATTGAAATCACTTCATAAAATCATCATATAACAAAATTAAAGCTCTAAATCCATGTTAATTCATCACAAACTTCTGGCACTCATCAATAATAACTTTCAAAGTTACCCATAAAATCAAAAACTAATGAAATAGATAGTTGGACCTAATTGTAAAAGTTAAAAATATAAAAATTCCAAGAAAAAGGAAAAAATTGAACTCACTTGTAGAAAAATATGAAAATCAGCTTCTTAAGGTTTCATCAATGGCATTTTTAGGTTGAAGATTGGTGAAGAATAGCCTAGAAACCATTAAATCCAATTTTTATCTATTTTAATTTTTATTTCATTTCCAATTTTACCCTTAATCACCTAATCTCTTGATTTTTTTCTGCTCTTGTCGTTTCAGTCATCCTTTGTGTGGTAATTTTCCCTTTTAGTCCTTTCTTATTCATCACTTAAGCTATTTAATCACTATTTCTTTAATTAGCAAGTTTTACACATTCTTCAATTTAGTCCTTTTTAATTACTTAACTACCAAAACGTTAAAATTTTCTAACGAAACTTTAATACTAACTTAATGACACTCTGTAAATATTTATAAAAATATTTATAACTCAGTTTATAAAATCGAGGTCTCAATACATCATTTTCGAAACCAATTAACCTAATAAATTCTTATAACACACAAATTACTACTTCAAAAATTCTCCTAAAATCATTTTTTTGACTCGTAAATATTAAATAATAAAATTTATGAGCTCACTCATCGGATCTGGTGGTCTCGAACCACTTTTTTTGACACCACTAAAATTTGGGTTGTTACAAAATCAAGCTCCCATGACCTTAAATCTATAAAAATTCCAAAGAAAGGACTTGAATTATTACCTTTTTATTGATGGCCGAATAGTTGAAATCCTTGGATAATTTTTCTCTTTTCTTAACTATGGAGAATCGATTTTGGAAGGAAGGAGAAGATGAACACATTCCCTTTCTTTCCACTCATTTGTTATTTATACATGGATTAATGGCTAATTAATTTAATAATTTTATTATTAATTAACATAATATAATCTTAACATTACTTAATGGAGATAGCCATCATCTCCCACTAACATTTACCTAATAATGGTTTAATTACCATTTTAGATCTTTATCTAATAGCAATTTAAGTTCCTAAGTCTTTGGCCAATTAAAACCTATAACGATTGGACTTTTACATTTTAGTTTCTGCACCTAAATTAAGTATTTAATTGACAAAATTGATGGACCAAACATTAATATTATTTTATACCAACTCCATAAATATTCATATTTAATATTTACAAACTCAGTTTATAGAAATGGGGTTCTGAAATTGCATTTTTTGGTACCGCTGAAAATCAGATTGTTACACTAAGCTTTAGATTTTGTATTTATCTTACCTTATTAAAATAAAATCAACAACACCCAATCTTTCTCCTTTTTTTTTCTTTCATCGTGTAATTGAATTCTTAGTGTGAAAATTTTTTGGATAATCTTTACTTTTAGAATTATTTTTTTGAGAAAAAATTGGATAAGAACGCAAGAGATTAGGGTTATTAAGATTATTTCAATAGCTGAATACGAGAGGGAATTTGTATACCTCAGCAGATATGCCCGAGAAATTGTATCAACCGAAGAAGAAATGTGTATTCGATTTGAAGAAGGGCTAAATGATGAAATCAGAATAATGATTGGGGGTATAGAAATACGAGAATTTGTCGTTTTGTCAGATCATGCTCAGAAATTTGAAGAGGTCATTTCCAATAATCTTACAAGAATCTTATAAGAGAAGTTCCTCCAAGTCATTTCCAACAATTCTAGCTAAAAAGTTTAAAGATGATTTTAGTCGAGCCACTCCAATGCCAGAACAATCAAATAAGAATAAGGCGACTCAACAAGATTACGGGATGACTATTAGACCTACGACTAGTGTGGGTAGTGTGCAAAATATTCCTAAGCCCAAATGTAAATATTGTGGGAAAAATCACTTCGGTGAATGTAAAGGCAAGGCAGGAGCTTGTTATAAATGTGGGGCCACCGATCATTTTATTCAACATTTCCCTCAATTGCAAAGAGAGGAAGAAGAATAGAAAGAGAAACAGATCGCCACTTCCCAAAGAAGCAAACGTTTGGGCCAAAACAGTGCCGCTGGGACTACTCGTTCGGGTATGAGAGATTCTGTTGCCTGGTTAGTGGCTAGGGCACCTGCACGTACTTATGCTATCCAAGCGAGGGAGGAAGTTACGGCTCCGGACGTAATAACTGGTACATTCTATTTTATGTTATTATGTATGCATTGATTGACCCTGGATCCACGCATTCTTATTTTTGCACTGCATTAGTACCAGAAAAGAAAATGCCTGTTGAGCTTATTGGTTATGATATTCAAGTCACTAATCCATTAGGCCAAAGTGTGATAGTTAATTTAGTGTGTCGAAATTGTCCACTGAAAGTAAAAGGCTGTTAATTCCCTGCTGATTTGATGTTGCTACCCTTTCGGGAATTTGATGTTATTTTGGGAATGGATTGGTTGACAAAGCATGATGCTGTAGTAAATTGTAGAGAAAAATAGATTGATCTGAAATGTCAGGTAGATGAAATGATTATTGTTGAGTCTGAAAATTCGAAGGAAATTGTTAGAATTATTTTATCTTTTTCAGCTCAAAAACTAATGCGGAAAGGTAATGAGGCATTTTTTAGCCTACATTCTTGATACCCGAGATTTGAATCAAAGCTAGAACAGTTACCAGTTGTTAATGAGTTTGCTGATGTGTTTCTTGAGGAGTTACTTGGTTTACCACCTAATCGTGAAGTTGAATTTGTAATTGATGTAATTCCGAGAACAGCTCTGATATCGTTAACATTATACTGTATGGCACTAGCTGAGTTAAAGGAGTTAAAGGTACAGTTGAAAGAGTTATTGGACAAAGGGTTCATCAGACCGAGTCTGACTCCTTGGGGTGCACCTGTCTTATTTTTGAAAAAAATGGTTCTTTGAGACTGTGTATGGACTATAGACAATTGAATAAGGTTACAATTAAAAATAAATATCCTTTACCTCGTATTAACGATTTGTTTGACCAACTGAAAGGTGATGTAGTATTTTTGAAGATAGATCTCAGATCCGGGTATTATTAGTTGAAGGTTAAAGAGTGTGATATGCTGAAGACTACTTTCAAAACTCGGTATGGTCACTATGAGTTTCTGGTAATGCCATTTAGTTTGACCAATGATCTTGCTACTTTCATGGATTTAATGAATCGGACTTTTCAACCTTATTTGGATAGATTTGTGGTTGTATTTATTGATGATATGCTAATCTATTCCAAGGCAAAAATCGAGCATGCAAAACACTTGAGAGTTGTGCTACAGACCTTGAGGGAGAAACAATTGTATGCAAAGTTCAGTAAATGTGAATTTTGATTTCATGAGGTCAGATTTTTGGGTCATATTGTATCAGCCGAAGGGATTCGAGTGGACCCAAGTAAAGTATCTGCAGTGGTGAATTGGAAAACTCTAAAGAATATAATAGAAGTGCGAAGTTTTCTGGGTTTAGCAAGATATTACCGTCGATTTGTCAAGAACTTTTCAATGATTGCTTCATCGATGACTCAACTACTACAGAAAAGCATAAAATTTGTTCAGTCTGATGAGTGTCAACAGAGTTTTGATCAGTTGAAGAAAATGCCAACAGAAGCTCCGGTCTTGACTCAGCCAGAATTGGGTGTACCACATGTTGTTTACAGTGATGCGTCTTTAACTGGATTGGGTTGTGTACTGATGCAAGTCGGGAAAAGTAGTGGTCTATGCTTCTCGACAGTTAAAACCACATGAGAAGAATTATCCTACACATGATCTTAAGTTGGCTACAATTGTGTTTGCTTTCAAAATCTGGAGACACTATTTATACGGCGAGAATTGTTATGTGTTTACGGATCATAAAAGTTTGAAATACTTGATGACTCAGAAAGAGCTGAATTTGAGACAGAGACGGTGGTTAGAGATGCTAAAAGATTATGACCTGGTTGTTAATTACCACCCGGGGAAGGCTAATGTGGTTACAGATGCACTTAGTTAAAAGTCATCATTGTTTGCACTTCGAGCGATGAATGCTCATTTGTCTCTTAATGAAGACGATTCTATATTAACAGAATTAAGAATGAAACCTATGTTCCTTCAACGAATTCGGGAGTTGCAAGATAATGATCCAAAATTGGTGTTGAAACGACAAATGGTTCGAGACAAGTTGAGTTCAGAGTATACCTTTGATGATAATGGTATGTTGCGTTATTGCAATAAAATTTGTGTTCTGAATAATTTAGATTTGAAAAATGGCATTCTTTCTGAAGCTCACAATAGCATGTATTTCATTCATCCAGGTAGTACAAAAATGTATTGTGATTTGAAAAGAATGTATTGGTGGCCGGATATGAAACGGAAGATTTGTGAGTTTGTGGCAAAGTGTCTGATTTGTCAACAAGTCAAAGCAAAACATCAGGTACCAACGGGTTTGTTACAACCGGTTATGATTCCTGAGTGGAAATGAGAGCATGTCATGATGGATTTTGTATCTGGATTACCTATGACTCCGAGAAAGAAAGATTCAATCTGGGTGATTGTTGATAGATTGACTAAATCGGCATATTCTATCCCGATTAGAATAGACTTTTCGCTTGAAAAGTTAGCGGAATTGTATATATCAGAGATTGTGAAGTTACATGGGGTTTCCACATCTATTATTTCAGATCAGGATCCGAGACTTACATCGAGATTTTAGATTAAATTGCAAGAAGCTCTAGGTACAAAGCTAAATTTCAGCACTGCGTTTCATCCTCTGACTGACGGGCAATCAGAACGAGTGATTCAGATTTTGGAAGACATGTTGAGGTGTTGCATACTCAAGTTTGGAGGTAGCTGGGAAAGGTATTTACTGTTAGCTGAATTTGCATATAACAACAGTTATCAATCCAGCATAAAAATGGCACTATTTGAAGCTCTTTATGGAAGAAAATGTAAGACTCTGTTGTATTGGTCTGAATTAAGTGAATCCAAGCTAGTAGGAGTTGACTTAATCCAAGAAACTAAAGATAAGGTTCGAATCATCCGAGACAGTTTGAAGGCTGCTTCTGACCATCAAAAATCATATGCAGACTTGAAAAGAAGAGATATAGAATTTATGGTTGGTGATCGAGTGTTTTTAAAAGTCTCTCTTTGGAAGAAAGTACTACGATTCAATAAAAAAGGGAAATTGAGTCCAAGATTTATTGGACCGTATGAAGTTATTGAAAGAATTGGCCTTATAGCTTATAGATTAGCTTTGCCTCCGGAACTTGAGAAAATTCATAACGTGTTTCACGTATTGATGTTGAGACGGTATAGATCAGATCTTTAACATGTGATTCCTCATAGTGAAATTGAGCTACAACTGAATATGATGTACTCGGGAGAACCGATAATAATTTTGGCTCGAGAGGTTAAAGAATTACAGAATAAACGACTACCATTAGTTAAAGTATTATGGCACCGTTATGGTTTGAAGGAGGCTACTTGGGAAATAGAAGAATCGATGAAATCACAATATCCGAATATATTCTCAGGTAACAAATTTCGAGGACGAAATTTCCTAAAGAGGGGGAGAGTTGTAGCCGTCTAAATTTTCAATGGTAACGAAAATGATGATTTGATGTCACCAATTTCGATGAGTAAGCTCGTAAATTTTATTATTAAGTATTTACAAGTTAAAAATGTGATTTTAGAAAGATTTGTGAAATAGTGATTTGAGTTTAGAAGGAATTATTAGGTTAATTGGTTTTAAAATCGGGGTATCGAGACCTCAATTTTATAAACTGAGACATAAATATTTTTATAAATATTTACGGAGTGTCATTAAGGTAGTTTTAAAGTTTCGTTAGAAAATTTTATCATTTCGATAGTTAATTAATTAAAAAGAACTAAATTGAAAATTGTGCAAAACTTGCTAAAGTGATTAAATAGCATAAATGGTAAACAAAGGAGGACTTAAGGAGAAATTATGCCTAAAATAAAGGCATGAGGTGGCATAAGTAGAAAAGAAAACAAAAATCATGTGATTAAAGGGAAAAATTGTAATTTTTGTGAAATTAACTTAAATGAATTGAATTCTAAACTTTTCTAGGTTATTCTTCTTCTAATTTTCAGTCCAAAAACACCATTGAAGGTCCTCTAAGCTGGTTTTTCATATTTTTTAATCATGTGAGTTCAATTCTTGCTCTTTTCTTGTATTTTTGTGTTTTAAGACTTTTACAATTAGGTCCAACTATCTAATTCATTAGTTTTTGATTCTATGGGTAATTTTGAAAACTACCATTGATGAGTTCTGGATGTTTATGATAAATTAACATGGATTTGAAGTTTAAATTTTGTTATATGAAGATTTTATCAATTAATTTCAATAAAATTTGATTTTAGGACCAAATTGTGAAAAGATTAAATCTTAGGGTTTGGTATTAAAGTATATTTATTAAGAGTTGTATAATAGCTTATAATATTTAGATAAAGTGTTAATTGAGAAAATTTATCTCATTTGATGAGTTAATTGGTGAGGGACTAAATTGCAAAAATTGTAAAAGTTGGGGTGATTGTGTAATTTCAAAATTTGAGGGGAATAATTTGTGAAGTGGGCTGAAATTGAAATATATGCTAATGAATGAAAAATTTTACATTCTAGATCAAGAGCTCGTAGATCAACGAGAAAAAGAGAAATTACTCGAGTAGTCCACTATTACCAATTTTACAATCCAACCGAGGTAAGTTCATATGGTTAAACTTTTATGATTATTTGTCAATTTAGGAATGGTATAATATATTTATTCATATTTTGTTGTTGAAATTAAGATTATTGTAGAAGTATGAAAATTGAATTGAATGTTTAAAACGAGTAGAACGCAGGATTGAGTACGATTGTTCCGTGGAAAAAAATGAATTGGCAGATAAGACCATGGTTGGACCATGACAATGTTTAAATGTAAGACCATAGCTGGGCTATGGCATTTTAATGAAAAGATCATAACTGGGTTATGGCACTACAAATGTAAGACCATGACAAGGCCATGGCAATGCATATGTAAGACCATAGTTGGACTATGGCACAAAAAGAACGATGTACTCATATCTGTAAGTCGTTCTTCAATTCAGTATGAAACGATAAGAGACTTATGCGATTGAATTGAAAGATTTATAGATTATTATTGATATTGATCTGAAGGAAGTGTGTTTATTGATTATATTGTATTTGACAGGGAAAAATGTATGATTTATTTACAATATAATTTATCATATTATATTAAGTTCGGTAAGATCAGTGTTTAACCTATTGAACTTACTAAGCTTCATTAATTTTACTCGTGTTGTTTAACGTTCTTGTAGATTAATGTGTAGTCAGAAGATCGGATCAACACATCAAACTACACTATCTAGTTTATTCCGGTAGTTTTTGCAATGTAAATTTTGGTTTATATGGCATGTATAGGGTTGGTTTGGCAATGAAATAGTTTGAATTGTGGTTGTGAATATTAAATATTTGTATGCATGTAATTAGTAGTAGAATTTGAATAATCAATGAAATGAGTTAAATAGGTAGGTATAAGTAAATGAAATATTTGTGATGTTATGTCATGTTGAGAACATGTTTTAGCTTGTTTGATTGCTTGGTTGGGATATATTAGTGTATGTGAATGTTGAGTGCAGGTTAATGTCAAAATGGGTAAGAAAAGTGGCCTTAAAATGGCCTATTTTCGTCCACTTTAAGAAAATTTTTGAAATTTTAGAAAAATTTCCTGAATACCCGGTTTAGTCCCGATTCACTTCTAAGGTGAATATTGGGCCTTGGAGGTCCATCTAAGGGACAATATGAGTGTTATATGATTGATTCTTAATATGTGTAACAAAAGTTGGGAAATATCCGTATTTAATTCGTAAAGTTCGGTAATGCTCTATAACCCTGTTCCGGTAACGGATAAGGGTTAGGAGTGTTACGAAAATCATTTTGATTCTCGAAAACTTTTTCATGATTAATATATCATGTTGTCATTATAATAATATTTAATTCAATCTATGGATAATTGTAAATTTTACTATTAGAATAATGTTTTTAATCTAAAAGAAATTATAGTCCAAAAGGAATTTATAAATCTCTAAAATTTAATTTGATGTTGGAAATAATCTTAAAAAGTATTAGATTTACAATTCACTTAGTTTACAAAACCCTAGACTTTTCTTAAAATTAATAAAAACCAAAAAGCTGCCTTCTAGGATTTGTGGAGCACCTCTTCTTTTGCAGTTTTCTATACAATTAACTGAGTTGTTGCAATTTAATTTCCAAATTTAAAATTTTTAATCGATTTAATCTAATCAATTTAATATCGATAAAGTTTATTCAATTAAATCCATTTTAATTTTGATTGTGCTTTTGTTTCCTTCCAAATATAATAAAAGTCGATTTAAATTTCAATTAAAATTAATGAAAATCATAACCAATAAACCATTAACTTTATTCGATTTAATAAAAATCATCAACAAATAAATTTGAATAGAATTTCACTCATCACACAAAAAATGTGCAGAGTTAGTGGGTATATACGAACAAAATTGGAAGACAATAAGAAGAAATTAAAGGAGAAAATGAAAAGGCAAATTGTTGAGTTTTATAGAATAGTCGACAAACGACAGCATCACATCGTGGCTAAACCGACGCTAAAGCCTACCACGCACTATTCACTTTTAAGCATCCTAGGCAAGTTTTTTTTTCCTTTAAATTAAAAATTAATCCTAATTTTTTTAAAAAAAAATTCCATTTACATACTTAACTTTTTTTAGTCCAATTTAATTTATTTTTATCTCAAATTACGATGCCAACCAATAAGAACATAATATGCGTTTGTTTTAGTGGATATCGTTCAATTTTTTAAGTGAAATGAGATAAAATTGATAGTTTAAGTATCCAAATGAGAAAAATAGTATGATTTGAGGTAAATTTTATAATAAAGCCCAATTTAATGAATATATATAGGTCAAATTCAAGTTTCACAATAATAGCCGATTGAGTTTTAACTCGATTAGATGAGCATTGTTGCCAATACAAGAGGACGTGGGTTTGAATGTGCTGAAGTGCATTATCCTTCTATTTATGGGTTAGAGAGGGACTATGGGTAGTTCTAGGCATTATATCAAAAAGAACAGATATTATCAGAACTTATAATGAAATTGTTCAAAATTAAATTGAATTAGTGAAATCAAGTTTTTATATTTAGACAAAAACTAATAGAATTATTGTACACTATTACTTAAATTAAATACATTTAAAAGTAATTTTGTAATGAATTCTCTAAATATCTATGGTAGGAATTGTTTAGGGTTTGAATCTGAAATTAAATATCAAAAACGACTTATAACAATATAAACTCTTTGTCTTCATGGAGGGGCAACTACATATCTCGAAAAAGATTAATCTTCATGAACCGTAAAACAAATATGAAGGATACCTTAATTATACAAAAGAAAAATTATGAAACCCTTGTCACGACTAGGTAACACATCCATCGATAAAATATGATAATTGCTAAACTTGTTTGTAGTAGTAGTTAAAGTTATCGTCTGACATTTTGATGACATGGATTTAAATCCTATCATCCCCTCCTAAAATAAAACAAAACAAGATAATTTTTTCCAACAAAAAGTCTTTATCCTCCCACGTAGCATAAGGTTGGAAATCCGAATTCGGGTATTCATGATTATCTGATTCATCTTTCGCAAGTTAGGATAATATTCATGTTCGGATCTATCTGATGTAGATTTGAGACCGATGCGGATAAATTCCCCAGATACTCATTATTCAAATTTGCATTACTTATTTAGATAACAAGCATGAATTCGGAAATTCAAATTCACTTATTACAAAATGCTTATAATTTTAATTATGTATAAAGAATTTTAACATATTCAAATTCAATTTTTTACGCATTTAAATATTATAAAAATAATTATAAATTCTAATTTAAATTATAAACAAATTTAAAAATTTTAACAAATTCAAATTTGGATAATTTAATAAAGACAAATACTTCGGCTGTGATTCTTTAAATCACATCAACTAAAACAAAACACAAATTCAAAATTTTCATCCAATCCCAACGGTCGAATCCTCTGATTCCAGCCATAATCACAACCGTACAAGCCATCAAAGTTGCTCGACATTTAGACATTCATATCTGAAATATGAATAAACAAAATTCTTGCGAGAGTTAGAAGCATGTTCGGTTTTTTTAGTTAATATATAATTTCATCAGTAAACTTTTTCATTTGTAACTAGTTAATTTTTCAATTAGATTAATATCTCTGCATATTAATATTATTAATTGTACTGACATAACATTATTATCTGATTTAATGGTATTATATGACAGCTTCTTAATATGTGACGTAGCAAATATAAATTAAAATAAAAATATAAATATAAATCATATTTGCCACTTGAGATTTTAAAAAGTTGTCATGTGACACTATTAAATTGGTTAGAAATGTCACGTCAATAAAAATTAATAATATAGACTATGAAGAGACTAATCTAATTGACAGAAGACAAATTCAAGAACGAGACAAAAAAATTTAAAATCAACTATGTAGAAATTTAGGGCCAAAATAATATATTATCCTTTTTTTAATCTCATTTAGGTGATCGTTGCTACAGTTTCTGTCTGGTTCTGCTGTTATTAAGCTCAATACTTTAAATAAAAGAATAAAAAAAGTGTCTTTCATTTGTTTTCTTCCTGGGTTCTTTTTAAAAAAATATATTGATCTGGTATTCATCTTCATAGTTTAAAACCCAATTTAGAAGTATTACTGCCTGTAAAAAAGAAAGGGTCTTTACAGTGGTCTGTTACTGATTCTTTGAAGCATTTTCTGGGGAAAAAAAAAAGAAATTTGAGGATTAAGCTACACAGCCTCATTGCTTGTTAATGTAAGAAAAGGACAAATCTTGCGAGTATCCGAGTCTCCAATTTGAGGTATATTTCTTTTTCCAAAGTTTATTGCTTTGAATTTTCTTAAGTTGGAAAAAAAAATCACAGCTTTGGATAGTGACTCTCTCCTATGGCTTCTCTTTCAAAGGAAGTCTCTTTCTAAAGCTCAAAAGTCTAAAAAATCTGTTCTTGGGGTTAAAATTGGTATTGCAACTAAGAATAATAAAAAAATCTTCACCTTTGGGTTTAAGATCTTTACCAAAATAAAGTTGGGATTTTGATCTTTTTCTTTTCCATTACCAATATACCCTTTAAATTGTATTCATTAATGGCTTCTTTATGAAACTGCAATCTTTTTTAGTAGTAAAAAAGTAAAGTATATATCTTATAGTTTTGTAAGTATCAATGGATTTTTTTTAGTTAGCATTTAATGATCACTTGGTAAAAGCATGAACTTATTTTTAGGTACTTATGTAAACAAGCTTTGTGTGATTTGCCAACTGCTACACTTGTTTTGATAAAAATATCAATTTTGGTTCATGTAGGTCCTTTGTGAAGCTTTGGGGTTCTATGAATTTCACTTGATGTTGCTTTGGTGATCGGTTTTCGATTAACTCAGATTCAAATCATGGGAGAAGGTATTGGAAATGGAGTTTCGATCGATGTTCGATCGGCCGAGGAATCGTTGTCATACGCTCGAGAGCTTGTTCCTATGGCACTTGTTAAGGCAAGGGAGGTGAAGGGGTTTCTTAGTAGGTGGAAGATGATAGTTTCGAAATTGGAGCAGATTCCGTCGTGTTTATCGGACTTGTCGAGCCATCCGTTCTTTTCAAAGAACGGTCTTTGTAAGGAACAACTTCAGGCCGTGTCGATGACGGTAAAGGAAGCTATTGAATTGGCAGATTTATGTTTGAAGGAGAAGTATGCAGGTAAGCTTAAGATGCAGAGTGATCTTGATGCGTTATTGGGGAAATTGGATCTTAATTTACGGGATGTCAGACTTCTTATCAAGACCGGTGTACTCGGTGAAGCTACATTGCCGGAATTGGAGACTGCAGGACGTTGTCGTATAAAGGAATTGTTTGCACGGCTTCAAATCGGGCACTTAGAAGCAAAGCATAAAGCTGTTGATACCCTTGTTGAGGTAATGAAAGAGGATGAAAAGAGTGTATTATCAGTTATCGGACGGAGTAACGTAGCTGCTTTAGTTCAGTTGTTAACTGCGACTTCACCTCGTATACGAGAAAAGACGGTGACTGTAATCTGTTCGATTGCGGAATCCGGGAGTTGCGAGAGTTGGCTTGTTTCTGAAGGTTTTTTGCCACCTCTCATACGGCTTGTTGAATCCGGTAGCACAGTTGGTAAAGAGAAAGCAACAATTTCATTGCAAAGATTATCAATGAATGAAGAAACGGCCCGAGCAATCGTTGGACATGGTGGGGTTCGACCATTGATCGAAATCTGCCAGATTGGAGACTCTGTTTTACAGACTGCAGCTGCTAGTACTTTAAAAAACATATCAGCTGTTCCCGAGGTTCGACAAATACTAGCCGAGGAAGGTATAATAAAGGTCATGATCAATCTCCTCGATTGTGGGATCTTGTTGGGTTCGAAAGAACATGCTGCCGAGTGTTTACAGAATCTTACAGCGAGCAATGAGAATCTGAGACGGTCCGTTATTTCGGAGAACGGAATTCGAAGTCTATTGGTATACCTCGACGGTCCTTTGCCACAAGAACCCGCAGTTGCAGCCTTGAGGAATTTGGTTAGCTTGGTTACAACGGATGTCCTGATGTCACACGATTTCCTCCCTCGGTTAGTTCACGTGCTTAAATCTGGATCATTAGGCGCACAACAAGCTGCTGCATCGACCATTTGCCGAGTTTGCACTTCGAGTGAAATGAAAAAACTGGTCGGCGAATCCGGCTGCATCACTCTTCTTGTTAGAATGCTCGAGGCTAAATCAAACAGCGCTCGAGAGGTAGCCGCTCAAGCTCTTTCGAGCTTGGTAACCGTCTCTCACAATTGCAGAGAATACAAAAAGGACGATAAAACTGTGCCGAATCTGGTACAGTTGCTGGATCCAAGCCCTCAAAACACCGCAAAGAAGTACGCTGTTTCATGCCTATCGTCCCTTTCATCAAGTAAGAAATGCAAGAAGCTTATGATCTCGTACGGATCAATCGGGTATCTCAAGAAGCTTTCGGAGATGGAAACCCCTGGTGCTAAGAAGCTACTCGAGAGATTAGAAAGAGGAAAACTTAGAAGCTTGTTCGTCCGAAAGTAATCGGAAGAAGGAAAAAAGGTCTCTCCTTTTTTGTATAAGGAGATTTTCCATTTGTTTCTCTTTTTGTTCACCTTCTTTTCTTGCATGTAACATATAAGTTTCATTGTCTATATGAAACAAAACTAGTTCATAATGATATATATATATATAACCACTCAAGCCTCCTACGGTAATTGATGTGGGTTCCGATTCTGTAACTCTTGCGTCTAACACTAGGCAAGCCGATTCCTATTCCGTTTCGAGTTTAGGGTTTGAAAATTTTGAAGATTAGTAAAGGTGCACAAAATTTAATTCAATTTGAAAAAATATTTTTTTTTAATTTTTGAATTAATTAAATCGAGTTATTTGTATTTTTTGAATCAACTTGAATTTAATTAGGTTTTTGAGTTTAAGTTAATTTGAATTTCATAATTGAATAATAAATTAATGTAAATACTCTTTGATTCCTAACAGTTTTAAAAATGTGTAAATTTTTCTCTCAAAAAATTACAGAAAATTCAAATTATTCGTCAAAATTTTGAGATATTTATAAAATATACTTTCCAAAATTTTATAAATATATATTCAAAAATTCAAAATTACTAAAAATTTTAAAATATATAAACAAATGCTAAATTATATATTTTTAAAAGATCCTCAATGATAAATTTGAAGCCTTAAGCAAGTAAATTATCAAATCAAGTTTATCACATTAATTATATTTTTCTTTTATTTTATTTTAAATATTTTTTGAATATACATGGTATTTATGTTCTTTAACTTGAAATTTAGTCATAAATTGTCAACAAGAATTGAATATGTGGGTTTAAATTTATTTTTTTTAAATTTAACTCAAACAAATTTTTGACTCGATTTGAATCTCATTTCACTTGACTTAAGTTGAAAAAATTCAAATCAAGTTAGGATGATAAAATAGGACTCGTCAACTCAACTAACTTAATTTTTTTTACTCGATTTGACTCAATTCGTCGGATACTCACCCCTAGAAGAAAGGAATAATAACATGACATAAGTGAAGATATGGTCTATATTACGAGTAGTTAAAGCATCAAGAAGTTATAAAATCTCACACTTTCGTGAAGTTTAAGCTTTGACTATTTGTATATATCCATATATAAAAAAAAAATTCATTTGCGAACCCACCTTGTGAGTCCATACCTTGCAAGTCAACACTCATGGTTAAGGAGGACCACCTTGTGAGTTGGGATACCTGCGAATCTGAACCATCGAGACCACTTGCTTAGCATAAATAAGATGTTTGTCACTACGTCATATATATTTTTTTTCCTCAGACATGCTAGCTCATACGAAAACCTATGTAGAACAACCTACGACATTAAGACAATAGACTCATAAATTGATTAACTTGCAGAAAGTTTGAGACCAATACGTGGGCAACGCGTGGCACCTCAGAAACTACTAGAGAGAAAACTCCCTTACACTGGGAAAAAAATGAGCAAGACACCTTCTTTCCTAACACGATTCTTAATCCTCTTGTACTCACTTTTCTCAAATCCTCTTCTAGATACCTATACTCTAACCATTCTAATCCTCTTATGCCTCTTTACCCTCCACATGAATCGTCTCAAACCGACACAACCTTCTCCGTATATAAATAAAACCTAAGTTCTTACTATTTTTTTTTTAATCATAGCTTGATTCTTGCTTTCTTATTATGCATTTGCAGTTTCTCAATGATTTGGGTAGATTTAGACTCTATTTGTTTCACTGAAAATGACTTTCGAAAAATATTTTCGGTATTTTCTTGAGTTTGTTTCATGGAACACAATTTGGTCAACGGCAAATAAATATTTTTTCCCTTTCAAATGACTTACCATTTTGAAAAGTGTTAGTCATTTTCAAAGAGCTCATTTATGGGTGATTTTATTTTTATATAAAAATTAACTTAATTCAAGCTTAATATTATTATATTAATAATACATTTTAATTATCTATATCTAATCATATAATAAATTATAAATATATTTTATTATTTAATATTTCAATTTTATTTTAAAATAATAATTTTAAATAATGTTCTTCACATATTATTAAAAATATTCAATTTTAATATTTTAATAATAAATATTTATTACAATTATAAATATATTAATAATAAATGTTTTGTAGTATAAAGGTTAAAATATGTCATAAGTCTATATATTTTCACAAATTTGCAATTTAGTCTTTGTACTTTTATTTTCAAAAATTTAGTCCTCTAATTTTCAGATTTGAAAATCAAGTCAAATTGTTGACATTGTTAAATTTTTTGTCAATTTTGTTGATGTCATATTTTAAATAAAAATACTCATTTAGTAGTCATGTAATTAAAAATGACGTTGTAATGAACACAATTTAAACAAAATATTTTTAATATATGCAAAAATGTAAAATATAAATTTATAGATATAAAATAAACTCAATTAAACAATGAAAAAATAAGAAAATCTAAATGTATGTTTGTTTCATTGAAAACACTTTATAAAATATGTTTAAGAAATCTATCGAATAAAAAAAATATTTTACACAGATTCGTCTAAACACCAGAAAAAATTAACTTTTCCAGGAAAGTAAATCATTTTCTCCAGAAATCATTTTTCGGAAGCCATTTTCAGTGAAACAAACCGACCCTAAACTTGATTTAACTTGACTTAACAATAAAAAATCAATTCAACCCCAAAATTATCCTAACTTAGAAAGAGTTGAATCAAAGATCGCCTAATCTTACAAAACCGAATGACTCGAACACAAAATGGCTTCAATCTAAACAACTTGAACACAAAATAGGAGTAATTATTCTTTTGCCCTTTTCATCTTTTCTTTATTGTTTATTTTATTTTTGGTATAAAATTTCTTTTATTTAATATACATAACATAATCTTAATATATTATTTTATAATTTAATTTTAATAAAAATAATTTATATTTATATTTTTTTGCATAATTATAACTTATATGTTTATTTTATTATTTAATTTAAATATAATTTGTAAAATATTTTGATATTTTATTATACATATACATTTTAATTTAATGTCCTTAATTGTCATTTTTTATCTCACCGTCACGGTTGACGTGAATCCAAGTACATATCCCATCAATCTCAATCGATTTTAATCTTATCACTATAATATCCAATTTCATTTTTACAATATCACCACCACAATTTTTACTCTCATTAGAGCTAATCACACTGTCCATTCAAAAAGAACTTAATATTAAAAAAAAAAGTCATAATTAACGTAAAAATACACTCTCTAACATGCATGCTAATTGCAAGGTTTATATAACCAATGGGAAAAAGATAAGGATTTCTAAGTAAAAGTATCGTGGAGGTTCTTGTACTAAGAGTCAAATTGTATTTTACTTCTTCTACTTTAAAAAATGAGAAAATTAGTCATTGTATGTCAGATCAAAACCCAAATTGGTCCTTTTGCTAACAATTCTATATCTTTTTTTACTATTAAAAATTGGTCATGTTGGTTAAAAAAAATTAGTCCCTGAATGTCAATATAAAGTACACGTGGCACGTCACGTATAATTATCTGGTTATTTTATTAGTCACACCAATTTTTAACAGTAGAAATGGATTAAATTTTTAATAGAAAGAACCGGTTTGCTTTTTGATCTAACGTATATAGACTAGTTTATCTATTTTTAAGTAAAAAGAGCAAAATGCAATCTAACTCCTAGTACAGGGGCCTCTATGGTACTTTTACCGAATTTCTATTCTATATTTAAACAGAAGGCAACATTTGGATTCTTTATTTAAGAGTCCGACCCAACTCAACTTCAATTATTATTTTGGATTCTTTATGTTTGTTTTATAATTCATGTATGACTTTGTGGCTTTGAATATAAAAAAGAAACTGACACATCATACAGATGGTCTAACAAAGCATATCTTCTTTGAACATCATCATGCAATACATTTATACTATAAAACCAATTCAAGTTGTTTTAATTCAAACATCACCAATTAACAACATAGTTTCAAGTTCCTATTGTAACATTACAAAACAAAAAAATAATCATTGCAGCAAAATTTGTTATTATTTGAGGAAAATAATAATAACCACAACATCTAGAGCTATCAAAAAACAACCTAGATTTACCGTATTTACAGTTTTAGACCTCTTAATTTTCTCATGAACACAATTTAACCTCTTTTCTTGCACTACTGGGGTATATAAATGCAGCATCAACACAAAGGCCTCCTTTTGTATGAGTGCAATCAATTTGAGTCGATGAAAATTTGATGTTTGTCAACGCATTAGAGTTCTCAACTATGAAATCTCCGACATGGTAGAGAACCCAGCTCCCTGGATTGTCTAAATAACACCGAGATACGACATGTTGGCCGTCCGAAGTTGTTAGTTGGAATTGGACCGGTTTTATGTCCCATCCGTGGACGTGCTCGGTGTTGCAAACCCGACGGCCGAGTCTTTTTGAGGATTTCCCGAGGTGGAGTCTAAAGAATAGGGAATATGTCCCGGCGGGGAATTGAAACTCGAGCTCTCCGTCGACTTCGAACCACCATGTTTGTTGGAGGTAGGCTACTGTTCGATAGCTGCAAGTGAAGACCAAATTAAAGGGAAGGATTTGAGCTAGAAATATGACCAAACAGAAAAACGATTAAATCCCCAGAAACTGGTAAAATTGTTATAAGGTCCCCAAAACTAATAAAATTTGTTATAAGGTCCCTTTAGAGGTTACAAATTTATAAAGCATACCGTGGTAAATTTTCATATTCGCCTAAAAAATTTATAATTTGATTTTACCCTCAAAAGATATTTTTCTACACTTATCCCTGCTATATTCTAATTGAGTCCTCTAAGTATTCAGATTTAGCTTGAAGCATACATAAAACATGTAGTTAAATTGCAACGTCGTGTGCCTACTACATAAAAGTACACCTATACTTACAATTTGATCACATATTTTAAAAATGCTCCGCATGAAATCTGACTGATAATCAACACCTAAACTGAAGGAGAAGCTGATGGAAGGATCATACAGATCCAAAATTGATACTTTCAAGACGATGTTTAGGACCAATTTAGAACCAAGGCCATTGTTTACGAACCCTTGTTGGAATTATCCCAAAAGAAAAACATTGAACAAGGACAATAGTTGAATGATAAACACACCTAGATTCCTCGGTGGAAATATGGTTCCAATATCTGCGATCATCAATCCCTGTAATTGTCAACGCCTTAGAAGACATTGATAAACAAACCCCACCTGTGTTCTTATCCAACCATATCTCCTGCAAATACCCAAAGAAAAAAACCCACCATTGTTAGATCATTACAAGCTCAAATCCCACCGTAAACATGGCAGGATTAAAAGTCCAACCGATCAGGCTAATGGTTCACGATCTAATCGATCCATAAGTTCAATCAGATCAATTGATTTTATTCTTTTCTCTATCTCAATACCCGTTCGGTCCAACTGGTTCATCCAGCCAATAACCTTGAAAAATGGAGATAAAAGGAAGAATGTTTAAACCTTTGTGCCACCATCAAAAGGGATAGGCTTGGTCAACCTAGCATAAACATCTTTCTTCTTCAAATTCATCAAATCTATATCTTCTTCAACAAACAATTTTTCCACAATCAACTTATAATTTGATGGCAATTTCGATTCCCATATGAAATCAGCCAATGAAGCACTACGAAAAGACCTGTTCAAACGAGCCAAGTTACAAATCTCCGGTGGGTTTAACCTTGCTAAAATCAAGGCGGCGCAGCTCTCTGGTATGTCATCGAGTCTTGGCCTTAATGGAGGACCGGTTGCATCGCCGTCAATTGAACCACCACCAGATATGTTGGCACCCATTTAAGGCCAAAAATATGATGGGTTTTTGGTGAAGAAGATGAGACAAAAGGGAAGTTTCTGAATGAAGGGACTTGAGAGCATTTATGGATAGTTTTTGAGGAGGTGGAAGAGAGTAGGATTAATGGAGGATCTTATCCACTTCTATCAAACATTTTTAAAAGTGAGTTGTTTTTTGATAAGTCCCAGGTAAGGCGTACTTATAATGATGTCTTGTTCTAAATGGGGTTAGTACAACTTGCCTTAATGGTAGTATTTCAGATTAGTGTCGGCTATGAATATTATCACTTTTAATTTGAATTTAAAATTTAATATTGTTAAAGAAATTTTGGCTTAGTTAACAATGGAGGAAGGCCTGGTTTATAATATTCGGGTTTCAGATTTATAATGTGCAATTAAATTAAAATGAAGTATTTAAAGTTATTATGTGTGAGTTTTAGTTCAATTAGTTAATTTATTTTATGCATTGGTTCATGTATTAGTTTGTGTAAGAGGACAAGTACGGGTCGTGGTCTCCTTGGGATAAATGCGAAATTGTCTTATAGACCTTTCTCAAAATTAAAAAATTCAATTTAATTATTTTTAATCTTTGATTGAATAAAAGGATTATAATTTTAATCTTTTGAAAACTAAAAATTTAATGTAAGTGTTTTTTAGTACAAGATTTTTAGCTTTGGCCTCTTCAAATTTTATAACATTATCTCGACCCTCTTAAACAATTTTTTGTCTTTTTTTATTTGTACTGTAATAGTTTGATTCTTTATTCTAGTTCTTATTCTATTTGTGCTATAAGAGTTTGATTCTACATAAAATAATTACTTAAATATGTATTTATACTTATACTTTGATCGTTTTGTGCTGGGAAAAAGAATTTTAATCTGATTCACTCAAAATTGAGTTCAATCTAGTATGATTGGACGAGTGAAGTCAATATCTTGAACTAGAAAATGACTTGAATTTGAACCTAAAATTACCTAATCTAAAAGCAACTTAATATGAAATAATCCAAATCAAATCGATTGATAAATTATTTTAAAGAAATAGTTGACTCATATTGACCCAATGTTATCTTAACCCAATTATTGTAAAGCAAATGTTAAAGAAAATTATTTTTATACAATTTTAAATATTTAATCTATTTTAAATTTTATTTAATCAATTACGCTTAAGAAATTAGTGATTCAAAAATTATCATTGAATTCACGTAGTGTTAGAGTTCGTTTTTCTCTTTCACATTTTCTTTCTTTCTCTCTGTAAAATTTATAAGGGCACTTTTGTTTGCCTCAGATTATATTTTAGTCATTTATGTTTAAAATGTTACATTTTAGTCACTTACGTTATCGTTTTGTTACAAGGTGGTCACTCTGCCATTAATCTTCATTACCTCCCTAACGACAACCCTACGTGACAGTCTAAATGGATTTTAAATGTCAACTTGAACTGGAAATTTTTAAATTAATTACACCTTGAACTGGAAGAGAAAAATCGTTCGTCTCCTTTTTCTTTTAGTTTTCTTTTTCATTTTGATTGAAAAAACTATTCTCATCCTAGTTGGACATCCAAGTTGGCATTTAAAACTCATGTGGACTGCCACGTAGGAGTGTCGTTAGGGGGTAACGGAGCTTAACAATAGAGTAATCACTTCGTAACAAAACGATAGCGTAAGTGACTAAAACGTAATATTTTAAACATAAATAACTAAAATGTAATCTGAGGTAAACAAAAGTGACTATTTTTATAGTTTATCCAGTTTATAAATCAATCATATGATTGACAACTAAAAACAATGATGGGTCATTTGACACTAATTTATTCTAGCCCTTATCGGATTGGACCTTCCTTTTTTTATTGTTGAAATAAGTGAGAATTTAATTTCCTTTGTTTATAAATATTTTAGGTTATTTAATTTATTAAATTAATTGTTTGATTGTTAGATTAAGTTTTAGCTCAATTAGTATCGGTGTTGTTGTCAGTGTAAGAGAGCATGGGTTCAAATACGTTGAAATGTAATTATCATCCTACTTAAGAGTTGGGAAAGACAGTTGATTTTAATAATTGAGTGATTTTCTTTTTCAATGGATTATTTGATTAGGATGCTTTTGAATTAGTTTATTAATAATTAATCCCAATTATTTTTACTTTTGCTTTTTTCTTTTATAATTAATTTCCACTTGTGCATTAATCTTAATAATTAGAGGCTTAAATTGCTTTGCTTTTGTGGCAATTGGCACTCATAGACATGACAGCAGTCATTATCCAAAACCCAACCAAGCAATTTTATCAGGGAGCAAAATTCAATTTAATTTATAAAAATTGGGTTTTTCTTTAATTTTAATTTAATCAAATCTAATTATTTGATTTTTTTTTAAATTGATTCAAATTATTAAGTTTACAACTCTAATTTATGACATTGTAACTCCAAACCCAATCAATTCCCAATTAACAACTTGATGAGGGCTATAAATAAGCAGAGAGAAAATCAAACATATATATTACAAGTTGTAAAGAATTAATAGCGAAATTCTAATTTTAGTCCCTCTATTATATCAAATTTTATCATTAATTCAAATAATTAACACTATTAATCATTTCAATTAAAATGTTCATATAAAATTTTTCCTAAAAACATCATTTTAGCACACACTCAAAAAGAACACTTGTCAATGTGATGGGTTAAAAAAGTGTTTTTAATAAATGAGCCACGTCAACATTTTAATTGAATAGTTTATAATGTTTAACTAATTAATCTTAATTAAATCATAAAAGCGAGATAATCAAATTATGTTAAATTAAAAATAAATATTAAATCCCAAAATCAAGCATAATAGAAAAACCAAAATCATAATTTGACTAATAAGATATAATCGTTTATACAATTTTATCATAAATCAAACTCTACAAACACAAAATTCAATAATAAATCGGATTTTGTAAAGAATATTAGCGGCGAAAACATAATTTATGCAACAATCATCTAGCAATTTATTTACCAACAAATGTTGAATACCATAATAAAATACATTGCATTTCTAAAATGAAAATTTATATTTAAACCCTAAAAACAAAATTATTAAAAAAGTAACCACGAACTCTAAAAAAATATGTTTATAGGTTTTGGTCAAAATTTATTCCTTTTGACACAATAAAGCCTAGAACTATCCATAGTCTCTCCTCAACCCATAAATAGGAGGATAATGTGTTTCAGCACACTCAAACTCACATTTCCTTGTATTGACAATAGTACACATATTAATCGATATCTTAATCTTAAAACATATATATAGAATATGTTAACCTATGATTTTGCAAGAGAAATTATGCTAATTTGTTTGGACAGCTGGTAATATATCTAATCATGTTTGGCAAGAAAGAAACTCTTGAAAGGAACAACGTACAAGTGGACAGACCCTAGCACCTATTTTCTCAAAAAAAAAAATCATTTTTTGGGGTTTCAAATTAAGATTATCCTTAACATAAATCAGGGTTTTAAACATTGGAGTGAGAGTGTAATGATATTGTAAAATACACTGAAAAACATCCACAGTTTTAGAGACGCATGGGATACGCATTTCAAACAATCATCCAATTTTGTTTAATGAAAATGATAAAAAAAAGTTAGGATAATCTTCTTTTGTTTATAATGAATATACGTGTTTCATTGAAAGTGAACTACTAGCCTTCTACGCCTACTTATCCTTTTGATTTAATTGTTGGAAAATATCGACGTCACATATATAATAAGGATAATTACATGTCATTATTATTTATTATCATGATAGGTTAGCTCAAATTAATAGTGATCTAATTTGGTTAAAGTTTTATTGAGTTTAATTATTAAATAAAATATAGGTCAAATATGTGTAGCTACTCTAATAATTGAATTCTAATCAAATTCTAATTAATGATGGGCTAATTAGGAATTAGAACTAATATGCCAAAGTTATAAATATTAGGGTTATGGTCTTCAAATTACACACAAGATATATTTTCTAATATCTCATCTTTAGGAAAGAAAGTAAATATTCTTTGAATTTTTGTGTGCTAATTTAGAAGATCAAATCCGCAAGATCCGTAGATTTTAAGGAATTAGTAGATTTAGATACGCTTCCGCATCTAGTTTTATTCTTGTTTTGTTCTTGATGGTTTGACATAACAAGATCCTGATTTATGGTTTATTAAGTTTTATTTCTGGTTTATTTTATAATTCTAACAAGTGGCATCTCAGCCTCATCATATCTAATCATTGAGAATTAATTAAAGTTTTTCTTTTGAATGATTGATTCATGAAATTTCATGAGTTTATATATTGATCTTTGAAGGTTTATATTAAAGTAAAATTTTTAAGATCTTGATTATCTTAAATTCATCTTAAAATTTTAGAGTTTTATTTTAAATTTTAATTTGGGTGATTTTCGAATTGATGAATTCAATTACAAAAGTTTTTGCGTTTTAATCTCTTTCTTGTGATTCAATTGTTTTTCTTCTTCATGATTTGTGCTAGTGTATGTTATATAAATTTGCAAAATCATGTTTCGTCACTTTGTGACTTTTTTTAACATATATATATATATATATATATATATATATATTTAATGGTATAAGGAATTTAATTTGATGTAAAAAAAGTTAACATATACGCATGGTTTAATTCTTTAATATATATATTTATTATATATAAATATATAATATATGTATGCTTTGATTGGTTTAATGCATGTTGTAGTTTCGTATGTATAAATATATAAATATATAATATATACATGCTTTGATTGGTTTAATGCATGTTAGTTTTGGAAAATTATATAAATATATATATGATTATCTTTTAATTTGATTGAAAGATGAAATTAAGGTAAATATTTTAAAATAAATAAATTTAGATTTTGGCTTTTAATTAAGGATGTCTAATATTTTAAATAGATTAGTTGAAACAAAATGCCGCCAAAGTGACCTATTTTGTGTAGATTAGTTTATTTGAAATATCAAGATGATTATATGTTTTTGTGATTCATGCGTTTATTAATTGACCCAAAGGTAAGTTAATATTTGGTAGAATTTCAACGACATCTGTGGTGATAAATGTGTGACAATTATAAGGTATTTTATGTAAGCAATAAGTTAAGTCCAAAGATTAATTAATTGTTTGACATAATTTATTGTCAATGTTTGATTGCTACAACAAGAGTATCGCTTACTGTTAATATTATTATCCAAAGACTTGATATTAATGTTGTGTTTGGTGTCTTGAGATGAGATTAGCCATTATCTTGAATTTATTGTTTACTTATGAATATTGATTTAAGCTTGTTTTTTTATTTGTTCTATATTCAGCTAATTCATCTTTTGTTGCCACAATATCTGCTAATATAAATTCTATACCCATGCTTAATGAGACTAATTTTAAGGAATGGAAAAGGCACTTACTTATAGTGCTTGGTTGTATGGACATAGACCTTACACTAAGGGAAGAACAACCCGCACCTCTCAATGCGGAAAACACCCCTGATGTTAAGAGTGATTTTGAGAGGTGGGATCATTCAAATTTCATGAGTTTAATGATCATGAAACACAATATTACAGAAGCCTTTAGGGGCACAAAATCTGAAGAGATTACTCAGGCCAAGGGTTTCCTTGATGAAATTGAGAAACATTTTTCTAAAAACAATAAGGTTGAGATGACATCACTTCTGACTTCTTTGATGTCTATGAAGTATAAGGGTCAAGGAAACGTAAGGGAGTACATTATGGAGATGTTCCATACTGCTTCAAGACTTAAGGCACTTAAGATCAAGCTTTCTGAGGAATTGCTTGTTCTTATGGTTTTGGTATCACTTACTGCACAATTTAATCAATTTAAAATTAGTTATAACTGTCAAAATGAGAAATGGACTTTAAATGAGCTCATTTCTCATTGTCTGCAATAGGAAGAAAGGTTGAAGCGTGATAAGTCTAAAAGTGCTCATTTGGCCAATACTCTTAAAGACAATGGCAAGAAAAGAAAATATTAGAATGAAGCTGCTAAGGGTCCAGCTCAAAAGAAACAACATCAAGCTACAGAGAGTTGTTTCTTTTGTAACAAGTCTGGACACGTAAAGAAAGATTGTACCAAATATCATGCTTGGCGTGCAAAGGAAGGTATAATTCTTAATTTGGTCTGTTCTAAAAATTAATTTAGCTTCAATACCTAGAAACACTTGGTGGATAGATTCTGGTGCTACTACTCACATAAGTGTTTCTATGTAGGGTTGCCTGAGTTACCGAAAGCCAAGTGATGGTGAAAGACACATCTTCATGGATGATGGAAAATCAGTAGAAGTGGAAGTGATTGGGCATTTTAGGTTGTTATTAGGAACTGGTTTTTATTTGGATTTAAAAGACACTTCTATTATACCGTCATTTAGACAGAATTTAGTTTATGTTTCTTCGTTGGACAAATTTGGATATTATTGATCATTTGGAAACAATCAATTTAATTTGTCTTTATATACGAATGTTGTTGGAATTGGTTATTTAAATACTTATGAAAAGCTTTATTTGCTAGAAATAATTGCATCCTATAATGAAACCTTACATGTGAAATCACGTGGTATTAAACGCAAATTAAATAAGGAAAATTCAGCATCATTATGGCATAAGCGCTTAGGTCATATATCAAAATTTAGAGTTGAGCGCCTTGTGTCTGATGGTATTTTAGAGTCCCTTAACTTTACAGATTTTGATGCCTGTGTCGATTGTATTAAAGGAAAATAGACCAAAACCAATAGATTGGGTGCCAACAGATCTTTGGACATCTTAGAATTAATTCATACAGATATTTGTGGGTCATTCCCTACGATATCTTGGAATGGTCAACAATATTTCATAACATTCATTGAAGATTACTCACGTTATGGGTACCTATATCTCATTCATGAGAAATCTCAGTATCTGGACGTGTTCAAAGCTTATAAAGCTGAAGTTGAAAATCAACTCAACAAAAGGATTAAAAATGTCAGATCTGATCGTGGTGATGAGTACTACGGTAGATATGATGGCTCAGGTGAACAATGTTCAGGACCATTTGCGAAATTCCTTGAAGAATGCGGTATTGTCCTACAATACACCATGCCAGGATCACCGAGTATGAATGGTGTAGATGAAAGAAGAAACATGACTCTTAAGGATATGGTAAGGAGCATGATTGGTCATTCTACCTTACTTGAGTCCCTCTGATGAGAAGCATTAAAGACAACAACTTACATTCTGAATAGAGTACCCAATAAAGCAGTTGCAAAAACACCTTATGAGCTTTGAACAGGTCAAAAGCCTAGTCTAAAACACTTTCACATTTAGGGATGTCCAGCTGAGGCAAGGCCTTATAGGCCACATGAAAAGAAATTGGACTCCAAAATAGTAAACAACTACTTTATTGGTTATTCTGAGTGATCTAGGGGCTATAAGTTTTATGATCCCATAATAAGGAATATTTTTGAGACGAAAACTGTAACATTTTTTGAGGATGTTGAGTTTGGGGGAGAAATAAGGTTAGAGACATTGCTTTTGAGGAGGAATTAGATTCTAACTCAGTTTCTACTATCACTTTTGATGATGTTCAGGTTCTCATACCTATCATTGATCAAGAAGTGAATCCAGAACCTCAGCAAGACAATGTTGAACAACTCCCCATTCAAGATGAGGTAATTGTTCCAAAAGAATTAAAAATCCCGCCGTCAAATCCCAGGGCTCAACCTTGGACAGGCGGTGGGAACTACCAAGCTAGAGTACGGTTAGGGTAGAAGGAATTTCCAGTGGAGCGGTGAAATACGTAGAGATCGAAAAAAATACCAACGGCGAAAGCATTCTGCTGGGCCGACACTGACACTGAGATGCGAAAGCTAGGAGAGCGAATGGGATTAGATACCCCAGTAGTCCTAGCCATAAACGATGGATACTAGGTGTTATGCATATCGACCCGTGCAGTGCTGTAGCTAATGCGTTAAGTATCCCGCCTGGGGAGTACGCTAGCAAGAATAAAATTTAAAGGAATTGACGGGGGCCCGCACAAGCGGTGAAGCATGAGGTCCACAAGAGAAATGAGAAATGCTATTCCAGATGATTATATTGTATTTCTCCAAGAACATGAGGATGATAATGGAATGATGGAGGATGATCCAATCAACTTTCATCAGGCCATGAAAAGTTCTAATTCTCAAAAGTGGATTGATGCCATGAAAGATGAGTATAAGTCTATGCAAGACAATAAAGCTTAGGAACTTGTCCCATTACCTAAAGGTGTAAAGCTTATTGGTTGTAAATGGATATTTAAAACCAATAGGGATGAAAATGGTAATGTGGAGAGGTATAAGTCGCGTCTTGTAGCTAAAGGATATACTCAGAAAGAAGGTATTGATTTTACAAAGACTTTCTCTCCAGTTTCATTGAAAGACTCTTTAAGGATAATCATGGCGCTTGTTGCTTATTTTAATCTTAAGTTATATCAGATGGATGTTAAGACTACACTTCTTAATGGTGACATTGAAGAAACAATTTAAATAGTGCAACCAGAAAATTCTGAGTCGGAAGACTCAAAGAATATTGTTTGCAAATTGACAAAATTCATCTATAGACTCAAACAAGCTTCCCATCAATGGTACCACAAGTTTCATCAAATAATTATTTTGTTCGGTTTTGAGATGAATATTGTTGATGGTTGTGTGTATCACAAATTTAATGGGAGTAAGTACATATTTCTAGTTTTATATGTCGATGACGTTTTGCTTGCCGCTAATGATATATGCTTATTGCATGAAACCAAGAGGTTTTTATCTAAAGCATTTTGAGATGAAAGATCTTGGGGACGCCTATTTTATTTTAGGAATTTAGATACATCGAGATCGATCTCGAGGTATTCTTAGATTATCACAAAAGAGCTATATCGATAAAGTACTCAAAAGGTTTGGCGTGCAAAGTTGTAGACCAGGTGACACCCCTGTCGCTAAAGGAAACAAATTTAGCCTTACTTAATGCTTTAAAAGTAACCTTGAAATTCAGGAAATGCAAAAGATTCCCTATGCATCATCTGTTGGAAGTTTAATGTGTGCACAAGTATTTAAGCGTCCGGATATTGCATATATTGTTGGGATGTTAGACAGATATTTAAGCAACCCTGGTATAGACCATTGGATAGCAGCCAAAAGGGTTATGAGATATCTTCAGATAACAAAAGATTACATGCTTACTTATAAGAGATCAGATCTTTTGGAGGTCGTAGGGTATTCTGATTCTGATTTCGCTGGGTGCCAAGATAGTAGGAAATCTACATCAGGCTATATTTACCTATTAGCTGGAGGAACTATATCTTGGAAAAGTGTCAAATAGACACTTGTAGCTTCATCCACTATGGCAGCAGAGTTTGTAGCATGCTATGAGGCATCAAACAATGGAATATGGTTACGGAACTTTGTCATAGAGCTGCGCATTTTGGAGAATGTAGAAAGACCACTCAAATTATTTTATGACAATAAGTCAGCAGTGCTGTATTCCAATAACAACAGGAGTTCTTCTAAGTCAAAGCATATTGACATAAAGTTCCTAGTTGTGAAAGAAAGAGTGCAAAATGGTCAAATATCCATAGAGCACATTGGGACAAACTCCATGATAGCGAATATGCTCACAAAAGGTGTACCACCCAAGGTCTTTCATGAGCACACTGCTCACATTGGTGTTACATTGTTTGAGGATATCATGATTTAGTGGGAGTTTATTTTATTTTATTTTATGTCTGTTTTCAGACATTTATGTATTTGGTTATTTTCTGATCAGAAATAAAGTATTCAAATTATTCACTCTGTTTATTATTTTGATACTTACCACACTTAAGTTTAAAGGGGACCATTTGGAAATAGACATGTTTAGATCATATTGCATGTAATTTTCATGCTACACATCCATACTTGATCTATGTCATTTGTTTGTGTTAATATACGTGATCAGGGATGGATTTAATTACGATATATGTAATGAAAGTCGCCTTAGTTCTATGTTAGCATAATTAATGGACGAGATTGTTCGGACTACCTTTTGTATATGATAGTAAAATTTTTTACCTCATAAGGTTATATAATGACATGTAATTATAGAATAATTAGTATATATGTGGTCCAAGTGGGAGACTTGGAAAATATGGACATCACATATATAATAAGGATAATTACATGTTATTATTATTACTATCATGATAGGTTAGCCCAAATTAAAAGTGATCTAATTTGGTTAAAGTTTTATTGGGCTTTAATTATTAAATAAAGTATGGGTCAAATATGTGTAGATACTCTAGTAATTGAGTTCTAATAAATTCTAATTAATGATGGACTAATTAGGAATTACAACTAATATGCCAAGGTTATAAATATTAGGGTTATGGTCCCCAAATTACACACAAGATATCTTTTCTAATATCCCATCCTTAGGAAAGAGAGCAAATATTCTTTGAATTTTTGTGTGCTAATTTGGAAGATTAAATCCCCAAGATCTGTAGATTTCAAGGAATTCATGGATTCAGGTACGCTTCCGCATCTAGTTTTATTCTTGTTTTGATCTTGATGATTTGACATGACACGATCCTGATTTATGGTTTATTAAGTTTTATTTCTGATTTATTTTATAATTCTGACATTAATTTGAATAAAATTTGGTTGTGTTAGGCTAAGAATTAAGAAAATCTGAAAACGATATAAAAGAGTAGTGGTTAAATTTGTTGTTCGCACTTGATTTTAAATCCGATTATTAGTAATCTCTTCCCCAATTTGTAATATTGTATTGAAAAATATGAAATTGGTTTTTAAGTGTCTAGGAAGTGCCCACTTCCCTAACACTAGAGCTCTTTAATAACAGTTTGGATGGATTTTGTTGATTATTTGGAGGATATTTAGTCCAATGATGAAGGTCATATTAATTGGAAACTCACTCGAAAGATTGGATCAAATTAAAACACTCAAGACAATCTCTTGCAACATGGACATTTTGATTGAATTGAAACTCTATTAAATTAACTGCTATGTAACAGCCCGATTTTGGGCCTAGTCGAAACAGTGGTTTCGGGACCACAAATCCAGGGAAAATATGACTATTATTATATTTTTATGGTCTACAATTTTACGGAAAAATTTCGTAAAAATTTCGTTCAAAAATTTCGACGTTTGGGCACTCAATTTAGTCAAAAGGACTAAATTGTAAAAAGTGTAAAAGTTGAGTTCTACATCTTAGAGGTATCTAATTGTTATGAAATTTTAAATTGGAGGTCTTTATGTGGTAATTAGACCATTAGTTAGTTGATGGACAAAAATGGGTATAGAATTAGTGAAATAGATTTTTTTAAGTAAGGGCATTTTAGTCATTTAGTAATAAAAAGAAATAAAATGGGAAAAAGATGGAAAAGTGGTGTCATCTTCTTCATAGTTGCTGTCAAATTTTGGAAGACACCATTGCTGGGGTTTCTTTGCTTTCTCAAGCTCATAATCAAGAAAGACGAGAAGACTACCTCAAACGGGGAAAAGAGAAGGTAGTGGAGTAAATTGCAAAATTTCGATATTTTGCACCGAGGTAAGTAAACATGTGATTTAATGCATTATTTTGATATTATTCAATATATGTTAGTATTTAATAGAACATAGAATAAATATTTGGCAAGATCCTAAAAATGTGGTTAAGTTGGGAAATGTGGTAAAGTGTTGAAAATATGGGTTTCGGTTGAACACTCGGAATAAGCCGGAGTACATTGAATATGAAGGGGTTGCTAAGTGCTGATTCCCCGACTCATTGGTGGTTGCTAAGTGCTGATTCCACTGTATCTTTAAATATAAAGGGGGTTGCTAAGTGCTGATTCCCCCAAGGGGTTGCTAAGTGCTGATTCCCTGATTCATTGGTGGTTGCTAAGTGCTGATTCCACCGTATCTTTAAATGTGAAGGGGGTTGCTAAGTGCTGATTCCCCCAAGGGGTTGCTAAGTGCTGATTCCCCGAATGATTGGTGGTTGCTAAGTGCTGATTCCACCATATCTTTGAATGTGAAAGGGGTTGCTAAGTGCTGAATCCACCGATAACGGTTAACATTCCGAGTGTTCAACGAGGAAATTGGGAAGGTGAATATTTATGTATGGTGGACAAATTTATGGGAGGAATATTGGGTTTGATACATAGTCAACCCATGTATAAGGTAAGAGGAAGTATCAAAAACTACAAAAGAGCAAATTAAATATAAAACTGTTTTGAACAACAGCAGTTGGGCAACTTTGAAAAATCACCATAAATGGTGGAAAATGAATTGGAGGTTGAATAATATATGAAATTAAAGCTGAGTGAGTCTATTTTCATATGAAAGAAACAGAGCAAGCAAAAGAGTTGTATATTTGGGGATATTTGAATTTATTTGAGACAGGGCTGGATTGATTTCGAAATCCCCTGTTCCAACTTTGGAAAATCACCAAAAATTGTGAAAAAAATAATTATGGCCTGAAATTTATATTCCTGGATTCCTTATTGAGTATATTTTTAATAGAAACAAACGATACCATTGTTTGAATTTTGTACAGAGAGTTAAGTAAATTTTAGTAAAGGGAGGTCAGAACCGTCGAGCAGTGAAACAGGGGAATATTTAAAGAATAAAATGTACTAATTGGCTAAATAAAAAATTCTTAAAATTTTATGGTGGAAAGCTATATGACTCTAGTTTTGGGGAAAATTTACGGAACTTAATTTGGAGTCCTGTAGCTCCAGATAAAAATAAATTAGCGTCTATGATGCAGAAAGACAGTTTGCTGGAAATTAAACGAACCTTGAAATTTATGTGTGACTAAAATTATGTTGCTATGAAATCATGTGGGAAATTTATTTATTTGTCATATGTTTACTTGCTAAGCTATATGCTTACTTGTTTTTATTTTCCCTTGATTATAGTGACATCAGCTAGCTCGGAATTTGGACGAAGTCAGATAATCATCCACACTATCATCAACGCTTGGGTATTTTGCAACTCATATTTTGGAAACATGGCCTGTATAGACGACTTTATGTATCGTGGCGTAAACTAATATATATATGTTTCGGGTTAAAATGTTGGTATTCATTATTAAATAAATTATGTTTGGTCATACAACTATTTTTGGTTGGATTATTGGATCTGTTTGAAAGTGTGATTGAAAACTTACAGGGGGTTGTATGTAAAAGCAAGCAGAAATGCTGTCGAAATTTTTTTTTAAAAAAAAATAGTAATACCTCATACTCTGTTCCGTTAAGGAATACGGGTAAGGAATGTTACATGCTAAGAGTCCATGTTTGGTTTATTCTCTATTATTATATTGTATTATTGTTTTAATGAGATTATGATAGATCTTCTATGGTAGCAAGTTTTGAACAAAAATCTATTTAAGGGAGAGACTTTTATAGGTATTTTGTACTAAGAGTTTTTAGCACTTATTCTATTTAAGGTAAGAAATGTTTCTTTGAGTAAAAATTGTTAGTAAAACCATTTGTGTTAAGGTTTTACTTGCTAAGTTCACCTCAGGGTGAACTTAGTGGTGAGTGTATCCGTCTTCAAGGTTTAAAAGTGAGGGAATCATTACAGGATGTGTGAGAGGTTAGAGTCACTTATTGTAAGTGTTGAAGATAGTGAATATATCTCATTGAGCTAGGCTTCGTAGACATAGAGAAACCGAATTGCGTAAACAATTCATGTGTGTTCTTTATGTTTCTGGCTTTGATGTCTAAAAAGTGTCCACTTCCCTATTACTCCTTTCAAGCACTTAGATTATTTTGCAAGCAATGATTTATTAATTTCATATTGTATAAAAAAATTGAGAAACTACAAAAACCTTTCACCAACCTCTTTTGCTAAACGTAATAGAGGTCGAATAATCCATTAAAATGAATGTTTAATCATAAGATTTAATGCTTTTTCGGATAGTACAATATCACATACAAAAATGCACGTGTAATATTGTTAATCACATCAAGACTCATGTGAGGATTTTTAATAAGACAATACATCCTTCAATCACATCTATAAACATGTATTGAACGTCTTCTGAATAAGACATCTATGTTTTGGGAGTGATGTTAAAAATTTTGTGTTGGAGTATGGATAAGAAAATTAAATTACAATTTTTTGGTAGAGCCAAAATGTTTTTGATTTTTTTTTAATATAAAAAATTTAAAATTTTAAAAACTTCAAAATAGATTATAAAATAGAGGAGTTCGGAACCCTTGCCTGCCATGAAGAGGATAAATACATCGTGGGTTTGGTTCAAAGAATGTAAGATTATCCTTGACAATAAGATTAGAGATATGTAAGATTACAAGAGGTAAAAGCACCATAGAGTCCCTTGTACTATGAGTCAGATTGCAATTTTCCACCTCTACTTAAAAAATGGACAAAATAGTCCCTATACGTTAGTTGAAAAAGCATATTGGTCATTTCTATTAAAATTTCATCCATTTATACGGTTACAAACTAACATTGTTGATGGAATAACCACGACATGTCACGTGTACATTATGCTGACGTACATGGACCAATTTTTAACAGTAAAAATAGATGAAATTTTTAATAAAAAAGATCAATTTGCTCTTTGATTTAACGTACAAAAATTAATTTACCCATTTTTTTAGTAGAAAGGACAAAATGCAACCCAACCCCTAATATAGGGACCTCTATGATAATTTTACCAATTACAAAATAAAACCTAGAGTATATTATATTACCCTTTCTTCGCCTCCAAGCTTTTGTACCAAATTGATTGAATACATATTTCATTGAAAACGTAACTGCATATAAACTATATATATATCATTTGAGAATCTAAAAATCAAAACCCTAAAAAGGACAAAAGGTTGCTTTCACAACAATAGATGCAATCAGCCAATCCCTACCTAATTTTCGTCTCTACCACTAAACTAAACAAATGAAAAGAAACAGGCAATAAACTAGATTTCGCTTTTTGGTTTGTTTATTTGAAAAAGAAGAACCAAATTGTTTATGTTTGGGCATAATGTCATGTATTATTATGTTCCATACTTATATTGTCCACCACCTTTGTCTTGGATTAACAAATTAGCAAGACTCCAATCTCTCTTGCCTGGCACTGAGTCAGCTCAGTTTTGTGGACCAAAAATGAGGATACCTCGGACACCAACACGTTTCAACTAATGACACAGTTCAATATTTATTACATTATCCACTGAAGGTTGTTTGCTAGGTGTTGATTTAAGTCAAAATTAACTGTGGATTGAAACGCTGAGTTCATCATTCATCTTTTTCCATCATGAAACTCCCTTCTTGCAATCTAAGTTGTTGAAACCATTTTTTTTTATGAAAAGGTCGACTTTTTATTTAAAAATAAAAAAGGGAGTCGTCACCGATCATTTTTATGAGGTGTGATCGGGTCACCTCGTAATGATTTAATTTATTAAAATAACAATTTTAGTCTACGAAATTCAAAAAAACAGGTTCGGGAGTCGGTTATGTACGAGGAAGGACTAGCACCCTCGTAATGCCCAAAATTGGTACCTAATTGATTAATTAATGTCTTAATGTCGAAAATTAAAAATTCGAAAAGAATTTAAAATACGATCCCTCTTTATTAATGTTATTTAAAAAAAATTGCTTGAATAAATTGAAATGAATGTTAAAGACTCTCTCATCTTGCGGTAATAAAATGTCGCATCCCGTAAGTTAGGACAGAGCACCTTTAACCTTTGAGAATGAACTTGCCTTTATCTTTTTTTTTTAAACTTATGTATTTTAATTTTAAGAAGATATTCGGTTATTTAAATTCAACGAGAGAATCAAAACCCCTTAAGTTAGGGTACGATTTCTCGAAGCTCCAAACACGGAATATTGTCTTTATTTTCAAAACTTTTTTTGAATAAACACACACGTAATGTTTAAAACTATGCATATTTATTTTATTTGGATTATAGTGTAAAGAATGAATATCTAAATATGGCTCGCGACATGATTGGAACAATAATAAAATGATAAAGCGAATAAGCGAACTAACGATATGCCTATAATAATGAGACAACAAATAAGCAATGGCAATAATCAATTAAATCTAATGTTAATTAAACCATGATATACATAAAAATAATAATAATAATTAAAGAAAGTGGAATATGCATAAAAAATAAACATGAAAGTATCAAAATAAATAAGTAAATAACAAAAAGGATTAAGATAGTAAATAAATAAATGAATAAATAATATATAAATAAATAAATGAATAAAATAAAAGGAATGATGAATAAATAAACAAGTGAAAAAAGGCTTAATTATAACTTAAGCAAAATTAAAAGGAAAGATTGAATAAAATAAAATAGCAAAAGGGGTAATTTGAAGCTTAAATTAAACTTTAGGGGCGAAATCGGGGTAAAAATAAAATAAAGGACCACATCGTAACATGCGAATAAAAGGGAGGAACCAAATGGAAAATATTTCATGTCCTCCAAAACGCGCAATTCCAAGGTGGACTGAAATGAAACAAAGCCGAAATTACAAGGCCAAATTTAAAAAAAAAGGAAAATAAAAATAAAAAAGGACTAAATTAAAACAAACCAAAAATGCGGGAGGACCAGGGGCGTAAATAGCCCAAAAATGAAAACACGCGGATCCCCAAGAGCGGGTCGGGTCGCGCGTGGGTTGGCCTTAAACGACGTTGTTTTGGGGCCTTTCTGACCCTTCCAAAATGGTGCCGTTTTGGCACCCTATATAAGTCAAAAAACCATTAAAAAAATAATTTCCTCCCTCTTTTAAAAAAAATTTCAGAAAACTCTCTCCCCCCTCTTTTTAAAGTCCTTTGGCCGACCTTGGCTTCGGCGATTCGCCGTAGTCAGAGCCACCATCACCATGATCGTCTTGCAAAGACACAGTGGTCGAAAAGTTAAAAAGCCCCCTTTTTGTTCTTTTTTTCAAATAGAACCCGAATTTGAGGCTAAAATAAAAAAAATAAAAACTTTTGACCCCTCTTTTAGCCTATTTCGACGCCGAAGAAAGTTTCCGACGAATATGCGAAACGACTCAGATGAGTTTCCTTCTTTTCTTTTTTATTTTTTGCATGTAAAATATAAGAGATTTAAGAGTAAAATAAAAAAATAAAAAAACAGCAAAGGAATCACCTTTTTTAAAAATTTCTATTATATTTTTTATTGATATTTGTGTCCGAAAAGGAAAAAGAAATACAAACTGACTGCCATGGCTTTTATAGCCAGATTACAATATTTTTTTTGTCCTCTTGTTTTTTGTTTATTTTTTCTTTGTTGTCCCCTTTTTGCTTGCGTGTTCTTCTTGCTTTGCAGGTGACAGAGGCTAACAGTGGCGATGGCAGAGGTGTGCGGAGAGGGGCGCCAATGTGGCATGCTGCTAGGGTTAAATTAGGGTTTTAGTTTTTACTAAAATTGAGTTTAGGTTGTGGGTCATTTGGGCTTTAGGGTTTTCTGGTTTGGGCTTGTATTTGGGTCTGCTGGATTTTATGTAATTTGGGCTTGTAACTGTTGTAAATGGACTTTTGATATTTGGACTTATTTATTTATTTTTTTTGGTTTTATTTATTATTTGTATTTGGTCTTGGGCCCGAGCGAAATTGGGCCATTATAGTTGCCCCTCTTTGCTCGTTGTCGTGTAACAAGGATGGAGCAAAGACTTTTAAGAAGGACCAATTTTGCTTGGTCTTACCGAATCTTGACTTCTTGGTGCTCATATTCTCCAAGTAGCCTCCTTCTAACCCACTGCCACTTTAGAGAGATGAGACTTGCGGTTTTAGTCTGCTCCACTGTAACTTCAGGGAGATAAGACTTGCTATGGTAGATTTAATCCGACCTATTGCAACCTCAGAGGTACAGGATTCATCATTTTAACTCGCTCCACTACAACTTTAGGGAGATAGGATTAATAACTTCAATCTACTCCACTGCAACTTCAAGGAGATAAAGTTTGTGGCTTTAATCTACTCCACTGCAACTTTAGAGAGATAAGATTTGTAGCCCGTCTTCAATCTGCTCCACTACAACTTTAGGGAGATAAGATTTGTAGCCCGTCTTTAATCTGCTCCAATGCAACTTCGGGGAGATAAAGTTTGTGGCTTTAATCTGCTCCACTGTAACTTCAGGGAGATGAAATTTGTAACCTGTCTTCAATCTGCTCCACTGCAACTTCAGGGAGATAAGATTGGTTTATTTTTAACCTGTTCCACTGCAACTTTAGGGAGAAAAGGTTTGTGGCTTTAATCTACTCCACTGCAACTTCAATGAGATAAGATTTGTAGCTTGTCTTTAATCTGTTCCACTGCAACTTCAAGGAGATAAGATTGGCTTATTTTTAACCTGTTCCACTGCAACTTTAGGGAGATAAAGTTTGATATGATCTGCTCTACTGCAACTTCAGAGAGATAAGATTCGCTATCTTCAGTCTGCTCCACTGTAACTTTAGGGAGATAAGACTTGTAACTTCAACCTACTCCACTACAACTTCAGGGAGATAATGTTTGCTATGATCTGCTCTACTGAAACTTCAAAGAGATTAGATCTGCAATTTATAACTTCAATCTGTTCTATTGCAACTTCAGGGAAATAAAATTTCTCTATCTTCAGTCTACTCCACTGCAACTTCATGCAGATAATACTAGTAATTTTAAACTGCTCCACTGCAACTTCAGGGAGATAAGGTTTGCTATGATCTTCAATCCATCCTACTGCAACTTCAGAGGTATAGGATTAGTGGCTTAATTGACCTGTGGTATAAATTAGTGGCTTCATTGACTTGTTACACCATTCTCTAGGTAACATGACCTGTAGTATCCATTTCATGTGCCTATTTATGCCAAGTGATTAGGATGTCATGATCAGAATGAATCAAATGCTTCTAACTAGATGTTTATGAATGATATTTGCATGAATACAGAATGTCATTTTTTGAGAATGATCCCCTTTTAATGTTTGGGTTGACATTGCTTGTTGTTCATCGAGGTTTTATCACTGACGTATTATGCTGCCTTCTTACTTAACTAGTATCTTTGACAGAAAACCTGAAGAAATAGTCACAACTTAGGCTATTCTTTCCCCAATGTTTACAATTCTTAAATTTGGTTAGTTCTAAATAATAGTCCTATTTCAGGTCATCGTACTATTTAGAAGCTTTTAGAGTAATATGCAGAACTCCTTTTCCTTGAATATTATTAGTCCATTAATCATTATTTCAATGAAAAATGCTTGAAAAAGATTATCGTAATGGACAAGATGGAATTATATTGAGAGTAAAGCTCGAAATGAATAAATTAATCAAGATAGCAAATTTTGCTAAGATACGAAATGAATAAGATGAAAATAGGTGCCTTAGATATCGTAGCATGAGCTTCTCTGCACAAAACTTCTCGAGGATCATTTGAACTTGATATGTGTTTAGAAGTCCTAGAAGACTTTGTTGATGCCCCAAGATGTAACATCCCTCATTCTTGTTAATTTGTAGAGGACAAGACTACCACATGCCTCACCTTTGATCAAAATTTGAATTGCCCATTTCTGGGTTTTCAACTCAAAACCCCATTGGTCTCAAGACGCCCTTTACGGGTTTTTACCTTGGCCTCTCCTTTTTCTTTTTCTTCTTTTCCTTTTTCTTTTCTTTTCCTCTTTTTTTTTGAAATTTTTTGATTGAATCTGAACTCATAGAATTAGGCAAGTCCTTGTTATCAACGTTTTTCTAGATAAGGCCCTCCACATAAGGTTCTTCCTAGTTTACCATCCACTTTCTTCTGAAGTCCTTTTGTATAGGAAAGATCTTTTTCGATACTAGGTCCCCCTCATGGAATTTTCTGGGGTGAACATTTTTTCGTGATCTCGCATCATTTGTTTTTGGTATATTTGACCATGACGGATAACTTTGAACCTTTCTCTTCAATTGGAATTGGATCCAAAAAAAACTCGGAGAGAATGAATCTCGACTTCAATGGGCAAAACTGTGATAAGCCAAAGAGAAAGGCGTTGCCTCGGTAGAGGTTTTTTTTGCCACTACTGCACCGTTCATTTTGAGGCGATATGGTATTAATCTTGAATAGACTACAAACTTCTGATATCCTGCTATTGTTAGTACATTGTCAGATATGATCCTTTTTGGCATTCCATACCGACATATGATTTTTTTTTAAGAATTTGCTGACTGTCGGCTTTGTGACATTGGCATATGAAATAGCTTCCACCCACTTAGTAAAGTAATCGACGACAACAAAGATGAACCGATGACTGCCAGAAGCTTTTGGTGAGACCGGCCCAATGACATCCATGCACCACATAGAGAAAAGCCATGGATTCTATTGATTCTTTGTAAAGTAGGATATATTTCTCATCTTGTTCTACCATCCTTAACAAATCAGGAGATAAGCTATTGTCTCGGTCATCTTCAAAGTCCCGAGGTTCCTCTAGACACCTATCTTGCTCAAAAGACGGTTCTGAGTCAATAGCAGTATCGCTCATATCATTGATATCTGGAGACTTGTTATAGGAACAAAGGAAGTCTCAAAGAACCAACGAATCAAAGGATAATTATCTGTGCGGTATGAGTATGAATGAAATAGAAGGAACAAAAGAATGTTTGCCAAAACGAGACACAAAGATGCATTTCGTTGAAATAAAAAATAGTGGACATGTGCCTTAAAGGATTTTTATTGCTCCTAGGCTTAGAGAAATAAGAGTTGTTGACACCATTTTTTTGATAAAACGGGGTCGACTTTAATTTTGAAAATGAAAACGAATATGGGAGTCGCCACCAATCTTTTGGATGAGGTGTGATCGGGTCACCTTTAAAACGGCTGTTTTTAATAAATGATTTAGATTTATTAAAACAATGTTTTTTGTCTGCGAAATTCAGAAAAAACAGGTTCGGGAGTTGGTTACGTACGATGAAGGATTAGCACCCTCGTAACGCCCAAAAATTGGTACCTTTAATTAATTAGTGTCTTAGTGTCGAAGATTGAAAACTTTGAAGAGTTTTAAAAAATACGATTCAAAAAAAACTCGAATAACATGGATTGAAATTTAAGATTCTCTTGTTCCGAAGGGATATCACATCCAGCACGTTAGGACACGATACTTTAAACCATCGAAGCCAAGATCACCTTATGGTTTCAAAAAAACATACATTGAAGTTTTAAGAGGATATTTGGTCAAACGAGAAATCGAGACCCAGCACGTTAGGGCACGCTTTCTCGAATTCCCAAATGCAAAATATCGTCTTTATTAATTTTTTGAAAAAATCCTCATATCAAGAAAATAACATGTCACATCTCATGCGTTAGGTTACGACGTATCGAATTCCCAATACGAGAATACATGTCGAAAAATTTACTTATTTGAAATACATTCGATTATCTCGATTTTAGAAAAGACCATATTCCGTGAGTTAGAACACGGTCTTTTATTAATTCCCGAGATTATTTAAAAACTTAAATTTGAAAAGATTCGTATATTTTGATTTATCGAAAAAATCAAAATCCCGTAAGTTATGATACAACTTTTCCAAATCTCAAAATACGAAATACTATTCATTTGAATCAAATTTTAATATATCGAGTAAAATTTAACACGATGTCGTAAAAATGCGAAAACAAACTACATTATTGATATGCATAAGAAACAATAATAAATATGATGGTGTAAAGATAATACGAGGAATAACAATGAAAATAAGATAAATAAAAGGGCCAATCAATAACATATAAAATGATAGGTATACAAGCAAATAAAATTAAAGCATTTTTAAGATAATAATGAAAATGTAAATAAATAAATAAATAAATAAAATGAATAAAATTATAAAATGTAAAAGATATATATGTGTATGTACATAACATTATGAAAATATGAAAAATCTTATGTACGTATACATATTGTAAGATTATTAAATATAAAAATATATGTAAGTATGTATATACATATATGTAAGTAGCCTCCTTCCAGTCCACTGTGCCTTGTTGCTTCGATCCACTCTACTGCAACTTCAGATACAACTTGTAGCTTCAATCTACTTTGCTGTAACTTCATGGGGATGAGATTGATATCTTCAACCTGCTTCATTGCAACTTCAGGGGGATAAGGCTTGATGCAATCTGCTCTACTGCAACTTCAGAGAGATATAAGATCTGGATGTGATCTGCTCTACTACAACTTCAGAGAGATGAGATCTGTGGTTTTGATCTGCTCCACTGCAACTTCAGGGAGATAGGATTGATTTCTTTTGTCTAATTAACCTCTATGTCGGGGAAGTAAGATCCGCTGTTGTAGCTTCAATCTGCTCCACTACAATGCCAAAGAGATAGGACTGGTGTCTTCAATCTACTCCACTGCAACTTCAGGGAGATAAGATTGACTTCTTTTGTCTGCTCCACTGTAACTTCAGGGAGATAAGACTGGATTCGATCTGCTCTACTGCAACTTTAGAGAGATAAGATCTGTGGTTTTAATCCGCTCCACTGTAACTTTAGGGAGATAGGATTGGTTTCTTCTGTTTGCTCCACTACTGCTTAGGGAGATAAGACTTGATGCGATCTGCTCTACTGCAACTTCAGAGAGATAAGATCTGTGGTTTTAATCCGCTCCACTGCAACTTCAGGGAGATAGGATTGGTTCCTTTTGTCTGCTTCACTACAACTTTAGGGAGATAAGACTGGATGCGATCTGCTCTATTGCAACTTCAGAAAGATAAGATCTGTGGTTTTGATCCGCTCCACTGCAACTTCAGGGAGATAGGATTTGGTTTCTTTTGTCTGCTCCACTACTGCTTAGGGAGATAAGACTTGATGCGATCTGCTCTACTGCAACTTCAGAGAGATAAGATCTGTGGTTTTAATCCGCTCCACTGTAACTTCAGGGAGATAGGATTGGTTTCTTTTCTCTGCTCCACTGCAATTTCAGGGAGATAAGACTGGATATGACGACTTCAATCCATCCCACTGCAACTTCAGGGGTATGGGTAACTTCATTGATCTGTTCTCTGGGGAACATGACCTGCAAAATCCATTTCATGGACCTATTTATGCCTAGTGTTTAGGATGTCATGATTAGAATGAATCAAATGCTCCTAACTAGATGTGTATGTATGATATTTGTAGAATGTCATGAGAATGATCCCTTTTTAATGCTTAGGTTGTCATTCCTCGTTGTTCATCAAGTTTTTATCACTAATGCCTTCTTGTTTAGTCGGTATCTTTGACAGAAAAACCAAAGAAATAGTCACAATTTAGACTATTCTTTCTCAAATGCTTCCAACCCCTAGGTTTGGTTAGTTATAAACAATAGCCCTGCCTCGGGTCCTCGTACTATTTATAAACTTTCAGAGTAATATGCAGAACTTCTTCTGCTTGAATATTATCAGTCCAGTAATCGTTATTTCAATGAAACGCTTGAAAAAGATTATCAGAATAGACAAGATGAAATTTTGTTGAGAGCAAAGCTCGAAATGAATGAATTAATCAAGATAGCAAATTTTGCTAGAATATAAAATGATAATAAATTAATCAAGATGACATATTTTTTCAAAAATACAAAAAACGAATAGAATGCAAAAAGGTGCCCCAGATATCATAGCATGAGCTTCTCTGCTCCAAACTTCTTGAGGACCCTTTTGAACTTGATATGTGTTTAAAAGTCCTAGAAGACTTTGTTGATGCCCCAAGATGTAGCATCTCTCCTTCTTATTAATTCGGAGAGGACAAGATTACTGCATGCCCCACCTTCGATCAAAATTTGAACTGCCCATTCATGGGTTTTCAATTCAAAACCCCTTTGGTCTCAAGGCGCCCTTTGCGGGTTTTCACCTTGGCCTCTCCTTTTTCTTTTTTCATTCTTTTGTCTTTTATTTTTCTTTTCAAGTGAAGTATTTATTGCTTGAATCAGAATTCTCAAGATTAGGTAGGTTCTTGTCATCCATCTTGGTCAATATTGACGCTTTTTCAGATAAGGCCTTTCACATAAGGTCCTTTCAAGTTTGACATCCACTTTCTTCTGAAGTCCTTTTGTATGGGAAGAATCTTCTTTGATATCAGGTCCCCTCATAGAATCCTTTGGGGCGAACCTTCTTTGGTGAGCTCGCATCATTCATTTTTGGTAGATCTGACCATGACAGATAGCTTTCAACCCTTACTCTTCAATCAAATTTAACTGATCATATCGGGCTTGGATCCATTCTGCTTCATCCAACTTCAGCTCTGACAAGACTCGAAGGGAAAGAATATCAACTTCGATGGGTAAAACAGCCTCTATTCCATATACCAATGAGAAATGAGTTGCCCCGGTAGAGGTTTTTTTTGTTTTTTTTTGCTTTTTTTATTTTTTACTTTCCTTTTTTTTGCCTCCACTGCATCGTTCACTTTGGGGTGATAAATCGTTTAATCTTAAATAGATTGCAAACTTTTGATACCGTGCTGTTGTTCAAACTTAGTACATCGTCAGATATACTCCTTTTTGGCATTTCATACCGACATGTGATTTCTTTTTTTTCAAAAATTTGCCGACTATCAGCTTTGTGACATTGGCATATGAAGTAGCTTCTGCCCACTTGATGAAGTAATCGATGACCACAAAAATAACTCGATGACTGCCAGAAGCTTTTGGCGAGATCATTCTAATGACCTCAATGCCCCACATAGAGAAAGACCATGGAAAAGTCGTAACATGAAGAGATAAAGGAGGCATATAAATCTTGTCTCCATAAATTTGGCACTTATGACATTTCTTGGTATAACTGATGCAATCCCCATCCATGGTGGACCAGCAGTACCCTAATCTCATTGCAAAAATCATTAGCATGTGTTCCTCAGACACCCTTATGGACCTCTTCCAAGATTTTCTTAGCCTCAATGACGTCCATAAGTCTTAGTAGCTTATGCATATCTTGATCATGCGAAAACATTTTTGAATTCCTGGAGTAACTCAATGACGTCTCGCTTTATCTTCGTGGTGATACAGGCTCTAATCTTCATCTCTTTCTCATTTCCTAAATTTATAATTTCCACTGATTTTTTTTGTAAGGTAGGATCTGTTTCTCGACTTGTTCTTACCATACTTAACAAATCAGGAGATAAACCACAGTCTTGGTCGTCTTCAAAGTCCTAAGGTTCCTTTAGACACATATCTTGCTCAAAAGAAAGTTCTGAGTCAATAGCAATGTCGCTCATACCATTGATATCTAGAGACTTGTTAAAGGAACGAAAGAAAACTCAAAGAACCAATGAATCAAAGGGGAATTATTTGTGTGGTATAAGTATGAATGAAATGGAAGGAACTAAAGAATGTTTGCCAAGACAAAACACAAAGATGCATTTTATTGAAATAAAAAATAGTGGACATGTGCCTTTTTCACAAAAGGATTTTCTATTGCTCCCAGGCTTAGAGCAATAAGAGTGTTCTGAATATTACTTTGAAATGGTCCTAAAAAACTACAAGAATCTCCTCCACAGTCCTGTTGTTCAGAACGTCTCTAGGGATGTAGAAACAAAATCATGATAGTTTTTTTTTTTGTTTTTTAGTTCTTTCTTCAAAGGCACAAACATCTTTCCTTTCCATACCATCAATATCTTCAAAGAATTCCAATTCTTTATCATCCATCTGGCTCTGTATAAGAGTTCTGAACTTAATGCACTTTGGATTTTAGGAAAATTATTGTATGCAATGAAATGTAATGTTAATGAATGAAAAGATGCATGCAATGAAATGTAATGCGGATGCATGAATACAAAAAGAGACGTTGATTCTTAATTCAATTCTATTAGAACAACTTTACTAGAAAACAAATCTCTTTACATAAAATGGATATTTACATATACGACCTTGTCCTAACACTCGAAGTAGAGACATCGATCATTTTCTTCAAATCCATATGTTAAGATTGAATCTCAAAAACTCTTCAAAAGGGGCACCTCCTCTATCTCCTTTTTGCTTGATCTGAGCTGCGACCCACTGTTCACTCATCCTCGTGATGCTCATTGGCTTCTTTAAGAAAGTTGGCGTTAGCGGCTCTCGAATTGTCTTCGTCAGCTTGAGTCTTCGGGCAATGAGGCAAAGTTGTGTACTCATTCACCAGACTATTACGCTTTCTCAGACCATATTCGGACGACCGCATTGTCTTCTATTTTATCAAGAAAATCATTTTCTTGTGAAAAGATTTAATTTAGATACTTGAACGTGAATCAACACCTCTTTTCTATTTGATGAAAAATGCAATACAATCATAACCGAAACAAAATGAAACGAGTTAGTACAAAGGAAAAGCAAGCAAAAAAGAAATGAAAAGAGCACCTATTCGGGTGACCACTAGGGTTTGGCGGGTTTCTTCTTAGGGTAGGCTCTTAAGGCTCATTATATGCGGTTCGGTTCTAAAGTAAGGGTACCTGAACTAGCAGATTCCTCGATCCTTACCCATTATAGGCTCATACGGACTGAGTTCAGTTCAGGGGAATACATTTCCCTATGGCCATGCGGAGATGAAAATCTCACAAATACATAGGTACGGATGTATCCCGGAAGCGATTCACTATCCCATGCGGAGGTGAAAACCTCACGAAGGCGTAGCTTCTCACTCCTACTTAAAAGGTGTGACCCACGGTCATGCAATGTAATGTGTAAAGATATAAAAATTTATAATACAAAAAACTATAACACAAAACAAATGAAATACAAGGAGAGGATCGTAAATTTAAACCATATTATCAACCTTCGACAAAAAGACAAGAAATAATCAACCCGTGGCTTGACTCTCTTATTTTCATCCCCAGTGGAGTCGCCAAGCTGTTGACACCATTTTTTTGATAAAACAGGGTCTACTTTAATTTTGAAAATGAAAATGAATATGGGAGTCGCCACCAATCTTTTGGATGAGGTGTGATCGGGTCACCTTTAAAACGGCTATTTTTAATAAATGGTTTAGATTTATTAAAACAATGCTTTTGGTCTGCGAAATTCAGAAAAAACAGGTTCGGGAGTCGGTTACGCACGAGGAAGAATTAGCACCCTCGTAACGCCCAAAAATTGGTACCTTTGATTAATTAGTGTCTTAGTGTCGAAGATTGAAAACTTTGAAGAGTTTTAAAAAAGACGATTCAAAAAAAACTCGAATAACATGGATTGAAATTTAAGATTCTCTTGTTCCGAAGGGATATCACATCCAGCATGTTAGGACACGATACTTTAAACCATCGAAGCCAAGATCACCTTATGGTTTCAAAAAAACATACATTGAAGTTTTAAGAGGATATTTGGTCAAACGAGAAATCGAGACCCAGCACGTTAGGGCACGCTTTCTCGAATTCCCAAATGCAAAATATTGCCTTTATTAATTTTTAGAAAAAATCCTCATATCGAGAAAATAACATGTCACATCCCATGCGTTAGGATACGACGTATCGAATTCCCGATACGAGAATACATGTCGAAAAATTTACTTATTTAAAATACATTCGATTATCTCGATTTTAGAAAAGACCATATTCCGTGAGTTAGAACACAATCTTTTATTAATTCCCGAGATTCTTTAAAAACTTAAATTTGAAAGGTTCGTATATTTTGATTTATCGAAAAAAATCAAAACCCCGTAAGTTAGGATACAACTTTTCCAAATCTCAAAATACGAAATGCTATTCATTTGAAACAAATTTTAATATATCGAGTAAAATTTAACACGATGTCATAAAAAATGCGAAAACAAACTACATTGTTGATACGCATAACAAACAATAATAAATATGATGGTGTAAAGATAATACGAGCAATAACAATGAAAATAAGATAAATAAAAAGGCCAATCAAGAATATATAAAATGATAGGTATACAAGCAAATAAAATTAAAGTATTTTTAAGATAATAATGAAAATGTAAATAAATAAATAAATAAAATGAATAAAATTATAAAAATGTAAAAGATATATATGTGTATGTACATAACATTATGAAAATATGAAAAATCTTATGTACGTATACATATTGTAAGATTATTAAATATAAAATATATGTAAGTATGTATATACATATAGGTATATGAATTAAAATATGCAAATATATATGTATATATATGTATATAAAATATGAAATATAAAAAAATATAATAAATAAAGAATATGTACATATATAAATTATAAGATTTAATAAGAAATATATATAAGTATGTATATGTATATGAATTATAAAAAATATGTATGCGTATATATATATTATGAAAATGTATGAATGTATATATATAACAAAATTCAAATTTAAAAATATAAATGAGTAAATAATAATAATAATAATAATAATACAAAAATAATAATATGATATAATAATATAATAATGAATAGATAAGTATAAAAAGAAAATACAAAAATAACACAGATGGACTAATTTGGGATAAAAATAAAAATTAAAAAGTCGAAACTGTAATAAAATAAGTACGGAGGGACTAAAATGGAAAAGTGTAAAAAGGCGGAGGGCCGAATGGGAAAATAAACCAGACCCTGGACACGCGTCAGCTTTTCAGCGTGTTGGTGGGTCAGGGACCTAATCAAAAACTACACAAAATTCTGGGCCAAATTTTAAAAAGATTAAAAATGCGCAAGAGGGACTAAATTAAAAGAAAGATAAATGCGGAAGGACCAGGGTTGTAAATAACCCATTTCATGAAAATGCGCGGATCCTCCCTAGAGCGGGTCGGGTCGCGCGCGAGTTGTCCCCATACGGCGCCGTTTTGAGGCCACTGAAACTGGCCCCAAACGACGCCGTTTTGCATCTGCTATAAAAGCCAAAAAAAAATTTTAAACACCATTTCTTCCATTCTGTTAAAAAAAAACCCACATTCTCTCAACTCTCTCCCTTTCTCAACCCTATTTCCGGCCAAGGCTCCGGCCGATGGCCTTCATGATCGGCGACGGTGCCGCCGCTCACGGTGGCCGGAAAACCCAAAATTTCTGATTTTTAGCCCGTTTTAAGCCTAGATTTTAGATCAAGGAAGCAAATGCCTAAAAAAGGAAAAAATGGAAAAGGTTCTGCCTTTAGCCTTCTCTGCCGATTTCAACACCGGAGAAAGTGTCCTACGGCGAGTCATGAAGCAACACAGGTGAGTCTCTTTCGCTTTTTTCCCTTTTCGTATTAAAAAACAAAAATAAAATAAAATAAAGTAGAAAATGGAGAAACTCTAAATCAAAGTAATCACTTTTTTTTGTTTTTTATTTTCTTTATAATCTATTCGTACTCGAATAATAGAAGAAGAAAATACAAGAAACAGTTCAGGCTTTTATAGCCGAATACAAAAATCATTTTTTGTTATCCTCTCTGCTGTTTTCTTTTGCTCTTTTGTCCTTTTCTTTGTTGTTTTCTTTTCAATTTGCGTGTCTTCTTCTCCTTGAAGGTGGTAGCAGAGGTGTCAAACGAAGCAACAGAGGCGGTGACGTGCGGTGGCAACAAAGCCAGAGGGCCTAGGTGCGGCGCACCTAGGGTTTTTTGCTTGCTGTTTGTTTTCCATTCTGTTGGGCTAGAGGTTTTTTGTCATTGGTCCATGGTATTTTTGGGCTTGTTGTTTTGTAATCTGGCCTGTTTTATTTTTGATTTTTATTTAGGTTTGGTTCTCTAGTGGGCCGGGCAAAAATTGGTTGTTACAAGAGTGTTCTGAATATTACTCTGTAATGGTCCTAAAAACTACAAGAATCTCCTCCACAGTCCAGTTGTTCAGAACGCTTCTAGGGATGTAGGAACAAATTCCTGATAGGTTTTTTGTTTTTGTTGTTTTTTTTTCTTCTTCAAAGGCACAAACATCTTTCCCTTCCGAACCATCGATATCTTCAAAGAATTCTAATTCTTTATCATCCAACAGGCTCTGTACTAGAGTTCTGAACTCGATGCACTTTTGGATTTTAGGAAATTTATTGTATGCAATGAAATGTAATGTTAATAAATGGAAAAGATGCATGCAAAAAGGCGTTGATTCTAGTTCAATTCCATTAGAACAACTTTACTAGGAAACAAGTTTCTTTACATAAAGCAGATACATATACGGTATCACCTTCACACTTAAAACCTTAACTTTCCCAAGAAACAAAGCTAATGCTTAGCCCTGGTCTGACTCTAATTCATATTTCAGGCTTTGAACGGCTGGGGTCTGCAAGTGGTCAGCTACTTCTCATACTCGAACCAAAGCTTTGCTCATGACGTGGTCCATATCTCTAACCTTCCTCTCTTATAGGCTGTCACCTTTCACTTGTTGCCTTTTCTTGGACCATATTTGTGTGACCGTGTTATCTTTCGCTTTATCAAGAAACCCATTTTCCATTACATATCAATGAAATGTAATGTTAATGAATGGAAAAGATGCATGCAAAAAGGCGTTGATTCTAGTTCAATTCCATTAGAACAATTTTACTAGAAAACAAGTTTCTTTAGATAAAGCGGTTACATATACGGCATCGCCTTCACACTTAAAACCTTAACTTTCCCAAGAAACAAAGCTAATTCTTAGCCCTGATCTGACTCTAATTCATATTTCAGGCTTTGAACGGTTGGGGTCTGCAAATGGTCAGCCACTTATCGTACTCGAACCAAAGCTTCGCTCATGACGTGGTCCATATCTCTAACCTGCCTCTCTCACAGGCTGTCACCTTTCACTTGTTGCCTTTTCTTGGACCATATTTGTGTGACCGTGTTGTCTTTCGCTTTATCAAGAAATCCATTTTCCCTGACAAGCTCTGTATTTATCAACCAAACGTGAATCAACACCTTTTTTATGATAAAAATGTCATGTAATTCAGTCAAAGCAAAACAAAACAAATCAGTACATCTTATACAAAGCTAAAATTTGAAGCAAGCAAGAAATAATAAATAAAGCACCTATTTGAGTGACCACTAGGGGTTCGATGCAATTCTACCTAAGGTAGGTGTAAGGCCCAATTTTAGCTCGGGCCCGCAAATAGATATAAACCAATAACCAAAAAATAAAAAATAAAAGTCCAGTAAACTAAAATCCAATAAGCGGTCCATTTACACTAGCCCAATGCAGCCCAAATGCCCAATAACCCAAACAAGCCCAAAAAAAAAAAACAGAAGCAGAAAACCTTAGCAAACTTCAGCCGCCGCAACAGTAGCCCAAGCGCTCCTCTGCTCTCCCCCACACGTGCGCCTCCGCCTCCAGGCTAGCTGTGTACCTATAACAGACGCAACAAACAATCAAGAAAAAGCAAGCAACAAATAACAAAGAAAAAAATAAAAAGTTTTCTGTAATTTTGATTTTTGTATTATTTAGCTATATAAAGCCATTTGAAAATCTATAAAAGGATACGAAAGAAATCAAAAAAAAAATTAAAAGAAGGTGACTTTTTTCTCTTCTTTTTCTTCTATTTTTCTCTGAGTTTTCTTTTATGTTTTTTTATTATATTAATTGTATAAAAAAAAGAAAAAGAAACAGTTAAGAGCCGGAAAGCTTACCTGGTAGTCGAACCTTTGTTCGCTCCGTTGCAATCGGAGATGGGCGAAGGGCCTTTGAATAGCCTGATTGCTAAACGGCGCACAGAGGGTAAATTATTAGGTTTTTTTAGGTTTGATTTTTAAATGATAAATGACTGCTAATTTTAGGGTTTAATTTGGCTTATATATGACGAAAGAAACGGTGCCGTTTAGGGCCTGTTTCAATGGCTCCAAAACGAAGCTGTACCGACCAGCGACCCGAGATCCGACCCGATCCAGGTCTAAGATCCGCGTGTTTTTAACGGAAGGGCTAATTGCACTTTTAGCCCTTCCGCTTTTTATTGCTTTGTAATTAAGTTTTTTTATTTTAATTTGTACCCCATGATTTGTTTCGATTTCAAGTAGGTCCATATTCGAACGACGTCGTTTTGAAGGGCAGTGATTAATTTCCTTTTTGGTCCCTCTCTGTTATTCGCGCGCTCAATGTGGTCCTTTTCTCTTTATTTATTTCGGATTTACCCCTAAATTTCTGTTTTAATTTCAAATTAATCCTTTTGTTATATTTGCTATTAAATTAATTGGTTTAATAATAATAATATTATTAGTTTATTATTATTTTAATATCAATTTACCTAACCCTTTTATATACATTATTTTATTCTATTATGTACTATTATTTTAAGTTTTTTATATTATTATCATATATTATTATTTAATTTCATAATGTATTATTTTATATTTTTATGTTAATCCAATAGAATTCATTTTTAAATGGTTTTGTTTTATAATACATAATTTATATCAAATTATTTTCATTTTGTATGTTATGGATTTCATATTATTAAAACCATTAATTTTAAGTTCTTTCTTTAACATATTTGTATATATTTGTTTAAATCTATCTTTATAAATATTTAATTTATCTCTTTTAAAAACCTTATTTTAATATATTTTACTTATTTCAACTTTTTACACATATTATTATATATATTATTATTTATACTGAGTTTTTATTCCATATGTATTACTTATTTAAATTAATATATGTATATTATTTTATGTATTTTGATTTTCTTCTTATATAATATTTATTTTAAAATTTATTTGGATACTATTATTTTATATAGTATTTATTTTTAACTATATTTTTATTTATTTCAAACTTTCATATATGTATATATTATTTATTTTAAATTTATTTTAATATATAATTTCTCTTCTTTTGTGTTATTTGTTTTAGTTATTTAAAAAACTTGTTACATTTTATTTGTGTTAATTTGCTTGATACTTCTTTTAAGATTAGCTTTTAGTTCATTGGCTTTTGAATGTTGATGTTTACATGTGATGTAAGATTGTTGCTCTTATATGTATGGTATTATTTATTCGTATTTATTGATTCTTCATCACTCATTAGTGTATATTTTAGTTTACTGAATAGTTTACGAATTATCATTTTGCGTTATATATTGTCATCCCATTGCGTTTTATTTGTCAAAAAGATTTTGTTTCATTAAAGCATTAAAATCATTTTATTAAAAAGTTTTCAAAATAAAGTAATACTCGGTATCCAAGATTTTCGAGGAGATTGTGCCTTAACTTACTGGGTTTCAATTTTCCTCGTTGAATTTAAGTAATCGAGTATCCCTTTTTCAATTCAAACATAAAAATTTCAAATCAAAGCTTATCTCGGGAATTCGAAACGTTGTGTCCTAACTCATTGGATATGACATTTTGTTATCTCGAGACGAGTTTTTTTAATAATAAAAGCAAATTTATGGGTCGTCTTTGGAACTTCGAAGAATCGTGTCCTAACTTACGGGGTTTTGATTTCCTCATTGAACCAAGTTGGCCAAAAATTTTTAGTTTTCAAATATACAAAATTCCAATAAAGATTTTTAAAGGTTAGCTTATGCTCGGGAATTCAAATGTTGCATCCTAACTTACGGGATTCGACATTTTGTTGCCTCGGGATGAGAATGCCTTTCTACCTATGTTCAAATTTATATAAATATTGTCTAAAAATATGTCATTAATAAAAGGGGATAGTTTTTAATCTTTTCAAATTTTCGACATTTGAGATGCAATATGCGAAAATATATCCAAAGACTAGAACTAATAAAGCAAATATGACAAGATGATGCAGACCATAAAAATGAGATGCAATGAAAGGATCGTAAATTTAAACCAAATTATCAATTTTCGATAAAAATTTAAGAAATAATCAAATTGTGGCTTGACTCTCTTATTTTAGTCCCCAGTGGAGTCGCCAAGGTGTCGAAATTATTTTTTTGTGAAAAGGTCGACTTTTTATTTAAAAACAAAAAAGGGAGTTGCCACTGACCATTTTTGTGAGGTGTGATCGGGTCACCTCGTAATGATTTAATTTATTAAAATGACAATTTTAGTCTACGAAATTCAAAAAAATGGTTTCGACACAAGTAATTAAATTACTAGTATTTAGTTGATAGTGTAATTATTTTTTGTTATAAAAAAAAAATTGAGGTTGTTTGTGATTGCGGTTCATATTGTTCAGGATATGGAGAGCTATTAATATAATGTCAGTTCTCGTTATGAGAGGTTTAGAGAACCGTTTTTCTTTGAGAGCTGAACAGATAATGAAGAGAGATTTTATTGAAATCCAATATGTATTTTATTCTCTTCCATGTGAAGTATTAATAGGAAAATAACAGCCAGTTGCCATGGTAGGGTTGTGGGTGTTAGCATAGGGTGCAATCAGATGCGATTTTGAGGAGACCATATAGGGGATTGTTGGTTGTGGTGATTGATGGGAGTCTTTAGGGGTCTTTCTCATATATTTCCTTCAGATTACATTGATATCGAATAGGGGTAAAGTCAGAATTTTTTTGGAGGGGCTGGATTTGAATTATAAATTTTTGAGAGAGTTAAAATGTAATTTCTTCATTGTATCTATGTAAAATTTTAAAATTTTTAAAGGATTAAATTATAAACTTTTTGTTTGTTGAAGAGAGTATAATTGAATCTTAAATTTTAAGAGAAGTTGAAATGCAATTTTACATTAAATTAATTTAAAACTTTACAAATACTCAAGAGACTAAAAATGCAATTTCCATCGGGAAGGGCCCTTACCTACCCCTCTGGCTTCGTCCCTAATATCGGAGATGTGATGTTTGGGTTTAAAGGGCGAAGCTTCTTGAGCTTAAACTCTAAGGGTGAGACTCCTTGGGTGAAGCGGCATGTGGATTATATCACCATAGTTTAGGTAGGTTAGGCGAGGTTGTGGTGTTGGGCCTCTATGTTAATGGCCTCCCATATAGAATATAATAGTATAACACTTAAATTAAGTTAAGGTAGGGTTTGACCCTTTTTTTTTTATTATCTAAGTTAACCTCTAAATTTGACAATCGTACTTACATTTGGGCTTAAACTTTTTTTTGATCTAAGAAGTTAGTCCTCAGTATTTTCTTGAAAGTCCTAAATTTCATATCTTAATGTGAGAACAATTGTCAAGTTCAAGCCTTAATATAAGAAATTGTCAAATTTAAGGATTAACTTAGTAAAAGAAGTTATAAGTCCTAATATGAGAATAATGGTCTAGTTCAGACCTCATTTAACCCTTTTAAATTTATATGTAATGCTTGATGGCACAAAATGTAATTACCAAAGACATTTAAAAGAATTGAGAAAATAAAAAATTGATATGAATTATAATGATGTTCAGTTTGATTTTGATTCGGTCTAGTTGAAAGGTTTGTTTTCGAATTCTAAATTAAAATACTGTTAAGTATCCGAACGAGCTAAATCGAATTAAATTAATTTTTATTTTTATAATATATATATATATATATTGTTTTAATTACACTAGCTTGTGAATAAGTCTAGTAACCGTAACCGGTTTAAACGGAGTTGTTACGTCGGCAAGCTAGCTGTTAAAGATGTCACGTGCCAGCCAACCCCTTCTTCATCACTGCTACTGTGTAAAAAAAATCCAAAATTATTTCACACAAACCCTAACCCTAAAACCCCCCTTTCCTTTTTTCGGCTCTTTATTTTTTTTTCCTTCGCAATGGATGGCATAGAGGGCGCTTCAAATCCAACGATGGAGGAGATGCAGGCGAATGGAACCGGAGGCGTCGACGAATTGCCGTTAACTTCTACATCGACGCGGAAGAACCGGCCGATCGTAAGCGGCGAACCGCTAGATATCGAGGCTTACGCTGGGCTTTACACGGGCCGAACTAAGATCAAGCGCCTCATGTTCATTGCCAACCACTGCGACAATCCCGGTATGCAATTGGAAGCCCTTAGGATGGCTTATGATGAAATCAAAAAGGGAGAAAACACCCATCTTTACCGTGAAGTAGTTCAGAAGATCGACGGTCGATTGGGTCCTAATTATGCGATGGATGCTGCATGGTGCTCTACGATTGAGCGGAAAGCTGAGCTGAGGAAAGAAAAGCTCGAAAGTGAACTCAATGCTTATAGGGTAAATTAAATTATTTCACTTGAATAAAAACTTTTGTAATTAAGGCTAGTTTGATCCTTGTTTATTTATTTGCAGACGAATTTAATTAAAGAAAGTATAAGAATGGGATACAATGATTTTGGTGATTTTTACTATGCTCATGGTGCATTGGGGGATGCTTTTAAAAGCTATGTTCGAACTCGCGATTATTGTACTACGTCGAAGCATATTATTCAGATGTGTTTGAATGCAATTCTTGTGAGCATTGAAATGGTTCAATTTAGTAATGTGACTAGCTACGTTAGTAAAGCTGAGCAAACACCTGAAGCACTTGATCCCCCAACTGTTGCTAAGCTATGTTGTGCTGCTGGGTTGGCTCATTTGGAGGCTAAGAAGTACAAGCTTGCAGCTCGTAAGGTTTGTCAACTTATAACTTGTTGTGATGGCTTGTTTTTTCTGCTTGTGTTCGTGTATGGCTGAATAGTGTAGAAGATAATAGTGGTGTTTATGATTCATTTGGCTTTTGCATGGGCATGTATCTCTGAAAATGGGTGGTTATTCACATTATAATTGAACCAGTCAAATTCTCGCCATTTACCTATTTATTGTCTAGTGACTTGTATTTAAGTTCAAAAGCTATTTTGTGCTATAAATTCAAAATGAATACAGACTTGAGCTTGAGCCTAGTAACTTTATGGACCAAGTTCAAACAATCTGATAGGCATGGCATGGCATGGCACACCGCCTTCCTACAATGAAGTCTGAAATCTTCTTTTAGTGTTGTTCTGTGTTGTAAGATTATGGAAGAAAACTTATGAGACTTGGCTAGTTTGATATGAGAAAATCAGTATTATATGCTTTGATGGTAATGCAGTACAATGGTTGTGTGCCTTGAGGGTCAAGTTTTGCTGCCTTTTTCTTGTGCAGTCCCTAAAACTTTGTTCGGTGTAATTAATTTGAACTTTTCTTGACTGCTTGGTAAGGTTGAGGGTTTCTTTGATTGGTCAGCTTGCACTGATAATTGTTATACTTCTGATATTGCAACAGAGGGGTTTTGAGATTGGTTGTATTTTTGACCAATTGCCATTTCATTGTGGAATTGCTCGTCTTTTCTGTGTATGCAGTTTTTGGAAGTTGGTCCAGAATTGGGGAATTCATACAGTGAGGTTATTGCTCCTCAAGATGTTGCTACCTATGGCGGGCTATGTGCGCTTGCAAGCTTTGATCGAACTGAGCTAAAGGCATCTATTTTGTCTCTATTTTCCCCCCACCCTGCCTTTATTTTCCAACCATTTCTTATGGTCGTTTGGTAGATTTCTTAGTCATTGAATGCTTTTACATTTCAGAACAAAGTCATAGACAATATCAACTTTCGGGATTTCTTGGAGTTGGTACCTGAAGTCAGGGAGCTTATTAATGATTTTTACTCAAGGTATTCCACCTTCATGTTTTAGTCTCTCTGGAATGGTGTAAAGGGAGCTTCTTAATGATTTTTCTTATTGCAGCCACTATGCTTCCTGCTTGGAATATCTTGGAAACCTCAAATCAAACCTGATGCTTGACATTCATTTATATGACCATGTTGAGACCCTGTATGATCAAATCCGCAACAAAGCCCTCATCCAGTATACCCTCCCATTTGTGTCGGTTGATATGCGAATGATGGCTGATGCCTTTAAAACAAGTGTTGTGGGGCTAGAGAAAGAACTGGAAGCCTTGATTACTGACAACCAGATACAGGTATTTTTGCACTAGTATCTTGCTTACACAAGTTTTTAATTACTCTGTATCTCTTTAGCAACCAACGATTACAAATTTAATATTTAGATGGAAAATGGTTATTCACCTTTTGAATAGAACCCATATGATAGTTGAGAGGAATAAATTGAATGATTTATCCATTAGAGCCTTCCAGACCAGCTAGAATACGTAAGGGTAAACTACACCCAAGGTCACTAAAATATTAGTAAGTTTACATTTGGTCACTCAACTAGTCAACTTCAAAATGTTACAAAATGGTTACTGAAATATTTGAAAGTTTTCATTTAAGGTATTATGTTCTACTTGTTTGATCTCCGATATTGACCATTAGATAGACTTGAATCTAAGGTATGTACTACTTATCGATGGGTACTGATCCACTGTTCTGATCATCGAATTGTCTCTTGGAGCTCGTTAGTTGGATTTTAAAAAAATAAACTTTAACAGCCTAGTGATTTAAATAAAAACTTTTGAGTAATTCAGTGACTTAAATGAAAACTTTCTAATAGTTCAGTGACCATTTTTTAACTTTTTGAACTTGACTAGTTGAGTGACCAAAACGTAAATTTACTAATAGTTTAGTGACCTTGGATATAATTTACCCAATAATTAAAGGGACAAGTAGAGTCAGTCGTTAGCGGGTAAAGTAAACCGTTTCAAATGCCAGACCGATGAAACAAAAAGTGTCATAAGGGGTTTAGATCTCTGAATGTGTATCTTTTTGAATGAAGATTATAAAATGTTGCTGCAGGCTCGGATTGACTCGCACAACAAAATTCTTTATGCACGGCATGCAGATCAAAGAAATGCAACTTTCCAACGGGTTTTGCAGACTGGCAATGAGTTCGATCAAGAGGTTAGGGCAATGCTGCTGAGGTCAAGTCTACTCAAGTATGATTACAATCTTAGGGCTTCGAGGAAACACTGAACTTTTTCACATAATCCACGATCCCAAAATTCATAATAAGTTTTGGCCCTGGCTTCCTGATGTGCAGAGGAAAGATTGGTTCCATTGCGGTGGAGTGCATTTCTGGGATTTCGGGATGACATAAATTTGTATATACTCTTAAAATTTTCTCATGAGTTTCAATTATTTGTTCTTCTTTACATTTTTTATTAGAAAGGTTCTGCTCATGGTCTAGATTCCCTGTTCTTTTAACTCTTATTTTATTTTCAATAATTCTCATAGCACTTATCTGGTTGAAGCGAAGGCTTTCTGCTATAAACTGATAATGTGTTACTTGAAGAAAAGTGCTTTAATTGCATAATGGTTGGATATGGGTAAAATTACTATAGAGGCTTTTGTACCAGACGTAAGATTGCATTTTGCTTCTTTTATTCATAAATGGATAAATTAGTCCTTGTAAGTTAGATCAAAGAGTAAATTGATTTTTTTTATTAAAAAATTTTATCAATTTTACTGTTAAAAACTGGTATAGTTGATGAATAACAAAATAGTGTAAGGATCAGTTTTAATTGTAGAAATAGATATAATTTTAATATAGGACTGATTTGCTCTTTGATTCAACATGTATGAATTAATTTGTTCACTTTTTTAAGAAAAGAGAGTAAAATACAAATCGATTTTCAGCATAAGAGCTTTCATGGTACTTTTACCATTAGATATGATATGTTGCTGCCCTATATGTAAAGTAAAACACCATATGGACCTAAATTCTGATTATGGTATAATTTTATTGGTTGGAGATTAAGTTTACGGTATAAGGATTACTTGGTGATGTTTTATAAATATAGAGTATGTAATCCCTATGAGTTTTGTAAGGATGTGAGGAGGGAGCACGGAATGGAGATTTATTAGGGAACTCAGGGTTTAGTGTTTGATTATCATATGTTGGTAATCTGTATGGGGAATTATTTTTGGCTCATCCATGTATGTAGGCAAATATCTCGTGTTGATCTTGTTAAGTGCTTTTCCACACAAACACATGCTTATTTTTATCCCTTTGCAGGTTACCAAGTTTTGGAAGGCATTTTGTCACTCTCATTTGCTCCAAGAAATTCACACAAAGCTCAAAATCCAATTTGCACTGGAAGGAGGAAACTTTGGGCTTTTTGTTAACAATATGAATTGAAAAAGCTCACGACATGAAGCTCCCAATAGGAAAAAAAAATGAAATTTTCGACTTGGATTGAGCTAGAATAGTGGAAAATTCAATCAAGAATAAACTTTTAAGTTTTAGCTCAATTCAATCTTTTTGTACTTAGTTCTATCTATATAAAAGGGTAAAAAATATAGTTTTGTAATATAAATATATACTCCATAATACTTGAATTTGACTTGACTGATAGTTCGAGTTTAGCTCGACAATTACTAAATCAAAATCGATTTTTTAATCATATTTGAATAATTTATTAGCACCAATATTTTAGTTACACCTCTAAGAATGGAATTGACAAAAGAGGACAAAATCAAATGCCAATATTATTACTAACATTAATATTAATATTTAGATTAATCGATTTCCTCTTTTAACATCCTTTTAATTGTGTTTGAGCTTTTCTTGGATCAAATATCTTGGTATAAATCTCATAAATATTTTCTTTTTGAAATAAGTAAAGTCTTCCATATCCATTTTACGATTCACAAAAATCAATCTTTTCAAAGTTTCATGATTGTCCCTCCCAATAACATCCTCCCAAAGTTTAAATTTGAGTTCTCTCCTTGGTTGTAAATACTTTCATACCAAGCTGAGCTGCCATTGCCATAACTCAAAAGACAACAAAGCTTGAGCAACTGAGCTGCCATTGCCATAACTCAAAAGACAACAAAGCTTGAGCAAGCTGTCTTCATCAGGTTGTATATCTGCAACTTTCTTGGAGCAATAAGTATAGGGCGTGGTGCACTGCTTAGCTTTCCATAACTATCCAACTTTTAGCATAAATTCTACACTTGCCCCTAACTTCCAATGCAAATTAAACAAAAAGAGGGTCAAAGTTGAACCAATATACATATAAATGCATGTGACTCACTTTAATGATGATGATCCAAAACCATAAACCATAAAACATGATCAATGTACATATATAGAATAGGGTCATATGTAAAGTTAGTAATGAAGCTTTTTAAAACTGGGGAAATTAGAAGGGTTTAATGAAAAATTTTCAGCTTGAAGGGCTACTTTTCAACTTAGGCTAATTAGGGGTTAGTGTTGGGACCTTGAAAAGCATTACCTTTTTTTTTTGCCTTATGATGGAACAGTTTTTAACAAAAAAAAAGAAGAAGAAAGATTTAAAGGGTTTTTAATGTAAGCTGTGCATGGAGGTAGGCTGGAAATAGTAGGAGAAACATTAATGCAAAGGTGAAAAGAAGAAGAGGGCAATGAGGGAGGGTGGGTTGGTAGGTAGAGTGGGCCTTGCCCTAACTAATAAGTTTTTTTCTTTTTTCTTAAAGTTTGGCTAATGAGCTTAAAATGACGATTTAACAATTGATACGGTGAATTAGTATTTATTGACGAGTAGAAAAACATATCTTAAATTCAATTGATATAATGGTCAGTGTCGGAGATTAAAGAAAAAAATTGTTAGGATTTTAGGCTCGTAGATTTGTGAAGTTTAAAGTTGTTTCATAAAAAAAATTGAATTGTAAAAGAAAAGGGGAATGAGAGCTTCCGATAAGTGCAAGCGATGTGAATAGAGAAGGCCATACAACAATGATTTTAACAACCTAGTTACTTACATGAAAACTTTTGAATAATTTGACGACCATTTTATAACTTTTTAAAATTGAGTGACCAAAACATAAACTTACTAATAATTTAGTGATATTGGGTGTAGTTTACCCTTCTTAAAAATATGCAAACAATCTTCACAATTTTTCTATGAAAAAGTTGAATGTAGAACGAGAGCTTTTGATTGATGCAAGTGATGTAAATAGAAAAGGTCATATAATAATGACTTTAACAACCCAATAACTTAAATAAAATTTTGAATAATTAGAGATCATTTTGTAACTTTGAGCAAAATGTAAACTTACTAATAATTTAATGAGCTTGAGTATAATTTACCATTTTTAAAAATATGGAAACAATTTGTTCAATTGTAAAAAAAAATGTTAAGAATAATATATGAGTTATTAGGTCTAAAACTGATATGCAGTCTAATAATATTAATGCTACCTGGGCTGGAGACTAGAGTCGTGGGATTGATCTGGAAAAGGACATTAAAATTATTAGAGTGAAAGGGACTAAAACTACACATTTAAAAATAAATCTATTTGAATTCAACAATTTCATATAATTAGTTTGAATCTGATTCAGTTTAATACAATTTAATCATAAAAAGTCCATATTTTAAACTTAATCATGAGGAATGATATGCATATGCACTACACCAGAACAGGATTTTAGTGGCGTTTTTTTTGGCCTTTAGCGGCGCTTTTTAGCGCCACTAAAGGTGTTTGCGGAGCTTGCGGAAGCGCCGCAAAAAATGCCGCTAACGTTTGCAGCGTTTACAAACAAAAACGCCGCTAAATATCATGTTCTTTCGCTGTGCTTAGAAAAAAATACCGCTAAAGGTCATGTTCTTTAGCGGCGTTTTTTTCTAAGCGCCGCGAAAGAACATGATCTTTAGCGGCGTTTTTTTTAAGCGCCTCTAAAGAACATGTTCTTTAGCGGTATTTTTTTCTAAGCGCCGCTAAAGAAAGCAGCGTTTTCTTCTAAGCACCGTTAAAGAACATGTTCTTTAGTGGCGATTTTTATTAAGTGCCGCTAAAGAACATGATCCTTAGCGGCGCCGCTAGAGATCATAATCTTTAGCGGCGCTTTTTTTACAAACGCCGCTAAAAGAAATGTTCTTTAGCGGCACTTTTATACAAAAACGCCACTATTTTTAGGATTTTTTTATATTAAAATTTTCATTTCTTCAGCCCTCCTGTAGCAACAAATCAAAAGCAACCAGATCTAAACCAGCCAAAAGCAATAAATTTATATAATATTTCAAATTAAACGAAAAAAACAATATTAATATCAATAAATAAAAGTGAATTCATATTATATTTGTAAAAATGTTAAAACTTAAAATGATAAAATTATTTATGCAATACACTATGACGGCGGAAGTTGCGACTGAAACATCTTCATCATACTCTGAAGCTACTGCTGGAGTTCGTCGTACTTTTTGCTCTGCTCTGCTTCTCTCGTTGCAGCCTCTGCTTTAAGTTGTAGCTGGAGTTCTTCATATTTCTTTTAAACCTCTGCTTCTCTCGTTGCAGCCTCTGCTTCCCTCGCTGCCGCCTCCGCTTTAAGTTGTAGTTGGAGTTCTTCATATTTCCTTTGAACCTCAACTGTGGTCGCTTGCATCTAATTCATCTGGTCTTTTAACCTCTGAACTTCAGCTTGAGCCTGACTCCCCGAAGCCATGTATTGCTGCGAGCTGGATCCAAAATATTGGGTTGGGCTAACAAAAGATCCTTGAAATCGAACTCGACCATACCTTTCAGGACCTAAAACTTCAGTAATAATCCGGTTATCAATGTCTTCAGGATGAACAGAACTATCACTAGAAACAATCGCTTCGTACTCTGCCTTTTTATCTTTTAGTTTTTCCTAATAAATAAATCACATAGTTAGGAACGGAATATATATTAAAAAAACATATGCAACATAACAATAGTCGCATTACAGGCAATGAATTAAACCATTAGAAAATAAACAGTATAAATAGCTAAAACAAGTCAAATCGTATTAAGTAAACGTACCATTATTTCACCAGCTTCAAGAGTTATGGGAGATCCATCTTTCTTCCTATGTGTAATTTCAAAAAGTTGAAGGCGTCTAACTTTTTGACCGGACGACAGTTCCTACAATATAGTAGTAAAAATATTATTTAATGGAAAGTTATGCATATTTGACAATATTAAAAAATTAAAAATACCTCCGCCTCAGCTACACATGCAAAACTTCTCGACCCGGCTGTGTGCGTGAATTTTTGTTTCTGCCTGCTGCTTTTTCCAACTCGTTCACGATCCTACATTATGAAATTTTTAGTACGTAAATAGTAAATGCTATAAACCAAAATAATTATAATAGTTTGGAAGTACGTCATACCTCGCCTTTCTTCGAATGCCAAAATCTAACCGCATCTTCCCATTGGTACCTCAACATACCCGGCGAGACATTTTGCAATTTCTCATCGAGGGTTGTTTTTGTCTTATAATAATTTTTCTTCAAAGTACTTTTATTGTCTCTCCATCTTTTTCCCAATGCCTTCTTTACATAAGCATCCGAGACCTCTAAAGCAAACCTCGCCTACAAAAAACACAAGTTAATAAAGTAAATATAAATGAAACTATTTCCCAAGCATTAAAGATGACATTAACATTTTGTTACCTTAATATTATCGAGGGCTTGGTTTTTGTTGCTATCGGGCATTTGATGCCATGACTCGTAGTTGATAGGTAACATATTCGTATTTCGTGCTAAAATGCCCATGTATCCTGCTAAAAGTTGAGCTTCTAATCCAACAGGCTGACCAAAACTGTTTCGTCCAACTTTGACACGCTCGACTGGATCTAACTCGTATAACTTTCTAAGTAGCGTACGTCCTCGACCTCTGCGCGTCCCACAATTTTTAGCTACAAATGGTATATTATAATATAAGAATTTGAAAAATAAATCAATTATAAGTCAACACGCATGTAAATTAAATGTAAAATTACTTTGAACTTCAGAGGATCCTCGTGTAATCGAACATTCAAGATCCAATTGTCATTCGTTGTTCAAGACTATTTGTTTCATCGAGTTTGGATCATTTTGAACAATGCTTCCCATAGAATTTTTCTTCTAGGCATTTTATCGCAATACACATAAAATAGTTGAAAACTTAATAACTAATTACAACAATAACAACACATATAAAATAGATAAGACCAAGATTTAAATTATGATATTACATATAATTAAACAATCGTAAAATCTTACTACATCATTATTCGTAAATATCTTCATCCATATCCTGACGAACCCATTGAAATTGTGCACTAGTACTAGGGATATTATCGTTTAAGTTTTGTTCTGGAAAAGGCAAAGTTTCTGATCTGTCGTCGATGTTATCTCTACTTCCACTGCCCATGTCAAACAAGTCTCTAGGGATGTTACGAAGTACAACGTACCAACCCTCATCAGTTGGATCTTTTGAGTAAAAACTTGTTTGACTTGAGATGAGAATACATACGGCTCATCTATCAGTTGTTGTCCTGTGTGAATCAATCGGGTGAAGTTCACCATTGTAAAACCAAATTGATCTTGCTTAATTCCACGAGCAGTATTAACATCGGCCCAATCACCTTGAAATAAGACAACTTTCCATTTGCCGTAGTAATCCAACTCAATTATGTCAGTAAGAAGTCCGAAATATTCCACATTTCCCTCGACAGGATTATTGTCCCTAGCACTAGTATAACTTGTAATTGAGGAATTAACAACTATTCCACAATCTTGCGTTCTCCTCAACCTCTCGCGATATTTTGTATGAAATCTGAATCCGTTGATGAGAAACGCACTATATCTTTTAACCACTCGATCTGGACCTTGGGAGAGCCATTTAACTTCGTCGTTTACGTTCTTCCCACTCCGAACCTATTGAATGGAAAGTAAACCGAGTAATTAAAAATGTTATGAGAAAACATTATTATTTGTAAGCAGAAGCTCCAACTGCATACCGTTTCGCTTAACCATTCATAAAAAGATTCTGTAAACAACTTATTGATATCTCGATGTTGTGTTCTTCGGAAGCATGAGTGAGATCTCAATATTTGTTTGTACTCACTATGTTAAATAAAATGTTCACTTTGTTAGAAGATAAACAATTTTTAGGAAGGATAAATATTTATCAATTTTGTAGAACTTACTTCCGTAAAGGTTCAATTGATTCATGGTGAAACAAAACATATCGATGTGCTTGTATCCACGATAAATGATCTAATTCTGCAATTTCAACTTTGCCGATTGGTTCTCCAAAACTTTGGAACAAATAAGTATCAGCGAAGTTATGGCCCGTGAGTCCAGCATTCCTATTTGGTCTGTTCAACCTTGTTTCAACATCTTCCAAATATCTTGAGCAGAAGGTCATACATTCCTCTGCCAAGTAGCCTTCAGCAATCGATCCTTCTGGATATCGCTTCTTGTGGCAGTAAGACTTTAATTTGGATAGGAACCTAAACACGATATATAACATTATCAAAAGTTGTAACTAAAGGCATAGAGGTGAATGAAGGAAAATTTTAAAAAAATTAATTAACACATTTCTATGGGATACATCCATCGATAGAAAATGGGTCTGCCAAGAATTGCTTCATGCGGGAGATGGATTATCAAGTGAACCATAATGATGAAGAAGGAAGGTGGGAAGATTTTCTCCATGTTGCATAAAGTCAAAACGGCTCGATCCTGTACCTTCTGAAGTTCTTGAACATCCAAAACTTTGCCACAAATGGCTTTCATTATATTGGATAGTTCAATTATACAAGACGTCACCTTATTGGACATACAACATCGTAGAGCAACTGGAAGTAAATCTTGCATCAAGATGTGATAGCCATGTGATTTTAGCGAATATAATCTTCGATCTTTAACACTAACACATCAAGATATATTTGATGCATACACACGTGGAACCTTTATATCCTTCAGCGCCATGCAAAATAGTTCTTTCTCCGTCTTGGACATTGAGAAAATAGAAGGCGGCAACCGATATTTTCCATTCGGAAGTGGATTGGGATGAAGATCAGGCCGAATTCCCATTTGGACTAAATCAAGTCGACTCTGAAGATTGTCTTTTGATTTTCCGTCGACATTCAAAATTGTACCCACAATATTCTCGCAGACATTTTTCTTAATGTGCATAACATCAAGATTGTGTCGTAAAAGGTGATGCTTCCAATAAGGCAACTCAAAAAAATACTTCTTTTTTTCTACAAGTCCGCCTCATTAGGATCATCCTCTTCATCGGAGTCATCATCAGCTTCATCATTTGATCTTCTGTTTCTTTGCGTGTTTCGCAATTGGTTCATATTCCCATAAATAAAATTCATATCTTCCAACATGAACAAGATTTCAGAGCCACTGGTCTGCGAAGGAGCTTCTCTGAACTCTTTAGTGCCGTCAAATACAGAACTCTGAAATCTAAATCTATGATTTTCCGGTAACCACCGACGATGCCCCATGTAAGAGAACTTTTTCCTATTGTACAACCATTGCGAACATGTTTGTGCAGCACAACAAGGACATGCATAACGACCCTTGGTACTCCAACCGGATAAATTGGCATAAGCGGGAAAGTCATTAATGGTCCACATCAAAGCTGCACGTAAATTAAAGTTCTCCTTTCTCAGCACATCGTATGTCTCGACACCAGCCCATAATTGTTTTAACTCTTCAATAAGTGGCTGTAAATAAACGTCGATATCATTCCCGGGCCCTTTCTCCCTAGGGATAATCATAGATAAGATAAGAGAAGATTGCTTCATGCAAATCCATGGAGGCAGATTGTAAGGAACAAGCATTACTGGCCAAGTACTGTACGCAGTGCTCATGATCTTGAAAGGATTAAATCCATCAGATGCTAGCCCAAGCCTCACACTCCTAGGAACGCTTGCAAAGCTTGGAAATTTATTGTCAAATGATTTCCAAGCTAAAGAATCTGCCGGATGCCTTAATAATCCATCATCGGTTCGTCCATCATGGTGCCACGTCATAGACTCCGCCATCTTCGACGACATGAAAAGCCTTTGAAGCCTTGGTATCAGCGGAAAATACCATAAAATCTTGACTGGCTTCTTTCTTGATTGTGCATCATTTTCATCGTCGTTCCCATTTTCTGCGTTTTTACTTATCCAACGGGAATGACCGCATACATGACAGCACTATTGGTTTCTCCGATCTCCCCAATTCAACATGCAGTCATTTGGGCAACTATGGATTTTGTTGTACCCAAGGCCTAAATCTTTTATCATTTTCTTCATATCTTTGCATGACTGAGGGATTTTTGCAAACGGAAACATTTTTCTCAAAAACTCTATCAGCATTGTCAACGAGTTTCCGTTCCACCCTCCCAAACATTTTAATTGAAAAAGACAAACATAGACATTTTTGAAAATTTTGATCCCTCATATAGTTCTTCGTTCATGTCATTAAGTAGCGCGTAGAACTTCGCCGCGTCTTCATTCGGCTCTTCATGAGGTACACTACTTCCCGGTTCGGTAAAATCATTTCTCCCAATATTACAATCATCAGAAGCCACAAAGTCCGCTGGGAACGACTGGACACCATGATTGTGCATATTAAATGCATCCCACAACATACCTTCCATGTCATCCCCTCTATCAGACTGATGGTAAGCAGTACCAGAATAAGATACATCCATCCTTGAAGAGGAGGTACTAGGCGAGCATTCTCCATGAAATAACCATTGTTTATAACCCCGAACAAACCCATCAACAATTAGATGCTCGTATACAACCTCACGATAATGCCAGTTTATGTTCACACAATTATTACAGGGGCAAAGAATCATGTTCTCTTGGCTTGCATATTGAAATGCAAAATTTAGAAACGTCTGTACTCCATTTCGATAATCGTTGCTTACCCTTGACAAATTCATCCAAAACCGGTCCATTTCTTAATTCTTGAAGTCTGATCTTGACATTAATTTGCACGGGTAAGTTAAAACGCCAGTTATAACTATAAATGAGTTATGTAATTTATAACCATAAATGATTTATGTAAGTTATGTAAGTTATTTAGGCAATGTATTATGTAAATAATGTAAGTTAGGAAGGTTATGTATTATGTAAGTTATTTAAGTTATGTAAGTTATTTAATTTATGTAAGTTATGTAAGTTATTTAGGCAATGTATTATGTAAATAATGTAAGTTAGGAAGGTTATGTATTGTGTAAGTTATTTAAGTTATGTAAGTTATGTAAGTTATTTAATTTATGTAAGTTATGTAAGTTATGTAAGTTAATTAATTTATGTAAGTTATGTAAGTTATTTAGGCAATGTACTATGTTAGTTATTATGTTATTATATAAGTTATGCTAGTTACATTATATATGTTCATATATTGTATGTTAGTTATTATGTTATTATATAAGTTATGCAAGTTATATAAGTTATTTAAGTTGGGTAAGTGTTGTATTATGTAAGTTATGTATTATGTAATATATGTAAGTTGTATTTTATGTAAATTCTATATTATGTATGTTATGTAAGTTATTATGCAAGATACATTAAAGAAAAAAAGACTATTTCTTTGTGTGTTTGTGTTATTATTTATTTAAAGTGTTATAAATTATATACATATATTTAAATGCATTCATGTATTCTTATTGGATACATCATAATATTTATTCCATTTTATTTTAATTTAAATAAACTTACTTTTCAAAAATATTATATTTTTCATACATAATATAATTATCATATTTAAAACTTTAATTTAATTTCTTGAAATATAATTATCATATTCAAAGTCAAATTACACTTGCTGCATTTTAATTTAAAAATTAAATTAATACATAATTAAAAAATCTAATTAATTCCTTCAAAAATGATGAAATTATAAATTAATACATAATAAAAACTCGTTAATACATGATAAATTAATACTTTTGTGATATTATAATGTAAGACCAACAACAAAATCGTAATATAAATAAATACAGTATTATGAAACCATAAAATAGAAATTGGAAGATATAACCATCAAATATTCCCATTATATTAGCATTTCAACCTCGCATTTCAAACATATTCAATATCGCAGAAAAGGAAAACAACTCTCGCTTGCTTCTAAACAAACATTGTCGACTTTAATGGCCTTATTCTGTAATTACAACAGAAAACATGACTTTGAAGGGTAAATACTACTATAATTGCAGCTTTTGACATACAAGGTTAAGAACAGCTAGCTGTTGCTATCACCTTAGGCATCCATGTTTCATTGTCCTTCAATGAAAGGGATTAGAGACAAAAAAATAGTTATGGGGTTTGAATTTTAATCAATAATTACATCACCATCATTTAACCCGTAGCTTTTCTCATCACCTTCTCCCCACTTCAAAATGATTGTCCAAACACAATCCATAACACAATCCACTTCAAAATTTTGAAGCGTGTATAATGTAAACGAACCGAACAGAAAAACCTTTTTGGACATACACAATCCATAACATTTTCCAACTATGAAACAGGATTGAAGGTATTCAATCATAAATTATTTTATTTCATCAAAAGCATTTCCCTATTTTAAGCATTAATTTTAATTTTATTAGGTATGTAAAAATTACATATTTAAAATATATGTCAGACCACATAAACACTTAGATTTAAGACCCAAAAAACATCTAACATACCGAATAATACAAGAAATAGAAAACGAACTTACCTTAACTACAATGAACAGCAGACGACTTCACTCGTAGAAAATAAGAGCAACAATTGGAATGCCCAAGTTGAATGGCCTACAGATAGCAACAGAAGCAACACAGAATTTAAAGAGAAAGGAAAAACAAAGCGAGCATTAGAGAAAGAAAAAATCAAACAAAAAAATGAACAGCCATATACGTATTCAACGGAGAAATTAGGGATTTGGAAAGATTTTTACCAGTCAGCCCAGACGAGAAGCAACATTCGATCGAGAAGAGGGGAAATCGTCGTTGAAGGGGTGAAAGGTCTATGGAATTTAAAGAGAAAGGAAAAACAAAGCGGGCATTAGAGAAAGAAAAAATCGAACAGAAAAATGAACAGCTATATACGGAGTCAACGGAGAAATTAGGGATTTGGAAAGTTTTTTACCAATCAGCCCAGACGAGAAGTGATATTCAACCGAGAAGAGGGGAAATCGTCGTTGAAGAGGTAAAATGTCTAGGGATTTGTAAGAGAGAAGAAAGATGGAGGGAGGGTCGGGGTGGGGGAGTTTTAGAATTGGAACAATAGACACTATTAAGTAAAACGACGACGTTTAAATTCCAATTTTTGTGGCGCTAATAAAAAAACGCCACTAATTGCATAAATAACATTTGCAGCGTTTAACAAAAAAGCCAGAAAAACCCTAAATTCCTGAAGATAAACTGCGCCGTTTTGAAAGAATTTAATAGTTACTAGTGGCGTTTTTGGTAAAAACGCCGCTATTGCCTACTTACTGTGGCGCTTTATATAAAAACGCCACTAATCTTCCTATCTTTTTACAATTTTATATTTAATTTTTACATAATTAATATCAATTTTAAATACCTAATTTTTGTAGATTTAAGTAATTTAAATTTTAATATAATAAAATTAATATTATGTTTTGATCAATTATATAATAAATTATTTAATATGTAAATTAAAAAACACTAATTATTCTAAACCCTAAACTCTCAATACCTTTAACCAAAAAACCTTAAACCACTTACTCTGAAACCTTAAACCCTAAACCTTAGCCCCAACCCCTAAACCCCAATCCTTGAACCCATAATCCCTAGTCCACAAACCTTAAAACCAGCCCTTATACCTTAACCCCTAAACCCCTATCCCTTAATCTCCAACCTCTAAACCTTAAACTCAAACCATTAAACCAAGTACCCTTAACCTTTCACCCTTGTCCCCTAAACCCTATACCGTAAACATGAACTATGAACCCTAACTCATCGAGACCCTTAACCTTAAACCCCAACACTTGAACCACAAACCATACACAAACCATAATCCTTAAACCCTAAACCTTAACTCATAAAACATAAACTATAAACCCTTAACCCGTAACACCTATACATTAAACCCCAGCCCTTAAACCATGGCCCATAAATCGTAATCCCTAAACCTCAAACCTATATCTATTAAGAAACCCTAAATTATAAGACATATACTATAAACCCTAAACCCCTAACCCTTAAAATCAAACCCTTAAACAATAAATCATGATCCCTACACCTCTAATGCCTCTAATGCTCAACAAAAAAAGAGGTTGTGTTGCTCAACTTTTGCGGCATTTCCAAATAAGCGCTGCTAATGCTTAATATATAGTGGCGTTTGTGTACAAGCGCCGCTAATGTCCCTATACCTCAACAGAAAATCATTTTGCTTAACTTATTAGCAAAGCGAAGGAATAAAACGCTGACGTTTTGATCAACATCTATAGGTCAAGCTGAAACGATGCGTTTTGGTCAAAACATTTGCGACACTTCAGAAGAAGCGCCACTAACAGCTGAAATCTAGCGGCGTTTTCTTGTACACGCCGCTAATGGCGCTATAGCTCAAAACGAAACGTTACGTTTCGGTTTAAAACGATACGTTTTGGTTAAGATTTTTTTGCGACGCTTTGTATAATGCGCCGCTAATGATGTACTTTCGCAGCGTTTCACTCTAGCGCCACTAATTCTAAAATACCTCAAGACCAAATGATGCGTTTTGGTTAATATTTTTTATGGCGCCTTTCATAATGCGCCGGTAATTCTGTGCTTTAGCGGCATTTGTCCATAAGCACCATTAATTCTAATATACCTCAAGACCAAACGCTGCGTTTTGGTAAAGATATTTTACGGCGCTTTTATAATGCGCCGCTAATGATGTGCTTTAGCGGCGTTTTATTATAAGCGCCACTAATTCTAAAATACCTCAAGACCAAACGATGCGTTTTTGTTAATATTTTTGCGGCGCTTTTTATATTGCGCCGCTAATGATGTTCGTTAGCGGCGTTTCATTATAAGCGCGACTAATTCTAAAATACCTCAAGACCAAATGATGCGTTTTTGTTAATATATTTGCGGCGCTTTTTATAATGCAGCATTTGCGGCGTTTTTCCATAAGCGCTACTAATTGTAATATACCTCAAGACCAAACGCTGCGTTTTGGTTAAGATATTCTGCGGCGCTTTTTGCATTGCACCGCTAATTATGTGCTTTAGCGGCGTTTTACGAAGATCGCCGCTAATGCTGGATTTTTAGCGGCGTTTGTTGTTCAAACGCCACAAAAAATGCCGCTAAAAGCCTATCCTGGTGTAGTGATGGGATGATTTGATCCAAAAAATAAATAAAAAAACTCATACTAGACAAACTTAAATGAACTAAATTTAAAAATGTCTCAAATCCGAAATAAATTGAACTAAAAATAATCTAGATCCGAAGTAAATCTCTTATAACAATTTAAGTTGGATTGAGTGTGGTTTTGAATGTCGTAGATGTGGTTCACACCGTAAAAGTTGCAGAAAGCTACCAACAATAAAAGTTTTAGGCGTAGGGGAAGAGGATGTTGTTATAGGATGCTTGTATGATAAGCCGATGAATTCTTCTTCCCCTTCCCTTCGATGTTTAGTGGAGATATTAATAGAGAGAGGTTGACGGGGCATGAGCATGGGTCTCAACCTTCGAGCAATATATTGTACTGGTACAAAGGGTAGAGCGATGTGTTTTCAACTAGGAATATTTTTGGAAATGATAAGAGGTTACTAGACGGAGCCAGGGGCGATGCCAGAGGGCTAGCAAGGACCTAGCCCCCTAAAATGTAAAATTTCACTTTTGGCCATTTAAAATTTACAATATTTTAATTTAGTAAATGATAAAATTACACTTTAGCCTTCAAAAATGATAAAATTTTGATTTAGTCCTTTAAAAGTTATAAAGATATAAGGAATTAAAATTACACTTAAGCTCTCATAAAAAATATACAACTTAATTTCATCTCCCTAGAATTTTTTTTTGACTTTTCCCCTAGACAAAGTGTTATCGAACACTTTAGCTCTCAAACATAGGCGTCAAACAGGGGCATAGACAAAGGGGTAGGATGTGGCCTTACACCACCCCGACCCCCTCCAAAAAAAAGGTAATTAAAAAAATTATAAGTTAGTATAATAGTAAATTTACATTTTAATCCTCTAAAAATTTATGATTCATCGTTGATCTCTATTAAAATAATTTTTTGTTTTCGCTCTTAGTGTTAAGTGATTCAATAAAACTAAAAAATATATATATGATAAAAGTACAACAAATCCGAACCTAAATAAGGTCAAAATTTTAGATCCGAATTCATTTCATAAAAAAATTAATTTAACCTATTCAATTGTGACATCTATATCCTATATAACCCACCACTGACCCTCCTCGGATCCATTCTCATCTGTGCCTTCCATTTGCCTACATTAATTTACTCCTATCTAATTGGACACAGCTTTTTGTCGAACACCTTTGAAACTACCAAGTTGTTTGGTCTTTATTTAATAGGTTCCATAAAAAAGTACTTCTACGTATAGAATTAGTTCATCGATTTCATCAATGGCACATAGCTTAGTGTTATATATATATAATTCATATTGTCGTCTTCATCATTACCTTCTATAAAACCTATTCCAAACAGTAAAAAACACTAAACAAGCTTTGGTCTGAATGTTCAGTACAAAGATTATTACAGTCTTTTAGGTGAAAAATAAAAGGCCAAACTACATCCAAAGCCATTAAACTATTAGTAAATTTATATTTTGGTCATTTAAGTTCAAAAAATTATTAAATGATCATTGTACTATTTGAAAGTTTTCTTTTAAACCACTGAACTATTTAAAAGTTTTTATTTGAGTCATTAGATTGTTAAGTTTTTTTTAAAGTTAAGCTAACGAGTTCCAAGCGATAATTCGATGATCAGTACAATGAATTAGTACCTATTGACAAGTAAAACATACCTTAGATCCAAGTCAATTTGATGGTTAGTGTTGGAGATCGAAGAAGGAAACTATTTAAATTTCCTTTTACAAAACTATAAGCCAGCTGACTCAAATTGAATCTGCAAACAGCTTAGCATGGTCAACCCCCATCTTCGCCAAAAAAACAAGCCTACATGTTCAGCTCCTGCCAAAAAAATAAGCCAGTTGACTCAAATTGAAACTGCTTGGAATTTAATTCATAGATTCATGAAATTTAAAGCTGTTTCATAAAAAAATTGAACTGTAGAGAAAAAAAAAAGAGAAAGAAAACTTTTAATTGGTGCAGGCGCTACAAACATAAAATGTCATATAATGATAATTTCAACAATCTAGTGACTTAAATGAAAACTTTTGAATAGTTTAGTGACCATTTTGTAATTTTTTTGAAGTTGAATAATCAAAACATATATTTACTAATAATTTAGTGACCTTGAATGTAATTTATCTAATAAAAAATTGAATGATGAGCATGAAATTGCGAGTTGAAAAAATGGGTCCAATTTGAGAGGATTTAGGAAGAAGAAGATGATGAGAGAATCTTAAATAGGTGATGGAAGATGATGTGTTTCCCGGTGCAAGTGCAACAGTCATGGTTAAGATTGCTTTGTGTCGGCAAAACATAGCATGTGCCCTCCCTTTTCTAATTTCTTGAACTATATAATTCATAATTTCGATTTATATTAGAATAGTTGAATTGAAAATTGGTAACCTAATTGATTTGTTCGATGACACAAAATTGGATATGGATCAAATTATTTGTGAATTGGTAAAAAATTGGGATAAAAAATTAATTGAATTAATTTATATTTTTAATATTTTAAAATTTAATTATTTATTCAATTATTATTGAATCGAAAATCTAGTTAATTGGATCATTGGTCTGATTTTTAGAGCATTGATTTTATGTACGGTTAGTTATTAGATGGTAATCTATATTATGTACAAAATTCTTGATTAAATTTGTGTCACGAGTAAACGGAACTCAAGATTAAAAATCAATAATTGAAGTAATTTATATATATTTTTAAATTTTATGAATTTTAATTATTTATTCATTTATTGTTTTGACCGCTCAACCACCAATCTTCTTTTTAAAACATTAATTTTATGTACGGTTAGTAATCATATGAGAATCTATACTATGTATAAAAATCTTGATAATTTTTGTGTCACGAGTAAACTTAATATCAATTCAATTGAGAAAAGTTTAAAATATTTTTAAGGCTTAATGACAAATATGGCTTCTAGCGTTTGCATGTTTTGTCAAAATGACCCTAATTGTATATTTGAGCCGTTTTTACATCAACCTTTGTTCTTCTTTTTTAATCTGCTTTTCTAATAGATTTAATGAAAGTATCTTAAAAAGTTATTGGGGATGATGTGGAATATTTTAATGAGATACAATTCATTACTTAGATAACCCAATAAGATAATTGCATGTGGAAAATAATAAAATAAATAAATGATACATTAAATTAAAAATAACTCTTAATTTAAATAAAATAAACGTAATGATCTAAAAAATTAACTCAAGAGAAAAACTTCTCAATAACAAACGATGAAAGATTGAAACATTTTGAAAGAAAAGAAAGATTGAAACCTTGAATTTATTCATTAAATTTGTTAGAAAATGAAGTTTGAAAAAGGAAACCAAAGGTTGATGGCCAAAAAGGCTAAAAATATAATTAGAACCATTTTGACAAAAGTTACAAACGTTCAGAGCCAAAATTATCATTAAGCTTCTTTTTGTAATAAACACGAATATTATAACAATGATATTTATGTCTTTTAATAGTTCATAGGAAATTAAAGATCACTTTATAAATATATTTATTTTTTTAGGAAAAATTTTCACCTACATAATGGGTGTGGCGTCATATGTTTCATTGATAATATATACAACTATAAATAAATGTATCAAATATAAATATCTAATTATGAATTACATCCATTTATTTTACAAAAATTAGAAAGTTAGTTTCTTTATTTTAATTTATCAAAATTTGATACATATACTTTACAAAATGGAGCAGCTAGTCGAATAAATTATTAATTTATTATATACAAATTGTTAAATTGTCAATTTTACTATTTTTGTGTACAAACTATTAATTTTTCATTTTTTATAACTGAAAGAGAAAATTTTAGTTTCGAACCCAAGCTCTTATGTCTACAATATACTACTCTTATCACTAGACCAAAAGATTGTTGGCAATAAAATTAATATAGAATAATACATTAATATTTAAAATTTTGAATTGAATAATGCATTAATATATATAAAATTGTGGGGTTTTTTTAAATTTTTTTGGAAGTGTTTAATATTGTTATAAAATTGTAAAAATATTTTAAATATTAAGTGAAAAATAAATTAATTTAATCAATATTTAGATAATTTATTATTATAATATATGAAATATATTGTTTAAATATTTTTAATAATTTAATACAAATTGCTTATAAAATTTAATTTGTTTATATAATTTTATATCTAAAATATATATTATAGAAAATATATATACTTAATATTTCTGATTTAAAGTAAATTCATCTATGAAGAAATTATATCAATAAATGAAGATATTTTAATAATTTTTTCCAAATCAGATTTCACAAAATGGAAATGCACCTAATAGCATTTTTTATTTTAAGAATTTAGTATTTTTATTTTTGAAATTAAAATTTTAAGTTTAATTGTTAGCACTATTAAACTCCTATTAAATTACTTGTGTGACACTTTAAAATGAAATAAAAAATTTTTCATTTGATGGCTATTTAGCAAAAAATTATTATTGTAATGGACCTAATTTTAACAGATGAATTTTAATGCTTTTAACAACTAAATTTGTATTTTTAAATCCAAAAAGTAAATGGATTAAATTTCTATAATTAAAAATAAAAGATTAAATTCCAAATATATGAAAAATATAAAACTTAAAGTATATTTTAACTTTATTAAAATAGTTGTAATAAACAAGTGTTTATTGTAAAACTAAAAATAATACAAATATTAATAAAGAAAAAAAACAAAGGAATAAAATATGATTAAACTTTCACTTAGGATGTATATAAGCTTGTACATGCCTTCTATTTATATGACTTTAAGAACCATATGTTACAAGACATTAAGGACCATTATTTAAGGTACCCTATAAATGAGTAACCCCATAATAAATTTATGAGATTATGGATATTCATTCTTTAGGGGTTACAATATGATGGAATTGGGGGTTATGGACATCAATTTTATTAAATGGTTTACAACACTCCCCATTGGATGTCCATTAACGAAAATGTGCATCGTTAAAACCTTATTAGGAAAAATCATGTGGGATAAAAACCTAATGAAGTAAAAAGAGTACACAATCTCCTATTACAAGTTGCCTCGTTAAAAACCTTTACTAGGAAAACCCAGTGGGACAAAAGCTTGGTTAAAGGAAAAGAGTGCAACGTGTTTTTAACTTCCCCTAATGGCTTCATCACATTACGTCTTTAAGTCGACACATTCCAATCTTGTGTAGTAACCTTTTAAATGTTGAAGTTGGCAATGCCGTAGTAAAAAGATCTACTAAATTATCACTAGAACGAATTTGTTGAACTTCTATATCAATTTTCCTCTCAAGATCATGAGTGAAGAATAATTTTGGTGAAATATGTTTCGTTCTATCACTTTTGATGTAATCACCCTTCAATTGAGCTATACATGTTGCATATCTTTGTATAAGATAGTTGGCATATTTTCCTGTAAAGGCAAAATACATATATTTTGGATATGTTGGCTCAATAACCTTAACCAACACACTCTCGACTTTCCTCATGCATTGTAATTATTTCTACATGATTTGAAGAGGCGATAAATAATGTCTGCTTTATTGAATGTCATGATATGGCAGTACCTCCTCATGTAAATAAATATCCCGTTTGAGATTGACCTTTATGTGGATCTAATATATATCCAACACCAACATAGTCGACTTATGGGGATTTTAAATCATTTGAATAAAATAACCCAATATCAATGATCCATCTAAGATATCTAAATACATGTTTAATTTCATTTCAATGTCTATGTGTTAGAGAAGAACTAAGTCTTGCTAACAAGTTTACAACAAAAGCTATATCAGGTTTTATGTTGTTTGCAAGATACATCAATGCTCCTATGACACTTAGATATGACACTTCAGGAGCAAGAAACTCTTCATCATTCTCGCAAAGATGAGATTGATCTTTATTCACATCTAAATTTCATACAACCATTGGGGTACTCAATGGATGTGCTTTATCCATGTAAAAATTTCTTTAATATCTTTTCCGTATAATTTGATTGATGACCATGAATTCCATCTTTTAAATGTTTGATCTATAGGCCAAGACAAAACTTTATTTTTTCAAGATCTTTCATTTCAAATTCTTTCTTTAAACAATTTATTGTTTTTTGGAGCTCTTCAAGAGTTCCAATAATATTTAGATCATCAACATAAACAACAAATATCGCAATATTTGATCTAGAACTTTTTATAAAGACACATGGACAAATTGGATCATTTTTATAACCTTCGTTTAACAAGTATTCACTAAGACGATTGTACCACATACGTCCAGATTTTTTTAATCCATATAAACTTCTCTTTAATCTGATCAAGCAATTTTCCCGAGAAACTCTATATCCTTCTGAGATTTTAAATCGTTCAAGGATTTTCATATAAATCTCACTATCAAGTGTAGCATATAAATAGGTTGTAACAACATCCATTAGACACATATCAAGTTTTTCATGTACTGCTAGACTAATAAGATATCTAAATGTGATTGCATCCACCACAAGAGAATATGTCTCTTCATAATCAATGTCAGGCCTTTACGAAAATCCTTGTACAACAAGTCATGCTTTAGACCTTACGACTTTATTTTTCTCATTTTGTTTTTGCACAAATACCCATTTATATCCTACCGGCTTTACACCTTTAGGTGTTTGAACTATAGGTCCAAAAACCTCATGTTTAGAAAGTGAATTCAATTATGCTTGAATTGTGTCTTTTCATTTTGGTTATTCTTTTCTATTTCTACATTCCTCAATAAATTTAGACTCAAAATCCTCATTTTCTTCTGCTATTCCAATAGCAATATTATAAGCAAAATTGTTGTTGTCAACAACTTTTTTTTTTCTCGGTTCCTTCTTTTTCTTGTATTGACATAACTTATCGAGATCTTTTTTATTTTAATAATTTTCATTTTCACTTTCAAGTACCTAAATCTCTTCTTGAGTTTTATAATTAGTTATGTTATAGGTTTCTTCAGGAACGCCCGCCTCCACTATATGACCATATTGAATGTTTGCTCCTTTCCTTTTACGAGAATTTTTATCTTTAGAATCGACTAGTCTCCACACTTCAAGCGTGGATTATTTTCTTTTATACTAATAGTTTTCCCTATTAGGATATCAATTCGTATTGGAGCATTTTCAGCTTGTATGTGAGATTTAATGAATCTGGTAGTTAATTTGTAAAATGAATTATCTGTTCAACTTCTGGTTCACATTACTTTGTGCGAGGATCTTAGACATTGATAATTCATTTCAAGTAATTTATTAATTCAACTTTTTATTCTCTCCCCCTAATGTTGGGAAAACTGACAACTCATGTCATAACTAAATCTTGAATTAATAGCTAAAAATATTTAATAATATAAGGAGACTCATATCAATATACATTTCCAATCTCTTATGATGACCGATCTTTGTGTGTTGTGGTGGAGAAATTGGAACATATACCACACATCCAAGAATTCCAAGATGGAAATATCAGGCTTTTGACCAAAAATTAATTGTAATGGGGAGTATTTATAATTTATTGGTTGGATGCGTACAACATGTAAATCAATAAAATCTCATGTTGAAATAGGAAGCTTTGTTATCATAGGTAATGATTTAGCTATTAGTTGGAGACATTTGATAAACGATTTAGCTAAATTGTTTTATGTGTGAACATGGGCTATAGGATGTTCAACTTTTATCCCAATTGACATACAATAATTATTAAAAGCTTAGGACATAAACTCACCAACATTAGCAAGGTGAATTGTTTTAATTGCATAATTTGAAATTAATCATTTAATAAGCAATCTCGCAAATGACAAGTTGCGAATTGATAACACATATGTGCTTATTTTGTAGATGCATCTACCAAAATCATATAATATCAAAAACCATCTATATGGTGAATGAATGGGCCCATATTCATTTTGGAAATGCAAGACACTAAATATCAACTTTAGCTAGTGAGTTTGTAATAATCAATTATCATTAAGAACAAGCAACACATGAGAATTATTTAAATTAAAGAAAATTTTGGTTCTTTAATGAATGTCCATATGAATTCTCAATTAATTTTCGCATCATATATGATCTAGGATGGTTTAACTAGTCACGCCAAGTAGTAAATGTTTTTGTATTAGTAAAATTTTGGTTTACTTTAACATGTTTTTCAATTGTACTAATAATGCCAATATAAATTTTGACAATTTATATTTTATTGTCATTCATTTTACTTTGTATCTAAATATAAGCAATATTGTGACATTTACTTCTAGAAATGTCTACATCAATGTGAAATCCATAATGGCATTAACTCAATGAAAGAAATATAATTTCCAAACAATTATTTGCAATATTTACTTCAGGAATATGCCAAAACTTTAAATGCCCAAATTGACTTTAATGATCAAAAGTGATTATAATTTTTTATATTTATTGTAGACATTCACTTCAAGGAATGTGTAAAAATAATTCAGATAATAATGTAAGGGTATATCATATTCTTTACCGATAAGATTATATAGATATCATCCGCTTCAATGAATGATTAATTAGTATAAATCATTGATCATTATGTTCTAAGAATGAACATGTGGAAACATTTCGACTCATCCATCTTCTTTATTATCTACTTGTCAATAATGACGATAAGTTCCATTTTTATAATTGTTATGTATTGCTTATATTCACTTCGGGGAATGAAGCAGAACCAATGAAAACTAATATTTTCATTATTTTGTTTAGCCATAAGAGGCATTTACAAAATCAAACCACACAATAAATGAAGTTGGAAAGAATGAAACTTGAGTCCAACGTAATAGGTAAAATTTTATCAACACTAACATTAATTAAAATCTTCTTGAAATAGAGTAATCATGAGATACTGATTAGTGCAAGATAACTTTGAATGGTAGAAAATTATATGGTTAGTGGATAAATTATTCAGATAAAAAATATATATGATCATGTAAATAACAACTAAATTAAACGGTGATTACTTTACTGGTCTAATAATCGAAAATTTTTAAAATTATACCATCCTTAGGAAGATATATCTTTTCTCACGGTTAATATCACTTCCATCAATATCTTCAACTTGTAAATGAACTACAACCTTAAACGCAATGAATAACAAAGTGCCATGCAAGAGCCAGAACTACAGATCAATACAGGGTATGTACATGAACTAAAAAAAATATTACATACGATATTCTCAAAGTAGGTAGTTCGGAGAAAAACATATATGATAATATATTTAGAGGAAAATAATCATGATAAAATGAAAAATTAGCATAGGCAATCAAACGAAACCAGTATTGATGCTCGTAAATTTATCCTTACTGTGTCCACTTAAATGCAATCCAATATTAGTGAGCACTTTGCAAAGGGAATTGGTGAAATTTTCGGTTGATTCAAATGGACATGCCATTGAATACATTTAAAAATAGTTATTGCCTAATTGCTCTATATAAGCCATAACATATTTAAGTTGGGATATGTGAAGATAAAAAACAAGGACCAAATTTATTTTTTAAACAAAATCTAACCAACATATCACCACTTAAAATACTATAAACAATACAATAAATTGAAGTAAATTAAGACCTCTTGTTCTTATTAGATCATCAAACTATTTAAATAAACATATCAAAATTAAAACTTAAATATTAATTTAGCTTTTGAAAATAATTTTCACCAAGAACAAAATTTCATTAAAAACAATTCAAAATTTAACACCGTGAAAAGTTTTAAAATTGAATAGCTTATTTTAACAATTTAAAATAAAAAAAACTTTTAGTAATATAATTAAACTTCTAAAATAAACACAGTCTTATATATCTATTAGGAAAATTCAAAATAACTTGAAAATTGTATCAAAATCGTTATTTTAAAATAAACCCCATTTTAAAAATAAAAACAAGTACCAAAAATCTAGATTTAATAAAGACGCTTTTAGAAATGTGACACCAAGTTCATGATTATAAATTATAACTATGTTTAAGATATATATGATTGTCATTCTTATCTGGATAATTCTAGGATAGTTAGGTGCATATTTGTCAAAGTTAATGGCAAATTGACTAGCATAATAACTAGCAAATGTCTATATATATATTTTAAAACTAAACTTTGGTTTGGAATACGTAAAACATACCTTGGGTTTGGGGTTTGCTAGTGGTTGAAGATCAATTGCTTCGACAACTTATTTCGAATTGGTGCTGATGATGTGGGATCATGCATCCATCTCGTATGATGCAAAATAAATTTCATCATCGATAAAAGAAATTATCACTTTGAGCAAGATTGTGTTGATAACGTGTTATAAAACTAAAAAAAATACAAATATTAAGAAAGAAAGAAAGACAAATGATAAAAGATGATTAAACTCTCACTTAGGATGTATATAAGCTTGTACATGCCCTCTATTTATAGGGCTTTAAGAACCATAAGTTACAAGGCATTAAGGACAATTATTTAAGGTACCCTGTAAATGATTTAGGGATTACAACATAATATATTTATGGGGTTATGGAAATTCATTCTTTAAGGGGTTACAATAGGATGGAATTGGGGGTTATGGACATCCATTTTATCAAATGATTTACAACAGTGTTTTATTTGTCACATTGTTACTGCCAATTTTTTAAAGGACTAAAATAGTATTAAACTCACCTTAAATAATCAACATTTTTCATATTATTATATGTTTAATTTACAGCAGACTACACCTAACATCATTCAATTATTAGAAAATTTATACTTTGGTCATTCAATTTTAAAAAGTTATAAATTGATCACTAAATAATTCAAAAGTCACAAGCTGTCACTAGGCCATTCATTTTGTAACGGACATCAAATGTAGGACGAGTAAATTTATAATTTGGTCACTCAGCTATTATTAAGTTTACAATTTGGTTATTCAAATTAAAAAAGTTACAAATTGGTCATTGAACTATTAGTAAGTTTATAAGCTTACACTTTGGTCACTCAATCTTTGCACCATTACTCATTGACATGATAATTTGAATAGTATAAATAACAACTCAAGGCTCAAAACCTCGCAAAGCCATTGTCATCCCCATGCATCACCTTTGATCCAACCAACTTAACAACCCTTCATTCTTTACTCACTCAATAAAAGCAAACAAAATTACAAATAATGTAACGACCCGAAAGTTAATGGTGTCCAAATATGCAGTTTCGGAACCCCATTTTTGATGTTTGAGCCCATAAATATTATTATTTAATATATATGAGGTTACTATAAAGTTTAATTAAGGTTTGGTCCATTAATTTTGTTAATCGGATAGTTAACTAAGTTACAATGACTAAATTGTAAAAGTGGTAAAAGTTAATTTCTGTGGATATTTAATTAATTGGAGGACCGATTAGGAAATTGGTCCATTTTTAAATGGATATCCGGTGGTGGAAGCTTAATTTCATCCACTAAATAGGTTAATTATAATTAATTTAAGTTAATTAAAGATTAATTTAAATAAGGTTAATTAATGTTAAACAAAATATAAAAATAAAAATAAAAATGACATCTTTCATCATATTTTTCATCTTTTTCTCCCTATAGCCCAACCTTGAAGAGAAAAATAAGGGTTTGGAGTTTCAAGCTTTAGTTCATCAATTGGTAAGTAATTTCAAGTTCGTTTATTATAATTTTTATGTTTTTAAGGTCTCAGGAGCTTGATTTAGCTAACTCGTGTACCAATTTGCAAAAATTTTAAAGTTTCTAAAAGTTATCATTGATGATTCTTGATGAAATTGGTGTTAAATGGTTGCATTTTAAGTTTAGATATAAAAAATGACTAATTTGTAAAGTGAAAATTGTTAATTTTGAACATAGGGATTAAAATGTAAATAATTAAAATTGGTATGAAATTTATGTAATTATGGACAGTAGAAGGTCTTATAAGGATGTAATTGAGATCAATTTTGAAATCGAAGCTCAAATTGAAGGTTATGACAATTTTGGTTTTAGAGACTAAATTGAATAAAATGCAAAACTTTAGGGCATTTGAATAATGAAATTTAGCTAATATATGCTTATAATAAGATGAAATAAGAGGGTTGGAATTGATAAATTGAACTAAATTATTGTATAGATTGAGAATTGAACCAAATCGAAGATAATCTAGGAAAAGGCAAAATTGTTGATTAGTCATTGAATATTTGGTTGTTTGTTATTTTAACCACTAAGTTCATATGGTTTGATTGTATTTAAATTATTATGTACTTTAACTATGAATTTGTGTATGTTTGATTGTAATTTAAATTGTTTGCAATTTGGTTCAAAAGGTGATATATGAACTAAATCGTAAAGAAATGATAAATTGAGTTATCTAATGAATTTAAAGTTGATTATGACTGATCGAATCGTATTGGTATGTTTGTGAATGATTATCGAGAAAGAGGACTAAACTGAATAAAATTGAAAATAGTATAACTTGGTGAAATTGTGAAAATGGCTTGAAATTGGGATAAATTATATTATATATGTATGAAATGATAATTTGATTAATGAATTGATGATATTGAAATCAATAGAATGGGAGTCGAACCTATAATGAAATTGGATTACTGATTACCTCATTAACTATTTGGACAGAGTCGGATATAGTTGACCTGCCATAAGATAGATAGTGTGTGGGTTACTTCGCCTACGTGTTGATAAGTGTTGGGCGCAACTTTTACTCTGGTTATACCGATGACCGTTGGGTGCAAACTATTTACTTCGTCATTGTCCGATGAGGCACCGGGTGCCAAATACGTGTGTTGGTTGGATTCGTGTATCCGTTTGAGTCTAAATCAGGTTAATAGGGGTATAAAATGTAAATTGGATAAATGATATTCGAATTGAGTTGATATTGTGATTTGATGATGCAAATACATACTGCGATATACGAATATCGATAGCATGTGAAAGATCATGCGAACCTATTATACAAGCCTAAAGGGTCAATATAGAAATGTGATGAATCAACAAATTCGACTCAAAATTTGAATAATGAAGCAAAATGGTGATTAACATTAAATTGAAATTGGACATACTGTTGATAAGCAGGTGGAATGATATGAATATGATAGTGAATTGATTAAATGTTTATTGAATAAGTGAATTGAATTGTTATATGTTTGAATTACTATATGATATGATAAATGTTGAACTCACCTTGTTGATATATTGTTATCATGTTAGGCAAAATTGAGAAGCTAGTATTTTATCGTATTAAATCATAAATTGAGGTAAGCTGTTGTTTAATGCTTATGAACTTACTAAGCATTTGATATGCTTGCCCCGTTGTTTTTCCCTTTCCCTGTAGATTACCAACTTGTGGTAAGTGTCAAGTGGATCGTCGAGAAGCTTACACTATCCTGTTATTGATTCGATAGTCTTTTAATCTTTTTGATGCTCAATTTTTGTGGCATGTATATAGGTGATATGCTTTTGTTTAACCTTGAATGCTAGAATGATTAAAATCGATAATACGTTTGAATTGACAATATAAATGCCTCATCGAATTGGTTGGCTTTGGAAATTGAGCTTGAACTATGTTTGGTAGCTTAAAGTAGCATGTTTTAGGTTGAATTATTGTAACACCCCAAACTCGGCCCAAATGTTATGGTCGGATCTAGCGATGTCACATGATAGGGTTTTTGAAAACCGTGTCATCGCATTAAAATCATTTTCATTGAATTCATTATCTTAATATCTTATTATTTCCAAAATTGTGTTTCTCATTTAATCAATAGTTTCAAAATGTTATTCGTTTGCAAAAGCTTTTAAAACAGATTAAACAATCGTGCATTTAGGAAAAACATTTGTTTCTTTTGAAAACCGAAGTTTCCTACTACTAGCAGTTGTAATCCATAAGGTAAAGATAATTAAAACCCAAAACCAAAGTTCGAAAGTCCAATTACAACCCAAAAACTTAGCCAGTAAAAATAGAATAGAAATAAAACCAATTATCGTAAATATGAGTAAAAAACCATGAAAGTCCAAAATCGTGGTCACGGTCGAATCCTCCACTGCACCGATCCATCTAGATCTGGGGATTACCTGTGCACATTTAAACAAAAGGGGTGAGTTTACGAAAACTCAGTGTGTAATCCCACAGAAAATAAACAATAGTAAATCACAGTGCACAGTTAAAACAGTCCTCGGCCTAAGCCCCTTTTTAGTATCAGTAACAGTTTGAGCCTTAGCCCATCTCAGTACAGTACCAAATATGCAGTAGGGCCTTAGCCCATCATAGTATTAGTAGCAGTCATGCAGTATTTAGTAACAAAGTCCTACCCAACCAGCCTCTACACACCATCTTCGTCCAACCCTACACTCCATGTGGGGATCAAATCAACCCACCCATCCCTACACTCTAGGTAGTACTGAATGCGACACAAAACAGTAATTTGCAGCTGAGTTGCTAGTATGTTAGAATTAAGAGCCTTTCAGTACACTTCCTCCAAATATAATCAACCCAACCCCATGCAATGCAACATACAAGTCATGACATGTTATCTCAGGACATCAGTACATATAACCAATTCAGTATACAAGCATACTATCATCATGCTCAAAACATATATAAATCAAACAATCAGCTCGTACAATTAGGGGTCTAAGTGATGCTTACCGAACCTATAGTAGGTTCACAGTCGACTTGGGAGACCCGTGCAACCTTAGCAATCAATTCAGTAAAAATAGGCTCACACACCCATGTGGTCTGCCCGTGTGGGCCCACACGCCCGTGTCACCCACTCGGTCCAAATTGGCCTTGGCCTCGTGGTCCATTTTTAATGTAACCCGTGCTAGCTAGGTATTCATATATGTTTTCACTATTTACTTATATGTTCCTTCAAAGCTGTCTACTTGAGTCACTATTACTAAATTGTTTATATCTTGAGCTACAGAATTCCAAATTAAGGTCCGCTTGATGTCTTTGAAACTAGACTCAAATACCTGTCTACCATAAAATTTTCAGAATTTTTGGTTCAGCCAATAAGTACAGTAAAATCTTCAATCTTACCCTTGTTCTGCTGTCTAACAGCTTCGACCGTTCTTTGCTAAAAATTAATTATCTCTTAGTAAAAAATTTGGATGATGTTACCATTTGCTTATATTGAAAATAAACTCATTAATAATTTAAAAATGTAAATTTTAACTCCTAATTATTTTTTTTCCAATTTTTGATGATTTTCCAAAGTCAGAACAGGGGAATCCGAATTCATTCTGACATTGTCTCACAAAACTTATTATATCTCATGATTTACAATTCCATTACTTACACAGTTTCTTCTATGAGAAACTAGACTCAATAAGCTTTAATTAAATATTTTTTTCATCCTCTAATTCGATTTCCAAAATTTATGGTGATTTTTCAAAGTTAGCCTACTACTGTTGTCCAAACAGCAAGCTGTCGAAACCATTTTTTCAAAAATTTGAAAAAATGGAATCGATTTTGAAAATGGAGTCTCCACCAATCTTTTATTGAGGTGTGATCGGATCACTTTAAAAATGATTTTAGGTGTACGAATTTTGAGAAAACAAGTTCGGGAGTCGGTTACGCACGAGGAAGGGTTGGCACCTTCGTAACGCCCAAAATTGGTACCGAATTGATTGTTTAATGTCTTAGTGTCGAAACTTGAAAAGATTTTTAAATACGATCCCATGACATGAAAGCTTAAATAATTGAATTGGTTAAATGGACGGACCCATTTCAAAGAAATAGACCGCCACACTCAGTGAGTTAGAGTGCAATAGTTCAATCTTCGAAGTTAGAATCGTCCCTTTTTTAAAAAATTTAAAAAAAACATGTTTTAAGAAGGATATTTGATTATTTAAATCAATCGAGAAATCAGAATCCAGCAAGTTGGGGTTCAGTTTCTCGAAATTCTTAAACATCAAATATTGTCTTTATTTTAAAATCGAGATAACAAAATGTCGTATCCAGTAAGTTAGGATCCAACATTTTGAAATCTTAAGAATTTTATTTTAATAATTGTATGGTTTTAATAAAATGAACATTTGATTATCTAAATTCATCGAGAAGAATTAAAGCCCAGTAAGTTAGGGCACAATTCTCTCGAGAACCTATGAACGCCAAGCCCTTTTTTAAGAATTATGAAATAAAACGATTATAATGCTTGAATAAAATACAACTCTTACAAACGGAACATGATTGAATAACAATACGTATAATGTAAAAGATAAATAACAATCTAAACTTAAACTAGAAACAATTAAGCAAGTAATAGGCAAATACAAACATTGACTTTAATCATATTATACAAACATCCATATTAAAAATTAAGCAACCCATAAATTCATAATCAATTAAAAAATCGAGACAATGAGAAAAGAAAAAAAGTAATAACAATAAATAATACGAATATTTGATACAATTTGGTAAGGAATAAAAAAAACAAATAAAAGGTTTGAATAAATTTTAATGAAAGATTTTAAAAAACTAAAAAAATTAAAAAATGAAGTAAAATAAAAGTGAATAACTTAAAATTAATATCTACATTCTGATTTATATAAATAAAACCTAGTAAAATAATAGTATATACATAGTAATAATATATAAAAGTTAAATAAATAAAATAACAAATTTAAAAGGAATAAGGTTTTATGCATAAGAAAATCATTTGAAATTAATAATATATTATTATATATATACGTACGTATACTAAAAAACATACTATATATGCATATATGTAAAAATATAAAGTATTATTATTAAAATTTTGAAGTTAATTATATATATATATATATATATATATATATATATATATACACGTACATGAACAAAAACAAAAAAGAGTACGTATAAATTATATTAAGATAATATTTAAAAAAACATGAAAATATTTATAAAATTAAGTAATGAATACATAAAATAATATTATATAATAAAAGAATTTATATAAAAATTAAGTTAATTAACATATATATAAATACTATTAAATATAATAACAACAAATGAAATTAATGATAATAAATCAATTAATTGAATGAAAGTGGATCTATTTTGAATTCAAACAAAATTCTAAGGGTTAACTTGAAATAGATGAGCAAACGTCCGCATTGAAAATCACTGAAAACAACAGGGACTATTATAGTAATTTAACGCAAAAATTTAGAATAATCAAAATCTAACTTAGAAAACGGCACCGTTTAGGTTTGGATCTAAGTGAAAACAAAGTCAAATATGTGGTATAAATTTTAAAAGATAAAGGAAATCAGATTGAAACTATTTGAAATAAAGGGGGACCTGTTGAATAAATAGACCAATCGATCCATATCACGGATCTTACCCGAATCGGGTCACCGTTGGGATCGGGTCTTCAAAACGATGTCGTTTCGGAGTCATTGCATTGAATCCAAATGGCGGCGTTTTATTCCCGTGCTTAAATGCCAAAACCTAAAGAATCCCTTGTATTTTCTAAAAACCTAAATAGAATCAGAAAAGTTCTGCGTCGCTCTGTGCACTGAGGGCATTCGGACAGTTTTCGATCCAAGCCCATTCTCCGATGACGACGCAGAAGGCCAGAACCTCGTCACCAGGTACATCTTTTCTTTCTTTTTATTGTTTTCTCTCTTAACTAATGACTATTGAACACAAAAATAAGAGAAAGAAAAAAAGTCTAATACTAGCAAAATGAACATGAAAAGAAACTCAGCAATCACCTTTCGGTATTTCGATTCTTTTTTTGTATTCTGAATGTGTGTCTCTGTAAAAAAAATTACAAAGGTTTTGCCTTTTATTTTATAGGCCGAAAAAATAAACAAAAATGAAAATACAATTTTTTTCTTTTCTGCTGCGTTGTCCATTTTTTGTTTGTTGCAGGTACGGCCGTAAGGAGGCACGTGACGTGGAGGCTTGCGTGAGGGAAGAGCGGTGTGCTGGAGGCTGCTGTTGCGGCGTTGGAGGCATTCTAGAAACCCTAGGGGTTTCTGAAAATTATTCAAATCAAGCCACAGTGTATTGGGCCTGGGGTTTTGGGTATTTTAGGCTGAATTAGGTTTGGGTTAATCTGTATTGGGCCTAGAGTCTGTAAATGGACATTTAAAATGGATTATTTTTTATTTTTTATTATTATTATTTTTTATATTTTTGTTTATTTATTTTCGATTTGGGCTGGGCAAATTTGAGTTATTACAGCTGCCCCTCTTTGCTCATTGTTGTGTAACGGGAATGAAGCAAAGACTTTAATAAGGCTAAATTTGCCTGGTCATACGGGATCTTGGTGTTCTTCTTCAAGTAGCCTCATTCCATCCTACTGTATTTTCAGAGGTATAGGATTTACTTCGATCCACTCCACCGCAACGTCGAGGAGATAGGATTTGTGGCTTAAATCTGCTTCCCTACTCTTGAAGATAAGATTCACCGTCTCCGATCTGCTCCGCTATTGCTTAGGGAGATAAGATCTGTGATTTCCAACCTATTCCACTGCTGACCAGGGAGATAGGACTTGTGGCTTGTTGAAGATAAGATTCACCGTCTTCGATCTGCTCTACTACTGCTTAGGGAGACAAGATTTGTAATTTCCAACCTATTCCACTACTGACCAGGGAGATAGGACTTGTGGCTTAAATCTGCTTCCCTACTCTTGAAGATAAGATTCGCCGTATTCGATCTGCTCCGCTACTGCTTAGGGAGACAAGATCTGTAATTTTCAACCTATTCTACTGCTGACTAGGGAGATAGGACTTGTGGCTTAAATCTGCTTCCCTACTCTTGAAGATAAGATTCGCCGTATTCGATCTGCTCCGTTACTGCTTAGGGAGACAAGATCTGTAATTTCCAACCTATTCCACTACTGACTAGGGAGATAGGACTTGTGGCTTAAATCTGCTTCCCTACTCTTGAAGATAAGATTCGCAGTATTCGATCTGCTCCGCTACTGCTTAGGGAGACAAGATTTGTAATTTCCAACCTATTCCACTGTTGACCAGGGAGATAGGACTTGTGGCTTAAATCTGTTTCCCTACTCTTGAAGATAAGATTCATCGTATTCAATCTGCTCCGCTACTGCTTAGGAGATAAGATCTGAAATCTTCAATCTATTCCACTGCTGCGCAGGGAGATAGAATTACTGGCTTCAATGTACTCCACTGTAACCACAGGGAGGTAAAATCCACCATCTTCGATCTGTACCACTACTGCTTAGGGAGATAAGATCTGTAATCTTCAATCTATTCCACTGCCAGCCAGGGAGATAGAATTACTGGCTTTAATGTACTCCACTGTAACCACAGGGAGGTAAAATCCACCATCTTCGATCTACTCCACTACTGCTTAGGGAGATAAGATCTATAATTTCAATCTATTCCACTGCCAACCAGGGAGATAGAATTACTGACTTCAATGTACTCCACTTAACCACAGGGAGGTAAAATCCACCATCTTCGATCTGCTCCACTACTGCTTAGGGAGATAAGATCTGTAATCTTCAATCTATTCCACTGCCAACCAGGGAGATAGAATTACTGGCTTTAATGTACTCCACTATAACCATAGGGAGGTAAAATCCACCATCTTCGATCTGCTCCACTACTGCTTAGGGAGATAAGATTTGTAATCTTTAATCTATTTCACTGCTGCCCAGGGAGATAGAATTCAAAATTCTCGACCTATTCCACCGCTGACCAAGGAGATAGGACTGGTATCTTCGATCTGCTTCGCTGTTAATACAGGAAGGCCAGATCTGCTATCTTTAACCTGCTCCATTGCAACCGAGGGAGGCAAGGCTAGTATCTTCGATCTGCTTTGCTGTCAATGTAGGAAGGTAAGATCTACTATCTTTATCCCGCTCTACTGTAACCAAGGGAGGCAAGGCTTTGTTTTCGATCTGCTTCGCTGTCAATGCAGAAAGGCAAGATCTGCTATTTTCAATCTGCTCCACTGCAACCGAGGGAGGTAAGGCTGGTGATTTCACCAATCTATTCTCTATGGAACATGACTTGTATGATGAACCTAATTATACCTAATGATTAGGATGGCATGATCAAAATGAATCAAATGCTCCTAACTAGACATGTGCGAATGGTGTTTGCATGAATGCAAGATTTTACTTTTCGAAAATGATCCCGCTTAGGTTATCATTACTCAATGTTTATTAAGGTTTTGTAACGGACGTGCTACAACACCTTCCTTCTCAACTGAAGTCTTTAAAGAAACACTTAGGTAGATTGCCCCCACTATAAACCTCAAAGTTCAATCCATTGGGGCGCAAGATTTGTACCATCATTCTCCCACTGAAACCCAAAGGTAGAAAAATATGGTTTTTTCTCAATCCTTTCATATCACAATTCAAGGATACCGGATTTAAACCTTTCTGGTCCCTTACACCATTCTCAAGGTGTCGTACCAAAGGCTCATGCACAAATGAAGGCTCTCTTCTTCGAGAAAACCTCTTCCTATTTTCTGATAATAATTGTTTGCTTGTTTATTCAATCAATGCATTTGACAACAAAATCCAAAGAGAAAGTCCAAATTTAGACTCTTCCTTCTCAAATTTCCAACCTTTAAATTTGTTGCGTTTTAAACAATAGTCCTGTTTCAGGTTCCTATATTATTTAGAAATTTTTTCAGAGTAATATGCAAAACTTCCTTTGTGAAAGTTTTATTAGTCCATTAATTATTATTCCAATGCAACATGCTTGCAAAAGGGTCATAACAATGGATAAGAATAAAGTTGGTTCTGAGCATAGCTCGAAAGGAATAAATTATCAAAAATAGTAAAGAAAGATAACAAAGAAATTGATTGGGAATGTGTATCTTGAAAAAGAATGAAGTATTCCAAGAACAACAAATTCAATATAAATAGTATGAAAATTGGGTGCCCCAAATATCGCAGCTTGAACTTCTCTGCACAAACTTTCTGAAGACCATTCTGAGTTTAATATGTGTTTAAGAGATCTACAATGCTTCGTCGATGCCCCAAGATGTCGCCTACCCTTTCCTGTTGGTTCAAGTATAACATGATCACCACATGCCACAATCTGATCAAGATTTGAACTGCTCTGATCACCTCATACCCCATTCTGATCAATATTTGAGCCGCCCTTTTCGGGTTTTCAACTCAAATTCCCTTTGGCCTAAGGCGCCCTTTGCGGGTTTTCCCCTTAGCCTCTTCATTTTTACTTTTTCAGTTTTCATTTTTCATTTTCATTTTTTCATTTTTCATATTTTTTTCAACTTAAAGTGCCCTTTGCGGGTTTTCACATTAGTCTTTCCTTCTTCTTTAAACGAAGTATTTCTTGACTGGATCTGAGTTCATAGGATTAGCAATCTCACTCAGGACCAGTGCTCCTCTGAAAAATTTCTTCTTTACAACATAGGGACATTCCCGATTTGGCATTCATTTCCATCTAAAATCCTTTTGTAGAGGAAGGATCTTTTCCAACACCCAACCCTCTCGTGGGATTCTCTGAGACGACCATATCTGTTATGAGCTTGCATCATTTGTTTCTAGTACATCTGACCCTGATGAATAACTTTTAGCTTTTTCTTCCATCAGGTTCAACTGATTATATCACGATTGGATCTATTTTGCTTCATCTAACTTTTAGCTCAACCAATATTCAGATTTTTACTTCAATGGGTAAAACTACTTCCGTCCTATAAATCAAAGAGAAAGGTGTTGCCCAGGTCAAAGCCTTTAGAGATGTTCGACAAGCAAGGAAGGCAAATGGTAATTTCTCATGCCAACCCTTGTAAGTCTCAATAATTTTTCGCGATTCATTTTTAGGCGATATAATGATGAACTGCGGTGTCTGATTTTGAATTGATTACAGATCTCAGCTATCGTGCTATCATTCAAGTTCAATACATTTTCCAATACCATCTTCTTTGGAAATCTATATCGGCATATGATGACATTGGCGTATGAAGCAGCCTCTATCCATTTGATGAAGTAATTAATGATCTCAACAGTGAAGCAATGCCCATTAGAAGCCTTCGATAATGATGACATCCAGGCCCAATTTTGCTCAAAATTTGAGTCGCTCTTTTCAGGTTTTCAACTCAAAACCACCTTTGGTCACAAAGCGCCCTTTGCGAGTTTTCACCTTGGCCTCTCCTTTTGTTTTTCTTTTTTTCTTTTTTCTTTTTTCTTTTTATCATTTTCATATTTTTTATTTTGACTTTGATTTTTTTCTTTTTTTTTTGCTTCTGATTTTGTTTTTTCCATTTTTTTGTTCTTTTTTTTTGAATTGGATCCGAACTCATGGGATTAGGTAAGTCCTTGTTGTCCCTTTTGATCAGAACCAATGCTTTTTTCAATAAAGTCTCCCACGTAAGATCTTCCGCTTCCATATTGTATGCGAAAAATCTTCTTTGGTACTAGATTTATTTCATAGAGCCTTTTGAAATCCAACAGAAGTGCAGAGCGATCGACTTCAATGGGTAAAGCTACGATAAGTCCAATAGAAAGTGATTCCCTGTATTAACCCGAATGGCCTTCTTTCCCATATCTTCAAGATGTATCTTTTATTTGATTGTATCCAGAGAAGCCGTTCTTGAAGGAAAACAGTGAGCAGCCTGCCATATTATCCACTAAAGTGTGAAAAATAATGAGTTTTGGGACTGACTTTGTTCAAATCCCTATAATCCATATACATTCATATTTTCCATCCTTTTTTAAGGACTAGTACAATGTTGGCTATCCATCCTGAATATTTGATCGCTTGTAAAAATCCAGTATCAAACTGCTTTTTGACTTTTTCTTTTATCCTTAGCACAATATCAGGCCTCATTCTCCTGAGCTTCTGCTGTATTGGATTACAATCTTCAGGAAGACGGCATACCACAATGTTAGTGCTTAACTTGGGCATAACATGGTATGACCATGCAAAGACATCCTTGAATACTCGGTGTAACTCGATGAAGTCTTGTTTCATCTTTACAGTCATGTCAATTCTAATTTTCACCAAGCCCACAATTCCTAATGATTCTTTGTGAGGTAGGATCTGTCTATCCTCTTATGCTACCATCCTCAACAAGTCCGGAGATAGGCTACAATCCATGTTATTTTCAAAGTCATGTGATCCCTCTAAAAACATATCTCTCTCAAAAAGAGATTCTAAGTCTGTAGCAGTGTCACTCATGTCATTGATATCTGAGGACCCATAGTAACTACCAAAGAATATACAAAAGAATGTGTGAATTTATGAATAATTATTTGTACAATATAATTATGAATGAAAGAATAATGTGGAAGAAAATCCAAAAGAATAAAAGAATAGTTATTCAAAAAGAATGAAAGAATATTGGCTTAAAAATGAATGCAAAGATATATTTTATTAGAATAATGACGTTCAGACATTAGCCTATTTCACAAAGAAATTTCTATCATTTTTAGGCTAAAAACAACAAAAATGTTCTGAACATTACTCTAAATAAGCTCTAAAGACTAATAGGGATTTCTTCCGCAATCTAATTTTTTAGAGCACTCCCAAATTTATAAGGGCGGACATCTAGCAAGGTCCATTTTCCTTTGAGTCTTCATATATGGCATTGATGTGAACGCTTCCCAACACTTCTTCATACATCACATTCGCATCGTCATCAATATAATTAGGTAGCAAATTTTCTGCACTGGAGGCCTCATCGAATTTGACAATACCTATTTTAATAAGTCTTTCAACTATCTTTTTGAAGGCAATGTAGTTTCTATCGAATGCCCCGTAATTCCTGCATGATATTCGCACTGAGCGTTTGCGTCGTATCCTTTAGGAAATGGAGGCTGCATGGGTTTCAAGTAGAAGGAGGCAACAACGTGCGCATCGAATAAGCTTTGATACAGCTCCTTATACGACATTGGAATAGGCGTGAACTGAAGCCTTTCTGTATTTGTCTTTGTGTAATAGTCTCGCTTTAAAGGACTCTGATGTTTGGTGGTTTCTATCTTTGGCCTACCCACAGTGATTGGTTTTGAGTGGCCCTTGTTATACCTGCCTGCATTATCCCATTTATTCCCCTTCTTCCTTGGGGCCTTTGTAGTATCTAGGTACTCCACCCTCGCCTATTTTATTTCTACTGGGTTATCAAGAGCAACAGGAAAATTGTTCCTCAAATTGGATCCTAGGCCTGTCAAGCAATTCACTGGTGTCGATGTATCAGTCTGATAATATTGGGATTTGATAGTAAAGAGTGCCCCTTGTGAACGCCTATCTGGCTAGACTTGGGCACTTGTCGAAGTACAATCTAGGAAAAAAGCAAAGTCCTCATTACCAACCTCAGAATGGTTCATCGGGTCTTTCCTTTTTTCTAACTCTCCAGCTAGCAATCTGTTAAACTGGCTCATCATAGCTTTCTGTAATTCTAGTACCTGATGTCTCATCTCCTGTTGAAATTTGGTCAGTTGCTCTTGCATCTGTATCTGCATTTGCTCTAATTTCTCCAACCTTTGGTCCATTTCTCTAGTTTTGCGACGAGTACTGTAAGGGTGTTTGGTGTTCCAAATTAACAGAAATAAATTTACTCAATTAGACTCTTTCAATAGATTTTAATGCATGTGATGTCATGTAATGCAAATGCATGAAATGAATGCCTAAAGAGACGTTGATTATGATTCAATTACATTTAGAAAACTTTACTAGAAGGCAAATTTCTTTACATAAAGTGGATATATGTACGGCCTCGCCCTCATGTTCTAAGAGACAACATCGATCCCATACGTTAAATCTCGCTAGTTTCCAATGAATGTCTCTACTAGCTCCCCTTTTACTTGATCCTGGTCGCGATCCATTATTTTCCTATCCTCGTAATGCTTCATCAGATTCTTTAAAGGAATTGAAACGTCGAAGGCTTCCGGACAATCATCTTTAATCCTCGGGCCACGAAGTAAACTCACGAACTCTTCCATCGCCCTTCTTGTGTTTCTCAAAATATATTCAGGCAGCCGTATTATTTTCCACTTTATCAAGAAATCCGTATTCCATGACAAGCTTTCTAAGTTAGTAATCGAACTTGAATCAACATCTCTTTCCTAATATGCAAATGTAATGCAATCATAATCAAAACAAAACAAAATGGGTTAGAACAAAATAAACAAAATAAAAGAATACCTAATCGGATAAGCACTAGGGGTTTGGAGTGGCTCTACCTAGGATGGGTTCCTAAAGTCTTCTACATGCGGTTTGGCTCTAGAGTCAATATACCCGAACCAGTAGATTCCTCGATCTTCACCCATTATAGGCTCATACAGACTGAGTTCGGTTTAGGGGAATACATTTCCCTATGGCTGCACGGAGATGAAAATCTCACGAAGACATAGGTACGGATGTATCCCGAAAGTGATCCACTATCCTGCACGGAGGTGAAAACCTGACGAATGAGTAGCTTCTCATTCCCACTTAAAAATGTGAGACTAAACAGTCTTTATGCAATATAATGCCAAGATATAAAACTCAATTTACAGTAATTATACAAACACATGCGAAGAGAAGATCGTAGTTTTCAAATCAAATTTTCAATTTTCAATAATAAGACAAAAAAATAATCAATTTTACGGCCTGACTCTCTTCCTATCCCCAGTGGAGTCGCCAAGCTGTCAAAACCATTTTTTTAAAAATTTGCAAAAATGGAGTCGCCACCAATCTTTTATTGAGGTGTGGTCGGATCACCTTAAAAATGATTTTAGGTCTACAAATTTTGAGAAAACAAGTTCGGGAGTCGGTTACGCACGAGGAAGGGTTGGCACCTTCGTAACGCCCAAAATTGGTACTGAATAATGTCTTAGTGTCGAAACTTGAAAATATTTTTAAATACGATCCCATGACATGAAAGCTTAAATAATTGAATTGGTTAAATGGACGGACCCATTTCAAAGAAATAGGTCGCCACACTCAGTGAGTTAGAGCGCAACAGTTCAATCTTTGAAGTTAGAATCGTCCCTTTTTTAAAAAATTAAAAAAAAACATGTTTTAAAAAGGATATTTGATTATTTAAATCAATCGAGAAATCAGAATCCAGTAAGTTGGGGTTCAGTTTCTCGAAATTCTAAAACATCAAATATTGCCTTTATTTTAAAATCGAGATAACAAAATGTCGTATCCAGTAAGTTAGGATCCAACATTTTGAAGTCTTAAGAATTTTATTTTAATAATTGTGTGGTTTTAATAAAATGAACATTTGATTATCTACATTCGATTTATATAAATAAAACCTAGTAAAATAATAGTATATACATAGTAATAATATATAAAAGTTAAATAAATAAAATAAAATAACAAATTTAAAAGGAATAAGGTTTTATGCATAAGAAAATCATTTGAAATTAATAATATATTATTATATATATACGTACGTATACTAAAAAAACATACTATATATGCATATATGTAAAAATATAAAGTGTTATTATTAAAAATTTTGAAGTTAATTATATATATACGTACATGAACAAAAACAAAAAAGAGTGCGTATAAATTATATTAAGATAATATTTAAAAAACATGAAAAATATTTATAAAATTAAGTAATGAATACATAAAATAATATTATATAATAAAAGAATTTATATAAAATTAAGTTAACTAACATATATATAAATACTATTAAATATAATAACAACAAATGAAATTAATGATAATAAATCAATTAATTGAATGAAAGTGGATCTATTTTGAATTCAAACAAAATTCTAAGGGTTAATTTGAAATAGATGAGCAAACGTCCGCATTGAAAATCATTGAAAACAACAGGGGCTATTATAGCAATTTAACGCAAAAATTTAGAATAATCAAAATCTAACATAGAAAACGGCACTGTTTAGGTTTGGATCTAAGTGAAAACAAAGTCAAATATACGGTACAAAATTTAAAAGATAAAGGAATTCAGATTGAAACTATTTGAAATGAAGGGGGACCTGTTGAATAAATAGACCAATCGATCCATATGCGCGGATCCTACCCGAATCGGGTCATCGTTGGGATCGGGTCTTCAAAACGACGTCGTTTTAGAGTCATTGCATTGACTCCAAACGGCGGCGTTTTATTCCCGTGCTTAAATGCCAAAACCTAAAGAATCCCTTTTATTTTCTAAAAACCTAAATAGAATCAGAGAAGTTCTGCGCCGCTACGTACCTCGAGGGCATTCGGACATTTTGATCCAAGCACATTCTCGTTCTGACGGAGAAGGCCAGAACCTCGTCACCAGGTACGTCTTTTCTTTCTTTTTATTTTTTTCTCTCTTAACTAATGACTATTGAACACAAAAATAAGAGAAAGAAAAAAAAGTCTAATACTAGCAAAATGAACATGAAAAGAAACTCAGCAATCACCTTTCGGTATTTCGATTCTTTTTTTGTATTCTGAATGCGTGTCTCTATAAATGAAAATTACAAAGGTTTTGCCTTTTGTTTTATAAGCCAAAAATATAAACAAAAATGACAAAAATGAAAATACAATTTTTTCTTTTCTGCTGCGTTGTCCATTTTTTGTTTGTTGCAGGTACGACCGTACGGAGGCACGTGACGTGGAGGCTTGCGTGGGGGAAGAGCGATGTGCTAGAGGCTGCTGTTGCGGCGTTGGAGGCATTCTAGAAACACTAGGGGTTTCTGAAAATTATTCAACTTGGGCCATAGTGTATTGGGCCTGAGGTTTTGGGTATTTTAGGCTGAATTAGGTTTGGGTTAATCTGTATTGGGCCTAGAGTCTGTAAATGGACATTTAAAATGGATTATTTATTATTTATTATTATTATTTTATATTTTTTGTTTATTTTTTTCCTATTTGGGCCGGGCAAATTTGGGTTATTACACAAGCAATTTCAGCTTTTTGTCGAATCCCATTTTTCGCATTTCGGGTACACACTTGATTTTGTTTGATGCTAAAACAGTTTCCGAGCACTCCAAAGCCTATAATTGAACAAATAACACTAATTTAATCTCACATAACGTCATCCCAAATCGAACTCGTATCGAGGTTTTAACCCATAAGCAACTAAACCTTACCTTCAACCGGTGAACAGTAATTCCCGCACAAACAAAGACTCCAATTGGTAATTACGAGCCCTTGAATCCTCCCCTAATTGGCATAAACAAAACACTTCAGAAGAAAGTTAACAAACGGAGACAAATCACTTATCTGAAACTTACTGAACGATCGCAGACAAACAAGGAGTGACACGAGGTAGAGTGGGAAAATAAAAATCAAGAAGATGAAGGGTGAAAGAGAGCAGAAATTCGGCAGCAATGAAAAGAAAAATAGCAAGAGGGTGGAGGGATTTTGGGGAAAGTAAAAAAAAAGGGGAAAAAAGATGAATAGAATATTTGATAACCACCTCAATCCCTTATTTCTCTCCATCAAACTCCCCACTAAATCCACTACTCAAATTTTTAGTCCATCTCAAACTCTCCTGAACGTACGAGCAAAAATAATGCCCACGCCAAGATTCGAAAACAGGACCTCCTTCACACCAACACTCCACTTATCCACCAGACCAATAAGCCCATTCTATTAATTATTTGCTAACTTTTACTTAAAAGCCTACTGACCAAAGATAGGGCCAAAATTTTCCCAAGTCCTGGCTTGAACTTGGGACCTCCCAAATACACTCAGAACACATAACCACTGAAGCAGATAGATATTTTGTGTCACACATTCACAATACCCAAAATTAAAATTTTGGGGCGTTACAACTATCATTGTTAAGATGATGGTAATGAATGGTGAAAGATATGAAAGATTAAGTTGAATTCAATAAGCTAAATTGATATATTTGATGTTCAATTGGAGATATCTTGAATTGGTTGAACTATGATGATATGGTGAGACGTTGGTGTGTGTTTTGACATATTTTGTGTAGGAAAAATGTTGTGAGAATTTCACTAAATAGTAAAATTGAAAAATGGCATGAAATAGGTACCAAAATGTAGCTTTTTCTCTAAGGTATCGATACAAACATTTTTTCTTAAATACCTTAAAATGGTATTGATACTTGGAAAAAGGTTATGATACCTTATGGTAAGTATCGATACATTTTATTTTAATTCAAATTTTATGAAACTTTGAAGCTCAAATTAGTATTAGTACCAGGTAAAGGTATTGATAGCTGATATGAAATTTTGACAACTTTGCAATTTGGTCCTATTTCATGCTCGGGTCAACAAAAGAGCTTTCATAAGCTTGATTAAGGCTCGAATTCGATTTTATAGTGTAATGTAAATGTGTTTAATATTAAACGAATGTTTGACCAATCATTTTACTGTGTTTGATTGTAGTTGCTCCGACAACATATGTGGCATCTTGTTGCTTGAACCCGATGATCGGGTCGGGTAAGGGGTGTTACAAATAAAAGCAAATAAAAAGGGAAGAAAGTCTTATGTTCTAGTGAGTCCCAAACATTACCTACAAAAGTAAAATGAAAAAAATAAAATCAATGAAAAGAGAATTTAAAAAAATATGACCTAAACATACTAGATTTAAATAGGAGTTAGTAAGAGAGTTCCAAGTGACGAAGGTTCAATCCAAAAGGTCAAGGAGAGAATTCCATTGAGAAGAATAACATATTAGATTTAGGCGACCATTTGACGATATAACACCCCTTGACCGACCTGATCATCAGATCCGAGCTATAGAACGTTACATTCGTTGTCGAAGCAATCACAGTCAAACAGACAACGTATAATCATTTATAAATGTAATCAAGATTTAATCACATTCAAAATTATGTTAAACAATCAACTTTGAGTTTCAATCGAGCTTACGAAAGCTCAATTGTCAACCTGAGCATGAAACATGACCAAATTGCAAAGTTTTACAATTTTAGGGTCGACGTCATAACATCATCCCTTCCACGTCATGAAGTCGCCAAAATAATATGTCACGTCGTGACTTGACACTTGATGCCGCGACGTCACTTACTATCGGTCGATGTTGCGATGATGTAAGCTAATCGTCGAGACATCGACCCTGTTTTTGGTAAAAATTTCCTTTTTGGTACATATTCAAAAGTTTTGACCAAAACCTATCAATATACATATTCATATATTATAATCACCTATATTAAAACATGTATATTCAACCTAAAATAAGTCAATAAGACATCAAGTATGTGGCCATTCAAATGGCATAACATATATAGTCTAAACTAAAACATGTACAATCCATCTACTCATTCAACTTACCCTTTTCTTCTATATGCAATTCTTAGCATATCTAAATGACATGTTCGAGTTTAAAAATCATCAACTAAATCGCATCAAGCACAGCTAATCAATACACCATTTGTTACAAACCAAACTTTTCATACAACTCAACATTTACCACAAACATCAAACATACCATATGAACAAGAAAGTGACCATTTCTTTAATACATTAACCCTATATACATGCCACAATACTTGAATCAAAATTATAAAAAATTTACTGATTCAATGATAGATAGTGTGAGCTTCAAGATAATCCGACTTGACGTGTTCCGAAAGGTGACGAATCTACAAGGAAAAGGGAAAACAAACTAGGTAAGCAAATAAAATGCTTAGTAAGTTCATAGGCATTAAAAAAAACTTACATTATCTTTAAATTAAATACAATAAGCAACTACAATTTGGCATAGTTTGGCTAGACATGCCAAGTCACAACATCAATAAGGAAGTATTAGCTTAAAATCAAACCACATATAATAACACAAGTTTTCAATTTTTCAATTCATGACACAATAGGAAACAATTTCAAGTTCATACTCATTCAAAGGATATTGTATTCATATTAATGGCCTTATTCAAATCAATATCTCTTGCACCATTCATTCAATAACTCACCATTTGATAGTCAAGTTCAATTCATTTTGTAACAACCCAAAACCTGACCTAGAAGTTTTGACCAGATCTCAGAGGTCACATTGATCACTGAAATGATCGTAGAAAAATTTAACAAAATGTATTATCCAAAAGTCTAGTTACAAACACACTTTGCCAAATTTGAATAAGAACGTTTAATCATTTAAAATTTTTATCAGATAATTTAGGTTATGTTTAAATTATTCGAGAACAGAAATCCGCAATCTCTGAAATTCAATCCAAAATAAAGTTCACGAAAAACCTAAAACAAAACTCATACCATAGTTTTGATAATTGTTTACAATAAAAAAATGGCTTAACAAAATAAGAACTGAGAAAGGAACCAATTAGCTCATTTTAAAACATGTCACTTTGAGACCTCTGGTATCGAGTCCAGCTTCAGATTACGAGAGTACCTGAAAGGGAGGAAACTAAAGGGTGAGCTACACGATTTTAGTGTGAGTTCGATACGTAACAAGCGACCAAGTTACAAAACAGAATTTCAAATAGCGGTTCAATAGTGAAACGTACTTACAACGCGAGCATATTTCATTTATCTCAATATCATTTTCAGCATTATAGAAAATAGCTCAGTTGAAAATCATCTCTGTCTTAACAAAACAATTTCGTTAGAGCCCGGAGATATCACACCATCACGAGTAATAACATGGCATGTATAGCTAGACTCACATATGCTATGTCCGGTCCGAAAACTGACTAAACCGTAGCTCTGATACCACTAAATGTAACACCCCTTACACGTATTCAACTCCGGAATAGGGTATGAGGCATTACTAGAACACTTACACATGTAAACGTATTAAACCGAGTTACAAAATTTCATTCAAATTTAAACTCTTAAAATTTTTAACATGCTTTTATAATTCTTTACAACATATCCTCAAAATATTATATTCATAACAAATAGGGCCTACGAGACCCGATACTTACTCATGTAATTCAAAGCTCCATTTCCATTTTATTCAATTCACAATCTTTCATGTTCACAATTCAAATCAATTTCTCAATCCAATATGTATATATTTCAATACCACACTCTCATACTATGAAACTTTATTTTCCCATATGAGCTTAAACCATGATCATCACATATCAAAGACAAATGTTCTTGACATTTCCATCACATAAACTGAATTAATCAATGCAACTCAATGATATAATCATCCATATATCATTATTATCACATATATATATATGTCATGACTAAATTTCGTAAACATTTGATCAATTGCTTTTCGATACCGCAATAGTTCCTTCAGTACAAATACGTATTTACCATTCAATTTAACATTTACCGATTATAATCGGGCATATGACCATTATACACAATTATTTCATACATTTTATTGTCCTCCTCCTCCTCTCCATTCCACATCCTTTATGTATAAAACATGTTTAAATAGCATTATACATAATTTCACTATTCACTTATATTTAAATTCAAAGCTGTCTATTTGAGTCAGAGTCACTGAATCATTTTTATCCAAAGCTAAAGAGCTCCAAATTAAAATCCGTTAATTTCCCTTGAAACTATACTAAAATTTCTTCTTACCATAAAATTTTCAGAATTTTTGACTTGGCAAATTAGTACAGTTTATTCTTTAAAGTCACCCATGTTTCACTGCTCAACATCTTTGACCTCTCTTCACTAAAAATGAATTATCTCATTGTACAGAACTTGGATAATATTTACATTTGTTCCCTTTGAAAATAGACTCATTAAATATTCTAAGCATATAAATTGTAACTCATAATCATATTTTTACAATTTTTAATTATTTTCCAAAGTCAGAATAGGGGATTCCAAATCAATCCGACATTGCCTCACTGAAATTCAAATATCTCAAAATGTATAACTCTTTTTCTTTCTATGATTCCTTTATATAAAAATAGACTCCTTAAGCTTTCATTTCATATCTTATTCACTCTCTAATTCAATTTCCACAATTTTTGGTGATTTTTCAAAGTCACACTATTGTTACTGTCCAAAACTATTTTGTTGCTAATTCTACTTTTTCATAATTTCACTTTTTCACTTTTAATCACTATTCAATTCAAAATTCACTTGTCCATTTTCAAGTCAATATTCAATTCAATTCCACACATATATTCATTATTCAATTACACTTAATCGTTACATGATCTCATGTATTTTTACTTAGTCAATTTCCCGTTGAACACTCGAAATATACACGGATACGTAGAGAATTAGCACATAAGTGCCACACTGATATGTAGCCGAAGCTACCACTGAAATGTAGCCAAAGCTACCACTGAAATGTAGCTGAAGCTACCACTGATATGTAGCCGAAGCTACCACTGATCAATAACACTAGAAATGTCCACGAGCCTAGTCACACAAGCTGTCAGGTGTCTGCAACACATGCTAGATCACCCAGCACCCGGGACTCACTGTAACATTGTAACACTGATCTCTAGTGACATGTCACCTGTATCCACTTCTATTCCTAAGTTCAACCGGGAATTTACATTTAATACTTTGTTTTCAACACTTTATCACTTGAATAATTCATGAATAATTTTCCTACCACATTGAATATTAATTCACATATCAAATATAATTCACAATTTATAAAAATATAACTATTATTTACACGTAACTTACTTTGATGCAACAATATAAAAATTTAGCAATTTAGTCTTTAATCTATTCTTTTCTCCGGTCAAGGTCGATTCCACTTCTTTCTTGATCTATAATAACACATTTGACTTATTTAGTACTCACATTTATCAAAACAGTCCTTGACTCAAACTTTGGCAAAATTACAATTTTTCCCCTAAACTTTTGCATATTTACACTTTTGCCCCAAAGCTCGTAAATTAAACTTTATCCCTTATTCTTATGTATTATGACATGCTGAACATTTTTCCCTTCTATGGCAACATCAAATTCCCACTCTAACACTAATGAACATTTAGCATTTTTATCGATTATGTCGTTTTACTCGTTTTCACTCAAAATCGCTTAGCAAAAGTTGCTTAACATAATTTCTAGCTTCATATTCTACCATAAAACATCAAAATAAACACATTTCACATATGGGTATTTTTCCAAATATAAACCCTAGATTAAATTATTGCTAGAATAAGCAAAATCAAGTTACCGGGACTCTAAAAACGTAAAGAACATTAAAAACGGGGCTTAGAATCACTTACTATGGAGCTTAGAAGCTTGAAAACCCTAACAATGGCTTCCCCCCTTTCTGATTTCGTCCAAATGAAGAAGATGAGCACAATTTGTCATCTTTTTCCCTTTTAATTCATTTTAATTACTAGATTACCAAATTACCCCTAACTTAAAAATTTCCTATTTCACATATCTCATGCCCATTTTTGTCTACCAACTTAACCAATGGTCTAATTACCATATAAAGACCTCAAATTTAAAGTTTCATAACAATTGAACACCTCTAACATGTAGAACTCAACTTTTGCACTTTTTACAATTTAGTCCTTTTGACTAAATTGAGTGCCCAAACGTCGAAATTTTCGAACGAAATTTTCACAAAATCATTTCGTGAAATTGTAGACCATAAAAATATAAGAAAATTAAATTTTTCCTTGTCGGATTTGTGGTCCCGAAACCACTGCTCCGACTAGGCCCAAAATCAGGCTGTTACATTATAAATGACATGTATAAGGCTTAATGTATAGGGTATAATGTCATTTATACTTTTGTTGTGTTTTGGTTACTTTTGTAAATCGTTGTATGCCTATATAGTATAGTTGGTTTGTTTATGTTAAAGGCTATATGCAAATGGTCATTTTGATGTGAGTATTTTGAATGATGAAATGGCTTGATAATGGTTGATAATAAGTAGCTATCTTATCTCTGTTTTATGAGTGAGAAGTGGCATTATAACTTTGTTTTGATTGATGTTGTTTTGGTATAAATGTGGTGCCTTTGAATGGCATATTGGTTAGGAGAATTAGGTTGATTGAATTGGTTTGTTTTGAGTGTTTGAAATCTATTTAGGTCCATTGAATGAATGCACAAATGAAGTAGCTTGTTGGGCAAGGTTTGGCCTTGAAATAACTTGTTTTAGGGGCTAATTATGAAGCACATAGCCTGGGACATGGGCCATCACACGACCTGGCCACATGCCCATGTGCCACTCTTTATTTAAGGTACAAGTTTCACAAGGTTTGCCACACAGTCTAAGACACGGTCATGTGGTCTTATTTCGAATATACACACGGGTTAGGACAAATTTTGTGACCCTACTTTGATTTTCCACATAGTCTAGGCTATGTCATACGACTATGTGACCCCTGTTTTCAAATTTTTCATGTTTTCCTATAATTTTCTAATTTGTTTTAAATTGATCCCTGATTGTTTCCAATTTATTTTTAGGGTCTCGGATGCTTGATTTAAGACCTAAATGTGTATTATTTCCATGATTAAATTGAGTAATTAGAAATTAATTTGTAAGTTGAATTATTATTCTATTTTGAAGTTAAATGTTTTGTTTGCTCAGTAACGCTCCGTAATCCTAATCCGGCGATAGAGACGGGTTAGGATGTTACGATATTGTTCATTTGATCAGATTATCCGAATTAAAAGTACATATGATTTGTATTATAAATTATTAAGTTCGGTTAATTACTCGATTTCTAACCAAATTAACTAATAAACAAACTTCCAAAAATCATTAACCGACCTCCAACCGAATTAGTTAGGTTAACTGACCGATTAACCAAATTAGGTTGGTTCGGTCGGTTAATTCAGTTTTAACCAAAATTTGAACACCCCTAATCGTGACTATGTAACTTAGTGAGTTATGTCACGACGTCAAGTATCTCTTTATCGCAATGCCACTCACTATCAGGCTAAGTTGCAACGTTAGGGATCTCATGGTCGCAACGTTGCCCCTGTTTTTGGCAAATCTGCACTTTGGTACCTATTCACTTACTTTAAAAAAATCAACATTATATTCTTAATCATTTACAAGAGAAATTGTAACACCCCACACCTGACCCTATTGCCAGATCCGAGCTACAAGATGTCACATTCGTTGCCGAAGCAACTACAGTCAAAACTTATAGTAAATAATCACTCACATGCGCAATCAAACGTAAAAAATCATCAAAATTACATTAATAAATCATTTACGAGTCTTATTTGAGCTCACAAAAGCTCTTTTATCAACCCAAACTTGAAATAAGACCAAACTGTAAAGTTTTTAAAATGTATGGATCGACATCGCAACTTCTCTAGTTCTTGTCATGATGTGGCCATCTCAAAATGTCACATCATGATGACAAGCCCTAGCTCATAATGACGTCACTCATTGTAATGGCAACATTGCAACATCTGAAATTCGAAATCGTAACATGGCCCCTGTTTTTGGTAAAAATGAACCCTTTTGGTACCTATTTCAAGTTTAACCAAAAATTACAAAATTTGCACCAAAAATCAAGTTTCTTTGAATCAAAATAATACCAAAGACATGCCAAATAATTCAAGCATCTAAATGTTGGATCTGGTGCCCTAGGTATAGTATTTTTGTCTAAGTACACTTGTAATTTTTCGAACAGATTGGTTAATAAAATTATTAATGAATTATATTAATACTTTGTATATTGTTCTTACATGATTTTCTCACGTGAAGAAAAATGGAAGTAAATGTTGCTCACTGTTGAATGTGTAACTAATACTAAGCGGTATTACTTAGACGGATCGTAATATAGAAAGGCAACTTATATTAGTAGACGAACTTAAACATGTCATTAGTCTAATTGGAAATGAGCAAACTGATTGAAAGACTAATATATTGTCTATTAAATCTAATTGAGGAGATGTTTTGTCTTGGGTATCGGAGCGAATGTCTCCTAGAAGATAAAACATATATATGACTGACTAAACTGCCAGTACATCAAACTGGACCCAAGAAGAATAGATCTTAATTTTTTTTATGGATTTATTCACTTATGACGTTCATAGTGTGGCATACCTAAGTCTTGAGTGGATGACAGACTATGTATGTGTGACTTATACACTTTGATGTAAGTAAAAGCCTAAGTTCAAATAGATAAGGAAATTAATGTTGGTGTGTTGGGTGTACGACTTCTACAATATGTAACGTCATTCACATAGTGGAATTCATAGCCTAAAACATGGGTAAATGATATCCTCTCATTGGCATTACATGGTTGATGAAAAGTAAACGTGGCTATGAGTCGTTCGTCTTTGTGATGGATAACTTGATCACTAGTTGATAGTGATTGACTTTTCATGAAGAAAGATGTAATGGTTAGCATGAGATAAAATATGATCATATTGGGAGAACAAATATTATCCCAAAGAGATTAAGGATATCCTATGAGGGTAACACACTTATGACAAGGTCAGTAGACGAGCATTGAGCAAGTTGCTTCCGTAATGGTATGTTATTGGGGAGAGCTCAATCACGATACTATAGTGGAATGACTACGTGACTAAATGAGTTTATAATTAATAGGAAAAAAGCTTTATTTGAGCATAGGGACAAGTTGAGTTGATAAGGAAAAAGGATTTAATGTGAGTTCCTGCACTCCATTTTTGGTGATTGATGATGGTATGTCATTTACTTGAATTATATTTATGTTTGTTATGAGTTATGACTAGAACCATGGTTATGTATGGTTATGGAAAATGAGTCATTGGTGTATGAATAATATTGGGAATGAGTACTCTTGCAAGGCTAATTGTTGAATGATGTTGGTTGTGACTTGAAAAATAGATGGATGGCGTATTGTTTGTGATAATAATTTTACTTTGACGAGGTAAATGAAGTTAGGAATAAGTGGCGGAATGAAGGAATGAGTGGATTGTTAAGGGAATTCAAGGGAGTTTGGTTACCTCATGGAATGTTATTGACTGGCTCGCTAAAGCGACACCATGACGATGGTCTATTGACTCTATAGAGTGACACCGCGATGACGGTAAGGTCTTTCGGGGTGACACTGTGGAAATAGTTCAAGGTGTAAGATCATAGCTCGACTATGGCAATCAAGAGAGTTCGCTAGGACATTAAACATAGGGTTACATGTGTAAGACCTTAGTTCAGCTATAAAATCATGTGGAGTCCGTCGGGATAGTAAACACGGGGTAGTTCGCCAGGACATTAAACATGGGGTTACTTGTGTAACGCCTTATCTCAGCTATGGCAACATGTAGAATCTGCAGTGATAGTAAACACAGGGTAGTCTGCCGGGACATTAAACAATAGGTTACATGTGTAAAACCATAGTTCGGTTATAGCAACATGTGAAGTCCATAGATCAGTAAACCAAGAGACCCGCCAATGTATAAAGGAGAAGTCACGTTGTGACTTACGTGACAAGTCATAAGACAAAATGGACTTGGCGTATATGGGGATACAGGCTAATGGGGCAACTAGGGGATTCGCTAAATACAATGGCAAATGAACCCTAGGAAACATCTTAACCCAGTTATGCGAAAAATGAGGGAAGGGTTCCTTAGACAAGATGGAAATGATAGTGTCTGCTAAGAAGAGTCCACTAGAAAAGTCGTGAATCCCGTATTTTTTAAGCAAATACAAAATAGGCTATAATAGGATACAGTCTTAATTTGGAAATCAGCAAAGAGGTAACTGAAAGAATGAGTAGACGAAAAGGCTATTCATGGGATGAAATGCCAGCTCAATGCTAAATGGTTAATAAAGTTTGTAAGAAAATAGTAAAATGTGAAAGTCCATTAGGGCCGTGAAGCACTGGAAATATCTTGTAAGTCAACTAGGGGTGGAAACTGCCAAGAGATACCTGAGTAAGAGATAGTTCATTGGGAACTACCTGTCTATTGAAGCATTTTAAAGGAATAGAGTAAAGGAATAAGTGTGATGGGGTTACATTAGGGGCATGAATTCACCAAGGAAAAAAAGATTCTATTCGGTCGCGCACAATGGTTAGGGACAATATTGAAACATATCAGGAAGCGTATAATGAAAGCGGAAACAATGAATATCAGAGGTAAGACCCTGAAGAGAATATATCTAAATAGAACATGGATATGATCAGATCAAGATTTATATCGCCAGCATTCGGCTCAGAGTAGTTGTAGCATTGGTTACGCCAACTAAGTTCACAGATTTCCCCTACAATACCCAGGGAGTTTAACTCTATGCACAAAATCTCTTTTTCCTTAGATTTTAAGTAGCCTTTCTTAAAATTGAATGAATAAACCTTACTAAGTTCCTTTGAGCTGACAGAAATTTCTGCTTGAATGCAGGGTAAATAAAGACTTGGGAATCAAGTGGATCGACCAAGCTAGTCTCTGTCAGAGTTAAGAGTTGGGCATGACAACTGACTCATGTATATAGAAGGGCACCCTTAGAGGCCACGCCTCAGGGTCTAAAATGTTTGTGTTTGTGATTTGATCAATAATTTAAAACTTGTAAATAACTGCCATGTTTATTTAAGGAATCTAAGTTATAAGAATTTTTTTAGTATGAAATGAGTCTTAGCAGTAGTTAGTTATTGGAAAAGTTGAGTTGTCCAAGTACGTACTAAAATTAGACAAAATTTGATTAAGATATTCGAATTGTTTGAGATATTCGGTACCTAGACCTATCGATCGGGTTGGGTACAAGGTGTTACATTGGACCCGATATGGAAGAGGCTTAAAAACCCTTTATGTTGATAGGGTGGATGGCTAACCCTAGTTAATATTAACTAGGGTTGCTACCACCTATACTCCTAATTAAGTGTCGCTTCTTCCTCAAAAGGGAAGGGAAATCGCACTAAAAAATGCAAGGCTAAGGCCTTTGGGCCACCATAAGTGGAAAGGAAGAGAATCAGAAAGCCTAAAGACTTTCCAAGTTTAAATGCTTCTTCTACAGTAAAAATGGCACTTTAAGGAAAATTGTAGAAAGTGGAAGGAATATCTGGCCACCAAAGGCAAAGGTATGGAACTATTTATGGTAGAAGCTTGTTTAATGGAGGATTCAATAGATTACAGGGTCATTGATTTGGGAGCCACTAATTACGCTTGTGTTTCCCAACAGGGGTTCGAGGAGATGAAAGATCTTAAATATAAGAATCTATCGTTGCGGATCGAAAATGGGACAACTTTGGCAGCTGAAGCAGTGGGAAATGCAGATCTTTATTTTGATAATTTTAGGAAGATTATTTTGAAAGACGTTTTTTATGTATCAAATTTCAAAAGAAACTTAATTTCAATTGCATGTTTATATAAAGACAGCTTAACCGTGACTTTTAATAATGGGATTACAATATTTAGAAATTGCAATCTTATCTATAATGGGTGGATGTCAAATAATATATATTTTATCAAACATAATATGTACACACTGCTTGAGACTGAAATATTGAATAAGAAACTTAAAACTTTTCACTCTAATGAGTCGTACCTTTGGCATTTGAAAGAATCGCTAGACTTGTGAAAGACGACATCGTAAGTTCACTTAAAGAAATCAATCTTCCACAATGTGAATCTTTCTTGGAAGGTAAGATGACCAAACGCTCTTTCAATGGAAAAGGAACAATGGCCGTAAAACTCCTAGAACTTGTGCACACTGGCGTATGTGGCCCCATGAGCGTTAGTGCAAGAGGTGGTTATGAATATTATGTAACTTTTATTGATGATTATTCCATATATGAGTATGTATACCTTATGCAAACCTTTGATAAATTCAAAGATTTTTATGTGAAAGTGGAGAAACAACTAGGTTTAACCGAAATGACATTTCGATCTAATCGAGGTGGGAAATATTTATCTAATGAGTTCTTAGGATACCTCATAGAGAATGTGATTTTATCCCAATTAACCACGTTGGGAACTCCACAACAGAATGGCATGATAAAAAGAATGAATCGAACATTATTAGACATGGTAGGTTCATTGTTAAGTTATTCGAAGTTGTCAATCTCTTTTTGGGGATATGCGGTACAAATGGCTTACTATATTCTGAATGGTATGCCAACTAAGGCAACATCAAAAACTCCATACAAATTGTGGCATGGCAGAAAGCCAAGTCTAAATCATTTGAGGATTTGGGGATGCCCGACCTACGTATTGGATAAAGATGTAAGGAGGTTGGACTCACGGGTAGAATTGTGCGTGTTTGTAGGATATCCAAAGGGAACAAATGGTGGTTTGTTTTATAACTCGAAAGAGTAAACTATTATAGTTCTAACTCATGCTACTTTCCTTGAAGAAAGTTATATGAATGACCTCAAACCTTGGAGTAAAGAGGTACTCGAGTAACTTTCGAGAAATATACAAAACCTTGTTGAAATGATTCCAAAACCAGCTCCTAATAGTAAACCTACAAATGATCAACAGCATAGGGTGTTTCGTCATAGTGGGAGGGTCTCTCGTAGGCATGAGTTCTTCCAATCCAACGGAAGTATTTTTAACACTGAGTCTACCGAACATGAAGATGAAGACCCACTCACGTATGATGAAATGATGCAGAGTGTTGATTCCAAGGTCTGGAAAATAGCTATGAAAGTTGAAATTGATTCTATGGACTAACTCAGTGTGGGAACTTGTAGACTTACCGGAAGGGATACAACCCATAGAGACAGAGCTTAATGGATATGGTTTTCAAAAAATAAAAATGGAAATGAAAATGAGAAATGATTCATTTGCAAATGTATATGGATTACTCAAAAATGATTGGAAGAATGAATTTATGTTTTTGAGCTATTTTAAAGTCTGAAAATGAAAATAAATCATTAAATCATAGTAAACAAGTTGAATGGTTGAATATTAAATATATTTTCCATAAATTTTACTAGGGGTAAAGTCGTCCTAGTAAAATTGGGATGAGAAAATTATTCGATATATTTTTATTAAAGTTTATTTTGGGAAATAGAAAAACAAATATTGGGTTGGATAAAATTCTAAAGTATTGGATTAAAAGCTTGGGAAGTACTTGTAATTGGACCCGATATGAAAGAGGCCTAAAAGCCCCTTATGTTAATAGGGTGGACAGTTAACCCTAGTTAATAGTAACTAAGGTTGTCGCCACCTATACTACTAATTACATTAAGGAGTTTGTTTTTCTAGTTGAAATAAATTTCTACAATTCAACAAGGGTTTTACCTTCTCTTTCTATAAATAGATGGCACTAGTAGAGCTATACAGACAACCTTAAAGATATTGTTATTCTACCGAAAAATAGAGAGAATTTATTCTCATATATTAAATATATTTTTTCGGAATAGCAATTCTATTTGTTTCTATTTGAGAAGAGAAATCTTTTTGTTTTCACCTAAAAAAATAAGACTATTTCTAGTTCTGTGTTTTGATTCAATTTATTCAAGCCCACACTCGAAGTAGTTCGTGGTAAGAGAATAACGGAGAAGATTGTTTGGTTGACAGCTAGAAAACATCAAGAATCCACTTATCCGAAAATACATGTATAATTTCTATTTTAAGGTTTATTGCTATAAATATCACAAATCGGGTCGATTTTAAAAAATTTTAAATTTTCGCTGTGCAAGAAAACCTTTTTTAAAACAGATTTTTTCTAGCACTTTGTTCAAGTGCTTAACAAGTTTATCACTACTTATGCACCACTAAATCTAAACAATTCAATGTCATTGCAACTAACAATCAAGTCATGAAATCATCAAACCTTACCTAAGCCAAACCATTTTGAAATATGCCATTTCAATTTCGTTATGACCATTTATGAACACATAAACATATCCATAACTCATAGGCATTAAACATAACTATCAACTATCAACTATCAACTTTTGGCCACATTTACAAGCATACTTTAAGTTAATAATGTTCAATTACAATTCCATCTCATTCATCTTCAAACAAGCTACCATTTCTTCCTCATTTCATACCATTCCATAGCCTAACATTTAGATATAAATCATCACACCATTTAGCATAAGAGTACACCTATATATCCAATAACACCAAGTCATCACAGGTTACCAAAAACACTTATATGCAATAAGGTAACATCAAGACACCTTATATATACATGTCCCAGTCCAAGACTCAATGTGACCAAAAAGATACTGATTCAGTGATAGGATAATGTGAGCTTCGAGTCAATCTGGCTTGACTTGTTCTGTAAGGTGGCGATCTATAAAGAGAATGAAAAAATAATATATGAGGTAAGCATATAGAATGGTTAGTAAGCTCATACAGAAATTAAAGTTCACCTTGATCATTTAAGCATACACAATCTTAGCTACTAATTTAACTTTCCTTGGCACTTGAATACATATCTATACATGTAACAACATCACAATTGGAATATGTCAGTTACTTTATTGAATTGTAATACCACCAACATCTAAAAAGTAATCACATAGCCATTTACATGTTAAGTATCATCAATACCATTTAATTTTTTTCATGATTTAAATTTCATTTTCAATCAATTAAACATCTCTAGATGGAATTATAATAAAACAGACTCAGATACACGAGAATGTAATGCTCACACAAGCTAACAGAATATCGAGGTTCATCGTCTGGGCTAAACTAACAATACGTATAATCTGAGAATCTGTAACAAATTCTAGATCTCATAACAACATGTAAATCCCTGATTAATTACGCGTATAACCTTAATAGTATATCATACGCATCCACACCTTTTACTAAGTTCTCTCAGAAAGCAATTTTGTATAAATAACATTATCATTTCTTGCACATCATTTCATATCTCATATAAGACATATATTCAATCAACATTCTCATTTACATTTCGTTCCAATTTCATATAAACAATATTCTCATGAATTTGCAATCCGATCCTTTTTGTGTTATAAGTGCCAAATTCACAAATTCATTTCAATCTAATACATAAATAAAATAGATCACAATCAACATAACATAAAACCAAGTAGTAAGCTCTATATGAACTTACCTGGTCAAGACAGCAAACAAATTGAATCCTCAAGGATTAATCGATAATTTTTACTTTTCCTCGATTATCTCCAGTTTGATCCAATTCTCGATCTAAACAATTATTTTAGACAATTTATAAATATCAAACATTTTCATGTTATAACATGATATGTATGAACCTATAAAATTTTGTTTGTTTGACACCCCTAAATTTTTGCATTTTATTCAATTTAGTCATTGAAACTGAAATAACTATAACTTTCAATTTTAAGCTTCTGTTTAAAAAATTACTTCAATTACATCCCTTAAGGACTCTCTACTTTCTGTTATTACTGGCATTTCACATCAATTCCACAATTTATTCACTTTAGTCCTTATGATCAAAACTAACAATTAAACATAACGGTCTAGTCCTTTTTCACATCTAAGCATAAAATCTATCAATTTAACACCGATTTCTTCAAGAAATCAATAATGGAAACTTTCAAAAACTTTAATAGTTTTGCAAATTGGTACATAGGCTAGCTAAATCAAGCTCTTATAACCTCAAAAACATAAAAATTACAAGAAAAGAGCCTGGAAACATTTACCAATTAGTTGCCAAATGTACAAAGAGTTTAAAGGGTTTTCTTCTTTATGTTTCTAGGATGGTATGCTTTAGGAAGATGAAGAAGATGATAAATTCCACTAACTTAGCTTTATATATCATGGTTAAATCCTTAATTACCTAAATTAACTAACCTAATTACAATTAAATTAACTTAATCTACTTTTAATCAACCTTAGTGGAGTCTTACCTCATCATCCATTAATCTATATTAGAAATGATTTAATTGTCATTTTCAACCTTTGACTAATTTCAATGTAAGTCCTTAAGTCCTTGGCCAATTAAAACCTATAGAAATAAGACTTTTACAATTTAGTCAATTTACTAATTAAACAATTAATAGACAAATTTGAAAGAGTAAACTTTAATAAACTTTTATACCAGCTCCATAAATATTTATATTTAATATTTACAAACCCGGTTTATAGAAATAGGGTTCCGAAATCACATTTTCTAACACCATTAAAAATCGGGCTATTACAGTAATACTATTACACATGTCCATTTTAACCAGTTCAAGTATGAATTCATTTAGATCAACCATTCAAACTTATACAATTCAATCAATCAACTAGAGGGCATTTTCAAATTCAATCCAACTATCTATAATCAAAATACAATATTAACCAACTTAAACATGCCACATTTGTACAACTTAAAGCTTATCACTTAAATGGATCCAATATGAATCACATAAGCATACATTCAATTTCATATTATACTTAATAATCAAATCTACCATTTCTCAAGCCATTTATTAACTTGGCTAGTCCAACCATCATACTTATAATCTTCAATATATGGTGTATTGGCCATGGTTATTCATCCCATAATCCACATCGTAGGTTCGAGTTCTAATATATTTGTAGCAATGATTTACTCTTACTAAAACTATAAGTTGTCGATTGAGTCTTAGCTCGATTGGCATGGGCATTGTTGCCAATGCAGGAGGATGTGGGTTCGAGTGTGCTGAAGCGCATTATCCTCCTATTTATGGGTTGGGGAAGGGCTATGGGTAGTTTTAGGCATTGAATCAAAAAGAGCAGATATGATCAAAACTTACAATGAGACTATTATAAAAAAAAGATTGTTACACATACTAGAATCACACAATACCAAAACATGCATAAATTTGATTAAGTTGCTTACACAAGTTGACATTATATTAGATTTGTTCACATAAGCTAAAATTTATATCAAGGTTGCTCACACAAGCTAACTTATATTAGGTTATCCATCCGAGCTAAACCTAAATCACGTATAACCCGAGAATATGCAACAAACTCTAGACCTCATTATAACCTGTAAAATCCCTGATTAATCGCGCATATCACCTTATTGGCATGCCAAACGTATCCTAACATTTTACTAAGTTCACACGGGCATCATTTCCATATATATGACATTACCAATCCCTGTACTTGATCACATAATTCATTTACATGTCTTGTAATCAATCAACTTTCACCTTTGTACCTTGTACTATTACATATTAACCAATAATCACATGTAAATTCAATTCAGTCCATAATTAGCCATACATGTCAAATCCGCTAAAATTCTAATTATATCTATGAAATCAAACACAACATATAATAAATTAGTAAGTTACAAAATGGTTGCTAATTTATACAAAAAAATTTATTTAAATTATTAGATTATTAAAATCGTTGCTCTTTTACACCAATCAAAAGTTTTCTTTCCCCATCTCTTCTACAATTTAGTTTTTTTTCAAGAAACAACTTTGAACGTCACAAATCTACGAATAAGGATATCAACGGGGCGGGGTGGGGCGGGTTTTGTTTGCCCCAACCTCGACCTGAAGCTTGACTAATCTACCTCGAACCTGAAATTAAATAGAAGACCCGACTCTGCTCTGCCCTGCCCTGACCTAAATTTAATTTAATTGTTTTATTTTTTATTTTAAAGCAAATAAGATTTCATTTTTAAATTTTTTATTTTGAAGCAAACAAGATAAACTTTTTTGAGTTTAGATTTAAAACTTAACATATTTATTTTCTTATTTATATATTTTTTTATTGAAAGCAAAACTTAGTATATGTATATATATCAGGAGTATTTTTGTAAATATCTTTGGATGAGGCGAGACAAATTTACCTCAAACCCAACTCAACCCAACCCATTCTCAACTTGATTCTTTTTTCTAATTTCACCCGATTCGACCCGAACTCAAATTTAAAAAAAAAATTCTGACTTTATAAAATCGGATCGAGTCAAAACCTATCAAATTCAAGTTTTTTTTGTGAGTCCTATATATAAACTAAAATTCAAAATTTTATTTTTTAATTTTTAACATTAACCATTATTAATTTGGATTTAAGATATGATTTTTTAATTGTGGATGAATTTAACAAAGGTAAAAATAAAAAACCTAATTTGTGTTTGTTTGGTTTGTCCATAACTTTGGTGTTTTTTTTACAAATCCCTATGTGTCAATATTTTTTTACAGAGAAAGAGAAAGAGAAAAATAGGGGCAGCAAATCTGAAACTCTGTCCCATCAATGTCGATGAAAGAAAAAATTTTGAGTTGAAGCACTTTCTCTCTCTTGCTGTTTTTGTTCAACTTACTGTGTCTTACAGGTTAAATTCTGCTATAAGTCCCTGTACTTTGCATAACTTATGAATTTAGACTTTATCACTTTTTGAATTTATCAATTTTAGGCCTATACTTTTTGAATTTTAATATTTTACTCCTGACCCAAATAGTAACTATTAAATCTATTTGTTTAGTTTCAATTAAAATTCCTATAAAATTAGTTCATATTTTTAATTAGATCATTCTAAGTAACGAAATTTAAATTTTTAATCTTAATACAAACGATAAATATTAATCTATTAACTAAATTTTTTTGTAATACAAAATTAAATCCACAACTTTCATAAAAAGTACAGTGACTAACAACAAAAATTTACCCTATCTTAAAGCCAGGTTAAAAAAACTCAACTCAAGAACCAAAACAAGAAACCCCAAAACTAAAAGAAAGAAAAAAAAATATTTTTTTACTGTCAATCACAAAAGAAAAAAAAGAGAGAGTCAACCTACCTTTTTTTCCCGTCGGTTTGTATATGTAAGGCTTCGAATAGTCCACATATTGCATTTTATCTTCATTTTTTTTCCAATTTTTTAAAAAAGTTTTTTTTTTTTGGTTTATAGTAATATAGTGAAGCATGCAAAGAAAACGAGCAAAAGATAAACACATGATATCATCATCACAAAACTCCTTTGCTAAAATTAGGGTTCTTTCATTTAAAGCTTTCTTCTTCGAAAAATCCCCCACAACCCAACTGGTTTTTTTTTCCCTCTAAAAGCTTGGGTTTTTTTTTTTTGAAAGAGAAAGAGAGAGGGATTGAGAATTAAGGGCTAAGCATTAAACCACCAAAAAAAAAAGAGGGTTTTTTTTGGCTTGCCTTGTTTCTCTTTCTTTCTCTCCATGAAAAATTACTTGATTTTGTTCAAATTTTGTGTTTTTCTTTTTAATGTATATGTTAGTTTGCAAATTTTGGGTTTTTTTATGGTAAGTGTAGAGAAAGTGTTTGTAAAGTTGTAGAAGAAAAAAAAAAGTTAAGAGTGGTTTTGAAAGTTTGATACTTTGATAGATACATAAATAATAATAAATAAATTCTTTTACATTTTAAAAAAAAGGGGACTTTTTTTTTAATTTTTGATGAATTTTGGGGGGTTTATAGATGATAGTTCTGGTCCTAATGAAGGTCTTGGTGGTGCAAGAATAGTTGCAGACGTACCTTATAACACCACCACCATGCCTACTGGTGTTTTCTCTCAACCCCGCCTTGTTTCTTCTTCAATTCCTAAGAACATGTTCAACTCACCAGGCCTTTCTCTTGCTCTTGTAATGATTTAAAACAAAAACCTTTGTTTTTTTAGCTTGTCTTTAAATAACTGATCTTGGTTTTGTTTTTTGATGTTTTCTTTTGGTGTTTTTAGCAGCAACCCAATATAGATAATCAAGGAGATGAGACTAGATTAGGTGAGAATTTTGAAGGAAGTATTGGGAGAAGAAGCAGAGAAGAAGAACATGAAAGTAGATCTGGGAGTGATAATATGGATGGTGGTTCCGGTGATGATCATGACCCCACCACCGCGGCAGGTGATAAACCGCCGAGGAAAAAGAGATACCACCGTCATACACCTCAACAAATCCAAGAGCTTGAAGCGTATGATTTCATGTCTTTTTTTCACTTTCTTTAAACCCCCCATGGAACATGGCTTTAACAAGCGTCTTTTTGGCTGTAGTCTCTTTAAGGAGTGTCCTCATCCAGATGAAAAACAGAGATTAGAGCTTAGTAAAAGGCTTTGTTTAGAAACCAGACAAGTTAAGTTTTGGTTCCAAAACAGGCGTACTCAAATGAAGGTATGTATGTGTTTTGCAAGAACCTACCTTTAATGGTGTTTATCCATTTTAAAATTTGGGGTCTTTTTTTTTTTTTTCAGACACAATTAGAGCGACATGAGAACTCATTGTTGAGACAGGAGAATGATAAGCTTAGAGCTGAAAACATGTCTATAAGAGATGCAATGAGGAATCCTATATGTACTAATTGTGGTGGTCCGGCTATTATTGGTGATATGTCACTTGAAGAACAACATCTTAGAATCGAAAATGCTCGTCTAAAAGATGAATTGGATCGTGTTTGTGCACTTGCTGGTAAGTTTTTAGGTCGTCCAATTACAGGACCTCCATTACCAAACTCAAGTTTAGAGCTTGGTGTTGGCACCAATGGTACTTTTGGAACCACTATGGCTACTACTACAACATTGCCTTTAGGACATGATGCTTTACCAACAATGGTTGTTCCTAGTAATAGACCGGCAACAACACTCGATCGATCGATGTTTTTGGAACTTGCTTTGGCTGCCATGGATGAACTTGTTAAGATGGCACAAACTGATGAGCCATTATGGATTAAGAACATAGAAGGTGGAAGAGAAATGTTGAACCATGATGAGTATTTAAGGACATTTACACCTTGTATTGGTTTAAAACCAAATGGTTTTGTCACTGAAGCGTCAAGGGAGACTGGTGTAGTGATTATCAACAGTCTAGCCCTTGTTGAAACATTAATGGACTCGGTAAATCATTGATTTTGAATTCATTTTTTAACCATTTTGCTAGTGCTTTGTTTCATTAGAGTTGTCTCTAAAAACCCATTTTTTTAATAGAATCGTTGGGCAGAGATGTTTCATTGTATGATTGCTAGAACATCAACAACTGATGTGATATCTAATGGCATGGGAGGAACCAGAAATGGTGCACTTCAACTTGTATGTATATATATAATCAATTTCTTCCTTATATTCCCTCATCATCTTAAATCATATGAATCCTATTTGTTGTTCTTTCAGATGAATGCTGAGCTTCAAATCCTTTCACCTTTAGTTCCTGTTCGTGAAGTAAGTTTCTTAAGGTTCTGTAAACAACATGCTGAAGGTGTTTGGGCTGTGGTTGATGTATCCATTGATACTATCAAAGAAAGTACTACATTTGTTACCTGTAGGAGACTTCCTTCTGGTTGTGTTGTTCAAGATATGCCTAATGGTTACTCCAAGGTACTCATACATACATACATACATACATACGTACATATATGAGGATTTTGTTGTCTAGTGATTACTCAATGCAAACCCCACACTGTCACAAAAAAGAATTTGAACCTTCCTAGTTCCCTACCCAATACACTTATGGAGTGTGTTTCAAGTTTCAAAATCTGGGTTTGCTTTATTACAATAAAATAATACCGCAAATCAAGGCTGCTGCTACCATTGTTTTTTGTATGAATAGAAGCCTCTATTGCTGTTTTTTAGCTATTTAAAAAAAAACGTTAATTTCATAAATATATCCACACAAAATGCATTGGGACACTGAGTTTCCTCGATTTGTACCATTTAAACTACAATTTAAGCCATTATAATCTGTAGTTTTTTTTGTTAGTCAAAAGGCCATAGCCATAGCTATAGCTCTCTTTTGTTTGTATCTGATATTTGAGGTGACATTAATCCACATCTCGATGAAGCCATTTCTTTCATTGAGCCCAATCTTTTCATCCATTTCCAAGATTTTGCTTCATTTCTTTTCGATATTGTTTAATGGGTTAATGCATCACACGTATGAAAACTACGGTTTATATTTTAATTTAGTCCGCATATGTCTAATGCCTATGAGAAAATTGCAGGTTATATGGGTTGAACATGCTGAATATGATGAGAGCCAAGTTCATCAACTATACCGGCCTTTACTAAGTTCCGGCGTGGGCTTCGGTGCCCAACGGTGGGTGGCGACCCTTCAACGGCAATGCGAATGCCTTGCCATACTCATGTCCTCCACCGTTCCCACTAGAGACCACACCGGTAAATTTATTAACCAAGAACACTAATAGTGAAAATGTACAACCATGGATGATCATTTTGTTTCGTTTTTAGCTATAACTGCGAGTGGGAGACGGAGCATGTTAAAGCTAGCTCAACGGATGACAGATAACTTCTGTGCCGGGGTTTGTGCATCGACGGTTCATAAATGGAACAAGCTTAACGCCGGGAATGTAGACGAAGACGTTAGGGTTATGACTAGGAAAAGCATTGACGACCCCGGCGAACCGCCAGGGATCGTACTAAGCGCCGCCACTTCGGTTTGGTTGCCGGTGTCACCGCAACGGCTTTTCGATTTCCTACGCGACGAACGGTTGAGGAGCGAGTGGGACATATTGTCAAATGGCGGACCTATGCAAGAGATGGCACACATTGCCAAAGGCCAAGATCATGGCAATTGCGTTTCCCTCCTGCGTGCCAGTGTAAATAAAATTCCAACATAGTATAATGACTAAAATCATAATTAAACCAAGGACCAAAATGAATAGTTTTAAAAAGTTAAATCTGAAAAGACAACACAGTCTGTAATTTTGGAAGTATCCATGATGACAGTTTATTGCTTTAATAAAAAAAGTCAAACAATAGGACGATTTTAACCTTTCCCTCTATTTTCTAATCCAAATTTTATTTTTTTGCAGGCCATGAACGCAAATCAGAGCAGCATGTTGATATTGCAGGAAACATGCATAGACGCAGCAGGGTCGCTTGTAGTGTACGCGCCAGTTGATATTCCAGCCATGCACGTTGTCATGAACGGTGGTGATTCCGCTTACGTCGCACTTTTACCTTCGGGATTCGCCATTGTCCCGGACGGTCCTGGGTCTCATGGACCTATCTCTAACGGACATGTTAACGGAAACACCGGCGGAGGGTCGTCGAGAGTCGGTGGATCGCTTCTCACGGTAGCTTTTCAAATATTGGTAAACAGTTTACCAACGGCTAAACTGACCGTCGAATCGGTTGAAACGGTTAATAATCTGATTTCGTGTACTGTCCAAAAGATCAAAGCTGCCCTTCAATGCGAAAGTTGATGACTCAGTGAGTTGGGTAATTTTAGTTATTAATATAGGTTTTGGTTGTGGTTAAAGAGTGCGACTCAGTAAGTTGGGACGAGTGGGGGTATTGAGTCAAGAACGAACCGCGCGTGGAGAATTATTGTATGGTGATGATCAAAGGGACAAGGGTGGTGGTTCGGGTATTGACTCAGGTCGACCCTTTGAGTTGGCTCGCCGGGACCAGAAAAGAAAGTCAAAACTCAAACTGCGTCGTATTTGGTGTACTAATCCAATTTCTCTTTCCCTAGGGATTTAATGTCAATGAACATTATTGTATTGAGTTGTCACTTTCTTTTTAGGGGTTTGGCTTTTGGGAACTTACTAATTTAATATATTAATTCATACTTCAATCTATTCATGGTTTAATTTTGGTTTTAGTCCTTTTATTATGTTAAACTCACCATTGAGTCCCTCTAATTAATTTTGAAAATAATTTGATCTTTCTATTTTTAAGATTTCATGTAAGGAGGTTATTGTATTAGAAGTTAGATTGTATTTTGTACTTTTTACTCAAAAAATGAGCAAATTAATCTTTTTGCATTTGATTAGAAAGCAAACTGGTTTCTGTTATTACAAATTTCATTCATTTTTACTACAAATTTCATTCAAGTGTACCTCATGTTAACAGTGCTAGAGATGTTGTGACCCAAATTCCTATTAAAGAAATACTTCAGTAGTAAAACTAGGGGATCTGTGAAGGGTCAAAGGTCAAATTCGTATAGAACTATACTTCGTCTATTTGACTTTGATTAGAATAAGGTTTTTCAACATTTAAATAAATGTAGTCGTAACTCCTCTTGTATCATTCGATTTTCAACATTAGTGAATTTTCTTCTACTTTGCCCGTGATTTTTTCTCGAAAAAGTTTTCACGTAAAATCTGTGTGATGTTATTTTTCTTTCTTATTGCTTTGCGATTGTTCTATATTGTCATTATCGATGTTAGTTTTAACAAATAGTAAAAATGGATGAAAGTTTTAATGAAAGGATCAATTTGCCCTTTGATCTAACATACAAGATTAATTTACCCTTTTTTTTAATAGAAGAGATAAAATATAATTCAACTTCTAATACAAGAATCTCAATAGTTCTTCTACGATATCTTGTTGTGTGATCAAATAATTTAAAATGAAAATCAATCACTTCACCATTTTAACATGGCAATGAAGTTAGATATCTTTTTGTGGGTGCAAAATCAAATTATATTTTTTAGGGGGGGTAATGTAATTTTACCATTATATAAACCTTTTTTCCTTTTAAGGGCATGAAAAAGTAATAGAAGCATTTGACGCACCACTAGTGACGTTTTTCGGTAGGAGAGGGTCCTCACTCTTATTTCTGATGAGTTTGATTGTTATAATAACTTATTCAACTTAGTCGATTGAGTCTTAATTTAATTGATATGAGCATTGTTGTCAATGCAAAAAGATATGAGTTCGAGTGTACTGAAGTACATTATCCTCCTATTTATGGGTTGGGGAGGGGCTATGAGTAGTTCTAAGTATTATGTAAAAAATAGTAGATATAATGAAATTGTTAAAAAAAAAAAACACCCTCTTCAACATCGTATATTGTCACCAACCTGCAATCGTCCTTCCAAAGATAATCTTGATGAATTTACAATTTGTTAAAAAACAAACATAATTTTACCATTGCAGGAAACATTGCAACTAATTAAATTCATTTGATTTCTAAATTTCTAATCATTTTAATTGCGTTCATAAGCTACCGAATCTGTTTCTAAAATTTTAATTGAATTGTTAAATGAGACCGAAGATCTATGACATAACTTAAAGTAAAAAAGTTAAATGAATATTATGCAAAATAGATGTTTAAAATATCTTAATTTTGAAGTTTTCGTAGTTTTTATTAATTTTAATGTAAGAATAATTATTAAATTTAATGCTTAACTCGAACAAATTAATAAAAGTTCAGTCTCCAATATAAGAATAATTAGTGATTTAACCCGAGTTATAAACACAATCGACGGTGGGTGAGGAAGTGAAACAAACGCGCCACCAATGCAACTCGGATAATACAAAGACCAAGGGGTGAGTGGGGGCTATAAGGTTGAAAAAAGCTTGCAAAAGGGTGGGCATTAATGAGGGCACAGAAGCTGTTGGGGGAGAAGAAAGGTGTTACTTTCATTAAATGCGAAGGGTTTGGCATTGTCGCAAAAGGTTTACGTGGAAGCAACCAATGAAATGAAGCCACGTTTCTTTACACGTATTTTTTCAGACATGTAACACGGTCTGACAGTAACGGCGTTTTTTGGATCATGTATGGATAAGTAGATGAAAGGATATGTATGGAATGGTAATGGTTTGGTTTTGATTTTGGACAGCTTTTTCTTAGCTTTTTGCTTTGCTAGCTTTGATGGTGACGATGATGAAATGGTGGAATTCGGTAAAAGTTGTATGAGGAATCGGGAATTAAATTGTATTTTGTTCTTTTTATTAAGGAAATGAATAAATTAGTTTTTATATATTAGATTAAAAAGTAAATTAATTTTTCTGTTAAAATCTTTATTCATTTCTACGGTTAAAATTGATCCCTATATATCAGCATGAGGTACACACGACATGCCACATGTCAATGTCTAATTATTCCATCAATCACACCAGTTTTTAACAATACAAGTGGATGAAATTTTTAATAGAAATGACTAATTTGTTCTTTGATTTAACATATAGGTACTAATTTACCATTTTTTGAGTAGATGAGATAAAATGCAATCTGACTCTTATATAATGGCCTCTATGGTATTTTTACCGGTTAAATTCGTCTATTAGTACTTGTGTACTAGGCGTAAATTGTGGATTTAGTCCTTGTAATTTAATTTGGTTGTTTTTAGCTATTGTACTTTTAGAACTTTAAAATTTTAGTCTTGTTTAAATGACAGCTATTAAATTCATTACGTTAAATTATGCTATTTTCAAAAAATTGAGACAGGAAACAAATTATTACATGTGTAACGCGGGTTAAGATCCACTCTATTACTTTTTCATTCATTAATATCCAATATAATGATCATCACCATTCAAATATGTAGAACTCATGTAGGATTCATTTAGTAAATGTGAAAATCAACTTGTGAATAGTGATTAAACATGCATTGCATATTAATAGATGAAACAGTAATGGAGTGGAGCCAAACCCGTGTAATGCCACGTCAACTTATTATTTTCACATGTTACAAAAAAACTCAGATAATAGATTTAGTGATTGTCGTTTGCATCAAGATTAAAATTTGAAAATTCAAAAAATATAGCTGCTCAGGATAATCTAGTTAGAGAACATGAACGAAAATTTACAACTTTACTCATAGACTAATAGCAGAAGTTAACCAGGACTAAGTTTTTTTAGGAAAAAAAGTACATGTGCTAATATTGACCAATTCAAAAACTACAAAAACTAAAATTAATCAAATTAAAATATAAATCTTAAATTTATAAATTACGCAAAGTACAGGGTCTATTAGCAAAATTTGACCAATATGATATTGTAGGTTAAAAAAAGCAAACCAGATCACGTTAGCACCGATGAATATGAGGTTTTATGATTGTGTGTGGTTTTCGTCTTTATGTAATAATATCATTTGCAGGAATCCACAATACGGAGTCAGATTTGTCTTTTTTTTACCTCAATCCCCCAACTTGTTTGTGGATGATAAAAACAGACATAGATTTATAACTGCCCCCAAAGATATCTTGTAAATTTTATCTTGTCTTCGTACTTGGTGTGCTGACTTGATGGTTAAAATATTCACCACTTCAGGTGTGGCCTAGATTTGAATCGCGTTAGTTACGCTGCTGTTAGAATTTTGCCCTTCTCTTGTAATTCACCAAAAATATATATATTATTTTCATTATGTTTAGATTTTAAGTTATTTGTTAATTTGGACATTAAATTTTAGAATTAAACAATGCAAGAATGGTATTAGAGAGTTCAATTAAAATTTTTTTAAAAAAAATAGGGTTTTAATGTGAAAATTTTAAAAACCGGGGAGTCTAATTAAAACTTTTCAAAACTTTTGAACAGAATAATGAGAAATTTCAAAAAATTTAAAGGGTCTTGATTAAAGGACTTAATGAGATTTTTTGCCATTGGCCTGGAGCCTTTCTCTTTTCAAATAAGTAAAAATACTACGGAAGCTTTTGTATTAGGAGTCAAATTGCATTTTATCCATTTTACTAAAAAAAATGGGCAAATTAGTCTTCGTACGTTAGATCAAAGAGTAAGTTGGTCATTCTGTTAAAAATTACATCCATTTCTATATATTGTTAAAAATTAGTCCATATGCGCCAACATGAGATTAATGTGGCAAGTCACATGTCATTGTTTGGTTATTCCATTAACCACACTAGTTTTTAACAATACAAATGGATGGAACTTTTAACTGAAAGGACCACTTAGCTCTTTAATCTAATGTATAGGGACTAGTTTGCCTATTTTTTTGAATAGAAGGGGCAAAATACAATCCGCCTCTTAGTACAGGGGCCTCAATAGTACTTTTACCTTTCAAATATAATAAAATTGTAAAGTTGTAAGTTAATATTATGGTAAAATTGTACTTGGATCCTCAAAAATTTATAATTCAATCATATTTACTTCAATGTAAATTTCAAATACATCTTTACCTACTGTATAAATTTCTTTTTATCTAATGTATTAGAAAAACATAGTGTCATTAAATCTTTTAACAAGTCGATTTAAATTGTTGACTTAATAGATGCACATATATTTAAAATTTAATTCACGAGTATTAAATATATTTCACATTAAACCCGGACTAGCATTTAACACCTTGATGGCTAAGCTGATAGCTAAAAGACCTTTATTGACTCGATATCGATATTTTAAGTACTTGATCATAACACTTTAAAATATGGCCCATAATTTGGAAAATATCAAATGCAATTAACCTTTTCTGTTTTGAATTTCAGCTGCCGGGTTTAAGCCGCCATGAAAGAAGGGAAAAAATTGTGGAAAAATCATGCATGCATGACCCGCTACTAAATGGTTACATGTAATTACCTAAACCAGATAAATATCCCATTTTTGGAAAAAAATTATTATTTAAAATATCTTAATCCTCTTATAATAATTATGACAGTGGAATGTCACATGTATTTTTCCTTAATTTAACCAAGATTAACATGTAAATTTGTACACTTAACATCAACTTAAGTTGGCATTCAAAAATTAAGGTTCAAAGTTTAAATTTAATATGATGATAAAATTATCTTTTAATTTGTCCAAAAATTTACATTTTGGATATTTGAGGTAAACTACGCACCTAAGGTCGCTAAATTATTAGTAAGTTTACGTTTTGGTTATTTAACTTCAAAAAGGCCATTGAATTATTCGAAAGTTTTCCTTTTAAGTCATTGGGTTGTTAAAATCGTTGTTCTATAGCATTTTCTGTTCGCACCACCTGCACTAATTGGAATCTTTCTCCCTTCTCTTCTATAGTTCAGTTTTTTCATGAAAACTTTCAATGTCATGAATATGCAAACCAAAATCCAAATGGCTTTCTTCTCCGATCTCCAACACTGACCGTCAGGTCAACTTGAATCTAAGGATATTTTTTTACTCGTTGATGGGTATTGATCCACTATATTGATCATCGAATCATCACTTGGAGTTCACTGATCAGACTTTAAAAAAAAATAACAGCCTATTAACTTAAATAAAAACTTTCAAATAATTCAGCAACTATTTTATAACTTTTTGAAGTTAAATGACTAAAACGTAAATTACGAATAATTCAGTAACCTTAGTAGTTTGCCATGCTAAAAGAAAAGAATCAATACCATTAACGTAGTATTTTGTCATTTGGGAAGATGAGATTCGATATATATATATATTATTGAGTTATTGTATTTTACCTTTTTTATTTCTTCACGAAATTGATTTCATGCATGCACGTACAAGATACCTGAGAGTCACCATTACGTGTATCCAGGTAAGCTGGTAACAAAATTGTGGAGAATGTGAGAGGAGAAAAAGGATGAATTCCTAAAAAAAAAAAACAAAAAAGGTTAATGATTTTTTTGAAAATATATCTTTAACAAAAGTAGTAATATTTATTTTTAAAAAAGTTTGGATGAATTAACCCCACAAATTCTCCGTATGTAGTGTTATACTCTCTTGAATCCACTTGCGCTTGATGCAGGGGTATATTCACATAATTAAAAGTTTTTAAAAATAAATATACTTGACTTTATGGCTTTATGGCTTATAGGAACCTTTTAGGACTTTCTACCCTATCCTTTGAAATTCATGATTCAATCACTTAAGTTGGGTTTGTTTTAGAATCCCATTTAAACTTGAAACTTATTTTATTGATTACAAAAATAAAATTTAAAAATAGTTTTATACTTAATATTTTTATAATTAAATTTATTTTTTTTAATAATAAAACAAGTCGTCTGGGTAGGCTGAGTTGGGTTAGGCCTAAAATTTTTTTGGACTTAGGCCTCACTCGGCTCGACCATACACACTAACTTGTGATGGTTGACTGAATTTTAGCTCAATCGACATTATTATTATTACAACAATCAATAAGACGTGAGCTCAAACATGTTTAAGCACATAGCATTCTTCATTTTAAGTATTTGAGAATTTATGGTTTAAGTATTTTAATAAAAAAGCCATAATATTATATTTACATCCTTTTCAATTTGGTCCTTATTTTTTTAAGCTAGATTTGGTCATTAACCTTCTATAAAGAGTCAAATTATTTAAAAACAAAAACAAAAATCTTGATTGAAACAATAATCTTTTAACGATGTTATTGTGGCAATCCACATGTACTTCATTACGACATGATACTATTTTTCGTATATACCATGTCAATAAATAATTTAAAGATTATACAAATTTTCAAAGAATAAAAAATATATTTAAAATTTTAGCTCTTAAAGTTTACATATTCTACCTATTTTTATATATATTTTTGAAGCTAAATTTTTTATATAATTTTTTAATTGTTTAGAATTTTTAAAATTTATAAAATTTTAGATTTTTTAGAATATATAAACATTGAGACCTTAATTTGTTATTATATTAATCAAAGTTATGTACAGTTGGTGGAAAATATTAATTGCCATGATTAATTGTCTTTAGTTGCTCACTTCCGAAATTTACAGGGATTAAATTGCTTCGATTTTTTTAGAGGGATCAATTTGCTTAATATCGACATTTGAAGAGACTAGAGACGTGTTTATACATAGATTTAGAAGGTCCATAGATCGAATTGGACCAGATTGTAGTTTGATTCAGGTCCAAGCTCAGCCTGATCCATTATACTCAAATAGTCCATTTTACTATTTTAAAAAATGTAAATATATAATGTTATATTATTTATAACAAAATTTAAATAAAATAGTACTTAAAATTTAATTTAATTTAAATTCGATTCGAGTTGGATGAGCTCGAAAATAAAAAAATCTTTGTCCAAGTCCAAACCAAATTAATCGAGCTAAGCGAGCCATCTAACTCATGGATAGGTCTAGTTTATTTAATAATTTTTAAAGCAAAAAATATGCTCCAAGTCCTTGTACTCTTTATACATTTTGGATTTAGTCTATCTAATTTTTACTCTCTCGAAATTTAATCTATCTACTTTAGGTCACACTTAAGATAATAAGCAATCTTGACGGTCAGGCCATCACAATTTTTATTTTAATTCATTTAAAATGTTAACTAATTGTCACTCAAAATATTTTATTCTTTTCATTTTTGTGTGTGTGTTGCAGTGTGGACCATTAGACTACAAATTCAATCTTAATTCTTATCAAACCATTTAATGCTGTTTGAAATTCAATACAATTAATAAATATGAAAAGAAAGTGGTATTGCATTAAATGTCTACATGAAAGCTTTAGATTGCTACACTTCACCGAAGCCAATCTTGACTGTGAGTGTGAGAGACCATTAAAAACTTTCTCTTGCACTTGCAAATAAAATGTGTCAAATCATCAGCCTTTAAAATTTCATGAATTTTAATATGTTTCATCCAAATTTAGTTTAATATAATATTTAGTATTTGAATTTAATATATATTTTTTTAAAATTTTGGTATCTAAGTGTTTTTTTTGTCTAATTTAACACTTATTCCTAATTTGGTTTCTAAGTTTTTTTTTCTTTAGGTTCAAATTGGTACTTAAACTTATTAAGTGTTATATAAATTACCCAAAACACTAACGATATTAAAAAATTCATTTATGCGACAAAAATAGTGTACACTATTAAAGGAAATTCATGTTAAAAATTATGACTTGAGTTGCTTAACGGATTAATATTGAATAAGAAAACAATAGTTTTAAAACCCAAAATAAAAATTCATTATTTTGAATTAATAAAATGAATTAAATAAATTAAACCAAAGGTAATTGAGCATTTAAAATAAAAAATATCATGTCATTTGTCACATATAGATCATATATTGGTTATTTTTGTTACATCATAAAAATAAAAATAAAACTTTGTTAATATATTGGAGTAAATTGTATAACGTTTGACAAGTTTAGGTATCAAATCTAGAAAAAAAGATAAAGTATCAAATTAGAAAAAAAAAGTCAAGTCCAAGTACTAAATTGGATCCCAAAAGATGAAGTACCAAATTAAGAAAAAATGTCAAGTTTAAGTACCAAATTAATAAAAGGTGTCAAGTTCATGTATCAAATTGGACCAGTAAATTTTAAGTAACAAATTAGAAAAAGAAATTGTTAAGTTCAGTACCAAATATTATATTAAGCTTTATAATTTTACTATCTAAAAGTAATCTTACTCGGATGAAGGTAGTATTCAAGGTAAACTCTTCCAACAATCGCTATTACATGATTTAAACTTTATCCAAATACACGAAGAGGTAAATCAACCCAATGTTTAACTAAAGTAAATCTTGTAATTGTTTCATAAGGGACATCCAATAGATTTTGATTGAATTATTAACATTACAGAATTTGGTTTCTATATTTTAATTTAGTTATTTTAGTCATTTTTTAAAATTTAAAATTTTAATTTAAGTAATCACAGTTTCGTTAAAATCTCGTTAGTCTTATACTATGTGTAAAGTTATAGATTAAGCACATGTTTTTAATCAGGTCATTCTTATTTCCTAATTAAAATGATGATATGGATTTTCTTGAAAATACTCCCTTTCAACACAAAAGAAGTTCAAGTTGGTACGACGAGTTGGAGGATTTTTTAAAGAAAATCCACAACAATATTTTAATTGAAATAGCTTACAATACTAATTAGTTGAATTAACTGATGATTTATAATAAAATGATCAAATTATACTCAAATTAAAGTATAAGGGTGAATTTTTTGTGTGCTAACTGGTATAATCTAAGGTATTGTTTTTCTTTACATAGTAAGAGGTAATTTCAAGTTTTATTTTCACAATGCTCTAATAAAAACATGTACGAGTTTGAGGATCAAATTGATAGAATTTACAAATGTGAAGGGTTAAATTTATCGAATTATTTAGACTTAGGATCGAGTTGATAAAATATGTAAGTATTGAGTACTAAATGTGTTATTATACCAGTTAGAAAAAGACCTTTCATTATCAATTTAATTATGGTTAACCAAAATAGGAACGAATTCAAACATTAATGCCTAAATTAAAAGTTTTAAAGTTGTATGACCAAAATAGGAACGCGAACATAATTGAATGACCATTTGTATAGTTTAAAATTATAGTGGTTCTAATAAAATCAATCATTACACGTTTGAATAAACTATAATAATAATTAAATCATTATATTTAATCAAACGTCAATAATAATTATTATTAATATATGAACTTCAATATATGGTGTATTGGTCATGGCTATTCGTCTCATAATCCACATCGTAGATTCGAGTTTTAACATATATTTACTCATATTATTTTTATTTTTAAATCTGATTATTTTATTAAATATTTAGTAATTATATATATTCTCAGTCAAGATTATATAATTATTTTATTAAATAATAAATATAGGTGGAGTGGTAATGAATTTGTATTTTAATACAATTGAATACATATTTGATTATTGAATTTGTAATTTTTATTTAAATATGATATAAAATTATGAAAAGACAAGTGCCACCATAGTAATATAAATTTTAGTTTAAAAGAAGTGGTATTTTATAATTTCATAATCGAGTTGATGACCAGTTAAGAATGACGCCTATTCAATAAAATAGTTAAGTATAAGTATGATATATATAGGTTTTTTTACCCCAATGATACAAAAATAATAACTCAAATGGTATCCCCACGAGATTATTTACCAAAATGGTACGTTTTCTATAGTGTTCTGTCGGTGCCGCTTGACAAATTGGAGGTATTAGACTGAAATGTGATGACCTAAAATATTTAAGGACTTGATATGCAAATTTCCCATTTTGATAAAAAACTTTGAGGTATCCACATACAGTGTGGCGGCACCTAACTTTAATAGGGTAAATTGCTTCATAAACCCTTCTTGTTTATTATTTCTTTTTATTTCCCTTCAACACTAAAAATAGAGAGGCCTCTCACCAATTAGTCCAAAAAAAATTTTCTACTAAAAGTATTTAAAAAAAAACGATTCCAACTAGAAATAAATTTTATTTTATTTTTGTTCAAATAATTTTTTTGTAAAATTATTTTTAAAAAAAATTATTCCTACTGGAATAAAATAATTTGAACAAATTTTTCTTTCAAAATATAAATAAAATTTATTTCCAAATGGAATCGAATTTTTACAAAAAAATACTTTTGGCAGGAAAAAACTTTTTGGACTAATTGGTAAGAGGCCTCTTTATTTTTGGTGTTAAAGGGGAATAAAAGAAAATTAATAAATAAAGAGGTTTTATGAAGCAATTTACCCTATTTAAAGTTTGGTGCTGCAATATGCGCAAGCCAATCAAAATGGGAAATTTCATGTCAGGTCCCTATATATTTTAGGTCATTACATTTCAGTCTGGTGTCGCCAATTTATTTGGCGGCACCGACGGAACAGTGTAACAAATGTACCATTTTGATAAAAACTCATGGGCGTACCATTTGAGGGGGGTTTTTTGTATTATTAGTGTAAAAAAGACATATATATTCCTTATACTACTATTATATATATAATTCAATTTATCAACCTAAACAACTTAATTTATTTTTTTAATATTTACCTTATAGATAGTTTATTTAATTTTTCATATGATGTAAATTATAAAATATATAATAAAAAAGAAAAATAATATATTGTAAAAATGAATCAGGTTTGAGTTTTGCATATTGGAACTCAAGCTTAGCCCATATTCAAACAAGTCTAATTTTTTTTATCTAATTTCATTTTTCGAGTGTAATATTTTTGTCCAAATTTTAGATCAATTTTTGAGTTTAATTAACGGGATAATTTAAAAAATGTGGAAGAAATTTGAGCAATGTAGTGGCCAAATTATGAGAGATGAGAAGCCAAAAATCAGATCATATGTTCAGTTGGTGGGAGCCAAAAAGGCCTGTTACTATTATTTTCCCCTTCCATTCAATCGTACAATAATTCACGTGCAGCAGCATTGCATGTCTATTACAAATAGATCTATTGATGTCGTTAGGGGTGAGTAAAATTCGATTCGACTCGAAAAAATTAAAAAAAAATTCGAATTTCGAGTTAAACGAATTAAGTTATTCGAGTTAATCGAGTTATTCGAATCAACTCGATTTTTTTTTCAATTTTGAGTTCGAATCGAGTTGAGTTTTCGAATTCGAATAATTTGAATAATTCGAATATCAAACTATAATATTTTACATTTTTACCCTAAACTCCCAAACCTTTTTACTTTTCCCTCAAAACTTTTACTCCTTCTCACTTTCCCCCCAAAACTTTTACTCCCCTCCCCTCCCAACCTTCCAATCTACCCAAAATTCATTTCCCACAAAAAATTTACTCTCCCATTTACTTTTTCTCAAAATTTTACTCCCAAAAACCCTTAAAACTTTTTATTTTTCCCCAAAATTTTTACTTCCTCCCACTTTTCCCTAAAACTTTTATTCCCTTCTCATCCCACCTCTCATCTACCCCAAACCCTCCCCCCTCCAATTTTTTTTTTAATATTTTTCCTCCAAAATTTTACTCCCCCTATTTACTTTCCCTCAAACTTTTATTCCCCAAAATTTTTTATTTTCCCCCTAAACTTTTACTTCTCACCCTTTACTCTCAAATAAAAAATCAAAATTATCCAAAAATCACTAAACATAAATAGTAATAATTTTATTTATATCTACTATTTATATTATTAAATTAAATTTCACATTTTATATTATTTATATTATTAAATTGTTTGGTCATATTGAATATTTATATTAAAATTGAATTATTAATTATGCCATAAAATATTTGTGTTAAAATTTTATATTGGTATCAATTTCACATTTTATTTTTAAAATAACTTTTATTAAAAATCATATTTTTACATTTAATATATTTTTAATTCCAAAATACATAGTGACTAGAATCAAAATAATTGAAACAACTAAGCAAGCAAAGAAGCTAACCAGTATATAAAAATTAATAAATAAATTATGAGGTGATGAAAGTTAATAAAAAATTTGATTAAGGTGGACAAATTTTATTACGATGGGTGACAGTGGTTACAAGGACCCAAAATTATTTTTTAAAATTTAACTCGAACAAATATATTCGATTCGATTCGATTCGAATTCCATCTCACTCGACTCGATTCGAAAAAATTCAAATAAAGTTAGGATGATAAAATGATATTCGAAAACTCGATTAACTCGAAAATTTTCGATTCGATTCGATTCGATCGAATGCTCACCCCTAGATGTCGCCATAAAAGGCCAAACATTGGTACAAATATTTCTGTACTAATGAGCAATTTGGTAGCTAAGAAAAAAAATTATTTCATTAAAATTTACAATTTTACTTAGTTTTTAGATTTTTTTTTAAAGCGTAATCAAGAATCAAATTTGAAATTAATGTTAACTAAAAATTTAAATACAAATCTTTCGTCATTCCACTGTGTATAGAGTTTTTAGATTTGACATATTATTTTTATAAAATTTAAGAAGAATAAATGTATTTACGACGAAGAGATTAGTCATTATTATCGATGATGGTTCTTGTATGCTAACAATTTCGGAGTTGAAGCATTGGGTTAACAACACCATGGAGTTTGGTCCAGTAAGCAATCCTTTGTAAACTTTGATCCTTTAGGTTTAAGATTGTATTGACCATTGGGCTGAGTTTGGGGTTGGACCAACAAACATGTATGCTAGGCCTCTTGTAATGTTGTACTAGATTTAATGGCTTGCATATTATCAATTTATTTATCTTTTGATATTTATGATAAGAGTGAATTTGGGTTGGTTGAATCAGAAATTTTTTGAACCATTTATGAAAATTGGTTTAATTCTTATTTTTTCATATTAATTTTGGATTTGAATTTTTGGACTTATTTAATAAAATAAACTTTGTTTTATAATTTACATTTGATAAATTTTCAAAAGTTTTTTTCATAATGTTTCTAAAAAGGTTAATTTTTAAGTAAATAGAAAAATTTTTATATAGTACAAAGTAATTTGTGCGAGGATGAGCTTGATAGTTTGTTGGTAAAAATATCATGGAGATCCTTATACGATGAGTCAAATTGTATTTTGTTCTCTATAATAAAAAGTGGACAAATTAATTATTGTACATTAAATCGAAGAGCAATTTAATTTTTCTATTAAAACTGACACGATTAACGAAATAATCAGATAGTGACATGAAAATATTTGTTTTTCAACCATTTTAATAATTTTAAAATAGAGTTAAATGACTCTTTTATTATTATTTTATTTCTTTACTGTACTAAAGGTATGATTGCTCATTAAATTATGTTAAATGAGCCGAAATTGTTTGTAGAAATTTTCATTGCTATTATATAAAATTTCAACAAAATACTTACTTAATTATTTAATTTTTCTAATAATTAACTGTGAAATAATAAATGAAAACATGAGAATAATGAATCAATTTAATTTTAATTTTAAAAATTAATAAATCAATTGGAGCCTTTTATAATCACGAGAGATGACGACAATAACACATATATCTCAAGCATAAATATTATAAAAAATAGTAATAATCGTCAAAGACTAAATCATCTCAACCTTTAATGTTGAATCCAATGTGTGAACTTCATTAATGTAGAAATAATAAAGTTCAAAGCTGCCGACCACATAAACCCAAAAGTTAGTAGGATGTATCAATCCTTATACACAACTTTGCTTCTTCTTTTTTAAAAAATATTTATATTATTTTAGTTAAAGAAAATGTTTTGCATGCTCAAACTCCTCCTTCAATTGCCAACCATGCATGAATTACGTTGTCAATATTCTAATTATATATAGAGAGAGATTGAGTTTTAGTTTTAGTTCGATTAGTATTAACATTATTATCAATGTAGGAAAACGTGGGTTTCAGTGCGTGGAAGTGCATTATCTTCATGTTTATGGGTTAGGAAGAGACTATGAATAATTTTAAATCTTGTGTAAAAAAGAACAGATATAATCAAAACATACAATAAGTTAATATTGTGTTGAACTTCCACAAATGTTCAACAATACTCAATGTGCTTGAGAGGAAAAAAATACAGCTTCTTACCAATGAATGGGATTTGCTTAATTAATCAACAACAATAAAATTGACCCTATACTGATTTAGATTACCAATAGTGTGGCAAATTTTGTGTAATGATGTACATTTTTGTGCACCAATAGTGATGTGACATCGTTTGGTGATTGATAGTGCATAGAGTTAATATGTTGACTATAAAATTTAGAAGCTTTGAGGACGACTAAAAATGTCCATAAAAATTTGAAAATCATCTCCAATAGCTTTAAAAACTTAAGTCTCCTCAATATGCATGCTTTAAACCTATGTTTCTAAAAGGTTTCAGGGACGATGGTTGAAAATTGTCCTTAATTAGTCTTCATGATAAAGAACAAATGTCGTCTCCAAAACTTTAGGGATGAATATCGTCCCCAAATTCATGGCATCTTTCTCAAAATATTAATTTTTATTTAGTAAAGTATTATTAATTCCAAATTTAAATCTAATAATACAAATTCTTATAAGTAATTATTTAATAATAAACATAAAATAAAATCCACAATATAGAAGTCCATTGAAATTGAAAGTATTACTACAATTATTACTGCAACAATCTCCATTCATCATCATCCTTCCGGTTTGCATGCACCCCTCTAAGAGTTGCTCCACTGCATCCTTCTTCTCATTCAGTTTCTTGATTTCGAAGTGCTACATCTAATTTCATCTTTAAATTTATTAACACCAAAGCTTTCAATTTTTAAAATAAAGGCTTCCCACATTTATAAATTTATAGAATTCAAAAAAGAGTACAAATATAACATACTTGCAATGAATAACACGTGCAAATATATTATTTCTTAAAAACCAAACAATCGGATCACCACTGAAGATCCAAATCCAAAGAACCAAGCTTAAGAAACATAAAATCTAATTGTAGGTATTAATTAATTCAATAAAATCCAGAATAATTAACATCAAAGTTGCAGTTCTTTACGGATGATTTAACAGATAAACTAAAATCAATTAACAACCAAATTTCTTTTTCAGTTTTTCCAGCAGAAAAGAACCTATCTTTAAGCCATGGATTAATTTGGGTAACCATTAAATACAAGAAAAAGTAGAAATTTAAATGACCCAAAAATAAAAATTTCCGTATAGTTCAATTCTCAATAAACCCCGTAACGTACGTCCTATTTGCACAATTGAAAAAGTTTTTTTTTTCTTGAGTTTTACTATAGTTGTGGAATGCCTCTGTTTTAAAAGTTAAAAGCTTTAGGTAGGAAGTTTGAAGATCAAATTGATTGAATTTGTAAGTATGAAGGGTTAAATTTATTGAATTATTTAAAATTAAGATCAAATTGATAGAATATATAAATATTGAAGACTAAATGTGTTATTATACCTGTTAGAAAAAGACTTTCCGTCATCAATTTAACGACTAGTGACCAAAACATGAATGAATACAAAGTTTAGTGCCTAAATTGAAATTTTTTGAAGTTGGATGACCAAATCAGGAATGCAAGTATAGTTAGGTGACTAATTGTATAGTTTACCCTAAAAAGAATTTAGTAGAAATTCATAAAATATAAAACTGTAAGAATGTTCAAGAGCCGAAACCTAACAGTGAAATGGAGAGGTGTGGTTCTGGAAAAGAATGAAGTCTTGCTCCTCCAGAACCCATGGCAGCGAAAGCAGCGTTGATAGTTTTAGATTTAAAAGTAAGAAACCCAATTGACTTAATTGAATAAAATTGAAAATATTCTCAAGTGATAAATATCTCTTATTTATTTATTATTTTCACATTTTTTTAGGACAAAAATTTATTGGGTTATTTTAATTTTGGATTATCAAACTTGCACAAAAGAATTAAATTATTGAAAATATTAAATTTTAATGAATTTAATTTTAATAGTTTATTAAACAAGGCTTAAGTTAAAGCCATTGGTTTTAATGCTTAACATATATTATTAAAATTTAGTTTTTTGTGAATAAAAATTAACCTAATGAATTAGGTAGGAATTAACGAGGTTAAAAGCACCTGTAATGACTTGAAAATTAAGGGTGTCGAAAAATATATTTTGGGACCTTGTTTTTGTGAATAGGGTTTATAAATGTCGTCATTAAATATATATGGAGTTATCTTAGAAGGAATAAATAATAGTTAAATATCTTTAAAGTATTATGTGTTAATTAAAGTAAAAGAGACTAAATCGAATAAGGGATAAAAGTAGGAATTTCTACTAAATTTTAAGATGCAACTAGCTTAAAGGACTTATTAAATAAATAAGCCAATAATTATAGGGAAGGGTGATAGTGGACGGTTTTAAATAATGTTATAGTATTATAAATATATATATTAAGTTAGTATAATAATCATTAAAGGTTATAAAAGAAAATAAATAATAAAACAAATTTAATAAAGCACAAAAGAGTCTACTAAAAGAGATGGCTATTATTTGATTTCAAGGACTTGCATGTAAGTGTTACTCAAATTGATTTTTCATGTTGATTATATTTTTGTGTTGAAATGGTTTAATTTAGCTAATTCATGAGCTAAAGTATAATTTTGTTAGAAATAGTGGACAATGCCATTGTTGATGTTTTAAGGTTTTGGGATATAATGGTGAACCCTTATATAAGGGCAATTTATGGAATGGTTTGTTAAGAAATTTTGATAATTTATAAATTTCTTTCATTAGTCATTTTAGTTAAATTGTGTGATGGGTTTAGGTGAAATTATTTGTTAGGAATATAGCTTATTTTAAAACTATTATGGCATGGTATTAATTGATGAAATTCATGAGTATAAGGATTGTTTTGGAATTATATAGATAGCTATACTCATACATTCGGTGGGTGGAGGAAATTAGTATAAAATTGATTGTATTTTATGACAAGGACTAAGTTAAGTGAATATCAAATGTTAATGGTTAAATGTGTGAGGTTAGTTATTGACTAATTGATTAAATTAAATTATTAATTCTAGATCGACATACAAGAGATCCCGTTGCTAGTCGCAGAAAAGAAAAGGCTAAGGAATAATTATTTGCAAGCATAGTTTCGGTAAGTTCGTAGTTCAGAACTCGAACTTCATAAATTGTCTTATTTAAATTAGCTACTACTTGATATCTTATTATATCTTTAATGTATTTGTTAAACCAATTGCATGGAAGTTTATGGAATGTGACATGATGAAATAATTTAATATATGATTGGTAGATAATTGGAGTAGAAGTATTATTAAATTATGAAATGTGATATTGAGTAATGAAAAGTAATATATGGACTTGCAAATTAGTAATTAATATCGTCAATTTATTCGACTAGCGCTGGGCGCTACTTTCGTCGGTTTATCTGACTAGTGCTGGGCACACATTCGTTGGTTTATTCGACTAGCGCTAGGCGCGAACATCGTTGGTTTATCCAACTAGAGCTGGGCTTACTATTGATTTTGTCGGTATATCTGACCAGCATTAGGTGCAACTTTTGTCAGCTTGTCTAACTAGTGCTGGGCATACAGTCCTCGGTATAATTGACTAGCGTTGGGCGTAAACATCATTGGTTTGTCCAATTAGAGCTGGGCTCACATTTAATATCGTCAGTTAATCCGACTAGCCCCGGGCGCAAACTCTTTTGCGGTTTATCCGCTAGGCACCGGGTGCCATATAACTAATGGACCATATGGTAAGGTATTATGATTCATCGAAAAGAGTTGGCTATAGGTATTATGAAAGAAGAATTGTAATTTCTCTTTGGTTGAGGAATAAACTCTTATGATTTGGTTATTCTTGTGGTTAATTATATAAATGAAAAATATTAAATATGAATTGATTTCCATGTTTGCAAGTTAGATAAATAGTAGACTCGGACTCGGCATCCTACAAGAATCCCGTACTCAATGTTAGTGATGTTTTCTTTTGCAAATTTTGGCATGTACCTAGGGTGTGATTATGTTGAATCTTTTAAATATGTGATTATAAGGTTGTATATATATAGATATATGTTATATAGCATGTTTGGTAATGGTTGGATTTGCCTATATGTTTATGTCATGTGATAATGTTCAATGAAAGTGGTTATTTTGAGAAAGATGAGCATAGGTTATGTTTTTACCATATTCAATTATTTGATTGCTTGAACTTTATTGGAGGTACCTATGAATGGTATATTGGATGTGAATGGATAATTTAAATGTGGTGTTAATGAGGGCACATTGGTTAAGCACTTAATATGTGTTTTGATATGTTTTGAGCTCATTTTAATGTGGTTTGATGTTGTTTAAGTCATTTTTAAAGTGTAATTTGCTAGGTTGAATGGTTAGGCTTGTAATGGTTTTGGAAGAGCTTGTTTTTAGGTGAATTTTTGTCCACACGGCCTGAGACACGGACATGTGTCTCAGCCGTGTGTCACTCCTGTAGGTTCCTTTGCATGCAAGTCAGGCAGTTACACGGCCTAGCACACGGCCTGGCACACGTGCGTGTGAGGCCATTTCAAAGGTTACATGGCCTGGCACACGGGCGTGTGGTGTGACCGTGTGACCCTACTCAGAGAGTTACACTGGTAAGGACACGGGCTGGGACATAGCTGTGTATCCCCAGTTCGAGGGCCATGTGGCCTGGGACACGAGCGTGTGCCTCGGTTGTGTAACCCCTGTAGTAAAAATTTTGCAACTTTTTCTTAAATTTTCCAAATGTTTTCAAATTGGTCCCAAATGGTTTCTAAGGTATTTTTAGAGCCACGAAGGCTAGATTTAGGGATGATATGTATGTAATTGAATGGATTATAATATGTGTATGTTTATATATGAAATGTTTGTTAAATGTTTTGAATTGTAAAGTAACCCCCCGTAACCCTAATCTAGCGAAAATATGGGTTAGGGGTGTTACAGCTCCTTTGTCCTTATCTGCTTTTAAAAAATCTAATGCTTCCTTAGAAGGGAATTCAAACAAATATAAGTCCTCCTTTTTTTACGAAAGCCAATTTGGCTAAGCAATCCGCACCTTGATTATGCTCCCTAGGTATGTATCTTAAAATCCACTGACATTCTTAAAATCACTTTCATGTATGACCTTAACAGCCTATAAACTATCCGACTATATAATCACCTTGTCATGCCCTCTTCTTTGGGTGAGCTTAAGGCCATCTAAAATGCCCCAAAGTTTTTCTTCAAAAATCAAGCAATTCCCTAGAAATCTGTTATATCCCAAGACCCAATCTTCTTTCTCATCCCGCAATACTCCTTCAACAGCTGCACTCCCTGAATCTAAAATAATAGCACCATTAGTATTAAGAATAAACTAGTCTCCTCTCAGTTGATCACCATAAGGGAATTCATGGCATCCAATCGACTTATCTCTAAGGACCGAAGAAAATTGGATGGCCCAACTAGTCGATACTTTGATTATCTCGCTTGAAGTCCAAGATCTTCCTTGAAAGATGAAAAGGTTATGATTCTTCTATATGCGCCAAGCTAGTAAACCAAATAGACAAGCCCAACTAGCTCCTCCCCCATGAAGCTTTGTGGTGTCCTGTTAATTAGAAGATACCCACTCGTGCAAATTGTTAAAGAAAAAAATTTAAAAGTTAATTACCCGGAACAACCTATTTCCAAACTTAGTTGTTGTGCAATCTCTAATAATATGCAATATATCTTCTGATTTGTAACCATAGATTGGACAAGAAAGATCAACTGCTAAATGGCACTTAACTCTTGCCACATTGGTGAGTTGTCTCTACTTAAGAACAGTCCATATGAAGAAGCGGACTATTTGTGGACCCGACATGTAACACCCCTAACCCGTATCCGTTGCCGGAATGGAATTACGAGGCATTACCGAACAATACACAACTTTCATACATTTAACTAATCACCTTATAAAATTTTTATATACATTATAATCATGCATTTATTACTATCTAAAATAGCATGTACCAAAACTCATTGATTAATAGTAAATGTTGCAAAGATTTATGGAAACATGGTCTATTAACTAGCGTTACTCACTGTATATATATAATACCTCAAAACATAATTACCAATTTCATTAACTTGCTTGCATAAATAATAACACTAAATAAAAACATTACATGTCAATAAATATCAAAACAACACATCACCATAATGTCATACTATTTGATGAATATAAGCATGCACTCAAACTACTCATTATCAATAATTAACATGTTACTATTCATTTGGTCATTTTCCAAAGCTTGAGCCAAATGCAAGTGTATTTAATATTTATGCTTTAACAATGTCCACTATCAACTTAATCCAAACATTTAACAAGTCAAAACATTTCAAAGAACTAAACTTATATATCAAACATAATTTGCCTATATCATTACCTCATCACAAATATACATATATGCATAATACATAACAACCATTTTGACTAACACTTTAACTAACCAAAATCGAATCCATACATGATAATATTACCTATCATGAAATATATAACAAGGTTATATACAAGATTAATTCAATGATCTCATATTCAACTAATACATAATTAAACCTATAACCAAAATTTTTATCATTTCCTTCTATAAACCAATACCAAAATCAAGCATAACCACTATTAAATTTTATACCCAAATACTACGTTTCAATCAACTTACATTTTATTTTACCATGCTTAAAACAAACCAACTAACAAACCATTTATCAAACTCATAAGTACATATGCCGAATTACAAATAGCTCATAACCATCACGCATAAATTATTTATCCTAGCCGAACATACATCTGTAAAATTACTGGTTATTTCCAATTCAATTTACCAAAGTGATTATACCATGACAAACCAAATTCATTTAACCAAAATTCCAAGTTCAAATTCCTAATTCATAGTATAAACCACACATACCAATTACAACCATAATGATCATTAACATAAACTAAACAAATGATTCCGTATTTTAATCACCATTTCCGCACAACAATTAAATCAAAATCGTCACTTATACTTACCTCTTATGAACCAAATTTAACTATTATTACATCTATAATACATCCAACAATATTACCTATTTACCCAATCTTATAACCCAAGATTCACAACATCAAGCATAATCCAAGTATCACATATACAAATAAATGCACATTACTATCGAAGCAAGCTTAAACCATGATCAAACTCGCACAACCATTATCATAGTATACCAAGCTCATCACACATATATATACCATGATCAAAATTATATACTTAATCATCATTTTTAGCTATTTTCGCATGGCTCATATATACAATACCAAACTTATCAAAACATAAGCTAACCTATACATGCCATACATTCAAGTTCAAACTTATAAAATACCGAAAACAACTGATAGTATGATAGACTTCGCTGACGATCCTCGAGCCCGTAACTAGCTTCCAGAATCTATAAAACATAGGCAAACAATATACACACAATAAGCTACCATAGCTTAGTAAGTCATAAGCAAATAAACATCTCAATAACATAAACAACTTAATTAACCAAACCAATTTATACTATTTTAATCACATTTAAATTCAAGCTTATAGTTTCATAACCCACATTTTTCATTCATATGTAAACTTTAACTTGTCCAATATACCTATATACTTTATCAATTTATCATCAAATTCTCAAAACCATATTATCATATATATATCCGAATATACAAATGCCTTCATGTACCTATACTCATTAATCAAGCTTAATCTCACATATTTATACATATCATAAGGCCGAATATACTTATCATAAACACATACATTTTCAATAGCATCATGAATAATTTTTATCACATATTAAGAAAGCAATTTACCTTATTACCAATTAGGTAAACCACTATCACATACCTGATCATTTTAGCTCGTTTAACATATTCGATCACACTTATCATTGCCCGTTGAACCATTCGAAATTAAATAGAGTGCTTGAATAATCACATTTATCGTACAATGCCAATGTCCCACATGTGGTCTTACATGTATTCACATAGCGATGCCACTGTCCCACACAGAGTCTTACTCGAAAACACTTATCGAAATTACTTTGGTTCGTACAAGACTTTCAGATGTCGTAATTCGATTGAATCAAATTTGAACATATTATTTCTACGCATAATCATATTAGGCTATCACAATTATAAACTCATAAAATTCATATCAGCATATTAAGTTTATATATAATCAAAATTAACAACGTTTATTTGCCTATAGACTTACCTCGGACGAAGACAGGTGAACCGGGACGACTATTCCACAATTTTAGATTTCCCCGATCCAATTTCGATTTCTTCTTTTCTTGATCTAAATTAGTATAATTTAAACTTATTTAATCACATATTCAATCAAATTCATCCAAACACACATAAATGGGCAAATTACACTTTTTCCCCTAACATTTCACATTTTTCACAAATTAGTCCATATTTCACAAAATACAAAATAAACAAAATTTCATTGCACAATAGCTTGGCCGAATATTCACTAAGCTCATATAAGTCCATGCATTTCATTTATTTCATATTTTAGTCCCTCAATTTATTATTTTTTCAATTTAGCCCTAATTACTCAACATCATTAAAAATTCAAATACAACATATGTTTATCCATTTCATATATTTTATTTTCTAGCATCAAACAACAAAAATCACAAGCTTTCAACAATGGCAAAACACAAAATCATCATCAAATTCAAAAATTCAAGCATGGGTCGAGTAGTATTCTAAGCAACGATTTCAAAAACGTAGAAATTATCAAAAATCGAACAAATTACATACCTTAATTAGACCTAGAAGTGGCCGAACCTTGTTGTTCTTCTTTTTTTTCTTTTTCTTTTCTATATTCGGCTAAAGATAAGCACTAATGCATGGATTTTAATTTATGTTTTATTATAATACATAATAATATGCATTTTGCAACTTTAACCTTGGTAATGTAATAAGAAAACCACATAATGCATGCCATTATTGTCCATTAACATATATAGTGGCCTAATTTCCTTTTAAGGACTTAAAAATTAATAAACCATAGCTAATTAGTACTTTAACAAATAGAACATCCCTTTTACATTTCACGCAATTAAGCCCTTTTTATTAAATCAACACTCAAACGACAAAATTAAAACACGAAAATTTTATGGATATAAATTCACACAGTATAAGACAATAATATTTAAATATTTTTCTGACTCAAATTCGTGATCCCAAAACTACCGTTTCGAATAAGGTCAAAATCGGGCTGTTACACGACAGCTTCCATGCCTTTTCCCATTTCTTATATCTATGTCCCAAGAATCTTCTTTCATCATCTTATAGGCACTTTTAATGGAGAAAGATCTTGTCAAAGTGTGACGCCAAGAAAGTCTATCAGGACCCTTAGCTGGATGTGGAGGAGGAATGCCCACAATGTGTTGAATAATATCTTCTGACCTGCAAAAGATCAAGGTTCCATGTACTTTTCTCCGTGACCATATCACTAAGCAAACAATCAGCATCAAAATTAATATTAACTAGAATAAACTTAATCAAAGGAATTATGTTTGGAATCCAAGGATCCTTCCAACATCCTTTTAAACGACTCCCTGAAGATTTGAAATAACTTCCACGTCCTTTTAAAGCGTTACTTGATTTCTCGCTTTCTCGTCCAATAATAAATTTACCACCATTCTTCCTATCCTTTTTCCTGGATTGTTTGCTCCCAATACTACTGCATTTTGATTTCCAGCAGAATTTTTGGAATTTAGGTGCTGGTTATCCTTGAATATTACGACAGTGTGCTTCCCAGGATTGAGTACATCTTCGGTGAGAGGAATTTCAACCTTTTCGAGGCATTCGAAGGCTGGGTTAATATGTGCGATAATTTTGTCATTTTTCTTGGCTTGTATGGGTGTCTCAAATCCCAATGGAATTTCCCCTACAATAGAAAAAGAAGGAGAAAAATCATGGCAAGCAGAATGAGAACAAGAGCTAGGACAAACCTATTTGTTAATGTCTTGGACCGAATCAAGGTTGGTCGAAGGGCCTGGAATAACTAACGGTTCAGTCTGCTTCTCCAAAGATTCCTAGACTAGTCCCCTTCCAACACTATCTAGTTTAATTAGGTCATATGAAGGCCTACTGGCTAGCCCAGTCTTAAATCTTGTCCCCCTATTTCGTTAATACCCAAAGCAAACCTTTCCATCTGAGTCACATGCCCCGAAGCTGGCCCTTTCATTAATGCACCCTTTAAAAAATTCAAATTATTTTTTCCAGGCCCCAAGTCCACCACATTGTCACTTCTATTTGAGACATCTAGCCCATTCGAAGTTAATTTACCCAACACGTGTCGTTTTGGTCAAGGGCTCAACTATATTATTAACCTTAAACAATATTCATTGAATTTTCTTGTAACACCCCTAACCCGTATCCGTCGTCAGATTAGGGTTACTAGGCATTACTTGTCAGATCAAAGCTCATACAAGTCATATTTATATATATAAAGCATATAGCTAATTAAATGTTAAACATACATTATTACTCATATTACAAATACAAATCATACCTTAGAAAATTTACCCAAATCCATACCATGTATATAATCATGTTTTCAAACAAATAAACATGCCTCAAAGCTACACAATATATACATGCTTTACAAAACACACAACTCGAATCATATGCACATCACCTTAATAGTATTCGAATACCTAACATAAATTAAACACTTTACTTCATAGTTCTATACATGCTTATACACGGCTTAATGTCCATAAGTAAATGCGGCATTAAACACTCCATAATATGATCAAGCATATTTCATTAAACATTAAAATCTTATGCACATTTAACCACATCGAAATAAATCATTCAAGCATGATCATGTGCACACATTGCCATTCATTCTACCCTCTATTCGGCTAGCAAGTTACCATATAAAACTATACTCCATTCATGCACTACTCATTTGACTAATATTAGTCATTTCCTAAATACATTTTTTGAATCAAACGTACCAAATTTTAAGAGCTATGCATCATGCCAAAATTACACATGCTTTCTAAATTCATTCCTTGTCTAATCGGCCAACAAGGTTAACCACATAAATGGTACAAGTTTTGCCATTCATTCTTAAACTGAATTAAGTCATTTCTTATCATTAATAGAATGATCAATTCACAACCAATGATACCATAGGCATATATTTATTGGTCTTACCTTTTACTAGCCGTATAAACATGCTTGTAACATAATCATGTGATCAAACCAAATTATCCTATTTTAAAACCGAATGCATACCTAGACATAGCAAATTATCACTAATAAATAATCGGATTAATGTGGCCATACTATTATTAATTCGTCTATCGCATTATACACCTAAATAAAATCTAACCTTAAACTAACCAGATTGACCATCAAATACCAAGACATATACAACATGTCATATACCTGTTTATATATAATCAAATTATCCATTTCTAACCAAACATGAACGTGCGCTCTTTTCTATTTCTAAGCCAATTCACAAGCTAGATAAAGCATTTACATCTCTAACAATTCAACAATAAACTACACCTCAAACATATACATCAACCAATTCATTACATCAAACCGATTCATATATCAAGCACACCACACATAAGTACCATGAAACATAAATCCCAACATGAACTTATATCATGATCAAAACTACATAAACATAAGCATCATTTCTAGCCATTTTCGCATGGCTTATGTATATACAAATTTCAAGACCAACCAAAACAAATGCTAGCCTATACATGCCATATGTTTAAAGTTTCAAGCTTTCAAAATACCAAATTAGAAACTGATAGTGTGATAAGTTTCCTTGACGATCCCCAAACTCGTAACTAGCTTCCAAAATCTATAAAACAATGAACGAACAAACACACAATAAGCTTAAATAACTTAGTAAGTCATAAGCAAATAGTTTTTCAAAGAACACATATAATTTATACAAGTAGGTCGTATTCTCCCTAATCTTAAATACCTAAATATATAATCATATTTAAGTGATTAGTTCATGTTCCCATGTTATACACAATACTTACCTTTATTTCCAAACTTCATATAACTCAAACATACTTAAATCGTTTAATTCGAACTCATATTTGATTTTGCCATATCATTTTTCGTTGTATCATTCAGAATCAAAAAGGATACTCGGATGGCTCAAAAAGCTCGTACATTGCCAACGTCCCAGACGTGGTCTTACATGTATTCAAATAACGATGCCACTGTCCCAGACAGGGACTTACACGAAATCATATACGATGTTGATGTCCCAGACATGGTTTTACACGTAAATCTCAAATCGATGCCAACGTCCCAAACGTGGTCTTACATGATATCACATATTAGAATTCCCGAGGTTCGTACGGCTTTCGGATGTCATAAATCAATCGAATTAAACTCGTAATTAATCATTCTATGCTAAATTCAATTCGGCATTATAGTATACATACATACAATTCAATTCGGCTATGTATAAAATAAATACATTTAATTTAACATCATTTATTTACTTACGAACTTACCTCGGACGAAGACGAACGAAATAGGACGACTATTTGACAACTTTTGATTTCCCCCGTTCCAAATCTAATTTTTTTCTTTTATTGATCTAATTCAATACAAATTTGACTTGTTTAATCATATGTTTATTCAAATTCATCCAAAAATACATAAATGGGTAAATTGCATTTTAGCCCCTAACATTTCACATTTTTCACAATTTAGTCCCTTTTTTCACAAAACACAAAATATTCAAAATTTTATCACACCTACGCTTGGCCGAATATTCCATTGGTTCATATAAGCCCATATATTTCATTTATTTTACATTTTAACCCTTCAATTTACAAAATTCACAATTCAATCCTTAATACACATTTTTACTAAAAATCACTTAATTAAACATAATAATCTATCAATAAAGATTTATTTTTCATTATCAAACCACAAAAATCTCAAACTATCAACAATGGAAAATCACAAAATCCACAACCAATTCAAAAATTCAAGCATGGGCTAGCTCGTATTCAAAGTAACGATCTCAAAAACATAAAAATTATCAAAAATTGAGTAAAAACGAACCTTGAATCAAGCTTGGACTATGGTCGAATGTTGCTTGATCTTTTTCTTTCTTTTCCTTTGATAATTTCATCCAAAAATATGAACAACATGCATGGTTTTTAGTTTATGTTTTATTATATTAACATTATTAACTAATTTACTAAACTAACCTTAATAATTTTAATGATAAAACTTATTATACAAGCCCATTACCGTCCATGCACACTTACAATGGTCAAATATCAACATAAGGACCCCATATTATAAAAGCCATAGCAAAAAAACACTTTAACAAATAGCTAGCCACTTTTGCATTTTACGCGATTAAGTCCTTTTTTTTTAAATTAAGAACACAAACGGATAAATTAAATCACGGAAATTTCACACATGTCAATTCACATACTATAAGCACGAAAAATAATATGAAAATATTTTTTGACTCGAATTTGTGGTCCCAAAACCACTTTTCGACTAGGGTCTAAATCGGCCTGTTACATTTCTCCTTTAAGAAATTTCCCTTTTTAAAATGCATTCCCAACAAATTAGTTGTCGCTGTGCCATTTTTGTAGGTTTTGATTTCCAGCGAGTTCAAGGCATTATCTCCAGCTATTTCCTTGTCATAGCTTTGATGGTTCCGTGGATTATGCCTAGATTGTAACACCCCTAACCCGTATCCGTCGCTGGAACAGGGTTTAAGAGCATTATCAGAGTTTACAGATCAAACTCAAATATTTCATATTGCTTCACATTCATATCAAAAATTAATAATAAATTAATCATATCATCCATTATATGAGCCATCGAGGCCTAAAACATGCATTAGAAACAAATCGGGACTGAATCGGAATCTCAGAGAACTTTTCGTGAAATTTTAAAAATTTTCTAAGGTGCAAGACACACATGCCTGTGTGGACAGGTCGTGTGGCTCACACGGCCAAGTGACACGCACGTGTCTTAGGCTGTGTAACTCTCTGACTTGGGTCATACGGCCAAGTCATATGCCCGTGTGCTAGGCCGTATGAAAATTTTAATTTTCATTAATTAGGTGCAGGGCTCACACGGCCAAGCCACATGCCCGTGTGCCAGGCCGTGTGATCAAATCTGAGCATTCTGTTTTGAAATTTTTAAGATGCAGGGGACACACGGCTAAGACACACGCCCATGTCTCTACCTGTATGGACAAAATAAGGTCATTTCTGAGCCTTATTCCTCACTCAATTTCACCTTCCACCTACATAAACACTTAAACACATTCGCTAACCAATTTAAGACATTTAAAGCAAGCCAAAACCAAGTCTTATGCATGATATTTCATCACATGTATTCATATATTCAATCTTACCTAATTGATCAAAATTCACATTTATGCATACTTTATCAATTATGCTATCTCCATTCATTCATCCATATGTTTACCACCATTAAACCATTTCAATTTCACACATGAAACATGTTAAGGCCATATATATACACATCTCAAAATATACCAAACACAAGCCATACCAATGGCTAGTTACAACCAAAATATTTAAAATGCCAACAATGGCTAAGTTAACCTATACATGCCATTATAACCAAAATTAGTTTCATAATTGTACCGAAATGGGCCGGTGGATAGTGTGAGTGATCTCCGCCAAATTTCCAACCTAACGAGCCTCCAAGTACTATAAGGCAGAGGAAAATAAAATAGAGTAAGCATATAATGCTTAGTAAGTTCGTATAACAGAAATTAACTTACCATACATTTACACTTAAGGTAAGCATATAAAATTACATCCAATATAATTTGGCAAATAGCCTAACACACATAACCTCAACAAACAAGTTAGTCATGTATTTCATACGAATAACAATAATAAGGATGAGCTCATCAATCATATTTCCATATGTTTTCAAATATATACAGATAATGATTCATTTTGATTTCCTATGTTCTCGAGTCAGAATTCCACCCATTGAATCATTTGAAATCTCGATGGATTCATGGGTAGTACACACAAAGTGTACACTATTATAAATCTGTCAATTCACATTTGGGAGTACTTTTACAAGCACATAAACAGAAAGTTCACTCTCAAGAAATATAACAGGAAGCTCATGTGAGCCATGTAACGAGAAGCTTATCCAGGCAATATAACGGGAAGCTCACAAAGAGCTTATAACGGGTAGCTCCGAAGAGCAATTAATTAGGAAGCACCGAATATCCATATAACAAGAAGTTCAAGCAAGTAATAACAGGAAGCTCACAAAGAGCCTCTAATCGGGAAGCTCACAAAGAGCCATATACGAAACGCTCATAAGAGCTGCGGTGTACCTATAACACATGTAGGGTCACAACCGATCGGGATGCTCCGAAAAGCTATTAACGAGAAGTTCGTAAGAACCATATAACGGGAAGCTTGAGAGGGCTTATAACGGGACCCTCTTTCAAGCTACGGTATGTCCGCAACATATGCAGGAGCATAACCAATCGGGAACTCTGTATCCAATCAAATTTCATTCATTCAAACGGGACTTAATATTTATCGGTTACTTTTCGGATATTTGATCGCATTTTATATATATGACTATTACACAAATCACATACATATCATTCAATTCAAGCATATAATTACACAATTAAGTTACACGAACTTACCTCGATAATGCTTGTAACTTGTATGCTACTAATCTGTTACTTTTTCTTTTCCTCGATCCAATTCCGTTTTTAGTCTATCCAGATCTATACGAGTAAATTTAACTCAATTTAATATAATTTCATACTCAATTCAATCCAATGCACATCTTAGGAAAAATTATCATTTTTCCCCTATACTTTTAATTAATGATGATTTTGTCCCTAGGCTTAGAAAACAAAATTCATGCAATTTAATCCTTATTCCAAACCTAGCCAATTTTAACATATAACAATAGCAGCCCATGTATTTCATAAAAACTAGAATTTTTTCATAAATTTTATATATTTACAATTTAATCCCTAAATCACATTTTCATCAAAATTCCTTTTAACAAAAGTTATTTATCTATCGACAACCTTTCATTTTCTACCATGAAACTTCATAATTCATGCATACTCATTCATGGAAAAACCCTAGTACTTTGATAACTTTACAAATAAATCCCCAAGATAGCTAGATTAGGTTATTACGATCTCGAAAATATAAAATACTAAAAACGGGACAAGATTACTTACCCAATTAAGCCAAGTAAGCTTGCTTGAACTTTTTTCTCTTAGCTAGGGTTTCCATAAAAAAATTTGGGAAAGATGATGAAAAAGATGATATTTTTATCATTTAATCAATTATCATCTTTTAATATCTTTTATTTCCAATTTCATCATTTTCTTTAATTAAATTTCCATGGATGAATCATCATCCTTATCTACTAACTTCTCTTAATGGTCTATTTGTCATATGAGGACCTCAAACTTTGAATTCCATAGCTATTTGATACATATAGCTACTAGAACTCAACTTTTGCATTCTATCCAATTTGGTCATTTTATCAATTAAACATGTCATCGGTAAAATTTTCTTAACAAAATTTTCATACGACATTTCTATCATAATGCAGACCAAAAACTAATATTAAAATAATTTTCTTTTTGGACTCAAATTTGTGGTCTCGAAACCACTGTTTCAGTTTCACTGAAAACGGGCTGTTACATAGATTTTCATTTGACCAACATCAATGGTCCAAAGGCCTCCGTGGGTTCCACTGTCTTTTCCTTTTTCGATGGCTTTTTCTCTGTCAAGTCCATACCCCTTGCTGCGTCATTCACTGGTCTAGAGCTAGGGTAGGAGTTTTACATGTGACCAAACCTTCCACAAGAGAAACACACTAACAGAAGAGATTCAAATTCAACCCTTTGAACCACACCGTTGACCAGGATCTGGGATATAAGAGATTTCCCAAATCAATGAACATTGCCATCCGGGAAAATTTGCCCCTCGAACCCTTTTCTATCTGGAAATCAAGTTTAGTGACCTTACCTATCAGTCTCCTTATTTCCTCCAGAACACGCAGTTTGTAAAAATAACCAAGAAGACCGGGCAACCAGACCCAAATCATAGTTTTACTAGGAAAGGCCTGAAGGGGGTTAAGTTCCGAAGTCCACGGTTGAACTATGAGATAATGCCCAAACACGATCCATGGTCCCTGGGTAAGAACTTTTTCATAGTCCTCATGGCTTTGAAATTTAATTAGGAAGTACCCATTCTCCACATCCATTATATGAAACTGTTGCGATGGTTTCCAAAGAGATTAGATCCTATTTTGCAGCATGGTATAAGACAAATTCTGACCTAATAATTTAACCACCATTGTGGTTGCCATATCTTTTAAAAGAATTTGTTGGAACCTTTCAGAGAAATTGATTGTATTAATGGAAGACTTTGTGATGTTGTCCTCAATAAACTCAAGGTCTTCATCACAACCAGATCTGGGTAGCCCTCAGCTCATAACTATATCTCTCCAAAATAAACCTAGTGTTAGGGTTGGATCTACTGCCATGTCACAGTTCTCATTTGAGTCCAAGTCCTTGAACCAGACTTTTTTAGTGTTTCGATCAGTCTAGTTATCACTTCCACCTTCCTCAGTCATCACACAGAGAATTTAGAGCTTTTTTTTCATAATGTGGTGCATACACTTGGGATTCAAACTTATCTTTTTTATCACTAGACATAAAAATTTATTAAAATTTAGTTTTCTTTTAAAACAATTGTACCCAAAACTATTAAATATAAGAATTGGTAAAGTAAATAAAAAAAACATTCCTAATACTTTTAAATTAGAGATAAAGGAATTTTTATGTATTGTTTTTATCTCGTCCCTGAGACACATTAGTTTTGTAATAATGGACAGTACATCAAATATGAACATTTATAGTCTCTAAATTGTAATTGTAAGTACATGTTTAAGTTTCTTTACATTTATTATGATTAATATATTTTAGGATTTAACATTATGAAGTTTTGTAGGTTATTATGGAAGGATAAAATCATTGGTTTTTAATCCAACGCATTTGTTCGAGAGATCCATTTCGGTGGCTGACGTCAAATGTTGTAGTTTGTATTCATGATATTTCACGTTCTTTCCGATTCCTTATTTTCTTAAGATAAGATATTTTCTCCAATATGGTTCAATTGGAGCTTTTGTGACTTCTTCTTTTATAATTAATGATTCTCTCAGGGGAAAAAACCAAGGAAACTTCCCATTATTGATCTAAATTGTTTCCAAGAAACTAAAATTTTAGAACCAAGAAAGATTGGGAGGTCAACTCTTTTTGGAGAAGTCTTCGAAGTGTCATCTGTCTGGAGCCATGGATCCTTAAACAGGTCTATATTGTCCTAGAGTCAAACTAATGTTTTGTCTCTCAACTCTGCGGAGAGCTCAAGTACCTAAATAGGTTGCTTAAAAAGGCAATGGCAGGGATCACACCAAGGGGTAGGTAGGGGCCTTACCCCCTCTCAAAATGGAAAAATTACTTTGTAGCCCCTTCAAAAAATTTGAAATTAAAATTTAATACAATGGTAAAATTACAATTTGATCCTTTAAAATGGTAAATTTTCAGTTTAATCTCATTAAAAATTCTTAAATAATATATTAATAAAATGATAAAATTATACTTTAACCCCTAAAATAAATTTTTGGATTCATCCCCAAGCAACAGATGCACTAAGCAGGAACGTCTCGTGTGGAAGGGTCGTGCATAGCTAAGAATAATATTGAATGTGTTAAAGGGTCTACTAGCTTTGAACAAACGATACTTCAAAAATTTCTCCCTGAAAATTCAGAAATATCAACATATATATACATGTAACTATCCTTTATTTCAAAGGAAGATAACGAGAAACAAGAGAGGAGAGCCGCTATTTCACCATCGTCACTTGACATTTGATTAAGATGACGGTTTGTATTTTTTTTCCATGGACAAGTTAAGTTGGCAACCGGCAGCTTGACAATGAAATTTAACCAAATTTTAAAGGTGGAGTAGGCCCTTTTTGAATACTAATTGAGTTGACAAAATAACCCACAAATGTTTGAAATTTAAAACGTGAATAAAACTTATCCTTTAATATACTCTCACATGTTTTTGCCTAAAGAATGAAAAAGTTAAAAAAGCAATCAAGATAAAGAAGGTATCCATGAGATTTGGTTAGCCCTGTTCGATTCGAGTTGTTTGTCAATTTTTGTGGGCAAGATTAGAGATGAATCTTATGGTCGAAATTAATTTGTGAGATTTTGAGAGTTAAAATAAAAAATTTATCATTTTACTAATTATAACATTGTAAACTTGAAGGGTTTAAATGGTAATATAACCAAATGCGGAGCCAAGGCCAAAACATCTAAGGAGAAGTCAAAATGTTGCTTTAAGAAAGATCAAAGTGTAATTTTACCATCATAATAACTTGTTTTTTCATAGTTAACCATTTGGGGTTAAAAGGGCAAGGCCACTACTTACTCTATCTTCGACCCTAAGGACATTTTAAGTTTACATCATTTCAATTGATTTGTTCGAGTTAATTTATGTGTAAACAATTTTGAGATCAAATTTGAATATTTAATTTTTTATAATTAAATCAAACTGAATCATATTCAAATTTGAATTAATCAAAATTGACACTTCCGTTACAAATGGTGGATTTTGAGCGGGGGATAGTGGATTCTGGTCTCATCACCGACGACGACCTACTTTTCTTTTCGGTGGATTTACATTAATATAAATATAGCTCTAATGGAATAATAAAAATACCTTTAACCACCCCTTGATGAGTCCAACAATGATTAAATAATATACCATATAGTTTTCTAATTATAAAATCTTTCCTTTTCTTATTAAATTATTTTAATCGTATTGTATTTCTCATATATGTAAATTTTAAAACGATCTAATATCTCTATCATATCGATCTAAATAATATATATTAATATTTATTGAATGGTTGAATTTTTTGACATAAAATAAATAATTAAAATTTTGATTTACATTCAATGTGACATTCATGGTTTATACAAATGAAATATAATTATATTAAAATAATTCTGCAAATAATTTATTAAGATTTTAATTAATAAACATGTTTTAAATTCAACAAATTCAACTAGGTCTAAATCATTCAAGCACATAATATCACCTTTGAGGTAAAAGTATCATGGATGTTGTACTAAAAGTCAGATTGCATTCTGTTCTATTTATTAAAAAATTAAGTAAATTATTCTTTGTATGTTAGATCAAAAAGCAAATTCATCGTTATGTGGTTGATAAAATAATCAAACAGTTATACACGGTGTGCCATGTATACCTCATGTTGAGATACATATCTCACTGACTAACTTTTAACCATATAAATAAATGAAATTTTTAATAGAATGATTAATTGGGTCGAGTTGAATTGAGAGAGTTAAATTGATTTTTCAATTTTCTTTCTTAAAGGACCTTTTATAACATGACTTGATCCAAATTGATTGGATTAAACAAATTTGTTGATATATATATTTGTGTATTTTTTGTACAACTTTTGTAATTACTTCAATTGAATCACTACAAAGATCAATCATCTAAAACAAAGAATTAGATGGATAACCAGTCCATATTGGAATCCCAGTAACCATACCATAATCTCTTCGTCCATCAATGGGAATTCCCAGCCCTATCGTCGCCGCATTACCACCACCAGCAGCCGCAGCCTGTGAAGAACAATCCTGCAAAGGCTCTTTTACTCTCAATGAAACATTAATAATCCCATTCTTCAACCCCTTGGGATCCCTTAACCTGTAACTCAAGAATTGCAAACAAGTCGCCGGCGAATACCCTCCGACGAAATCCATCACCGGTATCCTCGCTAACCCCACCGTTTTTTCCCCTCTGGACCCCTTGCATTTGACTAGGAGGGTTACAAACCGCGTCTGTAACGGCATTTCCATCACCAGCTTGTCGTTCCACGAAGGGTAGCTGCCTCCTTCTCCGTCGACCTTGCTCGCCTTGTTGTTGAAAGGGTCGACCGAAACGACGACGTAGGCGTTCTTTTTCACCGGTTTGTTGTCGATTCTCAGGTCTTCTGCTGATAAAACCGTGATCTCTAGAGTGCGAGACTTGGTCTCCATTAAATTAATTAAACCAAAGAAGAATCAAAGAAGGTTTCTAAGAAATTTTTGGGTTTTTAATTAAAATTTTAGAGGCTATGGCTTATGAGAAGAAAGGCTCCTAAGGGATATATATATACATAATACACACACATATAGGAAGTTAATATGAAAGGAAGAAGAAAGAGGGAGGGTGCTTCAGGTTAAGACTTGAATATTTTACACCCAAGACTATTGAATATAATAAAGGATTAATTTCATCATAAATCCTCAAACTATACGTCAGATTTTAAACTGGTTCTTGAATTTAAAAACGAATGAGCTTAACCTAGCTCTAAACTTAAGCACTAAATGCTAGCTCGAATTTAACATATAGATCAAATTTTAATCTAGTAAATTTTAATGGAACTAGTTTTCTTTAATCAAATTCAAAAGTTATAGACTTATAGTAGGTAGACATGTAATTGAAATTAGAATAATAACAAAATGTCCTTAATGCTTACACTTTTTTGACAAATTAGCACCTCTTCTTCTTCTTTTTCTTTGAGTAGTTTTGCCTTCATCATTTCAATTTCATGACAAATTTGTTTGATTTTTAGCAAAATTAATAATAGTGCCTACGTGGCATAATTGTGTGTCAATATTGAATTGATATAGTTTAAACGATGTTGGTTTTTTTTATACAATGTCTAGAACTACTCATAACTCCTCATCAACACTTAAATAGAAAGATAAATATACTTTAATGCACTTGAATCCACATCCCCTTACACCGACAACAATACCAATATTAGCCGAGCTAAAACAATTTTGTTTTAAATGATAAAAATTGTAGATCCGAATATCTAACCTAGAATCAGAAAGGGTAAAAATTGATATAAACTCTAATATTCTAAGTACAAATACTCAATACCCCCAGGACTCTAGTTTTTTTTTTTTTAATTTCATATATAAAACAACATCATTTTAACCATGGAAATTAAAAATTTACACAGTTTCATGGGACATCAACCCAGTACATTATTAAAATGTTTTAAAATTTAGGACTAATTTGAATTTGCATCATGGTTAACGGGTGCTGCGTGTCAAAGTGCGGTTATTCAATTTTGGCGTGTGCTGCGTTTTTAATTTTCTACTATAAAGTTTCTAGCGACGGCCGCCGTAAAAGCAAAAATTTTAATATTTAATTTAAAGGAAACTATATTAATAATCACCTGTAAATTATTTTTTGTCACCTAATTATGAAAAATTACTGAATGTTTACTTAACTATTCGAATTTTTCGTTTTTGGTCAAAAGTCGTTACATTATTAATGGGAATATAACTTGTCACTTGTAGCTTTTAAAATTGAGATAATAGCAACTTTAATCATTAGTATTTATATAATGTGTCAATTTAGTCTTGATTTTAAAATTTTAACACTCAACATTTATATATTGTGTAATTTGGTCATTTTGTAATTCTACTTTTCTTTGTGATATTGAAGGTTAATTTTAAAAGAATAAGAAAAGATGAAAATTGTTATCTTAAAATTTTGAGTGTTTCTATTTTTGGTATATTTTCAATCAAATTTAGCTTATAAATTTTTTTAGCTTTTTAGGTGATAAGGTCACAAAGAAAAGTAAAACTACAAAAAAAAAGAGATCAAATTACACAATGTATAAATATTGAGGGTTAAAGTTGCTATCTTTCCATTTTTAAAAGTTGTCGTGTGACCAAAAAAAAAAACTTACTAATAGTTGGATAACACAATGTATAAATGTTTGGGAAGTAAGAAGCCCCTTTGACATCTCTTCATCTGCAAAGAATTCTCGGTGTGAAAACACAAAGACAGAGGGCTGATCTTTGAATGGGAAAAAGAGTGGATCCGTAGGATCCCAAATGAATTGGCTTATCCGAAAAAAGCCTTATTCTTTGGAAGATCTATCTCGTGCCTAGTACTGCATGGTTCCACTCTTCAAGAATGTCGAATCATTCTCTTGAAGCTCATCCTTTTCATCATAAATGATCCGCTTGCCTCGAAATGACCCGGCCTAATAGGGAAATCCCAATTCATTTGGCCTTTCGATATAATCAAATAGAAAGCCCCAAGGGCGCCATATCTTGTTCATGGCCCGACCCGAAAAGTGGGAGAGTTTAGGCAACAATATAGGCCTGAAAATGGGTTTGAGTACAAAAATAAGACCCATTTAAAAAATAGGCTGGGCCTTGGGTAAGGTATTTTTTGTCCGGGCTCGATTTGAATTCACAAAAGGATAAAAAAAATCTACTATTTTTTTGTTGTTTTAATGCCATTTTCTTGTTGTTTTCTCCCTATTTTGTTATTATGTTGCTACTATTTTGTCATTATTGTTCAAATATTGTATAACGTTTGTTTTATTGTTAATTTTGTTATTATTTTAGAGGCATTTGTTTGTTAAGTTGCATCTATCTTAGTGTTATTTAAGTATACATATTTTTAAATTTTTATTTTTAATTTGTTGAGAAATATTTGTTTTAATTTTTTAGCATTTCTAATGTATTTATATCTGGGTCAGGTCAGACTCGAGTTTTAGCATTTTTATCTGGGCCGTGCTTAGGTAAAATTTTAGGCCCATTTTTTGGGTTTGGGCCTAAAATTTTATCCAAACCTGGCCTGGCCCGCCCTATGAACACCTCTAGGGCCAAAGTGTAATTTTATTTTTATTAATTTTAAAATTTTAAAGAGTCTAAATGAATTTTTTTTTCATTTTAAGGGAGACCCCTTCCAACCCCTAACTACTTAATTATCGAAAAATAAAATGTTATTGCGAATTAAATGGCAAAAACCACTTAATTATCTTTATGCTCACCAAATCAAAATACATAAACTATATTTCATAATTTATATAAATTAATAGCAATATTTAACTAAAATAAATTTAATGACAAACCGAGTCTAAATCATTGGTGCACATAGTTTATATATAGTCATATATCTTTAAACTAGTTTAATCTTGGCTTCTACAATTACAACCTATCAATATTATAATCAGAATCCAAAACCTCAAATCAATTAACACAAATTTTAAATCAATTAAACATAATTTGATCATAAAAAGTTAATAATTAAAACTCACTTAATTCGAATAAAAATGGTCCAAATAAAAAAATGCTCGACTAAATAGACTTAAACTTAAAATATTAGTAAATTTTAAAAAGCCTCTCGATTTAATTCGCACCGAATTGAATCTTATAGTCAACTCAAAAAATTAATTAAACCCTTCCATTTTTATTACATTGGATGACAATCCATGATTTAACCTTTCAAATTTGAATTAAGAGAATTAATTGATTTTTTTTTATTTTATTTGATTGGATTAAACAAAATTGTTGGAATATGTTTGTGTACTTTTTGTACAACTTTTGCAATTACTTCAATTGAATCACTACAAATATCAATCATTTAATACAACGAATTAGATGGATAACCAGTCCATATTGGAATCCCAGTAACCACACCATAATCTCTTCGTCCATCAATGGGAATTCCCAGCCCTATCGCCGCCGCATTACCACCACCACCAGCAGCCTGTGAAGAACAATTCTGCAAAGGCTCTTTCACTCTCAACGAAACATTAATAATCCCATTCTTCAATCCCTTGGGATCCCTTAACCGGTAACTTAAGAACTGCAAACAAGCCGCCGGCGAATACCCTCCGACGAAATCCGTCACCGGTATCCTTGCTAACCCCACCGTTTTTTCCCCTCTGGACCCCTTGCATTTGACTAGGAGGGTTACAAACCGCGTCTGTGACGGTATTTCCACCACCAGCTTGTCGTTCCACGAAGGATAGCTACCTCCTTCTCCGTCGACCTTGGTCGCCTTGTTGTTGAAAGGGTCGACAGAAACGACGACGTAGGCGTTCTTTTTCACCGGTTTGTTGTCGATTCTCAGGTCTTCTGCTGATAAAACTGTGATCTCTAGAGTTCGAGACTTGGTCTCCATTGATAATGAAGATTGAAAATAAAAAGGTTTCTAAGTATTGGGTTTTATTGGAAATTATGAGAGGCTATGGCTGATTTGAAGCTTTGACAGAGTTACATACATATATGTGTGTATATATATATGTATACAGAGGAAGAAGATATGAAAGGCAGTGGAAAGAGAGAGGGTGGTTCAAGTTAGACCGTAATATTTTACAACCAATTTAGACTTAAAAAAAGAGAGTAAGGGTTAATTTTACTAGACATCCCTAAACTATATCTCTGATTCTAAATTGATCTTTAATCTACAAAACGTTGACCCCTTTCAGATAAGTCTTCAAAATGTTGCCCATTTGGAGGTGATAAACCCTTCAACAGGTTGGTATTGTCCTTGGGTTGAGTTGGGATTTTGTTCTCTAATTCTACAGAGAGCTTGAGTGTCTGAAAAGGTTGCTTGGAACACAAGTTCACAAAGCGAGAATGCTTTGTGGGGATGGACATTGGTAGGGTACCCCTGACTTGTGGCATATATGTCATTGTGAGAAAGGGATGGTACCAGTTGATCTAACCAGAAGAAGTGGTAGCATATGTGCCCTTAAATGCCATTTAGGGCTTGGGTTCAAACTCTATCAATGGAAAATGGGCACTATTTCCTTGGTAGTGGTCGTGTGTCATGAATGGCTCAATTCAACGAGGCATTCTCACTACATGAACTCTGTGCGGCCCTTATGATTTTAACACATTAGATTCAAACTTCTTAATACAATAGGTGGACACATGTTTAAAATCTTATCGACATAATTTAAATATGCTTTACATTAAATCCAAACCGGCTTTAATTCTCAAGTTGATACCTAGACTAGCAGAAGGACTTGATTAATATGAACTTTATCAGAATATTTCAAATTTTGGGACCAATTTAAAATTAAGATCATAATTTAAGGATCATGATGGAATTAACCCATATAAAAATGCGCACGTCTTGAAGGGGAGCGTGTCATAGTTGGGTCATTCAATATTGGCGTGTGCTGCCGTAAATTCAACCTTTAATTTAATATTTTTTTACATAATTTAATATTTAATACTATTTAAATATTGCCAAAGACAAATCTTCTTATCTTTTAACCCTATTTTAAGGAAAAAAATTACCATTGAAGATAAAATTATATATTCGAAATTTGAATTACGAATTTATTAGATATTATCTCTTAAATAAATATTTAATTCTTTAAATTTAAATTAAAAACAAAAAAAATTGTTAAGTATTGAAAAGTAAAATTTGAATCGTATTCCTTCTTAAATCTTACACGGAAAAGTGTTGGAAAAAAACATATTTAAAAATATTTTCAATTTTGTGTGAATTATTCTTAATATTTAATTTTAATTGCAAAAGGAATTGATTTAATTTCACATTGTTATTGGTTAATTGAGTTTTAGTGTGATTGACATAGACATTGTTGTTAATGTAGGGTTTGCATCATCCCTTATTTATGAGTTAAAAAAATTATAAGCAATTCTAAACCTCGATAAAAATAATTATAAAATTGGGGTTTAATGAAACTTTGGAATTATAAAAGGAAAGTGAGAAATAGGAATTTTATATTAAAATATCAATGTGACAAGTAAGGTCAGTTTTTAAAGTAATTTGGACGGTTTGATTTGAAAATTGTGGGCTGAATTTGGTGTTAAACGATGGGGGTTGAGAATAATGAAATACAGCTGCCAATTTTTAATTGAAAATAAAAAGTTTATAATATTCACAAATTTGAACGCTTTCATTTAAAATAGATTCAGCATTAAACTTAAATCATTCTGGCCAAAAATAATTCTAAAATGAGATGATCCAACTAAAAAAATTTCAAAATTTGAAGTGACTCATGAATTAACCAAAATTATTAAATTTTAAATTTTAAATTTAAAAAAAACTAAATTCATCAAATTTAAATTAATCCGATCTAAAATCAATTCCAGCGACCCAATTCACAAGTCTAATTAAAGTCAAGTGGCAAAGCTGTGCATGCTGGCTGGTGAGTGTTCGCCGGATCATGGAAGGAACTAAGAAATATCAAAATTTTAATTATTTTTGGACCATTTGATTGGAAATTTCAAGGCTAAATTAATTTGGTTAACCCTCCTTTGACTTTGAAGTCTTCATTTTATTTTTGGGTAATAGCTTTTGGTATTTAAATTTTGCAACTAGGTCCATTTTTGTACCTACACATTTTTTATTCATTTTAGTACCTGAATTTAATAATTAGATCCATTCTGATCATTGAACTTAAAAAATGTAAAATTTTGATAATTTGACATTCTAAGGTAATTCGAATGGTAACATGACACAATCTCAAATTGTCACGTCATCAAATCTTGATGGAATTCAAATTTAGAGACAAAATGCACTTAGTCAAGGGTATAGGCAAGCCCTCCATGATAAATATACCATTTAGCCTATAATATAATGGTAAAATTGTTCCAAAAAAATTATGATACATCTTTGCTCCATTCATAAATCAATTTTCCAACTTCATCTATCCATCTAATTGTCAAGTTTAAATACCAAAAATAAAGAAATAAAATGGACTTAAATGTCAAAATCTAAAAACGAAAATTTATAGTAACCCTTTTATTTTTAACCCTCAAACCAACGTGATTTGCACTTATATTTTACCAAAATCTTTTAAAAATTATAGTAATTCCTCCTTAATCACGTGTGGTGGAAAAATTGTATAACAGCTAATAGATTGTTCACATTGCTTTGACAATCTGCAAACGAGTACTTTAAGTTGACCATGTCAACTCAACTGTGTTCTTTCTTTCTTGGATAAACTGAAAAAAGTTGATGAATCATGGCCTTGAGAGCCAACGCCTCTTCCTATACTTACATCACCACTCAATCGTCACTACACTACATCATGAGTTGGTGAGTTAAGCTGGATTGATTTAAATTTTTAAATTTATTTTCTAAACTCTGGCCAGCCTGATTTAAAAATTAATCTAAAATTTCCTCTAATTTTAGCTCAAATTAAAAATGTTAAAGTTGAGTTTGACTTAGTTCGTTTGTATTAATTTTTTTTTAAAATCCTACCTAAATCTAAATAGACCTTATTGTTGTCAAAACTCATTTTTTGTGTCTATATTTTTACCTAAATTCTCTCACTTTTTGAGCAGGCCTTCAGGTCTAGATGGGTGACCCGACTCATGATCAACTCTACTCGTCATCACTTTGTGATTAATGTTTTTGTAATGTATGTGCTATGTGAAGATTAGTTTGATATTAGGTTAAGAAATAAATTTAGGTGGAAAGATTAGATTGGTTTAGATTATAGATTGACTTTAGATTTTTATATTTAAAGTTTGAGATTCATTGAATTAATCATAGTATTTATAACAAATAAATATAAAATATTAAAATTAATATATATCGCATAGAATAAAAAACTAATTTATTTAGAATGATAAATTTTGTAATTTTTATTTTTAAATATACAAAATTAATCAAATCATGTATTCTAGATTTAGTGGGTGACTGATGGATGAAACAATAAAATGGGAATCACTTGCAGGTTGCTTCATTGAATTCAAATAGTTTAAAATTTATACATTTGATCTGAAATATTTTAAATTTCTTCCCACCGGCACTTATTATTATTTTATAGTTACGTATAAAGTAAGCATCTAGCATAACTATATGATTTTAATAGCTATATTCAATCTTTTATTGATACAAATAATTTTCCATTTCCCTGCTAATTTTCATGAGAACAAATAAACCTAAATATATATATATATATTGTAATGAAAGGAAGAAACTGTTTACATTACATCTTACTCACTTAACATTTATCTCACACCAAAATCAAATACATTAATATCTTTATTTGGATCCTACTAATGGAAATATAGAAATTAACCTAATTATCACCAGGCACCAGCTAATGATCTAGTCATAACCTTGGATGTGCTTTGTTTTCCAGTTTAGGAGACTTTGTAGGTGATATAGGAAGCTGATTTATATTGTGATTGTCAGCTTGTGTTCTAATTTGAGAAGTTCTTTTTCTAATGATAGATGGTGTGTTTTTAAAACTTTTAGCTGCACTTCTCAATATTGATTCCAGACTAATGTAACTATTTGCATCAGGAATCTCATTGCCTGAGCACCTAAAACAGGATGCTGAAACCGGAGCATGTAATGAATCACTCGATGGTTGAAATGAAGATCCGGCATGCATTCTTGCAAGAAAGCACTGTGAAGTTATTCTTTCATGATCCCCAAAAGTAACATTACAGTGTGATCGAGAATCACAATAATGCATTTGACGGTTTCTTGGTAGAGGATCATAAGAGTGCACTCGGCAATTTTCGATAGTTAGATCTTCATATCTCTTAATAGATATGTTTAGAGAAGATGGTTTCATTATCCCATTTGCATCTTTACACATTGAAAAGAAACTGATACTTCTTCCACGATCAAGATTCTGTTCAAGTGGTTTGCTTATGCCTAACGATATGCACTCTGCTTTTGGGCTATGATCAACTGCATTAATTCGAGAAGCAGCCATAGCGTCTACTTTCTTCCTCACCGAGGAGTTCCAGTGATTCTTTATCGAATTTTCTGTCCTGTAATAGGAAAAATTAAGGTATTGTTCATTTATTTTGCTCTGCATATATCCATTGGATACTTTACACATACCTGCCAGGAAGAAGCTTTGCGATTTCCGCCCACCGGTTCCCATACGCCCCGTGCGCACTAATAAGAATCAATTCTTCGTCTACAGTCCAAGCAGTTTTCTTTATATCTGGATTCAAGTGATTACACCACCTGAAACAAAAATGTACATATCAGAAAACAACATATGGATCAAAGCTATACGTTATCATGTTATCGGCAAGTGATCAAGCACCTTTCTCGACATTGCTTGCCGATACGTCCCGGCAAGAATTTAGCTATTTCAGACCATTTCTTCTTCCCTTGCTTCTCCACAAGCTCAAAGATAAGATCATCCTCCTGAAAGACCGAAAGGGAAAAAAGAATAAAGCATTGCCATATCTAGTCTTCGACAGAATCTTATCTGATATATAAAGCCGATACATAAAAAAGGGGAAAAACATCATTCCAATAGCAACCTCTTTGGTCCAAGGTCCTTTAACAAGATCGGGATTTAAAACCTTCTGCCATCGATGCAGGCATTGAACATCTGTTCTGTGAGGCACCGATTCGGCTGCAAATGATTAGGAAAACCATGTAAACAATGATACACTAAAAGATCATGTTCTGTCACACTTCATTCAAACACCAACACACATGCCTATCTTTTTCCAGTTTTTGCCATTAAACTTTTGGACAGCAATGGTCAACATGTTGTCCTGTTAAAAAAGACGAAGCTAACATTAGCAACTAATAAGAAACAAGTAGTTAATATAAGCAATGGGATTCAATTAGATCATAATAAAATCACCTTCTAATTCAAGCAATCTCACACACAAACACTAAAAGAGTCACTAAAGTTGAAACACTCAAAAGGATTCAACTTGCAATCATGTCACGTTTATCACATTTAGTGTGTTTATGAATATCATTCATTATTTACATAGCATCTAATGGCATTTATCGTGCACATATCATCATTTAAATACTAATGATACTAACCTCCTCCTCTGTCCAACCTCCCTTAGTTGATCTTCTAGTAGGACCCGAAATCCTCCTAAAAGAACAAAATAAGTCTGGTTAGAACAAAAATTACGATGAAATATTTACACATTCATATTCATAATTGATATAAAAAAGAGTTAAAATAAGAGAAAATTAAAATACCCTTGAACAGATACTGTCGATTGATCTGCATCAATGGTTGTGGTATTATTATCAGTAGCAATTTGTTCCATGCTTGAAAATACACTAATCCCAAGAAAAGTAACTTTTTCTAAACCCTAAACGAAGCCTTAACCAGCAAGGCACAGCCACAAATCCTTTTTTTTTCTAAACAAACCTTCAAAACTTGAACTTTGATCTTAAATCCAATGAAACATAAAAAAGGTTTTTTTTTTCGAAAAGGACTGTTCTAAAAAGTTTCTAACTCTTTTAAAAAAATATTTGAAATAATTAATAAAATCCAGTAATTTAAAAAAAAAAAAAAGGAAGAAGGGGAATTGATGATATTAATAGATAAATACAAGAACTGAAGAATAAGTAGCAGAGTTGTCAAGAGCTATCTTTTATTTTATCATAAAATTAGCGGGAAAGTGAGTGATGGGAATAATGGGAATATATATATATATGATTTAATTAGAAATTTTAAAATTTTAAAACAAATTTATTAACAAATTTAATCAGCATATATAATAAGGGATAAATACCAAAATTACACATGAACTATAGTTTAATGTACAATTGTATACATGAAATTTTGATATGAACCAATTCTTGTAAATTATTAACACACTTATGGATATAACATCATTTTATGTTTATATACCGCGTGCATAAATAATTATATTTATTCAATATAAAAATAAATTAATGTATTTATTTTTTAGATGTGTATGATTAAATCGAATTAAAGTTTCAAGTATGCATTTAAACCACAATTAGAGTTTCACGTGTATAATTACATCAAATTAAAGTTTATGTACATAATTGCACATTACATTAAAGTTCATGTATAATTTTGAGATTCATCACTTTAAAAAACATTAAAAGTTTTATATAAAAATAAGTTGTTAAACCATCTCAAAAATGTCTACTATGGATAACCTTTTTTTGAAACATTAATTTTTTTAATCTTTTGTTTTATTTTTAAAAAATATATTATTTTTGCATTTAAATTTTGGATAACAGTTTTTCAAACATTAATTTTTTTAAAAATTTTTGTTGTCTATCTATATTTTTAATTTCTTTTATCCCGAACAACGAATTAACACGACTTAATTTAGACCACATTTGAGGCAATATATACCTTTAACCATCAAATCATCACATGAAATTTTTAATCAATCCTTTCTCAAGTAGCTAAAATACAATTTTCACCTATAATGTTTAACTTTGTTAATTTAGTTAAACAATTTATTCCTGAATTTGTAGCAACATTTTATTTGAGGACCAACTCCTATATATCTCTATCTCTAAATATTTTTTTGCCTTTTTCTTTCTAATATGAAACTCACCCATTTTCTTTATATTATACGTTTATTATTAAATTAATCTATTTAATAGTAGTGGGATTAATTTAATCTAGTTCCTATAATAAAGCGATTTAACATTTACTTTTACTTATATATATAATGGCAAACTAATTTATTTGACTCTCTAACTTTACAAAAACAATCAAGTTATAACGAATGAAAAATTAACCGTTAACTTTATTAATATAAAATCCACGTGATATGTCATATCAATAATTAAATTTTTTATACTTTTTAAAACATGTTGAAGACCCATAAGCTCTATAGAAAGGTTTGAAAGCTTGTAGACTGTAGCAAAATGTTATAGAAACTCTAGAATTCTCTATAGCTTATTAAGTGTCATAAATTTGATCTTACACTTATATTCTTTGTACCCATTAGATTGAGAGGACTCGACCTATAAATAGAGAGACATTTTTCTTTATTAGATTGAGAAAACTTAACCTTTATATATTTAAAAAATTAAAATTTTATATAAAAAATATATTGTTAAATCATTTCAAAATTGTCTACCTGCATGGATTCCTTTTTGAAATATTAAATTTGCTTTAGTTTTTTGTTATATATATTTTTTTTTCATTTAAATTTTGGATAACATTTTTAAAACATTAAATCTTTTGTTATATATTTATGCATTAACTGGTGCACAATGTTCGGATTAGTGAGTTTGAAATTGAGTGGAACAAGTAATGCAATCAATACAGATCAAAATTTTTACGGGTGCTGAACAAAGAGTTCATTATTTAGTTTTCTACCAAAATGGTGTGTACCAGTCGATATGATTCAAAAAGTGCGAAACCAACTACATTGATTAGGCAGCCCAACTTTCTTAGCAATTGGATCCATCAATTGATCCCGTGCCATTCAGCCCAGTTTCCCTCCATCAGCCTAGTCCATTCTAATTCAATTCAGCACGGCCTGGCCCATTCTCATTCAACATTCCAAATCAGTCCTCTACCTTTCTTGCCGTCTTCTACTAACAACTCTTTTCAAAAACCCTAATCAAACTTCTATCAATTTGATCCTCAAACTTCCTAATCAAAGCTTTCAGCTTTTAAAACAAAAGCATTCCACATCTATAAATTCGTAAAACCCAAAAAAGAAAAAAAAACTTCTTTCAACTAACGAGCCATTTTTCAAAATAATTCCTCATACCAATGAGTTTATTTTGAAACTTTTTTTTCTTTTTTTTTCATTAATTTTCTTCTAAATATAATATTTTATAACCCTTTAATTGATAAAATTTTAGCTAATGAAAATGGAAAACCTTTAAAAAATATTTTAGATTTACTCTTATTGTTAACAATAGGATGTTTCCTTCGAGGTACATAGGAATAGTCCCGAAATGGATCCTTGAAATCGAAATTAAATCAAAATTAAAAATATGGTTTTGAAAAACCAAACATTTAATTTTTCATAAGAACAAGATGTGAAAGAATTAATTGAATTTTATTTTGTTATATTGATAATTATTTTTAATTTTATAAATTGATTAAGAGACTATTATGTGTTCTATTTATTTTTAATTTTTTTAATTTTTAAATCCATAATAAGCAATACATATAACTGGTAATTTGATTTAGTGTCAAATCATTTACTAAATTAATTAAAACTAAAATTATGTTAGTCAAAGTGAAAGATTATTTTCCACAAATATTAAATTATTTATATAATTTTATTATATATTATATTTTTAAAATTTGTATTTTTTAATTATTTTTAATAGTGTTTAGTTAATTTCTAACATTAACTTCTTAAAAATATAAACAAAAGGGTTATGTATCAAATTGGATAATTTCAACCGTAAATAAAATTATTAATAGACGCCGAATGCCTCTATCTTAAAAGCTTTGGTTAGGAAGTTTGAGAATCAAATTTATAAAATTTTGTAAATGTGCAAGGTTAAGTTTATTGAATTATTTAGAATTAGGATCAAATTGATAGAATAAGTAAGTATTGAGGACTAAATGTGTTATTACACCAGTTAGAAAAGGGCTTTCCATTATCAATTTAACGGTGAGTGACCAAAACAGGAACGAATTCAAACGTTAGTTCCTAAATTGAAAATTTTTAAAGTTGGGTGACCAAACCAGAAATGTGAGCATAATTGGGTGACCATTTGTGTAGTTTACCTTAAAAAATAATATCAATTCACAAATGTATTAAGGGTCTGTTTGATTGCCAGTAAAATATTTTCCGTAAAATGATTTCTGGAAAATGTTTTACTTTTCTGTAAAATGATTTACTGGAAAATATTTTCTGGTGTTTGATTGAATCTGTGTAAAATATTTTTTGCTATTTGGCCGATTTTCTGAAAATATTTTCCGAAAAAGTTGTTTTTGCATATATTAATATGTATTAATAAATTTTTATATTTTAAACTGTTTTTACATATATTGCAATGATTTATTTATAATAATACTCAATTATTAAGCTACAATATTAATTGTTATAAATTGAAAAAACAAATATCAAATAAATTATTTGTAATTGTGTTAAAAAACAAGTATTGAATAATTAAAAAACAAGTTATTGAAAAATCGATAAATGAAGCAATTTTCACCGAAATGAAGGAAGGAATGAAGGAGGCGATAGAGAGGAGAGCACGGAAAATGTCTTACGAAAATTGAAAGGGTAAGACATTTTCCCTAAAATGTAACCCATTTTCCCTTGTTTTGGAGTTCATTTTCCAAATGGAAAATGTTTTCCGCCAATCAAACGCTAGAAAAGTTGGAAATGATTTTCTGAAAAATCAATTACGTCAATCAAACAGACCCTAAAATTTAGGTTAAACATGCTACTAGTTTTAATATAAGTGTAATTGTAGATTTAGTCCATGTAATTTAAGTTGATCATTTTTAGTCTTGTATTTTTTTAATTTCTAAATTTTAGTCCTGATAAATGGCAGTTGTTAAATTTATTAACTTAAATTCGGTTGTTTCCAAAATCTAATGCAGCAAACATATCATCATATGTATAATGCCTCACAAAAAAGCCAAATAATAGATGTTGACACCATTTTTTGGATGGAAAACGGGGTCGACTTGGGTTTTTGAAAATGAAAACGAAAACGGGAGTCGCCACCAATCCTTTTTGATAAGGTGTGATTGGATCACCTCGAAAACTGGTTGTTTTTAATAAAAGGTTTGATTTTATTAAAACAACAAGTTTGGTCCACGGAATTCAGAAAAACGGGTTCGGGAGTCGGTTACGCACGAGGAAGGATTAGCACCATCGATACGCCCAAAATTGGTACCTAGTTGATTACTTAATGTCTTAGTGTCGAAGATTGAAAACTTTAAAGAAATTTAAAATACGATCCTTAAAAAACTTGAATGGCATGGATTAAAATTCAAGAGGAAATTTGACAATTTGTTAAACGTGAAATCGAAACCCAAAGACCTTAGGGCACGCTTTCTAATTTCCAAACACAAAACATTGCCTTATTTTTGTAAAGTTTTAAAAGGATATTTAGCTATTTGGTCGAACGAGAAATCGAAACCCAAGACCTTAGGGCACGCTCTCGAATTTCCAAACGCAAAATATTGCCTTATTTTGAAAATTTTGAAAAGGATATTAAGTCATTTGGTGGAACGAGAAATCAAACCCAGACCTTAGGGCACGTTCTCAATTTCCAAACGCAAAACATTGTCTTATTTTGAAAAATTTTCCTTTTGAAGTATAGTGTTAATAGGCATAATGGGATAATAGATATGATAATGTGAACAAATATTACAAAAACGAATAATAAAATAAATCAATCATGCATATATCATAGCAAATAAATAAATAAATAAATAAACTAAAGCATAAAAATGGACAAATAAATAAATACATAAATGATCATACAAAACAATAAAGGAAAATAGATGAAAATTATAAAATATGAACATGTATATGTACATTTAAGGAAATATGTATATGTATGTATATACATAAAATTAAAAATGAAAAATATATATGAATTATAAGATATAAAATATAAATATTTACATATATATGTATATAGATTATAAAATACAAAGACATGTAAAATATAAGTATGTACGTTAATTTATAAAAACATGAAAAATATATGCATATATGCATTATAATATATATATATATATATATATATATAAGTAAATATGTACATATATACGTATATAACTATCATAAAATATAAAAAGTATGTATATAAGTATACAAAATATATAAAATATATATATACTCCTATATATATAAAAGCAATAATAATAATAATAATAACAATAATAAATAATAATACGCTAAAATAATGAAGAAAATAATAAAAGTGTTAAAAAGGACTAAATCAAAGTAAAAGCAACAATACAAGTAAATCGAAATAAAAAACAAAAGGGACTAAATCGAGAGAAAAATAAAATTTAAGAGCCAAATTTAAAAAGAAAAGCAAATCAGGGCCCAAATACAACAGAGTAAAAATGGAGGGACCAAAATGGGAAATATTCCGCTCTCCAAAACATCAAGGCTCAAGTTGGACCAAATTGTAAATCGAATAGATTTCATGGCTAATTTAAAAAAACAAAAACCAGATTGCAAGATTATTTAAAAGCGGAAGGGCTAAAGATGCAATTAGCCCTTCCGTCGAAAAACATGCAGATCCTCTAGGCGGGTCGGGTCGACGCTACGGTCAAGCTTCATATCAAAACGGCGCTTTTACATCAAGATTTAAGCTCAAATATTCGAAAAATCCATTCAAATTTCCATTTTTAAAAAAATTCAAAACTCTCTCCCTCTCATCTTCTTCCCTGAATCCACCCACCGGTCCGCCCGGCCCAAAGATAGCACCGCCATGGCGTGCGGTGGCCGACGCCTCAAAATCGGATCTTTTGATCCTAGTTCAAGCCGAGTGTCTCTTAGGCACGGATCGGGGTCAATCTCGTGAAACAAAGGTCAAGACCTAAAAGGGCGAAACCGCCTTCCTCCACGTCCCGTGGCACAAGTAAAAAGGTAAAAAGCCTTCTCCTTTATTTTTTTCTTTATGTTTTCAAGTTAAAATAAATAAATAAACTTAAAAGAAATAAAAACAAGAAGCAAAAGAAAAGATAAAACCGAGCCAAAAAATGTTCAACCTTTTCTTTCGTTCTTTTATAAAAATCGAGGTCGAACCCTCTTGATGAATACATTCGCTTTTTATAGCCTTTTCATACATTTTTATCTATGTTTATCGCTATTTTGTTGTTCTTCTCCCGCTTATGTGTTTGGTTTGTTGTTTTGCAAGTGTCGTGGAGTCGGTGGCGATGTGACCGTGACGGTGGCAAGTGGGCATGGTTGCAAAGGCGGCAGATGCAAGTGGGTAGATGCGCGCCTAGGTTAGGGGCTAGGGTTTCAAACCCTAGGCGATTTTTTCATGAAGTTGGGCCCGGGTTAAGTGGGCTTCGGTTTGGGTGTAAATGGATAGTTCAATGGTGGGTTGATTGGTTAGTTGGGTTTTGGGTTAAGTTTGTTTTAATTTTGGGTCCGCCGGTATGGGTTTAGTCTAGGTGGGTTAATTTGGGTCTCGGGTCAAAATGTTTTTGTTTAGTTTAGGTTAATTGGGTTTTGGGCTAAAATTGGGCTTGTATAATGCCCTCTTTGCTCGTTGTCGTAACGATAACAGAGCAAAGACTAAGAAAGCCCAATTTTGCCCGGGCTCGTCGAGTCTCGACTTCTCTTGACGCTTCTCTTCTTCAGGTAGCCTCATTCCAGTCTACTGTGTCTTGACGCTTCAATCCACTCCACTGCACTTCAACAAGATCCGACTTGTAGTTTCAATCTTCTTTGCAGCAACTTTAGGGGGACGAGATTCGTGGTTTTAGTCCATCCCATCAGTAACGCTGTGGAGATAAGACTTGTAACTTCAACTGCAACTTCAGAGGTATAGGCATTGGCGCTTCGACCCACTCCGCGACGTCGGGGAGATAGAATTACTGGCTTCAATGTACTCCACTGTAACCACAGTGAGGTAAAACCTGATGCGATCTACTCAACTGTAACTTCAGAGAGATAAGATCCTTTGTTTTAATCCGCTCCATTGTAATCTCAGGGAGATAGGATTACTAGCTTCAATCTGCTCCGCTGTAATCTCAGGGAGATAAGACTTGATAAGATATTCTCTACTGTAACTTCAGAGAGATAAGATCCTTTATTTTAATCCATTCCACTGTAATCTCAGGGAGATAGGATTACTAGCTTCAATCTGCTCCGCTGTAATCTCAGTGAGATAAGACCTGATACAATCTTCTCTACTGTAACTTCAGAGAGATAATATCCTTTATTTTAATCCACTCCACTGTAATCTCAGGGAGATAGGATTACTAACTTCAATCTGCTCCGCTGTAATCTCAGGGAGATAAGATCTGACATTCTTCGGTCTGTTCCACTGTAATCTTAGGGAAATAAGACCTGACGCGATCTACTCTGCTGTAACTTCAGAGAGATAAGATCCTTCATTTTAATCCACTCCACTGAAATCTTAGGGAGATAGGGTTACTAGCTTCAATCTGCTCCGCTGTAATCTTAGGGAGATAAGACCTGAAATTCTTCGGTCTGTTCCACTGTAATCTTTGGGAAATAAGACCTGGTGCGTCTACTCTACTGTAACTTCAGAGAGATAAGATCATTGGTTTTATTCTGCTCCACTGTAATCTCAGGGAGATAGGATTACTAGCTTCAATCTGCTCCGCTGTAATCTCAGGGAGATAAGATTTCTGGCTTCAATCTGATGCGATCTACTCTGCTGTAACTTCAGAGAGATAAGATATTTTATTTCAATCCGCTCCACTGTAACTTCAGGGAGATAGGATAGTGTCTTTGATCTGCTCCGCTGTAATCCCAGGGAGATAAGATCTCTGGCTTCAATCTGCTCCACTGCAACCAATGGAGGCAAGGCTTTGTTTTCGATCTGCTTCATTGTTAACGCAGGAAGGCAAGATCTGCTATCTTCAACTAGCTCCATCACAACCGAGAGAGGCAAGGTTTGTGTCTTCGACCTGCTTCGCCGTCAATGTAAGAAGGCAAGATCTTTTGTCTTCAACCAGCTCCATCACAACCGAGAGAGGCAAGGTTTGTGTCTTCGACCTGCTTCGCTGTTAATGCAAGAAGGAAAGATCTTTTGTCTTCAACTAGCTCCATCACAACCGAGAGAGGCAAGGCTCGTGTCCTTGACCTGCTTCGCTGTCAATGTAGGAAGGCAAGATCTGTTGTCTTCAACCAGCTCCATCACATCCGGGAGAGGCAAGGTTTGTGTCTTCGACCTGCTTCACTGTCAATGCAGGAAGACAAGATCTTTTGTCTTTAACCAGCTCCACTGCAACCAATGAAGGCAAGGCTTTGTTTTCGATCTGCTTCGTTGTTAATGCAGGAAGGCAAGATCTTTTGTCTTTAACCAGCTCCACTGCAACCAATGAAGGCAAGGTTTTGTTTTCGATCTGCTTCGTTGTTAATGCAAGAAGGCAAGATCTTTTGTCTTCAACCAGCTCCATCACAACCGAGAGAGGCAAGGTTTGTGTCTTCAATCTGCTTCCCTGTCAATGCAGGAAGGCAAGATCTGCAACTTCATTGATCTGTTCTCTGGGGAACATGACCTGTATGTTCTATTTTATGAACCTAATTGTGCCTAGTGATTTGGATGACATGATCAGAATGAAATCAAATGCTCCTAACTAGATGTGTATGAATGACATTTGAATATATGCAAAATGTCATGAAAATGATTCCTTAATGCTTAGGTTATCATCACGCAAAAGCTTATTAAGGCTTTATCACTGACGTGCTACAACGCCTTCTTGCTCAGCTGGCATATCCAAAGAAACACTTAATCTGATTGCCCCCCACTGTGAACGTCAAAGTTCAATCCACTGGGACATCAAAATTTGTACCATCATTCTCTCACAATAATCTAAGGGTAGAAATATGTGGCTTTTCCTCCGTCCTCTTTTATCACAATTCGGGGATATAGGATCTGAACCGTTCTGGTTTCCTACACCATTCTCAGGGTGTCGTACCAAAGACTCATGCGCAAATGAAGGCTCTCTTCTCCGAGGTAACCTCTTCCTATTGCCTGATGATCATTGCTTTCTTGTTTATTCAAGCTTTGCCACCAACATGGCGTCTTGTCCATCAACGCATTTGACAACAAAAATCCAAAGAGAAAGTCTAAATTTAGACTATTCCTTCCCAAATCTCCAACCTTTAAAAATTGGTGTGTTCTAAACAATAGTCCTGCTTTAGGCTCCTATATTATTTAGAAACTTTTCAGAGTAATATGCAAAACTTCCTTTGTGAAAGTTTTATTAGTCCATTAATCATTATTCTAATGCAACATGCTTTGCAAAAATGGGTCATAACAATGAATAAGAATAAAATTGGTTCTGAGCATAGCTCGAAAGGAATAAATTACCAAAAATAGTAAAGAAGGATAATGAAGAAATTGATCGAGAATGTTTATCTTGGAAAGGAAAAAGGTATTCCAAGAACAACAGATTTAATATAGATAATATGAGAATTGGGTGCCCCAGATATCGCAGCTTGAACTTCTCTGTACGAACTTTCTGAAGACCATCTTGAGTTGGACATGCGCTTAGGAGATCTACAAATACTCTGTCGATGCCCCAAGATGTTGCCTATCCTTTCTTGTTGATTCTGTATAGCAAGATCACCACATGCCCCAATATGATCAAAATTGAATCGCCTCGATCGCCTCATGCCCCATTCTAAACAAATATTTGAGCCGCCCTTTTCGGGTTTTCAACTCAAATCCCCTTTGGCCTAAGGCGCCCTTTCTGGGTTTTCCCCTTAGCCTCTCCATTTTTCATTTTTCATTCTCATTTTTCATTTTTTATTTTTTTATTTTTTTACATTTTTTTGACTCAGAGTGCCCTTTGCGGGTTTTCACCTTGGTCATTTCTCCTTCTTTAAACGAAGTATTTCTTGACTGGATCCGAGTTTATGGGACTAGCAATCTCACTCAGGATCAGTGCTATTCTGAAGAATGTCTTCTTTACAACATAGGGACATTCCCGGTTTGGCATTCATTTCCCCCTGGAATCCTTTTGGAGAGGAATGATCTTTTTCGACATCCAACCCTCTCGTGGAATTCTCTGAGATGACACTGTTCATTATGGGCTCGTATCATTTGTTTCCGGTACATCTGACCCTGAATAATAGCTTTTAACCTTTTTTCTAGGTTTAACTGATCGCATCGCGATTGGATCCATTCTGCTTCATCCAACTAATACCCGGAGAGAAAGGATTTCAATAGGTAAAACTACCTAAACCCCGCAAACCAAAGAGAAAGGTATTTCCCCGGTACAGATGTTCGACAGGCAAGGAAGGAAAATAGTAATTTCTTATACCGATCCTTGTAAGTCTCAGTCATTTTCCTTTAATTTTCGATGTTCAACTCTAGGCAATTCAGTGACGAATCGTGGTGTCCACTTCTAAGTTAATTTGAGACCTCAACAATCGTGCTATTGTTTAAATTCAATGCATTCTCCAATACCCTATTCTCTGAAATTCTGTATCGGTATACGATGACTTTGGCTTATGAAGTAGCCTCTCAAAATGAAGCAATGCCCATTAGACGTCTTCGATAATGGTGATGTCCATGCCTCATTGTGCTCGAAATTTGAGTCGTCCTTTTCGGATTTTCAACTCAAATCCACCTTTGGTCAAAGCGCCATTTGTGGGTTTTCGCCTTGACCTCTCCTTTTTCTTTTTCTTTTTCTTCTTTTTCTTTCATTTTTGATTTTGATTGATTTCTCTTTTTTGCTTTTGACTTTGATTTTTTCTTTTTCTTTTTTCTTTTTTATTTTGATTTTGATTTTTTTGATTTTTTTGATTTTTTGTTTTTTTATTGAATCTGAACCTATAGGCTTAGGCAAGTTCTTGTTATCCCTTTTCGAAAAATTTTCCTTAATATAGAGCATTTTGGGGCGCCAATACGACAGAAAGCTTTGGATGTTCCTTCTTAGTCAGGATAAAATCCGACAACATCTTGAAGGGACGGAAACTCGACTTCAAACGGGCAAAGCTATGCTGACCCAACGAGAAAGGCATTGCCCTGTCAAAGAATTGCACTGTTCATACTGCAAATTTCTGACATCGTGCTGTTGTGCAGATTTCATTATCGGTATATCCTGGTATGATTCTACAAAGATATCTTCGAACTCTAGAGGTAACTTGATGAGGTCTCACTTCATTTTTGCGGTCTGGTCAATTCTAATATTCGCCAAGCTCACGATTTCTGATGATTCCTTGTGAGGTAGGATCTGTCTATCCTCTTGTTCAACCATCCTTAACAAGTCAGGAGATAAACTACAATCTTTGTCATTTTCAAAGCATTGTGATCCCTCTGAACACATGCCTCGCTCAAAAGGAAAATCTGGGTCTGTAGCAGAGTAATTCACGTAATTGATATCCGAGGACCCATAGCAAGTACCAAAGAATATACAAAAGAATGTATAGATTCATGAATAATTATTTGTATCATATAATTATGAATGAATGAATGATGGTTTGGAAGAAAATTCAAAAGAATGAAAGAATCAGAAATAATTATTCAAAAAGAATGAAAGAATATTAGCTCAAAAAGGAATGCAAAGATGTATTTTATTAGAATGATGACGTTCAGACATTAGCCTATTTCACAAAGAAATTTCTATCGCTTTAGGCTAAAAACAACAAAAAAATTCTGGACATTACTCTAAATAAGCCCTGATAACTACAGGGATTTCTTAAAACACTCCAGATTTATAAGGGCAGGTATCTAACAAGGTCCCTTTTCCTTTGTGTCTTCATGTATGGCATGGATGTGAACGCTTCCCAACACTGCTTCATACATCTTATTCATCTCGTGGTCAACATGATTGGGTAGATGGCTTTTTGCACTAGATGAATCACCCAACTTGACAATACCCATGTTGATGAATTTTTCGACTAGCTTCTTGAAGGCAATGCAATTCTCTATTGAATGCCCCGTAATTCCCGCATGGTAGTCGCATTGTACGTTCGTGTCATACCATTTGGGATACGGAGGCTGTATGGGTTTTAAGTAGAAGGGGGACACCACACGTGCATCAAATAAGCTTCGATATAACTCACTATATGACATCGGAATTGGTATGAACTGGAGCTTTTCAGTACCTGGCTTCATTCCAGATTCTTGCTTTGAAGACCTCTGATGGCTGGTGGTTTCTGTCTTTGGTCGGCCCGCAGTGATTGGTTTTGAGTGGCCTTTGTTATACCTGCCCGCATTATCCCATTTATTCCCCTCCTTCTTTGGGGCCTTTGTGGTACTTAGGTATTCCACCCTCGCCTGCTTTGTTTCAGCCAGGTTGTCGAGAGCAACAGGAAAATTGTTCCTCACTTTGGACCTTGGGTCCGTCAAGCCACTCACCGGTGCTGTTGTACCAGTCTGATATTGTTGAGATCTTATGGTAAAGAGTGCCCCTTGTGGACGCCCATCCGGCTGGACTTGGACACTTGTCGGAGTATAATCTAGGGAATGGGCAGGATCCTTATTATCAACCCCAAAGTGGACCACTAGGTCCTTCCTTTTTTCTAACTCTCCAGCTGGCAGTCGGTTGAACTGACTCATCAAGGTTCTTTGTAATTCTAGCATCTGATCTCTCATCTCCTGTTGAAATTCAGTCAATTACTCCCGCATCTGAATCTGCATTCGCTCTAATCTCTCCAACCTTTGGTCCATTCCTTAGTTTCTATTCGGGTACCGCAAAAATGTTGGTTTTCCAGACTTTCTGAAATAATTTTACCTAATTAGGGTCACTTCGTGAAAATCTAATGCATATGATACAATGTAATGCAAATGCATGAAATGAATGCCTAAAGAGACGTTGATTTTGATTCAATTACATTTAGGAAACTTTTCTAGGAAGTAAATTCCCTTACATAAAACGGATACATGTACGACCTCACCCTCATATTCCAAGAAACAATATCGGTTTTTCTTCATCCGCATGTTTGAGGTAATCTCTCCAATAGATGCCATTGCTAGCTTATTTTCTTGATCTTGGTCGCGATCCATCATCTGCCCATCTTCATAAAGCTCGTCCGCCTCTTTAAGGGGGTGGAATGTTGAAGGCTCTTAGACAATTGCCTTGAATCCTCAGGCTACGAAGCAGGGTCACGAACTCTTCCATCGCCATTCTTGTGTTTCTCAGAATATATTCGAGAAGTCGTATTATTTTCCACTTTATCAAGGAATCCGTATTCAATGATAAGCTTTCTAATTTAGTAATCGGACTTGAATCAATATCTCTTTCCTAAGATGCAAATGCAATGTAATGCAATCATAATCAAAACACAACAATAAGGGTCAGAACAAAACATAAGCAAGCACAGAAAACAAAAAGTACCTAATCAGGTAAATACTTGGGATTTGGAGTGGCTCTACCTAGGATAAGTTCCTAAGTCCACTATATGAGGTTTAGTTCTAAAGTAAGGGTACCCGAACCAGCAGATTCCTCGATCCTTACCCATTACAGGCTCATACGGACCAAGTTCGGTTCAGGGGAATACATTTCCCTATGGCTACACGGAGATGAAAATCTCACGAAGACATAGGTACGGATGTATCCCGAAAGCGATCCACTATCCTGCACGGAGGTGAAAACCTCACGAAGGAGTAGCTTCTCACTCCCACTTAAAAGGTGTGACCAGCGGTCATGCAATGCTGTAACACCCCCTAACCCCAAACCGTCGCCGGAACAGGGTTACGAGGCATTACCGGACATATCAAACAATTTATAAATAAATCGAAATAAATAACCAACATATTAAAATAATTCATAAATTGTTATAAATTTGTACTAATTGATTTCATTCATTTTTTTATTTTTATTTATAAAAATTCAAAAGATTTCGACTTATTTTTACATTAAACCCCGCAAAATTTCAAACATAACCAACCCAATTTCAAGATTTCAACCAATGCATTTATATACTTAATCCTACTTGACATATAGACATAACAACTTAAGTAAATAAAATCCAATTATCATTTCTAATTAACACATAAAACTAACTAAGCCATTTCAACTTGATACCAATGCTATAAAAATAACTTATACCATTTTTCTAATATACTCATCAAAACACATAATATCTTACTTTACAACAAAACTATATAACATGCCAAAATAACTATTATAAATCCTATGTACATGCCACTTTCTCTTAAAGGAAGAAAATATCACCAAAATCTTTATGTCTGAGTCGGGATTGTCCGGATTTGAACCGAGACTCTAACCCCTTTTCAACCTGCGCACGGAAACAACCGTACGCTGAGTATTTTATACTTAGTGGTATTACTATAAATTAAACTATTTAATAATAATAAAATTTCAAATATTGACCATAGTCTTTAAAAAATCACTTTAAACTAAATATAAATATTCATATATCATTCCATAAATCTTAAATTTATATATTTAAATATTTACATACTAAATCAATTCATAATTTATATCATACATTCTTTCTCATATTTTTCAATAATGTCAAATCAACTAATCTCATTTTCAAATTTCCATCTCAATTATTTACCCTATTAACAAGGCTCGGACTCTGACAGATACGCGGATTCCACCCAAACACACCAAAATATCCAACCTAAACACACCCGGAATAATTTAAATCCTCCATAACACACCAGTATATCATATCCTCCCAAACACACCAATAAGGCATTTAATGCCTCTTCGGATAAACCGAAGCATATAATAACATAGTCATCTTCTCGGCCGAACTACAAATCTCCTCATCACATCACAAATCCTATGGCATGCCATTTGTATCCAATCTAGTCCGATAAGTTAATAGGGTATTATTTTACTTTTCCAATTTCGAATTCATTTCCACAACAATTTCAAATATTCAATCAATACAAAACATTTATTATTTCAATTCACATATAATTCAATATTCACACATATTCTTACTTAATTTCAAATGTTAATACTTACCTTCCTTTAAATGTCTCATGAATACAATTTCAATATAGCATTTATTAAATAGATTAAGTTATAGTAATACAAACCCGGAATACGCGTTTACTCCTCAACGATCTTTTCTTTTCCTTTAGATGCCGATGCCTCATTTTCCTTGTTAGCTACGAAAGTAATAATTATTTTCACTATTAATTGCAATCATTAAAAATAATAATTATTATATTAACAATAATAATAATAATAATTATATTAACAATAATAATAATAATAAAATTCTTATTCAATTCCTACTTATTCCCAATTTAATTCTAACTAAGCTTACTTATTTTTCTAACTTAATTCACACTCTATTTCTATTCAAATTTCTTCTAAACTCAAATTTATCTACTAATTTTTCAGCATTTTCACTAATTTCGAATTTTCCTCAATTTAATCCCTAAAATTCAAAACTTATAGTCTAGTTCACAATTTAATCCTTTTATCAACTCTAACTAGAAACTCTATCAAATAAACCCTCAATTTAACAACTTGTTCAAAATGAATCATGTTCAAAACCTATGAACTTCCATAACCTCCACTTAACTTCAACAAAATTTTGTTTTAAAGCTTTTAAAATATCAAAATGAAGAGGAAAGGGCTAAATTTAGCTTACCAATTAACTTGAAGCTTTAAATCCTTAGTTTTCCTTTTATTTTCTTTCCCTTATCTTCCCTGTTTTCGTCTCTTTCCTGCTTCTTTTCTAGCTATTCTGTTTCTTTTCTTCTTTGTTTCTTTCTTTCTTTTACTTTATATCTTTTATTTTAACTAATAATATTAATAATAATATATCAAAAAAATCTTTTACTTATTAATTAAGCACATATTTATTTTTATTACAAGTGTACCCATGTAATTATTACTATTACACATGTCTTCAATATTTACCATACATTTATCATCTTTTTTTTTACTTTTTTTTACTTATATAATATAATACAATATAATATAATATAATATAATATAATAATATATATAAAACATAAAAATCTAATATTTTTATCACTTTTACCGTCCCATTTCTTATTAATGGCTTAATTGCCATTTTAATCCTTTTATTCTTTTATTAATCTATAATTCAACTTTTACCCTAGATCAATTTAGTCCTTTTTCTTAATTTCTCTTAATTAAACTAAATTCACCCAATTAATACCTAATTAAACACACAACTAGTCTAATAAATATTTCTAATAATTATTTTCGAACTCAATTTACTAAGACGGAGGCCCGATAATATACTTTTTCGGTGCTTGTGAATTTTGGGTCATTACATTTCTCCCCCCTTAATAAATTTCGTCCTCGAAATTTACCTGAGAAGAGATGAGGATATTGTTCTCTCATCGTCTCTTCTGGTTCCCAAGTCGCTTCTTCCACACTATGGCTTCTCCATAAGACTTTTACTAAAGGAACCCGCTTATTTCTTAATTCTTTCACTTCGTGCTAATATCTGAACCGGCTCTTCTTCATAAGTTAAATCAGATCGAATTTCAATGTCTTCAGTGGGAATAACATGAGAAGGATCTGATCTATATCTCCGAAGCATCGAAACATGAAAAACATCATGAATCCTTTGTAATTCCGGAGGTAAAGCCAATCGATAGGCAACCGGTCCGATTCTTTCCATAATTTCATACGGCCCAATAAAACGTGGACTCAATTTTCCCTTCCGACCAAATCTCAAAAGTTTCTTCCATGGCGATACTTTGAGGAATACTTTATCACCAACGGAATATTCAATATCTCGTCGTTTCAGATCTGCGTAAGATTTCTGTCTGTCGAATGCGGCTTTCAGTCTATATTTAATCTTTTTAACTGTTTCCTCTGTCTCTTGAATCAATTCCGGCCCAATCACTTTTCTTTCATTCAATTCTGTCTAACATATCGGTGATCGAGACCTTCGACCATATAGTGCTTCATACGGAGCCATCTGAATACTAGATTGGAAACTATTATTATAAACAAATTCTGCTAATGGCAAATATCGTTCCCAACCAGACGCAAAGTCGATAATACAAGCTCTCAACATATCTTCCAAAATTTGAATTACCCGCTCGGACTGTCCGTCAGTTTGCGGATGAAATGCAGTGCTAAAATTAAGCCGTGTACCCAACGACTCATGTAACTGCCTCCAAAATCTCGATGTAAAACGAGGATCTCGGTCTGAAATTATTGATACCGGAATACCATGTAATCTAACAATTTCCCAGATATAAACTTCGGCAAGCTTCTGTAGTGACCAATCAGTTCTGACTGCTATAAAGTGAGCAGACTTTGTGAGTCGATCAACAATTACCCATATGGCATTCTTTTTACTTGCTGACAACGGTAATCCCGTAACAAAGTCCATAGTAATACAATCCCATTTCCACTCGGGGATACTAATAGGCTGAAGTAAACCTGTCGGTACCTGATGTTCTGCTTTTACCCGCTGACAAGTCAGGCATTTACCAACATACTCGACTACATCTTTCTTTATCCCTGGCCACCAATACAGTTCTCGTAGGTCACGATACATCTTCATTCCACCTGGGTGCAAAGCAAAAATACTATTATGTGCTTCTCGAAGAATCAACTCTTTAATCTCAGAAGTGGCTGGAACACAAATTCGATTCTGAAATCTCAAACAATCATGCTCGTCAATACTAAAATTTTCCACCGTACCAAGCTGTACCATTTCTCTTCTCTTCATCAAGTTTTCATCCTCTAGTTGTGCTGCTCTGATTTGATCAAACATTACCGGCTTGACTCTTAACTCAACTAACAAACTTCCATCATCATTAATACTAAGCTGAGCAAACATTGCCCGTAATTCAACCGCTGCTTTCCTACTCAATGCATCTGCTACCACATTTGCCTTTCCTGGATGATAATCTATAACACAATCATAATCTTTTAAAAGTTCTATCCATCGTCTCGTCTTAGATTCAACTCCTTTTATGATGAAGGTATTTGAGACTTTTATGATCGGTATATATGTAACATTTTTCACCATAAAGATAATGCCTCCAAATCTTCAATGCGAAAATTACAGCAGCTAACTCCAAATCGTGTGTCGGGTAGTTACGTTCATGTGGCTTCAACTGTCGAGATGCATAAGCTATTACTTTTCCATTTTGCATCAATACACAACCCAAACCCTTCAGAGAAGCATCACTGTACACTATGAAATCTTTCCCCGATTCTGGTAAAGTTAAAACCGGTGCCTCTGTTAACATTTGTTTCAATGTCTCAAAACTTCTCTGACACCGATCATCCCAGATAAAAGGAACATTCTTCTGTAGTAACTTGGTCATCGGCAAAGCTATCTTCGAAAATCCATTTACAAATCTTCTGTAATACCCAGCCAAACCAAGAAAACTACGTACCTCATATACATTCTTTGGTGCCTTCTATTCAACAATAGCTTCAATCTTCTTCGATCAACTCTGATTCCATCTGCCGATACTACATGTCCCAAAAATACCACATCTGATAACCAGAATTCACATTTGTTGAGCTTTCCATACAACTGTTTTTCACGCAGAATCTGTAACACGATTTTGAGATGCTGATCATGTTCTACTTCAGTTTTCGAATAAACCAATATGTCATCAATGAAAACCACCACGAACTGATCTAAATACGGCTGAAAAATACGGTTCATCAAATCCATGAAAGCAGCTGGAGCATTAGTTAACCCGAACGGCATCACCAAAAATTCATAATGACCATATCGAGTACGAAATGCAGTCTTCGGAACATCACTTTCTTTTACTTTCAGCTGATAATACCCAGATCTCAAGTCAATATTTGAAAATACCGAAGCTCCTTTTAGCTAATCGAATAAATCGTCTATACGAGGCAACGGGTACCGGTTCTTGATTGTCACTTTGTTCAACTGCCGATAATCAATACAAAGCCGCATTGATCCATCTTTCTTTTTAACAAATAACACTGGAGCTCCCCATGATGAAATGCTCGGTCTAATAAATCCACGATCTAGTAAGTCCTGTAACTGCACCTTCAACTCTTTTAATTCAGTGGGCGACATTCGGTATGGAGGTATAGAGATTGGTCTGCACACAGGTACACTTCTATAGCAAATTCAACCTCTTTGTCAGGTGGTACGCCCGGTAGTTCTTCAGGGAATACATCTGGAAACTCACATACAGTTCTAATCTGACTACACTGACTACCAATCGAATCAGAATTAATAACATAAGCTAGATATGCTGTACAACCCTGTCGCAGCAATTTACTAGCCTTGATTGCTGAAATAATATGTGTTGTGCCACTGGTACGAATGCCATTCACTTCAAGTCTGTCTCCATCCTCTGTCTGAATACTAAACCTATTTTTGTAGCAATCCAAAATCACCCCGTATTCGGATAACCAATCCATACCCAATATTATATCAAAATCACCGAAAGGCATAATCAACAAGTCAACAGAAAACATTTTACCATGTATCATCAACGGGCATCTCCGGCATACTCTATCTACAGACACAGTTTGTCCCAAAGGACTAGACACTTCTATTAAAACTCTAGACATTTCAGATTTTAACTTTCTCAATTCAACCAGTTTTGAATTTATATAAGAGTGTGAAGATCCGGGATCAATTAAAGCATAAATAGGTTCAGAATATAGTAAGAATATACCTGTTACTACATCATGGGCATCGCCTTCTTCCCGTGTTCTGACAACATAAGCTCTGGCGGGTACTTTCGCTTCAGACTGTTGAGTAGCTATATCACTGCTCCTCCTAATACTTCCTCCCCTTGAAAGTGAACTACCTCTACCTGACCCTCTGCCTCTAGCGAAGAGATCTCGATCTCGAGATCTGCGGTAAAGCACCTTCATTTTTTTGACAATCCCGGATGAAATAATCTGTAGACCCGCATCGAAAACATCGTCGAGTTATCCTCCAACATTTGCCCAAATGCTTCTTTCCACAGTGTTCACAGTCGGGGATATCAATATTTCGTGAAGGTCCTTTTACACTACCGGTAGAAACAGCAGTCTGTTTGCCTCGATTTTTATCTCCTCGATCTGATCTGAAACTTGACTTCCAACTGTCTCTGAATTCTTGGGATCTTTTCGGTAGAGGACTTGAAATAGTAATGCCAGCTCGTTTCCCAGTCGATCTAGCTATCTCAGGCTTTTTATCCAAACCCAACACCTGCTCAACCATCTTCGCTCTCTCTACTAAATCTACAAATTCTGTAATTCGATGTGACACCATTGCACTCGATCTCATCTCTCAAACCTCAAGAAACCTTTTACAACTATCACCTCTGTCGGTATAAACTCAGAAGCATATCGGCTGAGTCTAGAAAATTCAAGTTCATAATCTACAACAGACAGGTTACCTTGTTTCAACATCAAAAACTCCTGCCTCTTATCTTCAATATACAGCTCCCCAACATATTTCTTCTGAAATTCTTTTTGAAATAAATCCCATGTCACCTGCTCAGAGGTAGATGTCGACATGATTCCCACCACAAATAGGCTTCTCCTTGCAGTAGAGAAACAGCACAGATCAAGCTCTCTCGGGGAACTCGTTTAGTTGATTCCATCCAATTTTCTGCAGTGGATGGATCAATTCCCTTCAAACCCAAAAATTCAGTAGCACCGTATTTTTGTAATTCTTTGATTGGGGCCCGTCTAGTAATAGGAGTAGATGTCATAGTAGGTACAGTTCCCGCTACTCGTTGCAAAGCATCGGCTATAATTCTCAGTAAATGGGAGTCATCTCAGTCTCTAACATTTTCCCGTTCTATATTAGGTTGGTTACCTAATGGATTTACACTCGATGTAGCTGATTCTGTTTCATCCAATTCTCTATCTCTGATATACATTTCTTGATCTACATCTTCCACGTGTTCATTCGACATTTTAACTATAAAACAAAACAAATAATTATATCAGCATCCAAAAATCCCGACTCAGTTTGACTCGATTGTGGCATGTACATCTAAACTCAATTCTGAGCCCGATTTAGTCCGAGAATCGACTAAACCCGATAGCTCTGATACCACAAAATGTAACACCCCCTAACCCCAAACTGTCGCCGGAACAAGGTTACGAGGCATTACCGAACATATCAAACAATTTATAAATAAATCGAAATAAATAACCAACATATTAAAATAATTCATAAATTGTTATAAATTTGTACTAATTGATTTCATTCATTTTTTTAATTTTTATTTATAAAAATTTAATGACATTTCGACTTATTTTTACATTAAACCCCCGCAAAATTTCAAACATAACCAACCCAATTTCAAGATTTCAACCAATGCATTTATATACTTAATCCTACTTGACATATAGACATAACAACTTAAGTAAATAAAATCCAATTATCATTTCTAATTAACACATAAAACTAACTAAGCCATTTCAACTTGATACCAATGCTATAAAATAACTTATACCATTTTTCTAATATACTCATCAAAACACATAATATCTTACTTTACAACAAAACTATATAACATGCCAAAATAACTATTATAAATCCTATGTACATGCCACTTTCTCTTAAAGGAAGAAAATATCACCAAAATCTTTATGTCGAGTCGGGATTGTCCGGATCTTTGAACCGAGACTCTAACCCCTTTTCAACTCTTGCACGAAACAACAAATGCACTGTTGAGTATTTTATACTTAGTGGTATTACTATAAATTAAACTATTTAATAATAATAAAATTTCAAATATTGACCATAGTCTTTAAAAATCACTTTAAACTAAATATAAATATTCATATATCATTCCATAAATCTTAAATTTATATATTTAAATATTTACATACTAAATCAATTCATAATTTATATCATACATTCTTTCTCATATTTTTCAATAATGTCAAATCAACTAATCTCATTTTCAAATTTCCATCTCAATTATTTACCCTATTAACAAGGCTCGGACTCTGACAGATACGCGGATTCCACCCAAACACACCAAAATATCCAACCTAAACACACCCGGAATAATTTAAATCCTCCATAACACACCAGTATATCATATCCTCCCAACACACCAATAAGGCATTTAATGCCTCTTCGGATAAACCGAAGCATATAATAACATAATCATCTTCTCGGCCGAACTACAAATCTCCTCATCACATCACAAATCCTATGGCATGCCATTTGTATCCAATCTAGTCCGATAAGTTAATAGGGTATTATTTTACTTTTCCAATTTCGAATTCATTTCCACAACAATTTCAAATATTCAATCAATACAAAACATCTATTATTTCAATTCACATATAATTCAATATTCACACATATTCTTACTTAATTTCAAATGTTAATACTTACCTTCCTTTAAATGTCTCATGAATACAATTTCAATATAGCATTTATTAAATAGATTAAGTTATAGTAATACAAACCCGGAATACGCGTTTACTCCTCAACGATCTTTTCTTTTCCTTTAGATGCCGATGCCTCATTTTCCTTGTTAGCTACGAAAGTAATAATTATTTTCACTATTAATTACAATCATTAAAAATAATAATAATTATATTAACAATAATAATAATAATAATTATATTAACAATAATAATAATAATAAAATTCTTATTCAATTCCTACTTATTCCCAATTTAATTCTAACTAAGCTTACTTATTTTTCTAACTTAATTCACACTCTATTTCTATTCAAATTTCTTCTAAACTCAAATTTATCTACTAATTTTTCAGCATTTTCACTAATTTCGAATTTTCCTCAATTTAATCCCTAAAATTCAAAACTTATAGTCTAGTTCACAATTTAATCCTTTTATCAACTCTAACTAGAAACTCTATCAAATAAACCCTCAATTTAACAACTTGTTCAAAATGAATCATGTTCAAAACCTATGAACTTCCATAACCTCCACTTAACTTCAACAAAATTTTGTTTTAAAGCTTTTAAAATATCAAAATGAAGAGGAAAGGGCTAAATTTAGCTTACCAATTAACTTGAAGCTTTAAATCCTTAGTTTTCCTTTTATTTTTCTTTCCCTTATCTTCCCCTGTTTTCGTCTCTTTCCTGCTTCTTTTCTAGCTATTCTGTTTCTTTTCTTCTTTGTTTCTTTCTTTCTTTTACTTTATATCTTTTATTTTAACTAATAACATTAATAATAATATATCAAAAAATCTTTTACTTATTAATTAAGCACATATTTATTTTTATTACAAGTGTACCCATGTAATTATTACTATTACATGTCTTCAATATTTACCATACATTTGTCATCTTTTTTTATTTTACTTTTTTTTATTTTTACTTATATAATATAATACAATATAATATAATATAATATAATAAAATAATATATATAAAACATAAAAATCTAAGATTTTATCACTTTTACTGTCTCATTTCTTATTAATGGCTTAATTGCCATTTTAATCCTTTTATTTTTATTAATCTATAATTCAACTTTTACCCTAGATCAATTTAGTCCTTTTTCTTAATTTCTCTTAATTAAACTAAATTCACCCAATTAATACCTAATTAAACACACAACTAGTCTAATAAATATTTCTAATAATTATTTTCGAACTCAATTTACTAAGACGGAGGCCCGATAATGTACTTTTTCGGTGCTTGTAAATTTTGGGTCATTACAAATGCAATGCATAAAGATATAAAAATTTAAAATACAAAACATGATAAAAACTATAACTCAAAACAAATGAAATGCAATGAGAGGATCGTATATTTAAATCAAATTTTCAACTTTTGACAAAAAGATAAGAAATAATCAACTCGTGGCTTGACTTTTTTATTTAAAGTCCCCAGCGGAGTCGCCAAGCTGTTGACACCATTTTTTGGATGGAAAACGGGGTCGACTTGGGTTTCTGAAAATGAAAACGAAAACGGGAGTCGCCACCAATCTTTTTTGATAAGGTGTGATTGGATCACCTCGAAAAGTGGTTGTTTTTAATAAAAGGTTTGATTTTATTAAAACAACAAGTTTGGTCCACGAAATTCAGAAAAACGGGTTCGGGAGTCGGTTACGCACGAGGAAGGATTAGCACCATCGATACGCCCAAAATTGGTACCTAGTTGATTACTTAATGTCTTAGTGTCGAAGATTGAAAACTTTAAAGAAATTTAAAACACGATCCTTAAAAAAAACTCGAATGGCATGGATTAAATTCAAGAGGAAATTTGGCAATTTGGTTAAACGTGAAATCGAAACCCAGCACCTTAGGGCACGTTTCTCGAATTTCCAAACACAAAACATTGCCTTATTTTTGAAAAGTTTTTAAAAGGATATTTAGCTATTTGGTCGAACGAAAAATCGAAACCCAGTACCTTAGGGCACGTTCCTCGAATTTCCAAACGCAAAATATTGCCTTATTTTGAAAATTTTTGAAAAGGATATTAAGTCATTTGGTGGAACGATAAATCGAAACCCAGTACCTTAGGGCACGTTCTTCGAATTTCCAAACGCAAAACATTGCCTTATTTTGAAAAATTTTCCTTTTTGAAGTATAGTGTTAATAGGCATAATGGGATAATAGATATGATAATGTGAACAAATATTACAAAAACGAATAATAAAATAAATCAATCATGCATATATCATAGCAAATAAATAAATAAATAAATAAACCAAAGCATAAAAAATGGACAAATAAATAAATACATAAATGATCATACAAAACAATAAAGGAAAATAGATGAAAATTATAAAATATGAACATGTATATGTACATTTAAGGAAATATGTATATGTATGTATATACATAAAATTAAAAATGAAAAATATATATGAATTATAAGATATAAAATATAAATATTTACATATATATGTATATAGATTATAAAATACAAAGACATGTAAAATATAAGTATGTACGTTAATTTATAAAAACATGAAAATATATGCATATATGCATTATAATATATATATAAGTAAATATGTACATATATACGTATATAACTATCATAAAATATAAAAAGTATGTATATAAGTATACAAAATATATAAAATATATATATACTCCTATATATATAAAAGCAATAATAATAATAATAATAATAATAATAACAATAATAAATAATAATACGCTAAAATAATGAAGAAAATAATAAAAGTGTTAAAAAGGGACTAAATCAAAGTAAAAGCAACAATACGGGGCGAAATCGAAATAAAAAAACAAAAGGGACTAAATCGAAAGAAAAATAAAATTTAAGAGCCAAATTTAAAGAGAAAAGCAAATCAGGGCCCAAATGCAACACGAGTAAAAATGGAGGGACCAAAATGGGAAATATTCCCGCTCTCCAAAACACTGCGCTTCAAGTTGGACCAAATTGTAAATCAGAATAGATTTCAGGGCGAATTTAAAAAAAAACAAAAAAACCAGATTGCAAGATTATTTAAAAGCGGAAGGGCTAAAGATGCAATTAGCCCTTCCGTCGAAAACACGCGGATCCTCTAGGCGGGTCGGGTCGACGCGCGGGTCAGGCCATATCAAAACGACGCCGTTTTACATCAGTATTTAAGCCCAAATTTTCTGAAAAAATCCATTCAGCCCCCCATTTTTAAAAAAAATTCAAAACTCTCTCCCCTCTCATCTTCTTCCCCAGAATCCGGCCACCGGTCCGGCCCGGCCTCCGGCATTGCACCGCCGTGTGCGGTGGCCGACGTCTCAAAATCGGATCTTTTTGATCCTAGTTCGAAGCCGAGTGTCTCTTAGGCACGGATCTGGGGCCGAATCTCGTGAAACAAAGGCCGAAGACCCGAAAAGGGCGAAACCGCTCGCCTTCCTCCACGTCCGGCGCGGCGCAGGTAAAAAAGGTAAAAAGCCTTCTCCTTTATTTTTTTTCTTTATGTTTTCAAGTTAAAAATAAATAAATAAACTTAAAAGAAATAAAAACAGTAAGCAAAAGAAAAGATAAAACTGAGCCAAAAAAATGTTCAACCTTTTTCTTTTTGTTCTTTTATAAAAATCGAGGCCGAACCCCTCTTGATGAATACATTCGGCTTTTTATAGCCTTTTCATACATTTTTATCTATGTTTACTGCTATTTTGTTGTTCTTCTCCTGCTTTGCGTGTTTGGTTTGCTGTTTTGCAGGTGTCAGTAGAGCCGGTGGCGATGTGACCGTGACGGTGGCAAGTGGGCATGGTTGCAGGCGGCGGCAGATGCAAGTGGGTAGATGCGGCGCCTAGGTTAGGGGCTAGGGTTTCAGACTTTCTGAAACCCTAGGCAGATTTTTTCATGAAGTTGGGCCTGGGCTAAGTGGGCTTCGGGTTTGGGTGTAAATGGGTAGTTGGGCTGGTGGGTTGATTGGTTAGTTGGGTTTTGGGTTAAGTTTGTTTTAATTTTGGGTCTGCTGGTATGGGTTTAGTCTAGGTGGGTTAATTTGGGTACTGGGTCAAAATGTTTTTGTTTAGTTTAGGGTTAATTGGGTTTTGGGCTAAAAATTGGGCTTGTACAATAGATTTAAAGGTTGTTAGCAATGTCAAGACTAAAATTTTAAATTTTGAAAAGTATAGGGATAAGTAAGAATGATCCAATTAAAAGAACAAGGACTAAATCTACATGTGTTATTATTTGGGTCAAAACTAAAATTTAACCAAACATATTTAACTACTATCGTTTTACGTCATGATTAAATTTTCAAAATTCAAAAAGTACAAAAGACTAGAAAAACACAGGTACTAAATTTAGAAAATTTATAAAAAAGACTAAATCCACAATTTATACAGTGTATAGGGACTAAATAAAAATTTGACCTAAAATTTATATAAATCTCCTCACTCTCCGCCAATCTCTCCCCTTTGGACTTTTATGGATAATTAATTAATTAATTATTTATTTTTGGACATCTTTGCTAATCAATTTATGAATAACCAATAAAAATCAAAGTTATTAAACCCTAAACCCTAATTCAATTCAGCACAGCCTAGCCATTCTCATTCAACATTCCAAATCAGTCGCTGTTTTGATTATCTTAAATTGAAGTAAATAAAAATGTTGAGAAGGAACATTCGATTGAGGAGAGAGTATTTGTACAGGAAGAGCTTGGAAGGCAAAGAGCGTTTGCTTTATGAGAAGAAACGGAAGATCAAAGAAGCCCTTGAAGGTACTGTTTTTTTTTTCTATTTTTTCTTTTCTTTTTTTTTGTTAATCATAATCTAATTTCAATTTTCAATTTTTAGTTTTGGTTTTTAATTTTGCTTCCTTGTAGAGGGAAAACCCATTCCAACTGAACTCCGGAATGAGGAGGCCGCGCTTCGCCAAGAAATTGACCTTGAAGATAATTACACTTCCAGTAATGTTTATTATTTATTTTAATTTTTTTGTAATTTGGATGTTTGTTTTCTTTTGTTATGCTCTGAGCTAAAGAAACCCCCCCCCCCTCTTTTGGGATTGGTGTTGATACATGACTGCTTAATTTTGGTATATTTTTAGTTCCCAAAACTCATATTGATGATGAATATGCAAATGCAACTGTACGAGATCCTAAGATTTTGCTGACAACATCTCGTGATCCAAGTGCTCCTCTTATACAGTTTGTTAAGGTTGGGTTCTCTATTTTGGTGATAAATAAATTCTTCCCTGATATTTTGCGTGAGAGTTAACCACTGATTGAATTCCTTTGGCATGCTTTTCACTTTCTTGTAGGAATTGAAGTTTGTCTTTCCTAATGCAGAGCGAATGAATCGTGGTAGCCAGGTCAGTGCATCATTGCTTTGTTTATCCATCTATGCTTTCTTCGTTGGGTTCCTATTGGTTTTCTTATTGTTATGATTCTTGTGCTGAATTGTTGGCAGGTCTTTGTTTTTTATCTTGAGGATTATGATACATATGTCTAAGCACTATCGGTTTTGGTACCGGTTTTATTATCAGTAATTTGTGGCTAAAGTCGATATTCATTTAGTTGACATAGACTTGTATATATAAATAACTGTAGAATTTGTAAGTAGAACATTCCATTTAATCCCTTTTCATTGAACCATTGCACCATTAGACTTCTGGATGCAATTTTCTTACGGCAAGCTTTTGAGCTCTTTTCTCCAAATTGTAATTGATTTGTGACTTTCACCTTTTAATAGAATAACTGCTGAAAGCTTTTTCAGTTTCTACTTTGTTGTCCTTGAAATTTTCTACAGCAAGTTATTTATACTGCATAATGTTAATATTTAACAATGCTTTCCTCGGTTCTGCTAGTTATTATCTATATAATGAACAGCAGCACCCTTTTTTTGTATGATAAATTTATTAACTTATTTAACATCAAACTGGTTTTCTAGTGAAAATAAGAAAGTGATTGTCTATGCCATTCTTTTTTCTTATTTGCAGGTTATATCTGAAATTATTGAAAGTTGCCGTTCGCATGAGTTTACAGATGTAATTTTGGTTCATGAACATCGGGGTATACCTGATGGTTTGATTATAAGTCATCTACCTTTCGGTCCCATGGCATACTTTGGGTTACTCAATGTGGCAAGTATTTGATGACTCTACCTTGCGTAGGCCTTTATCACTTCTATTTCTGTTCTTGTTTTCTTAATCTAATATTTTCCTCTAGGTTACAAGACATGACATTAAAGACAAGAAAGCCATCGGAACAATGCCTGAGGCTTACCCTCATTTGATTCTTGATAATTTTAAAACCAAGGTATCCTTGTTGCTTTACCTGTACACTAACGAAGCATATGATTTAGTTGGGTACGATATATTATATATTTCATACTCGAACCTTTTAGGGTTACTGCTTTTAATGGTTTTACATGTGTGCCACTTATGTCTAATAGTTGGTTATGTAACAAAGCCTGTTCTGTGCTCAAATATCCTTCAAAGGTGTTTCCATCTTGTATCTGTTGCATGTTTCTGTATGTTGATACACAAATTATAAGGATTCATATGTAGCTTTGATGAAATTCTGTGATTAATAACAATTCTTTCCTTTTCGGCCAAGAGTAATCTTTTTTGTTGCTGACATGCCTTTTTCTTCTTTCTTTTTTTTCAATTTATTTTGGCAGCTGGGTGAAAGAACAGCGAACATTCTAAAACATTTATTCCCTGTGCCAAAGCCTGATACAAAACGTATTGTGACTTTTGCTAATCGGTCCGACTATATTTTGTTCAGGTTAGTTCTCTTCTGTAGATTTTGTTGTATTCTTTAGCATTAATAGGGTGATATTGATATCAATATGTGAATAGTAAGGAACCACTGAACTTCATCGTGCATGCTTTAGAACTCTCAGTCAATCACTTCTCAAAACCTCGAAGTGAGTCAACTTGTCAGTTGTAGGTTTAAAGTTATATAATGGTTTTCACAGTGGCCATCCTCTAATGATAACATAGATTGTTCCCCCTCATGCTTCTACATAATGAAATGTTCACTCTCACTCATTGATATCATGTAAACATGCAGGCATCATATCTATGAGAAGCCTGGAGGTCCTAAATCAGTTGAGTTAAAGGAGATTGGTCCAAGGTTTGAATTGCGGCTTTACCAGGTAACCATCGTGCCATTTCAATAGGTTATTCGCATTGGGTGCTTCATATTGCAGTTTAAATTCAACTCCTTTGCGTATGTTGCAGGTAAAATTAGGAACAATGGAGCAGAGTGAAGCCCAGATTGAATGGGTTATTAGACCATACATGAACACAACCAAGAAACGCAGCTTCATTGGGAACGAGCCAGAACCAGATGATAAAAGAAAGAGAAATAAAGCTTGAAATTTGTCATATTCTCGTTATTATGTTGTTTTGGTTAGGCTTTCATTTATGTTTTTAAGCTTGTTTGAATTATTAACATTTCATATCAATTTTAATTTACAGAAACAATTATGTTATGAAGGATTACAAGCAACTTAACTCAGTTCTTCCAGGCTAGTTTCCTATAGACCACCAATGATGGGTGTCGAGTCCACCAATATAAACCTACGTCTAATTTGCAATTTAAGCAATATAGGGTGTAGGGGCGATCCCTCAGAGACTGGGTTTACTGAAAATTGTTTCTTTTTCTTGACCAGATTCGTGTCCGGGCAGTTGTCGTGCCCAAGAAATTTTTGAGGGAGGATAAAATTAAAAACCTGAAACCTGAAATAAACAGGAAAAAAATGCGTGAAAAGTAAAAGCTGAAAATAAAATAATAAAAACAGATAAACAAATCTGAAGAAAAATTAATTAAACTAAGCTCAGCTTTAGGCATGGGTTTTTCTCATCTTTGAACCGATCCTCAAAATTAGATGAACTCCTCTTTTCCAATAAGCTAGTTACAGTTACTAAGGACGTCTCGAACACCAACTCTTCCTTGTGTAAATTAGTTATGGAACGTCCTATAACTAACTCTTACCGATCGAACAACCAACGAAACGTTCGTGATTTAAAACTCCGGCAGCTTTGCGTTCTAGAAGAGCCTAGCCCGAACCAATGTCCTCAACCGCGTGGGACATTTAAATCTGGTTACTACTTCCTTTGACGGAACCAAACAGCAATCTCCACTTGGCACGCCAATGTGTTTACGGAAAACCGATTAGACAATTGATCTTTTCGGAATTCCAATTGTACGTCTAACTACACTAATTCAAACGGCGCCTTTTTTGACTTAGTGTTGATTTGACTTTGTGAGTTAACAAAATCATACTCTTAATCTGGAAAAATAATAAGTACTGAATTTAGGAATTAAATTGCTCGGGTTCGTAACTCACGGGTCTTGACGAGTCAGAGTTGAAAATGGATTTAGTTGACTAAGGTTTGGGGCATATTGGAGTTGAGCATAATTGGAGAATGTTGAATAAATGAAAAAGAAATGAAAGTAGATGGATGTGGGTGACCAAGGTTTGGGTGCCAAAGCTGGAAACTAATAGATGGAAAAAAATAAGGAATTAATGTCAGCAACTAAATTTGCAAAAAGGAAAGAAAAGATTGAATTGCAAGAGATATAAGCTTGATTGAAAAACTTGATGATTAAAAACTTGATGATTAAATGAACAAAGTAGTCTTCTATTTATACTAGTAGCTTTGCCAAATTAAGAGTCACTAGTCATAGAAAATCAAGGAAATAAAATATTTAATGATATAAAAATCCCTACATAATCTCTCACTAAGTCAACATAAAATTTCAGCTAATTACATCTTGAAAAAATTCTGCTTTGGCCCGCCTTCTTTGTTCATTTCTTCAATCTAGCCCATTTGTTTCCTTTTTATTCTATTTAGCCCTAAATTGCACCCCCTGCACAAAATTCAATATAAATATGGAAAAATCAGTGGTGCACTCTCATAAATTAATCAATTTAATTACATAAAATATGTAATTTTAGCATTTAATCAACCAATGCACATTCTCTATAATCATTTGGTAAAATACAAGTCTAAAACCGGTAATGTAAATATTTTGGATTGTATTTTAGTTCTTCTATTGAAAAATTGGGTAAATTGGTACTTGTTCGTTGGATGAGTGAGCAAATGTTTTATTTGCAAGGTATAATAGCAAATTTAGTATTCAATCTTTACATCTTTATTCAATTTTATCCGAACTCCTTTACTAATTCCAAAACATTTATTGAATGTTCTGATAAATTTTAGTGATTTTTCAACAAAAGTATATCACATAATATTTGTTTTAAGATTTTGGGGAAAAAAACCCTATTTAAAACAGGGAAGGAGATTGACGACAAAAATCATAACTAATTTTTAATAAAATTATCAATATTTATTTGTAAATCATTACTTGGGTTCCAAACCCTTTCCCTTTTAAGAAAAATAGAGATGAAAGGAGTGTTTGCGATTCAGCCCTAAATGGGGACCTAAGGCCCTTGTTTGGTAGCACAAGCAGCTGAAATCATAGGTGCATTTAAAAAATTGAAAGATAGCATATAATATAATTAACTCAATCAAATTTAGCTTAAAATTGAAAGAAACAAATTTCTTACCTTCATCTTATTGACTTACCAAAAAAAATACAAAAATTAAGTACTTTAACATATTTATTTGAATACTACTAATGGAAATATAGGAGCTGACCTTATATTTGTTCTAAAATAAATTATCTTGGATATGTTTTGTTTTCGAGTTTAAGAGATTTTGTAGGGTTAATTTGCAGTGTATGTTGTAATATTGATTCTGGATCTATCTATATCAGGAAATTAGTAGTTATCTTGTTGTTTAAGCACCTAAAATAAGATCACATGAAGGTTTTGCATACATGGTCGAGAATCACAAAACTGCATTTAGCAGTTTCTTGGTAGATGATTACAATTTTCGGTAATCTTAATAAATATGTTTCTTTTCTCATTTGTATCTTTACTTAATACTCTATCATAATCTAAATTTATTAAAAAGAAATTTATACTTCTAAGATTCTGGCTTACGCCTAATGATATGCATTCCGCTTTTCGATCATTTCGAGATGCAGCCATAGCATCTACTCTCTTTCTCCCCGAGGAGTTCCACTGATTCTTTACCAAATTAAATAAAATGGAGAACTCTACTTTCATCTGTTAAGCAATTTTCATCCTGTTTAAAGTAAAAACCTTCCAAAAGAAATTTTACCAATAAATGACGTGCATAAATAATTCGACAATGTAATTGGACTGCATTGAATTGCAAATAATGTTTCAATCAATTATCTTTTTTGGACCCTACTCTCCCTGTAAGACTGAACAAACCAAGTTCTTTACATTGCTCTTCATCAGGATACAAGCTCCTAGGAATTGCACCAAATGCTCTTCTAGTTGTTTCCAATCCTAAAGCCACGTAATGAAGATATGCTGGCGTTGCCTCCATGTTCTTCTGCAGGTTTAAAGATATCGATGCGAATTTCGTTGACTGATTTTTATCCAATTCTTTTGCAACGACCTGGTTGAGTTCTTAAACTCCTAAAAACCGTTCTGTTGCTGCCTCCCATGACAACTCCTACCTCTGTGCATCGGTCAATGGAGCAGGCTCTGCATTACGTGTGGCTTCAATGAAACCGTTGCCATCATCATAAGTTCGGCAATTCGAGAACTGCTTGAAGAAATCATTCGAGGGGTGATTGACACAAATAACGATTTTTCCCATAGCCAATGCTTCGGCTGTGGTTGTGCAAACAACATCTGTGGTGCTAGGATTCAACAATACTTTTTAACTGAAGGGGAAAACGAGAAAAGAAAAAAATAATAATCATTCATTGATCCCGATCCAGACATGAAGAGAAGTGGAGGACAAAATGAGGCTTACTCATGGAATAAAGGATCAGAATGATCATGACCGGGATGAACTCTAACTACAAGTTTCAGCTTGTTACCAGCTTCCTTAACTCGATCGGAGTCTTCTCTATTGCCATACAGATCAATCTCGATACCAGCTAACTCCTTTTAGTGATCACAAAGAAGTTTAAGTAGTTCCCCGTAGCCTTTGCTCCAAACCATCTTCCCAATATATAACCCCCTTTGGTGAAGGCTCGGTTACGGCTCTGTAGTTGCTCGAAAATTTTTTTGCCTACCTCGAGAAATTTGGGATTAACTCCATGAAGATTGCAGATGATGGATCTGGGATAATCCTGAGTGGCAGCAGACAACCTAATTACCTGCAATAACAAGATGATCATAATCAGATGAAATTAATTATATTATAATATAATATCAACACTTGGAGAGGCGAGGAATTCGATTTTCTTCTCCCCTAGTGCTCATTTCTTCTCTATCAGTAGCATCAACAGCTAGACTATGCTAGTAAAATCAAAGACACATCATTCTAGTGGACCAACAAGGTGGCATTGATTCCTGTTAGGTCGGAACAATATATCACCCGAGGCAAAGTAGATTGCAATCTTTGTCTTCCTTAAATAATCTAGCCTAACAAGTTAATAAAGTATCCAACAGTGCAAATTTTGTATAGTCCTATAAATATCAAGCAAAAGTCGCACTAACTTGTTGGCAAGCACAGAAAAATCAAGGCTTATTAGGAAGCTTACCTTATGGCAATAGATGCTAACAACCCAACTATTTAAATATTTCAGTAGAAATGCTAGCAATCGTCCATTTTTCTCCCTCTTTACGTACTCCAAATAATTGGTATTATTATTCCTATGACGAGGCGAAATTTCGTTTTCCATCTCTTCCCATGATGAAACCACGTAAGATGCTCGGGCTCCTCGAGGACAGCAATATCTGCCTCTTCATTAGAGATAATTTCCAATATGTCTCCTACAGGAATTATGCTTCTTTTATCTACAGCAAACTGCATCACAATTAGTACTATAAATTATCATCAGATTGTCACCATGGTAATTAAATGATGGTTCTGATGTTTAAATAAACTATGTTCATTTAACTTTAGGAATTTGTTAAAGGTATGCGATTACCTTTCCAGGATAAAAGCATATACCGAAATCAGATATAAATACAATCCTCCGTTCAAGCCATTGACCAATATAAGACTCTTGCTCCCAAAGTGAACCGAACATAGCATTGTCCGGGTATACTAGTTTTTGATCTTTCAAAGACAACCAAGGAATCACCAATGTGATCTTTCTATCTCCACCTTTGGCTAGATAAGCGGCACGAAACAAAGGGTTTATTGCAGTTCCAGTCATCCATGGTAGACTTGCCGTGGTAAAAATCGCTATACGTTGTCTTCTATCCATTCAATCATCAGGTTTCGGAGTTCTAGACCGGCAATTCGTCAGCATAACCATAAAATCGATGCATGCAGCTTACAAGTCATAGAACTTAAACGCTTCTTTATCAAGAAGTAATATCTACAACTGCATAAAAAATTATAAAAATAAAAAATATTATCCCAAATGCAAAAATTTCAAGAGGAGTCAATAAACCAATAATAAGCTATCTTATCCCAAATGCCTAAGAACTATGAAAAACCCTAATTTCAAAGTCTTTACAGAAGATTAGAGATGAGAAGTATCAGTATCCATATTCTAATCTAATATCTTGCTTAAATTAAGTTAGATTTTGCACTTGTTTAATCAATAAGTGACTTAATTAACTCATTTAGTTCCCAATTTAGCAACAATTAAACGAAGTTCTTCATCACTAGAAAATCAAATTCCTAAAAAAGCAAGCTATTAACGAAGATTTAAACAATACAAGTAAATAAATAAGGATTCATTGATGCTCTTAATCAATTACGAGAATTATAAGCTAATGTTGGGATTGACCCGATTAAGCAACAAGTAAAAAAAAAATAGCGAAACAAATTGATAAATTAAACACACAAACTTAACGTGTAAAAACACCTCCAAAGAGGATAAAAAAACCACGGATAAAGATAATTTTACTATAATAGCAAAAGAACAAAGAGTACAAAAGACGAAGATAAAAACTAAATATTCAAAACCTGAAAACAAAGAACCCTCAAAATGTAAACACAAAATGCTCTAACTGTGTTATGAGTTCTAATCTCTAATGAGTGTGTTTTCTAAGGTTGTAAAAGAGTCTATTTATAGGCTAAATTCATAGGTCAAACAATAATAAAATAATCTAGACTAATCAGAGTTTGATTAAAACAAATAAACAGAGTTTAACTGAAAAATTATTTCTCAAATTTGACTGAAATATGAGTCATACTCAACAAATCTCCACATTAACTCATATTTCCACAATGCCATCATTGCCAAAGCCCGCCACGGGCCTATTTTGAACTATGTAGGGAATTAATTGAGTCAAATCTGTGCTTAGAAACTGGAAGACTTCTAGCCTTCGACTTGTACACTGCCAAATTAAAACTAACCCAAGTCTGATTTCCACGAACACAGTGCCCTGACTTTTCAAAATTTGGATCCAAAAGAGAACATCTCTTCAACGAAACGGTCATACCTTTTTCCCTCCTATGACCAAGATGCCTCCACTCCAAACGAGTTAACTTCGACTCTGTAACGGACGAGGGATGTCCGATTTCACCAGTCACTTTAGAACCTTCCAGAATATAAAAACTCTCGGTTCTTTTACCTTTTAAGAAAATAAGAGCTCCACAAGATACTTTAATGTCGCTCGACTCGATGTTGATTCTGCATCATTTCAAGTCTAAAATACTCAAGAAGATGAGATTCTTTCGTAAATCAGGTACATACTTGACATCTGAGAGTGTCCTAATCGTCCCATCGTGTATCCTAATTTTAACAGTACCAATACTAATTACGTTACTAAATGAATCATTTCTCATGCGTACAACTCTACCTTCAACCAAACTGTATGTAGAGAACCATTCTCTATTAGGACACATGTGGAAAGAACATCTCGAATCTAGGATCCACTCGAACGTGAGCTTGGAGTTATCGCTCGTTGACACTAACAAGAAATCATCACCGCTTTCATCGGCCAAATTAGCACCAGCTACATCTTCCTCGTTGCTCTCAACAACTCTTTTATTTCGTAGTTTATAACAATCAGCTTTGACGTGACTAACTTTTTTACAATAGTGACACCTTTTGTCTTGTTTCTTTGATGCTACCAAAACGGAAGCTTGCTTATCTGCCTTACTATCCAAACCAAACTCATTGTCGAGTTTGTCTTTACTCAACAAATGACCCTTCACATCTTCGAACGAGAGTTTGTCTCTACCATAAATCAGGGTCTCCCTGAAAGACTTGTATGAATGGAGTAAAGAGCACAATAATAGCATAGCCTGATCTTCATCGTCAATATGAACATCAACATTCTTTAAATCATTTAAAAGAGTAATGAATTGACTGATATGATCTCTAAGAAGCTCACCTTCGTTCATGCAAAACGTAAATAAATATTGTTTCAACACTAAACTGTTAGCCAAAGACTTAGTCACATAAAGAGTTTCTAACCTTTTCCACAAGGGGGATGAGGTCTTCTCTATCAATACCTCCCGCAATACCGTATTTGCGAGGCACAACTAGATTGCAGACAAGGCCTTTTCATCAAGCTCTTCCCATTCTGTTTGATTTAGATTCTTAGGCTTTTTCCCGGTAACAACCTTTTTCAAGCCAATTTGAACTAGAATTGCCATCATCCAAACTTGCCACAGATTAAAATTTGTCTCACCATCGAACTTCTCAATTTTAAACCTTGTTACTATCATCTCTGAATGGGCTAATTTATGAAAATTGAACTAGATCTGATACCACTTGTTGGGATCGACCCAATTAAGCGACAAGTAAAAAAATAGCGGAATAAATTGAGAAATTGAACACACAAATTTAACGTGGAAAAACACCTCCAAATAGGATAAAAGACCACAGGCAAAGATAATTTTACTATAATGGTAAAAAAACGAAGAGTACAGAAGATGGAGATAAAAACTAAACCCCGAAAACCCGAAAACAAAGAATCCTCAAAACGTAAACACAAAATTCTCTATATGTGTTATAAGTTCTAATCTCTAATGGGTGTGTTTTCTAAGGTTGTAAAAAAGCTTGTTTATAGGCTAAATTCATAAGTCAAATAATAATAAAGTAATCTAGACTAATCAGAATTTGATTGAAACAAATAAACAGAGTTCAGAGTTTCATTGAAACAAATAAACAAAGTTTAACTGAAAGATTATTTCTCAAATTTGACTGAAATAGGACAGCTAACAAGCCCAAAAAAATAGATTTAAACATGAAATCGTGAGAATCAAGAAATTCTAATATCCATGTTCAATCTACCATTCATAATTTTTCATTCTTTTTTCTTCTATAAATATATGAACACGAGATAATCTTCAATAAATTACCAAAAATAAACAGAAAAAGGGGAAATTAAAAGCTTAAAATTAAAAAATGGAACAAAAATTTGGATTTACTAGGGATTTTTCTTGTTTCTTTTCAGCTTCTAAGTGACTTACAGTTGGGGGAAACAAAAAAAAGAACTTTTGATTCATAGAGAAGGTGATTGATTGGTGTGTGCTTTTTATTTTGCTTTGGCGGGTGGTTTTATATTTAGTGGGCCATTATTGACAACGGATGTGTGCCTACTCATTTGAATTCTTTAAAAAAATGGTTATTTAATTTATTTTAGGGCAAATTATACTAACAATTACTCAACTTTGGGGTAGCTGATAAAACAATCACTCATGTTTCAATTCAGTCACTCAAATTTTGAAAAATAACAAATCAATCACTAATATTATTGAAAGACAAATCAGTCATTCATTAACATTTTCTGTCACAGACTTGGCGAGATAGCTAATGTGAAAAAAAAAAAGATGATTGGTTTAGGGTAAAAAAAAGAAAGGATGGATTGGGTTTTGCTGTTTTCTTTCTCCATGTATTTTTTCTTTTTCTTCTCATCTTTCTCTTCATCTTCTTCTCTCTCAACCTTTTTTCTCCTTATGCTTCTTTTCTTTCTTCTTCTCTTCTTTCTCTTCATCTTCTTTTACCACCTCTTTATCCTCATATTTTCCTTCTTTCTACATCTTGGCCTCATTGTCTCTTTTTTTTCTTTTCTTTTTTTCTCTGTGTTCTCGTCATCTTCTTCATCTTTGTGCATCTTCTCCTTTTTCTCTTTCTTTTTCTCTTCTTTATTCTTTATTTCTCTAATTTCACTATCCTCTGTTTTTCCTTATCTTTCTCTTTATGTTTCTCCCCCCTTATCCTCATTATACTTGGGTTTTCCTTCTCTACCAATTTGGTCTTCAATTGAAGTTCGACCTCGACCTTCTCTTCTTTCTCATAGTTTGGCTCCATATCCTTCACCTTCACTTTGAAATGCAATTCTTCATTCTTCACCTTTTTCCTCTGCTGACAATCAATTCAAATGTACCTTGCAACTTAGAACCCTTTGCCACAAATTGAAACTCGAATGTAAGTTATAATCCAGGTATAATTATGCCTTGCAATTTAGAACCCCCTGCTGGTACGAAACATCAAATACCAGTAAAATATAGGCATAATTTACTGGTACTCTTTGCCATAATTTAATGCAACGAGGCCGATGGCCAATAAATCCATCGCTGGTACGAAGCTCCTTCCATTTTCTCTTCTTATCCTCCTCTTCTTTTTTTCTTCTTCTTCTCTATTTCTTCTCTTATTTTTCTTTTTCTCTTTTTCTTCTACTGTCTAAGGCTCTTAAATAGGGCTATTTAAATGACAACTAGCCTACCGTTAAATGTCATGTCACTTTTTTGTTACGTCTGTAACGAAAAATGGTTAAAAGGACTAATTTGTTATTTTTTGAAAGTTGAGTGACTGAATTGAAACCTGAATGACTATTTTGTCAGCTACCCCAAAGTTGAGTGACTGTTTGTGAATTTACCCTTTATTTTATCATCCAACTATTATAAATTATAAAATGGACTCTCAACTATTTATCTTTTTCTTTTTTGGTCATTAACTGACTAACATAACAATAGAAATTCCCAAAAAAAAAATCCAAGACATGTAGGTGACCAAAAAAGACAAAATTGAGTAGTTTAGTGATTAATTTGCAACTTTTCATAATTGAGTGACCATTTTGTAATCTTTTATAGTTGGTGACCAAAAAAGACAAAATTGGATAGTTGAGTAGCTCATTTGTAATGTTACATTGTTGGGTGACCAAAAAAGAAAAAAAACATAGTTTAGTGGTCATTTTATAATTTTTCATAAGTAAGTGACCAGAAAAAAAATATAATTAAATGACTAGTAATGTAATTTATTTTTTGTTAAGATCCAATTTATCATGTTTGCGGATATCAGTATGTAAATGTCAACAATAATAAAAGAGATTAAACTTGCAATATGTTTGCGAGTATAATTCATTATTTAAATAGCGTTTAATTCTCTATAGGATTGTATAGCTTATTTAAGTGTTAAAAATAAGGTGTTTTTTTTAATTAAAATTAAAAATATTTTAAAACTATAATCAATCTTATATTGAAACAAATTCTTAAAAGCAAAAACATATCATCTCAAACTACTAATTTTCCATTTCCGATGCTAATTTTGTTGAGAAGAAATAATCCTAAAAATTATATATTGTAATTTTTTTTTACTTTTCACCAAAAAAAAAAAAACATTATAATTTTATATAAATTAAAACTCTCACTCACTCTTTCTCTCACAGCCGTCGCTTAAACAGAACCCATTGCCGTCCGTGAACGCCTTCCCGTCCGTCGATCGGTTTACGCCCTCTTCGCCGCCCACTGTAGGTTGTTCGTGACTTCCGTTTTATATCTTTTTTGCTTTACCTGTGTTTTATTTGTTCACACCGTTATTGAGGTCTTCCGCGGTGGTGGACGGCGCCGCCACCTCGAGAAACAGCGGCCGTCACACCGCTACACACCACTATGTGAACTCTGATCATTTTATCCTCTTGAGTTTTTTGTTTATTAAATTTAATTGATATAAATTTGTTTTTGTATATGCAAAAGCTTAATTTCCAGTTCAAACTGGAGTTTTGAGTATTGGAAAATTAGTTAACGACACTCATCAAGCATCGATTGTTTCTCGAGTCAAGAGCTTGAACTGAATTTTGAGTATTTAACTTTGAATCGGAGTTCAAGCTTTCGTGCTATTTATTTTTAAAATTCAATTGTTGTGGGTTCTTAAAATAGCAATGAAAGTAATTCCACCAAAAAAGCTTATTATTTTCTTAATTTAATGTAGTGTTATCTTTTGCTATGTTGTTTCTTATTTAAAGGATAACAATATTTCAAACCAATAAAATGGTACGAGCGTATGCTATTAAAGGGATGAAACGGAAGAATAGAGGCGAGAAGTATGATAAAGAAGAACAAGAACATAATGAACAAGTAGGAGAAGCAGAGAAAGAACGGGCAAAGCGAGCTGCTATTGAAAAGCCAACAGAGGAAGTCGAAGTTAAAGAAGAAGAGGAAGGAGCTGAAGCTGGAACAGATGAACTTGTGGGAATCCCAATTGCTCCCAGTGAAAAAATGAATAACACAAATGGGGTCATTTTTGTTCTTGAGAAGGCTTCATTGGAAGTTGCTAAAGTTGGAAAGGTATATGGAACTTGAACTTGGTATTGTGCTTAATGCTTCTGTTATTGCTTATGAGTATGAGCTTTTATAGTTTTAATTGATAATTTTCATTAAAGAAGTTTGGTTTTCAACTGTAATTTATCTTGTTTGTTGTAAATTATTACAGAGTTTCCAACTCTTGAACTCGGATGATCATGCCAATTTCTTGCGGAAAAATAACAAGAACCCTGCTGATTACAGACCTGACATAACACATCAGGTTATTTTACTCTCTTTTTTTCCCTTTTTTTTTTGGTTGTTGTTATTTATTGCTATCTTTATATTTCTTTTGTTATAGCTATGATGAACTAACTGTTATTTCTGTCATTTCCCTATAGGCTCTACTGTCGATTCTAGACAGTCCGGTCAATAAGGCTGGGAGATTGCAAGCTGTGTATGTTAGAACTGAGAAAGGTGTACTTTTTGAAGTTAAAGCTCACGTTAGAATTCCGAGGACATATAAGCGGTTCTCTGGTATAATGTGTAAGTTATCATTGCTGAGATTATGTCTCTTCTGCTGCATTTTGAAACTCTTACCAGGCTGTTTCTTTTTGACCTATTCAACAATCATGCAGTGCAACTGCTACAAAAATTAAATATAACTGCTGTTGGCAAGCGGGAAAAGCTTTTACGAGTGATAAAGAATCCCGTAACCAATTATTTTCCTGTCAATTCTCGCAAAATAGGTGGGTTTGACTTTGATTGTTGTTTCTCGTGTTTTGTCTGTAAAAACCCATTGTTTCCGGAACTCAAGTTCTTTTTCTTGCACTCAGGTTTCTCATATAGCTCAGACAAATTAGTTAAAATGAGGAAATACGTAGATGCTGTTGGTGATGATGTGAATCTTGTTTTTGTGGTAAGTCTTGTGTGACATAAAATCCTTTTCTCTTTATTTATAATCACTTCCTTATCCTATCTCTGTGCATTTTTTTTCAGGTGGGTGCAATGGCCCATGGGAAAATAGAGGTAGATTATATAGATGATTTTATAGCGAGTAAGTTCCACATTCTTATTTGTATGTTTGTTAGATTGTATTGCGAAAATTTCAAGAACTTAGATTCGTAACCCTCGAATCCTATAAGAACCGTTGAATCGAGCAAGCTTAGGCAATAGGATAGAGGAAAGCTAAATTACCGTTGTTTATAATGGATATAGATATGGGTGTATGATTCTCCAAGAATATGCACTTGCTGGAATCATACTCATAGTTGACAATTATCCAAATCCGATATCTAAGACTTACATTTTACAAGCATGAACTTTGTTTTTTATCATGCTTAAGGGGACAAGACCTACAATCATTGTCTTATATGGTTTTATTTCTTATTGCAGTTTCCGGTTATCCACTAAGTGCTGCAATGTGCATTGCAAGGATTACTGAAGCTTTGGCAGATAAGTGGAGCATATTGTAACACTCTTATGTCTCTCCCTGCTTCAATGGCTTCGATTTTGCGATAGGTTATCAGTTGTATTTCACAAATTGTTTGATGCAATAGTAAAAATTATTCTACATATTTGAGAGGTGTGATTATGTTAATACCCTTAAAATACATTATTTGTGATAGTTACACATTAAAAAATAATTAAAATTTAAATTACAATTGTTAGTTAAAAAAGCAATGTTAATTTTAAAATAAAGTTATTAGATATAAAATAGAGTTATTATTTGAATAGAAAAATAAATAATAATATTTTGTGTAAACTTGTCAATTGAATGGGTTTGATTGGTTTTGGATTAGATTAATCTAAGTCAATCTAAGTTTAGCCAACTTAGATTTGTCCATCGACGTTTTGAATTGGAACCTCTCAAGTTTAGGTCATCTATTTTATTTTGCTTTGTTTGTAACTTTCATAGTGACCATTTTGTAATTTTTATAGTTGGGTAACTAAAAATGACAAAATTAGATAGTTGAGTGGCTCGTTTGTAACTTTTCATTGTTGAGTGATAAAAAAAAAACATAATTGGGTGGATATTTTGTAATTTTTTATAATTAAGTGACCAAAAAAGAAATAAAACATAGTTGAGTAACTACTAACATGGTTTACCCTTTTTTTAAGATCCAATGATTTTCCTTTCCATTTTCAAAGTATATTTCTGTTGATATTAGGTTTGTGGATTTTCCAATGAATCTATCGTGAAAGTGACCTCTGAAAGATGGTAGAGATAAACTATCTATACCTTTTCATGATGCCTGAGGGGACTTTCACAATAATTGTTGGTTGAGTCATGGAAGATCATTTGTGTGTGCCCTTGGATGTAATTCAAAAATGTATTAAACTGCTAAAAGAGCTCATCCCATGTGTTTGTACATATAAAGCCCCATTGTCTTAAGAAGGATCCAGACTTGCTCCTAAATGTGAATAGAGCATTAACTCTCATACAAAACCACAAGCAGCTCGATGCAGCTGCTTCCATTTTTTTATTATTATCTGCAAACAATGTCCTAAAAGAGAGCAACAAGGTGCCCAATTAACTCTCTTTCTCTAACTCTCAATGGATCCTCATCCATTAATTTATTTAGCAAATTATACATTAAAAAAATTGTAAAAGATTCCATGGGTACTTATCTATAAACCATAAGAACTTGACCAAAGTTTAATCATTTTTCCATTGTTATCTTCACCCCAAAGTTTTCAGTTCCATTTCCAGCTTCTGTACCAATGGCAGATCAGCCAACAAAGAGGTATATATATGTTTACGCTCACGGTTGCTAAATTCATTTAATTTTAAAAAGTTCTAAGATAATTACTGAACTATTTAAAAGTTTTCATTTAAATCTTTGAGCTGTTAAAATCGTTACTGTATAGCCTTTTCATTTGCACCATCTGCACTAGTTAAAATCTCTCTTTTTCTTATTTTCTATAATTTTTTTTATAAAATAGTTTTGAATATCGCGAATTTGCCAAATAAAATCTTAACGGTTTATCTCTAGCATTGACCGCTAGATCTACTTTAGATTTAAGGAATGTTTTTTTATTCGTTGATGGGTATTGATCCATCGATCTGCCCAATTACTTAGACAAAAAAATTTTAACTTACTAATAACCAATTTACCCATATATTTATATGTATTTATTTTGCAATTAAGCATAAATAAGCTAAGCTCCATTGTTGTTCCTTAAATAGGTATGCAGTGGTTACGGGTTCAAACAGGGGCATTGGATTTGAAATATGCAAGCAGTTGGCTACAAAGGGTATGACGGTGGTGTTGACGGTTAGAGACGAGACGAATGGTGTTGAAGCCGTCGGAAAATTGAAACAGTTTGGGTTCTCTGAAACTGTGGTGTTTCATCGACTGGACGTGACGGAGCCAGCGAGTGTTTCGAGTTTGGCAGATTTTGTAAGGACTCAATTTGGAAGGCTTGATATCTTGGTAAAATCATTTGGTTTTTCTACTTTCTTGGATCATCTTTTTTCTATATCTAATTATTGAGTTCCAAACGTAGTTCAAACACTGATTTGTTTAATCCGATCCAATAAGTGACCTGAGGGACTTATATAAAACTTTTAAAAGTTTTAGGGTTTTAAGAATTTCCAAAAAATTAGGGTTTTGATTAAAAATTTTACAACTTTTAGAGGATTAATGAAATTTTTCAAAAAAAAAAAAGAATAGTCTAATTAAAATTAACAAAAATTGTAAAAAGCATAATGAAAATTTTTCAAAATTTTGAGAGACGCAATGCCTCTAGTTTTAAGGACGCTCCGCTCTATATTCTATTCTATTTAATATAAAAAGCCAACAATTTGAATCAAACTCAAAAACAACTCAAACTTGAAATAATTTAAACTTAAAATGTTCTAACCTGAAAAGTCTGACTGGCAAACTTGAATGACTTAAACTTGAAATAACTTGAATCTAAAATAATTCCAACAAAAAATAAACTTAAATTTGAAATGCCCTCAATCCGAACTTAAAATGAGACAAACCCCAAAATTAAGCTACTTGAAAAAACCTTATCGGTAAACTCAAATGACCTTAAGCTGAACTTAAATTTTACATGAATTCGAGATGATCTGAGCTTAAAAAGAGTAGGAAATTTTAAAACCCGAATAGATTCAAATAAACCTGGACAGCTGAAGTGAGAGGTCTAGGTTGTTTTAATTATTTGATTGAAATTGTATGTAGGTGAATAATGCTGGAAATGGTGGAGTAACAGCAGATGAAGATGCTTTAAGAGATGGTGTTCTTGGCAAGGTAATCTGGATTTCATGGCTTGACTTGTTATTTCATTTGGAGAAAACCAGGGATTTAGGGTTGGAAATGAAATTGAGTTAGTTGTGGCTTAATTTCAGACTGCTGCTACAGTCTCAACTGGAGTGGAACATTGATGGAAACAAATGAGTTAAGTGAGGAATGCCTCAAAACAAACTATTATGGTGTCAAAACAGTGTGAAACACTCCTCCCACTTCTCCTCTTATCTGATTCACCAAGAATTATAAATATTTCTTCTTCAATGGGACAATTAAAGGTAAATGAGGTCAAACCCCGGTAAAAGTTTAGTTTGGGTTAGATTGTATTTCGGTTTCTCTATTGAAAAAAAATAAACAAATTAACTTTTACAAATTTCGTAACATGCAAATTATTAGTTAAATGATGGTGGAGAATATTAATTTAAATGGTTAATTGCTAATTAGGTTCTTGAACTATAGCTAAAATATCGTTTTGACTTTTATTTTTTAATAATAATCCTAAAAATAAATTATTTTTAAAAATATGGTTAGTGTCTCATTGTATTAGATAATTATCATCAAATCGAGAATTTTACTGAAAATGGAAATATTTCTCCGTTATTGAAACAGAGTTCAATTTTTTAAAATAAAAGCATACCAAAAAGAGCTTCTTTGAATGTAAGTTTTGGTTTTAATAAATTTGAATAAGTTTTAATAATTTATATTTATTTTTAGATTTTTTAAAAAAATTAGAATTATTGTTAAGAAAAATTTTAAAATTAAGACGACATTTTAGCTATAGTTTAGGGGTTAAATTAGTAATTAACCATTTAAATTAACGTTCTACATCATCATGTAATAGATAAATTTTAATAGAGGGGCTAATTTGCACATTTTAAAATGTATAAGGGCTAATTTACCTAATTTTTCAATAGAGGGGCCGAGATGCAATCCATCCCTAAGTACAAGGGCTTCTCTAGTACTTTTACTGTCAACCTCGTCTTTTTTTAATTAAAATATTTTTTTTGTCAGATTTACTATTCTTAAATGGTTGATTGACTTTCCTAACAATAACATTTCCAATATTCGAACTTGATTTTTTTTTACATATTAGAATATACTTATGGTGATACCATAATTATACTACAGTTTTGATTAGTGTGTTTTAATTGAGAAAACCAAACATATAGTGTTTTTATTACCTTTTCATATGGGAGAATTTGGTTATTTTGATTCAGGTTACTTTAAGTCAAATCAATTTAGATTATTTTCGGTTCAAGTCATTTGGGTCATCTTAAGTTTTAGTTATTTGGGATTACTCATTTGAGCATTTTGAGTTTAGGTCATTTTAGGATTTAAGATCGTTTGAGTAATTTTTTAGGCTTAGTTTTCTTTGCTAACCTTAATTATGCTTTTCAGGTCAACTCAATTTACTTTTTAAAATTCTTAAGTAATTTCGAGTTTGGGTTATTTTAGATTTAGGTCATTTAAGTTTGTCAATTCGATTTTCAAGTCGGATCATATCAATTTTCAGATCATTTCAAATTACTTGTTTGGGTTATTCTCCTTTTTTAAGTTGAAACAAGTTTAGGCGGTTGACTTTTTATACTTAAATCAAATTGAATTATATTCAAAATTGAATTAATGGGATTGAATTTTCAAAACATATCAAATGAATGGGCAAAAGCAGTACTAGGAGATGCTGAAAACCTCACAGAAGACAAAGTGGATCAAGTACTGAGAATATTTATGAATGATGTCAAGGAAGATTCATTAGAAGCCAAAGGTTGGCCTACACTTTTGGCAACATATTCCATCTCAAAAGCAGCCATGAATGGCTATGCAAGGGTATTGGCTAAAAAATACCCAAGTTTCCAGATCAATTGTGTTTGCCCTGGCTCTGTCAAAACTGACATCAACTACAATACTGGCCTATTACCTGTTGAAGAAGGAGCTGAGAGTGCCGTGAGGTTGGTTTTGTTGCCCAATAATGGCCCTTCTGGCCACTTCTTTGTTAGGATGGCACGATCAGAATTCTGATCATATAATTATTTCAAGATTCGTAGTTATTCCTATTAATAAAATTACCTCTAATATTCGAACCTAATAACTCTCTCTAAAAGGATAATGTAACTTATCACTACACTCAACACTTAGTTAATTTGCTTATGAACATCTATGAGACTATGACTCTAATAAAAGACATTGGCAATTCATTTTTATTTCACTTTGGGGGTATAAATGAGTAATTGAAAATAAGATAAAATACTAAGGACCTGTTAGCAAAGGTTTGAGGTTTTAGGTTCTTGAATATTCAAGTTTAAGTTTCATTATGTATGAGTTTTAGTTCAATTATTATAGTTTTATTCAGATTAATTCAATTTTCAGTCTATTTGTGCTTTATATTAATTTCATGATTTTGTAATTGCTCAAACATGTATTTACAATTGTACTATAATTGTAGACTACTTGTATTTGCAAAGAGAATAAAATAAAAGGTTATCGATACTTAATTTGATATAGTATGAACCAATTAAATCAAATCTTGAATTTTTCATCCAAAATTTGCAAATCAAAGAGCAGCATTGATATAGTATGAACTAGATGATGACACATCACTAAAAGTAAATTAAATGAATTTAGTTTTAAAATATCACAATGATGTGCCATTATTTAATTAAATAATTGGGACAAGAGAATAGGATACAACATAATACTTTTATCACCAACTTATGATATATAGATATAAGATTCAGGGTTCGATCATCCATCATTTTGCTTCCCTTTTCTATCCCGTAGGAAATTGCCAAATGGTCCCAACCTTACTAGAGAAAGGTGAGTTCCACAACTAAGTGATGGTGAGAAATTTCCTTGAAAATGAAAACAAAAATGTTCAACTTCCCAAGTCTTACTTTTCTTCACCGCAATCCCATTAAAAGCTAAATTTGGTTGCTTCATTCACATCTCTTCCACAGAAAATTAGTTTCTTTTTTATTGGAAATATGCTTTTACTATTTTGTTTGTTGTCTTTTAATAGTTGGAGAGTTATAAGTAATTTAAGAATTGTATTAAAAAATAGGGTAAATTGTACAAATGGTCACTCAATTATGCCTATGTTTTTGTTTTGGTCACCCTACTTTAAAAAGTTTCAATTTAGGCTCTAACGTTTGAATTCATTCCTATTTTGGTCACATGTCGTTAAATTGATTACGGAAAACCTTTTTTCTAATTGACATAATACCACATTTAGTCTTCAATACTTATTTATTCTATCAATTTGCTCCTAATTCTTAACAATTTAATAAATTTAACCCTTCACATTTACAAATTCTATCAATTTGATCTTCAAACTTCCTAATCAAAGCTTTCACTTTTAAAACAAAAGCATTCTCGTCTATAAATTTGTAAAACCCAAAAAGAAAAAAAAACTTCTTTCAACTAACGAGCCATTTTTCAAAATAATTCCTCATACCAATGAGTTTATCTTTTTCCTTTTTTTCATTAATTTTCTTCTAAATATAATATTTTATAACCCTTTAATTGATAAAATTTTACCTAATGAAAATGGAAAACCTTTAAAAAACCATTTTAGATTTACTCTTGTTGTTAACAGTAGGATGTTTCCTTGAGGTACATAGAAATAGTCTTGAAGTTCATCCTTGAAATCTGAAATTAAATCAAGAATTAAAAATATGGTTTTGAAAAATCCAATTGTTCAATAAATAATTATACAATAAAAATTATTAACATTTAATTTTTCATAAGAACAAGATGTGAAAGAATTAATTGAATTTTCTTTTGCTATATCGATAATTATTTTTAATTCTATAAATTGATTAAGAAATTATTATGTGTTCTATTTATTTTAATTTTTTTAATTTTAAATCCATAATAAGAAATACATATCATTAGTAATTTGATTTAGTGTCAAATCATTTACTAAATTAATTAAAACTAAAATTATGCTAGTCAAAGTGAAAGATTATTTTTAAAAATATTAAATTATTTATATAATTTTATTATATATTAAATTTTTAAAATTTATTTTTAATTATTTTTAATGGTGTTTAGTTAATTTCTAACATTAACTTTTTAAAATATAAACAAAAGGGTTATCTATAAAATTGGATAATTTTAATCGTAAAATAAAATTATTAATAAATGTGGAATGCCTCTACTTTAAAAGCTTTGGTTAGGAAGTTTGAGAATCAAATTTATAGAATTTTGTAAATGTGAAAGGTTAAGTTTATTGAATTATTTAGGATTGGGATCAAAATTGATAGAATAAGTAAGTATTGAGGACTAAATGTGTTATTATACCAATTAGAAAAGGCCTTTCCATTATCAATTTAATGGCGAGTGACCAAAACAGGAACATATTCAAACATTAGTTCCTAAATTGAAATTTTTTAAAGTTGGGTGACCAAACCAGAAATGTGGGCGTAATTGGGTGACCATTTTTATAGTTTACCCTAAAAAATAATATCAATTCACAAATGTATTAAAATTTAGCTACTAGTTTTTATATAAGTGTAATTGTAGATTTAGTCCATGTTGGTCATTTTAATCTTGTATTTTTTAATTTCTAAATTTTAGTCCCGATAAATGGTAGTTGTTAAATTTATTAACTTAAATTCATTGTTTCCAAAATCTAATCGGCAAACATATCATCATATGTATAATGTCTCACAAAAACCCAAATAATAGATTTAAAAGTTGTTTAGCTATGTCAAGACTAAAATTTCAAATTTTGAAAAGTATAGAGATGAATAAGAATGATCCAATTAAAAGTACAAGGGCTAAATCTACATGTGTTATTGTTTGGGTCAAAGCTAAAATTTAACCAAACATATTTAACTACTATCGTTTTAGGTCGAATTAAAATTTCAAGATTCAAAAGTACAAAAGACTAGAAAAACACAGTGCGAATTTAGCAAATTTATTAAAAAAGACTAAATCCACAATTTACATAGTGTATAGGGACTAATTAAAATTTTGACCTAAAATTTATATAAATCTCCTCACTCTCAGCCAATCTCTCTCCTTTAGACTTTTATGGATATTTATTTAATTAATTAATTATTTTGGACATCTTTGCTAATCAATTTATGAATAACCAATAAAAATCCAAGTTATAGATAGTCAATAAAAAATTTTCCTTCGATTTTTCTCACCCAAAATTTAAAAATTTCAATTAAATCCTCAAAGTATAAATTTTATATCAATTGAGTACTTCTATCAGCTTAACTATCAATTTAGCCATTAAATACTAATTTGAATTTGACTTAAAACATATTTAGAACACTATATCAAATTATAAACACAAATGTACCTATTATATTAATAGTTTATATAAACATGTCATAAAGAAAATAGATAGCGTTAATGAAATTTATAAAGTTTTTTTTGGTCTGACATTGCATATTTAAATTGTTAACGTAGTAATATATAAATGTGTTTACAGTTTGATCCACATCTTTAAATATACTCCAAGCTCAGTTTAAAGGAAGGACTTGATTGAATAAGATACTAATATTTTAAAATTTCGATTAGAATATTTTGAAGTTTAAGACCAATTTAAAGTTTACACCATAAATTAAGGACATGTTATGCAATTAATCTAAACAAATTTCTTCAAACTACGTTTGCTAATTTGCTATAGTCTCACACATTCTTTAATCTCAAAGACTTGTCTTTGACAATAAGTAATCTCAAAGACCAGATCTCATCTCCCCAACACATTATTTAGTTCCCCCTAAGTTCCGCCATTAAAGCTCTTCATTCACTTCATTCCCTTTGCTTATTTTCTATTACAATTACAACCCATTTTTCTAAACTCCATCAATATTCAAAAAGGTCATAACTTTCTTATAATCCCATTTAAATTTCAATCTTTTATCTTAAAAGTTGCATCTTTTGATGTTTTTGGTTTTTTTTTTTTTTACTAAAAGCATTGTAATTTTGATTGCAGGAACTTCAATGGCTCTAAAGAAACCTGGTTTGATTGCTTTATTTGATGTTGATGGAACACTTACAGCTCCAAGAAAGGTGTATATATATATATATATATATATATATATATATATGTAAATCTCTCTTTTTTATATTTAGTCCTTTAAATTTCAATTATATGCTTATTGGGTTGTTCAATTTAAGTGAAAATTGATACATTTTCATTTAAATGGCATAGGTGGCTACCCCTGAAATGCTGGAGTTCATGAAGGAACTGAGAAAGGTATATGATTTTTCTTATGATGACCCTTCAATTCTTTTGGTTTTATTTTGTTGAATCTTTAAAAAATAGTAAAAAAAAAAAAACAAGATCCAATTTTTATTAAAGAACTTTGTTTTATTTTCAATTATAGGTTGTTACTGTTGGAGTAGTAGGTGGATCTGATCTTGTTAAGATATCTGAGCAACTTGGGAAATCAGGTTTGCTTATGAAACCTTGTTGTTTTCATTGTTTCTTTTTTAGTCCCTATGATTATTGAACTATTAGTTACAATTTTTTCTGTAAATGCAGTGATTAATGACTATGATTATGTATTTTCTGAAAATGGACTTGTTGCTCATAAAGATGGGGAACTCATTGGAACCCAGGTATTACTCACAGCATGTAGTTTCTTTTTGTCCAAACACCTTGTTTTCTTGCCATATGATGTAAATTTAAGAACTAATGATAAGTATTTTTTTCCCCCTTTTGGATAAGTTTATCTTAATTTCATTAACTCGGTCTCGGTTTCCTTTTTCTAGAGTTTGAAGTCGTTTCTCGGAGAAGATAAGCTGAAGGTTAGTCTTTTTCCCCTCTTAGATATGATGGTTCTTCCATTTGATATCTAAAATGGATTACATTAAGAAAAAAAGCTCGGTTTATGGTGTCGTTAGGACTCCATTGATTTTCATTAGCCGCTCGTGATGATGTCTGATTACCATTAGAAATGGTGTATGCTATTTGTTTCATTGATTGCAAATGATTGTGCAGGAATTTATAAACTTCACATTGCATTATATTGCTGACTTGGATATCCCGATAAAAAGGTGAGAAAATTGGAAGAATGGAGTTCATTTTTTAAGTCTGCTGCAACTCTATTTATTCCTCTAATCGGTCAAGTTGAATAAGACCACCTCTTTATCATTTTTCTTCGGTTTAGGGGGACATTCATTGAATTCCGAAGTGGGATGCTTAATGTATCTCCGATTGGACGTAACTGTAGCCAAGAAGAAAGGGATGAATTCGAAAAGTACGACAAGGTATAAAATATAATAACCTTTTAGTTTTTGCTATCTAAAATATACGGAGTTAGGGTGCATCTAGCATCATTTTTGGCCGTCCAAAAGCACTTTTTCACTGCAAAAGCAATGGTAAATGAAGAGCTTTTGCCATCGAAAGTGTGTTTAACATGTGCTTTTGAAACCAACTCGAGAACAAACAATAATGCTAAATTAGCTTTTAGTACTTTTTAGGTGCATATACTTAAATAAATCAAACTATTCGAGTTTCAGGTTCACAATATTCGCCTGAAAATGGTGTCTGTACTTCGAGAAAAGTTTGCTCACCTTAACTTGACATTTTCAATTGGAGGGCAAATAAGCTTTGATGTAAGTAATACATATATAGTTTGTTTCAACATTTTAAGTACCATGAACGTCAAAAGGATTAGTGATTGCTTCGTTTTGATCGTTATAGGTTTTCCCCGAGGGCTGGGACAAAACATATTGCTTGAGATATCTTGAAGAGTTTCAAGAAATCCACTTCTTTGGGGACAAAACTTACAAGGTTGGTTCCATTTTTTTTCACTTCTTTGGTCTTCCACCGGTAAAAGTACCATGGAGGCCCTTGTATTGAATCGCATTTTGTCCCCTCTACTTAAGCAATGAGTGGTCAAAGAGCAAACTGGTTCTGTTAAAAATTTCATCCGTTTCTACTGTTAGAAACTAGACTTGTACATCTACATAATGTACATGTGGCACATCATGTATCACGATCTAGTTATTCTGTCAACCATGCTAATTTTAAACAGTACAAATAGATTAAATTTTTAAGAAAGAGGACCAATTTACTCTTTGAACTAATATATAGAGACTAATGTTTCCATTTTTTTAGTAGAGGCAAAACGCAATTTGAAGCATATCCGTTTTTACTGCCTTCCACCCTACATAAATCCATAAACTTACAGTCATTATACGTTTTTAATCGGCTTTCTTTTGGCCTTTACCTTCATTCCATTTACTAATGGTTTTTTCCCTGGTCAGGGAGGTAACGATCATGAAATTTATGAATCGGAGAGAACAGTAGGACACACAGGTCAGTTGTTATCTCGAACTATTTACACAGATTCTCAATGTTCAATGGTCTCAAAATGCAGTGATTCAATTTCCCTTGGCAATATAACAATATGTTTTATTTTGGTCATATATAGTTACAAGTCCTGGTGACACAGTGAAGCAGTGCAAAGCTCTCTTCTTAAGCAACCCTTGAACGATACCGCTTTTCTTCTTGGTATTACCGAGTTGTATCGAGTGGTTTATGGGAAAGAATAAGTGGCAAGCCGGGTGCTGGCTCAAGTATGTAGTTTTTATATTATTCAGTAATAGTTCAAAGTGGTTAAATTTTGGGTATTTAGAACTTGCAGAAAATATGGTATCACCATGATTCTCTTTTACTATCATTTGAGGGAATCATGAATTTTGGACATTCACTTTATTAAGGTTGCAGCAATTTATATATGTATTTATATATACACTGAAGCCGGCAGGATGAACTGCTCAATAATAAATATAATCTGTGTCTTATATTATAAAGCTCCATTTGTTTATGGCAATTTTTTTCCCATTTAACTTCAATCAGAAGAGACGGAAAAATACCCTTGAGTTTGGCTGTTAGGTTTTTTTTTTTTTTTTTGCACTTTGTCACTTGAATTTGACAATTAGATTCATTTTGGTCTTTGATTTTGAGGCATTATTATTTAAAAATTTATATAAATTTTCAAGTCATGATGTGATACAATATTAAAATATTACATCCAGTGTCATAATAGTTGAACAAGTTAAACTATTGTTTCCTAATTCAATCAACCATCAGACATTTTATATAGACATAATAGTAATTTTAGCTCTTAATGATTATACAATATGTTAATTTAAATTTGATTCTAAAAATATAACTCCCTAACATTTTTATGGTATAATTTGGTATTTTTTACAATTTTGGCTTTGTTTGTAATATTCAAGGTTAGACTTAAAACAATAAAAATGATAACTATTATACTAAATTTTTAGATTTTTAATTTTAATATATTTTCAATCAAATTTAATTGATAAATTTATTCTTTTAAGTCGCATAGAAAAAGCAAAATTATAAATATATATATCAAAACATACAAGGTGTAGATGTTAAAAGATTACTTTTTTAGAATCAAAATTAAATTAATACAATATATAAATATTGAAGAGTAAAGTTATTATACCAATTTTAAAAATTATCACAAAATTTTCCATTAACCTAATGACCAAGAAGGACAAATCAAATAATTAGATAACAATTGTATAATTTTTCATAATTGAATGACTAAAAAAACTTATCAATAATTATGTGACTACCAGTATATTTTACCCAAAATAATTATCAAAATTTTATAATTTTAAACTAGGACGTAAATATTTCAATCGATCTATGAAAAGAACATGAAAACAGTAATCCATGAAAATGTTCCTTTCCTGTCTGTTACCATTTAATGACAAAGTACAACAACAGTTGATCCTTTAACAAGCAATTAATAAAAGTCATCAAAAATTTATCAACCGCTTAAAATTTTGTAATTACTGGAAAAAGGTCCTTTTTTTTTTTGTACTATTTTCTGTACAACTTACAACAATGGGGGCATGTAGTTGTTCTATACAGTTTTTCCCCCTGAAAGGGGGGGAGGGTTTATTATACCTGGTTAACACGAGGAACCTTTCATATCGCCAATTCAGTAACGTGGTTATCGTCCGAAGAATCCGGCGGTAGAGTTTTAGGTTTATTCGTGACTCGAGAAAACCCATAACCGAGAGAACTTCCGCTAGCTTGGCATAGCTGTGGAAGTGAAAACACGTTGGGATTATGATAAAAATATACCTTGAGATGTTAGGAAATAAACAAAAATAAAAAGGTAAAAGTACCATGGAAGCTCCTGTACTAAGAGTCAGATTACATTTTGCTCTCTACTAAAATTTCATCCATATGTATTGTTAAAAACTAACATGGTTGCCGGAATAACCAAATAATGACATGATGCGTGCAACATGTAGCTCATACTGATGTAAAGGGACAAGTTTTTAATAGTAGAAATAGAGAAAATTTTGAACACAGAACCAGTTTGCTCTTTGATCTAACGTACAAGGACTAATTTGTCCATTTTTTTGATAGAGGGAGAAATGCAATCCAACTCCTAGTCTAATAGCCTCCATGATACTTTTACCAAATAAAGGAAAAAGTAGGGTTGTAGGGAGTACCTCTGTTAGTTCCGCAAGATGGCGAGACCTAAATTCATTGATTGTTGCTGCAATCTCAGATGTTGGGAGTTTAGCCTGCAGAAAGAAAGGGGAAAAGAAACGATATGGATTGTTTAAGATATCAGTATAAGTAAAAAAAAATGGAATAGAAGTGGAAGCATCGGATTAACAGATGAATATAAGACATCTGCACGGTTTAACGCAGGATTAATCATATTAATAAGTGACCGATGCAAGTGTTGCACATCCAAATCATGATCTCTAGCTCAGAGACAATGTTAAAACCACTATTGGCCGAGGAAAGCATAAGGGAAACAAGGTGCTCGGGATTGGAAAATGTAATCCATCATACCTGAGCTAGGACAGCAGCAGCCAACTGCAGACTTGGTTCCAAGGTTTCTGGCACAACCTATACTCAACAAGGAAGAAGAGAATAAGGAAAAACCAGGAGAAGAAAAACCACAGGAGGTAAATTTAGTAGAAGGTAAAAGAATATTACAGCCGTAGCCCCAGCTTTTTCCAAATTAAGGCCGTGATCAACATCATGAGCACGGACAAAAGTTTTCACATTAGGGAAATACTTGCTCAGAGCCCAAACAGTTCTATAATTGGCACCAGGTGTATCCAAGGTTATTGCCGCAGCACAAGCTCTTTCAGCACCAACTTTGTGAAGGACCTAATCACCAGTATAAAAGAAGTCAAATAGTGATCTACAAGTCGACTTATTTTGAACGAATTTTGCTTACCTCTCGACTACCAGCATCTCCAAAATAAACAGGAATGTCCAGGGAACGCCCCATTGCCACCCTATCACTGAAAGGAGCAGAAACTTTTAGTACTTGCCATGATTAATTGATGAACTTTAGATATATGCTATTTTGTGATGTCTACCACTGGTATAGGCTATGAAAGACAATTACTTTATGGCCATTTCCAAAATGAGTCGGCCTATTTCCATGAATGTCTTAAGCTTCTTCAACAAAAATGTCAATCACATAGTAGGCAAAAGCGACTGTTTTACATTAATCGAGAACATTTATATGCATCAATCTCTAGCTCATAATCATGCGCTATATCAATACATTGGGTAATATAGAAAATCAAAGACAAACTCATGTGTGAGTCGCGGTATGGGCAGGTATCTTGGAGGAATTAAATTGGCATACACAAAGGATCTATACCCTAGATTAAGATGGAGTCAGATGTTTGCAAAATCATAAGCATTATGATAGATGATTATTTGACTTCTCTTTAAAAAGAATTATGTTACCTCCGCACATCAAGGGCAACGAATGGAATTAGGCGCTCTGAAAGTAGCTGAGCTATGATCTGAAAAAATGCAAAGAAAAAGAGAAAACACGACATTGTTACGGACATGTGTTTATGGATTATTAACTAATTTGAGAAGAGGTTCATCAGATTAACACTTTCAGACTAATTTTTCAAATTCAAGGGTGCAAATATATAAATACCTGCCCAACACGCCCAAATCCACAAATGATAATATGATCTTGCAAATCATCAGTCTGGAAATAAAACCAAGTTAAAGAGACAGATTAATAACTATTAGAGATCCCACTACATCAAAATCAGATGCTTAATATATTGAAAAGAGATTTACTGCATAAATATACTTTATTATGTTACCTCACTCTCAACAGGCAATAAGCTTCGAACATCGTGCAGCTCAAAACGAGAGGCAATTAACTGGCCTCCAGCAGCAAGCCATGGTGTGAGGGCCATTGAAATCCCCACAACAAGGAACAACAATGAGGATAGCTGAGAAGACATTATTCCCTGCCAAAAACCCCCCATTAATACTTGCATAAGTGATAAAACACTGCATATTAGCACTTGGAAGTTGGATTTCATTATTCAAAGAACAACAATTCTTGTTGATTTAGTAACAAAACGTGCCCATTTACCTAAGATATATGATACGATTAACGAATATTCCAAATTATAATGGAATGAATATGTGAACAATATATCTTTCTCAAATGACAAACCACCATTACACTGACAAAACTCAAAAGTAAAAATCAATAACCCAACAGGTTAACTAAAAATTTACCAAATACAAGATAAACTATTAGATGTGGATGAGATAATCCCATGACCAAATGATGTTAGTTAATAGTGAAAGAAACCTGATTAACAGCTTCACCAAAAGCCACAAATGCAAATTCTCCACCTGGAGCTAGAAGAAGACCAACCCTTATGGCAGATATGATCGAAATACCAAAAAGTTTACCAACAACTGCCACCAATATGGTCTTGCCACCAAGTAAGAGTGCCAATGTCCCCGCAATGACAGGAAAATTTGATACAAGAAGCTTTGGGTCAATGGACATGCCAACCTGAAAAGTCAAATTGTCAACAGTTGCATATGCTTGATCATCAATGTATGGCAGTAACAATAACCTAAAACCAAAAACAAGCCAAATTAAGCAAGTGTTATCATTCTCAAAACTCAGTAACATAGTAAATGATATGAAGACTTTATCCAACCACCTCTCCCAGTTTTATCCTACTTCCACCTATGAGATAAAATCATCCTCTGTGTATAAAGAATCTTGGTGTTATGATTGTTGTATAATATTCACACTAAGGATACGTTTGGACATGCCACCCTTGTGTAATTACAAGCAATTACACACAAACCCAATTAGTAGATGGCTTTCCAAACACTATCTAAATGGCCTTCATAAGAAATGAGCACCAGATACAACTACAACTGAAGCAAGAAAGTAATTCAATGAACAGACACTCTAGTCATCCAAAATAGAGAGGCCACCAAATAAAGTACCCACCGTCATGAAGAAGAGACCCAATAAGAGGCCACGATATGGAGCAATATCTGACTCAACCTGCAAAGAGAATTCAGTCTCTGCAAGAAGCAAACCAGCTAGAAATGCTCCCAATGCCATGGAAAGTCCAGCCTGTTCAACCAGAAGAGTAAAAACAAAACGAAGGATCTAAGGTATTATTACTACAACAGAAGAAAAAGAAAATTTGACAAGAATGTATAGTTTTCGTACCCTAGCAGTAAGGAGACTTGTCCCTAGAATAACAAGGAGGGTATTGGCTGAGAATATTTCTGCATTTTGATTTTCTGCTATTTGCTTATAAATTGGTCGAAGCAACTGCAAGAAAAGACAAAAGTATACAAAAATCAGCAGCTGCTGTGTTTCTGAAGCATTATCCATTTTCAGAGTCAAGCACAGGTATCAACAACCTTAGTAGATTCTGAAGATTGCGGGTAAATTGCATCTATGAGTCAAATACCTTTCTTTTTTGTTATGATTTATGAGTCAATACTATCAGACTAGTAGATGCATTTCTTATATGTATAACAAAGCTCTCACAAACAATCAGTTAGCTCCACTAGAATGATACCACGTACATCCAACCAGGTTATATTTGAACGCTCTTAATAGACAATTTGCAATTTTTTTAATCAGTCAAATATTACAGGATAAGTTAAGATAAAGTAAAACAATAAAAATTTAATGTCCAAACCTGAGGCCATAAATGTCTTAGACATAAAACTTACCAACCGTCCCCCAGCAATAATGGCAGAAATGGCAACTGCTGCCTTAACAGCAGCCAGTCCAAGAGCTTCAGCAATGGCTCTAAAACCAACCTGAAAACCAAAAAAGTTACATAACTCAAAAGTGCAAATATAAAATGTGGAAGTATCAGCAGCGATAACAAGAATGTGGCAGATAAACCAGACAAGGGGCAAATTTCACTTCTTCTTAACTTGCCTTAGCCATCAAAGTTCTTTCATGTTTTCCCTAAATATTTCCACTTGCAAATGTTTCCAAAATACTTCCTTAGAAGTTCATTAGAACCATTTATGGAGGCAACCATCAAATAACAAAAGAAAAGATTTTGGGGAAAGCACATGCTCCCTTAAAGCAAACTAGTGGAGTATGCTGCAAAGAAATAAACATAAACAGCTATTAAGAAACCCAAGGAGATGAAGGAGCAGACAGCTTTCTACTAATAGAAGCTTAGGAAAATCACTCATCAAAACCCAAGCCCCAAGAGAGCTTTATGGTTCATTCATCAAAATTTGAGCCCCAAAAAAACTTAATGATTAATGCAAGTATCAGAATAAAGAACATAGATGTAAGTGAACGACATACTATCAAAGCAAAGCCAATTAGAATATTCAAGGTTAAATGAGGAATAAAAAGGAAAAGCAAAAAATGGATATATTAGAATTTAGAAGATTACCCCTCCTTTTGATGAATTTGGTGAGATAAGAGGTATGAGTATAAGCAAAACAACAACAGCCAAGTCCTGGAAAGAAGAGATATTAATCAATAAAAATTCACAACCAAAACCATCCAAATGAACTAAATGTCAAAGTGAACTTCGAAAGACTAACGAGGGAGGATTCCAAACATATCAAGCAGGTATTATTATGTCCTAATTGCCAATTTAGTCGGATCATTCATAAAGCATTTTTAGTACTATGGGAGCAAGATGGCTTAATAGGCGATTACCATGTTGCATTGAGTAGATAACTAATTTCATCTTTGCTTACTTCAACAGTAAATATGTCTGTTTAAAACATGAAGATTGCGAAAGAAGATTTAAAAATAAGAAGAAGAAGAAAGGGACAAAAAGTAGCAGGCATACACGTATCAGTTATCAAGACATTCATTTGTATAATAACTGAATAAAGAACTACTATCACTGACTGCAAAATTCAATTCATAAAAAATGCCTCCTGAAGTCAATCCCTTTTCTCAAGATCCTAGGACAACCTGAAAAAGTAGGACTGAAAATGTAGCACGTCCATGGCGCGAAGTACTCTCACCTCGCTCCTGTAATACCTGCAAATGAAGACAATATCAATTATAAGACCACATAATGGAGCCATGAGGTCTCTTTATCTTCTGTGGTAGGTATGTTATTGTAAAAGAACAAAAAATATAAAAAATAAAACAAATGACAAGAGTTCGATACAATCAGGTCACATTCATGCTATTACTAAACCTATTAGGTAGATTTGTGAAGACAATCGCAAGAAACCAAGTTATCTTCTAATTTCTAAAGATTTTAAGAGGTCGCAGAGGAATATAAGAGGAAAATAGATGTTTATAAATATTCAACAAAAATAAAATTTGAATCTTTTGCCCTAGCAAGCTTGCTAAAATTTGTGTCCTTCAGGATGTGCAAGAGTAATAATAATACAATGTCAATTAATAACATCTGAAGCAGAATGTGCCTATGTTAATTACCTGCAAGACAACAGCAGTTGAAGATAATGCCAGGCCATTCCCAATCACAATTGCAGCTGGACCAGGCTGCCCAGCAACAAAATGAGCAACCAAGCCAACTACAACTGCAGTCACAAGGACCTGCATCACATAAAAGTATAAGTTAAAAGAACTTTCAAAACATATGTGACAGTGACAGAAAATTTATTTTCTCAATCACCTGCGCAGAGCCTAATCCAAAAACATATTTCTTCATGGAACTTAACCTTTCGACGGATAACTGCAAAAGGCAAGATATGGGTACATGTTTAGTATCATCTTATAATGATAGAATTCAATGTAAAGCTGCAATTATGGATGTATAAAATAAACTCCACCTCAAGGCCAATATTGAATAGCAAGAAAACAACTCCAAATTCAGCAATTGCTTTGGTCCCATGCACATGACGGATTATGGAAAGACCATAAGGTCCAATCAAGATGCCAGCAGCCAAATATCCAAGAACGGGACTGCCTAAAAATTGGAGCAGTTAGAAGAAAAACATCAGTAAAGGAAAAATAGAACAAATAATGGTAAGGAGCAGGAAAGAGAAAAAACATTGTTTTCTCCAGGCTATGAGGAAACATCATAAAAAGAAAATAGAGAATTCAAACATGAGCACCAAAAGTCTTTGCAAAAGTTCATATTGACAAAAGATCATGCGTTTTTTAAGAACGCCGACTCGATGCTACATACTGAAATGAGCTAAAGGATAGAGAGTTTAGTCACCTCCAGGAATTTTCTGAAATATAGGCACAAATATTACGCTTGCAAGAAGTAACCACAACACATCAAAGAGAGAAGCCTCCTCCTCATTCATCTGAGAAATTCAAAGATTGAAATAAGCTTCTGACAAGCTGCTATATTCAGTATGATTACAATCAAAAGAAACAAATGGAGAAACTAATAAATGGTGTAGGATCAGATACCTCTTGATGCGGAAGAAAAGCAACTAGTTCTTTTAGTTTTTTAGGAATTTTCTTCATTTGTCGCATCAGAGGTTTTGCATTTAAGGAAATGTCATCTATACTAGTAGTTATGACATCTGGCTGCTGCATCAACTGAGCTCTCCTCTCTGCCTGATTAGCATAGAAGGCAACCCTGTGATCAAAGGCAGGCAATCATTTTTGCAGGCATTGAATCTTATAAAAAAGTAATAAACTGATAAAACACAAACTCAATAAAATGGTTCCTTCCAGAGGAGTTGATCCGTTGTTTTTATTATAGTCAAGCAGTGAATTCACTAGATCTAAACGTTTGATCGGAGAAGAAATAGACATAGCATTCCAAAAGAAAAACATCTTGTTTTAACAGAACATGCCATTTCGGTCATGAAGGAGAAATTAACGCTCAGCAAAGACATATACAGGAATTTTAGAGGAGATATAACTAATTTAGTTAATATAATACGGTAGTAATATTCAAAAACATACCCAGCTCCCAAGAGCAGTACTCCTACTACCAGTTTAGGAATTTGTTTCCTTGCAGACTCCAAAAGACTCTGGGCGACTGACGATGGTGTGAACTCTGTCCCATCATCAGTGAAGGAAAAAAATGATGCAGGGAAGAAACGTGAAGATTTCTTCAACAACGACTTTGAGGAATTAGGGGGTGAAGTCTCCCTTGTCAGCTCCTTCTGAGATTCCGACTTCTTTGATTGAACACTTTTTGACTTTTCTGCTTCAATTTCAGCTTCTTTTGGAGAATCTAAACCCGGGATTCCGTTCTCATGATCACTTAGATCATCAAATTGTTTGATATCTTCAGAACTTTTTCTAGCTTTACCAGATATGATGTCTGCTGTAGGCTCAGCAACCACCATGCCACCATTAATCAAAGCATCCCTTTCTCTTTCAACAAAAACATCATTAGGACCCCCGGGACTGGTCTCCTCCTCAATAACAGTCTCTTCAGCCGAAACCTGCTGCTCAACAGTCTCAACAATCAAATTAGAAAGAGACTTTTCAGCTTTTTGCAGAGCTATCTCTGCATCATTCACATGCTGTGTAGCTTCCAATTCAAAAGCAACAGCTTGCTCAGCTAAAAGCATGATGTTTGCAACTTCTTCCTCAGCTTTCAATGCATCCATCTGTGCTTTCTCTGCAACCTCATTCAATCTATCTGCTTCTTTCTGCAACTCCTCCTTTTTACTCTGCAAGTGCCTTAACTCCACTTCACAATTTTCTAACTTCTCCTTACATTCTCTAATCTCATTTTGTGCAGTCAATGCTGCTCCATTATCTTCCCTAATATCAATTTCCACATCACTCTCTCCAGAACTTTCTGGGGAATCATTTCCCTTTTTCAGAGATTCAGATGAGTCTGCTGTCACCTGAAGCCTTGCCTCAGCTAAAGATAATGCCATCATTGCCTTTTGAACAGCCTCTTTAGCAACGCACTCATTGTTCACAATATCTTGAATCATATTAAGTGTGCCATTAACATCATTCCAAGCATTGGCTGCTTCGTCCTTCAAAGCTATAGCTGCTTCTGATATTTTCAGAGCCTTTTCCTCAAACATCCTACTGTTAAGACGTGCCACTTCCAATTCCTTAATCGCCTTCTGCAACACTTCCCTCAAGTCATCCAGACTAGGTGTTTCCACTTCACCATTTAGATTTCTATCTTCTTCTTCCAATCCATTCGATACAGTACCACTCGAACTCCCATCACCACTCTCTGCAAATTCCACATTCCGACCATTCCCATCAGCATAAGCCAACGAATCATTACCTTGACAACACAACCTAACTCCTCTTACTTTCGACACATCACGCAAACCGTAAAACAACGACCTACTAGAGTACGCACTGCACAAATGACGGTTAACTTTCCCCCCAAAAACCAAATTCGAACTTAAACAACCACCATAAGCCATACTTTTCCTCATTTTCTTCAAACACCGAGTTTTGGATCCAATCGTGGGATCAACAACACTGTAACTCAAATTCCTACATTTAAACCTAGGACATAACGGATCCAGCATCCTAGAACTACTACTACTCCCTTCACCACCATGAAATACCATAGGACGCTTAAAACTACAAGCGAAATCCATCTTTCTTCACCACACCGATCTTTATTCTTAGCAACGCATTTCAAGAACTCTAATTGACCTTTTATCAAACACCTAAAGCAATAAAAAAAAAAAACAAAATATTAAAGAATCCACGCTAGTAACCCTAGAACAGCAAAATCAGTACATACTTCACAGTTTATACTCATACAATATAACATATACATAAAATCGGTACTGAATAAAAATAATAAGTAAAAAAGAAAATGAAGAGAAAGCGAACTGACCGATCAAAGAAACGGCGGAAATGTAGGAGAGCGGCGGAGTTTGAGAGGAAAATCTTATGACTAAAAAGCCAAAAAAAGAAGAAGCAGAAAATGACACAACTGATAAACAAATCAACGTGGCCTTTTTTTGCTTTTCCAATTATGAAATTCACGAGTTAATTTTACTTTTTTTTCTTTGATTTTTAATTTTTTCCCTCTATTTTTTTTTTTCTGTTTGGGAAGTAGGAAAGGGAGGAGGGAAAATAATATATACACGAGGAAATTAGATGATTGGTGGATAAATTTTGTTTTTTTATTTGGAAATTATTAAAACAAGTTTTAATTTTGTAGATTTGGTCTCTTGGTGGTAAATTACATCTAAGGTCACTAAACTATTAATAAACTTACATTTTGGTCACTCAACTTCAAAAAATTACAAAATTATCACTAAATTATTCGAAAGTTTTCATTTAAGTCGCTGCGCTGTTAAATCATTATTGTATGGCCTTCTATATTTACACCATTTGCAGCAATCGAAAGCTCTCATTCTTTTTCCTTTTTACAATTCAATTTTTTCATGAAACAACTTTGAATTCACAAATCTACGAACTAAAATCCAAACAAATTTTTTCTCTGATCCCCGATATTGATTGTCAAATCGACTTGGATCTAAAGTATATTTTTCTACTCATCGATAGATACCAATCTATCATATCAATCGCCAAATTGTCATTTAGAGTACACTAGCCCAACTTTAAAAAAAATTTAACATCCCAATGACTTAAATAAAATTTTGACTAATTCGGTGACTTAAATGAAAACTTTCGAATAGTTTAATAATTATTTTGTAATTTTTTAAAGTTAAATGATCTAAATATAAATTTACTAATGATTTAGCAACCTTGGGTGCAATTTACCCTATTTTTTTGTTGAGGGTGACTTGATTTTATATGCTCTTTGGATATTCCAGTGGTGATATCATATGCAGTCGCGTCAACCACGCGTGGAAGCTACGGATTCTTTATTTGTCGTTGCTTGTGAGTCATTATTTGAATGGTCACGGCCTCTGGTACGGGTTGGGAGGCGCGTAGAGCCAAGGACTGAAAGTGAGCCTCGTTCATTCGCCCCCATCTGGCTGCCAAGAGCCGCTCGCTCCACGCCTCTCCCTCCATTGATGTTATTAAGCTTTTGGTTTCAACTCTTACTTTCACGTTTTTTAATACTAATAATTATTATTAGTGTTTTTTTTTTTTTTGGCTCTTGAATAGATTTATTTTGATATTGGTATCTTTTTAATGTTTTCGGTAATTGGATTGATTGTCTAACTTGTTAGATTATCAGTTTTTTGTCCGATTAATTTGTTTGGGTTAATTAAATAAAAATAAAAAAAATCGATTCAACCTCTAGCTCAATTAATTTTTTAGTCCGATCCAATTGGTCCAATCAACCAACTCAATTGATTCTCAAGCTAATCGGTCTAACCCCATATTTTAGCTCGATTTTGAAAAAAGTGATTTTTTATCCATTTTAGTATATGAGCTTTGCAATATTTCCGAGCTTTAATCTCCAAACTTGAAATTCGTAAAAATTTAATGATGTTGCGCTTGAAATTGTGTTACATCATTACTTGAAATTGAAAAATATATTTTTGTAAATTTCAACCACACTTTTATAAAATCCAATATTAAGACTCAAAGTGAATCTAGTTGCTAAATTTAGAGATCATAGTCAATAAAAATACAAGTACTAAAATATACTTAATTACTAAGTTGGTGAACAAAATTATATTAACTATAAGGGATAAATATAAAATTATACATGAACTTTTAGCTAATGTGTAAATTGATACGTAAACTTTTATTTGTGTAATTATACACGTTTTAATTGTGGTTTAAATGTATATATAAAACTTTGATTTTGATTCAATTGTATATATTTTAAAAAAATAAATTAAATTTTTATGTTGAATAAGTAGATTTATTTTTTATGCAAAATGTAAATGTAAAATTATGTTTTATTTGCTTGAAATCCAAACCATTTATTAAAATTGATTTAAAATAATTTAATTTAATATTGATGATGTATTTTCCACTATGGATTGAGTTTGAGGGTAATTTGCACATGATAATAGTCCCAAGTTGGAGGTTGGATGTATGTTCAATATAGATATAAAGCTTTGTGGGTATATTTTTTTTAATACATGAATCAAATATCAAAGAAAGCATGAACAATGGAAGAGAAAACTAAAAAACTAACATGATTAAGGGTGGGTTTGGATGGGCGGTGTGTTTATCTGTGGTTAGTATAAAAAAAAAACAAGGGCAGTAAGATTAGATATTGTAACGATACTGTAACATGAGATAAAAAATAAGCTAAATGCACCGCACCCCACCGCTCATCCAAACCCACCTTGAAGCAATCTTGTTGCCTATTTATCGACCCAATTCAAGGCTTTAGCATAAATGCTACCTATACCAATATGACTTAAAAAGACTCCACAAAACTATGATGTCCTCCTAAATAGGTTGAAGTAATACCCATACGACTAGATGGTATCAGAACAAAATCGAGCAATTAGCAGTTTGTTATTGACTCCATGTACCTGATCGAGACATTCATGGATGACTTCCCTTATTCTAAACTCGGGTGTTTGGAATAAGATGACCATATTGACCTTTGAATTACCTCTTTTCCATCCAATGAAGATGTTAAAACCCGATGCTGGAGCATTATCAAGTTTCATGTCCAACCTAACCTGTCTTTTAGCCTCTGGGTCAATCCAATTCTCATAAGCTCTAATTGTCTGATTTGTCTGTTCTAAAGCAAGATTGATCACACCAACCAGATTTAGGAATTTTACTTCAAAAATGGCTTTATTTCTATGGATCCATATGTTTCATAAGATAGAGGCAAATTTTGTAAATACTTCTCTTCCAAGACCCACTCTTGTAGAGAATTCACACTAAGTCTATCTGATGTAATTCCCAGCTTAGACCCAAGCCAAATTACTCTCGCAAAGGTGTAATCGCGAAAAAGGTACTCTATGTCCTCTCTTTCTCCATGGCATATAGCACACCCTGTGATACGGGGTTGCGCGCGGACCAAGATCGAGTTGCCAAGTCACGGGAAACTCCTACGAAAACCCTAAACAATCAGATCTGAAACGAAATAGAAAATTAAAAGATTAGAACTTTGAATTTCCGGATCTGAAATAAAATCCCAAAACAAAGAAAGAATCAAATTGAGAATAGAAATAAGTGTTAATAAGGGTTCTTGAAACCCTAAAGGAGATTGTGATTCTGTCCAATTGAACACCAAGATAGTTTTCCCCAAATTTCGGTAATCTAATTTCACCCAAAAAGAGTATGGATGAATCAACAAGAACCCTAGAAATTGGGGATTTTTGGCCGATTCTTTAAGATAGAAAAAGGCTGGAAACACAATAAGAACAACAAATAAATTAGATAAAGATTTGGCACAAGCAGAAATAAAGAAAAGAAATTGACAGCAAGCAAATAAAAGAAAAGTCCTAAGAAGCCTTGAAATCCCGAAAGATCTCACAACTCCCTTCAAACGGCTCTAATCTCCTCTCCAAAGAATATCAATGGCAAGAAGAAGGCTGAAGATGGCTCCCACAATCAAAAGATTGTTAAAACAACTTCTAAAGAAAACCCAAGAGAGAATTCTTGGAGAAAAAACTTAAAGAGAATTCTGCACTTAAACAAATCTGAAATTTTAATATAATTGAGAAGTTAATAACAAGGTGGCCGGCCAAGCCTTTATATAGGCTTTTCAAATATTTTCCTAATCTAAATAGAAAACTAAAACTAAACAAACTCCTAATTATTTTAATTTTAAATGGAAATTCAGCCAAGGGCTTTTAATTGGGCCTCTTGGGTTGAATATTTACATAAAAATTTAAACTAAGTATTTAAAAAAATAAAACTTTACAAATTAGGTCACTTTGACAATTTGGCCTGATTTTCAAGTAAGCATGGTTTGTCTTCTTGTTTGGGCTTGGGTTGGGCCTTTGAGACTCGTATCATTCCCCCCTTCCTCAAAAAGATTCGTCCTCGAATCTGAAAAATCAAATGGACTCGACTTTCCTCGATCGAATGGGACTAATGGCCATTGAATCCACTGAAAAGAATAGCCATGAGTTAGTAAATAGCAATGCAAACAAACTTGTAGCCCAATCATAAGCATAACAAAACAAGTATAACGCATGCAAATTGACAGATTCAGATTACCATGCAAACAAGCTAATTTACTCGCCAATGCCTCGTCAAATATTCGAAACAAAGATTGACATGTTTTAAGGCATTCAGTCGTCTCAAATTGTTTCCACAAACCATGAATAAATTGCGAGTAATAAATCAAATGGTAAACATAATCGTCACAAGCAGGTATTTGAAAAGATTCACACGGTTCACAGAGTTGCACAATCATACCATGCATTAATCGACGGACTATGGATTCACTCACACATGCATCAAAAACAATAATCTTTTTATCAATCATTAAAACAGATAGATCTTCAATAGATAAAATAAGATAGTCAAGCACGTTTCGATCTAAGTGTTTTATAAAAATTAAATCATCAACACGATCTTTGTCACTATCCGCGGAGTACAAAGGTGTTTCAAAAGTTTCAAGCATCTTACCTTTATAAGCAGAAGAATAAGGGTCGATTTTACCTTTTTCATTTAATACAAACCTTCGCTCATCGGGGGCATAGTGTAGTCGAAGCTCCGTTGTTGAGTTAACCTTTGTCAAATGGAACTCAAACTTTATGTATAACCATAGAAATTGTTTAAGGCACGAATATAAATTGAAAACAAACTCGGCAAAGCTCGTTACCTTATTCAAAAACCAAGTATCAAAATAATAGAAAGTATTTGCCAAAATAGGTTTGCACAAATTCGAGGATTTTACACAAGGCAAATTAAGAGAATAACAACTCACGCTTCCTTTCGTAATGACTTTATCAACCACAATCAAAGAATAACAATTAATTGGATCAAAATGAGGGGATCTTTTAAGAACTAAGTCACCAAAAGTTTTATCAAATATTTTCAAATCTGCACGGGACTTGGTTGCTAAAATTTCCTTACCTCGCTTACCTTCAGGCTCATGTGGTTGGATTTCATCTTTGCCTATGTTGATTGTATGAAAGTGTCTTTCATTTGAGAGGTATTGAAGTTGAATGTTATCTTTCGGTCTTTCGGGAACCTGAAAAGTAACAACACAAGAAAAATTCATATCTTGGTTAGTGGAAGCATTCCTCACTACCCTTTCCTTGTCTTTTTCTTTTGTTTCTTTTTCTAACTTATTTTCTCTTCTTTCTTCAATTTCTTTTTCACTTTTCTTTTATGTTTCACATTCCTTTTCAGTCTCAATCTCTTTTTGCTATTTTTCATTCTCTTTTTCTTTTTTCTCACTTATTTTAACAACAGAATTTTTCAGTTTGATTTGGTCCTCATGGACTTGTTCCGAAGTGAGCGGCACTAAGGTGATTTTCCTTCCTTGATGCTTGAAAGAATACCTATTGGTACGACCATCGTGAGTGACCTTTCGATCTAGTTGCCATGGTTCTCCTAGCAACAAATGGCAGGCTTGAATAGGTACTACGTCGCACACGACTTCGTCTTGATACTTACCGATAGAAAAGGCGATGCGCACTTGTTGAGTGACCTTAAATTGGCCTTCGTTGCTAAGCCATTGTAGTTGATAAGGTCGTGGATGCTTAGTAGTGGTTAAGCAAAGCTTTTCCACCATCGTCGTGCTGGCTACGTTAGAGCAACTTTCACCATCAATAATAACTCTACAAAGCTTACCTTGTACATGGCAGCGAGTATGAAAGAGATGTTCTCGTTGCTGCTCGCTCTTTGGTTTTGCCAAAGAGGGTTGTCCACGATCATAAAGATCATAATCAGTTCTAGGGACACGCCGAGGAGTGCTCCTATGAGCAGGAGGCTGGTTATCCACACCGTCTTTAATTGGATCTCGATATTGAGGATCTTGATTCAATCGTACCTCATTCAAAGTAGTATTCAATGCTTGAAGTGTAGCATTTATTTGTGTGATTGCAGCAGCATGTCCGTCTAACTGTTGTTGGACTTTCATAAGTGTATCATTATGGTCATCTTTAGACATTTTCTAAAAATCTGCAAAAAATAAACACTCAACACTCAAAAATAAAAGTTAGCAAACCTCACCGTTAATCACTCAAAAAGAAAATCAAATTCTCAATGAGGTAGAATTCAGGCTTGTGAGTTCTTTAGTAGAGTTTATATCAATCAATTAGAGAGTGTATGAACCGAACTACCAAAGAATCCTAATTTGCACTAGGATGCCAAAAACGGACGAGACACCAACTGATTTGTGTTGCACCGAGGAAGAATTGTGCACACTTTAAAAATCCTACTAACACAAGAAACAAGAAGGTGTTAGATATTGTAAAGGAAAAATAAAGGCAAACAAATGAAAACCTACAGCTAAGAATCAATAAAAATTGCTGAAAACAGAAAACCCGAAAACTGCGGAGTAACTTGACAACTTCGTTCGAGGTGTTTCCAATCTCTAAAAATCACCAAATTAAATCTGGAATTTCCTTAAATATTTAATTTTTGATCTGGAAAGTTTGGGCACCAAACTCAACCCACTGAATATTTTTTAAATTTTTTATTGGATTTCATCTTTTTTTCATTTTTTGAATTTTTTGACTGATTTTTTTACGGGAATAATTTTTTTATATTCAATCACAGTGCCACAAATATGTATGTAAAATTTTAGATCAATCGGACAACATTTACCCACTCAAATGAATTTTTTTTTGAAAGATTTTTCTGGGCAAAACTGCTATTTTTGCTTTAAAAAATTGAGATCAGTTTAGAAATCAACCAAGAACACCCAAAACGCCCAAAATCTGATACCAAATGATGCGGGGTTGCGCGAGGACCAAGATTGAGTTGCCAAGTCACGGGAAACTCCTACGAAAACCTTAAACAATCAGATCTGAAACGAAACAGAAAATTAAAAGATTAGAACTTTGAATTTCCAGATCTGAAATAAAATCCCCAAAACAGCAAAGAATCAAATTGAGAATAGAAATAAGTGTTAATAAGGGTTCTTGAAACCCTAAAGGAGATTGTGATTCTGTCCAATTGAACACCAAGATAGTTTTCCCCAAATTTCGGTAATCTAATTTCACCCAAAAAGAGTATGGATGAATCAGCAAGAACCCTAGAAATTGGGGATTTTTGGCCGATTCTTTAAGATAGAAAAAGGCTGGAAACATAATAAGAACAACAAATAAATTAGATAAAGATTCGGCACAAGCAGAAATAAAGAAAAGAAATTGACAGCAAGCAAATAAAAGAAAAGTCCTAAGAAGCCTTGAAATCCCGAAAGATCTCACAATTCCCTTCAAACGGCTCTAATTTCATCTCCAAAGAATATCAATGGCAAGAAGAAGGCTGAAGATGGCTCCCACAATCAAAAGATTGTTAAAACAACTTCTAAAGAAAACCCAAGAGAGAATTCTTGGAGAAAAAACTCAAAGAGAATTCTGCACTTAAACAAATCTGAAATTTTAATATAATTGAGAAGTTAATAACAAGGTGGCCGGCCAAGCCTTTATATAGGCTTTTCAAATATTTTCCTAATCTAATTAGAAATCTAAAACTAAACAAACTCCTAATTATTTTAATTTTAAATGGAAATTCGGCTAAGGGCTTTTAATTGGGCCTCTTGGACTGAATATTTACATAAAAATTTAAACTAAGTATTTAAAAACAATAAAACTTTACAAATTGGGTCACTTTGACAATTTGGCCTGATTTTCAAGTAAGCATGGTTTGTCTTCTTGTTTGGGCTTGGGTTGGGCCTTTAAGACTCGTATCACCCTGTGTCCACCACTTGAACCTATTTCTGGATTTCCAATTTACACGGTAAAATATTTAGAATTTTCCAGAGGAAAATGGTAACTGTAAAAGGTAATTTGCTCGACCACAATAATTTCCAATCTCGTTCATTAATCTGTACATTATTTTGCCTCGTGCCATGTCTCATTATATCCTTGCACTCTCCAAAATAGGCCGATCTTATCAAAAAATTATCATTTGGAGTGAATGTCCATCTTGGTTTCATGCTTTTTTCAAAAAAAAGACTTTCATATTTCCATTAGCCAATAGATGTATTACGGATCATTTCCTTTATATCCTTTTTTTTTTTACTTTCATTTATATTTTCAACTCATCGCATTGGGTTTGTCCTTTGCTACGTGATTCCTTACTCAATACCTCATACTTGACTCGATCGTTGAGTCCAAACTATGAAATGTGACGACCATTATCAGTGAAACTAACATCATATAAGCATTATACAATCATCGTCCATACAATTAAATATAAATTACATTCACATTACTTTATTTAATCATTTCCAGCCTCACACGAGCTTACAAAAATTCTTTTATTAACTCGTGGGTGATTTAAAACCAAATTGTAAACTTTTCAAAGTTCTGGATGGATGTCACGACTTCATAACCTCTACGTCGCAACATCATTAAACAGTGAATCACGTTGCGACTTCAAGCAAGTCGATGTCAGGATATCACTCATTGTTGGCCCATGTTGCGACATCGAAATCTCGAGGCCGCAACATTGCCTCTATCTTAACAATTTAACAATTTGGTACCTATTCATTTTTTTTTTAGACCAACATCCAAATGGCGTCTATCAACCTATTACAAATATGATACCTTTCAACCATGTCAAACAAACTCAATTCAAACATATAATTACCTAAACCAACCACTCAATATTATACAATTCAACCTCTCAACCTTAAGGCATAATCAATTCCATATCAACTATTCATATATAGAGCAAATAATTTGCTAATTCAATCATGTCATTGTTGGGAAATGTGTCCATATTACAGTAAACATATATAACTATTTTCTATATAACGATTGATAAATAAATAAAGTTAATTTCATATTTCACTATTATATCTTTCATGTTTTACATACATAATGAACTTGTGACAATCAAATATTAGCTCATTGATTGTCTAAGTTCAAATTGATGATAAGTGGCACGATAAGAATGTTTACATTATGAGAAAGATAATTTACTTAGTAGATAATCTAAATTAGTCTATAATCTCGTAAAAAATTAAAATGAGCATTTGATTCAAATACATAAAAGGATTATTATGTTTTTTTATAATTCCAATTAGGGAGATGACTAGTCTTGGTTATCGGAGCAGTTGACTCCATAGGTAAAAACATAAATGTACTCATTGGAATAATAATACATTAGACTGAACCCAAGTTGAATTAATTCTAAATTCGTTTGTGATGTTAATGATGTGACTTACCTAAATCCTAAGTTAGTCACTGACCATGCGTATATAACTCATGTGCTAGGTGATTGAGCCGATAGCCAATATGTTGGGTACATGACTTGTATATGGCACGACTTTACTAGCAACAATGAAATTTATAGCTTGATTAAAGTGTTAACGATATTCTCTCATTGACATTGTGTGGATTGATAAATATAGAATGTGACCACGAGTTTCTTGTACTCGAAGAAGCAATTTATCACAGTCATTAGTTGACAGTAATAATATTAATCATTAAGAAGACACAATGATGACAATAAGATAAAATAAGATTGTATTAAATGAACAAATTTAACTCAAAAGAATTAAGAATATCATATGAGGGTAACACACACATGGCGAGGTCATTGGACAAAACAGTTGGATGAATTGCTTTCGTAAAAAGTATACTTAAGTTTTTAATCATGAAACTTCTTATGGATTGACTTCATGATTAAGTAAATTGTGAATTATTGGAACGATACTTCTGGACATAATTGCAATTGCTCGAGCCTAATTGTTTGTGTTTGGTTAGTCCCTCTACTAGCTCAACAAAAACTCGATTAGACTGCATTTGAATAAAAAAATTCTACAACTTTAGAAATAATTTAATTGAGTATATTTACTCATATGAAATTAAATTAAGTGGTCATGTGACTTATTAAATTAGAAAATTTGATTAAATTTAAAAAAAAAATTTAAAATATCTCAATGATTTTTGGGAAAATTAGTTCCTACTCCTAAACATCCATTAAAACCTAAACGATTACCTAGTAGCGACATATAATTTAAGGATTTTCTAGTCTATTTGAGGAATACAAAATCAGGTTGGTAGGGAGCGGATGTAACTCAAAGTTAGAGGTTGTCCCGTCCCTCTAGTGTTCCAACTTATCATGATCATGGCTCCGATGAGGGTTGTTTTGGGACATCCTATTGTCTTTCTCTTCATCAGCAATTGCCGTAGGATTCTCCAACTTCATTATTTTTCCAGACTGACGTCTCTGCCCACTGTTTTGAACCACTTCCATTTTCACATTCCAACTTCTCAATCTTTTTCTTTTACTATTGCTCAATTCTTATGTTTCCATCATGCTTTGAAATGAATTTGATTTGCTATTGGTAATGACGAATTGGTCAACCAGTAAAATAACTTAGCTCCCTCTCTAATGACCCGATTTTTGTGGTGTTGGAAAAGTTAGCTTCGGACTGAAAATTTTAGGTTGAGATGTTTGGGAAGTTGAAACGAGGAAGTCATAAGTTAAACATTGGAATAAGAAGTAGAATTAGCTAGTAATTAAATCAATTAAGTTAGTATGAAATGAGATTATGGTGAAATAGGTTAAAATTATAGTAAAAAGAGTTAAATTAAGCTCGAGTCCACTTAAATTTATATAGTTAATTTTTGATGTTAGGGACTAAATTGAATAAATTAAAAATATTAGAAAACATTATCATGAGTTGAAAACTAGAGGTTTTAGTAAAAAAATGTGAAATTGGTTTTCAATTCGGTAAGGAAAATCAAAAGTTACGAGTAATTTGAATATTAATGCATATAGGACCAAAGTGAATAAAATGCAATCATATCTATATAGTTTTGGATTATGTTTGAATTGTGTGATTAATGTGTTTCTATAATCGAGTTTAATTTTTATAGCTAAAGATGATGTAGAACATTCTCGGGACAAGGGAAAAGCTAAAACTATTAACGAATAGTCGCTTCTGGTTTGTGCTTTTATAATTTAGTTTCAATTTGCTTACATAGATCAATTTGATTGTTATAATCAAACATGAATATACATAGTATCTTTTCCCTACTTTGAATGATGGATTCAATATGGTGATAGTTGAAATATGTGGAAAATGTTCGAAATTATGTTTGATATGTATATAAATGTTGAGACATTTGTATTGTGATGACATATGTTACAATAATAATTATGATGATAATGCCCCATTAAACGATGTTAGTCGTAGTTTGGATATAATTGACATACCATAGGGTCACTGATATAGTGATTTATTAGTTATCATTGCTGGGCAATCTGGGATGGCAGAATAAATAGTACAGACAATTATTAAAACCATCATTGTTGGGTAACCCAGGATGGTAGAGTAAGACAATCCCAATTTATAGATAGTCGTGGACTTATTCGTTATATATATCTGGGTATTTGACCTAATGTCTATTGTCGAATAATAGGGGCCAAAATGAATAAGCATTGAAGTTGATATTGAAACGTGAAATGGAGAAGCAAGTTGGAAAATGATTTGATAAGTTAAAAGTAGTATACATTGATGTAAAGGATATTTGTCATTTATACTTACTTTAGTTTATTCTTAACACAATGTATTTGAATTATATTAGAATCACCGAGTATTTAGTACTCAGCACAAGGTTATGTTTGTTTCCGTGCCCAAGTATCGAATGTGAGTAGATGTCGATTTTAAATGATCAAGCATCCAACTCAACAACTTAGCTCGAAACATGCCTTATTATTGTTTTTGTATTTATATATGTATTAGTATTAAAATGGCATGTACCTAGGTTGTTTTGGGCATGTTGCTTAAGTGGTCATTTTGGTATTTTTGGTACTTGGCCTATAAGGTTTTATAAGATAAATTTTAATCTTTAATTAGTAGATAATTATGTTAGTTTATATAAGTTTTGATGATGTGAATTAGTTGGTGATGTGTTGATGGTTATAATTTGATGATGTTTGGCTGTGTTTGTATGTGTTAAATTGATGTTCTTATTTTGATGTAAAGTTTAGGTATATTTAATGTACCATTTAGTATGGTTTGGTTACTTGAAAATGTGCATTTAGAGTTATTTTAACATTATGTCTCGAGACAACATGAACATGTCTTGAGACCATGAGAACAAAATTTACCTTGTATTTTGGCATACATGCTTAGTGTCTCGAGACTTGGCAAGCTACTCTCGAGACAATCCTATTTAAGCCTTGAGACAAGTAAACTTCGAAGCTAAATTAGTTTAGCCCTACTTTAGGTCTCGAGAGAACCCCTTGTCTCGAGACATTCAAACATCAAAGCTAAAATAAAAAAAAATAAAGGAGGTTGGTCTCGAGACAGTTTAATCTCAAAGCAAAATTACCTAAAATAAATGAAAGCCTGTCTCGAGACACAACATTGAAACTTGATAATTGGGCTTGGATTCGAGTCCCAACTCTTAAATTGACTTAGTATCACCTTGTAACTCGATGAATCAAATTATTATACTCTATGAAAGTAAGATTGTAATTGAAATGGATGATTGGTTTGATATGAATGATAATTATGCTCTAAATGATATGATAAAAGAAGTAAGTTAACTTCGACAATATAACGTGACATCACGCATTTGAATTCGACAATCGAAATGGGGACTGGAATGTTACCCCCTCCATCTCAATATTTTCTAATTGTTGTCTATCATGCTTGCATCAAAGCATTCCGATACTTAAGTCGGTAAAAATACGAAAGATGAAATAAATAAATTAGTTCAGGTCTAGAGTATAAATAATTGGTTTATGTGTACTTTTTAAATTTGAACCCAAATTTATAATTCTCATTTTTATTTTTAGATGTACTTTTTTAAAATTTAATTATTGACAATTAATTCATGAAAGTTATTTAAATTTCAATAATAGAAATTTCTTGAACTTTGGTCTTGAATATTTCGATTTTAGATTTGGTTTATTATTATTAACTTAAAATATGCCATGTACTTTAAGAAAAATTTTGAGTTTTAATTTGTTTATTTTAAAATTAAAAATCAAGTCTTTAAAATCATAATATGATGATTGATGCTTTTGATATTTTCATCAAAATTTGTTAATTTAATATGTTGATTAGATTTCTTTTATATGACATAATTTATGATTGATGGAAATGAAACATGCCAAGCTAAAAGATTTTGAAGATAAATATGAGGATTTATTTTTAACTTTTAGGATTAAAACTCAAATTCTACTAAAGTACAGGACTAACTGCGTATTTTTACCTTTTTTTAACATATCGTTATTATTAGGGATGGCTCTCATTTTTTATAACCCCCCATTTTCAAATCTTGGGTTATTATTAGGGATAAATCAACATTTAGCCCCTAAACTTGATTTTTTTTCAATTTGGTCTTTGAATATTTTTGTCGGATAATATTTTTTAATTAATCCCTAAATTTGGATACCCTTAAAATGTAATAATGTGGCATAACCCCAGAATGTCACATTATCAAACCTTAACGGGATCCAAGTTCAAAAATCAAATTGAGAAAAGCTGCAAGTTTTGAGACTAATGTAAGCAGAAAAAGAGTTAAAAAACCAAGATTGGAAAAATTGTCCAAGTTCAAGGACTAAATATTACTTTATCCCTTATTATTATTATTATTATTATTATTATTATTATTACAATCCAAAAATCCCTCTCCCCATAAAATTTTGCCATCTCGGGTTATTATTTCCCGAACTTCGCTATTTTTTTTAAAACTTGGTCCTTAAAATTTTTTTAGTCCACATTCATTTCAGAATTTGACAATTTTTCTCAATTTTATTTTTGGATTTGGATTTCATCAAAATATGATAATGTGGCACAATTTAACAGAATTCAAGTTCAATGACCAAATTGAAAAATGCTATAAATTTCAAAATTAAGTTGGACAAAAAAAAAATTCAAGGACCAAAATAAAAAAAATACAGAATTCATCCCTTATTATTATCAATTGGATGGCTCAGATTTTTGATCCCCTCCCCCTTTGAAATGTTCAAAACTCAGAACCCACATTTTTCTCTTCTCCAATGAAACACAAACAAATTCAGTCCAAATTTAGGACCAAAATCAAACATTCCAAAAGATTGGGACATCCAATCACGTGTCTTTCAATCAACAAAAATGGAATGGCAGTTTTAATCTCTGAATATATGAACAGTTTTTATAAAAACAGAGGAATAGGGCAATTCTTATTTGTCCTTCATTTGTCCGAGGTTAATTCCAACAAACGGGGGCAAGCTGCTGTGTGTTTTTTCTTCTTTCTCTTGTCCCACCGTTCCTTTGATCTGTTGCTGAAATAAAATAACATAAATAAACAACTTCGACAAAAAATGGCATTCACTGGAACTTTGGACAAGTGCAAGGCTTGCGACAAGACTGTCCATGTGGTCGATATGATGACACTCGAAGGAGTGCCATACCATAAAACTTGTTTCAAATGCAGCCATTGTAAGGGTAACCTTCAGGTAAGTAAAGTGAGGAAATTGTTTTAGGGTCAATGTGCAATTTTACCATCAAGTTGGTTTATAATTTCAAAGGGAGTGAAAAACATATTTACTCTTTTGAGGATGTTTGACGAAATTAACCCTTTTTTTTGTTGGATTGATAGATGACCACTTATTCTTGGATGGATGGAATACTGTATTGCAAGCCTCATTTTGAGCAACTGTTTAAGGAATCTGGGAATTTCAGCAAGAATTTTCAAACAGGTTGAATTTTTTTTAAAAGAATGCCCATTTTCTTGTGTGTTTTTCCACTTTCTTTTCCTTATTCCATCATTTTTTAAAATTTAGCCTGGATGGCCATGGCTAACAATAATAATCTTCTTTGATGATCACTTTTGCAGGGACCAGGCCTACTGAACTGGTATGTCTTCCTTGCTTTATATATATATATATATACATGTCGGGTTTCATCACCACCCACTGGAATTAAGGGTCCACCACTCTATCAATAGATTACTTGTCTTTCATCTTATATATATATACCAAGAATCTTTTGCCATCCCTATTCACATATTTGTTTAACATGTTACAGAATAGGACTCCCAGCAAACTTTCATCCCTGTTTTCTGGAACCCTAGACAAGTGTGCAGCTTGCGAGAAAACAGTGTACCCGTTGGAAAAGGTAAATTTTGTATTCATTGTTTTTTATGTATCTTATGTTTCATTTTTTTTTCTTTTTGTTGTTGCTATTAACTATGGTCGACATTGTTGGGGAGGACAGGTTACTATGGAAGGTGAATGTTTCCACAAGACATGTTTTAGGTGCGCCCACGGTGGCTGCCCACTGACACACTCATCTTATGCTGCTCTCGACGGTGTCTTATATTGCAAGCACCATTTCGCTCAACTTTTCATGGTGAAAGGAAACTATAACCACGTTCTTCAAGCTGCTACCCATAGAAGGAACAATTCGACGGCATCGTCGTCTGAGAATGTGGAAACTCGTGCCGAACCGGAGGAAAGTGCGGCTGATGAAGAATCCAAAGAGGCATCTGATAATTGAAACACACACCATTTGGTTCTTTTATAATTTCCTACCACCATGACGATGATCTTTTAGAGCTTTTGCAAATGAAACCAGTTTGATTGAGTGGCAGACCATCTCATCAAAAACTGAATGTTCTTTTTTGGATTGGATTGATTTCTATGTATTTGATGATTCGAACAACTTGCATGATCAATTGATAATATATACTTTGAATAATTTCCGATTCTTTTTTTTCTCTCTTGATTTTATATGCAATTTGGGACCTTTTAAAAATAGTTATAATGGGCTCCTTCAAAAAAAAATGACTAAAGTATTATTCATTCAGAGTTGGACTCCTCAAAAGGTTGGAATTGTCTCCTATTAAAGTTTTGTCTTTCGACTTTGCGAGGGTTGGAATTGTCTCCACTTGAGGTTTTGTTTTTCAACTTTGTGAAGAACCTCGAGGCCGTACAGGTAGGTTCCTTGGCCCCCCATGAAAATTGAAATTCTATCCCCTTAAAATTGATGAAATTATAAATTCATATATATGATAAAATTGTGTTTTGGCCCCCAAAATGAAAAAAATTATATTTAATCTCTTAGAAAATGATAGAAATCATAAATTAATACAACCTCTCAAAAAATTACAATTCAATTCTACCTCCGTAAAAAAATTTCTAGACCATGCGAGTTCAATAGAGCAGGAGCAACCCATTGGATTGGACCATGCATGGTGCATTGCAGGTCAGAATTAACCCTAATTAAGGTTTTATCTTACAACTCGAGCTTGAATGCCTTAGTTTGCTTGAAGAGGTGGAGGGTCAATAGAGCGAGAGCATATCATCAGATCAAACATGCGAGGTGCACAATCAAGTGTCAACTTCCAAGTGGACGTGAGCATCCGTGCTTGAAAGGTTTGAACCTCCGGCCTATAGCTGGAGGGAGTAGTAAATCAAGTGGTAGCATAAATGCTCATTGATATCATTGAAGGGCTTGGGTTCAAACCCTACCAAGCGCGGATGCTTACATCCCTTGGTAGGTGGCTATTTGCCATGCATGGTCCTATCTGACAAGGCGCTCCCATTTTGTTGAATATGCCGCCTTTTCAAGCAACCTCACACACTTGAATTCTTCACAAAATCAAGAGACAAAACTTTAATCGATAACAGTACAACTTATTAAAGGCTCCCGACAGAGAGTG